>NC_059164.1:67551820-68920320 GCF_019923935.1 Bubalus bubalis
AGGCTTCCTGCCCAGCCTTCATGGTGGAAGAGCTTCAGGAGAAAGGAAAAAAATAATAAAGCGGATGGCACAGAGGGAAAATATATCCAGGAGCTTTACAAAAATAGAATTTCATTATACATAGTCTAGAAAAATCATTAAATTAAAAACAAAGAGCAATCCAAACAAGCAGAGAGAACGAAAGGTTACTTACAGAAGCATACACATCAGCTCACCGCAGACTTGGTCTCTGCAGTAGCCAGTTTTAGAAGACAACGAAGATGTGTCTATAGACTTTAGGAAAATAATTGTGACACCAGAATTTCACATCTTTATGTAATTTTATATGTATATTATATCTCACAACATGAATCATTCCTATATCTTACTTGAGGAAATTTCTAGAAGATGTATTCAGATGACCAAGGTATCAACAAAAATTAAGAATTCCAAAAAGAGGAAGTTATAACTGAAAGTTCAGAAGCTCCTTCATCGACTCAGGTCAAACCTGAAATCAGGAGCTCCAGCAGGGGGTCCGAGTGCAGAGGCAAAGCTTGGCCCGACTGTGCTTCCTGCAATGTGGCCTCTCCTGTGACATCACTCTCCACTTTCCAGTGCCAGGAAATGGGTTCATTGAGCCATATCCTCCAACTTTCAGATCAGAGGAAATCTTCTGCATACTTAGTGGTCACTGACAGTGATGTGGACTGTGTTCTCTCCCAGCACTTGCTAACCATGGCTACACTGGTCACTGTTAAGAAACTGAACCAGAAGACTTACATTTTAAAGGTGCTTTCTCTGCACAAAAGCAGAATGACATACTGTATCATAATGGCCACTTTTTTTTTTTTCTGCCATGGAACATGAATGATGAATTTCTGTACCTTTCAAAGTCATACTGAGAGTCCTGAGTCATTGAGGTTTGATTGGGAAAGACTACTAAACCACTAGGTAACAGATCTGATATGTCAATGAACCTCTTCACACCCTTTCCTACAGGATCTGCAAAATGTTCCTGAATTAACAGATCTTTCAGTTCAGTTTAGTTCAGTTCAGTCGCTCAGTCGTGTCCGACTATTTGTGACCCCATTAACCGCAGCACGCCAGGCCTCCCTGTCCATCACCAACTCCTGGAGTCCACTCAAACTCACATCCATCGAGTCGGTGATGCCATCCAGCCATCTCATCCTCTGTCATCCCTTTTTCCTCCTGCCCCCAATCCCTCCCAGCATCAGTCTTTTCCAATGAGTCAACTCTTCGCATGAGGTGGCCAAAGTACCGGAGTTTCAGCTTTAGCATCATTCCTTCCAAAGAACACCCAGGGCTGATCTCCTTCAGGATGGACTGATTGGATCTCCTTGCAGTCCAAGGGACTCTCAAGGAGTTCTCAAGGACTCTCAAGGTGTTGCACTTCTCCAACACCACAATTCAAAAGCATCAATTCTTTGGTGCTCAGCCTTCTTCACAGTCCAACTCTCACATCCATACATGACTACTGGAAAAACCATAGCCTTGACTAGACGGACCTTTGTTGGTAAAGTAATGTCTCTGCTTTTCAATATGCTATCTAGGTTGGTCATAACTTTCCTTCCAAGGAGTAAGCGTCTTTTAATTTCATGGCTGCAGTCACCATCTGTAGTGATTTTGGAGCCCCCCAAAATAAAGTCTGACACTGTTTCCACTGTTTCCCCACCTATTTCCCATGAAGTGATGGGACCAGATGCCATGATCTTAGTTTTCTGAATGTTGAGCTTTAAGCCAACTTTTTCACTCTCCACTTTCACTTTCATCAAGAGGCTTTTGAGTTTCCTCTTCACTTTCTGCCATAAGGGTGGTGTCATCTGCATATCTGAGGTTATTGATATTTCTCCCGCCAATCTTGATTCCAGCTTGTGTTTCTTCCAGCCCAGCATTTCTCATGATGTACTCTGCATAGAAGTTAAATAAGCAGGGTGACAATATACAGCCTTGACATACTCCTTTTCCTATTTGGAACCAGTCTGTTGTTCCATGTCCAGTTCTAACTGTTGCTTCCTGACCTGCATACAAATTTCTCAAGAGGCAGATCAGGTGGTCTGGTATTCCCATCTCTTTCAGAATTGTCCACAGTTTCTTGTGATCCACACAGTCAAAGTCTTTGGCATAGTCAATAAAGCAGAAATAGATGTTTTTCTGAAACTCTCTTGCTTTTTCCATGATCCATTAGATGTTGGCAATTTGATCTCTGGTTCCTCTGCCTTTTCTAAAACCAGCTTGAACATCTGGAAGTTCACGGTTCACGTATTGCTGAAGCCTGGCTTGGAGAATTTTGAGCATGACTTTACTAGCGTGTGAGATGAGTGCAATTGTGCGGTAGTTTGAGCATTCTTTGGCATTTCCTTTTTTGGGATTGGAATGAAAACTGACCTTTTCCAGTCCTGTGACCACTGCTGAGGTTTTCAAATTTGCTGGCATATTGAGTGCAGCTCTTTCACAGCATCATCTTTCAGGATTTGAAATAGCTCAACTGGAATTCCATCACCTCCACTAGCTTTGTTCATAGTGATGCTTTCTAAGGCCCACTTGACCTCACATTTCAGGATGTCTGGCTCTAGGTAAGTGATCATACCATCATGATTATCTTGGTCGTGAATATATTTTTTGAACAGATCTTTAATCCAACATAATTGCCATCATGTTGGGGGGGGTGGGGGTGGGGGAGGGATGTATGATAAAGGAATTGCAAGGAAATGCACCCAAAGTAAGTCTGGGCAGTGAACTTCGAAGTGATTTTTTTTCCTGCTTCATATAGTTAGCAGATTTTTTTCCTGCATAATTGACCTTTCTGGTGTTTGTTTGTTTTTTAATTGAAGTATAATTGATTTACAATACTGTGTTAGTTTCAGGTATACTGCAAAGTTTTATGTGTGTGTGTGTGTGTGTGTGTGTGTATCTATCTATACATATATACTATTTTTCAGATTCCTTTTCTATTATAGGTTATGACAAGATATTTAATATAGTTCCCTGTGCTATACAGCAAATCCTTGCTGTTTATCTATTTTATATATAGTAGTGAGTATATGTTAATCCCAAACTCCTGATTTATCCGTCTCCTCTCCTTTCCCCTTTGTGCATGCTAGGCAAGAACACTGAAGTGGGTTGCCATTTCCTTCTCCAAGGGATCTTCTTGACCCACAGATCAAAACTGCATCTCTTGCGTCTCCTGCCTTGGCAGGTGGGTTCTTTACCACTAGTGCCACCTGTATAGTAGATTTGTCTTCTATGTCCATGAGTCTGTTTGTTTTATAAATAAATTCATTTGTATCATTTTCTTAGATTCTACATATAAGTGATATCATATAATACTTGTCTTTGTCTGACTTACTATGATAATCTTTGGGTCCATCTACATTGCTGCAAATGACAATATTTAATTCTTTTTTATGGCTGAGTAATATTCTGGATTTTATCACACTTCTTTATCCATTCATCTGTTGATGCACACTTAAGTAGTTAGCAGATATTTTTAAAACAGATTTTTAAGAAACTAGCATATGTAATTTTTTATATACCATGTGATTGCAATTATGTAAAGATATATACATGGAAAGGAATACACATCACAAAGTATTTGTATGTGAGACTATTGATACTTTTTCCTTCTATTTTATTTTTAAATTTTCAATAAGAGCAGTTATTACATCTGTAAGGGGAAATTTTTTTCTTAAATTAAAAAAAGATGGTGAGCTTGCCTAAAGAGAGCAAATAGATTGCTATGTGGATGCCAAAAAATTAACTACTAGTTACACACAATTCTCATTTTCATCAAAACTAATCAGTCAGTTTCTACTTATACTTCTACCAGAAGCCAATGTTTTTAGATGGAAAAAGTGGAATTTTGTTTATAAAGTTCAAACTGCTCACATAAGCTCTTCAAGAGCATTAGTGAAAAATCTGCACTGAGTAGGTCCACATTAAAAAAAGATTTTCTATAGGGGGAAGGGGAACAGACCATCAGTTGTAGCCTTAAGAGGGATTAAACACTCAGATCTTTCTAGGCCCAAAGCAGATCCTACCAGGTGCTCAGAAGGAGTGCTGGTTTTTCACGTAAACCCCTCATATAGCTTGGTCCAATTTGGACACCAACTTATTCCTTAATTCTCTTCAGACCTCAAGGCTAACATTAGAAAGAATCACAGAAGTAGGTTGCCAAGTTCATTGTTGTACCTTAGAACATGGTGTTTTAGGAGTTGAAATGTCCGCCAAATGTACTGACTTTTACTGAAGGATTGGAAATAACAACCAAAAACACCTGAGTTGTAAAAAAAGAGCCCCTCCAAATAGGAGTCACCTGCTAGCTCTATCTCTTTCATCCCTGGCCTGAAGCACCATCTGGCAACAGCCGGTGCCTTCCCCAAAATGGACACCCCAGACCAGTTTTCTTCTGCTGGAGCCCAGGCCTCAACCAGGGCTGGCATGAGGATCTTGCAGTTGAAGATATTCTACCTACTGGAAAGGCTAACTATCCAAGAAGCCCTGACCTTCAGGAAGACCTCGCTCTTATCGCCAACAAGACAATGAATCAGTATCCAACCTGACAGGGTACCTTTCCCAAAGTTTGGGACATTTTGTCTACAGTAACACCAAAGGGAGTCATGCACAGAACTAAAGGTGTTGGGCTTTGCCGTTTTTTAGTCCTACTCCCACTCTTTGCAGGCTTCACACCTGCAAAAGCAATCTAGACTTTCTTTCCTCCTGATCCTATTCATCTCTGCTGCAGTTCTCCTAGTGAAACTATTCGGTAATTCTTTGGGAAGTAAAATAGTCCAGATTCATAGCAGTCTAAATCTGCATTAAGATCACTTCCTACAAAAAACAATCTGCCAAAATTCTGCATCTCACTCACAATGAAGACAGCCTTTTATTTTACTTTGCTCATCTATTTAGGTTTCATTGTCTTAAATCTTTCCACTTCTGAGTTTTTCCTTTGAATTTTTCATTTTCCCTTAGAATTACCAAAAGACTCATTAAAGAGACTTTCCCAAAACAGTATATTCTCAAAGTGAAAATCAAGGCACACTTTCTCCAGCCATGTTTCTCAGTTTGTCCACGGCTGTTTTGCCTCAGAACGACCAGGGTGCTTTTTCAAAATACAGATTCCTAGGTCTGGATTCCAAGGTCTTCTCCATCAAAATTTCTTAGGAAAGGGCCCCAGACATTGCATTTAAAAACAAATTTCCTGAGGAAAGAACATATGTGTCTCAAGTATGTTTGTAGTTAATATGTGCTGAATACATTGACAGAGAAAGGGGGCAAAGTTTTCTCAGTGCTCCTATTGCAAACTGAAGCATAAGAACCTCTGCTTTCTCTAGAAATATAAACTGTAGTTTAAAAAATTTGGTCTGTTCTAAACACCCTCCTTTCAATGTTTTTCCATTCATTCCAAATTATTAGAGTTCAGACTCAGCTCAAGAACCCTCTTGTATTCCACTTTACAGATAGGAAAAGAGATTGAGGACATGCTGTTGTACGGAAATCACAGCTTCAAAGGCATCTGACTTCAGAGGCATAGTGACAACAGCCAGTATTTATCAAGCACTGAGTGGATCCAGAGTACTTTACAGACATAATCATGTGTGATTCACACTATAAAAAGATAAAATCTTACAAAATAGATGCCATTATTTCCATTTTGTACTTAAAGAAACTGACACTCAGAAAGAATTTGAACCCAGGTGTTTTCTGTCTGTGGTCTGATGCCTGCGCCCACCTCAAGGTTTCTCTTCCTTTGTTTTGCCCAAATATATTCTATATGCTCACCAGTGCCTTCAATTGCTTATTTAGAGTTAGCCCTTTAATCTAAAGCTCTGTTTTCTGCTGAAGTTTGCATTTTATTACTCTCTGGGCATTAATATCAGATTAGTAATTGAAAAACCATTGAAAAGCAAAGGGTAGGAGAATGTAAGAGGTTGGATGCAGAGAGTGGGAAGGAAGCCTGTGACATCATCTAGGAGAGGGCATCAATGATCAGCGGCTATTATGCTCACAGTTTTACCCAGGACCTTCTTGTCCTGAAAGCCTGATCTCTTAAGGTCCATGATCGCTGAGGACAATCCTATTATGCCAATAATGAAGCCTGTCAAAGGATTTCTGTATATGTATGATGGAGGGGGGTAGGGGGTGTTAACCGCCTAACCAGGGACTAAGATTACAGTTGATATCAACTAAAATAGCTATATTTGTTATTCATTCTCCTTCTCTGTTGATCTCTGTTATTAAAAGGGTGCATTGGGAGTATGCTTCAACCTGCCAAATCACTTTTAAGAAATTTTCTTTAAAAGTTAGGCCAGTACCCACCCCTACCGCCATTTTCCAGAAAGGAAGTGAACTGAAAAAGGTGGCTTAGCATCTGAGAAGACAATGGAAAGGGGAAAGATCCTGTAGAAGTCTGGTCATTTGCTTCTTAATTTCATTCTTTCCATTAGAGTACGGTTTTTGGTTACAAGTTCTGTGAGTTCAGGAAAGGCTCTGTCTGGCTCGCTGGCACCTAGCCCTGCAACTAGACCACAGAAGGTGCTCAGTAAACATTTGTGATGAATGTTGTATTTGAAGCCTTTCAGAAAATCCTATGTTGGCTTTGTTACAGTGATTTTTGTATTTTCTAATCTCTTACAGAGCAATAGAATTGAATGTAGTAACAATGTCTTGAGTTGTTTAAATAACTGAGCCCGTATGTAAGATTTCAAACATTCCTTTTTGTTAGTAAAGATCCAGCTAGAAAAATGGAATAAAACAGAAAGTATGATAGATTAGAACAGTGTTGAAAAATCAAATCAATCCAAATTTTTAAAATCACAACGTTTGTTACTATTTTTCTCTTTCCTTTTGTTCCAGAATGATATTACTTGGCTCTAGGAACAATGAATCATTTGTCATCTGCATTATGCTCTCTTCCAAATAAAAGAGTTACGTAGGGTAGATTTATAGACAAAGCCTTCTTAAGTCTAAAGACATGCTAGAATAGCATGTTTAAAACTGGTGATTAATAGCAGTTATAGGAATGTCTTACTTAAATTTTAAAATCTAAAAATAATCAATCTTTAGGTTGCTCCAAGTTTGTTCCTAAGGATCATAAACATGGAAAATATATTACTTCTTTATATAGGTATAACTTTTTAAATGACTTTGTTTTGTTTTCAAAGTGTGTTAGTCACTTAGCCGTGTCCAACTCTTTGTGACTCCATGATCTGTCCATGGAATTCACCAGGCAAGAATACTGGAATGGGTTGCCATTACCTTCTCCAGGGAATCTTCCCGACTCAGGGATCAAACCCGGGTCTTCTGCATTGCAGGCAGATTCTTTATCAGATGTAAAGTCATAAGCAATCTGTTTAATTATCATGGTTTATGCTTATCCTACAAGAATCATTGAGACTTCCATAATCTTCCACTGTTGCATAGGGTGTTTCCAATTTCATGTCATTATAGAGATATGATGTACCTATTTATACATATATCTTTATACACATTCTGATAAATTTCTTGAAGCAGACTTACTGGGTCAGAGGGCAGACATGTTTTTAGGACTTTTTATCATATTGCTTAGCCCATAATATGTGCATCAACAAGGCCCATGCCTTATGAGCTTTTGAAGTCTTTTCTAACATTATTATTCTATAATTATCCCATTCTAATGTGCAATTATCAACGATTCTTGTAGAGGTTAGAAATGGTAAGGGGGATATATAACATTAGGACAAATATTTTTGTCTGCAGTGTAAGAACACACACATATAATTATATTAACCCCAACAATAAATATATGGGACCCATATATCAAGAGCTGCCAAATTTTCTGAGGGATTATGAGTCTTAGAAAAGTGGAGGGACTACCATGTGAAGGACTTGGAATCCTTAACCTAATTCCCTTTCCACCTATAATAGGGTCAGGTTCTTTGAAACCCCCAGTAATTACAATGCAGGCTTCAGACAATCTTAAGTTTGCCTCTTTCCCATTTGCTTTGTCTGTAGTTTCCAGGTGTGTGTGTACTATATATATATAGTGCACACAGATATGTGTGCACACACAAAAATGTGTGTATACATACACATAAAATCATAACTATGAAAAGAAATACATCTAAAGGTTTAAAAAGTCTAGGTGTAGTAGATTTATAGTGACATTCATTTTCTTCTTTGTAGTTTTTCCATTTTCTAAAATAAAGCTGTTTTATATTACTTCTATAATCAGAAAAGAAGTATTTAAAGTCAAATTCAAATGGGACAAACAGTTTTAGGCTCTCACGTACTTATGCCTAAGTTCTCTCCCCTCAAGCCTGTATCACTCCCACCGGATGGCCATCTTCAAAATTCCGTCATCAAGTACAAGGCACCTGGGGTTCTAGACTTCATAAATCTAGCCTATGTCAGTGGCAGCAATAGTCACAACGGAGAAGTTTAGAAGCTACATAGCTGAAATGAAAGTGTGGTTGAGCAATGTCTTGGAGTTTGAGAGATGCTGAGAGAATTCAGTGGTAGAGAGCTGCTCTTTTCCTGGGCAACTGGTTTATCTGGTGCTGGTTTATATTTCCCTCTTTCCTGATAGTGTAATTCATGGCACAACTTTCCCAACTCCATCTGATCTTAAAGCATGTATTTTTGGAAGGTATGTATTTTGCTTGCTCATAGTTTCTCTTTGATCTGATTATCTTTTTATTTTGGCATTATTGTACTGTATTTTATGTCTCTGTATATAATCTGCCTGAAATCACTTTTGGAAGAGAAAGGACACAAAAATCAACAAACTAAACAGAGTCAGGAACACACTGAGTTCTAAGACTCGGGGAGTTCTCTGAGATGCTCCACTCAGTGCAATAAAAAGAATTTAATGGGGAAAGGAAGACCAGTTTCTTAACATGCCTTCTCCCAAGTGAGTTCTCAGTCAGTGGCTTAACTTCCTTGGACCACAGTGTATGGGGGATTTGCTTTCTTCCCCAAATTCTTTGGAACTTTCTCTTGTCCTGGCTTCCCTGACTTGTAGAAGCCATATGTATTACCTGCCGAAAAGTTAAATATGGATGCTGAGGGTCACCATTTAACAAACATTCTATGGGGATGTGTATGTAGGCCCATGTGGGACGTTAAAATCTTCATACTCTTTGCCCTAAAACCCAACTTCTCTGAGTTAATTCTGAGAATTCCTTTCAAGACCTTCTTGAAAGAAAGAACAACTTTATAACAGTTTCATTCATAATGGCAGAAATTTTTGATACAGCATAAATATTCAACTATAGGGAACCAAGATAAGCAGTTTCTCAAATGTAATTTTAAAAGTATAAATATTAAGATGATATGAAAATGGAAAAAATAATATGTGTAGTAAAAACAAAAAGAAAAACTATATTGTTTACATACATATATACATATTATATGTGGGTGCATGCATGCTAAGACACTTTAGTTGTGTCTGACTCTGTGCAATCCTATGGACTACAGTCTGCCAGGCTCCTCTGTCCATGGGTTTCTCTAGGCAAGAATACTGGAGTGGGTTGCTGTCCCCTCCTCCAGGGGATCTTCCCGACCCAGGGATTAAACCCACGTCTCTTATGTCTACCTGTTCTTTGCCACTAGGTGGGTTCTTTACCAATAGGGCCACATGGGAAGCCCATGAATTATATATGTTTGTATGTATATATGTATGTACATATTATATAGTCAGTATGACTGCACAGGAATTTAAATGGCTGAGTTTGAATTAGAGTTATAGGTATATATTGGGGGGATGACAGGTAGAAAAAAATGATTCTTGCTAATATCAAGTCATTGATTGCTTTAAACGTTTCAGTTTAAAATTTTGGATGAACTTTTATTTATGCGAGTGTTAGTGCCTATGAGTGTGTTCAAACCATAAATTCTTCATCCATGGATCTGATTATCATTTGAGAAAATGTCAAGGTAAATTATTGCCTCATGAACAACTTTGGACAGCTTCGCTAACAATTTTAACAGTTTTCAGCTATTTTTGGCTTTAACAGGACTTAAGTTTTTTTCCAAGAGTTCTTTTGCTTCTGTTGCTTATTCTTTACTGTATGTCATAATTTTCTGTTTGTAGCAAAATAATCATTTCCATAGTAACCAACTGAACTGTCTCAAGGAGAAGACTATGACTTCAGGAAAGGAATAAACAACAGGAGAGAATGAATAATGACAATAATCATAATTCCTGTTCTCAATAAAAATAGAACATTAGGATGAGAAAGTGTGTTATAGGTCTTCCAGAATTATTGCTGCATTAAAAAAAAAAAAAAAAAAAAACCTACTTCAGCACAGTTTTCCAGGAGTCATCAGTTGTTCCAGGAGGAGGCTCCTCCCACACCACAGACCACTGCATGCATAAAAGAGGTCGGGGTTGGAGGCAAGCCTAATAAAGTCACCTTAACAGTTTGATTTACTGTTAAGTATTTGAAAGAAATGCATCACTATATGTAAGTACACTACAGGCACAGAGCTCAACTACTGTATTTTTAAATTTGTTCTTTTCTAGAACAAAAGGAATTCATGAGGAGTAGGACAAAGAAGAGTAATCCATTTGAAGACTGTTTAAATGAAGCAGGGATTAATTTGGTCTGCACTTTTCCTGTTAAAAAATGTTCTGGAGGAAGAAAATACCCCCAAACAATTATTGATATAATGTACTTTTGAGTCATCTCTATTTTAGAGCAAGTATCACATAGTAAAGTGATTAATAACATGGCACATAGGCAACCCTAAATGTATAGCACTTCAACAAATAGCAATTTGCTCTTTGGCCTCTACACTAGAACTACCTGCATTGTCAATCACCTCAGCCAGCCAGCCAGCCAATGCTGCTGAATGAGGAAAGATAGGCCATCAGGACACCAGGAAATGCTTTTTTGAATTTGTTTTCATTGTGGTATATTTTATAGATGGTCAAATGCACATATATGAATTGAATAATTCTAGGAGCTTGACACATATATGAGTGTCCAGGTGAATAACACCCGAATCAAGTTAGACATTTCTATCATCCCCAAAAGCTCCCTCATGTCCCCTTCCTCCCCTCTTACCTCTACCAAGATAACCAGCATTCAGATTGCTTTCATCTTAGATGAATTTTACCTGTCAAAAACATTGTATAAATGGAATCATATGGTATATAACCTGTGTCTAGCTTATTTACTCAGTAGATGTTGAGAGTTTTTAAGATTCATCCACATGGCTGCATATATCAGTAATTCCTTCCTTTCTATTGCTGCGTAGTATCCCATTGTATGAATAGCTCATTTTAAGTTGTGCATGCTGATTGATCTTTGTGATCTGTCTGTATCATAGAAATGGTAAACCACAAGCCAGCCAGCTTATATGACCTACATTTCTTCTCTCATCTGATGATCAATAAAAGTCCATCATTTGTACTGATAGAAAAAGTCAAAAGGAGAGAAGTTTTTTAACAATGTCTCATTACTTTCATATTCATACCTAAACTACTAACTACCCTTAGTGCAAAGCGGAGATTTCTTCTCAGGACTACTTTAATGAATCCACAGGGATTTTAATTAGCACATCAATTACTTCAGTGCTACCATGGGGCAAATTTTGTGGAGCAGGCAAACTTTGATTTGGAGGTCCACCCCTATCACCTACTTCGTTGCCCTCTCTTCCGTTTCAGGGCTCATTACTCAGGGCCCTCCCCAGGAAGGTTATCCCAACTCCAGTCTCACATGGCCTTGACCACAGCTGGCTATGACAGATGGAAATGGTTCTAATAAGTTAATTCTAGGGGTTAGATAATGAGGACTTAAGGGGTTTTCCTTGCCAACGGAAATTTACATTTTAAAAAGGGAACACTTGGAAAGGAATACCTAGTGTGTGGAAGGTAATCAATAAATGTTATCTCCATTCCCTTGAAGAACCAAAGTTATGAGACTTTATAAGGAAAATTAGAGGACAAAAAAAAAAAGATGTTTTCTACTTAGTTGCTAAGTCATGCCAACTCTTTGCAACCACATGGACTGTAGCCCACCAGAGTCCTCTGTCCATGGAATTTCTCAGGCAAAAATACTGGAGTGGGTTGCCATTTCCTTCTCCAGGAGCCGCCTTTGAACTCTACTGAATTCTACTGACAACATTGTTGTGGAACTGCCAGCTAGCGTCTTACTGTTGCAGAAAGACAAGCAGAAGAGTGGACTATGGCACAGAGAGGAGCAGCCTGAGAAATCATCCAAGCCCTGGGTTCGGACATCCCTTGAACTTCATTTACTAAAGCTCCAGCTATGGCTATGTGTGATCTTCACAAATAGGGATGAGTGGAACTTTGAAATACTAACTGATGCTCTTTCTTTTCCTGATATCCCAAGCTATTCCCACCCTTCCCCCAATTCAGGCATCAGAGGGTTTGTATATGTGCATGCCCATGTGTGTGTGTGTGTGTGTGCATGCACACTCATGCCCTCAGAGTAGGGTTGCCACTAACAGAAATGCAAAGAGATAGAAAAGAGATGCTAACTTTCAAAATGGACTTTTGAAACTAGAGACAATAGTTTGAGATAAAGCATTTTTGAGTTTTAAAAACTCTGGATTATCAGAATCAAGACCAAGATCTTTAAGGACTAGAGGCATAAAGTTTATCCTATTATTCACAAATTTGGGGGGAAAACCTTTTCCGAAGGAGATACAGACTTTTCAAGCTGAGAGAAGAGGAAGAATAAAGCTATTTAGACACTGATGGGTATCACAAAGAAGGAGTCAAACAGGGAAAGCCTACCGAGGAATGTGGGGATCTGAGAGCAATCAATGGCTGTGTCTCACTCCTTAGCTGGGCAGCAATGAAACAGCAAATCCTGCTATGATCTCCCACACTGCCCAAGCAGGACTGCAGCAGCAGACAAAGTACAATCTGTCTAGGCAGAGTGAGCCTTAGGCACCCTCACTCTCCAAGTCATTCAGGAGAGGATTTAAGAGTCTTTAATTTACCCCTAAAATCATGAGGGAAATTACCCTGATGCCATGGCAGCCTCTAACTATACCAACAAGAAAGTTCCCCCAGCAGTGCTGGATTGGAAAGGCTCAGAGACCACATTAAGATGTGCGAATCACAGTTTATTAAACCAATTTAAACTATACAACAAGAAACAAAGAGGAAGATGTGGGATCAGGTAGGATACTTAGGAAAGAGTGTGGACAAGATGGAAGGACCACCCTACCTAAAACCTGGATTATACAGTACTCATAGGACCCCTCTCCCTGTCCCTTCAGCCTTTGCTGCTGCTGATGGTGTGGCTACAAGGACCAAAGATGAGATTTAAGCAAAGAGATCCAAGAGACAGAAGATGCCTGGGACTCACACAGACACTAGTTTGTAAGAGAGACATAGAGGTGTGTAGACCTGGCCAAAGCTGTGGCTCTGCAATTAGCCTGATGTGCAGCTGTGGGTTTTATCTGGCAGAGGACATCTGGGGCCGGAACCAGTGTTACATGAATATCGAGTGCTTCATACCTCCTGTGTACGCAGCACGTTGTGAAGATTAGGTGACATTGCTGCCCCACGTATATCGACTCTTTCATGACAATTAGACATATCTTGGTTCTTGCCTTTCTTCTCA
Source organism: Bubalus bubalis (assembly GCF_019923935.1). NCBI lineage: Eukaryota > Metazoa > Chordata > Mammalia > Artiodactyla > Bovidae > Bubalus > Bubalus bubalis. The sequence continues at coordinate 67,565,404 of NC_059164.1, forward strand.
TCTGTTTTCAGTACACATAAACCTCATTTTATCTATGTTTAACATGTCTCACAAGCTACTAACATAGTTATCTGTATGTAACACATTTAAATACAGTGTTATCCCATTTCTTTTTCTGTAACAGAATTATATATTCTCAAATATTAGAGCAAATGTATATTCACACATTACGCACATACCCACACACACCACAAGGTCACAAATAATACTTCTGGGTTCACCCAGCAAAATAGAAGCTACAGTCAACTAAGAGACCAATGACCAGAGACCAAGAAAGAACTCAGACATCTCAGCCTCAGCAAATGACAGTTGGAAGACAGAACCAAAGACCCTCAAGGAGCCTTGTCAAGCTTAGATGCAACTGATGGGATAAAGAGAGGATAGGGCTTCATTGAACTGACCGAGAAATCCTGACTTTGACTAAGTTTGTCCAACATTGATTATGTTTTAAATGTCTGGGAAGCATAGGAGCTCTGGGTCTGTGCTGTTTAAGACGGCAGATGGCTACTATACTTGATAGTGGCAATATACGGCTTTTCCATCATCTCAGAAAGTTCTGTGGGACAGCACTGCTCTAGATACAAATTCAGTTCAGTTCAGATCAGTCGCTCAGTCGTGTCTGACTCTTTGCGACCCCATGAATTGCAGCACACCAGGCCTCCCTGTCCATCACCAACTCCCGGAGTTCACTCAAACTCATGTCCATCAAGTCGATGATGCCATCCAGCCATCTCATCCTCTGTCGTCCCCTTCTCCTACTGCCCCTAATCCCTCCCAGCATCAGAGTCTTTTCCAATGAGTCAACTCTTCCCATGAGATACAAATTAAGTTATAGGAAATAGAGTACATCCCTGGAACACCTGGTTTTATAGGCACATTTTTACTTATATATATAAACATTCATTACTGGAGCATCATCACACAATTCTTTTTTCTGCTTTATTTTCTGTTTGTTTTTAGCAAATAGAAATACTCTGTTTCAGCCACTTACTCTTGCTTAATATTTTCTGTGTTCAGTGGCCAGTATTTTCAAGAGAGCTAGCTGCAGGAAAAAAATTCATACAGGACAGAGTGAAACAAACCCTGGTAAAAGAAAGAGAATCATGGTATCACTTGCTGTATAAGGTCATATCTGGGAGAAAATATAAAGACTTTGCCTTTTTTCTCCAGATGGGATGGGAGACCATATATTGCAAATAATCCAGGCCAAAATGCTGGCTGCTTGGTCCAGGGTTTTGGTAATAGAGATATTGAGCAGTGGTCTTCTGAATATACCCAAAGGGAGAGCTGCACCGTTGCTGATCGATTGCAGCAGGGGTGGGAGAGGAACCAGGGTAAATCCATGTGCTTTGGACTAGGCAACTAAGAGTGTTTCCATTTATTGAATTAGGAAAGCCTGCAAAAGAATACGGATTGGCAGGGAAAGTGTTTTGGAATGTGTCAAATTTGAAATGACTATTTATTCATCACGCAAAAAGAGAACTTTGTAGGCAGCTGAAAGTACAAGTCAGCAGTTCAGATAAAGTTGAATATTATCAATGTGAAGTCATGAGCCTTGGATCATATCATTTCCAGAATGAGTAGATGAGTGTAGCTAGAGAGGAGAGGAAGTTTGAGAACTGATCCCTGAGGCATCTGATGTTTAGAGGTGGAACCAAAAAGAGAGCTGAAAAGAAACAATCAGCAAAGTCTGAAAATCAAGGTGGTGGGGTCCTGGGAGCCAAGGGAAGATGGTGAAAGAGTAAATGATCAGCTGGGGTTGCTAGGTTGCACAGGTGTGCACCATGAATTGACCACTGAGGCTGGAAACCCAAAGGTCATTAGGACTTGAAGAGGTGGGTTTTGGACACTGATGAGGCTGACAGCCTGATTGGAATGTGACTCAAGCTTCCTGGGATGCCTGGTCATCACTGTGAAGTGTAAAAACACAGAATTTAGAGCACTGAAGGCACTCATAGGTGTTATTGATTTGGGTTGACCAAGTGAAACAAATCTATAGAGAGATACATTTCATACCTGGGAGAAAAAGGCAAGAGCAACTCAAAATTAGACAAGAAAAGTAACAAGACAATCAAAGATTTTGTGATATTAACTTACACTGAAAATATATCAATTACTGAGGCTTTGGAAACACTCGAGATTATTTGTGTTCAGTTCAGTTCAGTCACTCAATCATGTCCAACTCTTTGCGGCCCCACGAATCGCAGCACGCCAGGCCTCCCTGTCCATCACCAACTCCTGGAGTTCACTCAAACTCACGGCCATCGAGTCGGTGATGCCATCCAACCATCTCATCCTCTGTTGTCCCCTTCTCTTCCTGCCCCCAATCCCTCCCAGCATCAGAGTCTTTTCCAATGGGTCAACTCTTCTCATGAGGTGGCCAAAGTACTGGAGTTTCAGCTTTAGCATCATTCCTTCCAAAGAACACCCGGGGCTAATCTCCTTTTGAATGGACTGGTTAGATCTCCTTGCAGTCCAAGGGACTCTCAAGAGTCTTCTCCAACACCACAGTTCAAAAACATCAATTCTTCGGTGCTCAGCTTTATTCACAGTTACTGTCAGATGAATATTCCTCATATTTAATTCCCTGGCATTTCCTCTTACAACTCCTGGGTTTTCAGATTTACTCATAAACTGTAGCTGATACTTTAAGAGGGATCAAATTAGTGACATAAAAAAGTGAGATTAATAGAGACTATAAATTGCTTCATAAGAAGGCTGTTGATTAAAAAAAAAAATGAACACTTTGTTTGTTTGTGGTCACACTGTGAAACCTGTGGGATCTTAGTTCTCTGATCAGGTATCAAACCCAGACCCTTGGCAATGAAAGCATGGAGTACTAACCTCTGGACCACCAGGGAATTTCCAGTATTTTTTTCTAAGTACAGAAAAGTGTTTAATTAAAAGTTCCACCCTGACCATCTCATCAGAGTAAATTTCTTCTAATTATTTCTGGGTTTGGTTATTTTTACACAATAAGCTTATCTTTCTTTCCAAAACTTCATCATTTTAAGAGATTATCTTTCAAAAGATTAAAAATCATTCAAGAGATTGCCAAAAAGGGATGGAGACTTAATTCATTTTCATTCTTCTTTTCTCCCCTTGAAAATGTTGATGACTACTTCTTTAATTCTTTGTATAAGGTACTTGGATATCTATTTAAATAAACTTTCAAGGTTTTCATATTAACTTTAACCATTACCTCCTGACTCACTGCTTTGATAGCTAAGATAAATAAGTATATTGGGACTGTTTCAGAAGTATTTCCAGATACACCTGATAAAAATAATTTTAAGAGCATGATCATTTGAGATGAGGGAGGGAATTACTTTTACTCCCCTCCTTCAATCCAGTCAATCCCCATCTATCTCTTTATCCCCATTTCTATCACCTTACTTCAAACCACCAATCCCCACTATTTCTTACCTGGATTATTAAAATAGCATCTTAAATGCTTTCCTTCAGTCCTTTCATATTTTCTAATCCACTGGCCCTCAAATTCTAGTGTGCATCAGAATTACCTAGCAGGCTTGTTCAAACACAGATTGCTGGGTTCCACTCCCAATGTTTCTGATTCAGCAAATGTGGAGTAAAGCTTGAAAATGTGCATTTGTAACAACTTCTGGAATGAGGCTGATACTGCTGGTCCAAGGTCACACTTTGAGAATCACTGTTCTATTTCTTCTCCACACTGACCCCAAACCCCTACGCACCAGCATAAAAGGTCCTTCATAATCCAGACACAAATTGTTTCCTTTTTAAAATAGCTTTATTGAAATGTAGTACAAATACCATACAATTCACCCATTGAAGTATACAATTCAATAACTTTTAGTATAGTCACAGAATTGTGCATCCATTATCACAATTTTAGAATTATAAAAGAAACCCCACATCATTCAGCCATCATCCCCAATTTCCGCTATCCCCTACCCAGCCCTCAGTTCAGTTCAGTTCAGTTCAGTCACTCAGTAGTCTCCGACTCTTTACGACCCCATGAATTGCAGCACGCCAGACCTCCCTGTCCATCACCAACTTCCAGAGTTCACTCAAACTCACGTCCATTGAGTCAGTGATGCCATCCAGCCATCTCATCCTCTGTCGTCCCCTTCTCCTCCTGCCCGCAATCCCTCCCAGCATCAGAGTCTTTTCCAATGAGTCAACTCTTCGCATGAGGTGGCCAAAGTACTGGAGTTTCAGCTTTAGCATCATTCCTTCCAAAGAAATCCCAGGGCTGATCTCCTTCACAATGGACTGGTTGGATCTCCTTGCAGTCCAAGGGACTCTCAAGAGTCTTCTCCAACACCACAGTTCAAAAGCATCAATTCTTTGGTGCTCAGCCTTCTTCACAGTGCAACTCTCACATCCATACATGACCACTGGAAAAACCATAGCCTTGACTAGACGAACCTTTGTTGGCAAAGTAATGTCTCTGCTTTTGAATATGCTATCTAGGTTGGTCATAACTTTCCTTCCAAGGAGTAAGCGTCTTTTAATTTCATGGCTGCAGTCACCATCTGTAGTGATTTTGGAGCCCCAAAAAAATAAAGTCTGACACTTTTCCACTGTTTCCCCATCTATTTCCCATGAAGTGATGGGACCGGATGCCATGATCTTCGTTTTCTGAATGTTGAGATTTAAGCCAACGTTTTTACTCTCCTCTTTCACTTTCATCAAGAGGCTTTTTAGTTCCTCTTCACTTTCTGCCATAAGGGTGGTGTCATCTGCATATCTGAGGTTATTGATAATTCACCCGGCAATCTTGATTCAAGCTTGTGTTTCTTCCAGTCCAGCGTTTCTCATGATGTACTCTGCATAGAAGTTAAATAAACAGGGTGACAATATACAGCCTTGATATACTCCTTTTCCTATTTGGAACCAGTCTGTTGTTCCATGTCCAGTTCTAACTGTTGCTTCCTGACCTGCATACAAATTTCTCAAGAGGCAGATCAGGTGGTCTGGTACTCCCATCTCTTTCAGAATTTTCCACAGTTTATTGTGATCCACACAGTCAAAGTCTTTGGCATAGTCAATAAAGCAGAAATAGATGTTTTTCTGGAACTCTCTTGCTTTTTCCATGATCCAGTGGATGTTGGCAATTTGATCTCTGGTTCCTCTGCCTTTTCTAAAACCAGCTTGAACATCAGGAAGTTCACGGTTCACATATTGCTGAAGCCTGGCTTGGAGAATTTTGAGCATTACTTTACTAGCGTGTGAGATGAGTGCAATTGTGGGGTAGTTTGAGCATTCCTTGTTATTGCCTTTCTTTGGGGTTGGAATGAAAACTGACCTTTCCAGTCCTGTGGCCACTGCTGAGTTTTCCAAATTTGCTGGCATATTGAGTGCAGCACTTTCACAGCATCATCTTTCAGGATTTGAAATAGCTCAACTGGAATTCCATTACCTCCACTAGCTTTGTTTGTAGTGATGCTTTCTAAGGCCCACTTGACTTCATAAACTAGTCTCTGTCTCTGTCTAAAAGAGTCTCTGTCTCTTTAGATTCACCTTTTCTAGACATTTCATATAATTGGAATCACACAATATGTGGTCCTTTGAGATTAGCATCTTTCACTTAGCATAATGTTTTCAAGGTTCATCCTATTAGATCATGTATCAGTACTTCATTTCTTTTCATTGCTGAGCTATATTCTATTGCATGGATACCCATTCTATTTCTCCATTTATCGGCTGATGGACATTTGGGTTGTTCTCATGTTGGGTCTATTACAAATAATGCTGCTCTGAGCATCTGTGTACAACTTTTAAACAAGTTTGTGTGGACTTATGTTTTTATTTCTCTTGGGCAATTCCTAGGAGTGGAATTTCTGGGTCAAATGGTAATTCTTCGTTTAACTTTATGAGGAACTGCCAGACTGTTTCCCAAAGCTGTTACACTGAGTTACCTTCCCAGCAGCAGAGTCTTTCTCCATATACTCACCAACCCTTATCTTTTTGAGTAGAGCAATGCTAATGGGTGTGAAGTGGTATCTTATTGTAGTTTTGATTTACATTTTCTTAGCAGCAGCAGTGATTAATAATGTTGAGCATTTAAGTTTTACATATTGGTCATTTGTATAACTTCTCTGGAAAAATGTCTATTCTGATCCTTTATACATCTTTTAATTTGGTTATTTGTCTTTTTATTATTAGTGAGTTGTAAGAGTTCTCTATATATTTTGGATACTATTCCTTCATCAGGCGTGCCATTTGCAAAAACTTTTTCCTATTCTCTGGGAGTAACTTTCTTAATGGTGTCTTTTGATGCATGATTTTTAAAAATTTTGATGAAGCCCAGCTCAAATTGTGTCTTATTGGTCTTTGTATCCCAAGCACTTAACATAGTGCCAGGCATACAGTAGGCACCAACCTGTATTTGTCAAATGAATGAAAAAATGCAATCAATTTAGTTGATAGGCTAAGATTCTACAATATAATAAAGAAGCATAGACTATATTAGAGCAAATAGTGTTAGTTCTCTGAGCACACTTCCCACTCTCCCTTGTAATAATCAGCCATGTGACTAAGATCTAACTTCAACTGAAATAGAAATACTACGTAAAACAGCTGAAGTGTTCCCAAAGGAAAGGGGCCACATAGTTTTTTAGCCCTCTGTTAATCCTGATGCCTGGAATAAGGATGTGATATCTGGAACTCTAGCAACCACCTTGGACAATGAGAAAAAAAAACAGAAAGCTGGAAGGACCCCACCCCCACCCCCACAACCCTGAAAACCAATGTGTTTCCTACCATTTTCTACATGCAAAATAAATATACTTCTAATTTTTAAGCCACTGTTCTTGGAATTTCAATTATTCTGAGACTAATCTAATTCTCCCTGATTTATAAAAGCCCATACTCTTTTCACTACATTACAGGATTCAAGGCACAAAAATGTCTCTGTCAAAAAAAAAAAAAAGTCTCTGTCATTATTTAGCATACTCTTAGAAATCATCTATTAGTATTCCTTTAAGCATCCCTTGAACTTGGAGTCAATGCCAAAGTTTCCCATTCTCTTGGCGTAGCTCTGATTTATTGAAAGAGAAGGGGACCTGCAGTCAGACAATCTTACAGTCAATCCTTACTCTGTCTCTTAATAAACCTTGCTGAGCCTCAGCTTCTTGAGTCAAAGGGTCATAACAAGACCTATTTGTAGGCTAGCTAAGAAGATGAAAGGAGTTGAGACATGTTAAACAGACAGAGTAGCTGACGCATAGCATTTGGGGTCTCTCTAGAGAGCTCAGTTCAGAAATTAGTTAATTTGAGACATCCTTGGGTATTTCATGGAGCCCACAGAAGACATGAGACAATTATGATCTAGAAGAACTTGAATAGGATTTTAAAGTCTGTGAGGACAGGGACTGTCTTATTTATTGCTATGTACCTATTGTCAAGGGATATTGGCTGAATGAATGAATAAGAGTGTGTAAGTTCCATGGCCCCAATGCTTCAGAACCAATATGTCCCTGAATGTAACCCAGACTACCTACAGGCCACTGTTTTATGTGAAAGTGACCAATCAGACCACATTAGGATCTCCTCAGGCCTGTGCCAGAACAACCTCCAAAACATACCCTATAGCTGTTTCAGGGTTCTTGAATTCTATAACCTAAAAGAAGGGCCAAGATGCTCAACCATCAATAATAAACAATAAGTAATGGATGCAAGTGAAAGTCACAGCATGGCAAAATAGAGCCAACCTGGTAAAAATCAACTGAAATCCCAGATTCCAGGGAAGATTAAAATTCCCTTTCTTTCTTTTTTTTGCCACTTTTCTTTCTCTTCTTGGGGAGAGTCTTACAGAGGGTGTAAATTCTGTACTCAGGTCCTGCTTTACCTGCTCTGTTAAAAAAATAAAACAACCTCTTCTCACCTCCAGAGCTCTTAGGAGCTAATTACTTAAAATTGCTGTGAAAGCCTTTAGCAAATATTATATCGCTATAGAGATACTAGTAGATGCCTCAGGAGTAAAGCAGCAATCTCTCTCTTGACTATTTTTACATTTTAAAAGGTTTAACTAAAGCTCCTTGCAGTCCCCCTGGAAATTCCCTCCTAAAGTCTATGAATAAACTGGAACAGCTACCAGCATCTCTGACTTCAGATACTCATTCTGAAACACAGGTGCAAGATGCATATCAAAGAAAAGTGTCAGTTTTGATCCACACAAAATTTTAAGGAAGCAGATTTTACAGAGGAAGTAAATTCAATATGTGGGGAAATTTTGGAACCAAAAGCATGAGAAGTAGGGAAAGATGAAAAAATATGGCCTTTATCTCCCTGGCAGTGCATTTACTGTCTTAGCTGGGCCCTCACTACTGTGAGAGCAAGGCCCAGGGCACGTTCTAAGTGTGGCACCCACCAGTAAAAAGTTCTGGGCATGACAGCTCGCCAGTCCTGTCCTTCATTTACTTTCTTACTTTCCTGGTCTTCTGTCCATCTTCATTAATTTATTATTAAAGGAATGAAATGCTGACACATTCTATTAATACATGAATGAACTTTGAAAACATTAGGTGGAGTGAAAGAAACCAGGTTTTAAAAAGTCATATGATTTCTTTCCTATGAAATACCTAGAATAGGCAATCTATAGAGATAGAAAGTGTATTCATGATTGCTTAGGACTAGAGGTGGGGTGGAATGGAATGGAGGAGGAGAGTTAGCTAAAGGAATAGATTTCTTTTTGAGATGGTGAAAGTATTCTAAGATTGACTATGGTGATGTTTGCACAACTCTGAATATCCAAAATCCATTGAGTTATTCACTTTAGATGAGTGATTTGTATAGTATGTGCATTGTATCTCAAGAAAGCTATTATCAAAAAAAAAAAAAAAGCAAAAAATCCTTTATGGCTACTTTTATTTATTTATTTTTTTTATGGCTACTTTTAAATCACATTATTCTTTATGTAAAAACAATGAAATATCAGGAAGAGAAATTAAGCAAACAATTCCATTTACCATTTAAACAAATAATAAAATAAAATACCTGGAATAAAGTACCTAAGGCAAAAGACCTGTACTGTAAAAACTATAAAATGCTGGTGAAAGAAATTCAAGATGACATAATCAGAAAGAAAAATATACTGTGTTCTTGGATTAGAAGAATCAATATTGCTAAAATGGCCATACTACCCAAGGTAATCCACAGATTCAATGGAACCCCTATCAAATTATCAATGACATTTTTCTCAGAATTAAAACAAAGAATTTTTAAATTTGCATGGAAATATATGGGGGAGCTTCCCTGATGGCTCAGAAGGTAAAAGCGTCTGCTTGGAATGCCAGAGACCCAGGTTCGATACCTGGGTAGGGAAGATGCCCTGGAGAAGGAAATGGCAACCCACTCCAGTACTCTTGCCTGAAAAATTTCATGGATGGAGGAACCTCATAGGCTACAGTCCATGGGGTTGCAAAGAGTCGGACACAACTTCACTTTCACTTTCATGGAAATATAAAAGATCCTGAATAATCAAAGTAACAATTTTTTTGGATCTGTCTTCTAAAGTGAGGGAAACAAAAGCAAAAATAAACAAATGGGACCTAATTAAACTTAGAAGCTTTTGGACAGCCATGGACACCATATACACAGTGAAAGACAGCCTACAGAATGGGAGAAAGTACCTGCAAATGATGTGACCAACAGATATTAATTTCCAAAACAGGTAAACAGCTCATACAGCTTAATACCAAAAAAACAAACCAACCAATCAAAAGTGGGCAGAAGACCCAAACATTTCTCCAGAGAAGACATACAAATAGCAAACAGGTACATGAAAGGATGCTCAGTGTCCCTAATTATCAGAGAAATGCAAATCAAAACTACAATGAAGTATCACGGGTCAAAGTTGCCATCATCAAAAAGTCTGTAAATAATAAATGCTGGAGAGGGCGTGGAGAAGAGGGAATCCTCCTACACTGATGGTAGAATTGTAAATTGGTACAGCGACTATGAAGAATAGTATGGAAATTCCTTAAAAATCTAAAAATAGAACTAACATGATTCAGCAGTCCCACTCCTTGGTATATATCAAAAGAAAACTCTTAATTCAAAAAGATACATCACCTCAGTGTTCATAGCAGCTCTATGAATAATAGCCAAGACAAGGAAGTTACTTAAGTATCTATCAACAGATGAATGGATACACACATCTTACATATATATATGTGTGTGTGTGTGTGTGTGTGTGTGTGTATATACATATATATATATATGGGCTTCCCTCGCAGCTCAGTAAGCAAAAGAATCTGCCTGCGCTGCCTGCAACACAGGAGATCCAGATTCAATCCCTGGGTCAGGAAGATCCCCGAGAGAAGGAAATGGCAATCCACTCCTATTAATAGGTATAATAATAATTAATTTTTAAAAGGTTCCATAGTCAAAGCAATTTGGGAATGACAGAGTTAAATAAGCTTAAACAGGATCTTTACTGTTGCTCAGAGTTTTAGTAGGCTGACATGCAATCTGAATCTCCAAACGCAGGATAAGAGCACGCATGGTTTACCAAACCGGTTTAATCTTAAAACATTTCATCACCGAGCATCCTGCCGAATCAGTCTTCCATGACATTATGCTGGTAAATGCTGGTATAAGTCTCTAATCTCAACAGGAAACCCTGGAAACAAACGTTATTACATAAAAATTAATCCAGGCCTTCACACAGTTGAAATATATTTCCAATTACATGCCTGCATCCGTTTTTAAAATTTCTGTCACAAACGTTTTGCTTTCCAAATTCTTTTCTTTCTATATTTAAGATCTGTAAACATCATGAGTGTGGTTTGGAGTAAAAATTCACTTCTTTACTAAATCAGTAATTCTCTGGTCTAATTCCACTTGCTTGTGTGAAATGAATTTGTATTATTTTCCTCCTGAAATAGAAAGGCATTCTAAGAACATATAAAAATCCTCAGTAATCCTTCTGTCCCTGACCCAAAGATCAAATCATTCTCTCAGAATTCCACTGACTGCATTTCTCAGCAACGATGTACTGGCAAGTGAAATGGGAGAGGTTTCAAATTACTCAGGCTTTTAGTAATTTCACAGAATATGCTTTGAAGTACTAAAATAATAATTAAAATTGAGTGGCACATTTGAAATTAGTGAGCAAATGTGTGAGGGCATTGCTCTTTCTACCCTATTGTTCTCTACTGACGACAGTACAGAAACTAGTCATCCAGGTTACCTCTTTCTTCCCTCACTGCTTGGTTCCATTGCCCAGACTGATTTAGAAATAACGATTTAAGAGGAAAGGGAAGGAGACTAATGATTACTGAGTATAAGAGCTCAAAAGACAGAAGTATGAAGAAAGAGCCCTCTAGGCTGAGGAAGCCACCAAGTTGAGAAACTTTAAATGACTCTTCGCAGTAGCTCTTTTGGGTGTCTAAAAACAGGTAGCATTCCTAGGATTTTCCAGTGTACGAAGCACTGTCACATGCAATATCTTACCCCTCAAATCAACCATGAGAGGTGAGCCTTCTCTCCCCATTTTTACATATAGGGACATGGGGCCCAGAGAAATTAAGAAACCAACCCAAGATTCTCAGATAGAAAGAATATCGTGGTACAGCGATTTGACTCTGACATTTATGGATTCAAAATGTACGACCCCTCTTTCCACTGATACTCAACTGGGAGAAGTTAGAAAGCCAGGCTGGGGAGAGGTTGTGAAGGTCTTTGAACAGCAGAGAAGTTTATACTTTATTCTACAAGCAATATGGCTAATTATGTTATCTTATCCAAATGCTTACAGATATGCTTGGACAAATGGATTAGCCATTTCTGATTCTCCTACGAAAAGTTCCTCAGTATGCCTAACCTTCAAATAAGTTCAGATAATCACAATAAGCATCAAATATTTTACTTGCCAATTTTACAGATGTTCATTGTACAATTAGGAGCAGCTAGCAAGTGGTCGATATCAGTCATTCACAAAGGATACAGTCTATTTCCTGGTATGTCTACTCCTCTCTAAGTTTTATACTGGAACAGAAAGCAGTATGACAGATGGTTTAAGTCCAGCCTTATGTTTTAATTTACTAATATGTTCAACACACATTAAATGAGCACCTATTATGTGTTAGGCCCCATGTCAGAAGCAGGGCATCCAATAAATGAAGATGATAGGCTCTATCTTTATAGATCTTACAGTCAGCTATGTATGGGAAAGATTATAGGCAAATACAGTGTTGTGTAATAAAGAATATTATAGGGAAAATAGAGAGGGGCATAAGAGGACATAATCTAGAACTAGAGGATGGGGAGGTGCCCCGGGAAGTGACGTAAAGGTTGAATGCCCAGGAACTACAACCGTGTCAGGACTGGATGCAGGGATTTCAATCCTGGCTTTGCATTAGATTCACCTAGGGAATTTTTTTAAACTACTGCTATCCAGACCCCACCCATGCCAATTCAACCTGAATCTCTGTGAGTGAGGACCAGGCAATGATCCTTATAAACCTCCCCAGAGGATTCTAATGTGTGGGCAGGATTGAGAATGGCTGACTTACACAGTTACTAAAGTTTTTCAAAGCAAAAACTATGTGACCCATCTCTAAATTCAGAGTTAAGTCCCATGGAAATTCAGAAGGAAATCATTTTAAAATGATTTTCTCAGTTGCTAAATGAGACCTTTATCTTCATTATCTTGGAGTTGAAAATTATTTGTGGCTACAAGGAGATAATAAATTTCTTTACCAAAACAGTGAATCTGAATAGTCTGACTATTGCTAGCTTTTCCTGACAGTGGGGAGAAAATGCTTTGTGGTAGTTACCCTCGTGTTTACCAGTATTTTCTACTCTCCTCTCGGAGGCAATGTGGAGGATCATTGTTTGCCCTTGAAATGATGAGTGGTCACGTGACTTTCTTTAATCAATAAATAGTGAGAAGAATTGACATGTGTCCCTTCCATAACAAAGTGCTTCAGAGTTGGTCAACTATGCTCTTTCCCTGCCTCAGAGGTCCCTGAAGGCTAGTGTTGATACAGGAGAATCAGAAGATGGAGGGACAATGAGGTTAAAGCAGAGTTACTGAAAAAAAAAAGCAGTCATCTGGCAGAGCCACACAAGAGGGGCTGAAGAAATAAATGTTTGTTATAAAGGGCTAAGATGTTAGGGATGTTTATCACTGCAGAATAACCTAGCCTCACCTGACTTATACTACCTTCTCAATCAGGTGGATCCCTATTGTTGTATTTTCTTTCTCTGATTCACAGACTTTCTATTCATATATTATACTTATGCATAATCAGTATTATAATTAATATCCGTCCCTCCTTCCTCTCTTCCATCCTTTCCCTCTTCCTTTTTCCCCTACTTAGTAGTTAATTTAAAAGCTCATTAGGGAGGCCCAAGCAAGAAGGACAGCAAGAAAGCAGTTGAATGAATGGTGGCCCAGCAGGTTAGAGGCTTTGTTGCATATAGGTGGATTGAGCAAATAAGTAAATATATTGAGGATCGTGGAGCCAGATTTCTTGTTGTCAGAAAAGGGAATTATAAGTATAAAAAGGGAGAAAGATAATGAACCCTGAAGCATTGTGTTTGAATTGAACTGAAAATACTCTTGGCAACCCACTCCAGTGTTCTTGCCTAGAGAATTCTATGGACAAAGAAGCCTGGCGTGCTATGATCCATAGGGTCGCAAAGAGTTGGACATGACTGAAGCAACTATGCATGGACGTACACATGGAAATACTCTTGTGAATTCATTTTAGATAGATAGATAGAAATATGAATACAGAGGTATCTCTGTTCTGTTGTAGTTCTGTCTACCAAGAGTTCCTGGAAGCTGCAATAATCCATAGCAGTAAACATACTCAGCATGCAGAATCTTGATTTTTAGAAACCATTTTCCACTGACAATGGAATTAGATGAGGAGGTCTTAGAGAAAGTGACTGATTGCAAAACTAGAGCAGAAAAAGCACAAGATGAGTATGAAAGTTAATTTAATGTCTCAAAGTAATGAAGTACACAAAAATGATAGGGGCATGTCAAAAGTACATAGGAGCCACTCTGAAGAGTCAACCGCTAGGAAAACCTGGGACAGTATGCGATCAAAATCAACAGTGATAGGAACGGATTATACTCCACTGAATAAACTATCCTTTTAGCTCATGCAGGTTTAAACAAACAAATGAATAAATGGGAGAAGATAAAGCTCTTTATTTAGTAGATTATTGTTGCTGTTAAGTTGTGTCTGACTCTTTTCTCGACCCCATGGACTGTAGCCTGGCCAGGCTCCTCTGTCCGTGGGATTGGACAAGGAGGTTCTTTACCACTGAGCCACCAGAGAAGTATTAAATGTAAGAGGAATAAAAAAAAAAATCATGGTTATGCAACAATCTTAGCAATAATCAATTCAGGCAACAAATATCAATGGATGCTACAACTCATGGGTAAAAGATGACAAATAGAATATTTATATAGCCTCAAAGTATCTCCCCATAAAAGACTTTATAAGTAAGTGGAAAAAGTAGCTTTCCACTGAAGTAAAAACAGCAGCAGCCACTACCTTATTCAAGTGTAACGTTAAATGTAACATCACCAGATTGAAATCATGTGCCATCTGACAAGATGCAAGGAGAATTTAGCATTGTTTTTGCAATATTCCTGCCAGAAAGCACACATAACCTGAATCTAAGTGTAAGGAAACATTAGACTACCCTAAATCAAGGAGCATTCTATAAAATAACTTGCTTGTTGTCTATAAAAATGTTTTAGTTCTGAAAGCCAAGGAAGGACTTGTGGAATTGTTCTGGATTGAAAGAGACGGAAGCGTGTTGACAACTTAAGACAAAGATGATGCCGTATTGGATCATTTTGCTATTAAGGACACTACCCAGGACACATTGTGAAACGTGACTAGGGTCTCTGATTGATGGATAGATAGGAGGTCTTAATTCCTGCACCTTTACTGTGCTTTTGCAATTATTTCAAAACTAAAATATTGCAATGGGAAACTTTCATAGACTTCCTATTCAGGTTTACATTATAAAGTGAAAAGATGTGGGAAGTTTGAGAGAAAGTTCAAATCGCTTGGTTCAGCTATAGTGTGTTTTATCTTTTTTGTTTGTTTGTTTTTAAATAAAGTACCCTAAGTTAGGGGTCTTGATTTTTGTAAGTTTGTCTTCTACAGTTAAGTTTGCAAATCTCTAATGCTTTCAGAATTATAATGGATTCTAGGGAAATGCAGGTATGGCAGTTAGGCATGTGTATAATACAAAGGATTTATGAAAGAAACTATTTTCATCTAGGTCTTTAGCAATTCGAATGGATATCCAGAGCAGAGCATATGTCAACAGAATATGACTGAAGGGTCCTATATTTTACAATATTGTATATATTTAAATTCAAAATATAAAAGAAAAAGAGACTGTAAGCATTAAGCCCTTTCTCTATGCTTAACATAAGTAAATTTCTTTGGCCAGAAGAACATCAAATGAAGACTTTTTAAAAATCCTCCTCAAAAAATGTCAAATATTATGTTTTATCATAAGCATTCTGTAAAATAAAGAATAGGAAAATTTATTAAGCAAATAAAAGTTATTTTTTCTATCTCAATAAACCTATGTTAAATAGTTTACAAATTGTGTCCCCAAAGGCTGCGCTTCACCTTGCTAGTAAGCAGGTATCCTGTTGATAATCCCAGCATGCCTCTCCTGACACCTGCTAAGCCACATTCTACCCCCAACTACTGAAGCAGACACAACAGGGGGTTCAAAATCTTGACCTAATATCTAGGGGTTGATCTTTGAGTGAGCCTCAGATTGCCTTTATCCACAGAAGTGCATGCAGTTAATCTGCTCTATCACCCAGTCACCCAGGGAGGCATCTGTATTGAATGTCTACCTGTGCCAGGGACCCTGTCCAGGACCTGTCCAGGACCAATCTGGACTCTTTATTCCATTATGGCCAACACAGTACAAAGAGAACCATAAGTCTGACTTGCAACCATATTGAAAAGTTCTAGTGATCAATATATGTTATGCCATTTCATATCACACTGCTTTCATAAAAAGCAAACATAAGAAAATATCACAGTTCTGAAAGTTTCACAAAAATTTTGATTTCTCTCAAACTTGAATGACTTTGTGGACTCCTTAAGAAGTATGTGAAGTAGAGCAGAGACAAGGCAAGTATTGACAAGTTATCAAATAAGTTTCCACTCATGATATTTTCTTGATCTCAAAGCTGTGATATAAAATCAGACATGATACACAATTCCTTGACCATCTCTGGCTGTGTTTATGTGCTAAGGTGACCACAACAAAGTACCACAGACAGCGTGGGGTGAACAAGAGAAATTTATTTTCTCTTAATTCTGGAGGCTAGAAGTCTAAGGCCAAGGTGTCAGCAGAGCTAGTTTCTTCTGTGATCTCTCTCCTTGGCTTGCAGGTGGCCATCTCCCTGTTTCTTTGCAAGATGTTCCCTCTGTGCATGTTCCTGGTGTCTAATCTCTTCTTATAAGTACACCAGAAGATTTAAGGTTCATCCTAATGACCTCATTTAACGTTAAGTACCTCTTTAAAGGCATATCTCCAAATACATTCTGAGATAACCGGGATTAGGACTTCAACAAAGGAATAGGGGTTGGGGTGGGACACAGTTCAGTCCATGATACTAAGTGTTGCTTAAGAATTGTTCCTGTTGCCTGGATTCAGACTTTTATCAGTAATATGCACACCTTTTCAGAAGAGATAAAGTTCACCCCATGATGAGTTTCTAGAAATTTTTCACAGCCATTTGGACAAATTCAAATTGTGTTGGAAATATCACATTTCCTAGCCCCCGATTCAGAGCTGGCTCAGGTCACTCTGCACTAGACCTTTGGGAAATGAGCAGTATCATTAAATTCCAACTTCATCTCTGTCCTTCATGGCCTTACAGTTTTTAAGTCAAGACACTACAGGGCACAAGGATATGATTAAACACTCAGTATTCATTCTAAGGTGGGTTGTAAGGGGAGTCGTGGTCCATGCTTAGTAGGTCCCACCTTGATCACAATCTCATGGCCACAACTTCTAGACAAGCTAAGACAGCATTTGAGAACATAGTTTTAATAGCTGTCTTCCTCCAAGTTCAAAAAGTATTATAACACTCAGGAAGGTAATGATGAAACTATCATACATTGTTAGTACATTGGTGTGTAACTGGGTAATAACTATCAAAAGTAAAATTTTATGATACATGCTGGTCCTGATATCCATTTCTGAGCATTTATGCTACAGAAATATATATATGTGTGTGTGTGTGTGTATACATTGTACATATATTATATATATATCAATGGTAGAGGTGGAAATTTGATTGTTGCAGATTTATAAGACCAAAAGATTAGGAAAAAAGTCCCTCATAAGAAAGTGATTAAATTGCTCTGGTGTATTTGTATATCAGGAAAGTATGCAGTTTTTAAAACTAAATAAGTAATCATACTGCTATTTTTGATAATACCAAGCTAGGTTAGTCACAACAACCCTGCCACTGAAAGCAATTAAAAATAATGGAAAAACATTTTTAAAAAATATATCCTTGAGACAAGGAAGATCTATCAAACAACAACAACAACAACAACAAATATATATATATAAGCAAAAGCCAGAAAGCAAGAGAGAAGTGAGTGAAGCAGCTTCTTGTACCCTGAGATTGTTCGTCACTCACAGCAACTTTGAAATTGCGTTTGTTGTGATGAAAGAGAAGGAGAGAAAGCTAAGTCTCAACCCCACCCCAAGTTGAGAATATAACAGAAAACCCCCACAATAAAAAGGAACAACGTGGTAAGACCTAACCGAAAGTAAAACCGACACATTCCAACCCCAGGGGAGGCAAGGAAATTGCTTTCAAGCTGGGCTGAGCAGGGGGGAAACCCATCCTGAGATTGTTTTTTAACCACAAAATACCCCTCACGAAGAATTTTACCTCAAATTTACATCCTGTGGGTGGTCCAAAAGAACCTCATACAATGGGTTTAGTTTGAAGTAATCCCAGACAGACAACAGTTATTCATGTGGCAACAACAAAGGCAGCTTCTTTCTAGAAGCAGCATCTTTATTCTTGGCCTCAAAGAACCCCCATATATAATTCTGCAAAGGTAGGGAGAAGCACATAGTCAAAGTAACCAAACACCCAAGGAAGTCAGGCATCATATGTGAGAACAGCAGAAACAACAGAAAGTAGAAACAGACCCACAAATAACTGAGGTCAAGGAATTATTAAGCACAAGTGACAGATATAAAAAAAAAAAAACACAAAGAGTGATCTAGCATATTTGAAAAAGAACTAAATTGAATGTCTTGAAACTAGTAACTCAAATTGAAAACTTTATAGATGGGGTTAACAGCTGTATTAGACAAAGGTATCTGGAACATAGCAGGGGGAATATAGGGGGGAAATGGAAGAGAGATGAAAAGGCACAGAACACAGAGTGGATAAGGTCTGTATGTGTCAAGTCGCTTTAGTCGTGTCCAGCTCTGTACGACCCCATGGACTGTAGCCTGCCAGGCTCCTCTGTCCATGGGATTCTCCAGGTGAGAATACTGGAGTGGGTTGCCATGCCCTCCTCCAGGGGATCTTCCTCACCCAGGGATCAATAAGATCTAATATACATTCAATAAAAATGATATTTTCTGTGTGCTGAAAGAATATAGCTACCAATGTAGAATTTTATTTACTTCCTAGTGAAAATAACTTTCAATAGTGAGAGCAATAAAGAGCTTTGTAAGGAAACATAAGCAGATAACTTATTACCAGCTGACCTTCATTCAAAGAAATTCGAAAGGTTACTGCAGTCAGAATGTAAGTGAACTCAGATGGAAGGTTTGAGATGTAGGAAGGAGTTAACCATAAGAAAAAGAGAGAGGAGGTAAGAAAGTCAAGCAGAAAGGTGGGAGAGGGGTGATAATATAAGGGGATAAAACACGAGAGGTGGACAAAGCCTTTGGGTAAACAGCCCACATCTACAGCATCTTCTTTCTTGGTCCCTCACAACTTTTGGGGCGGAATTGACAAGTGCCTAAATTTAGAATTAGTCATAACAAAACTAAAACCGCCAGTTAGAAACTAAGATAACAGGAGACAGTGATGCTAATTTGTAGGCAAGGAAAGGGGTGATTGTCAAACATCCTGAACTGATGATATGGACAAAGGGAATAAAAATGAAATGAACACCAGCAACAACACTGAAAATAGTGGGACTAACCTATGTAAAAGTGGTTGTGAATCTTGCCAAAGAGTAAATAAAAGATTGCCATCCTCATCTGGAAATGAGAGAGGAAAGAGATGAAGATGTCATCTGTGCAGGCTGGCTAGCATGTCACTGAACCCTCAGAGGTGGCTGGCCCATGTTCTTGTCACCACCTCTCAGGTCTTAGCCTCAATTCTGCAGGTCCCAGACCACAATTAGTCAGTGGACCCAAAGCAAACAGTTCTTTTTGACCTCTTTTCTCAGTTGCCCATTTATTCAAGTATAGCTTCTCCAGTGATCAGAATGCTTGCATCCACTTTTAAAGTCATCTGATACTACCAGAATGAAGGTGAAATAAGCATGTATATTTAAATGTTCTTGTGTGTAGCTGAAGAAACTCTGAGCGGATGGCCTCTGTATGTTGGACGCTAACTAGCTAGGGGACAGGAATGAAGGCTTACTGGCATATATATTTACATGGTTCAATAAGGTTTGAGTCATGTGACTTAGCTATAAATTCCTTTAAAGCTATTTATTCTCCTTCTCTGAAAACTCTTAAAGGCATAGACATTCTGAACAACACAGTGCCTTGCAGAGGTAGGTGTTAAGGGATCCTCTCTGTTCTTATTCTGCTACATAAATCTCAACCATATCTGCCTTTCTGCCTTAAATTGCACACTTCCTGCCACCTGCCACTCATCCACAAAACAACCTGAATCCTTCACTGTTGCCTCCCCTGGACCTGCCAGGGAAGCGATCCCCTCCTGAGCCAGGAACAAGCCTGCAATCAGATTCCCTTCGGGGATGGAGAGATGAGCTGCCACTAGAGTGGCCAACTCAACCCGGTTTGCCCAGGACTCTCCCAGATTTCGCACTGGAAGTCTCATCCCTAGGGAAACCTCTTAGTCTCAGGCAAATTGCAGCAATTGGTGGCACTAGCTGCCACCAGCTAGGCTTTTGTTTCCTCTGGGAGCCCAGATAACTTCATGAAAACATAAACCTGGTTGAATAGAACTGACATAGTAATAATACCAAACAGCACGTGTGTAACAGTCACCACATCACCACATACTAGACACTATTCTAGGCAATCCATTCATGTAGACTCGTTTAACCTGTCATAATAATTTTAACTCCATTTCAGGGATGAGAAAACTGAGGCCTGGATAAGTTAAGGAACTTGCCTGGGATCCCAGAGCTAGTATGTGGCAGAGGTAGCATCCAAAGCCAGGTAGCCTGGCTTCAGAGAACAGAACACATGCTTTAACTACTTCACTATACATACTGCCTTGCTGATGTTATGTTCCCCACATAATTCTTGCTTTCCAAATGTCGTACACCCTTCTACCATTACTTCTCTCTGTTGTCCTTGCTACTTAGATCTTGGCTCTGGGTCATGTATACATCTCCCCTTTACTTCTAACTATTGATTGATTCCACAAACATTTTTGATGTACCTACTGAGTGCCAGGCTGCCTTCAAGAGCTTGTGGCCTAGAGGGGGTACCAGACATATAAGTGGACAAAAAAATAGTACAGAAGTTTCCAAACTGTCTCTCAGTTCATAGTGCCGTTAGCATAATATTATGCTAATAATATTAGTAATATTTCACAGTGCCCCTACATCAAAAGAAATATCTGATGTTTTTATTAGTTTAGTTCCAAACAACTTAAGAGCAGGAGTTTAAGTGGTGTCTGATATATATCTTTGTATTTCCCTTAAAAATTAAAAGCTCCTACCATGGTCTTTAGTTCCCTGTGGTTTCTGGAGCATCTCAGCACACAGCTTGGGAAATGTGAACACAGTGATTTCTAGAGTCAGTTGCTTGGATTCAAACTGTGGCCTTTCCCCAGCAGTGTGAGCCTAGACATGGAATGAGGCTTCCCTGAGCTTTACTTTTCCTCACTGGTAACAGGGATTATAACAATAGGTATCTCACAAGTCCATGACTTGTGAGTGTATATCAAGCCTCTGGACAAATACCTAGCATTTAGTCAATAGAATGCAAGTTGCACAAGAGTGGGATTTGGGGTCCGTTCTGTCTACTGCTGTTACCTCCAGGGCATTTTTTTCTTTACATTTTTCTTTCTGTATTTTAAATAAGCCACACACACACACACACAAAGGGCTGTCCTGAATTTAATGTAATTAGCAGGGGGCAAACCACAAAGAAAGTAGATTTCTATAACACATAAAAAGCAAGAACAAGTTCTGTGCTAGAGACCAAATGTCCAAGCCCCTCAAAATTCATGTGTTGAAACCTAATCCCTAATCCCCAATGTGATGGTATCTGGAAGTGGGTTTTGGGAGATGATTAGGTCATGAGAGTGGAACCCCAAACACAGGAATAGTGCCCTTATAGAAGAGACCCCAGAGAGCTCTTTCATCCTTTCTGCCATGCGAGCACACAGCAAGAGGACAATCCTCACTAGACACTGAATCAGTCAGAGCCATGATCTTGGGTCATGGGTCCAGCCTCCAGAACTGTGAGAAATATAAGCCACCCATTCTATGGCATTCTACTACAGCAGCCCAAATGGATTAAGACAGTCTGGATCCAGTTCCTGAGTAGAAACATCATCTTCGTTATGAATGAAAGAGGAATGCAGTTCTTTGCACTGGACCCCCCTCACTCGTGGTGTATCATACTATATAAGCTAGTGTTTTTCTGGGTCTTCCTCTGTGGGTTTTATCAATGAGTCCCTCCTGTTCTATCTTAAAGTTTCATCAGACTAACTCATATAGCCCAGACAATGTGGGGAGAGGTGGAAGAGACAGGTTCTCTAGGAGCCCCATTCCCAGTGGCAGACTTAAGGCAGCTATTATCATAACATGGTAAGGCATTTGCCTCACCAGGATAAGCTGTGTTATTGTCTTCTATAGCCTTTCATTCTCCAGAAGGCCCTCTCTGATGAAGTTATAGCAATCCTGTTTCTCTCTGAATAACTGGCTTTTTTTCTTATAACTGGTGTCATTTGTTTAGTTTATTTGCTGAAATGTACCATTCAGTGGTTTTTAGTATATTCACAAAGTCATTCAACCATCACCACTATCTATTGGACATCATCCCCCATAGAAACCCCCTAATCACTAGACCATTGCCTTCTTCCCCACTTCTCCAGGCTCAGTCCCTGACAACCTTTAATCTACTTTCTGTCTCTATAGATTTGCTTATTATGGGCATTTAATAATAATGGAATCATACTATATGTGATCATTTATGATTGACTTCTTTTACTTAATGTTTTCAAGGTTTATTGTTGTGCCATGTATTAGTACTTCATTTCTTTTTATTTACTTAGTTTCTTACTTAAACTAAGATACACTTCGATATTTTCATCTATGAATTTTATATTTTTATTTCTTATATGTAGGTCTTTAATTATTTTCGAGTTAATATTTATATTCGTATGAGATAGGTCTAACTTCATTCTTTCCATGTGGTATTGTTAGTTGTTCCAATGCCATTTGTTGAAACATCTATTACCTCATTCAGTGGATTGTCTTTTGGCACCATTGTTGAAAATCACTTGACCATAAATGTGGGAGTTTACTTCTACCCTCTCAATTCTATTCCATTGATCTATGTGTCTATACTTATGCCAGTACCACACTGTTACTTAATGTAAATTTGTACTAAGTTTTGGAATTAAGAAGCATTGGTCCTCCAACTTTCTTCTTCTTTTTCAAGGTTGTTTTGACTGCTCTAGATTTTTTTAATTTCCATATGATCTTTAGGATCAGCTCGTAAATTCCAAAAAAATATAAAAGTGGCAGCTGGGATTTTGTTAGGAATTAAGCTGATAAGTTTGGGTTGTATTATTATAGATGATTTTGAGGAGTATTGTTATCTTAACAATATTATGTCTTTCAATGAGATGTCTTAATCATTTAGTTATATCTTAACTTCTTTCAATAATATTTTATTTCTTTCAACATAGTTCCCCATGTCCACACCTGGCACTTCTTTGTTAAATTTATTACTAAATATTTCATTCTTTTTGGGCTATTGTAAATGGAATTGTTTTCTTAATTTCAGTTTTAATTATTCATTGCTAGTATACAGAAATACAATTGATTTTTGTATATTGATCTTGTGTCCTGCAACCTTGCTGAACTCATTTATTAGTACTAATAGATATGTGTGTGTGTGAAATCCTTAAGATTTTCTATGTATGAGATCATGTCATCTGTGAATAAACAATTGACTTTTGAATGTTAAATTTGCCAGTCAAAAGTCCTGCCTGCACTGGAGTCCAGGAAGGCTTGCCAGTGAGCAGCAAAATGCCTATCTTGTTATTCAAGACAGAAGGAAAATTTTCATCTTAGGGTTTTGCTGGAATGTTTGATTAAGCAGCTGTTCTTGAACAGAGGAGTTTTTGCCCCAGGGAACATTTGGCAGTGTCTAAAGACATTTTCGGTCTTCATATCTTGATTGGGGTGGGGGTGTGGTGATGATACTAGCATCGTACATAGAAACCAGGGATGCTGGTAAACAGCGTATAATAAACAGGACAGCCTCCAACCTCACCCTCCATCAGAGAATTATCTGGCACAGCATGTCAATAGTGCTGAGACTGAGGTGCCTTGGATTACAGGAATGGCTTTCAAAAATGATCTCTTTTCTCATTGGTGCCTGAGCCACTCTTCTCAAATCTGAAGGGTTTTAAAGCACAAGTTTAGAGTGGAGTTCAGGGAGTGATTTCTCAGCCCACAAGCCTGCCCAGCAGAGGTGGAGACAGTGTCCTGCACCCTGGGTCAGCCCGTCCATGAACAACTGGACCAAATTGCACACAATCCCCAGCAAGACAGAGATCATCACTCAGCACAGAACACATTGCAGCTGCCCAGTGCCAATGACTGTGTATGATAATTACTATGACACCAGCAAGGCGTGTTAGGTTTTGTGGAGCTTGATGCTTATACAGGTGGGAGGGGGAGCACTTTAAGGATACTGCATTTAGTCAGACACAGGGACTTGGTAGAGACCCATGTAAGTTCCAGGGCCCTGAAACAGAAGTGTCATTAGCTTTAGGGT
The DNA here is from genome assembly GCF_019923935.1 of Bubalus bubalis. Lineage (NCBI taxonomy): Eukaryota > Metazoa > Chordata > Mammalia > Artiodactyla > Bovidae > Bubalus > Bubalus bubalis. Next base: position 67,589,614 of record NC_059164.1, read on the forward strand.
GCACCTGCCTCGGAGCAGAGGTGATACTGAGTGTGGTAGGACCACCTAAAAATTGCTTCACCCTTCCTGCTTTTGTGAAGGCCACTGAAGTCAATTTGCACTAAGGATACTATAAGCAGTATGGTGTGTTTTATTCTCTTACTCATATATATTTTTTAACATTTTATTTGCTGAAAACAATCTAAAGTCCTGCAGCTTGGCTTTAAGATCGAAGTTGACAGTTGCAGAAGGATAAACAACAGTCCTAGACACTGAAAAGCAGGTGCTAAGTTAGAACAACAAATGGCTTTGATAAAATGTATTACCAAATGTTGTATGATATATTTAGTACTGAAGCGGTAGAATTCACGGATACAAATAAGTCAGGTAATCTGTACTGCAATAAAAGCAATGAAATGTGCATTTTTATAGTTCAAAGCATTATTATTTCACGTTTATATAGCACTTTGTATCTGCTGAATGTTCCTTTAATTATTTCTTTTAATGATCTGGGGAGGCCAGTCCTAGTGAGGATTAGTATCATTTCAAAGATGGGGAGAAGAGGAAGAGGTTACCAAAAAAAGGCTGAGGTGGGAAGAGGGGAATGTCATAGGACAGACTCAGGAGCAGGAGAATGGGAGAAATCCAAAGGAAGGCATGACTGAAATGGCTGCAATCATGACCATCATGAAACTCTGAATTTCTTGCTGGTGAAGAGGGAGAATCTTTCAGAATTTGAGAGGGAGAGCATCAGAATCAATAAAAGCGCATATTGCTTGTCTCACTTATAAGTAAGCACACGGAGCAGGAAGAAGTTGTACTTGGCCAAATACGTGAAATAGATTTGGCCAAATTTATGAATGACCAAGCTGTGGCTAACTACCGTGAGAATATAAAATTCTGTCCATGTCAGAGAGGAAATCCAGGCTGTCTGACTACACATTCCCTCACTGCCACTGTCCCATCCAGGGTCCGGGGAGGGCAGGCTGGGGCCCTGAACCAGGACAGCCATGTACATGTCACACCTGTCTCACTGACTGGTCAGACCTGGATAGATTTCTGCAAAGCACTGAACTCCTGCATGGTCTGTCCAGAACCAACTGAAACATTTAGATTCTTTCCAGGTATCTGAAATTCCAGCATTACAGTTATTTATGTTTACATAATAATAATAATGACTGGCACTAAGTACTCAGTAAGTGCCAGATCCTGTCCTAAACACTTAACTCATGTAATCCTCCCAAAAATGTTATGACATATATACTAATTTAAGGGATGAGAAAACTGAGGCCCAGAGGGGTTAAGTAATATGTCCAAGGTCACACAGCTAGTAAGTAGTGAAGTCTGGATTTGAACCCCATGTGGCCTGGCTGCAGAGCCTGTGCTATCATTTTTCTCTATAATGCCTTATTAAGAGGTTTTAAAATGCTTAATTTTGTTATTTACAAATAAAATACCAAAGAACAGTCCAACGTTTCAATAGCATTAGAAACAATGGACAATGAGCAAGCTATTTTTAAAGATGGGAGAATAGTTTTTAAATTATTATCTTCAGGATCACTCACACACTGTATGTTCTTCTTTTGTGCCCCTAAATTGCTTTGGAACTTACTGTAGTAATTGTTAACAGTTATAGTTAGTTGGTATTCCTGGGCTGAGTCCAATAAACACTTTTGTTTTCCTCCATTGATTTCTGACCTACCTGAGACAGGGGCCTTTAAAAAAAATCATCTTGGTCTTCCCTGGTGATCCAGTGGCTAAGACTCTGAGCTCCCAATGCAGGGTACCTGGGTTCAATCCCTGGTCAGGGAACTAGATGCCAGATGCTGCAACTAAGAGTTTTCATGCTGCAACTAAACATTCCTTGTGCTACAACAAAGACTGAAGATCCTGTGTGCCACAACTAAGACCCAGCAGCCAAATAAATAAATAAAAATAAGGATTACCCAAAAAATCATCATCTTATGCTTTGCATAAGGTAGACATTCAATTAATTTTCACTGAATTAATGGAATTGAGTTAAGTGCGGTTTAGGCAGTGGGTTGGTTCTAATTTGATAGATGATCAAAGGCTCATTCTGTAGGACCACTGTCCAGTGGAACCTTCTGCAATGAAGGAAATGGTCTACATCTGCACTGTCTGATGTGCTAGCCTCAAGCCACGTGTGACTGTCGGGCACTTGAAATATGGCCAGTGTGTGACTCAGGAACTAAATATTTAATTGTACTTAATTTTGATTAACTTTACATTTAAATAGCTACAGCTTTATATATTAGGTGTTTAGCCAAACACATTAATTTGAGTCCGTATTTTTGAAGTTGTTGCCCAAGATTCATAGCCTTTGTTAAAGCCAAGAACCCAGTCCTAGCCATCATAGATAAGAAGCCAAAGAGAGTGAAATTGTATTATCTTCTAAATGATTTTACGACAGTTGTGCCTTCAGAAGTATCTCAAGTGCCTGCAGAAGTATCTCGAGTACTTTCTTAACAACAGTGACAAAGATATATTAAAATTTCAAATGCACATCCCCTTTGAAATTGTAACTCATCTTCAAGGAGTTGCTTCTATTCTTACACACAGTGTAAGGCATATGTACAAGGATAGTCATTAAGTTACTGCTTATAATAACTGCAAAAGACAATCTAAAATTCCATATTGAGGAAGCAAATTACATGGAGGTAAGCAGGTGGCATTAGTGGTAAAGAAACCTGCCTGCCAAGGCAGGAGACATAAGAAACGAGAGCTCGATCCCTGCATCAGGAAGATCCTCTGGAGAAGGGCACAGCAACTCACTCCAGTATTCTTGCCTGGAGAATCCCATGAACAAAGGAGCCTGGCAGGCTACAGTCCATGGGGTCGCAAAGAGCTGGACATGACTGATGCGACTTAGCACACACGCAAGTAGAATAATGGCCCTCCAAAGATGTCCACACCCTAATCCCTGGAATCTGTGAACATGTTACTTTACGTGGCAAAAGGGACTTTTCAGATGTAATTTAGTTAAGCATCTTGAGATGGGGAGAGTATCCTGGATTACCCAGATGGGCCTAATGTAACCACAAGCCCTAATACAGGGAGGCAGAAGGATCAGAGTCAGAGAGAACAAGACGTGATGACAGACACAGAAGTCACAGCGACACAGTTGCTGACTGGGCCCATAAGCCAAGGAATGGGGTGGCCTCTAGAAGATGAAAAAGACACAAAACAGATTCTGCCTGGAGCCTCCAGATGGAGCACAGCCCTGACAACACCTTGACTTTAGCCCAGTAAGGCCAGTTTTGGACTGCTGACCTCCAAAACTGTGAGGAAATTAATTTGTGTTGTTTTAAGCCACTAAATGTTGATGATTTGTTATAGCAGCAATAGGAAACTAAGGCAGGTATCTTCATACACAGTGGAATACTGGGCAACCTTTAAAAAGAATGAAGAATACCTATATGTTTTCATATGGAAAGATCACCAAGACATATTACTAAATGAAAAAAAAATTAAGATCCAAAACATTGTGTATATCATGGTACCCCTCAGTTACAAAGGGTACGCCAAGTCCTATGTATTTCTAGAACGCAAAACAAAAAATTGGTGATAGCAACTTCCTCTGGGAAAGGGCAAGCTGGGGAAGGGGTGGTCAGTGTTAGAAGAGAGACTTGCTTTTCACAGTGTGCTTATCAAAACCATATTATATAGTGAAAAAATCAGTTTTCACACCAAATTCTTTGGCAGATGAGATAAAGAAACCACACGAAGCTCTCTGGGCCTTTTGTAGGTGGGTGGCTCTGAACCTCAGGGAAGAGTCAGTTCAGTTCAGTCGCTCAGTCATGTCCGACTCTTTGCGACCCCATGAATCGCAGCACGCCAGGCCTCCCTGTCCATCACCAACTCCTGGAGATCAGTCAAACTCATGTCCATCGAGGCGGTGATGCCATCCAGCCATCTGTTGTCTCCTTTTCCTCCTGCCCCCAATCCTTCCCAGCATCAGAGTCTTTTCCAATGAGTCAACTTTTCGCATGAGGTGGCCAAAGTACTGGAGTTTCAGCTTTAGCATCATTCCTTCCAAAGAACATCCAGGGCTGATCTCCTTTAGGATGGACTGGTTGGATCTTCTTGCAGTCCAAGGGACTCTCAAGGGTCTTCTCCAACACCACAGTTCAAAAGCATCAATTCTTCGGCACTCAGCCTTCTTCACAGTCCAACTCTCACATCCATACATGACCACAGGAAAAACCATAGCCTTGACTAGATGGACCTTTGTTGGCAAAGTAATGTCTCTGCTTTTCATATGCTATCTAGGTTGGTCATAACTTCCCCTCCAAGGAGTAAGCGTCTTTTAATTTCATGGCTGCAGTCACCATCTGCAGTGATTTTGGAGCCCCAAAAAATAAATTCTGACACTGTTTCCACTGTTTCCCTATCTATCTCCCATGAAGTGATGGGACCAGATGCCATGATCTTCGTTTTCTGAATGTTTAGCTTTAAGCCAACTTTTTCACTCTCCTCACTTTCATCAAGAGGCTTTTTAGTTCCTCTTCACTTTCTGCCATAAGGGTGGTGTCATCTGCATATCTGAGGTTATTGATATTTGTCCCGGCAATCTTGATTCCAGCTTGTGCTTCTTCCAGCCCAGCGTTTCTCATGATGTACTCTGCATATATACAGGGAAGAGTAGATAAATAATATTTTATGACATGAGCAATTAGCTGCTGGGTATGAGAACTGCTAATGTGTGCTCCTGAGCAGCCAAACTTGACCGTCAAACGGAAGGGAAGACAAAAAGCTCCAAGGTCAGTGTGGAAAAAATAGACACTAATTCCATGTCTAGAATGAGACCCTCAGAAGTAGGAGATTGTGATATTTTCCCAGAGGTGTGCTAAGTCAGAGGAGGATTTGAGTTCTGTGAGCTGGGAAAACCAAAGTGGAAACCCAAGAAGGTGGTGAGGCTACCGCTCATTATTAAGCGTGAACTGCAGAAGAGAAGAAACCACCCGTAGCCACTCCTGCAAACAGGTGCGGTCATCACCTAACACCCGCATAGCTGAACAAAGGGACAAGGGCGCACATGGTTCCGCCGGCTGTAAGCTGCGCTGCCCCCTCTGCAGGGAGGCACGTCGCATCCCTCGGAGGTTTTCACCGCGAAGCCTGGGGGCACCTGGGAAAGAGAAGGAGCCTGACTGGGAGAGGATGAAGGGAGTTAGCTTTAGGAAAAAGCTAACGAATGGATCTGCAGTTTGAAGTGTGGAGAAACGACTTAAAAGCCCTGATACTAGTTGGAGAAGAAAGGTTACCAACTTTTCTCCAGGCTGTGGGATCTAAGGCTTCTCAGAGTAAGGGAGAAAAGGAGAGAAATCTCTGAGGTCCTCAAATGCGCAGTTAATTAACACTTGAATCATTTTAATCCTTCTAAACCACGGTTTATTTATCTGTCAGATAGTACTTATTTCTATGGCTTCTCTGGTGGCTCAGATGGTAAAGAATCTGCTGCAGTGCAGGAGACCCAGGTTTGATCCCTGGGTTGGGAAGACCCCCTGGAGAAGGGAATGGCTACCCACTCCAGTATTCTTGCCTAGATAATTCCATGGACAGAGGATCCTGGCAGGCTATAGTTCGTGGGATTGCAAAGAGTCGGACACGACTGAGCAACTAACGCTACCATTTCCCTGGGGAGGGTTAACAAAGCTTGTCACCACATTGGGAAAACTCCGTTACACTCACTATGTTAGTGTACACAGTGCATTGTTAGCTCCCTTAATTTCCACAGCAGTCCTGTATGGCAGGCTTGTTGTTGTCCCCATTCTACAGATGAAGAAACTGAGGTGCAAAGCACTCAAGTGCCATATTTACCCAGGGATTCACTAGTAGAGGCAGGATTTAACTCTAGCCAATCTGACATTGCAGGTTGTACACCTCTTGTAGGTAATGGGGAAAAATGGAATTGTGGTTGTAGTGATATAATGGCTGTGAGCAGCAAAGGCACCATGATTCCCATCTTAGCAGCTGAACTGAAGGAGGAGTGGGTGATTCAAATGTTAAGTAGCTGCACTTTTGAGATCTTATGTCAGGGGCTCAGCTGCCCCCACTAAGGGGATCCAGATGCCTGTCGCCTGCCCCAGTGACAGCTCCTGGGAGGGCTGGTGAGAGCCAGAGAAAAGGGACCACCTAAGCACATCTGGAGAGGGGACAGTTCCTGGGGCAGTATGAGGTGCCCTGTGCTGTTGGGACTCCCCACCCTCGCTAGTGTTCCCAGGGTGAAGGGGGCCTTGATGGGCCTGGTGTGGCTCCAGGCTGAGGCCAGAGCAGAGTGGCACTGTGGTAGCACAGAGACCCTACAAAAGCCACAGGACTCTTCAGGGAAAGCTGCCAGGAGCAGACATTGACACTGGTGGAAATGGAAGATATTCTAGGGCTCTCAGCGATCCCCTGTCTCAGTCGGGTCAGGAGGAGGAGACCTGTATGGGGGCAGACTCAGAGCACGAGCTCCATTCCTCATCAGTACTTTGCCTCTACACCTACCTTGGTGGTCTGGGATACAGCTCCTAAAGCTCCCCTTAAAGTTCATGCACATTAAGGTGGTCTTTGAGTTAAATGTAGTTTGCAAAGCTTATCTCCGGCTCAGCTTCAGAAACCACAGGGGACTGAAAAGTTTAAAGCTACACGATTACTAAAATAACTGTAGTATTAAGGGAAATGGCTCAGGTAATTAATTTCATAACCAACAGGATGTAGGAAATGTCCTTATTTTGGAAATGGGCTCATTTATTTGCCAGGCTGGTAGGTCAGGCTTGCTTTTGTTTGTTTTCCCAGTTTTATTGAGAAGTAATTGATATACATGTTGTATAAATTTAAGGGGTACAACATAATGATTCGATGCTGTGAAATGATCAGTACAATAAGTACAGTTAATATCCATCACCTGACAGAATTCCAAAGATTCTTTTTCCCTTATGACAAGAACTTTTAAAATCTATTCCCTTAGAAACTTTCAAATAATAGTATTATCCACTATAGGCATCCCCAGAACTTATCGTAAAACTGGAAGTTTGTACCTTTAGAAAACCTTTCTGCCATTCCCCCTCCCTCACACCCCACTCTGGTACCACAAATCTGATCTTTGTTTCTATAGGTTTAAATTTGAACTCATTTCTTCTTCTCTTTCTTCTTTTCCTGCCTTAGTCTTCAATTTGCTTTAGCTTTGTGCCTCTATAAATTGCTTTTTGGAAGTTGTACTTTCCAGAAATGTCTTAGTATACTATTGACCTTTTTTGTTGGTTTCTGTAAACATTTTTATTTTTCTTAATCAAATGATGATTTAGGGAAACAAAATGAAAAAGGAGGGAGTGAGGAATAGAGATTGAGTAGAAATGATTCTGGCCCCAAGGCATCAGGTTCATTGCTGACTGCAGGGACATCTTCACTAGTGGTGTTACTGGGGTAGGGGTGGGGGCTGGAGAAACACCCCTAGTCCAAGGCCAGGTGAAGGAAGGCAGATGCAGTGAGGTGTCCATGGGCTCCTTATAGAATTATTTTATACCTACCAGAAGATCTTGACATTTAGATTCAGGGGGCCTGATTAAACAAGGAGGCCTACAAGGCTCAGTGTAAAGACAGGAGGAAGTCTCATGTCTGTTCTCACATATTGCCATGGATATATCTTTGCTGCCATGACAATGGGCAGAGAGCTCTGTTATGATAACTCTCAGAACTCAGCTTTTGATTCTGCCTTGTGGAGTGCCCAGTATTGCCCCAGAGCAGAAGGACTTGCCCTGCCACTTAGTCCCCAGTTTCATAGTGGATAAATCAGCATAGTGGGGCCTTTAAAGTTTAATTTTTCATGATCCAGGCCAGGAACCTGAATAAGCTGTACACATTTCTGTTGTGTATGGCTTCTGTTCAAAGACAGTTATAAAATGTTGAACAAATCAAATGGAGGATTGCACTAAATGAATAGTTTGAATACCAGAGTTGCATTTGACTATGAGTAATAGAAATCAGAGAAGCAGTGGTTTAAATAAGACAAGAATTAATTTTTCTCACAAAATGAGAATTCCAGAAGTAGGTATCCATGGCTAATGTGGCAGTTCTAGATCATCCCCCTAGAATCCCCATATCTTCACATTCATGAGATAGCTGCTAGAACTCCATCTATCACATTATGTTCTTCTTGGAAGTGAAAGGAAGAAGGCCAAGTGAAAATGGTGCCTAGCAGTTGATTCTGTAAGATTTTTAAGAAGCTAATGCTGAAAGCTCACTCCAGTGCCAAATCGAATCTTGGAAACAGAATTTGGGGTGAAGTAGAAAAGAGTAGCTTTAGTGCTTTGCCAGGCAAAAGCAGGCTAATGCCCTCAAAACCATGTGTCCTAACTTGGGGAAGATAGAAGGTTTATGGTAATTGTTCAAAGAGGGTGTGATCTGCTTATGGATATTATTTTGATGGGTTGGTGGTGAGATAAGTAGGAGTCAACATCATCAACCTTCAGGTCCAACTGGTCTGGGGTCTACATGTTTGTGGGCAGCGTACATCATTAATCCTTAACTTCTCCCACCTAGAGGGGTTTTCAATATCTTCAAAATAGCTCAAAGATATTGTTGTGTATCTGTTGATGGGGAACCAGGACCTTGCCCCAGGGCTGCTCTTGACAGTTCGTTCCCCCTGGCCTTGCATCCCCTCCCTTCCCTAATTAACAACTGCTTGAATCTGCCCATTGGAACTCAGAGAAGGTCTGGAGGCTGAATGAATGCTGTTTCCTATAATCAAAGAAATGGGGGACACAGAAAGACCTTGTGCCCAGGAGTCCCCCAGGGCCCTGTGCAGGATTAAAGCCTTCCTAGAATCCCCATCCAACAACATTCACTTATATCTCAGTGGCCAGAATTTAGTCATATGCTAAATAGTCATAGCTACCCCTATCTGCAAGGGAGACTGGGGAATGTTGGGTTTAATTTGAACATATTGTTTCCCTTGACAAAATCTGTTACTAAGGAACAAGGAGAAGATGGCTATTGGCTAGGCATCTAGAAGTCTCTATGGTGAGATGACTGTTAATGAATGAAAATGTGAGTTGCTGAAAATAACCGAAAATGAGGTGGTTAAGAATGAGGCCATGGAAGAAGCCAGGATTTTCTGAGGTCTGTTCATTAGCTCCCAAAGGCTAGCAGATAATACTGACTGCTAATCATGCCACTCATCTAGCATGTATGACAAGTCTATACGGAAGGACATTGGATTTGGGAACAAAGAAATCAATTCATGGGGTTACCACCCCTTACTCCAAGGATGAAAGATAACATAGGAATATATTAGGTGCTAGTTGAATGAATCTGTACAGTTTTGTTGGTTTGCGTGTTTACTTATTTTCAGTAAAAACATATTTAAATGAGAATATATGCCAGTTAAATTTATGTCAACTCTTCACCATTTTCAGGTAAATCTTTCATGCTTAATAAGCTATGGCCACTGGTTAACTAAGCCTAAGTTGATGAATCTTTTAGATAACTGAAATGCTATTTTAAGCAGCAATTAGCAAAAAATTCCAAGTGTTAGCAGACATCATATGATATCTTACTGCCTGTTTCATCAACATATATTGAATAATTTAATGTAATGGAACATTTTTGACTGACTACCTCTTGTGCAGAAAACAGTTTTTCTTATCATTCTTCACCTGTTCACCTGCCACACACAGACACACACACCACAACCACAACTAAATATAAGGAAGGGAAATTTTGACACAGTGCTGATTTACCCCTGTACAATTTTGATCCAGTGGGTAGTCAGGCACTTGGGTTATACTTGTGTTTTTTTTAAATAACTTAATGAAGATAATTAAAATGTATTTACCTCTAAATCACCACTCCAAATTACTATGCTACTTGAATTTGTATGCTTTTGTGTGATTGTGTGGGTGTGTACACTTTTTTTGGTGTGTCTTATTCTAGCAGCAACCTTTTAATTTGCTATTTGTAAATGAGCGTGCTCTGGTAAAGCCAGAACATCTCATTTATTAGCCTGTGGGCAAAGCCAAAGTAAGAGGCTCTGGGAACTCTCAAACACTGATGGTGAGTATGTAAATTGGTAAATCCACTTTGGAAAATGGTTTGGCAGCATTGACTAAAACTGAACATAGGCATATTCATGGACCATACTCCTGACCACCAACCTACTGACGCAGCTTTATCCATCCCCCCATTTTAAGATAACTCCAGCTTTCCTTTTTCTATGACAACGCAGGCCTTGGTGTGGATAGCCACGCCAGTGGTGCTCTAACCATCAGTTTAATCTTAGGCAGACTGCCTCAGCCCATCAGAGGCAAGCTCACAACTGTGAACCTATGCAGGCAAGATTAGGAGACTTGGGTAGCTTTACTCTCAGTAAAATCCTTGAACCCTTTGTGACATTCCCACCCCTTCTCTGGAAACCTTCCAACTTTCTGTGATTTAGAATGACTCCTCCATCGGTATCTATAAAGCCCAACACAAACTGGCTTAGACAATAAAGTTGAGTCACTGCTGCTGCTCCTGCTGCTGCTAAGTCGCTTCAGTCGTGTCTGACTCTGTGTAACCCCATAGACGGCAGGCTCCCCCGTCCCTGGGATTCTCCAGGCAAGAACACTGGAGTGGGTTGCCATTTCCTTCTCCAATGCATGAAAGTGAAAAGTGAAAGTGAATTCACTCAGTCGTGTCCGACTCATCAGGACCCCATGGACTGCAGCCTACCAGGCTCCTCCGTCCATGGGATTTTCCAGGCAAGAGTACTGGAGTGGGGTGCCATTGCCTTCTCCGAAAGTTGAGTCATTGGCTTGTATAAATGCAAAGACCAATGTGGGCTTCAGGCACAGTTATATCAGAGCTCTTGTTCAGTTTCTTGGAAATTTCTCAACTCTGTTCTGTCAGGTTGGTTTTATCCTTGGGCAGAAGTTCCTCATGGTCACAGAGGCCTGCTGGCATCAACTGGGTAACATGCTTGTTTAGATGAGGAGAGAGCAGGTCTTTATCCAGATAATCACTGATCTAAGCACAGCTCTTGAGATCTTCTGGGTCCACCCTCCTGAACCAGTCATTTTGGTAGCAAGACCCCCATCTGCCTACAGAGTTGAAGTCCCAAGCCTTAGTTAAGCAAACAGAACAAACAAAAAATGACTCCTATTGCAACTTTTCCCAGAGTAATGGGTGCCTGCTCTTAACATGCCTACATAACTATTGATAAAAAGTTGACAATTTAAAATACCAACTTCCCTTCTGAAACATAAAGTTCTGCCTCTCTGCTGTAACAGATGGTACCACCCCGTTCTCTAAGAATTCCAAGGACATTTGGTGAGAAGAGATGACCTCAGGCCACAGCATCTGCAGCACTGGACACAGGATAATAGTAACAATAAGGTTTCATCTTGGATTAATATTTTACAGTTTCTAGTGTTTTCTCATGCAGTATCTCATTTTATCCCTGGGAGCTGGGTACGCTCTGTACTGTTATATCCAGCTTGTAGATAAGGAAATCTCATAGAGATTGAATGGCTGACTTAGCCAAGGTCAACAGCCTGTCTAAGTGACAGAGCTGGCATTTCTTTTTGATGTTAAACTTTGGTGGGGACCTTTCCTCTGATTATTCTTTTAGACCAGGGCACAGAGTGAAAAAGACAAGCCAGATGTAAATTTGATTGTGTGAGGCTGAGGAGGGGTTGTCTGAAAGGAGGATTCCTCTGCTGCAGGACTTTGGTGTATATGCAAGAGAAGACAGAAAACATCTTTTCAACCTCTGCTTTTACCCTTTTTTGGTTTTTTTTTTCCCAATTACCTTTTTATTGTGTTTCTTTCTCAAATTCTCTTCTCTGGTACAACTTTCTTAAATACAGTACCAAACACTTTTCATTCACAGGCCTTATTCAAGAATCAGTCCTGAAAAGGAATCCCAGGGTAGATGTGAGGGGACAAAGTGGGGGATGGTGGGAGTTTTATAAAATTGGGAAGCAGTGTGAGAAAGGGGGATGGCATAGGAAAAGAAAAGAGAAACAAGACTGAAATCACGAGTTGGCCCTGACAACAAAGATTAACTGTAATATAAAATGTTTAGATTATTTAGTACATTTTTAAAGAGAACTAATGCCTTCAAGGCAATGTGACCCTGAAGTGGGAACCCAGGAGTGGGAAGACTCAAAGATTGGGAAGGGTATTTCCCTGGTGGTCCGGTAGTGAAGAATCCACATTGCAGTGCTGGACGCTGGGTATCCCGGGGTGGGGATCTTGGATCCCAGGTGTTGTGCACCATAGCTACTGAGCCCATTCACTCACTCTAGAGCCCTTTGAGGTGGTGTTCAGCAGGCAGTCTGTTCTATGACTCGGGAAATTAAAACTGCAACAGAAAATACAATTACACCAAACAATTGGATGAAAAGAAACCTAATTAGAGTTATTACAGACTGGAGACAAAGGCAAAGACCATGACAAACGCAAAAAGAGTTACCTTTCCACATGATAGGTTGACTCCTGTGTTCCCCTACCCAGCCCCAAAATAAACAGTAGGAAGGTACACAATGAATGCATAAGTCAGGAACTGGATGAAGAACAAAACAAGGGTATCTTTTCAAAGTCTTACTTTCCTATAAAGTTCAATTTTAAAATCAGGTACTTAAGGCCAGTAAACGAGCTTGGCAACAGCAATGAAAGAACCTTTCAAAGGGGACAGAAATGGAAAAGACAAGCCAAGTTTCTCAATACCTGTTGGAGGTCCCGGCCCCCTCCATCATCAATACCCTGTCATGACACCCAGGACCCAATCCTAAGTACAGTTAGTAAAGTATGACAATTTTGCCCCTCAGTCTTAGTGTTTTGATGTATGTGAGCCTAATCCTGCCTCTGGCCAAGAACCCAACTTCTCCCCAGATTCAAGAGGAGAAGAGGAAAATGTTCAAGAACACCCCAATTCAAGTAGGAACATCATGTTAAGAGCCAAGATGCTAGAGTCAGACAGACTGGAGCTCGTTAAAACTTAGTTCCAACACTTATTAGCTTTATGGACCTCAGTAAGTTACCTCATTTCCCTGGGTCTTGTTTTTTTCTCATCCATAATCTGGGCATAATGTATTTATCTATCTTATAGGGTTTAAAAACAGATCTGTGTTAAGACATCTAGTCCAACAGTGCCTGACCCAACAGTAGGCACTGGATGAATAGTGGTAATTGTTATGTAAAATAATCATCATAATAAACCTGAACATCTGTGAAAGGGAAAGGGGTCCTAGTCAGTGAAATAAAAGGAGAGCTAGTGTCAGATCTCATGTCATGGCTCAATGCTTCCCTGCTTATCTCTGTCCAACTGAGCAGCTTTGTCTGCATTAGCAGAGCCTAGGAAACGAGTGCCATCAAAACCAATAAGACAAGCATTTTATAAGTGCCTGTTAGGGGCACAGGGCAGTGACACTGTGCTAGACCTGAAAAGAGGTCTCACTAAAGGTTGGGCCATGATCATGGGATATAACTGTTGGGGTATAACTGTTGTAATCTACACAAGGTGAGAGATGACTGAATACTTTCATTGATGTTGCATAAGAGAACAGTAACAGATTGTTGGAAATTGCTTCAGCATTGAAAACTGAAGTCTTAGTGCACTGCTTTATCACAGCGCTGAGTTATACGCTATACAACTTGTACTGAGCCCTGTGCACAGGCACAGTGAGAGATAGCCTTCTTTTTCATGGAGACTAGGATCAGTCACCTCCAAGGTGGAATGCATTCAACCCAGGATGTGGGCCAGACAATACTCTGGGGTGTGGGGTGAAGATATTAGACCTTCCATTTCTGTTTTTTAAAAGGATCTTCTGAAAGCATCTGACTTACTTTATAATATACATACTATATTTGAGTAGCAGTATCTATATATAATTTGTAAATAAAAGATATGAACGTTCATGTGATCACATTTTGTTTTTATTGGTGGGGTTCTTAATTTAAAAATTTTGGGAATGACTGGTCTAGAGGAGAAGGAAGACCAGTAAGCCAGCAGTCAAAATTAATGCAGAGGGAGCTTAGGTGGAACACAGATGATAAGCATGTAGCTCAGCAGGGAAGAAAGAGGAGATAGGATGCAGGGAAGGCTTCCTGGAGGAGGTGACAGGATGAGCTGCTGCAATGTGTTTGGTGAGGGGAGAGGAAAGGAGGGAAGGCTGTTTCAGGCAGACTATAAAACACATGCAAAGGCAAGGTGGCTTGTGTGTGTACAGTGAATGCATTTTGAAAACAAATAATCTGATCCATCTGAACTGTTGGTGTAAAGAGGGAACTACAGGAGGTAAGGCTGGAAGACTTCTGCAGAGATCCAGTTATTGAAGGTCATTGAATAGAGAGCTTAGACTCATGGTGTAGGCTGGCGCTGCAGGATTCCAGCAGGGGAGGGGAGATCATGGAGCAGTATTCCCAACTTGATCCCCTCATCCATTCTCCATCAATACTTGTCCGAGTCCTAAAGGAAGAGCATTGTACTTATGGAAGCTGATGAAACCTCCAAAGGCTAGGACAAAAAAGATGATAGAAGCCTTTGAAGGGATAGAAAATCTTCAATATTGGGCACTGCTGGATAAGCATCACTGGTGCCTAAAGACGCATCTCTGGGCAAAAAGGCTGTGCAGTCTCATGCAAGCATTAGTGCTTTAGTGGCTCCAATACAGTCAAGAGCAGCAAGAGTTACCACCTGAGTGGCCAGAGCTGGAAAGGAGGGAAATGGCAGACACCGGAGCAACCAAGAGGACATATGTGGAGTCCACTGAGCTGCCCTAGGCAGGCTTTAGGAACCAGTTCAGGAGGACTTGCAAAGTCTTTGACGTTCCCTCACGAGAAGAGGCTGTACTTATTCAAATTGTATCCCCCATGTGCTGCATGGCAGATCAGGCTCCGGGGTTTACAAATCTTGAAGTCACCGTCCAGGCAGTTCTTCTATAAATATTCCTTTGGGAGTTGTACAACAGGAGCCTGGCATAGATTTTTGATCAAGATGTCAGGAATGAATAAAATAGTGATTGGCTGGCTGCTTTCATGACCGTATTTAAACCTCAGACTGGGCTGGCCAAATCCCACCAGAATTGAGTGTGGAGCTATTATTTGGGTGCACGTGGCAGACTGCAGTCGGGGAATAAATCCAGGAGCTCAGTTACAATGACAGTCAATGGCTGGGTATTTTATCACCTTATTCTGGAGAAATCTTACAAAAAACTAGAAATGTAATGCCATAACTATGTATACAGTCAGTAAGGCAGAAGCATAGGTAGAGAGATACAGGGTAACACCCATGAGGACTAGACACTGGTGTTGTCCAACTACAGAACCCCTGTTACTCATTCTAAGGTTAATGCTAAATTCTAGGCAGAATGAGACTAGGGTCCAAAATGGGAATTAATCACCAAAAAAGCAGATAAAACTGACTCATTTCTGAGCTGGAATACAAACAATACAAAGAACTTGAAAACTTGGTTGCATGCATATTAAACAGGAAAACCTGGAATAGACATTGTCCTCCCTGGAAGAAGGTGAGAACCTCAAGAAAACATCCTGTTGAAGCAAAGGTGGTTGTTGGCAGAATTGGAAGCCTGGGTCTTCGGAGAGCATCATTCATTCTTAGAAGTGGTCAAACTGCCATGAGCTGAAGAAGACCTACCTGGGTACGTGATCTACTCAGTCTACATAGCGCTGGCAGTAATGGGAGTATCTCAAGGCCTTACGGGCCAGTTTACATCCAGTAAACCTGAAAAGCTCCTTAAGCGGAACTTTGAAGAATAATCCAGAAAACTTAAGAGCTGAAGGCAGTACGGAGAGTTAATAGGATCTAATGCTCATAGACATACTCTTGTAGTGCTAACAGATGTCCATGCAGGACACAGGAAGTGCACACTTTTGATGATCAGTGTACCCCTAAAGTAACCTAATCCTTTGGTGGCTTTGGCTGGCTCCATTAGACCAACGGATTCACACCTTCTTGGCAGCTGCCCCCATCCTGTGGGCAACGGCCATGCTGGATTTTGGAGACTGCTACGGGATCCCAAAGCATTTGTAATGCTAAGCACCATGCTATGGGGCCACTGTATGCCTGCATTTTGTGTGGGCCTTCACTTCAGAAGGCACAGAGATCTGGGGAGAGGCAAATGGTTTCTGAGAAACAGATCTTAAGCCAGAGAGCACTTCTAGTCTGCAATCACCATCATCTCTTTCTGCCTCCTCAGTTCTCACACTGTCCCTTTCATTTGACTATCTTCACTACTCAAATCAGGTAGACAAATATTTTTTATAAGTATCAGCCATCATCTTCTCTGGGACCCAACAGGTTGAAATGTTTGTTCTATATATTCTTCTACCTTTAGGCTGACTTTATATGAAAGGACACCCTTGAAACAAACATTTTTATAAATCTTAATATTGGATTGGCCAAAAACTCTGTTGTTTTTCAGTAAAAACAAAAGATGCAGTTTTCATTTTCACTAAGAACTTTCATTTTCACCAAGTTAATGTAATCATTAACTGAATGAACTTTTTGGCCAAACTAATACATAAGGGTGAGCATGCCATTGTAAAGCATTTTTTTAAAAGTTTGTCTGTATTACCACATCTTTGTCTTTCAGTTATTTATTGATGCCTTAACTGAATGCATTAAGAACACAGAGAGGAAAGTTGGCTGTGTGTACTTGGAAAGAATTCACTCTATGCCTCTGACCTCAGTTTATCACATCTACAAAATCAGTGAGTCTGCTGGCCAGAGCATCTTCCAGATCTAAAAGACTATGATTATGTATCTAATATGAAGGCCAGAAATGCCTAGAGTGTGCAGATTTTAAAAAAACAGAATGGGCAGTATGTCACAAAAGCAGAGCTTCCATTCATACATGAAGAATTAGGGTAGGTTATTTTTTGCAAAATAAACTGAGTCCTTACAAAATATTAATGATTGCCATAGATAAAGAAAAAATTTTAATCTTAAAAATTAACATTTTTATTTGTTTTATAGGTTATTTTGGCTTGTTCCATTTTAAAAACTCTATTTATTAAATTTGGCGTATGAAGTTTTTATTTTAGGAATACTGAAACAGTGGAGACTTAAACATTCATGAAACCCAGTCTCCTTACTTCATCTTTTACCTACACATATCTGGCACTTTCTGTCTGTGAGGTCTCTTGTCTGAACTACATCTGTGCCTCTCCACACTCTCTCTAGAGTTAATAATTCCACATGGACAGTTTTTCCTCCAGAGGACAGAGATGCTACTTCTCCAAAGCTCTCAGTGCTTCCTAAATGCTGCCTCATGGTAGGGGTACCAAACACTCATCTCTAGAGGGAAGCTGTTTTGGCATCGCTTTGGCTGAAGGATGTGCATTGCATTGCCCTGTTGGTGGTACTTGGTGTGGTGAGTATTCTGCCTGCTGTAGCTAAAGGCCTTCCCAGATTGGGCAGCTGAATGCACTGCACAGCTGCCAAAATTCTAATTCTGCTCTTTAGACCCTTGTCTGGCCCTCGCTCCAGTCTCCCGCCAACTGGGTCCCTGGCTCGTTATCAGGCCCACCCGGACCCTGTCTCCACCCCCAAGTGGGCCCAGGAAATCATTCTTGGCACCAAACTGAACTTTAACCACATAACTGCCCCAACCTCATTCAACCCAACTCTCATCTCAACAAAAGTTTGTTACCCTGTGAGCTGGCAGACAAGAAGAGAGGGGCCAGAAAAGAGGAAATGCCACGGGTGAGGGCACTCATCACCCTCAATCACTGTGACTCTCAGATTGTAAAACGTTTTGTGGTGCCTTTCTTCTAAATTTTCAAATGAAAAGAATCAAGAATCCTACTAGAAAAAACAGTAGAAATGAATATAGTTTATTTTATGGAGAGGGAATACTATTTCTCTGTGTATCTGCACCAGAGCATAAGTGAAATTTGTCTTATAGAAAAATACTAAATTCAGTATACTTCCATAATGAAAAAATGCACTGTGAGATCATAAACTGCTGATAATATGTAGGCACCTGCAAAACCACTATCAGAAAACAGATTTAAAGGTAAAAATATCAGTAATATTGTGGGGACAAGGAGGTAATTGATTCTTAGCAAAATGAGGTTTCAGATAACTACCTGATCCAACTTTAAGTGTTTAACTGGTCCACATTATGGTTTAAATACTCACAGAATGGTGTAATCTAGACTGATTGGAAGAATCTCTTCTCTTTTAGGTGAAAATATGTCCCTTGATTCTCTTTCTACTCCTTTTAGCCTTAACCAATCTGGTATCCTTTCTGCTATGATAGTTTTGCTCCCAGGAAGCCACATGGGTTAATTTGCAGATCTGCGTTGGGGCAGTGGGGTATTGTAATTTGGGGAAATGAAATTATTTTAGTTTTTGTTTTCCCAAAAGGAGCAGGGAATATTACAAACGTGGTACACTTGTAAAACACAGGCAAATACACTTGACAATCAAGCACTCTATTTTGAAATTTAAATAAAGCTAAGATTTTCTTCTGGCCTAGAGGGAAACTTCATTAAAATCAATTAGTACAATCCTCCAGAGAAAATGGGCTTTTTTTTTTTTTTTTTTTTAAGGTTTAAAGAGTAAGGTGCACACAATTACCTTTCCTGGATCCTTTGTGAATGTCAGTATCAAACCTAGCAGGTGGCCAGGTGCAAACAAATGTCCCCGACAGGGGCCTGGGTAACTCCCTAAATTCTCCTTGAAGGGATGTAAGTGTAATTAATTGATGTATATATACCAGGAATGTAATATACATAACCAAGGAGGCTCCAAACTGATTGCATGTATTACCAACTGTGAAGGGCAGGCCGAGTGAGATAAAGTTGGTGGCAGGCGCTCCCAGGTGAGGCCTCAGTCCAGGGGCGGAGGTTGGGGCCGCACAGCTGTTGCCGCGCGCCCTGGTCCCTCCTCCCAGCTGCGGCGGCTTCACCCCCACCCCCACCCTCCCCCCGCCGCTCCCAACGCCGCCGCCGCCTCCCCTCTGCCTCCCGGTCTCTTCTCGCAATCCTTCCATCGCTCTCGCCCCCTCTCCCTCTGTCCCGTCCTCTCCGCTCCCCTCACCCCGCCTCTCTCCCCCTCCCCCAGCCCCTCCTCTCCTCACCCCACCCTGCCTCCCTCCCTCCCTCCGCCCGCCTGCCCGGCGCTCGCTGAGCCGACACCAGGGGGGCTCTCGATGTAGCACCATGACAGGCATCGCCGCCGCCTCCTTCTTCTCCAATACCTGCCGGTTCGGGGGCTGCGGACTCCACTTCCCCACCCTGGCCGACCTCATCGAGCACATCGAGGACAACCACATCGGTAAATGGCCCGGGGGTGGGCGGGGGTGCCCGGCGTGCGGAAACTCCTGCCCGGGCGAGAACCCCAGAATGGCAGGGCTGGTTAGGAGCGAGGAAGGCGGCGGCGGGGCGGGGAGGGTGTGTTCGAGCCCAGGGCATGGGGGTGGCGGGATGCGGAGGCGCGAGGTGCCGGTGGGGGGGGGGGGGGAGCAGGGTGGGGGAGGGGGCGGGCGCCCCGAGGTGCGGCGGGCGGGCTGGGGGATTCCGCGGGGCGTGCGCGCCGGCGGCGAAGTGGTTGGGAGTGGGGCTGCGCTGCGGCGGGGGCGGCGGGAGGAGGGACTCGGCGGCGGGGAGATGCGGCGGCGGGGCCGGGCGCCGGGGGAGGGGGCGCCGGGCGGAGGGCGCGGTGGGGCCGGCTAGGCGGCCGGCCGGCCGGCGCTGGGCAGGGGCGCGGAGTTAGTTGGCCCTGGTGGTCGGAGCGGCCAGGGGCGGCGGGGGGCGGGAGCTGCACGCCGCCCGCCGCTTCCGCCCGGGCTCGAGCTGTCAGGGCTCGGCGGCGGCTGCAGCCGCTGGGAGGTGGGAGCGGGGGGGCGGGGGTGGCTCCACCGCGGCAGCCATTCCGCTTCCTCCTCCCGCCGCCGCCGCCACTGCGTCCTGTCAGCGCCGGTTGCTAGGTGTGGTGCGCCGGGAGGGGGCCCGGAGCCGAGGCCGCTGGCGGAGGACCGGCGCTCTCCCTCTCCACGGCGGCGGCAGGGCTCTCTGGCCTGGGGGCGCCCGCTTCTGCCCGGGCCTGGCGCGGATGCCCGGGCGCTGCGGGCAGAGGTCCCGGGTGCGCCCGCGGGCCGCGCCCAGTGCCCAGGGCCGCGCCGCCCCGGAGGCCCCTGCGGCTGCGTCTGCAGGAGAGCCATCCCCCGGGGACCCGGGGTCGGGCATTTAAATGCACCCCGGCTCTGAGATTTGCCTTTCAAATGGTGCTAGGCCCGAGGTGCGTCGGCTGCGCAGAGGATCTGCAGCGGCGGCCTGCGCAGCGCCCGGGGCGCGGGGGACTTCGTGGCCGCGGGGGAGGGGGCGCCCTGCGGGGCTGCGACTTTCTCTTCCTTCCCAAGACCCCGAGGCCTTTCAACAAGTCCTTAATTCGCACAAGAGCTTGCACACATTTACACGCTCCTATCCGGAGCCCCTCCGAGGAGAGATGAGTCGGGTTCGTGTGGCTCGGCCCATCCATCCACCTGCGGAAGGTGTGGCCGGCGCCCACGAGTTGTTCTATGTGGACCGCGTGGTGCCCTAACCGGGCTGTCTAATCCAGAGAACCTGTGAATTGCCCCCAGAAAATCATTTCCCAGTGAATGCTGTGGATTCACCCATGTCGATGCTGCTCACGTTTCTACAAAGTTGAGAGAATAAATCACTACTGCTGTCTATTTATACACGAATAAAATGAGGCCGAGCCTTATGCTCCTTCTTTGAGTATAATGCTTTCTGTGCACACAGTGCGTGCTTAATAGCATTGAATGCTGCTTGAAAATGGGTATATGATGGGACGTCCAGAATGGGAAATACTCATAGAAAATGTCTGTAGAACGTCGTTCAAAAGATAATCTGGATGAGTAATTGTCCAGGTTTTGAAACTTACAAAGTTCTAAAACATCCGTGTAATAGCTTTCGCTATCTCCTCTGATAAAGGTGTGACAGAAAAGCTAGGCAAGTTTTGGTGGTCTTAAAAGCAGGAGTTTAATGGAGTAGCATATTTGCTGATTCATCATCATGATTGAATAGGCATAACTCAAGGTGCTTAAGGAATAAATCAGATTTTTCATGATGAGTAGTTTAAAATAATACTTAAAAGTCCCATAATACAAAGCTACAGTGGAAGTTTTATTAGTTCAAGTCTCGTCTCTTACTTTCAATGATAAGTAGAAGGATATATATATATATAATGTAAATATATAAATAACATTTTCTAACCTTGGGAGGGAAGTCATTGCATATCCCATTCACTCACTAGCAATTTTATTTTAGAATAAACTATAAGTAATAATTTCTCCACATTGCCTGCCTGCTTGGACTAGCTAGTTAAAAGGAAATATAAATTATATTTATTAAAGTGTGTTAAAGACAGTTAACTGTTTGAGGGTTTAAGTTTGTAATCAGATAATTTTGAAACTAACTCTTGGTGAATCACCAGTTAAGTTTGCAGAGATTGTCTTTAGTGCTGTGCAAACATTTTAAAGAGGGTTTTAAGATTCTATAAATTTTATAAATTTAAATTTTAAGTGATGGTCACTTCCAAAGGGCTAGTATTTTTCTTTTGTGAAAATATTGAACAGTTAAATGTACAACAATAGCTTAAGTGAATTTGGGGGCACTGCTAACAATTACTATACTTTGAAATTAGTTTGAAACCAGAAAACTTTATGAAAAGTAAATGTTAAACAAACATTTAAAATTCCTTGGGTGAAGAAACCAGCTGAAACTATTCTGTACCTTAAAATGAGGAGAAGCCCCTCACTTTGAAAGACAGCCCCATATGCAAAAGAAGTAAGAACTGATTTCAAGAAGAATAAAAACAATCTGGTTTTAGTAGGCAGTATCATATAAATATACTTCCAATGAAGAGACATGAGTGAAAATACATCAGACAAAGCATTTGGTTAAAGTTCTATACTACAGGTATTTTTAAGTGGAATTTATTGTTTGTGGTTGTCTATATATTTTTGGAGAGAGATTGTTATTTTTAATGACTGATTTACCAGTTCTATATTCTTGTCATCAAGTGGCTGCAGTAAAAAGATGCATGAGAAGATTATCAAAAGATATAATATTACCTGTAATTTTTTTAAGATGCATGTTATTTAGAAATCACAGGAGCATTAGAGGTGTGCCTAATGGCAGGTCCATCTTGAGGACCTTTCTGAGTTACTGCCGTTTAACCACTAGTCAGAATCCTTAAGCAGTAATGAGATGAAGGTTTATGGATGGGAATATGGCATATTTCTTGCATGAGAGATTTTTCAAGGCCTTTAGTGTACAAGGCCCATAGTTTTCATAATAACTGTATTGTTTAGTTCAGATTAAGTGCATTAAGTTGAAAGTAGCTGTTAGAGATAAACACTCAACTCTTTTTGTTAACCAGTTAACCTTGTTAGCAAGGATTTGGGGCTGTAGAGCTGAAGAAAGTGTGATTCCCTCTTCCTCGGTTTTAGCACTCCTCCTTTCTCCTAGAGGAATTCCTCACCTGAGGTCCTGTTGTCTTCCTTGTGTTTCATTGCTGGTCTAGTCCTGGAGCACCTGTCTCCATGTACAAGCTGAGTACCCCAACTAAAACCCTTCTCCCAACTTAAATTGCCTAGAAATTTCACTGCCCTGCAACTGTGAAGTGTTTCTATGTCAGCTTCACTATTAATTCATTTATACCTTGGCTCTGTTTCCTGGAGATGAAAAAAGCTGATCAAGATTTGTTTGCTTCTTACTGTAAGTAGATACTTGAGTTTGTAAAAACACTCTTGACATGCACATCCTAGGTAGGTGAAGATGAGTTGGTAACTAGAAATCATAGAAACACCAAGAGCACTAAATATAGCATTGAAGGTCTTGTCACAGACTCATGGGACTTCGCTTGGTCTGTGCATCCCAGTGCCCCAGTGCTGTGGAGTCTTTTGGCTTTTGGTCTCAGAAAGAAATCATTCTTACTAGATGTGATTATTTGGTACATTTGTAAAAGTACCTCTGCATTTTTTATTTATGTATTAATATATATCAAGCATCTGATTTGTAATAGGTATAGTTCTAGGCGCTTGGTATATTTTGGTGAACAAATTTCCCAACCTTTGGGGAATTTGTGTCCTAGTGGTGGGAGATAGACAATAAATAGTCAGCATAAAATGTAAATTATGTAGTATCCTGGTTAGTGGTATGGAAAGAGTCCTGTTACAGCAGGCTAAAGTGGGTTGGGAGATGAAATGTGGAATTTTAATTGGTTGGTCAGGATAGGCCTTACTGTGAAGCTGATAGGTGATTCAAAATCTTCACAGAAGTGAAGGAGTTAGCTATGAGGCCAACCAAGGACCACTAATGTCCAGGCAGAGGAAACAGACAATGCAAAGGCCCCCAGATAGCCTGCACACCTTAAACTGAAACACAGATTTTCCTGGATTCGGTTACTCTTGTGATAGTACTAAACTAGCAGGTTATTTAGAACCTTCTCCAGATGTTAGGGACTTCAGCTTTGCCATTGTTGATTGGGATTTTCCTGTTGGGGCTCCATAAGGAGATGGGGTATCATTGACTATAGTGGCTTGCTGTAGCTATGACTTGGTGGATCTGGACCCTGAATGTCAGCAGGTTTCTTGTGAGTTTCTACTTGTTAGTTTCCTCATCTCCAAAACCTGGGTAATAAATACATGCTGCTTCATTTCATAGGATAGATTCATAGACCATCTAATTAATAAATATCAAAATCTCTGGAAAGAAAAATAAGGTAATTATCAACAATGTAGAATTTGACTCCTAGGACAGTTTGGTAAAAATTTGCATTCTCTTAAAGCAGCACTGTTGTATATTAAATAGATCAGTGTATGATAGGCAGCAAGCCCTTATCCCTGTTTTATAGGTGAGCAAACTGAGACATAGAAAAATTACTTAATTTGCCTAAATTTCCATGACTGGTAAATATGAGCAGAAATCTGAATTTCAGACAGGTATGCAGAGCTGGCCTTGTGCCAAGCTGCCAAACAGGTGAAGAACTAGAGCATACTGGCCCTACTGCCCCTCCAGACCAAAGTAGCTTGTTTCCTCCTTCAGAAAGTAACTCTGAACCCTTGAGATGAAGATTATATGAGGGCCCCAGAGTGAACCCAGCTTGCTTGGTTTTGAATATGGTCCTCTGCCACTTACAAGCCATTTGACTGTGAACAAATGACTACCACACTGAGCTTCAGTTTCCTCTGCTGTCTAATGAAGGTAGTCACAGCATCTGCCCCAGGGAGTAGCTGATGAGGATTACATGAGCTAATTTGTGTAAAGCACTCATTTTCTTAAGTAGTATTCAATTATATACGTCATCCAGTTTCTTGCCATTTTGTGTGTTTGCCAAATAAGTATGTTGGAAATCTATGAAGGTGTGTATTAGAGTTTAGTAGGACGTGGGTTGTGTCTACCTACAACTATGTAAAATCACTAGACTCATCCTAGGACAGACTGAGGATGGGAAATGGGACATCCTTCCACAGTCCAGCATTGGGGTTGCGGCCTCTGGCCATTTGTGCTTCTGTGTGGCCAGAGGTACTTTAGATGCTGGCAAAAGTTGCTGCTGTGGACTGGGAAGTGGTGTCAAGGCCAGCGGCTTCTAACGTGGCCTTTCCTTGTGGCCTGCACTTCTTTGAAAAAAAATGCAAGACTAGAAAGAGGCACTGTGCCTGGGCCTGTGGGCACATTCCCACGAGGGCCTTTCCTGTGGGGAGAAGGAATGACTGAATGAATAAATGAATGAATGAAAGGCTTGTCACTGCCTGCCCTGCTCTTTGCCTGTACCCTGTAGCTTGGTGGCGAGATGCCCTGTTATACCCCCCTATGGTTCACCAGAAGGTCCTAGGTAGATAGTTGGGGGAATTTTTACGTGCTTGTGTGTGCACAGACCACACAGTGGGGGACCCCTCACTGTAATGCTTCATGGCATTCTCCAAAGCACTGTCTTCAGTGGCTTTTCCATTTGCCCACATGTCTCCTGAAAACAGTCAAATCACCCTTTATAAAAACATTGCTAGGGAACATACTGACTCGTAAGTTTCACAAGCTTCTGATTGTTTCTTTTGGTGTCCATTTTCTGATATGTGACTGAAATGTACAGAGAGGAAAACTCTGCCTACCACCTACTAACTATAGAAGCTCCCATATTCTTTGGAAACTAGTTTCCTTTACAGTGCATGTATTTTGGTGACATCTGCCACCCTGACAGTTCTAAAAGAGCAAACTGACAGCTGTTTTCAGAAAAACCGATTCTTTTGTTGATGACAGGGAAGAAGCCTCCAGACTGGAGAAGGCTGGTGACACTCGAGAGGGGCTTTCTTAGGACTGTCTGGAAGCCAAAAGCCTTGAGATTTAGACTGAGGTCCCAGAGACAGGACATAATGTGTTGAAACCCTTAAAAATCCTCCCTTTCTTCCAGTTTTTGTCTTAAAGACAAGAACCATACCCTGGGCTTCTCTGATGGCTCAGAATCAGGAGACCCGGGTTCTATCCCTGGGTTGGAAAGATCCTCTGAGGAAGGGAATGGCAACCCACTGCAGTATTTTTGCCTGGAGAATTCCATGGACAGAGGAGCCTGGCAGGCTGCTGCTGCTAAGTCACTTCAGTCGTGTCCAACTCTGCGACCCCAGAGACGGTAGCCCACCAGGCTCCCCGGTCCCTGGGATTCTCCAGGCAAGAACACTGGAGGGGGTTGCCATTTCCTTCTCCAATGCATGAAAGTGAAGAGTGAAAGTGAAGTCACTCAGTCGTGTCTGACTCTCAGGGACCCCATGGAGTGCAGCCTACCAGGCTCCTGCGTCTATGGGATTTTCCAGGCAAGAGTACTGGAGTGAGGTGCCATTGCCTTCTCCGTCTCTGAGGCTACATGTCCTTAAATTTCTCTTCCCACCACATCCTTACCCTTGCCCTCAAATCTTAAGAGTGCAGACATGGCCTGGGTACTACTGAAGAATCCACTTGCTGGATTGCAGATAATACATTTCGTTTCACGACAGGATAATAGATTTGTTCTGTTAGCCATATTGATCTGGCTAAAGTGTGGAATAGCAAACATTGTTTTATTTAGAATTTGAAAATCAAACTGCAAATGTCAGAGTTAGTTTGTCTTTAAAAAGACTTTCCTTTAATATGCTAAATCAGTTGAAAGAAAATTATGTTTTCCCCTTGCACTAAGCACTATAATCTTGCAGTAGTTTTCACCTGTTTTTTCTTTTTTTTAAGTCCAGCTGCAAGCATGGAACAGATTAATGGATATTCTCTTTAAGAATGAAGTCTTTCCAGTAACTTTCTTTCCATTTTGGCAGGAGTCAAAGTGCTTCTTTTGGGTCAGTAACTACAGACTCTCTGTCCAGGACCAGAGAGCATTGAAAGTCTCTTGATGGCCTGGCTCACCCATTGGCCTCCTCAGGGAAGCCCTGTTCTTTGTTTGCCAGGCTCTAATGGTGACTTTCTTCTGAGCTAGACCTCCTTGAAAGGACAAGATCTGGATACCATGTTGTTAACTTGAAATGACTCACTCTTTCTTTGATATTATGCATATATATAATTAACATATATACATAATGTATAGATAAATGCTGTGTATATAAAATATTATACAAATGCATATATAAATGATACCTGTGTTTTTACATGTATGTGTATATACACCACACATGTGTGTACATTATACATATGTGTATTTATATGTGTGTATATAATGTATTCATTCTCTAGATCACTGTGGATAGTGAGGATTACCACATACATTTTTGAGTATTTTCTGTCTATAGTACTTAAGACTGTACTTCCTGTTTCCAATGAATTGAAATTTATTTGGAGAAATCAGACATGTACAGACTGAGATAAATGATGAACGATAATGGGGACCACAGAGACTGATTGATTGTGAAGCTCATGAATTGCAAGCACCAGGGCCCCTCACTTGTACAACACATGTTTTACCATTTCTGCATATATTGCTTGGGCCCACCTAGACCTTTCCAAGGGCCTGGGGGGACCCTATACCAGTGTACACAGGCATGCATTCATGGATAACATCATAATTTGTCAATTTTGTAAGGCATAAAATTTTAATTGCAGGTAACTTACCCTTTTCCACTCTGACTTCCCTTCTATGATGTTTCTTCTTGGCTTTGGTAACATTGGAGTTTAGAGTGTTTCTGAGATACAGCTAAGGAAGATTTGAATTGCAGACACTTTTAGTTTGGGTTGAGTGGAATGTATTTATTCAGCTCACAGTTTTCTTTAGTTAAGTTATTCCTAGACATCCTAGGGTAAGACTCACTACCCAGGAATGCCATCCAGTGTTCCAGCTCACCTGGGGTCTGCCCACATGGTAGGGGTGAGTTAGTATTGCAGCACGAGTCTATACCATGACATCTGCTGGTGGAAACATGGTTTGAGTATGGTTTGGAGCCAGAAGCGAGTCTGGAAAATTATTCTACTTATTAGATGTATAAAACTGTAAGTAAAAGATTGAGTTCTTATTTAAGTATATTTGATATGAAAGTTCTTTCTGTTAAGAATATACCCAATAATGCAAATACACATTCATAACTGCGCCATGTTTTTTAATGAGAATTCTGTGTTTCTTCTTCAATTGAACACACACACTCATACGCACACACACATCAGTGACAACAAATATTACTGAGTGTTATCTAAACAAAAAATATTTAAACTTAGACAATGCACTAGATGTGGAATGCCCTGAATTCTTACGGCTCACATGTGAAAGAAATAGGTGTTTACAAATTTGACAAAAATCCTAAAAATTTATATGGCATTAAAACAGACCTATGAGGCTGAAAGTAACTTTTCTGAATTATCAATAATTAAAAATACATTTTGATCACCCATGTTTGTGGTTTGTGCTTTATAGAAATGCTATTAATATGAATCATTGTCATATGAGAAGTAATCAGAGTGTGCAGCCCAAAAGAAGTATTTACAGCAGTGTTTCAGTGTTTCAGATTCACATAGTGGATTCTTTTTCTGGATCTTGGTTTTGTGATGTTTTGGTAAGGTCAGCTTTAAAATTTTGGGTTTTGTTGTAACTTTTTAATCTAAATCACTTTTCTAAGCATTTTGTATTTGTGATGTTGCATTTTTTTCATAAACAGAGTGTAAATCTGCAGGCCCCATAAAACTTGGGTACGTTTCTTGGTGCCAGATAGAGCATCATTACTGTTCTAAACAATTTTAATAGAATATCTAATTCACCATCGTAGCAAGCTGTGAATTAGACATTTCCTCCTAGAAGTGCTGCCTTCTAATTGGAAATTAAATATACTACCATATTAGTTGATTACCTTAACTGGTGAAATATGACTAGAATGCTTGTTTATTTTGATAAGATTAAAAAATAAACAATAGCATTTTTATAATTGGTCCTTTCTTCTTTGTGCTGTAGTGTGAGCTCATGTTGCTACAGTGAGCGTATAGAATTATGTGCACCATACTTGATGATAACCACCCATGTACTTTGCCTCACGCACTATAGAAATAATAAGTTTCAAAGGTAACTTTGGCGGTGAAAAACATTTCTGAAGACTGTTATCTCTGCTGCTGCTAAGTCGCTTCAGTCGTGTCCGACTCTGTGCGACCCCATTGACAGCGGCCTACCAGGCTTCTCCATCCATGGGATTCTCCAGGCAAGAACACTAGAGTGGGTTGCCATTTCCTTCTCCAATGCATGAAAGTGGAAAGTGAAAGTGAAGTCGCTCAGTCATGTCTGACTCTTAGCGACCCCCTGGACTGCAGCCTACCAGGCTCCTCCATCCATGGGATTTTCCAGGCAACAGTACTGGAGTGGGGTGCCATTGCCTTCTCATCTCTGGAGGGGTGCATTTGTGAGGACTTACATATTTATTTGTTCATGTGTATATGTTTATGATACACACAAACACCAGTTATGCAATTAGTCTAGGATAATTTATATTAAGGAAATTGGAAGAGAAAATCCATTTCTTTATTTTTACACTTGGATATTGAACTTGGTTAGTCTTTTTCCAGGTTGAGGATATTGTGAAGTTTAGTTGTATCCTTGTTTGCTTTACCTACAATATTTGGTTGCCTAGAACATTCTAGGGCTAAAACAATGCTAGGACAAAAGTATATCTTGGATTCTTCCCACGTCTTTGCCTGAGAGGTTTAGTATAAAGGAGGTGGGGGTGGGGTAGGAGGGGTTGCAGGGGGAAGCTGGGACTGTGAAGCTGGACAGAACTGGATTTTGAATCCTGAATCCACTTGGACAGTTCTGACAATCTTATTTACATAAAGTAGTAACAGTATCTAGTAGAATTAAGCGCCCCATGCATGAGGCACTGGTTAGCTGCTTTATGTGCATTGTCTAGAAGTTAAGTATTAGTCCCATTTGATGCAAGACGCAGATCAAGACAGAGACCAAATAACCCAGCATGCAATATACACAGCCAGTAAAGTGCTCAGGGGAGGGAGGGGCAAGCTTTGCTCTCTGGTGTCTGCATATCCCTTAGTACTTGCTCTTTATAAACTGACTTTTTATAAAATATTTGCATTTTAGTAGAAGGCTTTTGTATACCCAAGTGTCTTTAACATTCAGAATGGCTGCATTTCCAAAGGGAACTGTTTCGCTGGCTGGGGAGATACTACTTTTGGTAGAAACAGAAATGTTTTGAGGCTTCTAAGAAAATGTTAGGAGGATCCATGAGCATCCCAGTAACAATAATGAAAACAATAACTTGGCAGTTCTAAAATGATTATAGTTACTGAATTGTCTAAAGATACTAACCAGTTTTCTCTCCTTTACTGATACTTTTAATCTGGGAGTAGAAGACTCTTTTCAAACACCATTTAACACTATTAACACTTATAAACATCTCTTTTACTTTAGATTTTCAAAATTAAAATACTGTCGTTATGTTCATGTGAATTATTTTAAGTTTGTTTGGACCAATAATACCTAACCGGACCTAGCTGTAGGAACATTGTGAATTAAGAGCCGGAACCCTGGCCTCTTGGCGCGTGTTTCCAGCCCTCCCTGCTGGACATTTCGCTGGTGGCATTTACAGAGAGGGCACGCTGTAGGTCACGTTACTGTGTCACCAGACCTCAGATGGCTGGTGCAGAAGTGTAAGCTTAAAAACGGAAGACCCTCTTTTCTTGCCTAACTCATTCAGTGAAAGTTTCTCAAATGCTAATTTAACTTCCTGATTCTCAATACATGCCATAATTATATAAGAAATGGCAAAATCAGGGGAATCTGTAGAGATGTTTTTGTACAGCTTACTGTTATGCAAATTGAATATCATGATAATAAGCATAAATTATGCCCATGTTCCCTCTGGTATCAAACAAAAATATATATTATGGAAAACCATCACCTCTGAAGTTGCACATGAACTTTTCTAGGCCTCTGACTGTGTTGAGTTCATCTTTTATTGGGGTGTCTGACAGGCTGGTGTGTCTATGGGCTGAGACTCTTCAGGACTCCCAGCAGGTGTCACACAGGTGTTTCATGGCCCCATGTAATCTATAGCTAGTTTAGATTTTAGATCTTTATCAAATAGATCTTTTGATAGAATATCTTTGACCCGAGATGTCTGGAGTTTGGCACCAACTCAACACAGTGGTTGACAGTGTGTGATTTACGTTAATATGTTTCAGTGTCCTGCTAGGGCTGGAAACTCCCATTTATATGTTGGCTTCACTTTAGCACTTTCAGGGACCCACACCAAAAGGTCTGCTGGAAAAGTATGCAAGTATCAGACCAAAAATTTTGGTCAAGAGATGATAAGTCATATGTGCCTTTCACTTTGGATGTTAGAATAAAGAAATGATATTTTGTCAAAACCTGGAAAAACTATTCAGTTCAGTCATTCTGTCATGTCTGACTCTTTGAGACCCCGTGGACTGCAGCGCTCCAGACAAGATGATAGCATTGTAAATATTTATGTCATGTTGTTATGTAAAGTGATAAGAGTGATTCTCACCTGTGGAAATCAGTCTTATTAATTTATAAGTCACACCTGTATAGCAGTAGTATTTAAGTAAGTAGTGCTCAACAGGAGCAGAATCACTTGCATGAACCTGGAAAAGATAAGAATGCCTGGGCTCCACCCCCAGACCTTCTGGTGTGCTTGACCAGAGGTGGTCTGGGTGTGAGCTTCATAAAGTTGATTCTCATATGTTGCCAAGGTTGGGAACCCATTGGCTTTTGAAATAATGAACATTGTGAGGGTTAGGGAGTGTGAGAAAGGAATCAGACTTTTAAAGAACTGTAAATTGGGGGGGGGGGTTCATTCAAATAGATTTAATTTTTTTAATAGATATACTTGTTAGTTATACTGGAGGCAGGCATTTAATATAGGCCAATATGAAGATGTGATACCAACTCAGGTATGTAGTTAGAGCAGATGTGCTCAAACTAGAGAGCCTAAGAGTCTCAAACTCAGATGCCCTCAGGATGCAATATACATGAGTGAACTGACCAAGTTCAGTGTTACTTGGAGTAGGGGCAACTCTGACAGACTGAAGAGCCCTTCAGTTCAGTTCATTTCAGTCACTCAGTTGTGTCCCACTCTTTGCGACCCCATGAACTGCAGCACGCCAGGACTCCCTGTCCATCACCAACTCCCGGAGTTTACCCAAACTCATGTCCATTGAGTCCGTGATGTCATCCAGCCATCTCATCCTCTGTCGTCCCCTTCTCCGCCTGCCCTCAATCTTTCCCAGCATCAGGGTCTTTTCACATGAGTCGGCTCTTTGCATCAGGTGGCCAAAGTATTGGAGTTTCAGCTTCAACATCAGTCCTTCCAATGAACACCCAGGACTGATCTCCAGGATGGACTGGTTGGATCTCCTTGCAGTCCAAGGGACTCTCAAGAGTCTTCTCCAACACCACAGTTCAAAAGCATCAATTCTTGGGCACTCAGCTTTCTTTATAGTCCAACTTTCACATCCGTACATGACCACTGGAAAAACCATAGCCTTGACTAGACGGACCTTTGTTGGCAAAGTAATGTCTCTGCTTTTAATATGCTGTCTATGTTGGTCATAACTTTCCTTCCAAGGAGTAAGTGTCTTTTAATTTCATGGCTGCAGTCACCATCTGCAGTGATTTTGGAGTCCCCCAAAGTAAAGTCAGCCACTGTTTCCACTGTTTCCCCATCTATTTGCCATGAAGTGGTGGGACCAGATGCCATGATCTTGCTTCACTTAAAGGGGCAGCTGCTACTGACCTGCAGCCAAGTGCTACCGTATTGGAGTGCAGGCCCTTTGTCAGCAGGTTCTATTATTATTATTACTGCTGCTTTTGGAAATTAGGAATTAAGATTTTTATGTGAAGTTTACCTTTGAATGTTTGTAACTAATATAGATGAGTTTTAAAACATTGTGCAAGAAAACTACAGCATTGCACGGGATGTGAAGTTTACCTTTGAATGTTTGTAACTAATATAGATGAGTTTTAAAACATTGTGCAAGAAAACTACAGCATTGCACGGAGATGGTAATGATGGGCCCTGTGTTTGTAATGGAGTACATTTGAATGCTGTGATGCAGAGTAAACTTTGAAGACCATTCTTTCCAGCAAGGAAGTGTGAAATGGTTGACTATTTTTTAAATGTGATTTAAAATTTTTCTTTTATACCAAATTCTAAAAAAAAAAAAAAGATCTTTAGCCCTGAAAGTGTATTAGTGTATATAATCTCTCTGTACCTTATTTTCTTTAACATGGAGTATTAGTATGTATCTCAAAGTGTAATGAGGTGGCACTAGTGGTAAAGAACCCGCCTACCAGTGCAGGAAACATAAGAGACAAGGGTTCAATCCCTGGGTCAGGAAGATCCCCTAGAGGAGGGCATGGCAACCCACTCCAGTATTTCTTGCCTGGAGAATCCCCATGGACAGAGGAACCTGGAACCCGCAGTCCCTGAAGTCGCAAACAATCAGACATGACTGAAGCAACTTAGCAGCCAAGAACCAGTGAGGTACCACACATATATGGTAGCTGTTGGAACTCTGCAGAATTCTGAAAAGAAAGCTCACCAGTGCGTTTCCTTCATTGTCTCTAGGGGGAGCTGTGGGGAGGCGTTACTGTAAGGTAGTCAGGGTGCTGCCTCCAGTCCCACTGCCTCCATGACCTTAGCCAAATTATTCAGTTTTATCTAGACCTCAGCTTCTGTGAGATGAGGAAAATTAGTATTTATCTCAGAGTGCTGTTATGAGGATTAAATAAAAACATGCATTTGAGGGGCCTGGCAATCAGGAAGCCCTCTGTAAATGTTAATACTGATAGGATTGTACCATTTTCTTATATACATGATGGTGCTCCCAATGCCACAGTCCTCAGATTCTAATGTCCTCTTTGTTTTCATAATACAATGGAAGAAGATGAATTCAAATACCGTTATACGTTTCTGTCCTCCGTTAAGCATTTTTACTTTGAGGTATTTGATGAGATTCGATTTCCCTGGTAGTTTTGGTTTGTGTTTGAGTAAGTCATACTGAATGGTCGTCGGAATCCATGCGCTGTTAAAACATTCCACACACAAATTCTTGCTGTTTCAAAATATACCAGCCTTAATTTAGTATTGTTTGTCTGGATCTAAGTTTTTGAGACGTTAGATCATGTGATTAGAAAAATGACTTCCATGTTTGATAAATACAATTTTTTGTTTGGGAGAAAAGACAATTTGGGAGTCTAGAGAGATTTAAAGTATGTAAACAGAAAACATAATTTTTTCATGTTGTACTAAGTAAGCAATAGAAAAACAAGAGATTGCTTTGAATGTATTTTTTGTGATGGTTTATTGTGAAGAATTTGAAAGGGGATTTGTAGGGCTTTTATGAAGAAATCCAAGAACATGACTGTAGGACTAACAGAATGCCATGTTCTTGTTAAGTGGCTGTGCCTCTCTTTAATAATAGTTCTTGAAATTTCACATATGCAAATCCTGGAAACTTCTCAGGAAAGTCCCAGGATAGGCCTTGTTTTAGAGGCTTGAGTGGCAATAGTTGAGTTGTTTACTGATCGCAGAAGACATTTAAAATACTTGATTCCTAAATGGTATCTGACAATGACTGAAATCTTTTTCAGTCCTGTAGCATATATTTCCAGTGGGTTTCCCCTTTGAAGCATATGCTGGGATCTGATACAGTTAAGCAGCTGGTCCAGGCTTCTGAGACTTATCAATAATTGAATTTAAAAGTGGTTTGCAATTCTTTTATTACTGAGGGTCTCTTTAGTTATTTTCCTTCTCACTCCCCTGAGAATTCCAAGTCTTGAAAGATTTTTGTCCAACAATCAGCCTGACTTAGTAAGTAATTAAAAGCTTTGTTTTTTTGCATTTTCATGCAGCAGGAGCTAAAACTCTCAATTTTTATATTTGATACATATTTATGAGTAGCAGCTATATGGGTTTGACGCAGTTGAAGTTCGTGCTCACGGGAGAAGCAGACAAAACACATATATAATTTCAAACAGTCATAATGCTGTGAAGAAACAGTGAGTCTGGAGAGAGAGACTGAGAGCTCTATTTGAGATAAGGTAGAGGGAGGCATGTGGGAAGGGACCTGAATGGAGTAGGGGGTGAACGAGCCATCCATCCGGGTGTCTGGGGAAAGAGAGTGAAGGTGGGATAAGAGTGGTTGTCAGGGGACTTAGCATGCTGACTTGTGTCAACCAGCGTCACCTGAAGGAGTTAAAATAATCCCAGCCTGCAAAGATGATGTGGAATGTTGTGTAGCTTTATTATGATTATAGTTTCCACTATGCTTTTTGTAACATCCAAATAGCTCAAGGATCCCATTTCCACTTACAAAACCCTGTAGAGATTAGGAAACCCTAATTGGCTTCTAGATCTCTTCAGATCTAGTTTGCTTTTTGCTTAAACTTAAAAGCTCTATTTACATTTTGCAATCTGTGTTGAAATAAAAGCTTTTGACCAGTAGAATTCATTTAATGTTTGCTATTTTATTTTGGAGTGGAAGTGAACATAAGGATTATCAATAATCATGATGCAGTTAAAAAAAAATCTTGGGTGTAGTTTTCAAACTTTGGGGACCTATGGATTTAAAAAAAATTTTTCTTCTGGAGCTTTGTGAAATCTTGCATAGATTTTAGTGGATATGTTGGCAGAAAGGGGGGTGTGGGGTAAAAAGAGGAGAGAATGGTCTTGACAGCAGTAACTTAAAACATATTGACAGAAGGACAAACAGTTACTGAGGGAGATTATATAGACCATGAGCCTGAAGATATTATTTCACCATCAGTTCCTTTTTTTTTATTCTGAAAGGTAGTATTTTATGTAGCTCTACCATGAAAAAAATAGATATTTTTTACTTTTTTTTTCTTCTTCATCTTGTGGGGAAATGCTAGTGTAAACATTTCACTGTCAAATCAAGTCACATGGCCAGGCACAGAGCTGATAGGAAAGGAAATTTATTCCTCCCTAAGGGGAGGAGGGTAGATGTGAGTGAACAGTGATCCATTATTGCAGATATCTTTTATCAGAAATAGAAAATATCCAAAAACATTTGACATTTAGTATAGAGAGGTATATAAATTTTCCCTAAAATGATCATGTGAAAGAAAAGTGTTATTCACTCAGTCATGTCCAACTCTTTGCCTGTAGCTCTCCAGGCTTCTCTGTCCATGGGATTCTCCAGGCAGGAACACTGGAGTGGGTAGCCTTTCCCTTCTCCAGGGGATCTTCCCAACCCAGGGATTGAACCCAGGTCTCCTGCACTGCAGGCAGATTCTTTACTATCTGAGCCACTAGGGAAGCCCAAAATGATTATAATACTGTATAAAATAATAAAATGATTATAATTATTTTAATTAATATGAACCATAATAATAATTAAATATAAAATTTATAATTAAATATAATAATTAATAACAAATATAATTTAATCACTACAATAATTTGATATATTAGTATAATATAATAATATAATTAATATTAACATGATGTAATATAATTAATAGAAATACAATAATCAACATTAATTTAAGTAATATAATTTATATGATTATTTAAGTAATAATTAAATATAATTTAATATATAATTTATAATTAACTATAATAATTATAATAATAATTAAATATAATATTATTATTATTATAAAATAATACTGTATAGGAAGTTGCTCCCAGAGGTCATGGGAGGCATACCTTGGGACTCCCACGTGAGGAAGGAATAAGCGTTCCACATGGAGAAATTAATACTTAGATGCAGTTAAATGATTTTTAACAAAGAACAGGGAATCTACTCTCCTGATTAGGGATTACCCCATTTCCATTCTGAAGGTAACTTAATCCAAAGGCTTCAATTTGGGTGGCCCAATGTTCTGTGCTTATCTTGGGTTCCTGATCTGTTTGGCAAGGATCCGAAGGTTGGGAACACTTCCTGTGATGCCCTTTGCCAGCACACACAGCTTTGGAAAAGCTTTGGGACCATGTTGTGGGGTGGATCTGGTGCTCCTTCTCTTCCCCTAATTCTGAGTCAGCATCACAGAGGACGGAAAAGCGCTGGCCTGCTAGTCTGGAGCCTGCTTTCCCCGTGCTCCCACTGTACATCACACCTTCTGGTGGCTGAGGGAGTGACCACTGGTATTGGACACCTCAGGTTCTGATTGGACTGCTCTTTGATTTGGGGCAACTTACTAATGTGTGTGTTTCTCATTTGCAAAGTGGGAAATGTGATATCTACCGTGTTGGGCTGTTGTGAAGGTTAAGTAAGTGGCAAGTCCTAGCACAGGGTCTGGAACATGTTAAACATTTAATAAATATGAGCTGATAATGCTTTTATTATTATCTGCCATGACAGGTACTACAGACAGCATTCCATTATTGTTATTCTAGTATTTCTGTTTCTCCTCACTAAATACCCAGCCTCCAAAAGGCATGGTTTCATTTCTGGTCCCCTCTCTGCAGCAACACTAAATTTATGATGTAGGAACTTAAACCGATATCCACTCAATTGTATCCAGACATGTATCTTCTACCATGAAGCCTTTAGCTCCAAGGACCAGATTCAGTTCAGTTCAGTTGCTCAGTCGTGTCCAACTCTTTGCAACCCCATGAACCGCAGCAGGCCAGGACTCCCTGTCCATCACCAACTCCCAGAGTCCACCCAAACCCATGTCCATCGAGTCGGTGATGCCATCCAACCATCTCATCCTCTGTCGTCCCCTTCTCCTCCTGCCCTCAATCTTTTCCAGCATCAGGGTCTTATCAAATGAGTCAGCGCTTCGCATCAGGTGGCCAAAGTACTGGAGTTGCAGCTTCAACATCAGTCCTTCCAATGAACACCCAGGACTGATCTCCTCCAGGAAGGACTGGTTGGATCTCCTTGCAGTCCAAGGGACTCTCAAGAGTCTTCTCCAACACCACAGTTCAAAAGCATCAATTCTTCGGCGCTCAGCTTTCTTTATACTCCAACTCTCACACCCATACACGACCACTGGAAAAACCATAGCCTTGACTAGACGGACCTTTGTTGGCAAAGTAATGTCTCTGCTTTTTAATATGCTGTCTAGGTTGGTTATAACTTTCCTTCCAAGGAGTAAGTGTTTAATTTCATGGCTGCAATCACCATCTCCAGTGATTTTAGAGCCCAGAAAATAAAGTCAGCCAGTGTTTCCACTGTTCCCATCTATTTGCCATGAAGTGATGGGACTGGATGCCATGATCTTTGTTTTCTGAATGTTGAGCTTTAAGCCAACGTTTTCACTCTCCTCTTTCACTTTCATCAAGAGGCTCTTCTTCACTTTCTGCCATAAGGGTGGTGTCATCTGCATATCTGAGGTTATTGATATTTGTCCCGGCAATCTTGATTCCAGCTTGTGCTTCCTCCAGACCAGCGTTTCTCATGGTGTACTCTGCATAGAAATTAAATAAGCAGGGTGACATTATACAGCCTTGACGTACTCCTTTTCCTGTTTGGAACCAGTCTGTTGTTCCATGTCCAGTTCTAACTGTTGCTTCCTGACCTGCATACAGGTTTCTCAAGAGGCAGGTAAGGTGGTCTGGTATTCCCATCTCTTTCAGAATTTTCCACAGTTTATTGTGATCCACACAGTCAAAGGCTTTGGCATAGTCAATAAAGCAGAAATAGATGTTTTTCTGGAACTCTCTTGCTTTTTCCATGATCCAGCGGATGTTGGCAATTTGATCTCTGGTTCCTCTGCCTTTTCTAAAACCAGCTTGAACATCAGGAAGTTCACGGTTCATGTATTGCTGAAGCCTGCCTTGGAGAATTTTGAGCATTACTTTACTAGCGTGTAAGATGAGTGGAATTGTGTGGTAGTTTGAGCATTCTTTCGCATTACTTTTCTTTGGGATTGGAATGAAAACTGACCTTTTCCAGTCCTGTGGTCACTGCTGAGTTTTCCAAATGTTCTGGCATATTGAACGCAGCACTTTCACAGCATCGTCTTTCAGGATTTGAAATCGCGCCACTGGAATTCCATCACCTCCACTGGAATTCCATCACCTCCACCAGCTTTGTTCGTAGTGATGCTTTCTAAGGCCCACTTGACTTCTCATTCCAGGATGTCTGCCTCAAGGTGAGTGATCATACCATTGTGATTATCTGGGTCATGAAGATCTTTTTTGTACAGTTCTTCTGTATATTCTTGCCACCTCTTCTTAATATCTTCTGCTTCTGTTAGGTCCCTACCATTTCTGTCCTTTATTGAGCCCATCTTTGCATGAAATGTTCCCTTGGTATCTCTAATTTTCTTGAAGAGATCTCTAGTCTTTCCCATTGTATTGTTTTCCTCTATTTCTTTGCATTGATCGCTGAGGACCAGATTAAATGTTACTAAAAACAGTCATTCTTTTTTCCCTTTCACATTTTGCCTTGAAATAAAGACTTTTGAAGCCATAGAAATTTAAAGGTTTTTTCTCTAATATTCTTCTAACTCCTGTCCTTTGAGTTGCTTCTCAGATGGTGGTTGTGATCTTTTTTTTTTTTTAAACTTTATATATTTTGGCCGCAATGTGCAGCTTGTGGGGTCATTGCAGGAAATTAGTTCCCTGGCCAGGGATGGAAACCATGCCCCCTACATTGGGAGCTCAGAGGCTTAACCGCTGGACTACCTGGGAAACCCTTCAGCTGATCAAAAGTAATTGTAATTTTTCAGCTGAGTCATTGCTCCCAATGAGGGGTCACTCAGAATAAAGACTCAGCCATTATAACGAACAGGCCCAGCATCACATAGATTAGGGTCCAAGAAGCTTCTTTTTCACATAAGGATTCAAGGGTAGACCTGCAGGCTGCTCAGTTCCATATAGTCTTTCAGGGCATTGTGTTCCTTCCATCTTATTTCTCTGCTCTCCCACATCTGTTCCCCTTTTTTATGGTACACGTTGGGTTCCCTGGGATCCTTCCCTGAAAATGACCCTTTGTGTTCATGTTGGAGGAAAGGAAAAGAGTGTGGTTCAGGGCACGTACAATGTGTTATGGCCCAAGGCTCCAAGGGTAACCTGTCTTCCACTCTGTTCCATTGGTGTGAACTTGATTGCATGACTCCATGTTGCTGCAGAAATGCTGGCACATGTAACCCCCAGCAGGACCTAAGTATTATAATTCTGTTACTATGTCCACCCTAATTTGGGTGGACAACTCTCTGATACCTGCCCTAGATCAGCAAGTAAGTCTGCTTTTGAGAATTTTGCCGTTCCATTGAATAGCTGACATATAGTCCCATGGTTTAATGAGTGGGTAGTTATAATAATTATTAATTGGATTTACAGTTTATTGAGCTCCAATGATATGCTGGGGACTATTAAACACAATCAAAAGCTTTCTCTCTTTTGACCCTTTCAGAAAGGGTGTGAGGGCGATTTTATTTTTATTATTACTGAACCTTAAGTGAGTTTGGTAAGGTTGACCTTGTCAAGTTGACTCCAAAATCTTCATCTGACTGTCTTAGGAATGGTAAGAGTCCTCAGGAATAAAGGATAGCTGCATACTGCTTCTAATTCTGGCTTCTGGAGCTAGTCAGTAGCAAAGGCTACCAGGAAAAGCAAAGGATTTTCTGGAAATAGTCAAGCAGGCGCTGTATAACCCTGCATTAGGGATTCCACGGGGAGACTTTCTGCTTTGCACTGCAGGGCATGGTGAACATCTCTGATTGTCTGTGAAGGTCAAGTGGTCTGTTTTGTGCACTCTGGTTTCTGCGTGTCAGCCGTGACCCCTCATTCCCGTGACAGTAGTGCAGCTGCACTGGCACACTCATTCTGGCCTTTCTGCAAAATGAGGAGGCGCCTGATAACGTTGGGCAAGAGGGTCAGGAGTTGAGATGGGGTTCCTAGTGTGACTTTGACCAGTCACTTCAACTTTGAGTCTCCATTTACTGGGGAGTAAAATAAGTGCATTAGGCTTAATCACTGGCCTTCTCGGAGTGCTACTTGGGGCTCTCAAATTTCTGTAGAACTCTCTAGTGGTTTTTCTCCCCTACATATTAGAACTTTTGGGTAAATCTTTCTTTAAAGGATTTTTTTAAAATTTTTAACAAAAGTGAAAATCACATAGCTGATTATAGTGAGAATGGATAATATTTGTTAAATGCTATAGGGCCCTATGCATTGCTGCTGTTCTGAGTGTGTTCATGAATTAATTCACCTGTGGCATGCACCTGAAGATGAAGAAACTGAGCCGCAGGGTGGTTAAAAACCTGTCCGTTGTCACTCACTAGAAAGTAACCGGAATTTCAACTTGGACTTTGAGAGCTGAAACTGTATTCTTCTGCAGGAGTGGATAATTTCTAAGGTTTCTCCCAGTTCAAAAAATGCTTTGGTTCTATGCCTGTTGTGGTGTATAGATAGCTCAAGAACTTTTCCTTCTCCAAGAAAGACTCCCAGACATTTCAAGATCTCTCTTTTGACAAGTAGAGGCTGAATGTGAGTCATGAAGGTCCATATCTTGCTGATAATTTCAGAAATCCTGTCATCTGTTCATCATCACCTGATGCAGCAGGAGGTTCTGTTACACTGATGTTTCTGACCGAGGAGCAGCTTTGATAAATATACCAATGACTTTCTAAAACACAGCTGGTCCTGGGCAGAGGGAGTCATAAAGGGGACCACATTCTTATGAGATGATTTTGGTATGCACGGA
The DNA here is from genome assembly GCF_019923935.1 of Bubalus bubalis. Lineage (NCBI taxonomy): Eukaryota > Metazoa > Chordata > Mammalia > Artiodactyla > Bovidae > Bubalus > Bubalus bubalis. The sequence goes on from NC_059164.1 coordinate 67,630,717, forward strand.
ATGGCCTCCTGGGGTGGATCAAAAAATGATGCTTTGTGGCTAACAGTGCTATTAAAGGCATCTTAGAATCAGGGAACATTACAGGAGAGGGAACCTTTGGGAACATCTGATCCAACAGTCTGCTTTCAACCCCACCTCCCATGTGCCTGTTCTAAGTGCTGTGGACACAGCTGTGAACAGGGCCTGTGCTCTCTTGGACCCTACATTCTATTTGGGAGACCCAGATAGACCACCACCATAGTATGGTGTATGTCATGTTAGGTAGCAGTAAGTGCTGGGAAGGAAAGCAGGGTAAGGGGATAAGAGAGTGATCATGGGGGTTTGGTCTGAATTTTGTTTTGGATGAGGTATTCATGTGAATTAGTGTTTCTCAGCCTTTTTTTCATGAAGCCCCTTCTCAGAACTATTTTTAACATTGTCTCCTGTTCTTTTCACCTGTGAATTTTAATACCATGAATATACTGTATCTTTGTTTCTGTACTGTGTGTTTATGTGTGCTTTATATATAAAGAGTGAGGTTCCTCAACCCTACTGGAGATCCAATTATCACCCCATTGTTCTGTTAAATTCTGCTTTCTGCCATTGTAAACAAATCTCAAGTAGCTGCTTTTAAAAGATCACAATCTAAGCTAAAAGAGCTTCTAAAGTCAAAGGACTTTATTTCCTAATGATGTTTTATATAAAAGAAGTATCAGGGCTATAGGTAAATTTTTTTGTTTGTTTAGGCGTTAGAAGTGAAGTCTAAGATTCAAGACTCCCAGTTTTTATGTAATATATAGTATAGTAGGCTCTGTGTACACTGTGAAGGATGCAGTTCATTAAATGGGCTTCCCTGGTGGCTCAGACAGTAAAGAATCTGCCTGCAATACAAGAGACCCGGGTTCGATCCTTGGGATTGGAAGATCCCATGGAGGAGGAAATGGCAACTCACTCTAGTATTCTTGCCTAGAGAATTCCATGGACAGAGGAGCCTGGCAGGCTGCAGTCCATGGGGTCACAGAGAGTTGGACATGACCGAGCAACTAACACTTTCACTTTTCTTTCCTACACACTAGGAAGGATGCGATTCATTAAGTGTAACTGATTCTTTACTGTCATTCAGGGAGGAGCCCGACAGCAGAGACTCCAGGCCACTGTCATCCAATGCTGTGGACTCCTAACTGGTCTCCTTGCCTCTGTGTCAGTTCTGCTGCCCCCTAAAGCTTGTCCTCTGCAGCAGCAAGCATGATCTTTCAAAAGTGTCAATCATATCAAGCCCCCTTGCTTATCATCATCCCCTTTCCAACAAGAGAAGATCCAAATGCCTTATGATACTTACAAGTCTCACCACGTCCTACACCTGCTGCCTCTCAGATCCAGTGTCCTTCCCCACTGTGTGCTAACCACACTGCAACCACACTCATATCCCCTCCTTTCAGCACACCAGTGTCCTTCGTGCCTCAAGCTCTTTGCTTTTGCTCCTTCCACCTATGTTTCTCTTTAGGTTTTTAAAAAAATTGCATCATGATTTTTACAGCCATTTTAGATTTACAGAAAAATTGTGTGATGGTAGTACAGAATTCCCCTCAACCCTGCCTGTAGTTACTTCTCTTAATTGTCCCATCCCTGTCTCCTTATCATTCAAGTTTCAGCTGTTCCAAGGCTTTCTCTCTCCATCTCAGATAGTATAGCAACCTGCATGTCCTCCTCATTCTATCACATTACCCAGTTTAATTTTGTGTAGATCTTAACCTCTACTGGAATTATTATTTATGTATTGCTTGTTCACTGGCTCCCTTTACCAGCATGTGAGCTCATGGAGGGTGGGGATGCACTGCCAAGCGCACTGTGGTTTCCCAGTGCCCAGAGCAGTGGCTGGCACCTAGGGATGTGTGACCAGCTGGCTGGCTTTCAGCCAGGGAGGACTGGTCTCAGACTGAAAGCCATTCAGTTCAGTTTAGTTCAGTTGCTCAGTTGTGTTCGACTCTTTGTGACCCCATGAATTGCAGCACACTAGGCCTCCCTGTCCATCACCAACTCCCAGAGTTCACTCAAACTCACATCCATCGAGTCGGTGATGCCATCCAGCCATCTCACCCTCTGTCGTCCCCTTTTCCTCCTGCCCCCAATCCCTCCCAGCATCAGAGTCTTTTCCAGTGAGTCAACTTTTCACATGAGGTGGCCAAAGTACTGGAGTTTCAGCTTCAGCATCATTCCTTCCAAAGAACACCCAGGGCTGATCTCCTTTAGAATGGACTGGTTGGATCTCCTTGCAGTCCAAGGGACTCTCAAGAGTCTTTAACACCACAGTTCAAAAGCATCAATTCTTCAGCGCTCAGCTTTCTTCACAGTCCAACCTTCACATCCATACATGACCACTGGAAAAACCATAGCCTTGACTAGATGGACTTTTGTTGGCAAAGTAATGTCTCTGCTTTTCAATATGCCATCTAGGTTGGTCATAACTTTCCTTCCAAGGAGTAAGCATCTTTTAATTTCATGGCTGCAGTCACCATCTGCAGTGATTTTGGAGCCCAGAAAAATAAAGTCTGACACTGTTTCCACTGTTTCCCCATCTATTTCCCTTGAAGTGATGGGACCAGATGCCATGATCTTCGTTTTCTGAATGTTGAGCTTTAAGCCAACTTTTTCACTCTCCTCTTTCACTTTCATCAAGAGACTTTTTAGTTCCTCTTCACATTCTGCCATAAGGGTGGTGTCATCTGCATATCTGGGGCGGGGGTGGCGGCAAGAATACTGGAGTGGGTTGCCATTCCCTTCTCCAGGAGATCTTCCCAACCCAGGGATTGAACCCGGGTCTCCCGCATTATAGGTAGATGCTTTACTGTGTGAGCCACCAGGGAAGTTCAAAAGCCATTAGTGGAGACCCAAAATGATGAGCTAGGTTCCTTGACACCCATTTGAATGATGGATGTCACTAGGCCCAGTCCGTGTCCACATCAGACTGAATTCTCAGCTGCAGGGGACCAGTCGGGAGGTGACTTAGGATCAGAGTAAACTGATGGTGACAGGACCCTCAGGCAAGTTGACCTTCCCAGAATCACCCCGGAAGACATCCACTCAACCCTGTGTATTGCTGCTCTCATATATCTGAGAATTCTCTGTCTCTGAGCTGTGCACCCTGCGGATGTGGGTATTGTCTTTGCTCATGTGTACAAATAGGACCTAATTTGAGGCCTGTGTGAGTTAGAATCACATTTGTTGTTGTTCAGCCATTAAGTCGTGTCTGACTCTCTGCAACCCCATGGACTGTGGCATGCCAGGCTTCCTTGTCCTTCACTATCTCCCTGAGTTTGCTCAAACTTATGTCCATTGAGTCGGTGGTACCATCCAACCATCTCATGCTCTCTCATCCTCTGTCTCCCGCTTGGCTGCTGGTAACAGACACCTGAGCACTAAAGAATTCTAGATTTAGCTTGTTCTTCTTCAGTGGCCCAGGATGTTTGTGCCGTCTGAGATCTTGGTCATTTTCTTCCTCTTTGTCTCATGGTCCCAAGTTAATGTTCCTGATTTCCAGGCTTCCAGGATGGCCAAAGGGGCTTCCTGGGAAGCCTGCCCAACAGCTACTGCTTATATTACATTGGCCACCGCTGTCTTAATGGGAGGGAGGGGCCTATTTACCTCCTCTTGGTCCCTTGTGAGCTATGGTTTGGAGAGAGTTCTGGAAAGCGCCTGGAAATTGTGTGTGTGTGAGAATGTGTGCTTTCTCCTTAGGCCCACAGTCCCTGTTCCAAGCTGAGCTTGGGGAGGCGGAGAAGCGTAATTCTTCTGCAGAATAAATCATCCAGGGTTCTGTTATGAAGGAATAAGGAAAGAGTAGACATTGGGCAATCTCCGCTGCAGCCGCCAAGATAGATGTTTACGCCTATCAGTTCCACCACTGTGGAAGGTTATAAGGAAACATGGAATTTAAGCTTATATCAGGGCTTTGAAAAAAAGACTCTTCCATTCCTGTAATTTTTTGTTCATTTTGAATAGTCCTAATATTTCTATCATACCAAAATGTGATTTTATATATGTAGATGCATGGTCTGTTGGTGCACACTAAACATTTTTAACAAGGACCCTGAAATGCAATTACTCGGACAAGTTTGAAGCCTCTTTCTCTGTTGTTAACAGAAGTTGACTGTTGTTTGGATGGGTAGTACTTCTGCTCCATGAGGCTCTCTCAGGACATCTCCCTTCTCTCTAGTTGCTTCATCATCCTCTAGGGCATGGTTGGCCAATAATGGCCCATGGGCCAAATTTGGCCTGTTCCCTGTTTCTTTATGGACCACATACTGAGAATGGTTTTTACATTTTTAAATGGTTGGAAAAATGTTTTCTCATGGAAATTTATATGCAACTCAAATTTCATGCCCATAAATAAAGCTTTATTGGAACACAGCCATGCCCACTTATTTTCATATTGTTTGTGCTTGATTTTGTGCTACAGTGGCAGAGTTGAATAGTTGTGACAGAGACCATCTGAGCCACAGTGCCAGAACATTAGTGTCTGGCCCTCTACAGAAGTTTCCCAATGTCTGATCCAGACTGTGGTCCTAGACTTCATGGCTGAAGCCACCTTCTTCTGCCTCATCTATTCTTCAACCTATGGGAAGTGGAATTTGTTATTTGGCATACATATCTGCAGGGAGATAGAGAAATGGAGTTTGCAACTCGGCCGGCCTTTGTCAAGCTAAAACTCTGAAACTTATATTATTAAAAGAAAGAAGGAGGGTTTAGATGTTGGATCCATTTAGCAGACCATCACAGGGGTGTGTGTATGCTACAGTCTTTTTTTCTGTTTTAAAAATCCATCGTGGTTGGTTTAAGGATATTGAAGGTTATCTTGATTCATATACAGTGTTCGGTAGTATAGAAACTGTAGTGTTGATGGAGGAAGACTTGCTCACTTGTATGTTCATTCACCAAGTATCTAATGAGAATGATTACTCTCTTTTTTGCTTACTAGTATGCTGTGTCCTGGGCTTCCCCCATAGCTCAGTGATAAAGAATCCACCTCCAATGCAGGAGCCACAGGAGATGAAGGTTCAATCCCTGGGTCGGGAAGATCCCCTGGAGGAGGGCATAGTTACCCACTCCAGTATTCTTGCCTGGAGAATCCCATGGACAGAGGAGCCTGACTGGCTACAGTACATAGGGTCATGTAGAGTCTAACAAGACTGAAGTGACTTAGCATGCATGCGTGCTCTGTCCTAGGCTCTGAACTTGACTTTCTTACAGCTAGGGAGGTATTCTTGTTATATAGAACAGTGGTTCTCAAAGTATGGTTCCCAGAACAGCAGCAGCAGTATCTACAGGGAGTGTATTAGAAATGCAAATTCTCTTGCCCCAGACTAGCCCAGAAACTTTGGGAGTGGGACCCAGTAATTTATATTTTAACAAGCTCCCAGGCAATTCTGATGTGTATTTGGGAATCACTGCTATAGAAGATGTAGCCTTAATCCATAATTATAATGAGTGAATGTCCACCCCCTTCACTGAATGAGCATTTTGTGCTTTCAGGGGGAATCAACAAACATTTTCTCCTCTTACCTAGTTTCCTTATCAATAGTCTCTTGTACTCGGAAAATGTACACAAGTCAAAATAGACAAATCATAGTTCGGCTCTGAGCTTATTCCAGCAGACAGTGGCAGACTCTGCCAAAGCCACAAAGTGACTCCCCTTGAAATTGGCCAGGTGACCACCACTACCACCACCACCACCACCACCACCACCGCACAGAGCGTTCTTAGTTCTTGACTCACTTCTCTGTGTGAAAAGGGGCCTTGACAGCCTTGACCCAGTGACTTTCAGATTCTGAGGAAAACAGATGCTTGATGCCCATCCAAAGTAAACAGGGCCAAGAGACCCTTTCACAAGTAAGGACTGGGTTAGGAGCCATGGCTCCAGCTGAAAGATTTAGGTGATTTGGTGTTTAAGTATATCATTGCAAAGCTCTTGGCAGCCACACAACACCAGTTTGCTGGAGCGTGCAGCAATCTGGGTTGAATGAATACTGTGTCTGTCAGGGGTGTGTCTGTCTGTATATGGTCGGTACTCTACTTGGGACATTACCTGTATTAGCCTGAACAACCTACACAGTCACCTTACGAGTTAGGTACCCTTATGATCGCCTTACAGATAGAAAGCTGAGCCATTATAAGGTCGATGTGCTCAAGGTCGTCCACCCCAGTAAGAGGGAGGATGAGAATTTGAACCCAGGTATTCAGGTTCTACAGACCATCTTCTTGACTGCCGTGTAGCACAACCTCTAAAAGTGGTGCCTGTGTTTATACTTCTCTGGTTACACAAACACACACATGCACACACATTCTGACTCATCACAGCCTGGCTGTGGCAGTTTCTCCTGGCCTTCTTGGCATTCATCATTTCTTAGCATGAGAATTCAAAATTTGGGTGGCGGTTCTGTGTGTCGCATGGCCCTGAGCAATCAGGCCCTGCTTTCGGCATTCAGTCCCTTTGCTGACTGACTCTGAAAAGGGAAGAAAGGATTACTTACTGGGGGTCAGAGAGCTGTAAGAGGTTCCCAGGTTACTCATTTCCCATCTGAATTTCTTTGCTTGCCTCAAAACTAAAACATGCTTTCTAGGGGAAGGATGACAGGCGTACGGTTCTGTGGCTCCATGTTTTGGTAATAAATGGACATGCGCCTCAATCAGATGAGGAGTGCATTATTCCAGAGTCCTGCAGAATGAGTTAAACCCAGAGTGAATGATTCACTTTGACTGATGTGTGCAGTAACTGAAGACAGTTTATTACTGAAGTGGGTCTTAATCTTCTTTCAAAATGAGTTCTTGTATTTAGCCAAACTGCCCAGACCCTTTAATGGACCTGAAACTGAGTAAGATGAGAAGGTGCTAAAATAGTTGAAACAAGAAGTGAAACCTTCTGTTTCATCCTTCATTCCAGAAAATATACAGTGTATTTTTACTACAGCCTTTCTTCCAGCCCCCTTCCAATCATTTTTATTAGTGATTGATGTGATTGCAGAGTGCTTTGGTGGGAAAAGCACTTGCAACCAAATTTGGTAAACCACAGGCCAATTTTATTTTTAGTTTTACTGAACAAGGGCAGATAGCAGTGGCAAATAGATTACTGTATCTGCTTCTAAACATTCACTTTTTAAAAATGTTTTGGCTCTTGCTCTCCCTAGTATATTTTGTCTATTCTGAATATATGTTTTCTTTGAGGAGAAAGACATTTTTTCTATCATAAACACCCCATTTTTTATTTCAATATGTAGACTCCACCTTAGTTAAAAAAAAGGATGTTTTTATAGTCATTGATGCTGTAGAAATGTTGAAACTGAGAAATTACTATGTATCATAATTAATAAGGGCTTCCCTAGTGGTTCAGTGGTAAAGAATCCGCCTGCCAATGCAGGAGATGAGGTTTTGATCCCTAGGTCGGGATGATCCTCTGGAGAAGGAAATGGCATCTCACACCAACTTCCTGCCTGGAGAATTCCATGGACAGAGGAATCTGGCAGGCTGCAGTACATGGGATCACAAAAGAGTCGGACACGACTTAGCAACTAAACAATAACAACAACAATAATTAATAAATGATAGATAGGCATAGGGAATCATAAATAATGACCTAATATTAATTGTGATCAATATCCTAAAGTTTCTCAAATTAATAAGGTACAAGTGGAATAATAAAGAAGGCAGTTAGATAGGGAATGTGAATGGGATTCAGTTTTCACCTGTACACAAAGGAGCAGACATCCGGGAGATAGATAATGAATGTGATTTGGTTAGTTGGTTGATTGTTGAGTGAATGTTTGAGTCCTGCACTCACTCCAGGGCACCAGAGTTTTGAAAATAAGATTAAGTTTGCCCAGGGATCTTGAAGGGGTTGTATAATTATCAAATCTTAAGCACTGGAAGGGTCATTAGAGGTCTCAAACTTACCCAGCAGCCCCACACAAGATTTCTTCTATAGGAATCCTAACAAATGGCCCACTGCCATGCTTAACCATTGTAATGATTAAGGGCACATCAATCCTTTTCTGGTCCATTCTATTGTTGGACAACTCTGATTGTGGGACTGTGGCAAAAGCTCATTTGTGCTTTGCAGATTCTCCTTTGTGTGGCAAGACATCCTCATGGGTAGAGGAAAGTCAAACAAGACAGTATTTCCAAAAATTTTGGGAAGCCTGTACTGTATTAGGGGCTGCATTTATATACTTCCTTCATTGCATTTTGAAAAGACCTGGCACTGAGAATTTTTAGGATTTCCCAGCATTCTCGCTTAATTTTCCATAGTGAAGTTTTAATGGGGACTTCTTTTAGATTCCCATAATGATTGTTTAGGAAGCAACAGTTAGAACTGGACATGGCACAACAGACTGGTTCCAAATAGGAAAAGGAGTACATCAAGGCTGTATATTGTCACCCTACTTATTTACATGCAGAGCACATCATGAGAAACGCTGGGCTGGAGGAAGCACAAGCTGGAATCAAGATTGCCGGGAGAAATATCAATAACCTTAGATATACAGATGGCACCACTCTTATGGCAGAAAGTGAAGAACTAAAGAACCTCTTGATGAAAGTGAAAGAGGAGAGTGAAAAAGTTGGCTTAAAGCTCAACATTCAGAAAACTAAGATCATGGCATCCGGTCCCATCACTTCATGGCAGATAGATGGGGAAACAGTGGCAGATAGATGGGGAAACAGTGGCAACAGTGGCTGACTTCATTTTTGGGGGCTCCAAAATCACTGCAGATGGTGACTGCAGCCATGAAATTAAAAGACGCTTACTTCTTGGAAGGAAGGTTATGACCAACCTAGATAGCATATTAAAAACCAGAGATGTTACTTTGCCAACAAAGGTCCGTCTAGTCAAGACTATGGTTTTTCCAGTGGTCATGTATGGATATGAGAGTTGGACTGTGAAGAAAGCTGAGCGCTGAAGAATTGATGCTTTTGAACTGTGGTGTTGGAGAAGACTCTTGAAAGTTCATGGACTGCAAGGAGATCCAACCCGTCCATCCTAAAGGAGATCGGTCCTGGGTGTTCATTGGAAGGACTGATGTTGAAGCTGAAACTCCAATACTTTGGCCACCTGATGCAAAGAGCTGACTCATTTGAAAAGACCCTGATGCTGGGAAAGATTGAGGGCAGGAGGAGAAGGGGATGACAGAGGATGAGATGGTTGGATGGCATCACTGACTCAATGGACATGGATTTGGGTGGACTCCGGGAGTTGGTGATGGACAGGGAGGCCTGGTGTGCTGCGGTTCATGGGGTTGCAGAGTCTGACATGACTGAGTGACTGAACTGAACTGAATGATTGTTCTAGAAGGAGACAGGGGGAGGTTATTTGGGAGGCAGGAGAGGATCTATGGTGTGGAAAAACATTCTGGGCTTTTTGGTTCCTCACAAATTCAGTATAAGCCCACATTGTTGCAGGCCTCCCAAACTGCCCTTAGTAGAGGTATTGCATTCCCCCTGTGGTGAGTGGTAGCCCCACCAAGATCATTGCTTGTTGTCATTCCGTCACTATTTCATGCCTAACTCCTTGCAACCCCATGGACCGCAGCATGCCAGGCTATCCTGTCCTTCATTATCTCCCAGAGTTTGCTCAAAAATGGAGTTTGTCCATTGAGTCGATGATGCCATCCAACCATCTCATCCTCTGTTAGCCCCTTCTCCTCCTGCCCTCAGTCTTTCCCAGTATCAGGGTCTTTTACCATTAGTTAGCTCTTCGCATCAGGTGGCCAAAGTATTGGAGCTTCAGCTTCAGCATCAATCCTTCCAATGAATATTCAGGGTTGATTTCCTTTAGAATTGACTGGTTTGATCTCCTTGCTGTCCAAGAGACTCTCAATAGTCTTTTCCAGAACCACTGTTCAAAAGCATCAGTTCTTCAGTGCTCAGCATTCTGTATGGTCCAACTCTCACATCTGTACATGACAACTGATCATTCCTAGATCTCATCAATTCTGCTTGTCACATTGAATGAACTAGGTCTCCAAAGAAAGGCTGTCAAGAAATGAAGGCTTTCAACAAATGAATGGATAAGGTAAATGTGGTGTGTATACATATACACACATATACATACACACAATGGAATATTAACTCAGTCATAAAAAGAATGAAATAATACCATTTGCAGCAACATGAATGGACCTAGAGATTATCATACTAACAGAAAAATACAATTATTATATAATTATTATTAATATATGTATCATATTCCCCTTACATGTGGAAAACAGAAATAGACTCACACACTTAGAAAACAAACTTAGGGCTTCCAAAGGGGATAGTGGGATGAAGAGGCAGGAGAGAGATAACTTAGGAGTTTGGTATTAACATATACACACTACTATATATAAAATAAATAAACAAGGACCTACTGTATAACACAAGGAACTATATTCAATATCTAGTAATAACCTATAATTGAAAAGAATCTGAAAAGATATATATATATAATACATATATTCTTTATATATAAATATATATATTCTTTTTATATATATAATATATATTTTTATATATGTGGGTATATATATATATACCCACATATATAAAAATCATCTTGCTCTATACCTGAAATTTACACAACATTATAAATGAACTATAGTTTTAAAAATGATTTAGGATTCAGTTAAGCAAAAAGAAATGAAGGCTCTGGAACCCTGTAATGAGGAAGAGAGGAGAGTGTGGCATGCTGAGCTTGGTGAGGAGAACATAGTTCTGGATGTGAGGAGGTCTGTCAAGAAGAGGGAACAGATGTGCTCAGTGTGACTGCAGAGAGTGAAGGTGGGGACACTGCTGTGAAGGGTGACCATTGAAGGTGAGGAGAGGAAAAACAGAGATTATGGCAGGCCAGGTTAGCCTCAGAGTTTCCTGGTATCTTCATCTGCTGCTGCTAAGTCGCTTCAGTCGTGTCTGACTCTGTGCAACCCCATAGATGGCAGCCCACCAGGCTCCCCCGTCCCTGGGATTCTCCAGGCAAGAACACTGGAGTGGGTTGCCATTTCCTTCTCCAATGCATGAAAGTGAGAAGTGAAAATGAAGTCGCTCAGTCGTGTCCAACTCTTAGCGACCCCATGGACTGCAGCCCACCAGGCTCCTCCGTCCATGGGATTTTCCAGGAAAGAGTACTGGAGTGGGGTACCATTGCCTTCTCCGGGTATCTTCATCTAGAACTGACCAAACCCTCTTTTTTGATCCCTGCCTTTTTATTGTCTTTGGGAAAAAAGCTGCAATCTGGATATTAATCATGAAAATTTCCCCAATAGAAAAGTTAAAGTCTTTTTTTTTTAAATCCTGATTTGAATGCAGACTTCAGGAAAAAAGATTTTTTTAAAAACATTGTTACCACTTTTTTAGTGTAAAATGGATGCTCTTGGTCAACATGTGCAAAAAGCTGCATGTTGTGATACGTGTGCAAAAAGCTGCATGCTGCTATGCAATCAATTTCAGTGAAACATTTTCTAGGAGCCTACTCCTGGCTGATACTGCGCTTGGAACTGTGTGCTCATAGGTGAACGTACTTGGGTTTCCTGGGGCGGGGTGGGGTGGGGGAGGTGGTTCCTGGTGACCCCACACTGCTTATAGGAGATGAGTGAGGGGCTGGGTGAGGGGAAGTCAGTGGGAAAAAGGCAAATTTAGGGGTGACCTTTGAGCAGGATCTGGGAGGAGGAGTCAGATGGTAGAGAAGGGCAGATGTTTCCACACTGCTCACTCTGTGTGCAGAGGCATGGGGTGTGGGACGAGCAGACAGCAGCTCTTAGCTCCTAGGGACTAGTACTGCACGAGACCAAGCCGACATGGTGGAGGGAAGGATAGGAGAAGCGTGCTAGGGCTTGCATGGTAGGTTGGTCTTCCTTCTCTTTTGTTATGTTGGACTGCGGGCTGTATAGTTTAGTTGGAGACAGTCCCAAGCTGTTCTGTACACAAGCATTTTTCTCCACCTTTGCTTCTGGATTAAAAGAAAAATTGTCATAAATGGGGAGTTGGCCTCTGAAAGTTGGCACTTAGCCAGAGAGCTCAACAAACCGTTTATATGATTTATAATTTTAAAAATTCTTCCTAGAAACTATGAAACTACAATAGTGCTGTGTCTGTTGTGAAAATGCAACACAGATTTTTTTAAAGCATGTAGTCATAATACTTCTAAAGCCTTTTCTATTCCAGTAATCTTTATATCCCAGTACTTGTTTATCTGTGCATCTTTTTTTGTGCTTTCTTACTCTTTATCGTTTTTTCCCCCTTTTCACACTACTGCCCTCTTCCTCTCTCTCTCTCTCTCTCCCCCCCCATCCCTGCTCTTCCATCCATTATTCTTCATTAATGTGCCACATTTACTCTCTTTTTAAAATTGAAGGATAATTGCTTTACAATAGTGTGTCAGTTTCTACCATACATCAGCATGACATTTACTCTTGAGTAGAATTTTATATTTTTGCTTTTCTCTTTTACAAAGGAAGACTAAAGCACGATTTAGTTTTTACGTCTGTGGCCTTTTAATTTTCCCCCTCCCTCTGAGTCAGTGGGAAATAGAATAAACTAATAAAGTATCTTGCAGAAGTTAAGCATTTAAGTAAAATTAGAAGAAATTTGGTTAAGTTTGAGAGAAAATAATGTGCTAACAGGTGGCTACCATAGTGGGGTAAATGGTGGATAAGGTCCTCCTCTGAGGGTCGGAGGACCAGCTTACTTATACAGGAACTAGATTCAAGGTTTCATGAGTAATAAAGCCATTTTGGGGGTTCATACTGTTAGGACTTTATACTAAATGTAAGACTTTTAGGTATTCAGATGAATCTTAGTAAAATTGTTGGAGTGATACGGTCAAATATGGGAAAATCCTTCACAGACGTTTGGCAACCCTGTCATGAATCCATCAAACGTAATTCATGTCCTTTTAAACCTGCCTATTGTTAGCTGACCTGTAGCCCTTTTTTAAAGTATAAGATGATCTGATTAATCAGTAGATCTGGCTGAATTTCACCTCTTTGTAATGAAATAATTAAGTCAAATTGAAATTCCTACTTCATCACATCAGCCTGAAACTACATGAAGACATGAGGCTGATGATTTGTTTTGGAAAATCTATAAGTAAAATAATACTGTGATAGATGTTCTAAAGCAGAAAGAAAAGTAATAAGTATATGTCACTATGAGCCACAAGTGAGTTTTTTTTTTTTTAACTAGTAAAGAGTATTTTTGCAAACTTTTACTGAATTGTGGGCTTCCCTGATGGCTCAGATGATAAAGAATCTGCAGTGCAAGAGACCCGGGTTCAATCTCTGGGTTGGGAGGATCCCCTGGAGAAGGGAATGGTGATTCACTCCAGTATTCTTGCCTCGAGAATCACATGGAAGAGGAGCCTGGTGGGCTACAGACCATGGAGTCGCCAAGAGTCAAATATGACTGAGCAACTAACATTACTAAATTGTGGCCATTTATAACAGTTTGAAATGAAGGATTTAAAAAAATTTAGTTTCAAACCTCAAAGTACTGAAAATAAAAATATTTTATCCTCAGGTTTTAAATGGATTGTAGAAAATGAAAAAGATACAGAAAATGGGAACATAAATTATAGAAAATTTAGAAAACATATAAGAACATAAAGTACATTGATAATCCCCCTTCTCAGGGCCAGTGCTATTAATATTTGGATGCATTTCAGTCTCTCTTTGTGTTTACGTGATTCATTAATTATTATATATAATTTACATCATGCTTTTTCCATTAATCTTATAACTTAATCATTTCTTCCTTCTAGTACAGATTCTTTGTCCAGGAACTTTTAATGGCTCCTTAGATTGACTTCACACACTGTAATTTAAAATAGTTCCGGAGTATATTTCACATTCTGGAGAAGGCAATGGCAACCCACTCCAGTACTCTTGCCTGGAAAACCCCATGGACGGAGGAGCCTGGAAGGCTGCAGTCCATGGGGTCGCTAAGAGTCGGACACGACTGAGAGACTTCCCTTTCACTTTTCACTTTCATGCATTGGAGACGGAAATGGCAACCCACTCCAGTGTTCTTGCCTGGAGAATCCCTGGCACGGGGGAGCCTGGTGGGCTGCCATCTCTGGGGTCGCACAGAGTCGGATATGACTGAAGTGACTTAGCAGCAGCAGCAGCAGCAGCATACTTCACATTCAGCCTAGAGGCCCCAATACACCTGGTGGAATTTCGGACCTCAAGGGCCGCTCTTTCAGCTGTCAGGCCACTGCAGGGGAACTGGTGGCCTCGTGCATGTGGCAGCCACTTGGGCCTGCCCCTTCAGATCCTACCTGAGTGCTTCCTAACCTCTCGTCATTGAGAACATTGATGAACTGCTTTGCCTCTTAGGACGAAAGCCCCCTCCAGAACTCTAGTAATCCTGCCCGAAGATGTAGACCTGGACCAGCTCAGGACATCATGTCCACTGGTCTGCAGCAAAATGAGCAAAAATGACAGAGCCACGGTGTGAGCGTTTCTTCAGGTTAAGTGCATCCTTTGCCTCCTTTATGCTGAGATGAGATCCTTGGGTGAGTGTGCACTGGGCTGTTGTTTCTTTTACAGGAGGAAGATGGTGGTGGTACATAGGCATCCTTGGCCTGTCACTTGTCTTTACAGCCCTGCTCTGTGGAATCCCCATTTGCAAGCAGCCCAGTCACAGCCCAGCTGTTGGCGTTTCCCTGTCTGTTCCCTGCATGTCTTTGCTCACCTTGCTTGCTCTTCCTGGGATACCTGTCTGCACCCTTTGCCAGGACAGAAAGTCTGTCTGGGTCCCTCAAGCAGAGCCTTCGAGCTTCCCAGACCTGCCTCTTCACCAGATAGAATGAGCAGCTCCCCTTTGTGTAACACTCATCCTGCTTCCTCAATTCCCTGAAGAGCCTAGATGCTCCTTGAGGAAGCCGAGTCCTGTCCGGAGGACCCAAAGGAGACTGGGGACAGGCAAATTAATTAGTAATTATTTAGCTCACTGTCATATCACATGTTTGTGTATGTGTGTGCTAAGTCGCTTCAGTTGTGTCCGACTCTTTTCGACCGTATGAACTGTACCAGGCTCCTATGTCCATGGGGATTCTCCAGGCAAGAATACTGGAGTGGGGTGCTGTGCCCTCCTCCAGAGGATCTTCCTTACCTAGGGATCGAACCTGCATCTCATATGTCTCCTGCTTTGGCAGGTGGGTTCTTTACCATTAGTGCCACCCTGGAAGACCCCAGATGGGTGGACAATGAATAGCCTCCTCTCCTCAGACAGTCCAAGCTCAGATTTTCACAATCAGAATGAGACAACCATACCCCCTTTCTCGTTCTGTCAACAAATGCATGAAAACCTTTTTTTTTTCTTTTTCCTTAGTGCCTATCCGACTGGAAATAGTGCCAAAGAGGTATGTTGCCCTCTCCCACTGTCTCTTGAACATATGGGGCCTGGGCTCTGTGGGCCTAGCAGGTCCCCCCTCACTGGTGAATTGCTCAGTGTCAGAAACTGGGGGAAGCATCCTGCTAGTAAGAGCATGGAAATAAAAAAGCAATGTTAGCCCAAACTCCTGGCTTCAAATACATTCCTGCACAAGCAACAGATTTTAAACCTGGTATTTGTTTAAAATGCATGTATCTGTGTAGACATTTGATGTTTACAGGGAGATTGTCTGGTTCCAACTGTGAAAATCTGAGCTTGAGCTGTCTGAGGATAGGAGGCGGTTTATTACCACACAGCCCCGCTCATGTGTAAACGCTCCCTGGTATCACAAGAAAGGTCTAGATTCACCAGAAATGGCAGTGACAGTGCTTCATCCCAGAAAGAAAAAGATATACCGTTTCTGTGTTTCGTTTTGGATTGGTAGGAAAGGTTTGGACACTACCTCTTTGTTAGTGTCAGAGCAGAATAGTGGATGGGACAGCCTTACCTGTCCTGAGACCCCTCACCCATCTGTGTCTGACTACCTCAGGCTTGGGGGCTTTCCTCCCACACATGCTGAGCTGCCCGTGTCATCAGGGCGGTGAATGTGACTTAGCAGTGAATCCTTTGTTGCTCTCTGATTGTTTCAAGTGTGGCAAGCTAGTTTGTGAGCTTATGGAGGGCAGGGACCATGTTTTACCCCTTTTAATTTATTGTACTAAAGACTTCTAACGTCACCTAGGAACTTGGCAATTTTTTTTTTTTTTTAATGAATGCTTAGATGGATGGATGAATTAATGAGGGAAACCATTTCTTGGACCTCACTTTGATTATACCGAGGAGTCACTCCCAAGCCCAGTAATACTCAGATATGCTTTCTGAGAAGACTAAAAGACAGGAGATTAGATTATGTGCATAAAGATATTCGCCGGAGTCTGTGCACAAGAGCAAAGAGTTGGAAATATCCTGAATGAGTAATGATGACATGGGATTGGTTCCGTAACTGGAATGTTTACTTGCTCTACTGTGCAGCCTCGAGAAGAATGATGGCTATGCAGCAACCTAAAGAAACGTGCTTGACAAAGTGTTGTCATGAAAGCGGCATTCCAAATGCCACAGATATTTGGGAAACCCAGATGTTCTGGGAAAAAGAAGGAAGTTTACCGAAATGTGAATACTGGTCGTTCAAATAGTAGGTTATGAGTGATTTCTTTTCTCTGTTTTCCAAATGCCTTGGAAAGTGTCTCAACTACTTTTATGATGTGACAAAAACCTTTTTTTCTTTGCAAATAGGGGGAAAATTATCTAAAACAAATATATCAATTGTGAACAGTTTTTAAGTCTTGGAAGGTTAAGTACTCCAATACTTATCCTCTAGACTTTTTTTTGTATCCTGGAACTATTTTGATTAATTTTTAATGGGAAAATAGTAATAGGTTTGCAGCAGGACACAGCAATAGCATCCAGAGTGCTAAGTAACATAGGAAGATGGAATCTTCTGTTTAAACATGGTGATAGTCTTGAGCTTTTTGGAATAGGGAGATCCAGGTCTGCCAAACTTGGTAGCCCCTGAGAACATCTCTGTTCAGGAACTTAGCACAGCAGTCAGACTGTTTATAATGATGATTGTGTATCATCAAATATTTAATTATGTTCAGTAGACTCTGTTTAATAAGGTGTGGAGTTAGTACTTTTAGTACTTGATTAGTACTTAAAGGCACTAAATAAAATTTTCAGTTATCTGAAAATTCACTCATGTGAAACACCTGAAGATCATGAATCTTCAGTGCTGTGGGGTAGTTCACGTACCCCTCACAGTGGACAGGTGGCAGCTGTCAGGTGTCTCGCTGTTTTTTTTGTAACACAACATACTGATCAGTCAGTGGGGAAATGGTGTTTCCTAATCTGCTGGTCTCCTCTTTCATCATCAAGAGATTTCACCAGGGTGTTGGCTTCCCATCTTCTCGTTCTTTACTTTAGCATATCTAGTCATTTTCACCTCTGGGCTTAAATTCTTCCTGGCTTGCATAACATGGCCATCTAGGCAGTTTTTGTAACTGGCCAAGTGACCAATGTCATGTGGACATTTCTTTGAGGGACTAAATCAAGGAAAATCAAGAAATAGCTTTGGGATATTTGCACCAGCCTTATTTTTAGGGCTTCTAGGAAGGATATAAAGATGATAGGAAAACATGGAGTGCTTATAGAGCAGTGAAAAGGAATAGGCTCTCAATCCGCACAGCAAAATGTGTAACTTTCCAGACTACTATGCTAAGCGAAAGTAGCCAGACACAGAAGGCTACATACTGTATGATTCTATTCATATGAAATTCTAGAAAAGGATTAACTACAGTGGCAGAAACCAGATCAGGTTGCCTAGGACTGGAATGGAGGAAGGGGCTTGCCTACAAAGAGGTATCAGGGAACTTTTGGGGGGTGATGCAAACACTCTTTTTTTTTTTTTTTTTTTACTGTGGTGTTGCTTACACAACCGTATACATTTGCCAAAATTCATTAAATTGTACACTTAAAATGGGTGAATTTTATATAAACTTTGTAAAGCTGTTAAAAATAAGTTGATGTGGAGAAAACTTTAAATCACTTTTCATGCTTCTTTGAGGATGAATTATTGCCAGACTATTTTCAGTATTGTTATGGCTTGTTGGATGCCTACAATAAACTACCATCCTAAAAGTTTAAAAGTGCCTCATCTGACTTTACTCAGAGTGGAGTTTAAATAAGTGATTGATTAAGCCACAGGGGCAGGGTATAATTCACTCCCAGCTTTGGATTTCCTTTGTCTCCATCTCAAAGTGTGCTCAGATGTGTTTTCATATTTGCTTCTGGTATTTTGGAAGACATGATCTCATGGTATCATACCCTCAGGCCCTGGAGAAGCAGAGATTGGGCACTTGAGCCTTGGCTTGGAGACCTTTCAGTGCCCTAGACATTTTAGTTAGCTTTTCCTTGGACCTTCCACTGATTTAAATATGGATCCAGCTACAGGGTATCCAGGGTGGGGGCTTTCTTTTTCCCTAGTTCTCTTGGTTGCTTCATTCACCATTAGTCAGGGCAAACTCACTATGATCTCTTTACTTCCCACAGTATTGAATGGATGTTTTTATGTTTTAGTGGAAAATAATTTCTTAAACAGAAGAGAGATTTCATTTTAAACGAATTAAAAGTAAATTGAAAAAGACCAACCAAAATTAATTTCTAAGTTTCATCAAAATTTATATTTTATTCTCCCTTCTTGGACTATATGAGTCATAATGCTAGGAAACCAAGGTCAGTTTTTCAGCAAATGAAATTTTAATTAAAAAAAAACAAACCTGAAATCGAAAAATTAGGACTGTTTGCCATCTGTCCATTTTCCTTCATATTGGGGGTTGTAATTTGTAATATAAATGAGCATATTTGCTGCTCTATGATTGTACTGTGATTAAAGTGTGATTTTATATATATATGTATGTATTATGTCAGCCTATTGTTTATTTGATTTAATGCTTTCCTTTTTTTTAAGTTGCTGTTGTATTCTCTTCTCTTTCTACCTGCTGCATCCTCTCTGTAAAGAGCCTGTGCAGGGCCTGGTGGTGAGCGAGCCCCAGTCTCGTGGTGACAGAGTGCTGTCACTGCTGATTGGCAGCCTGGGCCTGAGACTCTGGAACAACACTGCGGCTCCCATCGTTCCCTGCAAATGTCTGCCACTCCGGGCTTTGGAAATTGATGAGTGAATAATGTAGTGTACACATACTGAGAACTTACCGTTCCAGACAGAACAGTCTGTTTTTCTTTCAATGCAGTGTTCTAAGAATATGTACAAAGCTTTTCTGGTCCCCGTGCCTTCAAATCTTTTATTTTCTCTTAATATTTCAACCTCGTACAAATCAGCAGTATCTTTAATCTTATTCTCATTACCAGCTAGGGGCTAAGCATGGACTGAAGCGGATTTGCTGTGTGACCTTGGGTTTGAATTTCCTTATCTTCTAATTGAGAGGATAGCACTGCCTGTGTCTGAGGGGATGTGGTTTATGGTTTACTAAAGCTAATTAGTGATTATAAAGCAATTTGTAAATATGCTTAGCAGTGCAAAATCTTTCCAAGTTCATTCTCTTCTCCTAATCCCCTCACCTAACAGCTTTAATCTGCACAGGTTCATTTGTTAGCCCATTTCATTTCTTCATTCAACACTTTTTTTTTTTTAACAGCGTATGTGCTAGGTCGCACCCACACTGCTTTGGGTGTTAGGAATTCAGCAGTGAATGAAACTGACTCTTCCTTTCCAGAGGTTACATTTTAGTAGGAAAGACAGATAATAAATAAGACATGGCTTTTGTTTTTAAAGCGCTTCTCGGACTGCACTGATGAGAATATATCATAGATTCCTTTAATAGATAGTTATCATTTTCTCTTATATTTAAAAGATCCATCTATCTGTAGTTCTAAAGGCCGAGCATGGGTAATGTCCCTTCTCCTCGATACAGGAGGACACTTCAGTAGTGCTAGAGGGTAGAAGGATAGTCTTTCTATTCATTAATTCTTCCAGCAAATATTGAGCATGGTGTACACCTGTACTGGGTGGTCAGAGGAACATCCTCTTCAAAGAATGTGGTTCCTACCTGTAACAGGGAGATGATAGACACATCGGCCAAGAATTACAACTCAGTAAGACACTGCTTTAAGGAAGGATGTACATTCAAAACATAGTGGAACCTGAGGGAGTCAGGGAAGTCTTTACCAGAGATACAGATAGCCTTAAACTAGAACTTGAAGGACATGGACAAGTTGGCAGTGTACACCTGTCAAAAGGGACTCTCCAAGCAGGGAACAATTGTACAACACAACAAAGGCCAGACATGCCAGAGATCAAAGCCTGGTGATTCTGGCAGAAGGATGTCTCAGTTGAGCTGGGATATGGAAAAGGAAGGTGTAGAGCTGTGCAAAAGGAGGCTGTACCCAGCGTGTTAGACCTCGGCTTAGGTAAAACTCTTCACCCTGTCTCTAAGGAGGCTGAAGACCAGAGTAGCCCCTGACTGTCCAAGTCATGTAGCTGGTTGGAGGCAGAATTGACACAGAAAGCTCTCCGGACTCCCAGTGCAGTACCTGGGACTTTTATCACTGGAACCCAGAACAAGTCCTAGGCCAGGGTTGACCAGTCCAGTGAATTGTGTTGGATATGGTTGCCTGGGAGGGATTGGGGGTGCTGAAACCCAGCGTGGTCTCTGCTGGCCATACTCTGCATCCAGTGCAGACTTATCTCCACTCCCCCCTGCAAGAGGAAGAGGCACTTCTTTGAAGTCCCAGACAGGGCCACATGAGCTAGCAGGGCCCTCGGTTACCCCAGCTTGAAGGGGCGAATTCAGAAACGAAAACGTTGTTATTCCAACACCAGGGCTTTCCTCTCTACTTGGCCTCTTAGTCTATGCTAGGACCTAAAAATGGGGGTGGGAGGAGGGGACAAAAGGAAAGATGCCCACAGTAGATAGGCCTTGAGTATTTGACAAGGACATCTGGAGTCTAAGGGCATCCTCCACTGCCCTTAGAGCTGATTTCTTTTCTTTTTTGATTCATAGCTACCATATTCAGCTTTCTTTTTTAAAACATTTATTTATTTTTAATTAGAGGATAATTGCTTTGCAATGTTGTGCTGGTTTTTGCCATACATCAACACGAATCAGCCATGGGTATACCGATGTCCCCTCCCTCTCAGCTTTCTGTATTTTTTAAATTTTTAAAAGTAATTTTATTTATTTATTTTTGGCTGTGCTGGGTCTCCATTGCCACGTGGACTTTTCTTGAGCTGCGGCAGGCAGGGGCTCCTCTCTGCTTGTGGTGCGTGGACTTCTCCCCGTGATGGCTTCTCTTACTGCGGAGCGCTGGTTCGGTAGTTGTGGTACACAGGCTTAGTTGCTCCTCGGGATGTGGGATCTTCCCAGAATAGGGATCAAACCCGAATCTCCTTTGTTGGCAGGCGATTTCTTTACCACTGAGTCACCAGGGAAGCCCAGAACTGATTTCTGATGTTGGAGGTGGTTGCTCCCTGCCTGGCAGGCTCTCTGTGAGCCTCAGGAAACTGCTGCACACCTGGCTCTCAGAGAGCACAAAGCTTCTGGCCTATACTGTGGCCTGACCCCTGTCATGGAGACTTCACAAGTGGCTCTCAGAGTGTTCTCAGAGAACCTGTGTAGGGATTGTTGCACATGTGTACATTAGAGAGGTGTTACACAGGAGAAATTCAGGTTTCCGAACCATACTCTAAACTTACTGCATCAGCATCTCTGGAGATGAGGCCCAGGAATTTCACTAACTCCCCAGATAATTTTTATGGGTGGTGACATCTGAGACATTCTTTTTTCTGGTGATTTTTTTTTCACTGTCCTGCTGACAAAGAAGAGGGCGAAAATGTTTGAACATCATTAGAAATTTAGCCCTAACATTTGAAAGTTTAGTTTCTCTCATTTAATAACCTGTCTTGGAAATTATTCCATATCAGTAGTAGAACTGCCTCATTACCCTAAATGGCTGCGAAGTATTTCACTCTGCAGACACACTATAATTTAGCTAACTAGTATTTTTCTGACTGTAGTGTTTTTAAACTATAATCCGGTTATAGGTTATAAATCAATTTTCCTTGACCAGCATGAATTTTTAAGTATTATTTTTAAAATGAAAAAAATTAGAAAAGAATATTTGTGAAACTTTTTTTTTTCAGTTTTCCATGTGGTTGAAATATTAAAAGTTATTTCTTAGTGTAGGCTGTGGTCAGAAGTCTGAAAGCCATAGATTAAGAGAACTATAAATATTTAAATTATCTCTCAAGTACCCAACATCAGAAACTTGCTGTTATCTTTCGGAGGGTAAGTTCATAGTAACAGCTGAACTTACTTTATAGGAACATTTATACCAAAACCAGGACTTAAAAAAAATTGTTATTAGTTTAGTCTATGCCCGATAATAATGAAGCCTTCCAGTTCTTAAGGCATGCTTTATTGAAAATGTCTATTTTGATCTTGGAACTGTAGATAATATAAGAACATAAAAGTTGAATTGAGAGTCTTGTTGGCATTCACTTGATGTTACTCTAAATACAGCCCTTTTTACAGAGGGAACTGGCTTGGTTTGAGTATTTGCTGGCCCCTTACCAACACCTTACAGGAATTTTCTGGCATTCTATCACTGTGTACCTAAAGAACATAGGGCAAGTTCTTTGACTTCACTTCTGGAGCTCAGAAAACTGAGCCTTTAAAAAAATCCTTTTCTTAAACCGTCTCTTCTGGTTTTCAGGGTTTCTACACAGGAGCTGTGTGTTCAGTTTGTTTGCTAACTTAAACTTTCTAGAAGTCACATGTCTCTGAGCTGTGTCTAGATCGACTTTCTATTTAACATTTGGCTTAAGATTTCACTGGAACCGGATGCAGGCTGTGGCTGCATCTTTTGAGCCTATGAATTTTTGTTCTGTCCTGAATTGAAAGCTGGGATAATATAACGTAACTGCTGCTGCTGCTAAGTCACTTCAGTCGTGTCCGACTCTGTGCGACCCCATAGACGGCAGCCCACCAGGCTCCCCCGTCCCTGGGATTCTCCAGGCAAGAACACTGGAGTGGGTTGCTATTTCCTTCTCCAGTGCATGAAAGTGAAAAGTGAAAGTGAACTCGCTCAGTCGTGTCCAACTCTTAGCGACCCCATGGACTGCAGCCCACCAGGCTCCTCCATCCAACTGAGAGCTTCCTAAAACTATGAGCCACGAATGGCTTTCACATGTCACCACATATTCATGGTTGTAAATTTCTTACTGTGTTAAAATTTAATATTTCCTACAAACATTCAAAAAGTTATAACTGTTCAAATTGCATTTGAACATTGTTTGTAGGGCTGCCCTTGTAAACTTCTTGAATTTAGTGATATCAAAAGGTTATATTTGGAATATTTATAAAAATCCACTGTTCAGTGTTTTTCCTAGTGTTTTGTTTTTCTTATAATAATGTAATACAAAGAAAATTGATTTTTTCCCCCACTAGTCCCTATACGTGTTGCCAGATCATCTCTATGTTAATTCAGTGTGTTGAAATATTGTCATTTATTGTGTTCTCCCATGATGTGAAACATGTTGGAGGCACCAACAGAAAGCACTGCAGGCCAGATACTATATCCGGTAGAACTTTCTAAGTACATACTTGGGCTCTCCTGCTCCAGACCTACTGAATCAGAATCTCCATGGGGTTTGGGTTGAGGGAGGAATAAGCACACCATCATGAGTGTTTCTGTCTCTGTCAGTTCTCCTTTATTTTGACTTGGCGACTAAACAATAACAGTTTTAACACCTCAGTCACTTTGCTCTCTGCCAGGGACCTGCAGTGACTTCACTGCAAGTGAATCTGGAACTTGGCACCCGGGACTTGCAGTGACTTCATTCAACCTCTGTGGGAGCTCTGTAGCCTTTCCTTTCCTCTCCCCACCTTCTTCTCTTTCGTGAAAGAGTGTGGCCTCTCTCTGCCCACCCACAGCATGCTCTCGGCAGACCTTCTTGACCACTTTGTCCACAGGGCTGCTGCCTCCTGCTCCACTCTGAGCTCCTTGAGGGCAGGATGTTTTCCTTGTCCTTCCTCATACAGAGCCTAGTCACATGGTGCACGCTCAGTAAACACAGTACTGAATGAATGAATTACTCAGGGCAGAGCAGCTGGAGAAGCAAGTGCTATTCCCTGGTCCTCTGGTGCAGAGGCAAGGGAATGAGTGGACCTTGCTAAGAGTTCCCTTTGGTCTTTTCCTTGAAAGGTTGGACCGTTTCAGGCTTGGACGCCCTTTGGGTCCTCAGGCACTGATGGGAGCACACGAAAGCAGTGTCTTATGGCAGGATCTGAACCAGGACATAGCTCATTAGAGGGAGTGGGGAAGTTTGTTTCCAATCCAAAGCAGGAATAGTGGGGCAAGAGGTCATCAGAGCTGGGCCCTCAGGGGAGTAACTCAGCCCTTCCATTTTAGGTCTACCATAACCCAGTGAATCACCTAACCAGTGAATAAATTAATCAATTAATTAATTAGCCAAGTAATTAGTTAATTAACTCATCAGTTAACTAGTTATCTAATCAGTTCACGTTTGTGTGGTTTGCAGTCTCCAGACAGCGTCAGTGTATACTTGTGCCTCCTGCCAACCCCAGGAGGGTAGTTAGCTGGGGGCGTCTATTTTATAGATAGGAAAGCTGAAGGCAGATCCACATATCTCCTAAGTGGTGAGTCTGGGAGTGAGCCCAGGCCTCTGGACTTCTAATTCAGTGTCCCTTTCCCTGTTTCCAGCGTCCATAGTTTCTTCAGGGCCTGTTGGTCTCGGCAAGTGCTCTCTCAGCTCAGCAGTGAAACCCAGGACCCTTCGGAGAAAGCTGGAGACAGATATTCTTTAGAGCCCCAGTTTGGATCAAAATCCTACTAGGATTTACAAATCAGATTTCCTTACTGTCTTTGAAAAGTGTCTTTAATATGAAAAGCTTGTCATGCCTGTCAAAAGACGCTCACGACAGGTGAATAGCAAAGCATTCGGAAAATGAGAGTGAAGGGTTTTTATGAGGGAGGGAAGGCATAGCAACTTAATAATTACTGTTGAAATAGTCACAGCAATGCTGAAGCTTCTCCATAATTTAATCTAACTTAATACTAACCGCCTCCTCCCTGGTGGCAATACATAAATTAATTAATAGTAGGTTGGATTTGAAGCTGTGCCTTTATATTTAGGCCATTATTAACTTGTTCTCTGCGCCTTTCTTACTTGGATGGGTTTGTTCTCAGAAATGAAAGTAGCTTCTGGTTCTTATTTCTGTTGTGACTTCTACCAGCATCAGGATTTTGAAAACGTATGCTATTCTATCTAGTTTTTACTCCCTTCTTGTAATGAATGCCTGAGTCCTACAGAGAGGTTACATCACCTTGCTTTGTAGCACGTGATAGCTGTGGTTCCACAGTGTGGGTCTTGCCTCGTTAGTTTTTCTCCTAAGAGGCAATTTGTTGTTGTTGTTTAGTCACTCAGTCATGTCCGATCTTTTGTGACCCCGTAGGCTGTAGCCCACCAGGCTCCTCTGTCCATGGAATTCTCCAGGCGAGAATACTGGAGTGGGTTGCTACTTCCTTCTCCTGGGGACTTTACTGTCACAGGGATCAAACCTGCATCTCCTGCATTGGCAGGCGGGTTTTGTTTTTTTTTTATTACTGAGCCACCCTGGGAAGCCCCCGGGAGGCAATTAGTAGAAAGTGATGAACACTCTGGGCTCTAAGTGAGATAACCTGGAGTTGAATTTTGGCTCTACTACTTACTGATTTTGTGACCTTGGGCAAGGTGTATAACCTGCCTGTGCCTCAGTCTCCCCATCAGTAACATGGGTGATAAGTACATCTATGCTATGGGGTTGTCATGACAATTAAATAAATTCCTACCTGTAAAGTTCTTAGAAGAACGTCCAGTGTGTTCTCAGAACCAATATATATTGGTTAACATGACTAACAGTATCCCTGTGGGTCCTTCGTTGCTCTTCATTCCCAAGGTGGTGACATAATGTTCTCTTGCTTGTCACCAAGTCTCTCCATCACCCAGATGGTCTGAAAGGAGCCAGGTTGGCCACCTGAGCTCCTGGATCCATTCCAGACACCACACATGTGATGACCGTTCAGAAACAGCATTGGTGAAGAAGTGGAGGCATCATTCAGAAAGCATTGCCATCCATGTTCTGGGGATTTGCAAAGATGAATTGCGCATAATTTGAAATTCCACCATTCGCCAGGGAAAAAGGGCTCACAAGGAAGTACTTCTGATTCTGGTGATAAATGCTGTTGAGGAGCCTGAAGGTGTGGTGGGGAAAGGTATTTCTGGTGTCTGTGGATCACCTATCCCAAGTAGATTTCACCCTCATGTCTTGGAATGCCACAAGTTTGTGAAGGGTGACTTGGAGCAGAACAGAGGAACCACCAATGAGGTGGGAAAGTCTGGCTACAGAGAAACTACTGCACCTTAGCAGTTGATGGTCCTCATGCCCTGAACCCACCCCTTTCCCCTTACTTTTCCTATAGCTGGATGGTGGTTTCTATCCTGCCAGTTCCTCGTGTAAACCCCTTCTTGACCTCGGGAGCTTGTTGAGCCCATGAGGCCACACAGCACAGAGCTTCCTATGGGCTTTGGGATGGGATGACTTGAGCCTTAGCACCCCCAGCCTCACCACTTTGCTGTGCACTTCATGTGGTCACTGTCCCCTCTGTGCCTCAGCCTCACCCTTAAGAGGGCATCAGAGTGCCTAGCACAGTGGGTTGTTAGGCGGCAGAGTGCTTTTGCACAGGGCCTATCACAGAGTAAGCAAGCAACATTAATCTTTATTTTCTGCCCCCCAGCCTTATCTCCTGCAGATGGGTGGTGTAGACAGCCCAGCCCACCCTCCTGCCCTTGGCTTGGCTGCTCCCCTGGCTCTGCTGGCTCCCTCATAGCTCATCTCAAGATCCAGCACCCCTGGGAAGCCCTCCTGGCAGTCCCTCTGTCTGCCTCACCTAACATAGCCCTGTGCCTGAGCAAGTGGTACTGATGTCAGTATTGGATCTTATTGTGCAGTTTTTAGTTATTACTCCTATGGGTCTCTCTCCCCCAACTAAACTGCAAATCCATGGAGGCAAGGACTGAAATTCTGGAGATTGAAGTGGCCAGTGTATGCCAGGTGCTCTCTAAACACTGGTGGATTTGAACCACCCAGTCAGAGCACACCACACTCTCAGCTCCATGCTTAAGGCTCCCCAACCTAGACCCACCTCACAAGTGTTGCTTCTATCTCCGTTGTAAACACATGACTGTTTCTAGACTCATCCTTGCTGGAGGGGCACAGGTTATATTCTTGTATGCATCCAGGTGATTTCCTTTTTCTTCCCTCTTCTCAAGAGGGACTGACTTCCTATTCAGGAGGTCACAAGAGCAAGAAAAAGTGTAATGTGGTGGATAAGGGCTTGGGTTTAGAGTTTGGAAGACTGGGTTTGAATCCCAGTTGTACCATTTATTTTTAGCTGGACTAGCTCAGACAAGTACCTTCGACTTTCCGAGTACAGTGCTTTCATCTGTAACTAGGAAGAGTATAGCTTCTTCATGGTGTTGTGAGGGTTACGTGTGATGATAAATGCAAACCATTCAACACAGGACCTGACACCTAGTGGACTTTAATGATTGGTGCCTGCTCTGGGTATGATTACTGTTGTGTTTATAGCTTCCATAGCAGCATTGTAGATTGGTGATGCTCTCCTTACATTTTGGAAGACTGAATTTTTTGCCTGAGGTAAAACAGAGCATAGAAAAAGGTATTTGTCCCGTTGCCAATCTCAGCCGCTTGCAGAAACTTCATTACATGGAGTTGCTTAAAATAAGAGACCCAGTACAATAGCACAAGACGTTAATACAGGAAGAGGACTAGAGATGACTCTGCTGATAACCTCCTTCTACCTAGATACGGAGCTACAAACAGAATTTTATGTTGGTACCACCTACTTAGCCAGAATACCACCGGCTTGTTTATAAGTATTTTGTTCCTGGTGTTGCTGTAAATGTCACTTCACCTCAGCCTGAAATGAGTCTTTTAAGAGGCATTTTACAGTTCATGCTCTATGCTATTGATCAGACTTGAAAAGTAATTGCTTCTTTTGAAGCTCTCTTTTGCCCTTGAAAACATCTCCTCTGTGTTCTCTCAGAGCAGTGCCTCACAATACCGTCCCCAGATGTCCATGTGTGGGGGTGTTTATCAGATAAGGTTTTGGCTCAAAGTTTCAAGTAAAGTTATTTTGCTGTAAATCCAAGCCAGTTCTTAATAGAACAGCCACAGAACATGTGGTTCTGAGCACGTGGCAGGGTGCTGTTTGCTCTTATAAGCAATTAGCTGACATAAGGACAGTTGTAAAACTTGTAACATGCAGCAACCCCTACATCTTAAACTCGGTGTTTTGTGCCACGTGGTGAAAGCTCTGTCTAACGTCTGCTTTTTGGTTCACGTTTGTAGTAGCAACACAGTTCTGTTGTTAGGCATACAGCCTGTTGAGGACAAAGGGGTATTTCATTTAGGGGAGCAGAAACATTGAGCCTAGAACTTTCCACATTTAATGTTCACTCAAACCCGTGTCTGTGTGTATGCAGTGTAGTGCAGGTTTGTGTTTCGAGTAGTCTGTGTCTCTCAGTGGTAATTAACGATGTTATTGTAGAAGGGAAATATTAATTCCCCCACTTACTCAGTGGGGAAAATAGCTACTTTGCAGACAAGATAGTGCATCGTTTGCTTCATTTTGAATAGTAATGAAATATCACCCATACATCTGTTTGGTGTTTATTGAGCACCTACAGTATATGAAGCATAATGCTAGGCATTTGGGAGGTAGAAGGAATCAGGTGTGAATCCCATCCCTAAATGGGCTTACAGTCCAGGAGAGAGAATACAAATGTATTCTGAAAACTGTAATACAAAATAGAAGATGATAAATGATAGCATAAAAATGGATTGGACAATACTGTAGGAGTTATAAACCTACACACGCACACACACTTTTCTATCCTCTGTTCTCATATCCCTGGGAAGTCCCCTACCCTGAAACTTGTATTGTCACTATAGGATCCTGTTTTGAAACTAACTAGAATGACCTCATATGGATATTTTAAAAAATCACTTCTAGATTGGACCCTGATTGGTGCTTCTCAAAAACAAGGTCATGTTCTGTGTCTTCAGTAGAAGACAAAAACTGGTAAATTTTAAACCAACTGTAGAGACCCAACTCTGGATGTTAAAACTGTAAATGTTTAGTTAGAGATTGTCATTGTGTATGCCTTTGATGCTTTATATAATGGTGAAATCTCTAATGTAAAAAAAATTGTCATGTCTCATATGTCTGTTAAAGTTCTTTTTGAGACAGCCAGTATTCGTGGAGTGCTTATTGCATGCCGTTGCACAGGTTAGAGAACAGTGAACAAGAAATTACACTCCTGCTTTGGTGAAAATTTGGCTTTTAGTGAGGAAGACAGGTGATCCACAAAGTAAACAAAGAAATGAACAACGTTTCTGATAGGCCTATATGCTAGGAACCAGATCAAATAGGCCATAGGACCAATAAAAATGGACAGGTACATTTGAGTTTTGTTGGTGGCAGGTGGGACAACTTTGGCTAGGGTCAGGGAAGGCCCATCTGGAGAGGTGAAATTTATTCTGAGACCAGAGTGATGTGAAAGACTCTGGAAGACTGGAGAGAGAGAGAGAAGGAGCAGAGGGAAGACAGAGGGAGCAGGAAGTGCCAGGGCTCTGAGATTGGAACAAGTTGGCCTTTTCAGGGAACAGGACGAAGCGTGGTGCAGTTGGAACATTGTGAGTGAGGTTGAATGGGGAGGTGGGGTCCTGGGAGGTTACATTGAGGAGATGTTATAGCAGGTTGGTTTCGAGGCTAGTGCACAAAATTCCGTTTATCTTAAGCTGAAGTCGAACTCCAGTGCTATTCATACTAGGTTGAATCCTGGGTTTTAAGAGCAAGTTGCTGCTAGGTATCAAAACGAGGAAAAAAAGAAAATTTTCTATTTCCTTTCCTGGGTCCTCCCAGCAGAATTTTAAAAAGTAAATACAATTTGCATTTTGTCTGTGTCATCATCTCTATCTGTATCCCTTTATCTAGGCGACAGGTGTTAATGACTCTAACTTGATTTCCCCATTGTGATACCCCTTTCTTTTTATCCCTGCAACACTTTATTTTCTAAACTTAATTTTGCCTTACTTCCTGTTTTGATGGTCCTCAATCAGAACTCATTTCTTCACAGCAACCGATTATAGCTGATAGAAAGCAAGCATGGTTTGTGGTGTATATAACTGATAGGGTTTAATCTGCTTATAAAATTATTTGCATGTTTAAAAGAGTGTTGGTAAGCCAAATGAATCATCGGTTTTAATGAATAAGATGGTAAAATAAAGAGGAGTAAACTATTGGAGAGGCTTTGAGGATAACCTGTTTTGAACAGATGAGACCCAGCCTTGCTTGTTTGGAATTTGCCTCAGTTGGTTAAAAGTGTCTGCTTTGTGTGGCTTCTTCCTTCCCTCCACTGAGAGATTCCTTCAAGATTTCCATACCTATTCATGAAGATTCTTTTGTAGCAGGAAGTTTCAGATTTGGGAGTTGTGTGAAGGGTCAGAGATGGGTTGAGGGTGAGGGTGGGAGAGAGTGGTGGCTCTCCGAGTTTCTCAGTTTGTAAAGTGTTGTCTTTCAGGCATATCCAACTCTTTGTGGTCCCATGGACTGTAGCCTGTCTGTGGAATTCTCCAGGCAAGATTACTGGAGTGGTTAGCCATTCCTTTGCCAGGGAAACTTCCTAACCAGGGATTGAACCTGGGTCTCATGGATTACAGGCAGATTGTTCAGCATCTGAGCCTCCAGGGAAACCCTGATTGATTGTAAATTGATTATAAATTGAGAGCTAACTGTATTCGGGTGTTTTATTTGGAAATTTTCACCTGCAGTTGGAGGATAAAAAAAAAATTTGTTTATGGCTGACCTTTCTTCCACATCTATGTTTCATTTTCACTCTGTGTTTATGCATGTGGATGCAGGGTAATTCTGAATAATGGTAATGATGAAGGGCCATCATTATGCAGAAGATCATTCTGGGCTTCTAATTAAAATTAAGGCTGGAAATTGCTTCCTTATGTGTAGCTCAAATTGCCTTCACAGTAACTTCACTTTATAACTTCTATTTAATCCTCTCTTACCACCCTTAAGAATCCTGCCTCGTCCTTGAAGTTCACTCTTTTGAAATCTTTACGGGCAGCCCTGGTTTCCCCTAAACTGAGTATCCTGATCTTTGTTCCCAGAAATCTTCAAGCTTGTAAGCAAAATAGTCTTTGCTCCCTTTAACCACCCTCCCACACACTTCTAATGAGTTCTGGTTCTGGAACACAACTTGATTTCATGTCGTGGTCAATATTATAAATTAACCGAGCCTTGCTGATCCTTCTTCTCCCTAATGAATTCATTGCTCACTGTCTTTCAGGCCAAGGCAGCCACACTCTGTTTACCCTAGTTAGTATTCTCTAATGGTAACCAAGTGACCAGTAACTCACATCCTTTCAAAATGAGCGCTTATTACATTCCAGCTCATCAGTTGCAGGAAAATTATATATAATGACCTTCTCCTTGGGATTCCAACTAAGAATGTTTTAGCCAAGCAATATCTGATCATGAGGGCAGTAGGATCCAAGAGGTTTTGTTTTTTTTTTAAATCAATATTTTAGGTAGTCAGCCTCTGACCCGTATGTTCCAGGTGAAATTGCTCAGTACAATAAATTTGGAAGTTTTTATGTTGACGTGTTTTTATTTCATCAGATTTCAAGAATGGTACTTAACAGTATTTCATTTTGAAAACTGTGCTCTTTCTTTTCCCACAATAGAGGGAAGTTTTGAGACAGAATGCCCATGGCAAAGGGACAGCCCAGTTTTCCAACCCTGAGGTTAGAAAAATCAGGCAATATTTGACTTGCTGAAAGAGTGGTAACAGAACTCCTATGCAAATTGTAGGATATGCTCTGTGGATTTGTGGTTGGTGCTGAGAAATGCTTATTTGGGTCATTTGTTGAATGAATAAAAGAATGTTGTGTCCAGAGCTTTGTCAGTATGTGCAGAGAGCAGGTGGTAGGGGCCAAATGTCTATCCTTTTGGCTTGTTGCTTATGGGAAAAAGAGAAGGAAAAATAGATGATAATTATGATTTTCAGGGTATTTTAAACCATTTATATTCATCTAGTGCACACTGTGGTATTATTTATGTAAGCAGAGAAGGCTGTGGTGAAATAAAAAAATGTTTTGGAAGGGAAGTGGCAATCTTTGTTATTTCCCCAACCTTGGTACTAAGGGGAAAGTTCATCGTGCATATGCAGGTAGTCCTTCATATAGATGTTTTTGTTGAAGTGACTAGAGGGCAGTTTTGTGAGGGCCTTCTGTCTTTGTGAATATATTTATAAGGTCATGGCATGCTCTTCAATCATGTTGTTTTTAGGGTTCTGAATCTTATAGAAACTAATGAACAATTTTTAATGTCAAGAATAATTTGGCTTAGGAACTACTGTGACAGGTTAGGCATCAGAAAATTTCCTATGTGATTACACTAAAAGCTTACCAGAATCTGTGATGTGGGGTCTGGGGATCTTTGTTTCTTATAAGCTCCCCAAGTAGTGTGCTGATCAGCCTGTTGTGGGACCCTGCCTGTCACTCCCAGAGAACTGTTATTCATGAAGAACTGCCCAGAATACATCACTGTGACTTCTGATGACCATAATCAGAGATCCTTGGGTCTGATTAAGTTGTAAAGCAGTTACTAGAACAAGTATTGACAGGTTAAGTTATTCCTTGTTCTTTGGTCTGACAGTTTTGTCCAATCTGTTGTTGTGTTGAGAGATTGTGGGTTATGATGGGAGGGCATAGACTAAGAAATGGGGAGTTGGCCCCATTTCAGAGAGCCTATCCAGATATAGGCTCTGGATAACACTGGAGCCGTACTTTAGAACTAAACGTGTATCATCCCACTTGGCCCTCAGAAAACTCTTGGGAAATCAGTTACACAGACATACTTCATTAGCACTCCTCATTTTCCAGGTAGGAAAACCCAAGCGTAGAAGACATAAGGCTTGCTTAATTTCACTTGACTGCTAAGTGCTGAAGCCCTTGCAAGCTCTCTGATACCTGGGAGCAGGGCAGTGTGAATGTGGCATAGTCACAGAAACTCAGATTCTTTCTGCCCCGTTTATAAAACATGCAAGAGTTTACCTTTCAAGTTATGAGGAGTGTGTTCTGTGAAATGCATTTATGTTTTGACCACTTCCTGGTTGAATAGAATTAAAGTTTATAGACTCTGGGGGCATGTTAAAAATTTTTTGTGTGTCTCAATTTTGTTCCAATAGAGCCTTTTGACTCCTTTTGAATTAATGAGAAAAACCTTGGTCTAATAAGTTTCATTAAACTGAATACTTGTAGTATTTATATATTGTACATATGTCTAGAAGCCTTTAAGTATTGGGCACACATTCATTAAAATGAACTAATAAAAATTACTAATAAACTCTGTATCAATGCTAAATCACTTAATAAAAACAATAATGAGATTTTTAGCATACTTTTACAAATGACACAAATATTTGTATTTATGTGCTGGCCACATAAATAGAATTTTAATTCCTTGATTTAAAAAAAAACTTAGCAACAGGGAATTGATGTTTAGACATTCTGCCTTTTATATCTAGAAGAATCAAGGACTGGTAAAAAGATGTTGACAATATTATTAGATGTAAAACACACACACACCCCCCACAACAACTACATATACTCGGATTCCACTATTTTTAAAATAAGTGTGTGTGTGTCTGTGTAAGCACCCTGCAAGTCATCTGAAGAATATAATGTACCAAGTTAACTCAGCTTGTGAGATTATGGGTATTTTTGCTTTATCCCTTCTGCTTTTCTTTTTCTTTCTGCAATGAACGTGCATAACTTTGGTAATCAAAAAAAATTACTTATTAAAAAGTTTAAAATATGTATAAACTTTCCCTTAACTTTCTCTCAACTCCAGCTTGAGCACACAGGTAGAGAAAAAGGAACTTGTAGTTCTTTTGCTATAGGATTGCTTATTTTCTTATGTAAAAACCTCTTATTAATATCCCTTGAAAATTGGAGAAGTGACCATGTTGGTAGTTTAAATACAAACCCCTGCATCAAAATCACCTGGGCATGCTTACATAAAAGGTGAAATGCTGGCCCCCACGTCATGTGAATCAGAATGTCTGGTAATGGGGCCCAGAAGCATGCATTTTTATCACACACCACAGGTGTTTCTCATGCACAATCCAGTCTGAGATTCCCCCTTCTGATTGCAGGTTTCCTCATGTATATTTATCTTACAGTGATTAAAGCATCTTCTAGATTGCTTTTTTTCATCATCAAAGTTTTTAATGAATGCATGCCCACATAACATCCATTTTATTGCTGGGGACACTGAAGATTGAATGTTCTCTCTAAAATGTAAGAATTAGGGGGAGTCAGTTCATTTGGCAAGGGTTTTAGGCTATTTACTGTGAGTGCTCCTAGGACCTCTCTCCACCCTGAGGAGTGCCTGTTGCTCAGAAGGGAGCCCTGCCAGTGCTGGAATGGGTCCAGCAGGAGAGGATAGTCCTAGGGAACTCACTAGTTCTCAATGTTCTCTCAGAAGGCTACACTAAACTCGAGTTGCCTAAGGAATGACTGACTTTGCTTCTTTTCATTTCTCTCATTGTCAGAACAATTGGTTATCTTAAGAAATCAGTAAATCAGCATCTTGTGTTCTGAGTGGTGCATTCTTTGGAAAAAGTTACTGTGTCAGGAATTCACACAATTAGTGTGTTTATTTTGAATGCGTGCCATTGTGCCGAAGGTACAGAGCAACTATCCTTGGTTTCCTGTTGATTGAAATAATTTGCAGCAAGTTAGTGTTAAGTATAAACTCAGAGGTACACCGTCTTGCTAAATTGGCCTCGGAAGGCCCTCAAATTTAGCGTGCACAGAATCACCTGGAGGGCTTGTTAAACTGATTTCTGGGCCCACTGCCAGATTTCTAATTCAATAAATGTGGGTCCCAGCCTTCTGAAGATGCATTTCTAATAAGCCCATCAGGTACTGCTGATGCTGCTTTGAGAAACACTGGCCTAAACAAAACATATCAATGGCCAAGACTGGGGTAACATGTACAGCCTGTTTGATTTTTAACTCAGAATGCAGTATAGTCTCCTTGAACTGTGATGAGATGCTACAAATAGAGGATTATCCTCTATTCAATTGAGTAGGTTAACATGCTTTAAGGTAAGCCTGGCGAAATGTTTGTATCATCCAGACAAGTATGACAACTGCTCTGCAAACTGTGCCATTCCTGAAATAGGTTCATTCCAGGCCAACCAATTAGATTAGATCCCATCTCACTTGCATTTATATGCCCCAGGCTAAGCCTCACCCCAGCACCAGATGGGCTACACCTAAGGTTTCATGTGTTTCTCTTATGGGCATGTGTGTTTAATAGTAACTTCTGAAGCCTTCAGAGACTTAAGGCATGAATTACAAGGCTGGAGAGTGATGTTTAGAAGAAGAATCTATCCAGATTTCCCTTGGCCCAGTACTCAGTAAGGTTAGTCTGGAGATCCTTGGCCTAGTATGAAGCTGTCCACAGAATCTTTATCATTTCTCTTCATAAACAAGCATCATATTCTTGGAATATATGTTCTGAGCTGATGATCATTGCCTGAAGTATCCTGGAGCCTTGCTGGGTGTCTGGAACAAACTGTTTGTCTAATCTCCATCCCTTGGAGGCTTTAGGCAAGGGACTTTGGCCAGAAATGCTCAGTCCACCTCCTCCAGGGGTTTAGGGGGATGGTGGTCTAAGAATGTCCTTTTCAGTTGGCTCAGAAGACTCTCAGGGGTCAGGAGGGGACTGAGCCTTGCCCTAGAAAGGAAAGAACTTTTAGGTTTTAGTAAGACTGCCTCTCCCCTTTTTCTTCCACATATGTCAGAGCATCCTCCATCTTTAGTCCTGAAGTGTAGTCCTAAGGTGCTGCTGGACACAGCAATGTCCTTAAAATACTGTAAGGCAGGGGCTTAGGGGTGCAGTTTTGTTAGCAGGTGGCCTGGAAACTTGGCTCAGAGCAGCACTTCTCTCATATCACCTCCCCATCCTGTTCCTCATCATACTTAATGCCCCACTTCCACCTGTGCTTGGCTTCTTTCTTTTTTATTAATCTGTTCAAAAGACACTCTTGTGAGAGACCTCATCTACTGTGGTCCACCCAGCCCTGCCCATCTGCCTCTCCTCTTTAGGCTACTTTGCCTCTTCCTATTTTTTATCACTACCTGAAATTTTATTGTGTATGTGTTTCTTGATTTATTTGTCTCTCTTCTGCACTAAGACAGTTGAAGACAGGGATTTTTTTTCTTATTCACTGCTGTTTCTCCAGCACCCAGATCATTGTGTAACAGACTGTAAATATGCATTAAGTATTTGTTGCATGAGTAAGTGAAAGCATAGCCAGCACGTTGCTTTTCTTTGGCGTGGGTGTTATTTGGGTGGCTTTGGAGCCCATTGATGATTATAAGGGCTTTCTACCCCTTCTTGGTGTCTCTGTTGCCTGTGGAACATGGTTGTTCTCTGGCTGCTTTTAAGCTGCTGGATGAAACTGGGTAGAGTTGAAGAAGAGTGCCTTATCTGACAGTTTTCAAGGGAATTTGTCTACTTGGGCTTTGATGGATGGAGTCATCTAAAGGCTTGGTTTTAAATGCAAAATCAAACTTGAGACCAACCTTGATCTTGGGTTGGTAAGCCCCTTGCATCATCTGATTGAACTTTTAAGCTGAAAACTAAATCCATCATTTAATGAGAAATAATTGTAGTGCCATTCAGTGAGGCCCAGCAATACCATTGTGATATTTATCTCAGATGCTCGCCTTGAGGTGCAGGCATTGGTTGAGGGAAAAGAGGGAGGAGCCTAAGGAAGGTGGCTGCTGCTTGCAAAGGGAAGATCCTCAGCTCTGGTGCTTTGAACACCAGAATGCTGTTAATGGGGTGGGGGGGCGGCGACGGGGTGGGGTGGAGGGGTGGGTTTGTATCAGCATTGTCAACATTTACATTCATTTTACACATTGGATTTGCATCTGAAAAGACCAACTAAAATCAACATTTAAGAGATAACACTCATATTTGCATATGATTGAGCAGACATGTTAAGTAATTTTAGCCTGGCTGTTGCTAGGAAACCAATTAATAATGCTCTACATTTCATTAAAAAACTGGGTTCTCTCTTTGCTTTCATTTAACTTCACAATTCAGCTGCTTGTACCGCACTTTTTCCCCTTGGTAAATTGTGACAGATAAATTATCGTTTTACTAAATTTATTTCTGTGATTACAGTTGTTAGTCATATCTGTCAATACAACTGCAAAGCTTTTTTTTTTTTTCCCCAATGCTTCGGTGAAGGGGGGGCGCAAATTTTAACTGTTAATCATTTTTTTCTACTCTATAGTTTAAGGGGACTTAAATCATATTTTTACAAAGGCCTCACAAATTGTGGGTTAACAACAACAACAAAAAAGCCATCGTCCCTGTTCTATAATTGCACCTTCTCAGTGTGGTGACTAATAATTAGAATATTAGTCACTATTCAGAAAGTGACAGACAGCTGATTAAGCATTCAACTGCGTTTTGTTTCTCATGTTTGCCATGGTTTGTGGGCTAGGCCAGGTTCTGTCCTTTAGCGGTGCAATTAAAATTTTCATGACTTTATTTTACATAATAGACTCCTGTTCTTATGAAGAGAAAATACCGTCTTAGCTACCGTAAGTGCCTCTTTGAACCAATCACCTGGACAGTTGCATTGAAATTGTAATGACATTTTGCAGTTTAGCATTTTGTAGTATTGATCTGGTCAGAATGCTCATTAAAAAGCAAAATTAACTCCTATTCACATCTGTTTCACAGGATTTCAGTCACTTTATTTGGGTGATGCATATAAATGCACTTGGTTCTTCAACTAAAATGGTGATCTTGCCCATTTTCTAAGGACAAAATAAAGCACATTAGAATCTGCTTTCACATTTTCTACTTGATTTGGGTCTGTAGGATCTGAAGGTCTAGTGCAAAAGAGGTCATGGAATTTGGAAGCAGCCTTGGAGTGCGATTCTGGCTCAGCCCCTTTTGTGGCTCTGTGTCTCAGAGTTCTCATTTGTCAATAAAGAAGGGAGGACAGCCCTGGGGAAAGATGACACCCAGGACTGTAGAGAGCAGGGCAGGCAGGGGGTACTTGGCAGATATCCCTTTCCTTTTCCGCAAGAGCTGCTTGGGCACTGCATTAGTTTGCTAGGGCTGCCATCACAAAGCACCCCAGACCCAGAGGCTTAAACAACAGACACTTATTTTCCCACGGCTCCAGAGGCCAGAAGTCCCAGCTCAAGGTGCCAGCAGGGCTGGCTTCCTCTGAGGTCTCTCTCCTGGGCTCCAGGTGGCCATCTTCTCCCAGGATCTTCACGTGCTCTTCCCTCCATGTGTCTGCATCCTCATACCCTATGAGATGAGGACACTGGTCACTCTGGCTTACAGCTCATCTGGAGACCCCATTTTCATTGAATCACATCTTAAAGGCCCAGCTCCAAACACAGTCAAGTTCTGAGGTCTTGGGAGTCAGGGCTTCAACATACGGATTTCAGGGGGGACACAGTTAAGCCACTAAAGGACAGACACTCACTGAGAAACTACACTTGGCACATGGCTGTATTCACTTGACTTGGGTCCTCAGTGGTCAGAATAACAGAAAGGGAACTGAAGAGGAGGCAGGAAGTGGGCTTCTTTGGTTATGACTTTTCTGTTCAGGTCAGGGTTGATCAGAAACACTGAGTGATATTAACTGCCCCTTTATTTTTAGTTCTTATTTCACCCTTTTGGGATATATTCTAAGGCTACTTCTGCCTGACCTTAGTAATACGTGAGGATCATCAGCCCTAGGCGCATAAGATCCTTATATTGATCCATCCTTGTTACTATATCTGGATATACGAGGCAGTAGGGATAAATGTCCATTTCCTTTTTCAATGAATTGTAGAAAAGTGTTTGGGTTTGGAGAGGTGGGCAGAAGCCAGGCTTTGGGGCCAGTACACTATTGGGCAATTGGAATTTAGTGACACAGATACTAGAGAAAGTCATTCATTCGTTCAGCTACTGAGTGCCTACTGTATAACACTGTGCTAATCCCTGTGGTTACAATGATAAATAAAAATAGTCGCGGTCCCTGCTCTTAAAGAGCTGACAGTCCAGTGGGGGAATGGACTTTAATCAAATAGCATGACAATCTTAAGAGAGTACCTCTGATAAGCACAGGGGAGGGAAGACAGGTGATGCTAAGAGGGTGAAAACTGGTGAGGATCAGGGATGGCCTTTTGGTTCAGCTAAGATCTGACAGATGGTGAGGCTTCTCGATGAAGGGGTGCGCAGTAGGGACTGTGGTGCTGGGGGTGGTCATAGTTAGGATGTGAGCAGGAACACTTGAGGAGCACAGACTGTGTACAAAGGGCCCGAGGCAGAAAGCAGCTTAACCGGAAAGGCAGGGGCTGAGTAAAGGCCAGTGTGACTAAAGGAGGGTGGAGTGGGAGATACAGCTAGAAAGCCTTCTAGGAAAACTGGGGAAGTTGGAAAAGACTTCCTAGAGAAGTGACATCTGGATTTTTCAGTTCAGTCGCTCAGTCATGTCTGACTCTTTGCAACCCTATGGACTGCAGCACTCCAGGCCTCCCTGTCCATCACCAACTCCCAGAGTTTACTCAAACTCATGTCTATTGATTCGGTGATGCCATCCAACCATCTCATCCTCTGTTGTCCCCTTCTCCTCCCACCTTCAATCTTTCCCAGCATGAGGGTCTTTTCAAATGAGTCAACTCTTCGCATCAGGTTGTCAAAGTATTGGAGTTTCAGCTTCAGCATCAGTCCTTCCAATGAATATTCAGGACTGATTTCCTTTAGGAGGGACTGGTTGGATCTCCTTGCAGTCCAAGGGGCTCTCAAGAGTCTTCTCCGGCACCGTAGTTCAAAAGCATTAATTCTTCGGCACTCAGCTTTCTTTATAGTCCAACTCTCACATCCATACATGACTACTGGAAAAACCGTAGCCTTGACTGGACATTTTTAAGTATAAATATAACTGATTTCTTCTAATAGAGAAAGGGGAGAAGCAATTTTAGATAGAATGTCATAACTTGGTGTTTTTGTTATGGCTGAAGTATCCTTTTATGAAAGAATCCTGTTGTTCCAGTTAGTGGAAGTTCATACGTGAGTGTGTTCAAGCTAACTGGGAGTGTAGTAGATTTGCCATATTGACATGTGTCTGCCTAACCGTACTATGCCGAGGCTCATTTAAATAGAGAATGAATGAATGAACAAATGAACAAACTAATGAACAAATGTGTGCAGTTACTGAATGGGTGGCATTAGTGGGTGGTGCTCCAGCGTAGACCTGACCTTAGAAGTAATAATAGTTTACTGATCCATCTGTTCAGGTCCAGTGGGCTAATGGAAGGCAGGCTGCATTGACATCTCAGGCCAGCTGTCCCCCACCTATTTCCTCCTCCTCTGCAGTTCTGGAATGGCCCCTTAAATTCTGCTTGCTGGCCCAGTCTCACCCTAGTTGCCTGAACCAATCCCAGCTCCAGGAAGGAGAGACTAGACAGAACTGGAGCCCATGGTCTGGGTCAGCAGTTAACTGTTAGGCTGACCTAGGTCACAGTGGCCCAGTTCTTGGGAGTAAGGTTCAGATAGTCACAGAAGCTGAGCTGCAGAGCATGTTCCAGACATAGTTAGAGTCCAGACCGGGTGGAAGAGGTCCTGCCTGCAGGGAGGGATGGGAGAGAAACTGGAGCAGAATGTTGGGAGCACATCAGAGGAGACTGGCACCTGTACCGCTGACAGAAGAACTCATACGTCGTTTGGTTTTGGCTCAGGCATGAATCTTTTGTTTCTTTCCCCAAAGAAACTAAAATCAGGTAAAAGAAGATTTAAAATTGGAGCTTAGAATGTTTTTTTTCCTGCTTTTAATAATTCATTTACTTAAATAGACATAAACAAGGCCACTTGCTAGCTGCTGTTAGGTAGGAAATCTGTTTCAAAGGTTTTCATAAATGTAAGGAGTATTCTTTGATTTTGAAAACCAGGATTTTTTTTCCCATGTGATTATTGCCACTTCACAGTCCTCAGAAGTGGCCTGAGAACTATTGATGGCTTCCAAGATAATGGGATTCAGTTATACCAAAAGACCACGACGTCGAAGGATTGTTATAAATTGAGGGCACAGATTTACTTGTGAATAATGGACCAGCTGTCTAAAATAACATCTGAAGGGCAATTACCTCCAGTCTAATTTGATGAACATGTGCTTTATAATCTGTGGCCAGTTAAGACTATCAGTTCTTCAGGGCACCACAGAGAAATGTACAAACAGGAGATGCTCTTATCTACACTAGCCACATGTGTGTGACTGTGCTTCTGTTAAATTTGACTTTTTTCAGCTCAAGCGATGAATTAACTGGTGTTTTACTTTGAGGAGATTCAGGAGATATTACTGAGAACCCATTGCCATTTCAGTAGGCACAAGGAGTAGGATGAAAACATCATGTGTTCCGCCCCCTACCTTGAGTTTCCTTATGAATAATGAGGAAGCAGACATAGAACTTATGACAAAGATCCTGGCATTTGTAAATCATGTTACATCTCATGGGTTTGTAGATGACAAACCCATGAGACTGGGTTTGTCTGGACTCTACCAGTGTGTTCCAAATAATACTTATTCCAGGGTTCTTATTTTGAACTTGTAGATGTTTTAAACTGTTTCCATTTTACCTGTGCCTGGGTATTCCTGCTAGTAACCAGCCACCTCCTTCAGACCACAGTTGGGCTTCCTGCAGGGGCAGCTCCCTGGCAGAGCAGAGAGTGTAGCCTTGACACGGCAAGATAGGGAAGCCCTGGATTTCATTGGTGCGGGGGCACAGTGAGGGGTGAGCAGTCTGGCATCTGGAAAATCTATGCCTTAGAGTTTAGTTGTTTAGCGTCATTGAGGTCTCCAGCAGTCCTCAGGCAGTAAGGAATTGGAAAGAGGGCAACAGTGCAGAATGGGGCAAATCCATCAGTTGGGGTAGCTTTTCTGGGTTAGCAGTGGCTCTCAGCAAATTGTCAGACATCTTGGAAACAGATGCCTGGATTCCAGGGGGAAA
This sequence comes from Bubalus bubalis, assembly GCF_019923935.1. Lineage (NCBI taxonomy): Eukaryota > Metazoa > Chordata > Mammalia > Artiodactyla > Bovidae > Bubalus > Bubalus bubalis. Next base: position 67,672,869 of record NC_059164.1, read on the forward strand.
GAACTGCTTGCAGCTATCAGTTCAGACATCATCTTCTCCCTGTGGAACAAAGGGCAGGATGCCTGCCAGTCTGCCATTCATATTTATTCATTTTTTTATAGCACTTGATACTGTGACTTAACCTCTCTGCCTCAGGTTCCTCAAGCAGCAAGATGGGTTGGTGAACTGGAAGTCAGAGTGTTCCCTTCGTTGTCATGTTGTATGATTGCAGAATTCTGCTAGGAAAGGTGCATGTGGTCCTCAGAGACCTCTGCCCCATTTGGGAGTTTCATTAAACTCAGAAAAGCAAAACAAAACAGCATAAAAAATCATAAGTACTTTCACACTTATGGTCAATGATGTTGCAAGACAGAAAGGAGCTGATGGCCCCTGCCACCAGCTGGGGTGCTCAGGGGAGTCTTTATGGAGTTTGAAGGTACAGAGTGTGTTTTTCAGGATGGGTAGGGTTTAGAGGGCGAGGAAAGGAGAAGGCCTTTGGAGTAGGAAGGTCAGGGAAGGCCAGAGAGGGACACATGGAAAATCATCTGTCTTGTTCACTCCTGATCTCAGACTTAACTTGTTAGATTTCATTGAATATATATCAGCATATAACTTGTATAAATATTTATAGGTAATGTTTACAGCTGTCCTGGGGACAAGTACAGTAAAGGGCAGGGAGAAAACAGGCTAGGACAAAATTGAGCAGGGATATTTTTTTAATCTTGTTTATTGCTGTGTCCCAAATTCCTAGAATAGTGCCTGGCACCCTGTGGGTACTCAGCAAATATTAAGTAAATGAATGAAATAATCAGTGACATGATTTCAGACTGTTGAGAAATGGAGTATTTCCTGCTATAGCAGTAAACAAGGATATCACAGTCATCTGTGGTCGCAGCCCTCTAATATGAGTTCCTGAGTCCTAAGGCACTCAGGAAGAAGGCTACCTATGATCTAACAGCTCCCAACACTGCAGCCACTCCCTGTGGTGAGCTCCATGGGAGCTCAGGATGTGAAAAAATACAGGATGTTGGACCAGGATAGGTGAGATGCATATGAGAGGAGTGATTTCAGTGAGCCCAGACTCTTACATCTTCCCATACATTGAAAACTGCTAAATTCCTTAACTTGGGATATCTGGTCTTTCTTTTTTTTTTTAATTTTTTTTTGGTCTTTCTTAATTAACAATAATCTTTTGATGTTCAGACTACCTGCTCTTTGTTGCAAAACTTCTATATAACCTGGCTCCTCCTCTCACCTCCTCAGAACAGTTCTCTTGGGGTTACTTGAGATACTGGTCTCCTGGGCTTGAAGTCTGAAAAATTATCTCTTCAAGTCAAGAATCCACTGAAAAGGTATTGATGATGTGGGAGAAAAGATCCTGCTGTATGAATGCAGTTTAACAAAATTTGGCGGTTCCCATAAATAATTGAGGAGCATAACTTGTATTTACCTCTGTAATGTCTAGAAAATAAGAAACATGAGTTTATAAAAAATCCAGACTGCTACCTATACAAATACAAAAGTATTTTAAAATTACATTGCCAATGGGGGTAACGATGACATTTTTAGTATATGGTCTTGGACCAAGTAGGTAGTGTTAACTTGAAAAATATTCACAACCTAAAAGTTGAGTCAAGTATTATCCAACTCTTTGTGACCCCATAGACTGTAGCCTGCCAGGCTCCTTTGTCCATGGGATTCTTTAGGCAAGAATACTGGAGTGAGTTGCCATGCCTTTCTCCAGGGGATCTTCCCAACCCAGGGATCGAACCCGGGTCTCCTGCATGCAGGCAGATTCTTGAGAGTTACGTTTTATTCAGTGGGAATTTTTAGGACTTCAAACCTGGCAGACAGCAGGTCAAGTAACCTTGTGAAAACTGCTCCAAGGAGGTGAGGAGAGGAGCCAGGTTATATAGAAGTTCTGCAACAAAGGGTAGGTTAGGCTGAAAGCCAAAAGATTGTTGTTAATTAAGGAAAACCAGATATCCCAAGTTAAGGAATTCAGCACTTTTCTATGTATGGGAAGATGCAAGCGTCTGGGCTCACTGAAATCATCCCTTTCATAGGCATCTCAGCTATCCTGGGCTATCCTCAGCTATCCTGTGTTTTTCCAATCCTGAACTTCCTTGAGGCTCACCACAGGGGATGGCTGCGGTCTGATGACCGGTATTCTTCTCCTTCCCAAGTGCCCTTAGGGCTCACCAGCCCACATTGGAAGGCTGCAATCGCCGATGACTGTGACATCCTTGTTTGTTGATACGGCAGGAAATATTTCATTTCTCAGTAGCTATCCAAAGAAAGATGAACTTGGTTCTATGTCTCATACCATTCAAATAAATTCCATCTTAACAGTTCAGTTTATATGATGATCAGTGTGATAGGCAAAAGAATTATGAAAAGAAAGAAGGGAGAAATCAGGAAGTCATTCTTAAAATGGTCTACTTCATTTGGAAAAAGTGGAGAAATGATATTTTTAACTAGGATTTCAAAAAAATGAATATACATATCTGCTTAAAGTAAAAGGACTGGAAGAAATATGTGTAAATTCCTTTTAACTTGGAAGTAAATAGTTAAACCTCTTAAATAAACTATGACTCAAAATTCAGAAACCATAAACGAAAAAGATTGATAAATTTGACTAAATTCAGATTTAAAAATTTTACCTGGTTAAAAAAAAAACAATAATCAAATTCAAAAGATAAGTAACAGTTGAGGGAAGAAGTTTACAGTGGTCAAGGGCTAATCTCTATCTAGAGAACTTCTATAAATGAATAAGAAAATGACTGGCAAACCAATAGAAAAATATGCAAAGAACACAGATTATTCACAGAACAAGAAATTGTCTTTAAACCGAATAAAAGATCTTCAGACTCAGACATAGTAAGAGAAATGCAAATTTAAATTACGTAGCACTTTTTACTTAATAGGATTGGCGAAAATTCTGAAGTGTGATAATCATACATACATTGTTGATCAGATATGGAAAAAATGTCACTGTGCTTCTCATGAGTACAAAAGAGTACAGCAATTGCACAACCCTTATGAAGGCCAATTTGGCTGTATCTAGATTAAAAATGCAGTTACCCTTTGACCCAGTGATCTGGCTCTGGTACTTTTTCCCTGCAGGTACCTCTGAATGCCTATAAAGGCAGGTTTTTCATTAGATCATTGTTTGTAATAGAAAAGATTGGAAACAATTCAAATATCCATTAGTAGGAGACTGGTGAAATAAACTGAATCATCCATACAATTGAATATTGTATAGCATTTAAAGAGAACATGGAAACTTTTTAGGCAGTGATGTGGAAAGCTCTTCAAGATATTGTTATTAAATTGACCTGCACCCCACTCCATTAATATTGCCTGGAAAATCCCATGGACGGAGGAGCCTGCAGTCCATGGGGTCCCTAAGAATCAGACACGACTGAGAGACTTCACTTTGACTTTTCACTTTCATGTATTGGAGAAGGAAATGGCAACCCACTCCAGTATTCTTGCCTAGAGAATCCCAGGGACGGGGGAGCCTGGCGGGCTGCCGTCTATGGGGTCGCACAGAGTCGGACACGACTGAAGCGACTTAGCAGCAGCAGCCAATGTAGGGGCCGCAGGAGAGATGTGGGTTCAGTCCCTGGGTCTGGAAGATCCCCTGCAGTAGGAAAAGGCAACCCACTCCTGTATTCTTGCCTGGAGAATCCCATGGACAGAGGAGCCTGGCAGGCTACAATCCATGGGGTTGTAAAAAGCTGGACATGACGGAGTACTCACTCACTCATCTTAGAAACCCAATTCATGTGGCCTCATTTTGATGATGCTTCCCTGGTTCTTCTGTTGTATTTCCTTACAGTGTTTGGCATACCTTTCTGTTCTCACGCTCATCATCTGATTTCACTATTCATCCTTTCAAAGCTATTGTTAGCCTCACCACACTATTAGCTCCTGGAAGGCAGAACCCATCCTTTTTGTATTTCCAGAACCTGAAACTGCCAGTAAATAAACTCCAAAAAGTCACTAGGACAATGAATTTGGTTATGTTTTGTTGAGAGCACACCATGCCCACTTACCTGGCTGACACTCCTATTTGTCTGGTCTGTGTATTGAGGAAATCAGATTTAAACCTAGCAGGTCTTCCCTTGCTTGAAAATAGACCTTTTTGGCATAGAAAACAGTCTTATAGTTATCAAAGGGGAAAGAGGGATTATTCAGTTACACATAGGTATAACTGAATCACTTTGCTGTATACCTGAAACTAACACAACTTTGTAAGTCAACTATACTCCAATTAAAAAAAAAAAAAATAGCCCTCTTTGGAATGTTCTTGCTTTAAACAGGCCAGCCTCCCTACAGGCAGAAGACTGTAAACTACCGTAGCACCACACCTACCATGAGTCCTTGTTTCAGGGTTGTGTTCAGACTGGAAGATAGGAGATGTTTGTTCAGTCAGAGAGCAGAAATCTCCTGGCTGGCCAAGTGCCCATGCTTGCAGAAGGTGAAGGTGGCAGGTGGTTGCCGGAAGGTGGAAGCGTGGGTGGAGGCTGGCTGGCCACAGGAAGGTGGGAACTGAAATAATAACGAAGTTCTCTTATCCTGTGGTCTTGTCAATTGGCTCTTTGGTGACTGTCTTTGCTACTTTTTAAGATTCCTATTGTCCCTTCTCTTCTGCTGTGGGATCTTAAGCTTCTGCTTGAAAGAGAAAATAAGAAGAATAAACAGAATATCTAGGATCTGTGCAATGAAGATTTTAGGATGAAAACAAATTGGAATTTTGCAGGAAACTTCTCTCTTTAGCTAAGTAACCAAAAGGCTCATGTTTACACCCAGATTTTAGAAGTTTTCCTACCTTTGTTCAGGACCCATTTGTTTCTTGTATAAAAAAATTCAGACATTTTCACTAGGCTGAGCTGCTTGTGTCGCCGTCATGATCAGTTGAATGGGACTACTTCCTTTTGCAAAACTTGGGTGACTGGTGGTGTTGTAGGAAGTACAGTGTTTTTAAGGGGCTAGAGAAACTGGTCTGAAGCCAGGATTGCCGCTTACCTAGCGCTGTGAGCATAAGCAAGTTACATCACCTCTCTAAGCCTCATTTTTCAGTAAAATGAGGTTATAAACACCTCCTGGATTGTGAGTATTGTAAAGAGAGTGAACCCTGGTCCTAATATGGCACCTGGCCCATGGTAGGCTTTGGTAAATTGGATTTCTGGCTCCAGTGGGGATGTAGATTTTCCATTGCAGCTGTCTGGTGTTGAATCACCAAATGAGCACACCCAGGGTAGAAGAGGAGTGTGTCCTATCCTAGTTGTGATGGACCACAGTGATTGCTGGACAATAGCAGTCCTTAGAAACTGCTCCTCAGAGCCTCCCCATCATCAGAAGGCAGAACAGGGGGCTAAGGGTCACGACATGCGGTTGGAGAACTGGCTTTACCATTAGTCAGTCTCATGAGAATTCATTCTACCTCCTCGGTCCTGAGTCTCCTCATTTGTGAAATGAACGTGTTGATCTTTTCCATCTCTAAAATGCTCTAGCTATATCTCCAGAAAGCAGTGGAAGTGGCCCCTGGTGGTTAGACTGCATCGTTTGCAGGGTAGCAGCAGTTCACTGAGCCTGACTGTGAGAACCTGGAAACTGCACAGCTGTGGTCTGTCGACTCTGAGTAGCCCTGACTCTGAGTATTGTCCTCCTTTCCCCCTGGGGTCGCATCCCGAGGCCAAAGCCTCCTTTCTGGGCTCCGCACGGTCTGCTCCCACATTCTCCTAGGACCCACTCAGCTGCATCTCTCGCCAGAGTTGCTCCCTGTTTTTTTGGAGTTGAAATCTGTTTTCCTTTTCATTCTTCAGACAAGAGACAGAGATCATCCTTTTTAAGAGGCACATCATCAGACCTTTTTTAAAAGTAACTGTTGTGCTTAGTAAACATTGTGTGAACACTTTGCTTTCTCTTAGACACTTGGGGTCTGTGTGGTCGGCCTCCTCTGCCTTCTTGTCTTATGTGACTCTTCAGCTTGAGGGCCCATTCTTCATTGTTGTTTGAGATGGAGGAACACAGTGCTTTGTGTGCCTCGTGACCAAAGAATTTGAACTGGCAGCAATCAAGATTTGGGGCTAATCATCATTAAAGGATAATTTCATTGCTGCCCATAATTGATCTTCTCTTAGACCCATTATTGCAGTTCTTTTGTCACATGACTAAAAAAGAAAATGCTCTTGGCAATGAACTTTTGAAAGCAGGTTTCCTACATTCAGTTCTTTTTCAACTGACTTTATAAATTTCCAGTGTGCCTTTATTAGTGTAGTGATTTGCCTGCTTTATATTACATATTTGAAATAAAAGAAAATTGAAACAGTTCATCATTGAAGTGAATGTTACAAAATCAGCATCTGGTTTGAATAATGAGTTTTTTGGTCCACATTTTGCTTCATTGAATGAGGCTAATAAAACTGCCTTTGGTTGTTATGTGACTTCTCCTTCACTTCGGGCTCCTTTCAGTTCCCAGATTGGAGGCCACTAGGGCCTTCCAACTTTCAGAAAGTTCTTTCCTTGTTTTAAGGGACTCTCAGCTACTTTTTGGTCACCAGGAAGGTAGAGTTGATGATATACCCCCGCCCTGATCCCAAAATCATGGGGTTGGGGATATTTCAGTTATCTTTACTATTGAAGCTCTTGGAGCAAGGGCAAAGTGAAAAAAGAGACCTAGAGTTGGAATGATAGAAAATTAGATGTTGGCATGGCAGCAACATACTATCCATACTATTTGGGATCAGGTGTCTAGGCACCTGTCCCCAGATTTTGTTTCTACCTGGAACTTGGATGCTTGCAGAGAGGGAATTGTACCTGGGTAATGGTGATACTCCTTGGAGGACACAAAGCCATTCCTGCCACAGCTGCTGATAACACACATGTACATTCACACAACATGCTCCTGGGAAGTTTCCTAAAGGTAAATACACTTATTTTCTTCTTTTTAATTTATTTTGTTTATCGAAGGATAATTGCTTTACAGCATTTTGTTGTTTTCTGTCACACCTCAGCATGCATCAGCCATAGGTATACATTTCTGATCCACACTGTAACACTTACAACGCACTTTCAGGTTCATCATTTGTTCTGGCTTTTGGAAAACCACTTAACCATTATCCCTCATTTACTAATGAGGAACCTCTTCCAAGAAGTACTGTGACTCAAAGATGTATAGTTGTTACCTGTTAGGAAGCAATGATGTTTTCTAAAGGCTTAGTTTGATGTTGTATCACAAAACCTATACTGCATGTAAGATAATCCTGTGTGGCACATTCTACTTCAGTGAAAAGCTTAATGAATGAATAAACAGACAAATGAAGAAACAAACAAGTAAAATTCTGACACAGTGAAACCTTAAAGAGAAATAGCTCCAGTAGTCAGGTAGTAAAAACAATTTTTTATCTAAATAGAAAAATAGCATAATATCCCTTTGCCTATTAATACTTTGATATAGATTGTTATCTAACAGAAACTAGGCTGGGGTTGACCATCAGTTCCCTACTTTTTAATCAGATGTAGTTGTCCACTGCAGGGAGGGCAGGGTAGGGTGGAGAGGGTCTTTCAGGAAGCTATAGACAAGAGAATCAGAGCATTGGTCCATCTTGTCAAGTAGATCATAAGCAAATTTCCCACACTATTCTTTAAAAATTTTTTTCTACGGATTGTGTTTTCTCCTGTTCTCCTAACAAGGAGAAACCTTTTGGGTGGAATGGAAAGATCCTGCCAGGTGAGGCTCGTGGGTGAGAGGGTGAGTCCAGATAACTGAGAGTTTGGACACCTGTGTGGTTGGCATGTGGGCACGTCACCATATCTTAATCTTTTGGGACATTGGGCAGAAGACAAGTCCCTTTCTCATCTTGTTGACAAAAGCTCACTTTCTTTGTCTGAGAATCCTGGAATCCTTGCTCTCTTTTTTTTTTAACTTGATAATCTTTGTAGTCAATTTTTCCCCTTCTTGATCATGCTGCTTTTAAGATTCTAACTTTTCAAAAACCAGATGGATGTTTCCCCTTTAACTGATGAACATATGAGGTATGCAGGTGTTCCTCGCATACTCTGTCATTGAAACTTTGCAGCTTCGTGTGTTCCAGGCTCTTTCCTGACAACTGCTTACTAGATCCTACTCTTAAATTCACTTAGGCCTTTAAGATTCCAGGCCTCAGATGCCTATCTCTTGGGTCTTGACTGCTTCTTTCTTCAGTATTTGGTTTCCTTATGTGTAAAAGGAGTTAAGTACTATTTCGCAGTGTTGGCGAGGCTTGATTGAGATGGTGTAATTGCAGGTGTTTTACAAAGTGGTCAGTGCTATCACTGTGGACACTTTTTCATGCGGAGGTGATCGCTACACATAGAGAAGGTGCTTAGATCATTTTCACATGAATTCTGTAGGAAAGGTAGGAGTTGCCTGAATAAGGGAAGGGATGAGCTCCTGTAGATCAAGGCACCTCATCATGGGATGATTAGATTGATGAGATACTGAGTAAGTGAATGTTTGGGGAAAGGATAGAACTGGCAGGGAAGAGGGAAGACAAAGAACAGGAACTGGTTAGAATTTCTAGAGAGAGAAGCTCGGAAACCAAGGGTGGGGGTCCTCTTGCCATCAAGGTGTAATTATAGGATCATCATGAAGAGGCTCCTCGTTTGAAACTAGGATGCTGGCGCCCTTGGGGACTGAATGAATTTAGCATCGCTGGTAAGGTAAACATGAGTGTAGAGTTTGGAAAGTTAATCCAATCAAGAAATTAATTGGACTTGGATACAGCTCTCTCTGCTAGGAAGAAGCAGGAGTAGGTGCTGGATGAATGTTTTTTGAATGGGTAAGTGGATGCAGTAGAGATGGTGTAAAGAACTAGTTCAAGTGAGCCATATCCTCAAATTAACTATCCCTCTGCCTTGAAAAAGCCTGTTCTCTGAAGAAGTCACTTCATCCCGCCCAAGTGAACCCCTATAGCCTGGGGGGAAGGGCTTGATTTAACCCCTCCCCCCAGAGAGCATGCCTTTGTCTAGTGAAGGAAAGTGAGATTAGCCTGGTGAGATGTCATGGAAAAAAGCCTTTAGTCTTATGTCTCCTGTGTTTTAATATGAAGATCACTGCTAGTTTAATAAATTACCCCTATGAAATCGTCTTAGTTCTATTTTAGGATCTGGAAAGAAGAGCTTTGTACGCCTTCTTTGACAGTAAACTAGTTACACGTGTGTGTCCAGTAGTGGGAATGGTGACCGTGCAGTCTTTGCTTTGAACCACTCTAGAAAGACATTTTGTTCTGATAATATTGTAACGTGTGGGGGTCACTATGTCCTTTATTCCTCCTTGGTTTAGACCTTGATGACCTTTTATCTTAATCTCGTATCTTTTCTCATCTCTGCTGGTCTGCTGTGGGTGGTGGTTGTTTCTGACTTTCATGGCTGCAGTGTAATTTTGGTTTAAGAGGACAGTTGGAACATTAGAGCCTGTATCCCTGACTGTTTCATCCTGCATGTCATGAAACACATCCCCAGCTGAGGTTTCATCACTGTGGTGTGCAGAGCACAGTGACCATAGGTATAAGAAGATTCTTTGCCCTCCAAAGCTCTTTTCTTTACTATAGGTCACCTAGCGTACAAGGATGAGCATGACTCCTGCTTCTGTTCTCTGCAGGCAACTTGGCTTAGTTGCTCTGTGACTTACCCTTTGCCTGATATGGGCTTGGTTTTTAAATATACAGAAGTGTTTTAAGAGACTGGCTGTAGAATTCTGCACAGGATGAGAAATGCCTCAAGATGCTTTACTCAGTAAGAACTGGAAACTTACTCTTGTGGGAGGTATGTGGGTTGGTTGATATTTTAGGGACAAATACAAAACACACCTGTAGTACTGGGAGATTTAGGTGACAGATTAATTTGATGTTTGTAGTTTGAGTCATTTGGAATTGCTTAAAGCTTAATTAAAATTTGTAGTCACCTCTGTTCCCTCTTTTCTGAGATAAAGCCACTGGGATATAATTTAAATAACTTTCTCAAACTGGAAACCCATCAGCAGCTGAGAAAGTTCTGTAAACCCTCAAATTTCTCCAGTCCCAGGCCTGTGCTAGCCCCAAAATCAAGGGGCCTGTGTGGAAGATGAACATGTGAGCCTGTGAACCTGTATTTCCTAAGTCAGTGGGATTTTGTCTCTGCTCATATGGAGTACAGTATTTCATAGTGGTACGTATGGAGTTCTGAGCTGAAAGGGATATTTATATGGAGCCAGTCGGAGGTATGCTTGGTATGAAAACCATAAGTGATTTGCCTCACTGCTTTGTATAAAATTCTCAGGCATCATGCTGAACTAACATAGCTTTAATTCGCTGAATCTTCTTTACAGTGGAGGGAAAATGACCCATGTGGTGAACGAAACAAATATACTGGACTTGCTCCTTGGAGCAAGAGAGACCTATAATATTTATGTTTAGAAGGTGATCCCTCTTTTCCTTCTGCTTGGCAGAAGGCCTGGATGTATAATGAGATATTCACATGTGTCAGAACTCTGTCTCCCAAGAATCCGGTGTTATCTTGGAACACTTGAGTTCTATTTATTGAAATGATGACATGCCATTATGGGGGCATTGATGCACACCAGGCCAGGTGCAAGGCTCTGTGAGGGGCTGATGGTAGGACTGTCTGTTGGAACATTAACTCCAGATTTTCTAACTTGTGTGTGCTGAAAATATCAGATCCAGTGTGGAGTTAAGAGCAAGTGAAAAAGAAAAAAGAGCACTTTAAAAGAAAAAAATGTCATGTCAGCAGTACTAGGGAATTTCTGTATTTGTAATCCTTGAGTATGGTTTCATTTATTTTTCTCTCATTTCTCTAGAATACATAAAGATGTCATGCACTGAAGTGAAGTGTAAGGTGTTAGACCCCATCCACAGGGAAGATTATTCTTGATACCTGCCGAAAACCTCCACGTGTGCTCGGTTTGGCAGAATGAATCATGAACGTGCTTGTGTGTCGTCCTTAAAACAGTTTCCCCTTGCATCTGATCCTTCTTGGGACTGTGTTGTTACTTCTGGAAGAGTCCAGATGCTAAATAATTGGGATTATTCTGTTGTTGTTTGTTTTATTTTTTTTTAATTTTATTTTATTTTTAGACTTTACATAACTGTATTAGTTTTGCCAAATAATGAAGGAACAAGAAGCCAAGTTTGACCAGGATGAATTGCAATACTCTCAAGGAGTGAGTCACTCAAATAATGTGAAAGCTTTTTCTCTGTAGCAACTCATGTAGTTCTTTCTGATTGATTCTCCTTCCTCCCACTTCTTGGGTAATGAAGCCTCAATGTCATGATGTGAAAGGAACAAGACAAGCTTGGTATGCCGCTGACAAGCAAAACCTCACAATTAAGCTGATTAAGTCTTAAGTTGGTCAGTTTTCTGACTTTGATGTTAAGGTCTTTAATAGGATATAATTTTATAAGTTGCTTTTTTTCCAAAGGCACTGGAGGGTCTGATGAGGGAATCCTCTTGGAAAACTCAAGGCTGAGCTTGGTAAGACTGGCTTACTCTCCCCTCTGCCAGTTTCCTGAATGGAGCAGGCACTGCTGCTGGGCTCAGGTGTCCCAGGATGCAGTTTTATCCACTTGAAAGCCCTTATCTGTTCAGCTCAATTAGATTAATTACCTTGTTCCTCAGGATTCACAATGCTCTGCAGTTTAGCTGCAGTAAGTAAATGTTACTTTTGCAAGTAAGATCTACTGTTATTGGCCTCTGAAGGGCTATGGTTTCTTTGGAACTCATAAAGAGGAGAACAGTCATTCTAGCCAAGATGGAATATAGGTTAGTAAATCTGTCTTCCAACTGAGTTTTCTACTGGCTGTGAGGCATCTGTGTTGAAAAGAGGGATATAACTCTTTGTCATTCCTGTTTGGTGCCTCTGAAAGTAATTTGGGATATTTCATCATAAAACATACTATTTTCTGTATCTCCTGGAGTTAATGGAGTATTCTGTATGCTCTTGGTTTCCACATGGAGATCACTGAACACAACCCAAGTTTCTGTACACTGAGAGTGTGCACAGAAGTCCACCCTGGGTGAGACATGGTTGTATCATTAGGGTTCTTATACACAATGAATGGAGATCAGGCGCTCTCTGGACTCTTAAGTGATCACACTTAATTGTTTAACCTCCCCTTCTCTCTTGTCATGTTCTTCTCCAAGGGAAGACAAAATGTGATTAAGATAATCATTTGTAGGGTTAGACATTGAGTGGATCTGTGAACCTTATCTTTTCCAGAATTCTAATGCTGTGGGAATTTCCCATTACCAACTTTTGTACTAAAACAGCTAAGTTACAAGGGAGGTAGGGAATCATACTTCAAGCATGACTAATTCAGGCCATCTCTAGCAAGATTTGGGACATACCTTCAATATAATAGTAATGACAGTAATAGCATCCACATATTGATCTAAGTGTCAAATTGTTCAGTAGTTCAACAGAAGGCTGGCGGGAGGGAAGAAGAGGGTAGTGGGAGTTGGGGGTGATGGTGCACCCGCAGGCCAACACAAGGGGTTGGACGTTTTATCTCTGGGAGATGGAGAACCTTGAGAGGTCGTACAGAAGATCCTACATGATGGATTGACACTTTAATAGTATCAGTCTGGCTGCTGTGCTCAGAAGAGACTGCAGGGGGCATGGGTGGGAGCAGAGAGACTGATTAGGGGGCTCCTGCAATAATCCTGGACTGAAAGGATAGTCCTGGACCAGAGTGGTAGCTTTGAAGGTGGTGTGAAGTGGTAGGGTTCTAGGTGTATTTTAGCGGTACGGTTAGAGGTTTGCATTTAGGGCATGAGGGAAAGAAAGAAGCCCAGGATGATTCCAGAGCTCTTGGCCTGAGGAACAAGAAGGATTGTGTTGCCATCAGCTGTAATGAGGGTGGGGCATATTTTGAGGGCTGGAGGGAGGTTGCACTCTCAGTTTGGGCCATGTTAATTTTGAGCTGCCTGCCAGACCTCCAGATAATTATCTCCAGTGGGTAGTTTTTGTTATTCAGGCCTGGAATTCAAGGGAGAGGTCAGTACAGCAGACATTTAGAAATCATTAGGTCATCAGTGGTATTGAAGTCAGAGACTGGTGAGAGTGGACAGAGTGGAACACAGGTTAAGGGTTGACCCCTGGGCCCTAGGATGATGAGCAGCTAAGAGACGGAGAGGAACCAGCAAAGGAGACAGAGACAGAGCTGGGAGGAGAGCTAGGATGGGCGTGGGCTGCAAGCCAAATCTCAGTTCTCCAGTAGGAGGGAATGGTCTTCCCTGTCTTGTTGTGATTGGTCAAAGCTGAGTCTATCAGTAGATCATAAGCTGAGGCCGCGATAGATGGCTCACCAGGGTCCATGACTGGGGAAGAGCTGGGTGAGGGCCCAAAGCCAAGTCCACTTTCCTTCCCCCGGGAGCATGCTCTGGCCCACCTGACCTTTGTGTGCTCTTTGATGTCCTCGCATGCTTTTTGCCTCGGAGGTGGTGGCACGTGTCTGCACGCTTGCACAGTCTTGGCAGCACTGTCCTGTGCTTTTGTTGTTTAGTTTGAGAATTTTGGTCTCTCATTTTTTGGTATAAATATGGAATGTGTGTTCTTTGTTAAAAAAAAAAATTAGAAAAACAGAGGAGCAAAGGGGAAAAAAAGGTAAAATAATTAATATTAATTGCATTACTCAGAGATGACCATGCTCACAGATTGGTAGTTATAGTCCTAGTTTTTTTCCAGCCATATATGTGGACATAGTCTTTGCAAAAGCTTCTGTACTAAATATATAATAGTTGTATAATATAACCTTTTCATAACCTTTTGTACCAAGAACAATGAGTGTCCATCATGGTGTCCATATTGTTTTATGTCTTAAAACAGTGCATGACTGCCTATAGTATAGTTTGCCAAGATCATGGTAATAAGTAATCTAGGGATCACCTATGGGAATTAACCTAGAAATAGGAGTGATAATAGTGGGAAAAGTCTGTGTGCATTCAGCCCTACTGTGTGCCAGGCATTGTTGCCAAGCATTTTATTTGTAGTATGTCATTTTATTCTCCCAACAACCCTGTGAAATAGGTCCATGTTCCCAGTTGAGACGCCGAGAGATGGAAACAAGGACAGCTGCTCATAGTTATGGTGCAGCCAGGACTGGAGCTGGGGTGGATTTAGACCCTGTCAGTCCGGCCCCAGCCAGGCCCACAGCATTCCCCACTGCCCTGCTCCTGTCTCGCTGTGCTTTTGTGTTTGACTCCACACTGTCCCCTCTGCTGCGTGCCTTCGTGGGGGCTCTGGGTGTGCGGGGCTGTGGGTGAGAGCTCGTGCTGGGTCCCTCCTCACCCCAGTCACTGAGACACGTTTGATGAGGTGCCATTTATTCATCTGTGCTTCATGTAGATGAACTAGGCTTTTTTTGCTTGAGGTTTACTCTGATGAAAACAAAGTTTTACATCTAAAAGAATCCTTAGTCATATTAATGCCTTCAGGCTTAAAAAAAAGTGACATTTCAACCCATTAGTTAAATATGCTTTTTAAAGAAAAACAAACAGATTCTCAAGTACACCAGACACACACCTCGAACGGGCTTAAACTTTTAACTGTCGGTTCCTCTTGCAATTCCTTTTTCAAACTGTCTTGTGCATCTTAGTTTTGTTAGGTATTCTCAGGGCAGGATAAACACATACATAATGTGTTATACTGTAAATACTGTATAGTATATAGCATCCAGCTGGGTATCTGTGCCGGAGAAGTGCTTTTATGTAGCGCATAGCAGTCGTTAAAATGTTGACGAGCTAGAGTAGTAGGTGTATCAGATGAATTATGTTTGAAATCATAGTGGTGGGATTTGCCAAATGAATGTGGCACAATGAGAATAAAAAGGGAACTCATTATTGATGCCCCCTGTTGTTACCTGTAAAGCTATTGGAATTGACAGCTCTCTTCATTAAGTCACTAAACATCATGCTTTAAAGCAGTACTGAAAACGCACACTTCATGCAGATCACTTCAGTGTTACTCTCCTTCTAGGTGCTCAGCTTTGTTATTGTTCAGTCACTAAGTCGTGTCCAACTCTTTGTGACCCCGTGGACTGTATCCCGCCAAGCTCTGCTGTCGGTGGGATTTCGCAGGCAAGAATACTGGCGTGGGTTGCCGTTTCCTCCTCCAGGGGATCTTCCCGATCCAAGGATCTCAAACCCACATCTCCTGCTTGGCGGGTGTGTTCTCTACCACTGAGCCACCAGGGAAGCTCTGGGTGCTCAGATTCTATAATCTCTAACTACTAGCACCAGATCAGTGTTAGATTAAGTAAAAGTCTTATCTTCATCCAAAAGTAGATAAGTGGTGCTTAAGGTTTTTAGCCCAACAGAGAACACAGCGTTTCCACACAGATGCACCAAAGCTGCTTTACAGTGGTCCTACGATCACTTTCCACCAGCTTGGTCTAGCTGTTCTCAGAACCTTCAGACTTTTGCTGTTCAGAATATTGACAGGAGGTTTTAAAAAGAGTGCGTATTGCTGGCGATCTTGTGACTCTGTTTTCTTTACCATCCTCATCCTCCTTTAGTGTTGCATGTAGAGTGATGAGAAAAGAAAGGCACTTCTGTGATGTGTTAAGTTCAGGTGAACTCTTTCCTGAGAAACGGGTCATGCTGCTTATGGGCCTCTACACTGCTGTCTCTGAAAAACAGGACAGTAAATTAAACTTGCAGGGCTATCCTTAGCATCAGGTGCTGTCTGAGACCCCACATCCATGCCTCTGAAGGCACCCGTTCCTGTTCATAAGCTGGAAACCTCCTCCTTCACAAAGTTTTGTCTCATTAGTTATGTCTCCATAAGTTCTACCTGAACAGTCAGTAGTTTGAGAAGGAAGCCATTCCTTCATGTGGCTTGGTAGTGGCTTACTTTACAGAAGTCTTAGGCGGGCCCTGAGATGCTCCTCTGAACCCAGAGTTCATCTAAGGATTGTGGTTTATAGAAAGGCTCCTCTGTGTTGTTTTCTAAATCCCGGTTTATAGTTTGTTCTGAACATGATTTATGAACAGAAGTCTGCCTCTCGTTTACTAAAGCCGATGGGCTTCTCCTCTCATCCTCTCTTCAAAAATTGTCTGTCCCTTTTAATAAATTGGCAGCGTGGAACACGCTGTTCATTTCTCTTCCTTCCAACATTGGGTTTCAGACTAATTAACAGAAGAAAGCAAGCATCTCTCAGAACTCTGACTTTAAGTACTTGGATATACATCATCAGAACTATTAAAAAGAACAGGATGTCAGGGTGCCGCTCCTCCTCAGCGAGTACAGAAACTTCTCTTGGCTGTTCCTGGGACTGAGGCCGGCCAAGCGTAGCTCTGAGCACCTAAATCGTAGAGGCAAAAAGGCCGGCCAAGCGTAGCTCTGAGCACCTAAATCGTAGAGGCAAAAAAGGCCACATCTCTTTGTAGGAAAGTGAAGACCCTCTGCTTGTTCAGCGGTTCTAGTTTTGTAACTGGGCAGCCTTTGAGAATACGTTAACAAACTGAGCCACGTTATATACACTCCCTCTCCCTCCATTTTGGTGAGGTTCCAAAGCTTGGAAGATTTAACCTTTCTAAACTGGAATTTATTAGCTGTAAAAAATGCCTTTTAGCCTTACTGGAAGTTGTGAATAGACAGTGAAAATTTCATAGAATTTTTTTTTCAGTCAGCCTGAATACAAGTTAAAAGAAGTCCCAGTCCCTTTAGCACTGAAATTTGGAGATGGGACTTTGTTGACTGCATATAGGATGAGGGAAAAGACACTGGGTATTTGGACAGAGTACACTGCACTCTTTAAAGAGACAAGTTTCAGTTCCACGAATGTGAATATTTGCCACATTATTCTAGATCACGTTGGCCAAGTTGTCAGAAATAATGGAAAGTCAGGAATAGTGGCCTGGCAGCCCTCAGTCATGGTCCTAACTTTGCTCTTTTGCTCATTAGGAAAAGTTAGAGTAGCTCATGGCTGAGTACCGTGGCAGAGAGAGAGAAGGGGGTGGGGGGGGGTGTGGCAGGTGGCATTTAGTTAGGAATATTTAGCCTTGTTGGACTTGTCTTTCGGGATCTTCTGGATCCGGTGCTGTCCTTGGAGTGCCCTGATGGTGAGACAGCTGTGGTGTGTGGTATCCTCGGTGTGGGGCCTGACACATTGCAAGTATCCAGGAAGTGTTAGCTGTTGCCCATTATCACCATTGTTTTTAACCACCTCCTGCCATCGAATGCTGATTGGAGAATCCTAATATCCTCTTATCCCCGGTGGGACACACTTCAAGGCATCCCCATGTTCAACAAAGCTAGAATCTAGGTATGCTTTAGTTAAAGGGGAGGGACCCTGAAATGAAAAGTGAACCCTGTTCCATAACAGACCAGGATTTACATTCTTATTAGGGAGGCTGTGGTTGAGCAGGAGTTATTTACTAATGTTTGGTAGTTACTGAGCATCTTTTCTGAGCCAGACGCTTGGCTAGGTGCTGAATACATAAAAATGGTCCCTGCGCCCAGAGACTGTTTTCTTGGGACTAGAGATGGGTTGAGAGGCAGTTGCAGTGGCTGAATAACTGCAGGGTCCAGGGTTCTCTTTGGTGCCTACTGTGGACGTTTAACCCAGACTTGGAGGCTCAGGGAGAGTTTGCTGGGGAAAGGGACTTTTCAGCTGGGACTTGAAGGAGGGAGAAGGAGTAACAGTGGAATATTCCAGCAGCCAGGCAGGAGGAGGACTGGCCTGCAGTGGAGAGAGCATGGTGCACTAGAGGAACCTGAAGGACCTCATTATGGCTGGAGTGCAAGGTCAGGTGTGGGGAGGGGAGGGAGGGCAGGAGCCTGCAAGCCTTGGAGAGGAGAAGGGACAGGGCACAGCCGGAAGCAGAGGAGAGGTATGATTAGGTTTGCACTTCAGAAAGGTCACTTTGGCCATGCTGTGGAGTCTAGAGAGAGGCAAACTGGAGGCAGGGAGGCCAGTTAGAAAGGGGTTGCATCACCCAAGCGAGAGGTGATGAGGGCCTGGACCCGATGGTGAGGGTTGATGAGCATGACAACCACAAAAGGATCGTCTACCCAGCACGGCACTGACTGTGCCGGCCACTGCTCTGAGCGCTTCCTTAATATTAACTGATTTAATCTTCCAAAGGTAGTTTCTGTATACTGATGACATTTTCACTGGACAGATGAGGAAACCGAAGGCCAGGGCAATGAGCTGAAGAATTGTGATCTAGTGGCTTATTCTTTACGGTGGTGAGAGGCAAGGTTAGTCATCTCCTGAAAATGAGGAGAGAGTTGATGAAGTCAGACGTTTGAGAGAAGGATTGGTTGCTAACACCTGCTGCCTGGAAATGGGAAGGAGCGGGCAGCAGGGGAGCCGTGGGCAGTGTTACTGGGAAGAAGGCAGTCTGATGGAACTGCTTTACACTAAGGTAGAGTTGGTTGGCGTGTCAGCCCTTTGAGACACCGAGGTTCTTATCAGCCAGTAAGATATTGCTGAACCTTACTTTCTTTCATTTATATAATTCAAATCATAACAAATATAAAAATCCAGATTTATTGAAAATGCTTTTTAAAACTACTGGCCCACCTCCCCTGGAGATTCTGAAATACTCCTGTAAGAGTCCTCGCCTGCCATCACCTATTCAGAATGTAAAGGGTGGAGTGTCATATAGTACAGAGGAAATGTTTCAGGCAGCAGACCTGGTACCCACCTAGAGAAGAGGTATGTGTGAGGGTATAAGTGTCTACCAGTGTATCCCTGTGAATCTTGCCCCTTTAGGACATCTTGTTTCCACAGGTTCCCATTCCCTCCCTTAGCTGGTGTCATGTCATATTGTGGTTTTTTGTTGTTGCACGTGCAGGTGTGTGGGCTTCCCCAACCTAGTTTGAAAGGTGCTATTTAGTAAGTGCTTTGGATGAGTGAATGGAGAAGGAAATGGCAACCCACTCCAGTATTCTTGCCTGGAGAATCCCATGGACGGAGGAGCCTGGTGGGCTACAGTCCATGGGGTCACAAAGAGTGACACGACTGAGTGACTTCACTTCACTTTGGATGAGTGAATACATAAGGGCACCGGTGCTGCTAGGTCGGATGCTTGACTCCACGCAAATCCATTACTGTGAGTGGGCCAGTGATGTCATCTTTGTAAACCAAAAATGTGACTTTACTATTGTAATTGTCACTGTATTGTTTCCTGGTGGTCTTCTGAGGTGGTTTGCCCAATATTTCCACTTCTGCCTTCTTCTGGGCACAGAGGAAGGGCATACTTCCCAGACCCTTGGCTGGAGCTGAGTTATATGATTGGTAAACCAAACTGGCTGGTCCCTATGATTGGTTCCAACCAGTGCGTCCCAAGTAGAAATGAATGATGCGGCACATGGGGCAAGAGCATTGGAATTGCTGATATGAGATTCTCTGGAGTCCCCTTGTCCCTGTTACATGGTGACTGACAGCACTCAATGGACACGTAGTGTGAGCAAGAAACAAATCTTGAGGATTTGGGGGTTGTTTGTTTCCTCAGCAAAACTTATCCTATCCTGACTATACGGTGGTCTTTTTTTCTGCTTGGAGATCATAACATGCATTATGGTCTTTTTGGACACAGCATAGCAGTTAAGAGCACATACTCTGAATGCTTCAGCTTGATTCCCGTCTCTGCCACATACTACTTGTGTGAACTTGGGTAAAGTATTGATTTCTGCGTGCCTCAGTTTCTTCATATGTTAAATTGAGACTGTAATAATACTACCTGTGTTAAACATGGAATGGTTATGAGAATTTAATGTGTTAATATTTGTAAAGAGGTTTGGGTTATGGTTAGATATCTGTTGATTAAAATGAATAAATGTGCCGAAGAACTGTGGGACAACTTCAGGTATCGTCCATCTGCATGAAGGAAAGTTTAAGCCCTCAAAGATGACCTGGAAAGCAGGTCGGTCGGTGACATGGAGCTGACCTTGAACGCCTCTGAGCCCGTCATGCCTGTGCAGAAAAGCACACGGTGTCCTGGACTTCAGTAGGGAAGGTTCCTTTGTGGCCTTTGGGAGTCATGGAATTTCTGAGACTTACTTTTTTCTCATTGTTGTCCTATTCCTCTGTGCAGGGAGACCTCCCAGCCCGTGATTGCCCCTTTGTTCTGGGCTTCCCAAGCCTCCCCCCTTCATTTAGCTACCTGGAAACCCCTCTCCTTCCAGAGGCATCCTTATTCAAATTTTAGACACCCTTGACTTCTTCCCACCCTGCCCTTTGTAACCATCCAGCTTGTAGGGAATGAGCTTTTTGCTCTCTTTTGCTGAGCTCTGTTGACCAGAGCAAACCACAGGTGCACTCAAGCAAGGTAATACACTTGTGCTGTTTGTTTCATTGTGTCAGTTTGTATGTTATTTCACCTGTTGAAGAAAACAAGCTTGGAGGTGAGAATTTTTCTTAACTCATTTTTGCTGGGCTTAGGAAAATGCTCTGTGGAACTGTGAAAATGCTCTCTGAAGACAACCTAGTAAATGTTTTGGGCTTCCCAGGTGAAGAAGTGGTAAAGAAGTGCCATGCAGGAGACGCAGGTTGGATCCATGGGTCAGGAAGATCCCATGGAGTAGGAAATGACAACCACTCCAGTATTCTTGCCTGGAAAATCCTAGGGGAGCCTGGCTGCAATGGGGTCGCAAAAGAGTCAGACAGGATGGAGCATGTAATAAATGCTTTACACTTTTGAATGATGCTATAACCATTTTAATGGACGCTGATGTTGTGTATGTTGAAACAAATGGCATATTTTCCACTAAAATTCTGGCAAATTAGCAGCTTCTAAATTTAAAAAATGACTATACTTCAAAAATAAATTTTGTAAACTGCAGTAATATGCAGTTATTTATTGCCAAACTGATTTAAGCAGAAGCTGAAATGCAGTGGTAAAACCAAGATTTTTTTTTTACTTTTTTTGTTTGTTTTCTGAAAACTTGGTTGGCATGGCAGGGGCTAGGTGTGAAAGGGGGCAATTTAAAGGTGTTATTGTGAATTTAAAGCATATTTTAAAGTTAGTTAAAAAACCTTTTCTATTAGGTTAGCAGATGTGAGCTGGCACCACCTCTTCCCGCACATGTGCCCTTTTCATTAGGAATGTGTGCCTGATGTGCTGCAGATGGTATTTAAGCCACTTAGTAATATTTTCCACAACTTGTTTTTAGTAATTAGGCTTGAATTTGCTGGTTCAAAATACTGGACTTGTCTTTTGGCAACTTTGTAAACTAAGGAACTTGACATGTGGCCAGTGAACCAGCAGAGGGCAGTGTAAGTCAGGGTTTTGTTGGTAGTCGACTTTCCACCACTGGATTTCCACAGAGGAAAGCTAGAATGCCGTAAGTGTATTTGAGAGATATGATCTGAGAATTAAAACAACAAAAAATTGACCGTAAGAAAGTTTTGAAAATCTTCTGTTGACTGTCCTCTAGTAAGAAAATAAAATTTCCCTAACTTTTATGGAGTTGCACTTCTATGAACTGATTTTCCCCCCTGATTTCTCCTTCAGCCAATACTCATGACTGTGTGAAAAATAGTCCTGTAATTTTTTTCATGAATGCCCTTGACATAGTGTTTAATTTGATGAGAGATGTTTTTCCTCATTTAGTGGATGCTAATGGTTTTCAGTAATATGTCCATGAGGGATTTCCGTTGTTTTTATGAAAAGGGAGTAAAGATGATTTCCAAATTATGCAGTCCAGTCAAGTGTCAGTGACCTTCAGAGAGGAACACCAAGACTGCCTCTCGTTATATACTGTCGTGCTCATAAAATAACATGGCTGGTTTGTACACGTAAGTTTTTCCTCATCACAAAACCTCTCAGCAAACCCAACCCCAGGGCGCTCTCATTCTCCTTCCTAGTATTTTATCCAACAGAAGCAGACATGGTGCCTACCTTCTCTCTGCTCTCTAAAGCGGCCTCTCTACGAGTTCTCCGCCCCTCTCCCTCTTTGAGTCTTGTCTCTTACTCCAGCCTCCCTCTCTGATGGACTGAATATTTGTGTGCCCCCACCCCCAGCAATTCTGGTGTTGGAGCCCAAACCCCCAGTGTGACTGTACCTGGAGATAGGACTTGTGAGAAGGAGTTAAGGCTAAAGGAGACCGTAAGGGTGGGAACCTAGTCCAATAGGGTTGATGCCCTTAAAGAAGGAAGAGATGCTCTCTCCGGCCATGTGAGGCTGTGGGAGAAGGTGGCCATCTGCCGGCCAGGCAGAGGGCTCTCACCAGGATCTGAACTGGCCAGCACCTTGATCTGGAACTTTCAGCCTCCAGAACTGTGAGAATATACATGTCTGTTGCTCAGGGCACCCAGTCTATGGTATTTTGTCATGGCAGCAGGAACTAAGACATCCTCTTAGTATCAATGAAAAGCCAAGGTTCAGAGAAGGGACCATCATTGCATCCTCAAAGGCAGCAGAGAGTCTGCTGGAGGCCAGATAGGTTGAGGCTTAGCAGAAAGTCGGGAGACTGCCTGAGTGGGGAGTCTGACCTAGGAGGTCTGGAGGAATGAGCGAGTGCACGAAATGATGGTACGTTTGACGGAACATGAAGAGATGGACTTGGACAGAAATGAAGAGTTACAGGGAAGGGTGGGGTAAACTTGGTGAAGCCTTGAAAATTAGTCTGATTAGTTTGGCCTCGATGCTCCGGGAGCTTCTCCAAGGGGGAGTGCCAGACTCTTGGGAACACGTGGATGTCGGGGGTAAGCCAAACCACGGGATAAGGACTGTGCACCTCTGTGGGGTGCCAGTTTTTCTGGGCAGGGCTTCTCTCCGGATGGGACTTAGATACATTTCCTGATACTGGTTCTCTTCTGCCTTACTGAGGTGTTTTGATTGGAAGGCCCAGGGCCTTGGAGGAAAGAGGGCATCATTAAAGACTACGAGGAGAAGTGTGAGGAAAGTGGGGCGGAGCAGGCTTTGGGTCGGTTTGTCCCTATTTCCTTCCTCCAGAGATTTCCAAATACCCTGTGCCTAATGGTTCATTCTTCCCTGGTGACATTTCTATAAGACAGGTAGCTGCTTTTTAGCATGTGAAAATAAATGGCTTCCCAGGTGGCTCAGTAGTAAAGAATCTACCTGCCAATGCAGGACATGCAAGAGACAAAGGTTCCATCCCTGGGTCGGGAAGATCCCTGTGGAGGAGGAAGTGGCAACCCACTCTAGTATTCTTGCCTGGAGAATCGCATGGACAGAGGAGCCTGGTGGGCGAGAGTCCACGGGGTTGCACAGCATCAGACACGACCAAGCGACAGCACATAGACAACACGATGTAAAAACAGACCTTACTCATGTGTGTAGGGTCACAAACACGCTGGCTTCTGTTTCTAAGACAGGCCTTACTGATGTGTGTAGGGTCACAAACATGCTGGCTTCTGTTTCTAAGACAGGCCTTACTGATGTGTGTAGGGTCACAAACACGCTGGCTTCTGTTTCTAAGACAGGCCTTACTGATGTGTGTAGGGTCACAAACACGCTGGCTTCTGTTTCTAAGACAGACCTTACTGATGTGTGTAGGGTCACAAACACTCTGGCTTCTGTTTCTAAGACAGGCCTTACTGATGTGTGTAGGGTCACAAACACGCTGGCTTCTGTTTCTAAGACAGACCTTACTGATGTGTGTAGGGTCACAAACACGCTAGCTTCTGTTTCTAAGACAGACCTTACTGATGTGTGTAGGGTCACAAACACGCTGGCTTCTGTTTCTAAGACAGAAGCCCAGGCCAGACTGAGCCTCTTCAGGCCTTGCAAGCTGCTTCCTGTTGGCTTATAGATGATAGGCAGGGACAGCTCTGAGAGATGGGGCTTGGAAAGAGCGTGACCTCTGATGTTGGGCAAGCTGGTCCTTCAGTTTCTGCCCTTCCATTTGCCAGCTGTGGACCCTGGAGGCTGACACACATAGTCTTTATTTGGGGTGAATATAGGGATGTGTGTTAACGGAAGATAGGGAGGGATGGGTGTTGGGTTGACACATGTAGTCTTTATTTGGGGTGCACATTAGGGATGTGTGTTAATGGAAGATAGGGAAGGATGGGTGTTCATTTGGCAGATATTTTGTTTTTAGTTTCCTTCTTAATTAAAAAAAAAAGTACAAAATACAAATGTGTCTATTGCCACAAAGAGAAGTTTGACTTCTGTTTCAATGATTAAATTGCTGATTTTTGTATATTATCCTATTTACCGTATTTTGGACACTTAGGCTTTTTCCCACTTCTGAGACCTGGGGGCATTTATCCCTGTCTAACATGACCTTATCTCTGTGTTTACATGATTCCTATCTGTCTCTTGTTTTCACTGTACAGGAATATAAGTTCTATGAGCACCAGAATCCTGGTCTCTCACAGGTGTTTCTACATTTGTGATGTGCTTTTGGCACTTGATAAATATTTGTGAGTGGAGGTATGAAAGAGTGAAAGTGAAGTTGCAAGTTTTACTGAGCACTGAATTCATTCTCTGTGCTGTGCTTAGTTGCTCAGTCGTGTCCAACTCTTTGTGACCCCCTGGGTCTGTAGCTGGCCAAGCTCCTCTGTCCATGGGGATTTTCCAGGCAAATATACTGGAGTGGGTTGCCATGCCTTCCTCAAGGGGATCTTCCCAACCCAGGGATCAAACCCAGGTCTCCTGTATTACCATCTGAGCCACCAGGGAAGCCCGAATTCATCCTCTACTCTGCTTTTTCTGTCAACCCACTTCTTGCTATATTGTCAGTGAGGCATTCTGAAAGACATCTGTGTTATCTGCGTGTTTGTAGGCATTGCCACGGGGGGGCGCTACAGTACCTGAAAAGAAAGCAGCGCCTATCAGCTGGAATGTGCTCTGGGCTCTAGGATGGACTGTGTCCTCCTGACTCAGCAGCTTAACAAACCAACCCAGGGAGCCCACGACCTGTGATTTTAGCCCCGTGAAATAATCATACATATCAGGAGAAATTTTTAGCAGATTGAAATGGGGAAATCTAAGCAGTGACAGATCAAGACTCTAGTTTTTCAGGAAAATAAGTTTGAAATTATTCAGTCAGCACTTTTTTGCTTGCCATACCAAATTCATTTATTGCAAGTAATGATGGGTGATGGGGGTGTTAAATTAGAGATTGAAACATCACAACTGAAAATGTTTTTAAAAAGATGTGGCCTTTGATGAACTTCAGATATACATGGTAACTAGAAAATGTTCATGGGCCATGTAGAAAATGTTCAAGGGACATGTTTTAATAAAGGGATTAAAATGATATGAACGTTCTGATTATTTGCCTATTAATGGAAATTTCTAGGTAAAAATTTCTAGAAGCAGATCTGTGAAGTAGTTTAAACAGTGTCCCCTCTTAACAATTTTTCTTAGCAATTTCTGAACACATGGATACAAGCAAGGATGAGTCTAGCTCTGTATAGTAACTAAACAATCATCATGAAGTGAAGTGAAAGTCGCTCAGTTATGTCCAACTCTGTGATCCCATGCAGTCCATGGAATTCTCCAGGCCAGAATACTGGAGTGGGTAGACTTTCCCTTCTCCAGGGGATCTTCCCAACCCAGGGATCAAACCCGGGGTCTCCCATATTGCAGGCAGATTCTTTACTAGCTGAGCCACAGCAGAAGAGTGAAAGCCAAAATGAAGGAGGTGTCATTTCTGAAAAAGAGATCTTTTTATTTCCTTCCTTTTCTACTTTGGCAGTGGTTAGTATGACTCCGTTTCTTTTCCCTAAAGTGGGATGTTAAAAGTTAGATTATTACTTCCAGATTAAAAAAAGTAATTTGAAACTAATTGAAGTTGATAGTTTAAATATTAACTCCTGTCCATTGGGAACCCTTTAAATATATGTGAACATAATGTTTACTTACATACACAAAGTCATATATAATACTCCAAATACGCCCCGAAGGAGAGGACAAAATATCACAGAGGTTTCCAAAATCTTAACTTCTTTTAACTGGAAGTTGAATGTTGCTATGTATTTGTGTAATTAAGCCATTTCAGCACAAAATTTTTTCTTGGAGTAACAACACTTGAACTGCATGAAATGTTGCTGTAAATTGATTTTACAAGGTTTTGACCTATGGGCACGCTAGGATAAAAGCTGAGTCCTTTAAGTTCCGTCAAGTGGGATTTAAGGATCTTATATGTAATTTAAAGTAAAAGAATATCTTCTTGACTGGACCACACACTGACTATTCTGATGGCAATATGAATATTGAAGTGTATTTCTGAATTTTAAAACCAAAAATAAATTTTATATGCAATGAATTTTCCTTTGATCCTAAATGTGTAAATTTACAGTGAGATCTTCATTCAGGATTCATTTTTTTCAAATTAAACTGATTTTAGGAGCATATAAATTAAAACCTTATTCTGTTTTCTGTAAAGGTAGATTAAATGGGCATAATCCCTAAATTTAAAAAATCTAAACTATTTTAAGAATGTTCTCAAAAAAAAAAAAAAAAAGAATGTTCTTAGTGGTGAAAATTGTTATGGTAGCACATTGAGAGCAAGAGAAAATGCCTCATAAATACCTAATTTAACATCTGCAATTTTTAATAACCAAAAAATATTATGATCATTAGAGGGAAACATTAAATAGTCAAGAAAATATAGACTTCTATTTGAGACATATTGAAAAGTTGAAATTCAAGGTGATAGGGTAAAGTGCAACTCAAAATTTTATAAAAATAATGCTATTTCATCTGATAGAATTAGAAAAATGATAAATTAATTTTTAAATAAAATAGTTATTGATAAAACAAAAAAAATTATGGAATAGGGAAAAGAATGAGTTGAATGGGAAAAGAAGACAGACAGAGGATGAAGAGGCCTGGTTACAAGTCAGATAACTTCAATCTGCGTTGCATCAGTTGCTAGTCTTATAAGCAGCTAAGCCTTGTGGCCTTGTAAGCAGCTAAGCTTCATTCTTCTCCTCTATGAAATGGGAGTGATAATTGATAATACCTGTTTCAGAGAGTGATGTGATGTTCAAATGAGATGATTCAAATATATAATGAGTTAACTATTAACTCTTTGTTCAGACAAAATAGAAAACATTTAAGCATTGTAAGCCTAAAATAATCTGTGTGCTCATGACAAAGGGTCATTAAACTGACTGACAACTGAGGAAACTTCATTTTAGAGACGGGAAGTAATTGCCCAGTATTCTTAGAGGATGTTGGGTCAGAGTCCCAGCAGGCTGGCTCTGGAGCCCTACTCTTGATGGACATTGGCATATGACGGATAAAGGGTTGCTTGGGGTTATATTCTTGGGGGCCTAAATGTGACACAATTTTTCAGTCTGAATAGTATAATTCCATAGTATAATTCCACCATTGAATTTCTTGTTTCTCTTATCTCTTCTTTTTTTCTTATTACAGAAGCATAGTTTTGACAAATTGTGTTCGTATGTGTGTAAGGAAGAGCATGTAACTGCCTAAATTTATTTTGTTTCCCTAGATATCCAACACTATTTTTGCTTTAGTCTCTCTTGCTCATTGGAATATAATCGGATGATGAGGCGTATCCAAATGGGGACCATGTCATAGATAGCATTTTCCTTCTTGTTGAAAATTGATGGTAGTTGACAATATGATGAGTATATGCAGTGCTAATAATTTGACAAGTTTCCTACCTCAGAGATGATAAAGTCAGATGACCTAGGAAGAAGAAATTAACATGGAAATCAAGTCCTTTAGTAGTTTAAGAGTGAATGTATTCTTAGGTAAGTACCCATCTCCAATAAAAAAAAGAAATGCATGAGGCAACAAAATGCAAATAGTGAGTGAGTGGAATAATGATGGTTTGGCAGGTGAGAGTAACAGCATGCCAGCAGAGGAGTATCAGAGGCCTGCTCCCCAGAAACGGAGACAGGCCCCCTTCCTTCTGGGGAATGGTAGGGCAGGGTTTGGAAGGAAAGGAAGAGGTGATGCTCCTTAAATCTGGCCAGACTTTATCACACTTACCTCTGACTTTGATCTCCCTGGCAGGAAGCACCCCTCTTAAAATGGGAACGAACTGAGATTTTCTTCTATAATTAGGAAATAGGAAAATGTGTTCCACCATGGAGCCTTGAGGTCTAATTTCCTGCAACTTAGTTGTTGTACCCTGATGGTAAGAAGTGAGCCACTGACAACATTTATAATGAATTGCTGAATTTCTTTATAAGACACTGGGAGCCTGTTGGGAAGCTAGCTCCTGATAAGAAAACATCTCTGAGTCAACAATAGCAACAAAACGATTTAGTAATATGGGAGAGAAATTTGTAGAAAAATGAAGAACTGAACCATAAGAACTGGTGAAGCTTCTGGAGCACCATTTCAGTAGGAGGTGCTCTTGGCTGCCATGTTCCTGTATTATTGGCCCTTTCCCAGCAGGTTGTAGCCAGGTGTCTGTTAACCCTGCATGGCCCTTAAGCTCTGTGGAGGGGTGTGTCTTCAGACCACCCCCCTACCTTGTGTTTCAAGTCTCTATCTGTCATAGTTGGGCTTCTAACCTGCATGAGGCTCTGGATGTAGTTCTGATATTGACAGGGAGATAGCCACTGAGAAACGGGCTTGTCCGGGTCATTGCTTGGGAAGAAATAAAGACCCTTTGTCAACCCCCTCTCTTTACCTCCTTCATTCCCACTAGGAGCAAGTTGGGGAGGAGAAAGACAGTGTATGAGAATACTAATGGTGATCATTTTTTTCCCTTTTAAAAGTGCTTTCTTAGGAGAGCAGTCAGAAAGCCGACTCATTGGAAAAGACCTGATGCTGGGAAGGATTGAGGGCAGGAGGAGAAGGGGGCAACAGAGAATGAGGTGGTTGGATAGCATCATCAACTCAATGGACATGAGTTTGAACAAATTCCAGGAAGTAGTGAAGGACGGGGAAGTCGAGCATGCTACAGCCCATGAGGGTCACAATGAGTCAGGCATGACCTAGCGACCAAACAGCAACAAAAGGAGAGCAATCGTTCATCCAGGAAAAGAAAAGGAAATTTGACAAAGACAAGAAGATTATATTTTCATATTCCTTGTTTCATATAAACACATGGCCTCTTCTCTCTTGGTAAATTTGAAAAACCACATGTAAAATGGTTATGTTCTGAAGCTTAATATTCTAAGTAATCAAGTCCTCAGTAACATTTTCTCTAAGAAGCAAGCAGTGGTTAACTGTATGCAAAGGCACTTCATTTTATGTGGCTTTTTCCTCAAACTGAGGAGATGAGTTGTTAATGCAAACTAACGGTGTATTTCCAAACCATGTTATTTTCTGAAGTGGTATTGCCCCACTCTCTCTCTATATCCTGTTCTGGTAGATACAGGTTTTTCTTAAAAAATAAAAAGAAATAAAAGAAAAACTCCCCAAACAGCCAAGAAAAAAACCGGAATCACTTTGAAAACTGTTTTCATTCAGACGTGATCATATTTATTTTACCCTCTGAAATAAAATGGAATATGATTTTTCACTTTGAAAAGATGCTTTGGACCAGGTCACGTCTCCTGGTTTACTTCCTAGGATAGTTCTAGCTTATTTGTTTTTAAAATCAAAGTAAGATCCTGACTCATTGTCAGTAACAGGGTTTATGTAGCTTTTTGGAATAATGTTGGTCCTTGAATTAGCAGTTGGCACATACTTTTGTCTGTCTGATCTCTGCTATATAGAATATCCATATAACTTGTTAAAAAAACAGAACACAAAAGTTTTATTTAAATCAGTCATTTGATATCATATAACTGATTGTTTATAGCATGCATCTATTTTTTAAAAAGGAATTAACCTAACTAGTGTAAGTTACAGAGTATAGAGAAGAAGAACATAGTAGGTTAAATAAAGGAATCTGTGTTTTCTGCACGTCATTCTGGGAGGAAAATTTCCCAGAATATATCGTCCTTCTAATACTACTGTGGGTAAGTTGTTAACTCTTTTTAAAATTCTACTTCTAAAGGATATTTGTCATCATCAGAGGTAACCTTTTCTCTTGCTTCAGATGTGTTAAGTCTTTACACTTATTAATTCTTTTATGTAGTGTTTGTAGTTGGTAGAAGGAAATTGATTTTCTTGTAATGGGAAAATCATCGCTCCTATTATGACATAAAACTTTAATTTGATGTCTCCTCCACTGACCCAAGCTAATTACAACAAAAACATGTTAACAAAGTGAGTAAAGTTCTTTCTTTCATGCATCAATTTTACTACTCAGGGCTGCCCCAGAAAGTCTTAAATGAAGGTGCTGCTCTGTTACCCTGGGACTGTGGGGGTGTGTGGGGGTGGGGAGGGGTGTGGGTGTGTGTGTGTAACCACTGACAGGCTGTGAAATATTGATGTTCAGGGTGAAACTTGAACTCCTCAGATCATTGGCTTCTAAGGAGCAAACAAATATTAAAGGGGGTTATCGGTAATGGTCAGAACACACAACAGCTGAAACACGGACATGGCTTCCTCTTTAATTTGGACAGAGTGGAATGCACTCCCTTAAAATCAAACGGAAACAGTAAAATTTAAAAACTTTTATGAGTACCCAGCTCAGCTGCACCTGGCTTCCCTAATTGCCTTCAACCAAGTCATTACTAGGGAGGCAAGATGTTTAGCCACCAACAGCCCTTATTAATATATAATAGGAATTTACTTGTAAAACAGTGTTATTGGGATGGCATGATATCATAAAGCCAGAGTGCTGACATTTTAGATTGTTTTATATAGGAATGTTGAATTATAATTTAGGAGAGGAATATTCCTTTGGTAATTAATCACAATTTGATGCAGTCTCAGTGTAGGTTAGGTGAGTGGCTACATGAAATTCATGATTGTAATGGACCTCCACCAAAGGCTGTGTTTGTGCAAATGTATGTCATTCTCATGAATTATCTATGGGAAAGAAAAATCTCTAGTACCTTGCAGATGTGCAGAGGCAAACCCTAGCAGGTGTAAATAAATGAAATGTTTTAGCAAGGCTGTTTCCTTGATTTCTGGGGAAAAAAAAAGTCAAAGCCTTGCAATTATACAAATGCCTGCAAATTTTCTTCTTGGTCTCAGTAATGGGAGAAATGGGGTGCATTAATTTGGCTGGACCTCATACCTTAGTGTCTGTCACTATGACTCTGTGATGAATGGATACAGACTTTTACCTGCCTCATAAATATAATGTGCCTTGATTACTGGGCCCTGTTTGCAGAGCAATATTTAACATGATGTCAACACTTCCATTGTAAACTCTGTTTTTGGAGGGGTTTATAACTTGGTCATAAAAAGTCACTCAGGATGACATTTTGAATATGAGGTTTTAGTCCTGGGGGATGAAGATATCTAAAAGAATAGATTTAAGTGTTCCATTTACCTATTTGTAGTTCTGGATAGACCTAAACTGCTTACAAATAAATTCAAGTTGTATATACTTTAAAGATAAAATAGTTAAATAATACAGAGGGTTTCTTAGCATTCACTTTGTGCAGTTTTTTCTTAAGGCAATAATCTTTACTTAGATGTTGGATCATCTATTTTAAGCCAGAGGGCAACATTTTAAATGTGGTTGTGCCTGTGGTACGTATCAGAAGACATTTTTAAAAAAATCACTCAGTATTAATATGTTTCAGATCTTATGCCAGTTAGCCTTATAAATTCATGTTTTAGGTCAAAATCCATAAGAATTCTAGGACAGATCTTGAAATGTGCAAGCCTTGAAAAGTATAATATGAGTGAGCCACCGTAAGTAAGAGGCCCAACATCTTCTCTGAATTAGAACATAGATTTTTCTCATTTTGAAGTGAGAGGCCAGCCCTTTTCCACTTCGTGAGGCATGACTCGCATAATATGATGCTCACCCAACATCGTTGGGGTCTGGAGATGGAGTAAGCCTACAGTTTGGAGATTTCTTATGTCGTGTCAGGAAAGGACTAAAGGACAGTTTTTAGGGTACAGTACTTAAAGTTTGCAAGCGCAAAGGCCAAGAAACCAGGATTAACTCTGTTGGCATTTGTGGGGGGTTGGATGGGAGGCTGTGGTCACAACCCAGACTTTTGAAGTGGGTATTGAAGCTGCCACAATTTACTTGACTTGTTGGATAACCTAAGAGTTTTAATTAAAAAGTCATCTCACAATGTTTTGTAATTGGTTCCAAAGCCACTAGTTAGCCTGACCAAAAGGGCTTTTGTGTTTTTTTGTAGTATGTGTGTGGGGTTTTTGTTTTTTTTTTTTTTCTTTTTTTAACAGTTTTTTTGTCTTTTGAAAAGATGAGGAGGCTTGGTTGTGCTGTGAAATCCGTAAAGCAAGTTAAATCCACAATGCTAGGCAGATTTTAGGTTTTCTTCCTTCTTTTCTCCCATGTCCTCATCTTCCTTTGCTCCCTCCGTTTCTCTAGCCGTCTCTCCCTACTTTGATTTCCATTGGAAAATAGAATATTCCTTTAAAGGCAGTAATAAACCTTTAAAAGGAAAAAAAAAAAAGTGGGAGAGCTTGTCCAGAATCTTCTGCAGGCAGCAGGAAGGGTTGTAGTATGATAATTACAAGACTGGCATATATTTCACTACTCTTTGTACCAAAATATTTATCAAAATACACTCTCAATTGTTTTCTGCCCTCTTTCAATCATCCTGGGAAAGAACAAACTATTTTCTTTATATTGTTAGACTTGTTAGCATAAAATGTACATTGCAGAAGCAATACCTTTAATTCTTGGGTTGACAGGCATTGCTGCTGCTAAGTCACTTCAGTTGAGTCCAACTCTGTGCGACCCCAACGGCAGCCCACCAGGCTCCCCCGTCCCTGGGATTCTCCAGGCAAGAACACTGGAGTGGGTTGCCATTTCCTTCTCCAATGCAGGAAAGTGAAAAGTGAAAGTGAAGTCGCTCAGTGGTGTCTGACTCTTCGCGACCCCATGGACTGCAGCCTACCAGGCTCCTCCATCCATGGGATTTTCCAGGCAAGAGTACTAGAGTGGGGTGCCATTGCCTTCTCCGTGACAGGCATTAGATGGACCAATTTGCTTGAGTAATAATGCTGGGCCCTGAATGAAGGGATTGGGTCAGTGGTCAAGCCTATACTGCTCACATAAAAAAACTTCAGAAACCTCCCCAATGGCCTAAAGGTTAAGGCAGCAATAGCATTAATTGGCACTGTAATAAACAAGTTCATAGCACTGAATTTTGAAAAATGAAAAATAATACAGTGTACATTGGTATTTTGTGTCCTATGTATTTAAATCCTCACAATAAGCCTGTGAAGTAAATGGTTAATTTGGCCTTGCAGCTTTGGATACTGAGCTTTATTTAGAAGGCTTCCTTACAGAGTACATAGTTTGTGAGCTGTGGGGCTAGATAGGAACCCAGGCCTGTCTTATTCTAAAACCCATGGTGTTTCCACTTGGTATTAACAACTCAGAGCTCCAGTGCTCATGAGTAAGATAGTAATCATTATTATGTAATCAGTAACATTTATTGAGCACCTGTTATGGGATACATCTTTGTTAGGTTCCAGGAGCACAATATGAACTAAACAGCCTTTGAAAATTTACAGCCTTCAAGAGTTTACAAACAAATGAAATGGGAGTGCTAGAGAAGGAAATGGCAACCCACTCCAGTATTCTTGCCTGGAGAATCCCGTGGACAGAGGAGCCTGGTGGGCTGCTGTCCGTGGGATCGCACAGTCGGACACAACTGAAGTGGCTTAGCATGCGTGCATGCATTGGAGAAGGAAATGGCAACCCACTCCAGTATTCTTGCCTGGAGAATCCCAAGGACAGAGGAGCCTGGTGGGCTGCCGTCTATGGGGTCACACAGAATCAGACATGACTGAAGCGACTTAGCAGCAGCAGCAGCAGGAAGTAAATAGGAAATTGCAGGCTAGACATAAGGGTTGACCTGAGGGACATGAAGAGACCCAAAGGGAGCACCCGGACAGGCTGCCTGATCTAGATTTAAAGGTTCAGGCAAAACTTCCCAGAAGCTAAAAAGCTGAAGGAGGGGATGGGCTTTGGTGGAAGAGATTATTGGGGTGGGGTGATGCTAATGGATAAGGGAATGCATTTTAACCTGGGAGTACAGCAGATGCAAAGTAGGGGAGAAGAGTATTGAAGCTGGGAGAGGTTGGAGGCCTGGGCACTGGTCGGGACTGGGGGGCCTTTGAACTGAGTTTAAGGAGTTTTGATTTTCTTCAGGGCCACGGAAGGCATTAGAGGGTTTTGAGCTGCGAAGAGGTGATCACGTTAGCATTTGAGAAGCTGGCCCTGGCTGCCTTGTGGAGCAGGGAGTAGATCTGGGGGGACCGGAGCCAAAGTTCCAGGCATAGTTGCTGTGCCTGGAAGCCAGAATGGATGCTGGGGCTCCTCCATGATTGGGACTGTGAGGGCTGAGGCTCAGGGAGGAGCTCCAGTGGTTGGCTGGGTGGACAGAGGTACCTTCACCCAGGAGAGGACCAGAGGATGGTGAGCAGGTACAGAGGAAGGAGTGAGTGATGCTTCCGATCTTGAACATGCTGGAACCTGGGGAGTCACCAAGTATAAACGTCTCATGGGCAGGTGAAGCCAGAGAAAGAGATTCGAGGGCCATTACTGTACAGATATGATTGAAGACCTCGAGGGAGGAAAGAACTGTGGAGTGAGAAGAGCACACAGGAAGGTCGTCGAGGACAAGGACATTCCAGAGGTAGACAGAAAGGGAGCCTGCATAAGAGCAAAAGGAACAGTCAAGGGTGGGACAGCCACGATGCTACAGTCTCAATGCTTATTTTTGCCCCATATTCATATGTTGAAATCCCAGCCCCAAAGAGAATGGTATTACTTAGAAGGTGATAAGGTCATGAGGGTGGAGCCCCACAGAGAGGGCCGTCTGTGAACCAGCAATCAGGTTCTGATCAGACACCAGATCTGCCGACATCGTCATCTTGGACTTTCTCATCATCATGAGAAACAAATTCCTGTTGTTCATAAGTCACCAAGTTCATGGTGTTTTGTTGGAGCAGCCTGAATGGGCTGAAGACAAATGAAGCCAGAAACAGGGGGTTTCCGTGAGGTAGGCTGGTCAGGGCAATTGAGGGCTGCAGAGAGGCCAAGTTTGCAGGGACACCTGCCTCCCTCCCACCAGGCAACACTGCGAGGTGATCCTTTGGCATGATTTTTTCTGAAAAATTCCATCAAATCTCACTTCCTTTTTGTCAGAGGGCACCTGTCTTAAAGAATTCTTCAGCCATCCTTAAAGTTTTATACTTTCTCACAATGATCAAACATTATTCTAAAATAGTATAGGGACTTTTCAATAATAAAACTAATTGCTATTTGAAAACGTACCATTTTTAGGTTGAAAGTGTACCATTTTTAGGTTGAAAGTAACTTTTGAGATGAACTTATCTAGCCCCTTAATATTGTCATTGATTTCTTCAGGAAACACTTATTCAACCCTGTCATCAGTCAGGTATGTAGATTAATAGACCTTTACTTTATTGATCTTATCAAGAGAGTATGAGAGTGCACTTTTGTTAGAAAGTGTCATACTATGTGAATATATAGAAATAGAAGTTCAATGTGTGTTTTTTCCCTGTTTGAGAAGATGGAAACAAAAAACACAGGCATATTGAGTAATTCTTCATGAGATTTTGAGCACTGCACGTTTGCTTGCCTTTATGTTTCACTAAGTTCCTGCTGTCGTCATTGCCTCATCTCTTGTCCCACATCCCTCTCTAGGCAGAGTCAGGCTTGGAACTAAGGCTCTGGGAACTAAGGCTTGGAACTAAGCAGAGGCCACTACAAGTGTTCAAGGGCCCACCAGCTCACCCAGGAGCCTGGGCACTGCCTTCTGGTCACTTTTAAGTCTCTGAGACCACCTGCCCTAAGCCAGAGTAAATGGGTAGAACAAGCCGGTGGATGTAGCAATTACTTGCCTCATTGGCACTTGTTCAATCACTCACCACGTCCAACTCTGTGACCCCATGGACTGCAGCACGCCATTCTTCCCTGTCCTTCACTATCTCCCGGAGTTTGCTCAAACTCATGTCCATTGAGTCGGTGATGCCATCCAACCATCTCATCCTCTGTCGTCTCCCCTTCCTGCCTTCAATCTTTCCCAGCATCAGGATCTTTTCCAGTGAGTTGGCTCTTCGCATCAGGTGGCCAAAGTTTTGGAGCTTCAGCATCAGTCCTTCCGATGAATATTCGGAGTTGATTTCCTTTAGGATTGACTGGCTTGGTCTCCTTGCTGTCCAAGGAACTCTCAAGACTCTTCGCCGGCACCTCAGTTCAGAAGCATCACTTCTTCGGTGCTCAGCTTTCTTTTTGGTCCAACTGTTACACCCATATATGACTACTGAAAAAAACATAGCTTTGACTATATGGACCTTTGTCAGCAAAGTGATGTCTCTGCTTTTTAATATGCTGTCTAGGTTTGTCATTGCTTTTCTTCCAAGGAGCAAACGTCTTTTAATTTCATGGGTGTAGTCACTGTCCACAGTGATTTTGAAGCCCAAGAAAATCAAGTCTGTCACTGTTTCCACTGTTTCTCCATCTATTTGCCATAAAAGTGATGGGACTGGATGCCATAATCTTAGTTTTTTGAATGTTGAGTTTTAAGCCAGCTTTATTGGCACTGGTTATGATGAAACCATGCAAACTTCTGGTACTCAGAGGCTCTTGACTCTTCCCCTCATGCGCATCCTCTGTGGATGTAGGCCCCTTCCATGCTTTTCCCCAGACTTTCCCGCAGATTGGAGCAGAACAGGTTTGCTCTGTCTTCCAGGTGCCATTTGTCTACATGTGTTTTGTATCATCATAATGTTATTATCACAAGAGGGGAGCACTCTGTCCTAGCCCTACTACGGAGTGGAAACAGTAAGTCCCCAAAACCTTACCCCTACTTGGTCACGTTCCAACTGTGATCCATGCTGCCTTGAGGGCAGAGGAATGCAGAGCACGCTCTCGCTTGGCTAGCAGCTTCTCCCTGTGCTGTTCTCCACTGGGTTTTCTTGCCCTTTCCCCAGATTTACCAACCTACTCAATTCCTTCTAGGGAACCTTAGTAAGTTCCCCTCATTAATAGATCACTTGTCTGATCCATGGTGCTCACTGTGGTTTATAAACTGATGTAGTTAATAAAGGTTGTTAGCAGCATTCTGGGTGTCATGATGAGGTTATAAGAAATAAAGAATTTAAAACAGAGCTGGCTGCATAGTGAGTACAATTAAATATTTTTTATTTAAGCATTTTAGAAAGGAGCCAAGTTCTTGAGTGCTTCTTTACACAGTTCATCAACAAGCCTTTATTGATTTGCTTGTGAACTGACTGTTGTTGGTGTTATTTTAATATTTGCCAACCCAGGGATAAACTCACAAGTTATTTTTTGGAGACTTGGTGCTTCCATGATTTCTCCTGATGATAATATCAGTAGTTTATTTTGTTCCCTTTAGCTTTTCAGTAGCTTTCAGTATTTCTCATTGCAGTGTTTTCAGTAGCTTTTAGTATTTCTCAAGTGTCACAGAGATATGGAGATGAAGATGTAGTTGGACCTGTGAATTCAAACATGATGTGAACAGAAGCAGGAGGCTGTCTGATGTGATGGTGTGTGCTATGATGAGATTCGGGCTTCCGTGGTAGCTCAGCTGGTAAAGAATCTGCCTGCAATGCAGGAGACCCCAGTTCGATTCCTGGGAGAGGGAAGATCCCCTGGAGAAGGGATAAGCTGCTGCTGCTGCTAAGTCACATCAGTCGTGTCCGATTCTGTGCGACCCCATAGATGGAAGTCCACCAGGCTCCTCTGTCCCTGGGATTCTCCAGGCAAGAACACTGGAGTGGGTTGCCATTTCCTTCTCCAATGCATGAAAGTGAAAAAGTGAAGTCACTCAGTCGTGCCCATCTCTTAGCGACCCCATGAACTGTAGCCCACCAGGTTCCTCCGTCCATGGGATTTCTCAGGCAAGAGTACTGGAGTGTGGTGCCATTGCCTTCTCCCAGGGATAGGCCACCCACTCCAGTTTCTTGGGCTTCCTTGGTGGCTCAGCTGGTAAAGAATCTGCCTGTAATGCGTGAGACTTGAGTTCAATCCCTGGTCTTGGGAAGACCTGAGTTGGGAATATCCCTTCGAGAAGGAAAAGGCTACCCATCCCAATATTCTGACCTGGATAATTCCGCAGTCTTTTCAATTATCTGCATCTTTGATTTCTTAACTGTAAAGAAAGGAAATGGAGCGACATGGCATCTCAGGCCCCTGCCAGCTCTGAAGGCCTGTTGTCCTAGCTCTAGAGACAAGTCTATGGATGGCTTTTTGTTCCTCCAGTTGGTCAGCAATTCCGCTGGCTTGAATATCTATGTTCAGATTAGGGAGAGAGGGCGACTCCCCACCGTGACTCAGCTGATCTCCAGAGACAAGTTCTGTTCTCATCTAGTGCTTTACACTTCCCAGAAAGTTTTCTATCATTGTCCAGTGGTACAGAAAAATTTGCAGGAGTATATTTCTGGAGTCACTGTTCAGATTTAGTTTCCTTAAACTTCCTTTCTGTTCTATGTCACTGAAATTCAGGTTCTGCTGTGTTACCAAGGTAAAAAAAAATCCAATCAGGTCCTTTTCATTGTGTATTCCATGTCCGGTGTTCCTTTCTCTACTAGGCTAGCAATTGTGTTAGTTACATAAAATTAATCCGGTAGTAATGGAATCATCAGCTCACAAAATAACTTGGTCTTTTGAGTAGCATTGCAGCTTGCTCACCACGAGAGGGCAGCACAGGTGATTGAATGAAGGAAATGGCTTCTGCAGAAACAACGTTTGTCCTTTGTGACACTAGTTTACAGAGTGTTTGCATATACATGTGTGATGTTTTCAGCGGTTCTCTGTTACAGGTAAAACGGGCATAATTATTCACATTTTTTAGGTGGACTTCCCTGTGGCTCAGCTGGTAAAGAATCCGCCTGCAGTGCAAGGGATCTGGGTTCAACCCCTGGGTTGGGAAGATCCCCTAGAGAAGGGAAAGGCTGCCTGTTCCAGTGTTCTGGCCTGGAGAATTCCATGGACTACATAGTCCATGGGGTCACAAAGAGTCAGACATGACTGAGTGACTTTTACTTCAGGTGGAGAAACTACAGCTAAAAAGGCTTAAAGATGACTCGTGTTGCACAGCTAATAATGCCATCTGTGGTTGAATCCGGTCATGTCTTCTTACCTGGATCCGGGTCTCTTCCTACGACATCACCCTGCCCGTGCTGGTGCATTATCATCAATCCAGTGAGCTCCTAAAGTCGAGCTAGGAGGGTGTACAAAAGCTAAAAAACCATCTGTTCTATGGCAACAGTTCTCAAATTTTTTCATGTGATACAGCCTTCCAGACCCCACCATGTCCTTCTGTTGCAGAAGGATGGGAAAGGCTAGGGAATGTTTTGCCTCGTAAGAACCACTATGAACAGCATCATTGTGATATCTGTTTATTTTACTATTATGTAGTGGGCCTAAAATGGATAGGAAGAGGGGAGCATAATGAGAGAGGATGAAGTGAAGGAGAAACTGGACCTGGATGTACAGAATCCAAATGTCTACTTCAGTTTCCTTGTTGAACTTGGAAATTCCCTGTGGACTCCCAGACCTCCACTCCTTTAAGCAGTTTTGAAGGAGACTACAGAGCACAATAATGGCACGAGCAAGACTGAATCAGAACTGAGCCAAAAATCCCGCTATTGAACACCCAGGTCAGATTCCCAAATGTCAAGTCCTAGCACTGGAGGGCCTGCCAACTGTCACACAAGTGACATTCTTTGCTGGATGACTCACATACAGAATGTATTCTAAAGGGATTTTGCCATCCTTTTTTTTGTTTGTTTCTTCGTAGTTAGGGTGATTCTATCAGGTAATTAATTTTAAGTGGTTTTATTCGTTTCTTGGAAAGAACAGAATAAAAGGCTCGAGTAGCAGCCTGTTGTTATACCAGTTGCCTGATGATTCATGAATTCAGATAGAAAACCAGAGTAGGTACAATCAATATGTGAAAAATCGGTGCTACCTAATTGCCTTTTTAAATCAGTAAAATAATTAAAGCCTTTATAGTGTGGCCAATTAATGTTTGCACATCTGTATGGTTGGCTTAATAAGGAAAATGCTTGGGAAAGATAAAATTACAATACCAAAAGCAACTAATAGTTGAAAAAATTTCCGAGTGCAATTGATTAATTAGCTTCCTCTTTTTCTCTTAAGAGACTAAACATTTAGTAAATCTGTATAGTTCCAGTTTAGTCAGCATTCCCATTGTAAAATGCCCGTGTGATAATTTTTCATTCATCATTTTCTTATATCCCAATATTAGTGTCATTGTTGTGTTTAGTAAAAGAATACAAATATTTATTTTAAAGGTTTCTTTAAACAGATTCTCGGCGGAGGGTAGAGCTCACTAATGCTCTGCAGCTGGGTTTCGGGTTTTAAAATTGGTTGTCGTCTGCATACTAAGTCCTCTGCAAATACTCAGCCACAGAGAGCAAAATCCCCCTTGACAAGAAGTTTCTAGATATGGATTTATGCAATAGGTTGTAATGTTTACTTTGGACCTGCTCTGATCTACCTGGGAAATTTTTCCTATTATACACCTATTAAAAAGCTCTAAATATGTATTTGTCCAGTCTTTCCTCATAGAAACATCTGTATAAGGCATCTTATTTCCAAAAGGGGATTTTAAAAAGGCAGAAAGACAGCAGTGGTGCAAGCAAACTAGAAAAGTGTGGACGTAGCGCGTTTAAAACTAACACTCCGAATTCTGGCTGAATTTTCTGTTGTCCTAACCAGCATTCAGTATCTACCTTTCATTCTTTTATCCTGAAATAAAACATTTGATCTGTCAGGGGAGGAGTTGGGTGCTGGCTTTTTTTATCCTCTTTTTTCTTTCTGTTTAGCATGCATTGAACCTTTGGCCACCCCAAGTGTATGGGTGGTATATGGTTTAAAATTGATATATTAATGTTGAATTTTTATTGTCACAGTTTCTGTTCGTGCTCCTTTCAAACCTTTCATTTATTTGTTTCTGAACCTTGGATATCTCGTAAAAATGTCACCATTGTGGTTGAACATTAAGCACCTTCCCGTTTTGCCCTGGGCCGTTGAAATAAATTTGGACCAGGTGCTCTGCTCATAATGGAGCCCCTTGAAGTGCCCTGATAATGAGCTGGGGAGCGGAAGCTGTCAGCCTTCAGCTGGCTTGAAGAATGCAATTAGAGCAGTTTTAATACTGCAGAGGGACCCCATCCAATCAAGGCCACTTGAGTGAAACTAAGTCTAGAATCCTAAACACTTACTTTTAAGCATGTGAGCTTTGTCTCTGCCCTGAGAATGGGAGAAGGCATGCCTTCAGGATAGATCCCTTTTGAGTCAGAGAGAAAAAATACTCCAAATGCCAATGAAAGTCTCTTTCCCTCCCATCTCTCTTGTCTTGTTATTGTGACCTTATTTATGATCTGATGTCACTGTGATCAAGACAGCTAGTGTCGAATTAAGTTTCAAATCAATCAAGATCACTTAGCTCAACTTTTTTTTTTCTAGCAAAAAAAAAAAATGGATCCATCTAAATATCCATTAATATGGGGAATGCTCAAAGACAGTATATTTACTTTAGGAAATGACTAAAAGTAATATTTTCTATTATATATTGTTGAGTAAAGCAAGTCATTTGCAGAATAGCAATGTACAGTATGATCCTGTTTTGAGGGGGAAGACCAACCAACGACAATATATATACACTTATAATGTGCAGAAGAGGTTTGGAAAAACACACATCAAAAGGTTAATGGTAAAAAAGGTGGGCGGTAATTCGGGTAGAGAGAGTAGGCTTTTTACTTTAAATGTATATGTGTTTTAAAATTATTTTCTCACTTAACCAATAATTTTTTTATATTCTTGGGGGTAGTTCGGCTCACTGTTAAGCTAATGACTTATTGTAAGAAAATTAAAAACTTCTATGGAATAGGAGGAATAGGGAGGAAGCCTTGATTCTGTTACTACCAGAGATGCTGGGATATAGTAATGAGAGGAGTTTCCCACCGAGGGAGAGCTTTCCATATGCCATTTCAGATAATCCTTCCAAAAGCTTCACTCCACAGATACTAACACCCAAGGATACACAGGTTCAAAGAGATTCAGTGATGTACCAGGTCACAAGTTTGAAGTGAGGTATCAGGATTTGAACCCAGATCAGCTCCGAAGACTATGGCCTTAACCCTCCTCTCCTCCCTGCTTGGTGTCTGAGTAGATTTCTTTAAAAATCAGATTTTACTTTCAGGCTTACATTATCCTTTCACCCTGGATTTCTTTCCAGAAAATGAGGATTTAATTCAGGAGTAGTTGTTGTTATTATTAATGACATTTGTTATAAACAACTCTACCAGTTATTAAAAAGTCTCATTCCGGGCCCGTGGGATTCACAGTGGGTCCTCCAGTGAGTGGACCAGCCTTTGTCCCGAAATGAGGCTGTGTATAAAAATGTCAGTTCAGTCTCAGTTGAAAAATAATTTCACACATAGTGGGGAAGGTGAGGGTTGCTCTCATTGATAAAACTAGTATGCAAAATTTAAAGTGCAGAGTAATTATGAAAACATTCTTTTATAACCTCCTCATTGCTGAACAGTAGCTTACTCATACAACTCATTTGTTCTCCCATGTTTATTACTTGATAGGCCATGAATCTTTTTCCATAAAAATATGAAGCTTATTCTATAGACTGGAAATATCTTTCTCACTGTGTATACACACACACACACAGACTCATTTATGTATTTCTATTTTTTTAAGCCCAACAAATTTCTTTGTTTTTTGGATCTTCTTTAGCTCAGATTTCTGCTTCATATGGAATACTCCATTCCTGTTGGCATGTTATGCATAATATTTAAATCCCATTTCAAGTTTCAGCTCTATTCCGTGACTCAAACTTTAGAATTATTCCTATGAAAGAAATAATTACTCAGAGACAGAAAGTAGACCGGCAGCTGCCTGGCGCTGGAGTGGGTGGGGGGAGTTATTATTTAATAGCTATAGAGTTTCAGTTTACAAAATGAAGAGAGTTCTGGAGATGGTGGTGATGGTTGTACAATATTGTGAATATAATTAATACCACTGAGCTGTACACTTAGAAATGGTTAAGATAGCAAATTTTGTTATATGTGGTTTACCACAATTTAAAAATTAGAGAAAATTTTACTAAATTTAGCCACAAGTACGCCTCATTCAGTGACCTGAACGAATGTTTAATGATCCTTCTGACATTATGACACTGACTTGTTAACTTATCTGGGGCAAAGTAGTGTATTTGGGCTAAACAGTTTAAATATCCTCCCCTAGAAGACTGGGGGAAAAAACCAGCACTGCATGGGTGAATGTGAGGCATTTTGAAATTTAGGAGCAACTCCTGTATAATGCTGTTAGATATATCTTTATAAAGTGTAACAAAAGGATAGAATATATTAGGGAAAGCATCACTTGTGATATTTTAACTGAAGAAACTATTCTTTTTCAGCATCTACTCCAACAAATGCTGGTATTTATGTGGCTTTCGGGTTCCTTTTTTGTATACAATTTCTTTTCAATTATGATTATTTTACTATATTTTGCTTCCTATCAGCCCATTTTGCCATGCAGTCATGAGGTTGTCTTTGAACCTGCTCTCCCTTGCCTCAAAGAAGAATTCACAAATCCAAGGCCTTCTGGTGAGTGGAAGATTAGTTACTTTGAAACCAGCCACGAGATGGTGGTTATCCTTCCGGGGTGACAGCCAGCCTCCCCCCAGGCAGGGAGCAGGATGCAGACACGAAGTCAGAGACTTAAACAGGTAGCTTCTGTGTGAAGAGGGTGAGGGTTCAGTTTTCTTCAAAAGGGAGGATACCTTGGTAGTTTTACATGTATCTGGCAGAGTTGTGGTGGTGGAGGGGAAACTGCTTTAGGTCAAACCATTAAGAGAACAATTGCTTTGATTTAAAATGGAAATACAGCAAGATGCAAAAAGTCCAGTGGGGAGAATGTGGCCATGACTTAATTTGTCCACTGTGAGCATTCCTGTGTTGGGGAGGGGGCTGTGGGCAGTCTGAAGTTGCCATCCCGAGGGACAGGTCTGGGGACAGGTCCGTGCAACCGCAGATGTGAAACAGCCCTGTGAGAGCAGCCTCGGCTGGGGTGGGTGGGAAGTTGCAGACCAGCTCTCCAGCCAGGTCTGGGCGTGCGGGCTCTGCGTATGAGCTCTCTGTATGTAACTGTTCTGGGCATCGGTTGCTCATTTAAAAACTTAGCAGATTTCATAGATCTTCTCTCATTCTAATGAATGAAATCTAGAAAAGAGTAGTCTTGTATTTCACAAGAGAGAAATATTACAGGTCACATTTTATCCCCCTGCTCATACCAAAAATAGTGCTGATTATCAAAGTCACATATCTCTATACTGGGACGGAGCTCAGGTTAGGAAGGAGGGGGATATAAGGTGAGAGAAGTTGTCTTTCTGTTTTTCCTAAATATATATTTTTCTGTGCTTCACACAATATAATCTCAATTTTAGCTTTAAAAAAATATGTACCTAGAGGCAAGTCTGGAAAAATATGTACATGCGTATAAACTAGTTTTTAAAAATTAAAATCATAATACATGCACATGATAAAAAATTTTAAATGATAAATTCATCCTCCCCTGATCCCTTAACCCCATCCCAACCTTTTGAAACAGCCCCTATTATTTATATCTTTACTTCTAAATTGTTAAACACAGGGTATTTGAGCGGTGGAGGGAGCTAAATTGTAGTTGGTTTCTATTTTCTGTTTCTTTTATTTTCCAATTTCTACAATTATTTCTAGGCTATTTTTTAAAACTTTTATACAAGAATGTGTATGTCTTGGGATATTTATTTTCAAAGATGAAGCAATGCTAATTTACATTAAGATCTAATTTGAGGAATTATTTTGTGATAT
Source organism: Bubalus bubalis (assembly GCF_019923935.1). Classification (NCBI taxonomy): domain Eukaryota; kingdom Metazoa; phylum Chordata; class Mammalia; order Artiodactyla; family Bovidae; genus Bubalus; species Bubalus bubalis. Next base: position 67,717,693 of record NC_059164.1, read on the forward strand.
TTAGGAATGGAATTGCATATAGTTATATCTGTATGTAAATATGGTAACCATTATTTTAAGTGAACCTCACTCTTCAGCTTGAACAGATTAAATTCTGTAGTACACTCATGCCATTTCTTTAATTGCATTAATTATTTATTGCGTACTACCATGCATACAGTTCTGTTGGTCTGGGGAAAGTTGATTATAGCACTTTGTTTCAAGTCAGTTTTACACCCTGGGCTGACAACATTATCACACTTTCTCACTGAAATGAAAGAGCTGGGCTAGTGCTCCAGGGCAGTTCTAACAGATGCAGGGTTAAGGTGCAAACTGTGTTTGAAGTATATCCACCCTGTTTGTGGTGGGATCTGGTTTATACAAGAAACATGTATTTGCTTTATGCATCTTCTTGGAAGTTCTTCATTTTGGCGGATTATAGAGTGGAAGTGAAAAGTGAAATGGAAGATATGTTTAATGCAAAACCTGTCATAGATTTCAGACGGCCATGTTAAACCTGTAGGATCATTAGTTTCTTCTTTAACATTTTTCATCTTCTGATTAAAAAAAAAGTCAAAATCAGCTCCTTTCCATTAGTAGTAGTTTTGTTCCGTATTTTTAAAATTAGAAAGACTACTTAGATATTAAGCATGGGTTCCCTTCGGACACTGTGCCATGCGAGCATCTGGACTGGCCACCCTCTCTCTTTCTGAGCCCGGGCACTCAAATCGAAAGCAGCTTCCTCTGCGAATTTCTGCCTTTTCTGGTCCCAGATGTGCCCTTCCATGTTGCCCGTTTTTGTAAACCAAGCATATTTTTGTCATCGCCTCCGAGCCCTTTAATCAGCTCTAAGTGTTGTCACGGGATGAAAGGTCCATCTGTGGGTCTGTATGTGGGTGGCAAACGGTAAGTGAAAGGGTCAGCAGAAATATTGGCAGATTAGGAGCTGGGTTAAAAATACTTTTACGCAAAGCAGTAACACTTGTATATTAATATATTTATTGGAAAATCAAAGCCTTTCCAAATGGTCCCATGAGAAAGAAAAGAAGTGAAAGTTTCACGGTAAACGTTTGTTTGGGAAGCAGATTAAAGACGTTTTAGAGGACAGTCAAGGCAGGATTTTTCAGAAGAATCTGAGTTTAGCAATTAAATTGTAACACCTTCCTGTTGTGATTGATGGAGGTGTCTCAGCTAAAGGTGTATTATATTTTCATGCAGGTGGATAAAAGCTGCAGAGAAACATGCTGTGATCGAAACTCTTCTCTGAACATTTTGGGGGGCTTTCCTGTACCGTATAAAACCCTGTGCACTAGCTCCGAGCTGCATCTAGCGTGGAGCCTTTTGTACCACATCACATAACCCACTGACATTTCAGATGCTTCTCTACATACTGGAGGTGGGAAAACCAACCCCATGCCCTGTAAGGCAGCCGCATTCACCCTGGAGGCTTAGTCTGTTTATCTTGCTTTTACCTGGCACCCAGCTCTAGTTAAGATGCCTGCTGGTCATGGCCGTATTCCCACAAAGGTATTTGTAGCTTTTAATTCCAGTTAGTCAGTTTATTGAGTGTCTGTTCTCTGTGTGCAATATGCTGAATGCTGGGCAGACAAAGATGAATAAACACACAAGTCTGTGCCCTCCAGGAGCTCACATTTTAATAGGGGATTTTAGATGATTCTCATGCTTCAGGATGTAGTAAGAAATAAGTCTTGTACTTGTGAAATTTAGGCTTTGTCAATGAATGTTATGGAGGGAATTGGGTGCCTTCCAGCTGCCTTACACTCTGCTCCTGGCCCTCCATGCTGTTCAAATGCCAGAGACAGCTTTTAGCAGGTAGAAAAACAAATGGGGTAGGGGGAAAAAAAAGAATTTGTTCTAAAGGATCAGAGGGGCTGAATGACTTGGCCCTGTCTGCTGACCACTGACAGCCTGCCTGGGGGCTGGACATCAGGCAGGATCACACAGCACCGCGCAACTGGACGGTGGAAAATTTTGCAAAAACATCTGTTCTATTTGGATGGTCCAGATATTTTCAAAAACATTTGCTTAGCCAAAGCTCATATTTCATAAAACCTTTGCAAATATCTACGGGTTTTCTTCTTTTCCATGTGGACATGGAAGCAAAGGAGAGGGGAAAATGTGGCCACATGTATGTTTTCAACTTCTAATTTCCAACGGCTCGGCTTTTTTCAGGCATGAAAACCAATTGAGCAACTCTGCTGAGGGTATGCGGTGCCTCTAGACTGCTCTCTCTCTTTTGGATGGATACACGAAGTCTTCAGTGATGAAAAATCCCCCTAAATGCAGTGTGGAGAGATTACAGTAATGATATCAAGCTGGAGTTTTAATTGCTTGAAAATAAATGAGGGGAAGGGTTCACAGCTGTTGGAGGGTGAGGAACAGTCAAGGAGAGAGCAGCAGAAAAGCTCCCCTTTCCCAGGACGGCTGCCAGCCCTCTGCTGCCCACCTCTTCCCCAGGCGTGCTTCCCTGTGTGCAGGGAGGGCGAGACATCTGGGGAGGGGGTGCAGGGGCACCCGGAGGTGAGGAGCCTGGGTTCTGGCTTATTCCAGGCCTGCAGGCCTCAAGGGTAGGTGTGCGGACAGGCTCAACTGGCGGGGCTTTGGGTATGAGTTCCTTAAAATTTGGTAGGGTGTGAAGTCGGGTACAAACTCCTCCACTCTCAGAACTGGGAGTGCTGTGAGCTGAGCATCATCCCCAGACACCCCAGAGCCTCTGGGAGAAAGCTGTGCCCGAATCCAGCGCTTTGGGCCCCTGCGTCTCAGTTTACCAGCTGGGTTGAAAATAACTTGGTTCCCTCCGCCCCCACTCTGTTTGTATAGTTATGCATCAAAGATGAAAATGACTAGGAAAAGACTCCAGTGATCTAAATGAGAACTTAATCATAAGAGCATGTAGCTGTGGTTCCCCTGATGGAGTTGAGTTTAGACATGATCCAGGTGCCCTGGACTTCGTCCCCCTCCATGGTGGCAGCAGCAAAGGCTAATACTTAGTCATCTGCAAGGTGGGCAGACCCCTTCACAGTCTTCATAAGCCCCAATAGGATATATGGAGGCACAGTTTTATTTCCTCCATGGTTCCAGTTTGGGCATGGGGAGAAGCTTTGAGGATATTTTGAATATGACACAGTACCATGAAACTGGGCCTGTTGTTGGTACATCTCACTTTAGCTGCATGACTCAGGTTTGCTCAGACTCCACTCACCTTGCTTTTGTGCCTGCACGCTAGTTAGCAGGCCAGAAGGAGATGCTTAGAGAGGCTGAGACATTTTTCCCTAAGGCCATCTTCAGTGATGTGGAAAGTGTAGGATCTGCCTTTTTTCTTTCCTGTTTCTTAAAATTTTTTATTTTATTTATTTGGCTGTGCCGGGTCTTGGTTGTGGCATGCAGGATGCTTAGTTGCACCAGGCAAACTCTTAGTTGCGGCGTGTGGGATCTAGTTTCCTGACCAGGGATCAAGCCTGGGTCCCCTGCATAGGGAGTATTCAGAGTCTTAGCCACTGAACCAGCAGGGAAGTCCCTGCCATTTTTCCTGTCCATCTTAAAGCAAGGAAAAGTCCATGGGATGCAAATATTACATTTATGTCTGCTACTGAGATTTCTGGATTAAGAAGTAACAGTCACGAAGCGTGAATCTCCTTGTAAAAACAACTGGGTGGTGAGAATATGTCAGTTTGCACTGACCCCGGGACGACTAGGCAGTGAGATAAAGAGGAAAGAGCACTGAGGCGGGAGTGCGGATACCCGGGCGCTATTCCCAGCTCTGCCTTGACCTGTTACCCTGATTCAAACACTGGGGCTCTGCTCCCCACGTTTGTCTTGATAAATGAGGCAGGTGAATGATGTGGATGACCCCGCCCGCTCTGAGAATCTGAACTGAGGACACAGCAGAGGACCTGATTTCCAGAGCCCTTGGGAACATCTTAGAAGTAGAGTGAATCCCATGGGACTTTCCCAGTGGTGGCCTTGATCACATTTTGCAGGACATTCATTCAGTGCAGCTGCCATGATGTCAGGCCCTGTGTTGAAACCATACCCAGGGATGACTCAGTCAAGGGCCGGGGCCATCTGTCTTTGCTATCAGAGCCAGCTTTTCTGTGCTTCCAAGGGGAAATGCAGGCAATTGTTAATACCCCAAAATACTTACTATAGTCTTAAACAAAGTTGTCAACAGATTGTTTATCAGTGACTCATGTTTTCTTTTTCTTTTCTCTTCCTTTTTTTTTTTTAAATGACATTTCCTTGACCTGTTATTTTCCCATTCTATGTTGTATATATGGAGATGAATCTTGAAACCTGAAGCTTAACCTCTATATTTTCTGTACTTACCTGGCTCATGAGATTTTCCTGTGGCCTTGGTTAAAATTTTAATTTTTCAGTAGCCAGATCTCATTAATTAATGGCATTGCAACAGTTGGGCACAGCAGTCATTGGCAAGGTCTGTAGGGAAGTTTGTCTTCCTGCAGTTTAGGAGCCATTTTATTAATTAGATGAGTAGTGTAATTAATATGACAAGGGGAATGTTCAACCTAAAGGAACCAATTCATCTTGTATACATCAGGAAATTCTAAGTGTTGACTGATCAGTTACTTGGCAATTAGGAATCTTCTTGTATTTTAAGGGAAAAACATTTCATGTTGTTCACTTCCTAGCCCAATTTCTGATACCCTTGAATGTAACACAAATAGTTTGTCCTTAAAAAAAAAAAAAAAAACTTCAAGAGAAGCAGAGTGAGCCAGGGGAGAGACTAAGGCCAAAGCACTGACCAGCGAGTGACTGTAAGTTTTTTAGTTTTTCTGTAAAGCTTGTGACAGGGGTCCCCAACCTCTAGGATCTAATGCCTGATGATCTGAGGTGGAGCTGATATAATAATAATAGAAAAAAGTGCGCAATAATTGTAATGTGCTTGAATCATCCCAAAACCACCCCCACCACCCCCCACCACCACCCTGGTCCCTGGAAAAATTGTCTCCCATGAAACGGGTGCCCAAAAGGTTGGGGACCGCTGAGCTTGGAGAAGACTGAAGAGAGCACCTGCTGAGGGCCCCCTTCCAATCTTTTCTAACACTGAAGTTTTACTAATTCACACTGATTCCTATAACTTGGTTCCACATCAAGTCTTTCGAAGTAGCCAAAGCCCATCCTCCCTATTTTGTTTTTATTAGACTGGGCAGAAAACAAGAAAAGATTTGCCCAACCCATTCTCCACCACCTGTCCCCAACAGTGTCCCAGGGGCAATCATCAGATTACCTAACAGCGGACCTGGAAGGGGCAGCCCCTGATGAGATGCTGACCAGAGCCTTGATGTTGATGCTCCTTTAGTTGGTGGATGGTGGGGAGGCTGAGGTGGCCCCAGGGAGGGAGGCAGAGCCGCAAAGGATTCCTTTGGGGATATGGGCACAGGGGCATTTGCCAGCTGAGAGAGCAATACTCCACTTTATTAAACGGCCAGCACCAGCAGAAATCAGCCCTGCGGATGCCCACACACTCATTCCCTGGAAGCCTCCCCTCCTTAACACTGAAGTGGCAGGGAAACATTTTCAGTGAGTGTATGGGTCTTCCAATTCAATTTTGTCTGTACCCAGCCCTTCCTACCTCCATCTCCTGTGGGCCTAGGAAATGACAAAACTCCACTTAGTTTGCTGAAGTGGACACAGATTTCGGCAGTGCCCTCTTTGGTTGTCATCCAGGTGGTTTCATAGCTGAGGTGGATGGCAGGGAGCCTTGTGTTCAAGAGCAAGGCAGGTGCAAAGGAGTTAACTGGCTGGCGGGAGCATCCATCCCGAATGGGTTCTGGCCCTAGGCCAAGATTCCGGAGGTACTTGCTGCTTCTCTTGGCTCTAAAGGAGTGGGGGCCATCTTTGGATGGATTTTGTAGGTTTATTTTTTGGTAAAAACCTTTCTTAAAAAGGCCATTCATCTCTGGGTCATAAAACAGAATCACACACTGGTTTTCCCAATTAGAGTCTTAAAACAACAAGAACAAAACCAGCAAGAGCAGCAGCCCTCTGGGGAGTGTTGTCGTGTCGTAAAGGCTGAAGGGCACAGGTAGCTCTGTTCTGCACAGAGATCGCGTGGTACTTCAGCGCAGCATCATTGCAGGGCTGATGTTTTCCATCATTCGCTGTTGATGCTCTGCTCCCACCCCTGACCCAGACTGTGTCAGAGCCTTTGCAGTGTTAAGTATCCAGCAATTTTTGAAATACCTCTGGCGAAGCTCCAGAGCCTTGGAGATTTAGTTCTGTAGTTGTTTGTCTTAGAATCCAGTGCATCTAAGGTGTTAACACTTAGGTAATGTGCGAAGCAAAAGACTGAATCTGCCTGGGGTCATTTCCTCCACATTTCTTAGCCCTTGGTTCTTGGAATAAAAACAGAAACAGAGATAGAAGAAATAGCAAGTTCCGTGCTTATGTTAGCAGTCCTCCTGCGATCGTTTAACTGTGTGCTCTTGGCAAGTCTGCAGTCCATCTGGTCCAGTATTTTTTGTCACAAGTAAAAATTTGCTTGATGGAGCTCGACTTTCCTTTTTATTTTTGTCCTTCCATCTTTTGTGTCAGATCTAAAAGGTACTGTTTGGGAAAGGAAAAGAAAGAAAAATAGCCCCAGGCTGAATAGCTAACACAAAAATAAAACATGTCAGTTTTATTTTCTCTGCTTTTTCCCATTTAAAAGGAGGACAAATATAGGACCTACATAACTTACAATTTCCTGGGAGAGGGAGAAAAAGTCATAATATGGCTTGGTGATTTTTTTACCCCTAGCTATCACATATAACTGTTGTGATTTTACTAACCTAGCTAACAAGATTTTAAGAATTAAAACATTTTTGGTAATTTTTCAAAATAGTTGCAAAATTTGTAAGTCATCTTGCACTGACCTTAACACATGTTGAGATAGGATTGTGACATTTACGGTCCGCTAGTTGGCCAGGGAGGGTCTGTGAAACGGCAATAAACAAAGCGTGTTTCTTCCATTCCCTCATTTCACCTCCAGAAAGCTCTCTTGAGGCTCTTCCCCCCTTCCCTCGGCCCACTCCCCTGCCCTGAGCTTTTACTCTGCTTACATTTGTCAAGAACTCCAAACTCCAAGTGTCTCTGACCCAAACCTGGCTCCCTTCTGGTCCCTCCTCTTATTCAAAACTTACCTCTTCTACGTCTTATTCCCAAAGGATTCTGTATCAGCACTTATCTGAGTCATCTGATTCTTTGGCCATTCTCACCAGCACTACAATTAATTTGCATTATTACCATCTGCCAGGCTCTGGGGTTATAGACACCCGGTTGTTCTGTAACAGATCGTAACCTACGTGTAAGTCAGATACGCACTTTGAATGAGTTCTGGGCTAATGATGTATAAATGCCCTTCCAACTTCAGATTCTTAGATATAATGCACAGTGCAGTAGAATAAGTCTAATGACATGATTCAGGATAGCCTTTAGGCTGCCCAAGAAATTGCACCCTTTTTGTCCCACCTGTTCATAGGACCCGCCAGCTTTTAAAGAAAAGAAACTTCTCTGGTCTTCGATTTCATAATCTGTTAGAGGAGCCTGAGTTAGCTGATAAGATCTCTTCCTGTGTTTCCCCACATTCACGATATTTTGTTTGGCAAACAGAATATGGGGAGCTCTGCTGAATGACTTGTACTGGTGACAGTTTGTTTTCTCAACTGTCATTGGGTTAGTTTGAAACTTTACAGAATTTCTTTTGCAACCACTTTTTGAAATACCTTGCTTTAGTTTTTTAATTTTCAAAACTAGTTCTTTGCTGAGTGGTGATGAGCAGGCGGTCTCTTTTCATTCTTTTCTAGTTAATAATCCATTTCCAGAAATGTTTCCTGCTCATGTGGTGAGCAGGAAAAGCATTTGCTTAATATAATATTTTCACATAGTTTCTTTCTTTTTAAATTTTATGTCGGTTTCCTGCTGGCTGGTTAAAGTAGAAAATGCTGAGGGTTGAAATATATTTTTGTGGGAAATTAACTTACTTAAAATTAAAAAATGGAAATAAGTGAACATATGGCTAGATTTTTCTGGTCATTGAGGGGATATTAGAAAATACTCTTTTTTTTGTCTTGATGCATATAAATTTTGCCTGTCTCAGTCATTTCTATTTTTAAAAAATTATAATTTATAAGTTGCCTAAGTTTTTAAAAAAATTCTTGGCAGTTTCCTATCACTATTAGACTGGTGTGACCTTTTAGAATTATTTGGGGGGAGAAAGAATAGAACATTTCTTGCAGTCTTGTTGAAGCTCTCTACGCAGACATGAGATGCAGCTCATTACATTTGAAATTCCATTGTGATAACTTTCAGATGGTGACATTTCTTGAGGCCTCCCTCACATGTCAGAGAGACGCGTATAGATCGGAAACTATTTACTCAGGGAATCTCAAATGTTACTGAAAATACAGTTGTAAAATGTCAAGTTATTTGCATTTTGGTGAGTTGGATGTCTAAAAAATTTTGTAATCCCAGATATTTGCTTGTTTCCATTACCAAGGAATAGCAGGAAATATTGCAAATGAAGCATACCTTATATTCTCTGCCTCCAACTCTTTTTGTATAGAAAGTGCTGCTGTGTTGTAGGTAGTTTTATTTTTAAATTTAACTCAGTTTCTTCATTTAAGAACTCAAGTCCAAATGGATGTGGTATGAAATGTTTACATTTTTATTCTTGAAGATATTTGATTCTTTTTTTCCCTGAATATACGGGTGTTGAGTAATACTTCAGAGGTATTTAATAATGTTTATTACTGATTCCAAGGGTAATTTGGGGACTGGGGAGTTTTTCTCTTTTGCTACTAAGTGTCCGTTCTTTTTCCTTTTTTCACCTGCTTCTGGTCCTATCCCAGTGAAGAGAAGGGAGGCTGCTTCATTTATCTTTTTATGCCATAGCAGCTAATCTACGAGGATCATAGCCACTAGCTAGGATTGGTCTAGTACTGGGTTCTCAAAGAAGGTTGAATAAGTGAACAATCTATATTTTTAAATGACTTTGAGTATCTTAGATGCAAATTGTTACCCTGGAAGTAATTAGAATCTTCAAATTCCTGGGCTTCCCAGGTGGCTCAGTGGAAAAGAATCTGCCTGCCAATGCAGGAGACACAGGAAACGTGGGTTTGATCCCTGGGTTAGGAAGATCCCCTGGAGGAGGAAATGGCAACCCACTTCAGTATTCTTGCCTGGAACATTCCACGGACAGAAGAGCCTGGCAGGCTGCAGTCAGTCCAGAAGGTCACAAAGAGTTGGACACAACTTCCCAACTGAGCACACACAGAATAAGGCATAAGGAAATCTTCTATTCATTATTTTGATATTATAAACAAAAGACTGTCTCCTCGTCATGAAAGAAAGAAAAAGCAAGGTGTGAAAAGGTGTGAAAAGAGGATGAAATAATTCATTTGACTTGAAATCCTTGTGGAGGTGTGGTGCTGAGCTTAGAATTCTTTTATATGATACAAAAAAATAATAAACTTGGAAGATATTCCCTGGCATCTTTCAAGGATTTTCAAAACATGTGAGAAGCATGGTTGACCAGCATTTCAGTGGCGATGTACATTATTAAAAGAGCATTTTTTTTTAACCACTAGGGTGAGGGGTCTGTGATTCGGAAAGAGTACCTGCATGGCTATGTGAATTCAGAAATGCAGAGTCAGCCACTATATCAGTCTGGGTCAAACCAGGTGATGGTAAACCACAATCATTCAAATAGGGGAAATTTAAAATAAAGAATGATTAAACTAAGATAGGAAAGTAACCATAAGGATATAAAGAAAACTCTAATGGTCCTCTGGAGCCGAAGAAGAGTACCCACAGAAGGACAGACTTGAAAGGGGGCCCCTGCACCAGGCTGAGGTTCCTGCCTCCTTAGACAGAGGGATGCAGCCCACTGTGATGCAGAAGTTTGCCAGGTTGTCTGGGCTACCACTGGCCCAGACAGTCCACAGTTGCTGGGCTGGCAGTAAACCGGCTCTCGGCACAGGCAAGCTGGTGCTGCTGGGCGTAAGAACTGCAGCACGCAGGGTCTGTTCAGTGGGGCTTTGTTAGGTGGTTAGTAGGCCCAGGACACTGCTGTGTGGTCCCCGAAGGATTGTGTGCTCTGTTCTCCTGGCTGGAGCAGAGAGCACAGCAGATGTTCTGGTGTGTTTGCAACACTGAGACCAAAATGATGCAAAAACAGTGTGCTGGAACCACTGCAGTGTCCCTGCAGCGCCCTCTACTGACAAAGCTCAACATTGTACTCACTGTAAGGAGTGCTTAGAGTCAAGTTCATTATCACGGAGAGGCTGTTAAAGAGTGAATTGGGAGTTGAGCCACCAGAAACTGTTATCTATCATAGTCCCAAATTCCAGTTGAGCTAAAGGTGTTCTGTTTTGTTGTTGTTAAGAAAAGTGATAAACAAATCAAAGGAGTGATTTCGCTTTGAAGCCTCACTTTCTACTTTGAAGAATCCATCAGTGCTGACAGTGTAAAAATAGAGTTCAGGATAGATTCATTTTGACGCTTTAGTTTTAAAAGGGGCACATCAAGAAATCAAGAAATGCTTCTTTTACTAAAACTTATGTCTCTGAAAGATTAAAGACATGCATAGGATAAGCCTTTTTACATTATTTGTAATATATTGGCTTTTTTGTCTTTCTAAACATGTCTACACTGGGCCTGAAAACTCTTATGCCTCTTATTTGTGTATCTGTATCTCATAAGACTTAGTAAGAGCAAGGGATAACATACTTAACAAGCTCCAGCCCAGTCTCCCGTCACCATCCTATGTGATTGCTCACCTTTACATTTATGGTAATAGCTGGCTCCCTCCATTCGACATCATCAAAATTACTCTTGGGTCTTTTTAAAATTTATGTCTTCTAATTTAATTGTGTTCCTCTTTGGTCCTAAATGGCAAAAGTGGGTAAGTTGGAGTGTTCCGTGAAGTGTTTCTACCATTCACTGTTATGCATATATTAATGTGTTCTTAAATAGAATCTTCCTAAAAACACATGGGCAGAAATGTTAACTGGTAGAGTTTGATTTACACAATGGTAATACAAAAGACCAATATTATGGAACAGAAAGTCATTGTAAGATCTCATTGTGGGACCGCCGTTTAAGAATAATAATGAAAACATTTTTTTTTTTTTTGAGTGCTGGCTATAGCCAGGCATGTTCTCAGTGATTCACATGTATCAGTTCACATTGTTGTTCAGTCCCTAAGTCATGTCCAATTTTTTGCCACCTCATAGACTGTAGCACGCCAGGCTCCCCTGACCCTCACTATCTCCCGGAGTTTGCTCAAATTCATGTCCGTTGAGTCAGTGATGCTATCTAACTATCAGATCCTCTGCTGCCCTCTTCTCCTTTTGCCTTCAATCTTTCCCAGCATCAGGGTCTTTTCCAGTGAGTCAGATGATCACATTAGATGGCCAAAGTATTGGATCTTCAGCATCAGTCCTTCCAGTGAATATTTAGGGTTGATTTCCATTAGGATTGACTGGTTTGATCTCCTTGCTCTCCAAGGGACTCTCAAGAGTCTTCTCCGGCACCAGAATTTGGAAGCATCAATTCTTCATTGCTCAGCCTTCTTTATAGTCCAACTCGCACATCCATACATGACTACTGGATAAACCATAGCTTTGACTATATGGACCTTTGTCAGTAAAATGATGTCTCTGCTTTCTAATATGCTGTCTAGGTTTGTCATAGCTTCTCTTCCAAGGAGCAAGTGTCTTTTGATTTTCTGGCTACAGTCACCGTCTGCAGTGATTTTGGAGCCCAAGAAAATAAAATCTCTCAGTAGCTTCCACTTTTCCCCCTTCTATTTGCCACGAACTGATGGGACCAGATGCCATGATCTTAGTTCTTTGAATGTTGAATTTTAAGCCAGCCTTTTCACTCTGCTTTTTCACTCTCATCAAGAAGCTCTTTAGTTCCTCTTCACTTTCTGCAATTAGAGTGGGATCAACTGCATATCTGAGGTTATTGATATTTCTCCCCACAATCGTGATTCCAGTTTGCGATTCATCCAGCCCAGCATTTCCCATGGTGTACTCTGCATAGAAGTTAAATAGGCAGGGTGACAGTGTACAGCCTTGACGTCCTCCTTTCCCAATTTGGAACCAGTCTGTTGTTCCATGTAAGGTTCTAACTGTTCCTCTTGACCCACATACAGATTTCTCAGGAGACAGGTCAGCTGGTCTGTTATTCCCATCTCTAAGAATTTTCAACAGTCTGTTGTTGTCCACACAGTGAAAGGCTTTAGCGTAGTCAGCGAAACAGAGGTAGATGTTTTGCTGGGATTCCCCTGCTTTTTCTGTGATCTTCTACTGTTGACAATTTGATCTCTGGTGCCTCTGCCTTTTCTAAACCCAGCTTGTACATCCATAAGTTCTCAGTTCATATACTGCTGAAGAATCTTGAACATAATCTTTACTAAGCATGTAAAATGAGTGCAATTGTATGATAGTTTGAACATTCTTTAGCATTGCCCTTCTTTGGGATTGTAATGAAAACTGACCATTTCCAGCCCTGTGGCCATTGCTGAGTTTCCCAAATTTGCTGATATATTGAGTGCAGCACTTTAACAGCATCATCTTTTAGGATTTTAAATAGTTTAGCTGGAATTCCATTACCTCCAATAGCTTTGTTGGTAGTAATGGAGTCAGACACATAGGTTAGATCATGAAGACTTTTTTTTCTATGTATTTTTATAATAATGAGGATGAAATCTCCCTTATATTACTACCATTCATTTATTTAGCTTTTTTTTTTAACTAAGACATGGGTCACCAGTAAAATTCAGTCTATTCCAATCTTCAGTGTGTACAGTAACCACTAGACTTTGAGTGTGTCAGTGATGAGGGTCACACATGATGATTCACTAGAAACCAACTTTAATCTTACTTTGTATTGTTGAGAAATTGAGAAAAATAGCCAAATTAGTGTGTTTTTTTTTTCAAGTGTTGAAGAACAAATTTAGTGACTTAACATTTTAACCTATTCTAGAATAGCAGCTCAAACTCCTATCCCTTCAAGGCCCAAAAATTGTTATAGGCATTTATTAATAAAGGATGGCATAGGTAGTCTCCAAATTAGAGATGCACGTGTTCTGATTTGTCATCATAAGTTCTTTATGGAGACACGGAGATAAGGGACTACAGACTTGGGGAAGGATTTTAGGAGTAGGGGGATAAGAAAGTGTACTGGGAATTATTAGAATAAGAAAGACAAAGAGAAAAGAGTAATGCTCAGTCACTCTGGTTATCAGTGCCATATAGTATTCTGAGCCTCCTCTGAGGATAAAGCTGGAGAAATCTCTCTGATTTCATAAGCTGTGCTTGCTTTTAGTTTAAGCCACTAGTTTAGCGCTTGTGATATGGTGGATGTGATTCTTACGGAGTAAAATGCTTGGAATGATTTCTTCTGTGAAACTTCATGCTCACATTCGCATTATACATTCAGTCCAGCCTAAAAAGATCCTTTTTATTTTTTCCCAAAATAGTACAAGAAATGAAGCTGCCGTCAACATATTATTGCCCTTTGAGCCCTGTAGTTAATTTTTGTATGTTACAGACTTGCACTTCCAGGAGCCCCATCTAACACGGAGCTGTTCTCTACTGTCGTGGGTGCATGGTGTGAGCTCCCTCTATTCCTCCTCAGTGCTCACTTAGGTGTTATGGCACACTTCAGGTCTGTTTGTTTTTAGAGACTTTGAATCATACTCCCTCTACCCCTGTTATCATCTACCCTTCAGTATCTCACTGGATATTCACGGAGTCCCTACTTTGTGAAGTTCTAAGCTGGGTGTTTGAGAAGATGGACTAACTCTCTCTCTGTCTGTCTCTATCTGCTCGTCAGGAATGTGAACAAGAGGGAGTTTGGGGGGAGAATGGATACATGTATATATATGAGTGAATCCCTTCGCTATTCATCTGAAACGATCACAACATTGATAATCGGCTACCCCAATACAAAGTAAAAAGTTAAAAGAGAAACCATTCCCTGTCCCTGTACTAAGAAAAAAAGAATAGAGACCAGAAAGAGAGGACAGTGTATTCTGTAACCGCGGTGTCCAAAGATCAGTCACGGTGGCGTGACAGTGTTTTCTGACAGTTCAGAAGCAGAGGACGCTGAGTCTGACTCCTGAGCTGGAGGCCTTGGACAAGTTAATGACACTTCTGAGCTTTAATTTCCTCATCTAGACTGTGGGGCTTGTGTTAGACATACTGCAAGGATATTTTGAGGAATATGATATGTGTGAAGCACAGTGTGTGGAAACAGGCTCTCATTCATGAAAGTTATTATCAAATGAGCAAATAATTGTGCACCTACAGTGGGCCAGGCACTGTTTTAACCCCATGGGTACATCAGTGAATAAAATAAGGAGCCCTGCCTTTGTGGAGCTTATATTTCATGTGAACAATTGTATTAGAACATTATTAGCAAACTCATCATGAACAAGTGTTTGCTGCTGTTACCATTGCATTATCCATCTAGAAGAAAGTGAAAAGAGATGAGTAGGGTTTTGACAGTCTGTGAAGGATATGTGGAGGGGGAGGAGGTCGGGGAGAAGGAATAACATGAATTAAAGCATGGAGTGGGAAGTCTGCGCAGGATGGGCTCAGGGACAACTGCTGAGGGGTGTGTTGGGCCAGTGTGGGTGGCTGATCTGGCACCAGGGCCGTTGGTGCCAGACCAGGGGTTTCTAGACAGTGATAAGCTGTGTGAGCCATCAGGGATATTTACCGTTGGGTGTGATTTGGCCAGATCTGGATTTTAGGAAATTTTCATGTGTGTGACTTATAAAGGAAATTGGAAGGGACAGAGACTGGAAGTTGGAAAGCTCAGGTCAATTGCAAAAGTTTAGTGAAGAAAAAACCCAAAAAGGAATGATTTGAAACTAACCCCCTGTTATTTATTAAGTCTGTATGAAGAATTTTTGAAATTTAATGTTTCAAAGTCTTATTGATACAAAATACTGAAATCCTAAGTGTACCCAGCTTATTTTTATAAATATATATTATATACATTCTCATGTGAACACCATCTAGATTGAGAGAGAGAATATTACCGATGCCTGTATTGGGGACTTTGAACTCAGAGGGCAGGGTGGGCACTGTTTGCGGTGGCCGGTTTCAGGATGGTGGCCAAGCCCACGGGGAAATCCCACCTAGCCAGCCGTCTTGTCAGCTCTCCAGTCCATCTCCCTCCCCTTCCTCCCTGAGCAGCCAGCTGCTACATTAACCAGACAGCAGGAAGAGAGGCAGACTGTATGTCCCAGAGGCTGCACCTTTTCCTGAGTTAACTTTTTAAGTGGGATACACGAAGCACATTTACCCTAATGGCCCCAAACATGAGAGAATCACATTTTATACCAGCCCTGGGTTTCCTAAAGGGAAACAGTAGAAATATTTACAAGTAGCTTTAGTGTGGCCAGGACCTACCTAAACAAACCACAAATAGAGATCCTGTCAGCCAGTGCACAAGCGTAGGGGGTCGCTGGGTCGCGGGTGTGACAAGGGAGCTGAGGGCCCCAGCTCAGTGCGGTTTGCTATCTCCTTCTCCACGTAATTGTACAGTGTTCTCTTTATGCACAGGCAGGGGTCCATTTTTATTCCAATGCTGGTAACTGCATTGCCATATAGTAGTTAAATATGTGTGTATCGGTTGTAAAAGACCACTAAGATTGGTCAAATATAAGAGGGTTGATTCTCTAAGTTGTATTTATTCAACTTCTGTAACTATTGTGTGGTCAGTTTTATACCAAGGCAAATGGGCAGTGCTTTCTAGATAAAAGGTATTGATTGAGCATTGAAGTAGTGTTTTGTATGTTTAAGTGTATGCAGAAATATATACTCTGGCAAATGGAATTTGAAGCTTTTGTTTTCCCTAATTGGTTCATGTCATAAAAGTTTACTTTTCCAAATGGACTTGGGAAATGTATGTTTGGGAAGGCATGAATGGAAAGTCAGAAGAAACAGACAAAGAATTGCATTGATTCCTACCGAACTGAATTTTAACACTGGGAGGAGCTTGAAGATTAGTGGTTTTCCTTTTTCCTCTTTATTTTTGCTGTAGTCATCAGATAAAAAAGATTAATTCTGAGCTGCTGTGGATGAGGATTGGGGTGGGAAAGGTGAGCAGGAAGGGTCCCGAAAAATCTTCCCAGGTCTGAATGGATTTAGCCCAGGTCTTCTCAGCCCACTCCAGTTCTTGTGCATGTCTTTCCATAATTCAGTCTGTTATAATCAGATGTATGTATGTATAGAATATTTATGAATCCTTCATGGTCGCCTAGCTGCCTGAGGTCTCTTGAGGAAGCCCCTATGGTTAGTTGGTATCCACTGTGTGCCTAGGGCACATGTGCAGGAGTTGGAAAAGTCTCTGTGGTTATTTTTGTAGCATATCTCTGACCTCTCCTGGGCATGTCTGCGATGGATTGAGAGATCAGCTTGCGCATCCTTTTCTGCAAGGCCACCCCTCCTTGCTCATGCCTGACTTCCTACCTGACACATCTAATTAAAAAAATCTTCTGTACATCAAAGGAAGCACTCAAGAGAGTGAAAAAGCAAGCTATGGAATAAAGTGCAAATTATATATCCGATAACAGAGTTTGTATAAGGGACTTCTTCAAGTCAACAACAGCAAAACAAATTCAATTAAAAAATGGGCAGAGGACTGAACAGAATTTTGTGGATCCTGAGTTTCAGTTTTGCAAGGTGGAAATGTTCTACAGACCTGTTGCACAACAGTGTGAATGTATTTAACCCACCGAACTGTACACTTAAAAATGCCTAAGATGATAAATTTAATGTTATGTATTTTTTTTACTATAATACAAAGAAAATAGTCTTCATGCTTGTCCCTGTTTCTTTGAGCAAAATGATTTCTCCTGTTTCTGAGTGTCCTTTTTTCTAAGACTGCAAGTCAGGGTGATTTTTGCAGATCTGATTTTAACATCCTGACTGATGGTGTTTCATGTGATCTCAAGAAACACATAGCTTTCATGTTGCTTTGCTCTTCTTGTGAAACTGGAAAGATGATGATGATTTGTTGTTTCATAATTTTTAAAATATTTTCACAATTCGTGCTGTGCCAAACGGCTTCATCAATTTCAGACAAGGCTAAAGATTTATTTAGCCTCACCCACTTATAGGTGAGGGCTTAGAGAGTAGATTACACATCTGGATGCAACATTCATGTCCCCTGATGTACTTACGTTAAGTGACAATGTCCATTGGGATTGCTTTCTCCCAGAAGTTTTTAGAGTGAAATTTTATGCCTGTATTTCAATTGTCGTATTATGAAATTGATTCCAGACTCAAATAAAATGAAAATGAAGTAGGGATGAAAAGGTATGTAGTTTCCTTGGTGCAATTCAACTTAAGAGGGGAAGCACCCAATTTTTAATACGAGCAGTTTACAGCCACTCATGGTTAAATGGTTTATAGGATTCTTTGCAACAAAAGGTGGTCTAATTATCAAGGAGGAGAGAATAATGTAGCCAGGTTATTTACAATGTGTGACTTACTTAAATTATGATCCTGTTAACTATACAAAAATGACAGAAAGCAGAAACATCAGAGCAAATTAAACATTTTGGCTTTTCATTAATGATCTTGAATATAGGAGGTGTGCACAAGGTTAATTTTTTTCCCCTTTAAACATCACATGAGGCCTGCCCTCAGAGTGAACCTGCCATTTAAAAGATTCAGTGCATTAGCTCCTAAACAGAAAAAGAAATGACAGTAGTTTTTTCTTTTCCACTGGGCCACACTAGAGTGTTTAGTTTCCGTCACTAAATCACACGGTAGGTTTTCTAATGCCCTTCTAGATCGATTCTATGTGTGATTTCTTTCCTCATGATTATTGTTTTGTGAGTTACTAGTTGATTTTAATTGTTCTTATTTGCAGGCTTTAAACATTGATGGCCTGTGTCATTTACAACTTTCTTTTGTGGCACTGACCTTTGTGAGTGTTTATACATATGAATCCCAGGACATTTTTTCAGCTCTTTAGAATGAAGGGGGGTTGTTAGGGAGATTTGTTAGTTATAAAACAGATGAAGAGTGTCCGAAAGGAACTAGAAAACTTATATTCAGAAGCCAATTCATAGGAGAAAATACAGAATTTTACTAGAGTAAAATATTATATTATAGTAAGTTTTATAATAGAGATATTATAGTAAGTTACTGTTAAATTTAAAATTTAACAGTTTTTTAAAAAGCATAATCATAATGTTTCCCTCAGAAATTGTCCAGAGAATTAATAACAAAAGAAAACATATAGAAAATACTAATAATTATTTATTTAATGGGAGCATTAATATTCAACAAAGAGAGAACACATATTCAAGTGCTTAACACAAAAATCAAGGTCAGACCAAATCACAGAGAAAATCTCCATACATTTCAAAAGTTAGACCCCATATGTAGCATGAAGAAAAGTGGAAGTGTTAATCACTCAGTCATGTCCCACTCTTTCTAACCCCATGGGCTGTAGCCTACGAAGCTCCTCTGTCCATGAAATTCTCCAGGCAACAATACTGGAATGAGTAGCTATTTGCTTCTCTAGCGGATCTTCCCAACCCAGGGTTCGAACCTGGGTTTCCTGCATTGCAGGCAGATTCTTTACCATCTAAGCCAGGGGAGTCACCATATGCAGTGTCCGTTCTTCAAACAAGCTATGATAATACTAGATGTCAGATCAGCCTTCCTTCAGTCTAACAACTTAGACATTTGAAAATATTATTCTTTATAACTGTTGTATTTAATTCACATGCCATAAAATATACCCTTTGAAAGTGTTCAGTTTGGTGGTCTTTAGTATATTCACAGAATTATGCCACCACAAACACTGTTTAATTTCAGGACATTTTCATCCCCTCCAGAAGAACCTCCGTTCCTGTTAGTTCAGAACATTCCTGTTAGTTAGAACCCCTGTTCCTTCTCCTTCACCTCTCTCCTCAACTCTTGGCAACCACTGCTGCTGCTGCTAAGTCACTTCAGTCGTGTCCGACTCTGTGTGACCCCATAGACGGCAGCCCACCAGGCTCCCCCGTCCCTGGGATTCTCCAGGCAAGAACACTGGAGTGGGTTGCCATTTCCTTCTCCAATGCATGAAAGTGAAAAGTGAAAGTGAAGTCGCTCAGTCGTGTCTGACTCTTCACAACCCCATGGACTGCAGCCCACCAGGCTCCTCCGCCCCTGGGATTTTCCAGGCAAGAGGACTGGAGTGGGGTGCCATTGCCTTCTCCGTTGGCAACCACTAACCTGCTTCTTTTCTTGTCTTTATCTGCCAGCTCCAAAGATTTCATACACATGGAATATAGAATCATAAACTGTGTATTCTTTTCTGTCTGGCTTCTGTTACTTGGCTTGTTTTCAGGGGTCATACCTGTTGTAACATCAATCAGTACATGATTCCTTTCTACACAGCTTGATAATGTTCCATAGTTTGATCATGCCACTTTCCCTTCCCCATTCATCTATCAGTAGCCATTTGGGTTATTTCCACCTTTTGGCTATTATGAATAATGATTCTGTGAACATTCATGTACAGTTTTTTGTGTGTTCATTTTTTAAACTCTTGAGTTAAAGAAGAAAATCATAATTAGAATGGCAGACTATTTAGAAATTACTGAAGATGACAATGCCCCATACAGAAATCCATATGCTGTGGTCAGAACAGTTCTCAAAGTACAAATTAGTCTTAAAAGATATTTTTAAAAAGACTTAAAATTGCTGAAAATAAGTAAACTAAGTATTCAAATCAATATTTGAGAAAAGAATAATAAAATTATCCAACGTAAAATAACATGAGTAATAACTGTTTTTTCCCATAAATTATATAAAATAAGATAAAAGGAAAAATCCTTACAGACTTTATAAATAAAATTAAAAAAACACTTCTTTGAAAACTGATAAAATAGGAACACCTCTAAGAAGCTTAATTGGAAAAGAAAGGGTTTACAAGCCTTTCTTGCAAACCTTTATAACCAAAGGTTTACAAGCATTTTCTATGCACCTATCTTTTTAGTAATGAAGTAGAAATTTTAAACAACTATAAATTATCAAAATTGACTAGGAAGTACGTATGAATAGAAAATAACCATAGAAGAAAATTACTTTTCCATTATCTGTCCATCCAACCATTCATCCTTCTATTTCCATCCCAACCAGCTATCTAATGCTTTTTGAAAAGTAGCCAGTTTCCTCCCTCCTAAATACCACATACAGACGTTTGTCCTGGCAATTTATTTACCTTTAAAGTGTCGATAAATACAGGAAACAAACAAAGTTTATAGTACAAACTCGCTTAAGTTGTTTTACCCAAACCAAACAAGAATGTGACCAAGAAAATGTGGAACCATCTCACTTATCAATACAGATTCAAGCCAAGTACAGAAAAATACCAAAAGAATAACACACAGCAGTGTTGTAGGCTTAATCTAAACTAGGAGGATAAGGGTAGTAGAATATTAGGAAACCAGTCTAATTCACTAAGTTAATAGGATTAAATACTAACATTTATATGTTCAATTCAGTTGCTCAGTCATGTCCAGCTCTTTGTGACCACATGGACTGCAGCATGCCAGGCTTCCCTGTCCATCACTTATTCCCAGAGCTTGCTCAGACTCATGTCCATCAAGTTGTTGATGCCATCCAACCATCTCATCCTCTGTCATCCCCTTCTTCTCCTGTTTTCAGTCTTTCCCAGCATCAGGGTCTTTTCCAGTGAATCAGTTCTTCACATCAAGTAGCGCAAAGTATTGGAGCTTCAGCTTCAGCATCAGTCTTTCCAGTGAATATTCAGGACTGATTTCCTTTAGGATAGACTGGTTGGATCTCCTTGCAGTCCAAGGGACTCTCAAGAGTCTCCTCCAACACCACAGTTCAAAAGCATCAATTCTTAGACACTCAGCTTTCCTTATAGTCCAACTCTCAAGCCCATATATACTACTGGAAAAACTATAGTTTTGACTAGATGGACCTTTTATCAGCAGAGGAATGTCTTTGCTTTTTAATATGCTGTCTAGGTCGGTCATAGCTTTTCTTCCAAGGAGCAAGCGTCTTTTAATTTCATGGCTGCAGTCACCATCTGCAGTGATTTTGGAGCCCAAGAAAATAAAGCCTGTCACTGTTTCCACTGTTGCCCCATCTATTTGTGGTGAAGTGATGGGGCCAGATGTCATGATCTTAGTTTTTTGAATGTTGAGTTTTAAGGCAGCTTTTTAACATTCATATGATCATCTATATATATGATAAATATTAGAAGCAGTTATAAGCACTAAAGCTTCAATAAAATTGATTCATCATTAGGTTATTAATCAACAAAAATGAGTCTTTTCTCATATGATAGCATTAACCACATGTACAATATTATGGGGGGGAAGATCTCTCATATTTGTATCCCAATCTATAAAAATATGACTGTAAACTTAGCAGAAAATGTATATGAGACAGCAGAACTTTCACTGAAGCGACGAGATGTTGATGAATAAAGATGCATCTAACTCCTGGCCTCAGTGCTACAAAGTATGTTTTCTCCAGGTTAATTTAACGCATGCAGTTCCAATAAAATCCTAATAGAATCTTTTTTAAAGCTTGACAGATTGCTTCTCAAGTTCATACAAAAGAATAAATAAGGAAAAATGGCCCCAAAATGTATTTAAAAAGTAGTAATTGTTGGGAGTTTGCCCCCCTAAATTTTAAAACATGCTGTGGAAAATCTATAAATAGATCCATGTGTACATTAGAATTTAATACATGATAAAGAGAAAAATTTCACATCAGTAGGAAAGGATGGACTAGTTAATACATAGTATTAAGTCAACAGGCAGTTTCTTTGGGAAAATACATATCTAGATACCTATTTCATGCCACACACTGTATTTCAAATCTATAAAACCCTAGAAGAAAATAAAGCAATATATATCTATAGTTGTGGAGAAAGCCTTTAAAAGCATGACAGAAATCTCTGAAGTCTTAAAAAGAAAACTAACAAATTCAGTTTTTTGAAATTATGGTGAAAGACTGTAATAAACAGGATTAAGTGAATAGACAACCGGGAGAAAACACGTGAAACTGTGTAACAGATAAAGGGTTAATATTCAGAATTTATAGAAAGCTCCCACACATCAGTATGGAAAGACAATGGAATAGAAAAGTGTGAGGATGATATGAACAATTGCCTAAGAAATACAAATGGCTAATAAACATATCAAAATGCTGTCACCTTCCCTTATGATCAGGGAAAATGGCTATTGGATTCAGTTTTCATCTATCACATTGCCCCAAAATTACAATGACTGATAACGTCTGGTACTTGGGAAGGTGTGGTGAGAAGGGCACACTTACATAGCCTTACTAGAAATTTGGATTTACATAGCCTATTTACAAGGATTGCATCTAAGCCAAACTTAAACATGTACTTTTGACCTAGCAGTTCTATTACCATAGCATAGAAATTCATTGTAGCAATATTAAAAAAAAAAAAGAATAAAACTTGAGGACACCTTAAATGTCCCTTAGAAAGGAACAAATTAAATAAATTTGGAATATTCTTTATCTGTTATACCATGCAGCCATTGAAAAGAATAATAAGCTGATTTTGTATAATTCGACATGGATAGATGCTGCTAAGTCACTTCAGTTGTGTCCGACTCTGTGCGACCCCATAGACGGTGATGTCAGTTAAGAGCCCTGGTCTGAAACAGAGTTGTCATCCACAAGCTGGTTACCCTTGAACAAGTTACTTCTCCAAGTGTTACTTTACCCACCTTGAAAAGTGGGACTGTTTATAGTGCTCACCCGCTAAAGGTCTGTGCGAATTAAATGGGATCTCCATGCATCAAGCTGGAGACAGCAGTAAGAAGTGGATATAAAATGTGACACAGCAGCTACATAGTTGCCTGCGTATTGACAAAGTCAAAGAAGGTCCCTATCACAGTGCTTGTAGTAATTAACCTAGGGGAGTTTCAGTTCAGTTCAGTTCAGTAGCTCAGTCGTGTCCAACTCTTTGCGACCCCATGAGTCCCAGCACGCCAGGCCTCCCTGTCCATCACCATCTCCTGGAGTTGACTCAAACTCACGTCCATTGAGTCCGTGATGCCATCCAGCCATCTCATCCTCTTTCATCCCCTTCTCCTCCTGCCCCCAATCCCTCCCAGCATCAGAGTCTTTTCCAATGAGTCTACTCTTTGCATGAGGTGGCCAAAGTATTGGAGTTTCAGCTTTAGCATTAGTCCTTCCAAGGAACACCCAGGACTGATTTCCTTTAGAATGGACTGGTTGGATCTCCTTGCAGTCCAAGGGACTCTCAAGAGTCTTCTCCAACACCACAGTTCAGAAGCATTAATTCTTCAGTGCTCAGCTTTCTTCACAGTCCAACTCTCACATCCATACATGACCACTGGAAAAACCATAGCCTTGACTAGATGGACCTTTGTTGGCAAAGTAGTGTCTCTGCTTTTCAATATGCTATCTAGGTTGGTCATAACTTTCCTTCCAAGGAGTAAGTGTCTTTTAATTTCATGGCTGCAGTCACCATCTGCAGTGATTTTGGAGCCCCCCAAAATAATGTCTGACACTGTTTCCACTGTTTCCCCATCTATTTCCCATGAAGTGATGGGACCAGATGCCATGATCTTCATTTTCTGAATGTTGAGCTTTAAGCCAACTTTTTCACTCTCCTCTTTCGTTTTCATCAAGAGGCTTTTTAGTTCCTCTTCACTTTCTGCCATAAGCGTGGTGTCATCTGCATATCTGAGGTTATTGATATTTCTCCTGGCAGTCTTGATTCCAGCTTGTGGTTCTTCCAGCCCAGCGTTTCTCATGATGTACTCTGCATATAAGTTAAATAAACAGGGTGACAATATACAGCCTTGGCATACTCCTTTTCCTATTTGGAACCAGTTTGTTGTTCCATGTCCAGTTCTAACTATTGCTTCCTGACCTGCATGTAGGTTTCTCAAGAGGCAGGTCAGGTGGTCTGGTATTCCCATCTCTTGAAGAATTTTAGGGATATTCATTTCTTAACTTCACACATCTGTGTGATTTTTAATTATTTAAAGGTTTTTCCATTTAAAAAAAATCAGCAAATGCTATTTTGTAATTTTGAAAGCTAATAAAATGGTTTAAAAAATCCCACCACCCCTGCTGTGGGGTATTTCTACCAGCATCAATCTCCCCACCACCTCTGCATTCATTTTGATTGATCAATTTAGTTTATTGGGTAAACCAATAAGTCTTTCTTATTCCCACACCCCTGAGTTTTGAATAATCCAGAACACAGGAATAGTAGTAAAGAAACTGTTTAATCTCAGTTCAGTGACACTTTTCTTTAAGTGTCCCTTAGAAGGTTTTTCCTTTCCTGGCAGCTTTTGTTATTCAGCATGGATTGACTTGCCTGAAGAAAGGATTTAGCTGAAACAGAGTCAGAAGAAGAAATTTTGGGTTATAGGGAAAATGGGCTCTGAGTGAGGCCCTTAGCCTTTCAGCAGCTTTTCAATAGATGCACTTCTGCCTCCACCACCCCCACCCCTACATCCTGCCCCCACCTTTGAAGAAGCAAAGCAAATTCTTTTCTTTTCAGTCTCTGTAATTCTCTCCTTCGTCTTCCTTTTCCTAGCCTTTTTCCTTCCTTCCTTCATATTCCTTAGACTAGGGATTGGTCTCACCTCATTCAGAATTTAAGAGGCTGATGAGCCCTTTTTTTTGAAAGTTACTTGTTTTTCTAACTATCGGAAACATTAAACGAAAACCTGAGACTAAGTTCCCAAGAATAAAGTACTCCAAATGAGTTTCAAATAAGGTTGGGTCAGTCTTTTGCTCAAGTGTGATAATAACGTCTCTTAATCTGTATCTTTCTTGCCCACTCCCCTCCCCGACAATTGGGTGGTGTGGAGAGACCTAGGAATTCTGTGATGATTCTAACCTTTCTCATTGTACTGCCACACTCTTAGTATCACCAGCAAATGACATCGCTTTTCATTACTATAGCTGCCTTCAGCCATAGATTCAGAAAGGTCAATTTTAATTAAAAACCAAAGAAAAATACATTTTGTGGGTTTTTTTTCCCTTTAGAAGAATAGGTTATTAGCTTTCTTTGTAACTCTTGCTATCTTGCTGAACTTTCCAAGAATGTAGACAGACTCTTAAAATTCTTTGGCAGATCACCTCTTCAGCTGGCACGCCGCAGGCACTTTGGAAGAAGAGGAACGCTCATCCCTGTTCCAGCTCTCTGGGGGGTGTCCAAGAGTAGGATTTACATCATCCCAATAAATCATCTGTCAAATGTTAGAGCAGAAAAAGTTATAAGGTGATCATCTTAGTGCAGCTCCCATTTTGCAGATGAAATTGAGGACTGATGGCTTTGCTTGACTTTGTCCCAGGTTCCTAGCAAGCTGGGAATGGAGAAAAGAGGGAGGGAGGAAGGGCAGATGGGCATGTGTATAGGCTAAGAGGTGGCGCTAATGGTAAAGAATCCTCCTGCCAATGCAGGAGACTCAAGAGACACAGATTAGATCCCTGGGTCGGGAATATCCCCTGGAGGAGGAAATGGCAACCCACTTCAGTATTCTTGCCTGAAGAATCCCTTGGACAGAGGAGCCTGGCGGGCTACAGTCCATGGGGCTGCAAAGAATCAGACATGACTGAGCGACTGAGCACACATTTGCTTACTTGGGTCTTTGGTGAGATTAGATTCACAAAGTTTTTTTTTTTAATTAAGGTATAATCACGTAACATAAAATTCACCATCTTAACCACTTTAAAGTGTACAATTCAGTGACTTTTAGTGCATTCACAGTGTGGTATACCTGTCAGCACTATCTAATCCCAGAACATTTTCCTCACTCCAAAAAGGAACTCTATACCCACTAAGAAGCCATTCACTCTTCCTCCTTCCCTGTGGCCCCTGGAAATCACCAGTCAGCTTCCCACCTCTGTGGGTCTGCCTATTCTGCATATTTCATGTAAGTTGAATCCCATATCTGGTCTTTGTGACTGGCTCCTTTCACTTAACATAATGTTCTCAAAGGTTCATTCATGTCGCTGCATGTGTCAGAACTTCATTTCTTTTTATGGCAGAGTCATGCTCCATTGTATAAGTAAATCACATTTTGTTTACTCATCTGTCAGTGGATATCTGGGTTGTTTCTTCTACTTGTTAGCTATTATGGATAATGCTGCTTTGAACATTTGTGTACAAGTCTTTGTTTGAATACCTGTTTTCGATTCTCTTGGGTATATACCTACTAATGGAATTGCCAGTCATATGATAATTCTATGGGTAACTTCTTGAGGACCTACCAGGCTCTTTTTCACAGTAGCTCTGTGATATTTTTAAAGCAGTATGTAACTGGCAATGTTTCTTAAAACAAACACTGCGTTATGTGCCAGGCCTTGAGAACAAAGATGAATATAAAGCAGCCCCCATTCATAGACAAAGATTCTCAAGGAGAAGAAATAGTTAGGATTGACATGGTGGAGGTGGGAGGTGCTGGGCTTAAGGAGGACATGTCAAACTCAGGCTTGGCTGTGGCACTTGTCAAGGCTAGAGATCACATAGGAAGAGATGGACTTAAAATACTTGGGATTCTTGCATGCAGAGAGCACATCTTTTGGATGGAGAGAGATGGTCCACCGTCTCTAATGGTCCACCATTGGCGGGTAGCCATCATTATGGAAGGCTACCTTCTAGCCAGAATGTTGGTTTCCTAGCTTTTCATTGCCTCTAGTACTGACTTAGCTCTGCTTCTTAATGTGAACCCACTCTATACTTCTAGTGAAACTCCGATCTTTTGCAGCATTTTCCCACCCTCCTTATATTTTTGCAGGATCATAGCGCCCCAGAGGCCTCTGTCTGCTAGATGGACAAAGAAAATACACACACTTAATTGTAAAATATGCTGTAATACACATGAAACAATCAGGAAGACAGTGTTAACAAAGCCACCCTCCTACCATGTGGTAGGTGAAAGGTGACTGTACTCAGTTGCTCAGTCATGTCCTCAGTTGCTCAGTCGTGTCTGACTCTTTGCAACCCCATGGACTGTTAGCTGCCAGGCTCCTCTGTCTGTTAGATTCTCCAGACCAGAATACTGGAGTGGGTTGCCGTTCCCAACCCAGGAATCAAACCAATATCTCTTGCTTCTCCTGCACTGGCAGTCAGATTCTTTACCATTGGCCACCAGGGAAGCCTGGTAGGCAAAAGGCTGGTTATTATTTTGATTTTTTACTTGATCTTATGAGGCCTGGTGCACCTCTGAGCTCCCATCCTGACCCCACCCCATTTTCCAGCTGCTGCCGGTGCTGTTTCTAAAGTGCAGAGTTAATCCTGTCACGAGCCCCACTCCCAACACACCCCGAACTCAGCATTGTTCAGTGCATCTTTATTTCCTTCAGGGGCATCACCATACCCTCAGGGCCCTTCTGTGTGGTGCTGGCATCCACCTCTTCTATAGTCTCCTCCCCAGCTCCCTGCTCCCCTCGATCCTGTCCTCTAACCCAGTGGGTCTGCGTTTCCCCAGACATCACCCTGCTGTCTTGCGTCTGTACCCTCACACCACTGACTGCTTCTTTGAAATGTCGTCTTTGTCTCCCAGCCGTCTTAACCTGACTAACTCCTGTTCATCCTTCAAAACCCATCCTGTGAGACCCTAACACATAAACCTCTCCCCACGAGGACTGTCTCTTTCAGGCACCCAGGGTGTTACTTTCTTGTGGGGACCCATCATCTTAGATTGGACTAGTGAACAAGTTTGAAGGCTGCACTTCCCTGGGTGATCTAGATTCTGGCACCCAGACAGCGAGACGTCCTCTCCTCCTGTAGGATGAGAGGAGCCATTCGTTCAAACTCCGACAGTTAGTGTTATTCCTTGGCAGTTTCTCAGGAAACATGGTCCTTACTAGCATTTGTAGGTATGAGAAATACAGTTTCTGAGGTTCTCAAGATGTGTTTTTAAGTCCTGTGTACTGCCAGACGGCTAATTACAGAGGAATTCTCTTCCCTCAAGATGTTAATAAAGAGGAAAGCAGCCCTTTCCTAAATGTTGGCAAGGATACTCAGATTCAAAACTCTTGGCCCTGGTGTGTATTATAGTCATAATCCATAAATTCAAATAATCTGAAGTATGTAGGTCTCTCTTGCCCTCAGGCTGATGAAGGTCAGACACAAAAATGTCCTGGAAAGTGAAGAAACACAAGATGCAATGATATTTTCTTGGCTCCAGAGACCAAGGCTTGGGAAGTAGATGCCATCATAGAATTTTGTGCTGCCTCATAATTTTACACTTGAGTAAGATGTCTAGATTCATTTTTCCCACGTCTGTGTCACCTTAAAAAAAAAAAAAAGCATACCAAATCCATCTAAATTTGAGCTGAAAGAATCCCAAGTAAGGAAGTACAATCATTCTGGGCAGTGACTTGGAGAGGAGGTGGGGTCTCCTTCCCTCCTGCCAGCCAGCATCCCCTCTGCTCCAGGCAAACATAGATACAAGCAGACATTAGCTGCCAAGCAACAGTTCTTTGTGTTGGGAGCCACAACAAAGTCTTTTGCTCCGAATTTCTATTGCACAACTTCTATTGTGTGTATTTTAATTTTTAAAAAATGTGCCACATATGTCGAGGGCACCTGTTGGTTTGCATTCTGTGAAAGAATTTGTGTGTTTGAGAGCACACAATAGCTGTAAAACAGAAATCATCTGTTTTGGTTTCCAGAAGGACGTTCTTTCCTTAATAGATGTTTTATTAACTTGCTTACTATGTTGAATTTGGGGTGTATGACATTAAATATTGCTTGAGTACATAGAGTATCTGAAGTGACCCATGGGATAGAATACAGCTGGCTAGAGAACTGAGGTTTTCTACCCAATGTGGCTAGCACCATCCATTCCAAATTCCTTGCTTAATGTTGGGTGATCATATAATTGCTATAATTTGTTTTTTCTTATTTGAACCATTCTTCTAAGTGGGCATCGCATGTCTGCACATGTCTGAAGTGGAGCTCTTGATCCCCACCCCCCACCGCCCAACAGACACACACACTCTACTGGTTCCTCGCCCAGCTGTTTCTGTCTCGGGCCAGGGGACACCATCCCCTGCCTTGCGGCTCAGTCACTGTCACCTTCCTGCCTTCAAAACTGCTGAGCTCCGCCTCACCCTTTCCCAGTGACACCTTCCAGTCCCTCTGAGCCGTTAGATCTTTGTGTGCCCCGCTTCTCATCCTTTAAGGCTTGACATGGACGCTCCTCCTTAGAGCGTTCTTCCCCATCACTCTTGCTCATATTATCCTTTTGTTTTCTTTACTATTCTCATCACTCATGGATATTTTTCTTATCTGTTTGTTGTTTGTCATTTTCTATTCTAAGCTATTAGCTGCACAAGAACAGGACTTTGCTTGCCCTGCTCCGAATTACCTGCCTGTCTTGTAATTGGCACACAATAGATATTTGAATGAATGAGTGGAATGAGTAAAATGAAATGGGCTTTAGATGTTTCATAGGAGGAGTCTGAAGAGCCCAACTAGTGTATAAAATGGAAGCCTTTCTAAAAGTTGAATTCAGTTTTAATAAAATCAAAGATTTTTTTCATGTGTAAAGAATACCCTTTAATAATAACTTAGATTTGCATTATCTGGACTCTCAGCATTTTTTAATATGTTGGAGTCTTCAGTTCGAGGACTTTCTGAAAGGCTAACTTTAATAACATCAGACCTGCCATTTCCACAGGGCTTAGAATAGATTCTAAAATGCCAGAGAAAATTAAATGCAAAAAAAGCTCCAGTTAATTAATGTTTCAGAATAAATTAATGCTTTAGGTCTGACTTTAACTGACAAGAATGGTGAATTTCAAAGTTAAAACTGCCGTCCCCCCTTGTCTGTTTCGTGCTATGTTCAGTCATTCCAGTTATTTATCTCCTTGGGGGGAAAAGGAAACATACTTACTGAATTTTAAATTAAAATGAAAGACACAGTTATACTGGCTATTCTTAGGGGAATGGCTTTTAGCATTCCTCCTAACTCTAGTTATGTGATAATTCCTGAACTTTCAGAGTTGGGAACAGATCCCAAATAGCTTTGTCTGTTGCAGCAATGCACATACAGAGAAGAGAGGAAACTAACATTTTCGTGTATGTTGTGTTCCAGGGACTGGCTTGGCTTATTACATATATCTCAGTAAATTAATTTTGGAATGGAGTGTGCATTGGACATGGGGTAGGGGAGACATATTTTCATCTTTTCTGATTTATTTCTTGTTTATCCTTGGATCTCAGTCCATAGAATAGAACTGGCAACAACTTGTGACATTTCTTTCTTTTTCTTCTTCCTCATTGTCCCTCCTTCACTTTCTGAACCTTTGTTTCCTTCCTTGTTTGCAGGATTAATGATTACTATGTCTATCTCGCAAGAATATTATGAGATCATGAGATGATTGTTTGTGTGTGTCCAGTATAGTACTTGAAACTAAATTATTTGTTTTTAAATATGAGAATGTTCTTAGAGGATTCCTATGCTGAGGAGAGCTAGGCAGATCTCCAGAGTCTTTAAACCTTAAGATTCTGTGATCTTACTGGACTGTGATTCCATGTACTGCACCGTCATGAATCTATAAAAATTTAATCTTTTTGCCTCCAACTTACCATTGTTTATTAATTTGTTAACACAAATATTTCAGTATGAAATTATAATCAAGGTGCCAAGCAGTAGAGTTTCAGAGATAAAAGATACTCCCTATTTACATTCTACCTTGTTCCACAGAAGGGTTTGAGGTAGAGATGTTCATTGTGAACATTTGTTTTTCTTGTATAATACTTTGTGTTCCAAATACAGACAGGCTAGATATGTACTGACTTCTAAATGTAGTCAGCAAAGTCTTTTGCTTTAAATAGGTACCTGTTTTTTTTTTTTTTGTCATTTCCTACTTTCTTATAAAAGTCATGTGGAAAGGACAAGTTCCAGGTAATTTTAATTCTGTTTGGTTGGGTTCCAGCTTTAGTTAATCAAGAACTTACTGGAGTTAGGAAGTGTACACTTTGCTTTTTTTGAAATTATAGTTATTTGATATTTGCAAGTAATTCTGGGGAACAAGCATTTCAAACACAGAATATTCATAAGAAATAACAATATTATAAAAAACAGATGTTAAGTCCTTTTGTTTTTAACAAATATTCTCCATTGTTTATAAATGTTTGAAAGAAAATAACAAATACAATAGTAGCATTTTCATCTTTTCCTCTTTCCCTTCCTTTATCTAGTCCTTTTAGGCAAATAAAATTATCTGAAAATGAGCATAAATCTCTTATATTAATTAATAGGAGCACATGGTTATTTGCTAGGCATTGTGTAGCCAGTGTTCTTATTTAAATTAAGCCTGTTGATCTGGTGTCTAAAAGGACAGCTGCAACACTCATTGGTGGCCTATTTTTGGCTAGGTAAGTGAATCATGGACACAAACAGTATTAGAGTAATTCAGTTGAAAGAGAACATACAATATGTAACCTTGAAGGTAGAAATTGATTGTGGCCTTAAATGACTTACCTGCACAATCTTCTTTGCATGGAAAATTCCCTTTCTGCCTGCTCTTTGTCTGGTGTTGACCTGCTGTATCATCAGTTCTGATTCCCCACCTCTGCCCCACCCCCCCCACCCCACCCCCACCCCCGCCCCATCCTTTGTTTAGTACCAGTTGTAAGAATTATCAAGTGAGTTTCAAGCTCTTTTCAAATGAAAATGGTGACATTGTGACATTGCAAGTGAAAATCCCCAAATCTCCCTGTTCCTTCCTAGTAAAGCAATTTAGATGTGCATGTGCCTAAAAGAAGAATGAGTGATGAGTAGAAGTTACTGGAGGCATTTTGTCAGGAGACAGATGTGATCTCTAGTGCTGTGCAAAAATGGAGTGAGTGACCTAGCAGAAGATCCCACGTTGCTGGAGGTGTTGTGAATGGTTTAGAGTTGACCTGTAAGAGTTGAATTAAGCTGAGTAAAAGTTGCATTTTTAAACAATTAATATATTCTTTATTCCCAAATAAAAGCTCTAGCAAGATGTTGCACATTTATACAAAGGTTTGGATGTCCCTAGAAAGTTCACAAAGAGCAGAAAACAGAGCCTGTTGTGACAGGAATGCCACACTGGTCAGCAGGCTCTGATCTGCATTTGGCAAGAAGTGCCTCCTGAGGACCCCCATCCTTTCCTGGGGTGCCAGTCCCTGCCTCAGGGACACCTTCCGTAGAAAACCGTAAGAACACACATAGGTCATTTGTCTGCAAGTACTGCAAAAAGTAAATAAATAAAAATATGAACCTAACAAAATGATGTAAAAATATGAACCTGACCTTAGCTCCAGGGCTTCCCGGGGGCTCAGACAGTAAAGAATCTGCTGCAATGCAGGAGACCCTGGTTCGATTCCTGAGTTGGGAAGATCTCCTGGAGAAGGGAATGGCTACCCACTCCAGTATTCTGGCCTGGAGAATTCCACAGACAGAATCTGTTGTTACTGTTCAGTTACCAAGTCATGTCCAGCTCTTTGCGACCTCATGGACTGCAGCACACAAGGCTTCTCTGTCCCTCACCATCTCCCAGAGTTTTCCCAAGTTCATGTCCATCAAATTGGTGACGCCATCCAACCACCTCATCCTCTGTCGCCCCCTTCTCCTCTTGCCCTCAATCTTTCCCAGCATCAGGGTCTTCTCCAATGAGTCAGTTCTTCACATCAGGTAGCCAAAGTATTGGAGTTTCAGCTTCAGCATCAGTCCTTCCAGTGGATATTCAGGGTTGATTTCCTTTAGGATTGACTGGTTTGATCTCCTTACAGTCCAAGGGACTCTCAAGAGCCTTCTCCAGCACCACAATTCGAAAGCATCAGTTCTTCGGCACTCAGCCTTCTTAATGGTCCAACTCTCACGTCCTATATAACTGTGTATGTTCTTTCCATAATGCTTCACTTGGTCCCTGACTATACTGCCCTGTCCTCTCTAGGAACACAGCCTTACCCCCTGACAATCCACACCCTAGAGTACCAAAGCAGAGTTAGAAATCTATGAGCATCTAATAAAGGGAGATAAATGCCACTGGCCCATGTCAGGAAGGTGGTTTTTCCTTCCTTCTCCTGTCTGGGCAGACCCCCAAATAATGTACTTACTCGGAGGAAGCCCCAGTGCCCTCCGGAGATGATCCTGCCTCCTCTAAGCTATGGAGTTTTTGTCAAGGTGTTCTCTGAGTCCAAAGCTGCCTGCAGAGTGACATTGCATTTAGGTTTGCATCCTCGTGGTTCCCAAAAGATAAACCAGAACAATGACACCAGATCAAGAAGGAGCAAGGAGAACTTTGTTTTACTTGAATAGTCTTGAATAGTATGGGTGTCCCTAAAAACAGTATTAAACTGCAGAAGGTTAGATACATTTTAGTTTGTTACTATGTCTGATTTGTTAATAAATATTTATCAAATAGGCTGTAACCTGTAGTTCATTCCAGGCTGGGCTGCTTTCCCAGTAGACTTTAGTACATAATAGAATCATAGTTATTACAAACAGTGACATGTTAAAATGACTGGTTTGGGGAAGATTTTATTTGCCCCCCCCCCCATAGTTTTTACACACTAATGCA
Source organism: Bubalus bubalis (assembly GCF_019923935.1). Taxonomy (NCBI): domain Eukaryota; kingdom Metazoa; phylum Chordata; class Mammalia; order Artiodactyla; family Bovidae; genus Bubalus; species Bubalus bubalis. The sequence goes on from NC_059164.1 coordinate 67,751,289, forward strand.
TCAAGACAAAGACATGATTGTAATTTACTGAGAAAAATTGCAAAGGTCCTTAATGATCATCTCTCATTTACTTATAAAGGGGCTAAAGGGACTTGATTTGACTTTTTTATGTTACATAGTTCAAAAAAAGATGGTCATCTTGCTGAATTGTCAAAAATACAGTACACCTTCACTCAGTTGAAGATATTACATTTGACAGGTACTTTTAATTTTTTCTTCTTTCTTTATTTGGATGTGTTTATTGTCGTGCATGCCTGTGGTCGGTTCTTAAGAATTTCGGTTGCTGTTAGAGTTGAAACTGAGAATTGGCCAGGATAATAGTTGAAAGCTTTGGTGGGTTTTGGAACCCCAGAAGGAAAATGTATTGGTTTATATATTTTTTGGTTTACATTTTGTCGTTCTGTATACTGTCTCGTGAGCACAGGCTAACAATCTCTAAGCATGTCATAACTTTTCTCTCTAAACCTTACCCTCTAGTTTATTCTTCCTGGCCCCTTCATCCCCCAAATATAACAAAAAACAAAATCAGCAGTGAGGAGGAAGAGTTCTATGCCTTAATAGGGTAGCTCAGTTACTTTCTAGAGTTTATTCTCTCAGAAAATATATTCTGAAAAAGTTATTTTCAATGATGTGCTTCTTAATCCCCTAAGTTTCTCTTTTCTTGCTTTTTTTTTTTTTTTACTGTGCTTGAGATTAATGCCATCCTGATCTTTTTCAACTGTTCAACAGATAAATTGGGGCTGTCTCTTTTTTTATATATGTATATAATATTGCAATTGGAGGATGGTCATTGTTCAAGCTGTATGTCCTCTGCTTCGTGTTGCAAGTTCCTCTGTCTCACTGGCTGTGATGATATTTCATTAATACACAGGCTAGTAAAAAAATCACCCTTTGTTTGCAGAGGCCGTGGCATGTTTACCTTTTCCTCAGTAACAAATTCCTTTCTGAGTGAATAGAGGAAGAAGGGTTTCTCTTTTGATATTTCATCCAGCCCTGTGTTTCTGTTAGGGAGTGGGGGGCGGATGATGGTGTCATTTGCATGTCATCCTAGAAAAGTTCATGGCATTTGAATTCAGAAGACCTGAGTTCAGATCCCAGCTTGGCCACACACCTGGGTCTGTGATCCCAGGCCAGTCACTTTGGCAGTTCAGCCTTTCTTTTTTCATCTGCGAATTAAAGACAAGAAGTCTGTCTCTTTTGTAAATCCTCTTTGGAATGAGGCAGCCTTAGTATAATAGGACTATCTTCCATACAAGGATGTTGTGAATATTCAATGCAGTGTTACATAAACTGTAAATCACTGTGTATATGTTAGTTATCTTCTTTCACATTCGATTTTCAGTTGTAACTGACCACCCTCGGAGGCTGCTACTAATTCTCAAAATAACAAGTAGTGAGATAGACTTATTTGGGCACAAAAGAAACTGAAAGGATGTGTTTCAAAAATATTCTTCCCCTCTGCTGTTTGTTTTAAAGGCAGTGGGATCCCATTGGGCATCTAGGTCTTGGCTGAAGGGAGCAGAAACCTACCTTAACCCCATGAGAGCTCATCAGTATGACTCCAGGGTGGGCTTGGCTTTAGACACTTTTTGGTAAGAACAGAATTACATTTTCTCAAAATCATTGAGTCAGTCATTTTTAAAAGATGTGTATAAACTTTGTACAGTTTGTGTGTTTTGCCTTAAAGTGTAAAGCACAAAATAATTTGAATTATTATGTATTGTCATGTTTGATTTCAGAAAGACGAGTGAAAGAGAATCCTTTTGTGGGGAGAGAGATTGGTATTCTTTATACATCAAGACTAGCTGATTTTTTTAAAAAGTTAAAAGTCCTTGAAGAGGGACCATAATTGTAAGTTCAAGGCTATTTCAAAATTACAAAGGAAACGGTAAATTACTCTTAAAAACTTATTTTTCACTGAAGTATGGCTGAATTACAGTGTTGTGTTAGAAATGGTAAATTATTGCAGTGTGGCATTTGAAAGAACTCTAACCCTTAGGATAGTATTAATCCTGTGGCTAATGTATTCTTGACTTCATCAGCTTGGGCAGGGTTGTTGGGGGCGGTGTACCCTGTGATCACATTACAGTAATTCCCTCAGATATCCACATGCCACCAAGAGCTCGCTTGTAGGATATCCTCTCTTTTCCAGGAGTCCTGGTCCCTAAATAATTTTGTGAGTAGCTGGAGGGGCTCACATGTGCAGCCTCAGCATCTCCAAGGCACAGCCATATCTGAGTCCTGGGCTGTCTCCTGGATCAGAGCCACTGTCTGTTCCTCCTCTGCCCTGGCGTCCACTGCCATCCCCAGCCTGTCCCACTATCCTCTCTCTCTCGGCAGTCTCTCGTTATTGCCCTACAGCACATACTAGGCTCCACATTCCACATGCCCAGTCTTCTCTTCAACTCTTTGGAAATGTTTTCACTTTTGTGAACTTTTGATCCCAAAGTAGAAGTTCTGTGCCAGTGTCCAACAGTCTCCTTATTTTTTCTTCAGTCCACGCTTTATCAACTAAGTACCAAGAGCTTTCTTTTACTCTAGGGATAAAAATGAAAAAGATGAGCTAGGAGTTCGCCACTTAGTGTGCGTAAGTGATTTTAGTCTAATTCAATATAACTTAGGTGGGTCCTGGGCTAAATGCAGCTGGTAAGATGCCATAGTCACAGCTTTAGAAGATAGAGAAGGGGAGGAATCAGGGACCAAAGGAAATGTCTTAAGATGCTCAGCATCATGTGAGGAGCTGAGAAGAGCTGGGCATGGGGTGGGAAGGCAGAGACACAAAGGGAGATGGTAGAATGTCTGATTAGAGAGCTGATAGTCAAAGAGGCTCTTAGTGATGATGTCCCCTCCTTACCTGGTCATGGTGTCTCTCCTTGATCATAGTTATCCAAACCTAAGTATTTAAAACATTCCTTCTCTTTGTGTTGACTTTTAGACCTAGCTTGAAATGCATGAAGCACAGAGACAGTTTTGTTGCTTCAGGGAAAGCCCTGACTCATATTCTAAACATATTGGACAGATTCTTATTAAAGTGAAGGTAAGGTTTCACTTATCACAGATGGAAGAGACAGCCAGATCCAGTGAATGAGGTAGTGGGTTTGATTCTCTCAAGCTGTCACTCACACTAGCAAAATGAAATACGCTGTTTACAAACATGCTGGTGCAGAGAAGGCCTTCGGCAAGGCACAGCAGAGCTACATACTTCCTCTCTCTTTAATTCCCAAACTTAAAAGATACATGTGTTCTTTGTGACTCTTACAAAGATTGCCCAATAACATTATTTTTAATTTCCAAATTACAGGCCTGTTTGTTTCCTTCTTATCTAATTCTCTCAAAGAATAGGTATTTCCTGTGTTTGGCTTTTATCCAAAATGTGGAGACTGTTATTGATTTTCTTTAGAAAGTTCACAGTGCCCATGTGCAAGTTAAGAGGGAAAAAGAAGGTAAATGTGAAAGAAAAAGAAATCATGTTGTGAATGATGTGTTTTGTAGTTTGGTGCTACATACCCAGGATAAACGCTTGCAGAGGCCAAACCCAGAACTTACTTTAGATTTGTTGTAGATTACAGAACCAGCCCTCAGGCTGCATTTCTGAATATGAGACACTCCAGAGTGTTGGAAGAGAAGAGCCCCCACAAGGAGGGAGAAATCTTGATTCTTTGTCATTGCAAATCCTTCTGGTGGCAAAGCTTACAGACAACTGCCTCTCCCCAGGGGATCTTTACCAGAGAGAAGAAGCCCAATTTCTAAGTGAAAAATTATACGTACAGACATAAACATACAAATGGTGGACTCTACAGCAATGGCAGAGAAGGCAGTGGCACCCCACTCCAGTACTCTTGCCTGGAAAATCCCATGGGCGGAGGAGCCTGGTGGGCTGCAGTCCATGGGGTCGCGAAGAGTCGGACACGACTGAGCGACTTCACTTTCACTTTTCACTTTCATGCATTGGAGAAGGAAATGGCAACCCACTTCAGTGTTCTTGCCTGGAGAATCCCAGGGATGGGGGAGCCTGGCGGGCTGCCGTCTGTGGGGTCGCAGAGAGTCAGACACAACTGAAGCGACTTAGCAGCAACGGCAGCAGCAACAGCACGGTGCTTGTAACCTGTGTAAGGTCGCTAGCTATTCATCCAGCTCTCTGCTTCCCATACTCAGAAGCAAGCAGTCTGGGGCTGAGGGGTAGGGAATTGGGAGTAGGGGGTCTTCCCACAAAATGCCTTGTCTTTCTTCTCTCCAGCAGCTGCTCAGCATCCGTCCTCCCCCACATGTCAGTCCTTGCTTTCTGTGAATGGTCACTGTGTGGACGCACAAGCGGAAATGGCCATCACAGGGGTCCTCCCCAGCCCCTCTTGCCCATTATCTTCTGAAGACTCTTGCTCACAAAGTGTGGCCTCTTTTTCAGAATTTAATGAATGAAGATGCCATCCATAGAGAAAGGCTGCAAAGGAAAGGTAGACCTGGGATGGATGTCTCTATAGCTCTAGAAGGCTCCACACCTTACCCATTGGAGGGATTCTAGGAAATGTTTATGGACTCACTTGATGTAAATACATTTCATGGAGAACAACCAGAGTTTGTCAAGAAGAGGTACCTTGGGTACCTCTGTGAACTCTGACTACTTTTAAGGATAACTGTGCCCTTCTTGGCATGAATCACAACACAAGAATGAAATCCTCATGTGGATATATCATAAGAAAATTTGTATCTTCATCATGGGAGCAGTTTAGTTCAAACTTGGCAACCTTCTTCGTAAATATTTATGAAATCCTTTTGGTCAAGACCAAAATAGAAATCAAAACTTTTATTATCCTTTCCCCCGAAACCAACAGAGTGACATTATTTAAAGTTTAAGTTTTAAACCAACACAAAGATAAATAAAAACTTTTAAAGTCAAGATGGTAACTGACGACTGGTGCTTCACGTTATAAATAGTAGAAAGGTTCATAGTAACTCATGCACTTTTTTTTTTTTTAATGGCTCAAGTCTCAGTCTGACAGATAATGTAAAATAGACAAGATCTTCCCTTCTCCCTTCCAAAAAGTAGGAAAACCAAAACTTGAAAGGATTAACAGCCCTTGCTTTTATACAGTGTTGTCCGTAAGAAGCCACACTCACCTTGGAGATTTACCTGCACAAAAGCATCATTGCCTTTCTCAGAAGGGCACTGCCATATCTTCCATGGTTTCATAAAGCCCTATAATTGGAGTAGCCAGGCTGAAATTTTCCAAGTCTCCCCTTTTGGCAGTGAACCTGGCTACAGAAACATCTTAGTTGTACAAGACATTTAAAACTGTTTATCTCTTACTCCTGTGCACATTGATTTGTTTGTATTCCATGCCTGCCTTCCACAAGCCTATAAAATGCTGACCACGCTACAGTCAGGGCTGAGGCTGCGTTCTATATCTGTGTATTTAAACTGAACACTCCTTTTCAGTTCTTTAAAAACTTTATCCACCCTGTGCCAACTGCTTAAGGGGCTATCTTGCTCCTTCTGGTTTGCTTAGATCTGAATCTGAGATGCAAAACCTCCAGAGTCCTTGTTCTTGTTCTCTGAATTCATCAGCTCGCATGCTTTTATACCCTGATACTTTCATGGTCAAGCTATATTATTAATTCCTGCTATTTTTTAAGTCTTAAAAGTCAGAGTGCTCTAAACTGTGTCGAACCTGAGGTTGGTGCTTTGACCAGGAAGGCTGTGTTTGACTGCAGACATCTAAGTTTCAGGGAATATGTCTGAGTATTACCTAGTTTGAATCTTCCACCTTATTCCTGTGGTTTGCATTTCACTTAGAAATGAACTGCAGTCATTACTGAGGTGAATATATAATCTTTACCTTGCTAGCAAGCTTGGTTCTGATTACTTTAAATGAAAATAACAGAAGTTAATACTGATTTCTTTTTTAAAAGCTTTGTACTTCTGCAGAATTGCCTACAAGCCTTTAACTGTGTAGATCATAAGAAACTGAAAAATTCTTAGAGAGATGAGAATACCAGACCACCTTACTTGTCTCTTGAGAAACCTGTATGCAGGACAAGAAGCAATAGTTAGAATTGGACATGGAACAACAGACTGTTCAAAATTGGGAAAGGAGTACAAGGCTGTATATTGTCACCCTGCTTATTTAACTTCTGTGCAGATTACATCTGCGAAATGCTGGGCTGGATGACTCAAAAGTTGGAATCAAGATTGCCGATTGCCAAGAGAAATGTCAACCACCTCAGATATGCAGATGATACCACTTTAATGACAAAAAGCGAAGAGGAACTAAAGAACCTGTCTCTTGATGAGGGTGGAAAAGGAGAGTGAAAAGCTGGCTTAAACTCAGCATTCAAAAAACTAAGATCATGGCGTCCGGTCCCATTTCAGGCAAATAAATGGGGAAAAAGTGGAAAGTGACAGATTTTATTTTCTAGGGCTCCAGAATCACTATGAACGATGACTACAGCCACAAAGTTAAAATACACTTGCTCCTTGGAAGAAAAGCTATGACATCCTAGACAGCATATTAAAAAAAGAGAGCTAGACATCACTTTGCCAACAAAGGTCTGTATAGTCAAAATTATGGTTTTTCCAGTAGTTATGTATGGATGTGAGAGTTGATCATAAAGAAGGCTAAGTGCCGAAGAATTGATGCTTTTGAATTGTAGTGTTGGAGAAGACTCTTTCGAGTGTCTTGGATAGCAAGGAGATCAAACCAGTCAATCCTAAAGGAAATCAACCCTGAAATTCACTGGAAGGACTGATGGTGAAGCTGAAGCTCCAGTACTTTGGCCACCTGATGCGAAGAGCTGACTCACAGAAAAAGACCTGATGCTGGGAAAGATTGAGGGCAGGAAGAGGAGGTGACAGAGGATGAGATGGTTGGATGGCATCACAGACTCAATAGACATGAGTTTGAGCAAACTCTTGGAGATAGTGAAGGACAGGGAAGCCTGGAGTGCTGCAGTTCATGGGGTCGCAAAGAGTCAGACATGACTTAGCAACTGAACAACAACTACAACAAATAATTAGCTTGTAAAATGTAAGAAAAGATCTGAACACAAGTTGAAAAAACATTTTATATCTCAGTTGTTTGAAAATTTTAAATGGTTTTCATTTTACATAGCAAATTATTTCCATGGAATTTCATAGGTTTTTCCACTCTAGCCTTTCATTCTTTACTTAGGTCTTGTTTTGTAGTCATTTTTAACTACTGTGCATCCGTTTGGGCTAATCAAAGTTAGCAGTTGCCTTTGTAGTAACTTCCCATATGATTCCAGTATGTTCTGTTGCATGTTAGTATTTGATAGCTGATTATTCAAGGGGGGATGTTTAAAGGACTTGCTTTTCATCTGTTAGCAATTCCTCTACAAAAAAACAAGTGTGATACCTAAGATCCTCACTGTTGATTGCAGTGCCTCATCCTGACTCTTTTGCCTTCATTCTTAAGATATTTCATAAGCTTCTGCCAAAGTTTTCTGAATAAAACATTGCCTCATTATTTAATGGTGTGGCATAAAAAAATGAATTGTTGCTTTTATAGGAAGTAACTCTGACTTGGCAGGACATTGCTAGGATAAATCCTGTGTTGGGAACCATTTTCCTCCAGGGGAATATCCTCTAAAAAGAATTCAGCACTGTCTCTTGAATCACCCCAAACCCCAGAAGTAAGAAAAAAAAGAAAACCAAGATATTTTAGGAGCATGGATATTAACAAAAGATGTCTGTGATTTTACTTCAAGTTAAATATACTGTTTAAAATCTTTTGCAAAATAATTCTCTTAGTATAAAATAAATACTAAAATAAATAAATTTAAGCAATTCATATGGGTTTTTAAATATCATGAAAACTGTCAAAAAGTGAAAATATTTTTAATTAAAGTTTTCCATTATAGGAGATAAAAACAAAAGTAAACAAGTGGGATCTGATTAAGCTTAAAAGCTTTTGTACAGGAAAGGAAACTATAAGTAAGATGAAAAGACAACCCTCAGAATGGGAGAAAATAATAGCAAGTGAAACAACTGACAAAGGATTAATTTCCAGAATATACAAGCAGCTCATACAACTCAATACTAGAAAAACAAACCCAATCAAAAAGTGGGAAAAAGACCTAAACAGACATTTCACCGAAGAAGACATACAGATAGCTAACAAACACATGAAAAAATGCTCAACATCACTCATTACTCAGTTCAGTTCAATGCAAATCAAAACCATAATGAGATGGCACCTCACACTGGTCAGAATGGCCATCATCAAGTAATCTACAAACAATAAATGCTGGAGAGGGTGTGGAGGAAAGGGAATGCTGTTGCACTTTTGTTGGGAATGTAAATTGATACAGCCACTAAGGAAGGTGGTATGGAAATTCCTTAAAAAACTAGGAATAAGACCAGCATATGACCCAGCAATACCACTCCTAGGCATATACCCTGAGGAAACCAGGGTTGAAAAAAATACATGTAAGGTATCCCATTGTTCATTGCAGCACTATTTACAATAGCTAGAACATGGAAGCAACCTAGATGTCCATCGACAGATGAATGGATAAAGAAGTTGTGGTATATATTCACAATGGAATATTAGCCATAAAAAGGAACTCATTTGAGTCAGTTCTGAAGAGGTAGATGAACCTAGAACCTATTATACAGAGTGAAGTGAGTCAGAAAGAGAAAGATAAATATCGTATTCTAACACACATATACAGAATATAGAAAAATGGCACTCAAGAATTAATTTACAGGGCAACAGTGGAGAAACAAACATAGAGAATAGACTTCTGGATATGGGAGAAAGATAAATATCGTATTCTAATGCACATGTACAGAATATAGAAAAATGGTACTGAAGAATTTACAGGGCAACAATGGAGAAACAGACATAGAGAATAGACTTCTGGATATGAGAGAGGAGTGGAGAGGGTGAGATATATGGAAAGAGTAACATGGAAACTTCCATTACCATGTGTAAAATAGATAGCCAACGGGAATTTGCTGTATGGCTTAGGGAACTCAAAAGGGCTCTGTATCAACCTAGAGGGGTGGGATGGGGAGGGAGTTGAGAGGGAGGTTCAAAAGGGTGGGGATATATGTATACCTATGGCTGATTCACATTGAGTTTGACAGAAAACAAAATTCTGTAAAGCAATTATCCTTCAATTAAAAAAAATTTTTCATTATAATTTTAAGAAGTAAAGTTTTTTTTACTATATATCACCTGTCTACTCCCAAACCAGAATGTAAAGTCCCTAATGGCTGGGGTTTTTGTCTGTATTTTCTAATTCACTTCTGTGTCCTATCACCCTGAACAGTGGCTGGCATTTAATAGACAGCCAGTGCCATGTTTGTTGAATGATTGATTGCCTAATTTCCCAACACTTAACAGAGTTGTTATGACAAAGGAGACATTTCAAATGAGGTGCACAATTCTACTATTATTCACAATGGTTACATATACTAATATTAATATACCAATACTAAATGCTGTGTTCCCTTAAGAATACAGCCATAGTGTGGTGTATGGCATTTTGGAAAGTAGCAATAACAGTTACCTCTGCAGATAATAACTCAAATCAACTCTTTGGTCCTCATATTTTTAAAAATCTTTCCACTTCCACTCTTGATAGTTCTAAGGAACAATTATTTTAGTCTGTCATAACCATTTTTAGAAATGATGACAAGCAATTTGGGTTCAGATGGTTAAAGAATCTGCCTGCAATGCAGGAGACCCTGGTTTGATCCCTGGGTTGGGAAGATCCCCTGGAGAAGGAAATGGCAACCCACTCCAGTATTCTTGCCTGGAGAATCCCATGGACAGAGGAGCCAGGCAGGCTACAGTCCATGGGGTCGCAAAGGGTTGGACACGACTGAGCAAATAATACAAAGAAAATGAGGACGGCAGTTGCTTGGGTAATTTAGATTTGCCTGAATAATATTACTTTGAAGAGTAACATGAAATTAGATGGATGTTTCATATCGAACCTATTTTGATAAAGGTCATTTCCAGAGATAAAGTATTCAAATAAACTGATAGCAAATACAGAGAGTAAACAAAATTCCACTGTAACCGGCTTGTGATCACTGAGTTTCAATAGAAATAGGCCCCCTGCACAACTCAGCAGTTAACTTGGAAGCTTTGTTGTGCTGGTTCATTCCAGGCCTGAAGCCGCCCTGCTTTCCACCCCACACTGCAGGGAGAGAAAGCAATCTTTGGCACTGGAGCCCAGCCCTCCATCAAGTACTTGGTGTCACCTCCATGAGTCCTTTGCACCAGCGCCCCTGCCTTTGTGTCCTTAGCTGTAATATGGGAAATGTCATATCTGTTTGACAGAGCAGTTATGAGGATGATCTGAGATGGAGTCAGCATGGAGCCTGTTGTGCAGTAGGTCTGAGGACATCTGTGCTGCCTTCTGCTTCTTGTGTTAACTTAGGGCCATGTTATCCTGCACTGGACAGACCAAAGTTCTGAAACAGGTGTTCTTCCTGCCTCTCTACCCCCATGGCCATTTCTCTGCTGTTCAAAAGGCCTGGAATGGAGTCCTGGGCCATGTTTCCTGAACTTCTGCCTTTCGTGGGCAAGCAAAATTTTACCAAAAAACTTCATCAATAATGATGCTTTTTATTTTGCCAATTGAAAATTTACCAAACAAATAGTAATATCTACTGTCAACATAATTTCACAAACGATGGGATATTTTTCTAACCCAGAGCGAGTATACACTGTAAGTAAGGACTGTCCTCATCATTGCTTCATCTCTCATCAGAGATCAGAAACAGTCCAGCGCCCAGCATTTTGGAAGCACTTTTTCCTAATGTCTGACACCAAGAAAAATTATTTACTTCTTCACTATGGGAGTAGCTCTACCTGTCAAGTGAGCCCCTGTGGCAGCATCCCCTGAGACTGGCATGGGGATGGGTCAAGAGGCCTGTGCACTGAGGCCGTGCATCCAGAACAGGAGGAAGGCCACCACCCCTGACAAGCCTGCTCTGCTGTTCCCATCTAGGGGACTGACTGTGGTGAGCCTCAGGCTCGGAGACTTTCCCCCGCCCTACATGCCCATAAGTTAAAGTTTCTGTTTTTAAACATGGGTAATGGAAAAACACACAGTGGTGAATAGAGGGGAAGGTGTAAAGCCCACTTGGGGCGGCAAATCAAATCAGTTCTGACTGATGCATTGAAAACCGGAGGTAAGGGGTGTATGTGGCTTCTGAGACTTCAGCCACTCCACGGACATCTCTTTACAATCACTAAGCATTGAGAGGCCCTTTGCTCTACTTCGTTTCTGTTCAGTCAAGAGAACATTTAAGTAAGTGACTACTAGGTATAGAGAACTGTGTTGGGGGTAGGGTACTGGGTCTCCATTGTAATTATTCTTTTTATAAATAGACAAGTTATAAAATCCATTCACATTTGCATTAATAGACTTGAAAGAAATAGCATTTGCATTGGCACTTTTTTTTGCTACACTAACACGAGTGCTGTCAACAGGATTCCACGACACCGAGGATTTCTCGCCACTGGTACATTCTAGGGGGGTTCATTATTCAACATACATCTTGTGTGTACATTAGATGTGTTCCAGTCTGGGACTTAACGGGACAAGGAGCAGATATGTGTTCTAGAGCAGGGTTGGCCACAGGTGTCCAGGAACATAAAAAGTTTTGGTGCCCGGAACATTGAAAGTTCTGTGTCTGTGCTACACTCCCTTTGTCTTATTTTCATATCCCTCTCTGGGGAGGATATTCTCTTGGCCCGAGGTCTAGATACAGCAAGAAAACAGCCTGCCTCCAAGGCTTAGGGCAGGTGGTTTAAGCTAGCTCTGGGCTTTAGAGAAGAATGCTTTTTGTAGTTTTGGTACCCGCCCCCCCGCCTCCCTTGAAGCTTCCTCTTTAGAAGCCACTGTTGCTGTTGGCAACAGGATTAATTTGTAGGCCTGGAGACCAGACCAGCCAGGCCTCTAGACTTGCTATAATCTAGGCCTTAAGCTAGAGGCTAAGAGAGCTCCTTCTGACCGGGGGGAACAGAAGTTCTACTTCACCCTGGCCCAACCTGGATTCTCTGTTGTGTCCCCTTCCACTCTCAGAGGGGTCATGACGATTTGGACAGTAAGATCACTATGATCACCCTACTCGTGAAGCACTCACTCATACATAACCCACTGTGTCTTAGCAGAACCATGGTGAAGTTCAGTGCCAAAGCTCCAAATAATAACAACGTGTGTATGGCTGGAGTAATCCCAGCCCCACACCATCTCTCACAAAGCCACAGCCACTATGGAAGGCTGGCCTAGAATTTAGGTTTCCCCAAACCTAGACAGAAATCAATCCATTTCAGTCCAGCTTTCGGTATTGTGAGAGCCGTGCTGACAAGACTAAATGCACCACCAAACCAGAAATGAAGGTTTAGGAGTTGAGGGTATGAAATCAAAGTAGAATCTTAAACCCCAAATTAGGCCCTTGGCCAGACTTCTGTAACACACACAATATCCTCCAACTTGAGAAAGACAGTATATTTTCAAATGACTTGTTCTTCTTTCTGTGTAATTAAAATGACAGTAGAATGGGGCTGGGCTTCGTGTCACAAGGGGGTTTGAAGCCTGCTTTTGCTCTGATTAGCCACGTGTGTGAATTCAAGCAGGACAGTTCACCTTTCCCTGTTTTGTCATTTCCTTTGTGAGGACAACCTTATCTTTTTCTCATGCTGGTGGTTGTAAGGATTTAGATGTGATGTTGCTGTACAGAGCCTGTGTATCTACACTGAAAGTTTAATTTCCTTTCTCTTTCTTACTCAGAACTTCCAGGGAAAGGGAATAAGGGGTTGGCTGGAGTAATGTTAAGAATGAAAACGGAATATCTTAGAGAAAACTATCATGAGTGGCATTTTTTTTTCAGCAGCGAGGTGATGAAGAATAGGCCTGGACAGTCATGGTCCTGAGTGGCCACTGTAAGCAGCTGAGACCACGTCAGGACAGGGGCTGTGGGAGGGTGTGAGGGGTTGCCCTGTCGTTCCCAGATTGTCACACCCACAGAAGTACAAGGCTGTAGCTTCAGTCACTTTCTCTGTGGCCTGGGCTCTCTTTGCCTCCAGATGCTTGGCCGTCTTATAAGGAGGAACCCCAAGTTATGATTCAATTGGGCACAGTTCTTTAGGAAAAGTAGCTGGACTGTGGAATCTCTGCCAAGGGCTGCAGAGTGCTTCTGGTGCCCTGAAATGGTGGTGACCTTGTAGGTGATAAATCCCTTAAGGACAAAGTTTCTGTTTTATCTACCATATAATCCCTCAAGTTGCAGATTCGGGACCTTGAATGTCAGTTGAAATAAAGTGAGCCCTTTAATCTCTCTTGGAAGCTGGGTGAAGATTCCATCACCACTTCCTAACAGGCCTCTCTGACCTCCACTCTAGACCCCCTCCCCACCCAGAGCACTCTCTCCACTATATCAGCAGTACTTTTCCAGTGATGCAGGATTCATCTTGTCCTTTCCCGTACAGTATCCATTAACTTCTTACTGTTTCTCACCAGCTAACGTTCTCTTGTGCCTCAGTATCTTTTAGAAGCTCTTGAAGTAAATAAAGGCAGCTTTATTTACTAAATTTGTACTCACTTTTTTATGAAAAGCAAGATATTAAAATGTTTAGATTATAATAAATGAAAAATGAAGACTGATTTTAAATTTTAAAAAAAGATGCAAAGAAGACCGAAAGGAAATACAGCAACAGCACAAGTTGGACTGTATTTCAGTAGTTGATGGTGAATAACTTCCATAATTTTCTAGATTTTTCCACTTTTTCTATAACCATCATTTTTTATTATGAACAAAACCCCACAGATGTTATTTTTTAAAAGAAGTTCTCCTGCTCTATTTAGTGTTAGAACCTATGGCAGGTAGGAGCAGATGTTGGGATTAAACCATCTTGCTGCTGCTGCTGCTGCTGCTAAATTGCTTCAGTCGTGTCCGACTCTGTGTGACCCCATAGACGGCAGCCCACCAGGCTCCCCCGTCCCTGGGATTCTCCAGGCAAGAACACTGGAGTGGGTTGCCATTTCCCTCTCCAATGCATGAAAGTGAAAAGTGAAAGTGAAGTCATGTCTGACTCTTAGTGACCCCATGGATTGCAGCCCACCAGGCTCCTCCGTCCATGGGATTTTCCAGGCAAGAGTACTGGAGTGGGGTGCCATTGCCTTCTCCATTAAACCATCTTACTGCAGCATAATTCACCCATTTGTTAGGATGATCAGAATGAGGTGGTGCCGACTGAATTTTGGGGGTGGAAATGTGAAAAGATTTTGTCTGGAAAAGCAGTTAAGGACAGTGCTGCTATGGTGTGTATTCGGCACTATGCCTAAGAACTGAGAAGTTACATAACGCTGAGAAATTAAGATGACAACCCAGTTTTCTTAACAAATTCCTCAGAAATATTTTTGTGGTGCTATCATGCAGTCCCCTCTGATTTACCCAAAGCATATCTGTAGGTCTTCGAGACTGGATTTCATAGAAGATAAGTGGCTAGCAAGTGTGGTTCTGATAGCCCAGTCTGTCCCATGTCACATATCACTTGCATTATCTCATCTTCACTGCCACCAAATGAGACACTGATCATTATTTATTCATATTTTATTGATAAGGAACCAACTTGCCAAAAGTGGCCCAACTCAGTAAGGGGCCAAGTCAAAGAAAGTAAAAGTGAAGTTGCTCAGTTGTGTCTGACTCTTTGTGACCCCGTGGACTATACAGTCCATGGAATTCTCCAGGCCAGAATACTGGAATGGGTAGCGTTTCCCTTCTCCAGGGGACCTTCCCAACCCAGGGGTCGAACCAGGTCTCCCACATTGCAGGCGGATTCTTTATCAGCTGAGCCACAAGGTAAGCCCAAGAATACTGGAGTGGATAGCCTATCCCTTTTCCAGCGGATCTTCCCGACCCTGCATTGCAGGCGGATTCCTTACCAACTGAGCTATCAGGGAAGCCAAACCAAGTGCTTATGGAGTGTCTGCTGTGCACCCCACCCTCTGCTGCGTGCACTGTGGTGTGGCCCATGTGACCAAGAAGCCAAAAAGCCTCTCAAGAGGGGGTACGTAAAGAGATTTAAAAAACAAAGTAATGGAGATTCAGGGACACTTTGGAAGCAGAGGAAGCAAGAAGTGGTCAAGATGCCTCAGCCTGGTGCCCAGTGACCTCTGCTCTCCCAACCACACACCCCCCACCCCCGACTCCTGTCCTTGTTCGTATGCTCAGGTGCGCCTGGTATCAGCAGGGGGCCGTGGCCTTCCCTGCCCGCCCCCGCGCCCGCTCCACCCCGCGGCTGATACAGCAATCGTCAGCATTCGTGTGTCCTTAGAGTGTGCTGCCATCGCTCTTACACATGGTTTCCTTGATTCGTCGCAACTACAACATGAAAAGTATTATTCCTGCTTTTAAGATGAAGAAAAAGAGTTCGAGAGCTCAGGTAACATGCTCAAATGTATAGTTAGGAAGTGACAGGCCCAGGAATTCAGTCCGGTGTTGTCTGATTGCCGGGCCCGTGGCCTTAACCGCCTGCTGTCAGTGCCCTCATGCCCACCTTTACGTGGCCCACGCTGCTTGTCCTAACAGATACATGCTGCCTCCGTGGAAGCCTCTCTTGTATCTCCTGCACCAGAACTCCCGGGGCCCAGGTGTCCTTTCTCTACTTCTGTGCTCTATGCCAGAAAGTTTGTGGTACCAGGACCCATGACCGCTTCTTCTTGGCCCCAGTACTGTCTGGGGTGAACCAGGGCCCCCAGGTGCTTTGGACGCTGTAGTCACTTCATCCAACCTGGGGTTCTGCAAGATAGAGGGTGTCTGGCCTCTATCCTTCACCAGAAAGCTCCGGGGTATGCTTGGGAAGAGAAATATAACATTGAAATTCCAAAGAACTGGCTTCTTTTTCTGCTTCCTCCCCTCCTTTCTCAGACTTCACGAGAGGGAGGTATAGTTGGTATTTGAATGCCAGTTCCATTTCACTTTTAAGTAATCAGTGTATTTCAGTAAGTCTGCTACCTGGAGTCTCAGGTGCCAGATAAGAAGCAGTGCTCACGCAAGAGTTTCAGGTGCTTGAAAACGGTGACATTCACTAGAGGTATTAGAACTGATACATTGGAGTACAAATGCCAATATCACAATTAAACTGCCAGCCAGCATGTATGTTCCTTGATACAGCAGCTGCTTCCTTTCCTCACTTGTGCTTCTGTGGTACGAAAACAGTGAGTTTGTGGTTTGAAAACATTGCAGTTCTTTAAATGCTGCCGAATGACAGATGGTGGCAATATCACGAAGCATGTCCGTTTTGCTCTGGCGCCATCTATGTGTCATGATGCTTGTAGCCACAAGATGTCAGTGTGGTATCAGTCCTGGTGTCTGCATGAAAACTGCAGCCCTAAGCATTTAAGTCCAAAGAGGAAGACACAGTCCAAGAGCTTGGCTCGCCTTGCCCATTTCCTTGGGCTGTGGTGTTAGTCCACAGACTGCCTTTCCTATGAGTTTTCCCTGTGCAGTTTTCCATTGGTTCACACCTCATCAGGAGGCTTTTCTTAGTTCTCTCTCTAAATGTAAATACTTTCCTACCTCCTACTTATGCACGAATAACCTCAGAAATTCCCCCCATTTTGTTGTCATCTCAGCACTTTACAAAATTTGCTAAAAGATATAAGTAACAGCATAGTTTTCTCTCTGTCTCAGGATGGTTTTTTAAGTATTTAAGGATGGGGGGAGAAGTATCTCTAGTCATGGTACTGTTAGGGTTTTTGTTTTTTGTTTCCTTTCTCAGCCTCTCTTTATTTTTTGGCAAAAACTTAACCTTGAGAAAAAAATAGGGTCTTGTGTTAACTGTGCAAAGGATACAAAAGAGGGAAAGTAGTGCTCAGGGAAGATCACAGATATGTGGGAGCCCTGTTGTGCTCCTGCAGCCTTCACAGAGAAGGAGGTGTGTGATGGCCATTTTTCTGATGAAGGAAGATGAAATATCCTTCCCAGGGTCAATTAGCTAGTAACCAAGTGCCAGAGCCTGGATCTGAACCTGGGTCTATGAGCTTGTGCCTTCCCAAAGCCTGGTAACATTACTTTCAAAAATTTTCATTTTATTGAGTTACTATATTACATAAGTTTCAGTTATACAACATAGTGATTCATTATTTTTAAAAGGCATATTCCATTCATAGTTATGGTTGGTAACATTACTCTTGTTCGATTGTCTGCATCATAAGAAAATGAGGAGGAGCCTGAAGAACCTGTGCCCACATTGGTCAGCAAATATCTGTTGGATCCTGGCTACGTGGAAGGTCCCATGTTGCGAATAATATCAAGACCTATTAAATACATTCTCTGCTCTCAAGAAGCAAAACAGAGTTAAGGAGAGGGATCAAAAAAGACATGGGCATGTAGGTCAGTAGAAAACCATCAGAGAACAGTGGCATTTCCTTGGAGTGATGGAGGGCAAAGCAGAGGGCAGTGCCATGGTCAAGCACTAGTTCCAGCCCTTCTATGGGCTCTTTATTATATCAGCCTGAAATAAATCTGCTAAATGAAAAGAGTATTACTGAGGTGGCCTCTACCTTGACTGTGGTTCTAAGATGGAATTTGAGAAGGGGGGCTAATCCAAGCGGCCAGAGGTTGCCACCCATGCATGCCTTTGTAACCTAGACGTGGTAAGATTACACTTAATCCTCTCTTTAGGTGGTCTGGTCCAAGGAGGACAGGTGAAAGCAAGACAGGAGGCATGGTTTGGTGTGGCAGGGCTGTTTCCAGTTTCCCAGCCCATGGCTCAGATGTGGAGAACAGACTTGAAGCTTCTGGAAAGATTTGGGAGGGGAAATAGCAGAGTGCTTCTGGCGTACAACTTTAGAAGTACTGTGTCCGTGTGAAGAACTTGGCAAGGAGGAACAGAGGAGCCACAGGGATGACTGGACATTTGAAAAATAAGACCTGAGAGGAGAGGTTAGAGAAACAGAGGTTATATAACCTGGAGCTCCTCGGCGGTGACTTTGGCAGACTTCTTCCAGAACAGGGCTCACAGTATCTCAGCGCAGAGAGCAGGGACTGACCCTGTTTGTCCATACAGAGTGAAGACAGCTCCAGCTGAGCCACGAAAATTGTTGATTTGATCCATGAAAAAGCCTGCCCCCTGTGGCTGCTGTGAACATGGAATATGTCATGGAAGGAAGTTGATAGAATTTTATTTTTTCCCTGTTAAAAAAAAGATACAGTAAAACCTTTTATTAATTATGGTGTTGAAAGGCAGGCTTGACTTGATATTATAGAATCTGTTCTATTGACTTCTGTTCTTGGTTTGAGAGGGACATGATCGACCTGGAGACTATCCAGTTTCTTATAACAATGGATCATGTTTGTAATAATAATGGGTCTGGAGAGGATGACTATATCATTTTTCTTTGAATCTGTAACACTTTGGAGAGTGAAATAGGGTGCTATTAATAGCATCTTGAGGCGTTAGGCATAAATGATATTGTCCCAATGAACTGATAAGTGATTACCCTGATCCTGGGATTATCTTGTTAGAGTAACCTTCAAATATAAATTTCATGTGCTCTCCTGCTTAAACTCTTCTACCTTCCTCCCAGCCTCATCCCTGCACCCCTGTGCCTTCCCCTGCACCTTGTCCTCTCCCAGCCTCATCCCTGCACCTCTGCCTCTTCCCTTGTACCCGATCCTCTCCCAGCCTCATCCCTGCAGCCCTGCCCCCTCCCCGTACTCCATCCTCTCCCAGCCTCATCCCTGTCCCCCCAGCCTCATCCCTGCACCCCTGTGCCCTCCCCTGCACCTTGTCCTCTCCCAGCCTCATCCTTGCACCCTGCCCCCCAACCTCATCCCTGCACTCCTGCCTCTTCCCTTGTACTTGATCCTCTTCGAGCCTCATCCCTGCCCCCTCCCAGCCTCATCCCTGCAGCCCTGCCCCCTCCCCTGTACTCTATCCTCTCTTAACCTCATCCCTGCACCCCCACCCGCTCCCCTGCATCCCTAAACCCCTCCTCCTCCACCCCTATCCTGCCCTTTACCCAGCTGCCTTCTTTCATCCTTTACATCTCAGCTAAAACATCACCTTCTCAGAAAGGCTTTCCCTAACGTCCTTGCTGAGATTCTCCGTTTTACCTCCCGGCTTGTTCCCTTCAAGGAAGTGGTCACAGGTTGAAATTATTTCCTGTTGACTGTCTTTTCCACTAAAATGTATACATCCTGCATGCTGGAATCATGTCTGGCTGCTTCACTGTGTCTCATTGTGGATGCTGCCCCAGAGACAGGGATGTGACATGGGCGTGGCTCCACGTCCACTCATCATTGTCCTGACTTTGCTCCATGCCCAGAAGGTCTCAGGTTCTAAAACAGGACTTGGCTGCATCATATAAATTCTTTTGTTCAACAGAATTGATTACCTGTTAGGTGTACAAACCTGTGTTCAGAGAAGCCTGAAACCCCTGTCCTTCTTTGATGTAGGGTATCTGGCAGGTTGAATAATAATAGTGCTTCCTGTGATGATGAAGGGACCAGAACCTTCCCCAGATGCCCTGCCCCTGTTCTTCCTGGTGTCATATACATGTAGATGCACGGTCTATATGTAACTCAGGCATGTCTGACTCTTTGCAACCCCATGGACTGTAGCCTGCCAAGCTCCTTTGTCCATGGGGATTCTCCAGGCCAGAATACTGAAGTGGGTTGCCATGCCCTCCTCCAGAGGATCTTCTTCACCCAGGGATCGAACCCAGGTCTCCCATACTGTGGGCAGATTAGTATATATTCATTTATTTCCTTATTGACCCTTTCCCTGTCTAGAATGTAAAGTCCAGAGCAGAAGAGGTTTTCTGTATTTCATTCGCTGCTGTATTTGCAGTGCCTAGAGTAGTACCCACACATAGTAGGGTGTTCAGTCGGTATTTGTGGGGTGGAAGGATGAATGAGGTAAAAGCAAGCAGAGAACCCCTGGCTGCATTTAGGACTTTCATGGGCCCTTTGGGGAGGGCTGGATTTGACTCCGAGAGGTGGAGGAAATAAGGTAATAGCACAGATCAGGACAAGGAGGAACCAAGTAGGCACATGCTGTTGGTCTAGAAATCAAACCAGTAAGCTCTCAGTTTTACTTCTTCAACTCTCAAGCGATGTCTCCTGGGCCTCCCTCCCTTCATCCTCACTCACTTGGTCTGGGCGAGACCCAAGGCGGAGGCGTCGGGAGAAGGCTGGCCGCCACACGCATTCCTTGGTATTGGCATTCAAACAGCTGAGCGAAAATAGCCCTCCTCAGGAACGCGTGGGCAGCCGTGAATGCCCCACTATTGCAGGGATTAGATATCAGTTTATGAGTCGTCTTGGCCTCTTAGCCCCTCTTATCCTACCCTCCCATTCTAGCAGGTCCACCACCTGTTTTTAACTCCTTTGGAGGTTGAACAATGTAAGAAATCAGTGTGTTGATTTTAACAACTTCAGGAATCATCGCTGAGTTAGGCCACTGGAGCACGGGGAATGGGCTTTTAGCTCTGCCCAGATGCGGTCCACTCTGAAGCCAAGAAGGAATCTGGGCAGGCTCTATAAGACGCAGGTGGCCCTGTGTCTGTCCCAGTGCCTTGAAATTCCGCCTTTCACTTCCCTCCTGTGGGCTCAGAGAGTCTTTTCTGTCATCGTTAACAAGCCTCTGCTCTTTGGAGAGCCACATCCTAAGGCTGCTGGCAGGTAACACATGAAGGGGTCCAGCTGGGCTTCAGGGTCCGTGGGAATGTGTGATCAAATGTGGACGGCTCTGGTGGATGTGAGGGGAGAGGCAGAGGCTGGGAGCCTGGGGAGCAGGTGGGACCAAGTTTACATCCTTCACAGCTTTCCCCCAAGGGCACTCCTGAGATGGGGGAGGGTGTCCCCCTCCATGGTACAGAACGAACAGTCCAAGGAGGCTCAGACAAAAGGGGGTCCGAGGGAGCTGGTGGCTGAGGGTGTGTTTCAGGCCTGCTTTCAGCATAGCATCCTCATTGAAACAAACACCAGCCCTTTTGTGGGATGGGGATTGGAGATGCATGTGTATGTGTAGTTTTCTTAGTTTCAAACTACATTTTGAATTAGGAAATATTTCAGAAATATTTTAAGCATACAGAAAATAATGCAACAGATATCTACTTGTGTGTCTACCACCTTGCTTTAAGAAATGTCTCAGAGTGTCCTAATTTTTCTAAACAACCTCTTATTGTAGAATAATTTGAGATTGACAGGAAAATTGCAGACAGTACAGAGTTAGGTGTTCTCACACCCAGTTTTCCCTCTTAGTGAACATCTTACTTTAGTATAGTATTCGTGCACACTCAGTCGTTTCTGACTCTGCGAACTTACGGACTGCAGCCCCCTTGGCTCCTCTGTCCATGGGATTCTCCAGGCAAGAATGCTGGAGTGGGTTGCCATAGACTCCTCCAGGGGATCTTCCTGACCCAGGGATTGAACCCACATCTCCCGCATTGCAGGTGGATTCTTTACCGCTGTACTACCAGGGAAGCCCTTAGTATAGTATACTTGTCACACTTATGAACCAAACTGATAATTAAGTAAAGTTCATACTTGACTCAGATGTCCTTTTTAACTGATTGTCCTTTTTCTGTTGTGGAATCCCATCCAGGACACCACATTATATTTAGCCATTATGACATTTTCTAGAGCCGTGATGTCACTATGGCTGAATGTAAGGCTTTATCATCATTGTGTAGGTGAGTCCTCCACCTTCATGCCCCTCTCGTCCTAATAACAGTGGTCTTTTTCAGAAGCCACAGTTTCCTGTTTACTTCTGCTTCAGAAACTCCTTGCAGATTAGCTTTTTCACAACCCAGGAGTATTTAGTTTTCAGACATCCAGATTTATCACTGCTGGCCAGAATCCAGAGGACCAGTAACTAGCCACGGGAGTGAATAGCCCTGCCCAGGTCACTGTCACGATTCCATTTGTGCCGCTCTTCAGTGGCTTGTGTGATTGGAAGGCAGTGGGAAGGGCCGGCGAGCATTCATTCCTCCTTCCCGTTCCTGGGAACCAGTAACCAGTACACTCGTGGGAAAACCTGATGCACTGGGCATTTTCCTTCTTCCTTACCTTTGTCTCCTAAGAAAGAAATCTCTTAATGGAGAGCAGTTGAAGAAAACTTGCATTTTTTTTTTTTAACCCCTAAGTAATTCTAATACAGCATCTAGTTGGGTGGCTATTAGAAGCTTGGATTTTAAACCACTGTATTTTTACAGCTGTAGAATCTAGTGTTTGAGTTGATTTAACAAGCAGCCGTGGGTTTGTTTTCTGGCCGGAGTCTGCCAGTGGTGCTCTGGGAAAATTTGATCATGGGTCTATATTTCTAGGAAAGTGTTCTCTAATTTTTACTTACACGTTGATGCTGTCTATTGTTCTTGCTGGCCACACCTTAATCCTTGGCGTGAGCACTTGACAGATGATTCAGATACTTAAGCCATGAAAATGAAAGATTCCCTGGGGGAGTTGGGAGTCCACAGGGGTGGTGTCCTTGGCCCTGGTCTTTGCCAGCAGTCCCTCCCTGTGACATTGCCCACAGTACCACTTCCCTTCACCACACAGCCCCAGCTGTCACGTGTTACCACGTGTAGCTGAATCTAAGCTTATTAGGCAGCTTCGATCCTTTATAGTGCGATGGTTCTGGAAGTGTTTGTGTCACCTGGGAACCTGTTGCAGTTGCATCTTCTCAGAGGTGGGGCCCGGCAGGCTGAGCTGTAACAAGCCCTCCGCCTGACTCGGATGCACACCCAGTTTGAAGAGCACTGTTAGTGTATACCCCGTGCCGGTGCCCCTCCTGGCTTTACCCTCACTCTGCAATCATTGGACAACATTTTATATTAATTCAATTAATACTCAGTGAGCAGGCACTGTGCTGGGTGCCAGGGTGGGGCTAGGTGGGGAGGGGGCGGGTGGAGGTGGGTCGAGGGTGAGCCAGCCACGGGACATGTCCTCGGGGAGCTCCAGTCAGCAGTGGTTCTCAGTCGTGGCTGCACATTAGAGTCACCTGGGGAGCTTTTAAAACTCCAGGTGCCTTCATTTAGTGGCTCTTCCATCTCAGATCAATTAAGTCAGAATAGCAGGAGGAGTACCCAGGTGTAAACTAGTTTATAAAGCTCCCCACCCCACCATGAGAAACTCTGGCCTTGTGGGAGAGAACGCTAGTTGGGCGGCCGCAGAACTTGTGGTGAGTGTGACGTTGGGGTGACTGGAGGGGTGCACTGGGAGCAGACAGGAGGGTTGCTTTACCTAGGCTGGGGTGGGTAGTAAAAGCGGGGATATATCTGCAAAGTTTTTCTCAAAGTTTTTATGTAAAGAAAGGTAAAAACGTGGTTTAAAGGTGAATCCACATGTGATTTCAGAATGAGTCGTAGAGGAGTTCAGGAGAGTTGCTTTCTCCTACAGTGCGTGTAATTCCTGCTCCCTGCGTGGCAGCGGCAAAGGGCCACTGAGGGCCACACCTAGAGTGGCCAGCATGCCCTTTCCTCAGAATTCCTTCCCTGGAAACGCTTGTCCTGGCTTTGTCTCATGGTCCGCTCAAATGCGAGGGCTCCCCATGCACTCGTGTTTGTAAGAGGAGGCAGCTGAGGAGTATAGCCCACAGCCCTCAGGGGCTTCAGTGGCCATCCCATCAACAACCAGCTTTCTTCCCAAGGATTTTGATCTTTCTTTCCATGCTTTAAGAGGTTTTTTATTTTTAAGACGTAAAGGAGATGTTTATGTAATAAATAATTCCCTATTCATGAGTCTCTCTACTTTTGATTCAGAAGGTCAGGTGGGGAGATTTAATATGAAATATTAGCTGTCTTTGCCAATTGCTGGACCCTGTTACCCTGCTGTAAGCCAGAAATAGAAGCGACCTGTTTTCAATGACAGATCAAAATTTAGTGCTATGTTGATGGTCCAAAATGAAGATTTTTGACACAGTGAATGAAATACATACCAGTGCATTTCTGGTTGTGATTTAGCTGACCAAGTAGTTCAGTTATAATTATATTATTTTTACTCCTGGAGATCATTACTCTAAATGAAAAATGCTTCAGTGTCCAGACTATTAAGATGTGGATGGTGAACATTATTTAAAACAAAATTATTATTATTATTTTTTTCTTTCTGGACTGTTAAACAGCTTTATGAGCATGTGGAGGCTAGAATATGGTTGTTAGCATTTAAAATTAAATGAAAACATGGAACTATTTTTTGGTGTAAAAAATAAACTTGACTGTCAATTATTGTATACTGCCTTCTGTGACCCATCTCTCCTGGTCCCTTAAGCCCCTTATAATGTAATGGGGGAACATGTCTAGTAAATATACAGTTGACATAAATCTGAGCATATAAATATTATAAAAGGGCATTGAAAAGAAGAACTGTAGGAAACAGGGCGATGGGTTTATCATTTTGTGTGAAGGACCATTGTCTTGGGGATTGAAGTATCTTTTAATAGTAAGTAGAGTTTGATCTGGAGAAGGCAATGGCACCCCACTCCAGTACTCTTGGCTGGAAAATCCCATGGATGGAGGATCCTGGTAGGCTGCAGTCCATGGGGTCACTAAGAGTCAGACACGACTGAGCGACTTCACTTTCACTTTTCACTTTCATGCCTTGGAGAAGGAAATGGCAACCCACTCCAGTATTCTTGCCTGGAGAATCCCAGGGACGGGGGAGCCTGGTGGGCTGCCGTCTACAGGGTTGCACAGAGTCGGACATGACTGAAGCGACTTAGCAGCAGCCGCAGCAGCAGCAGAGTTTCATCTGATCCTTGGTCACTGTGTTGTTTTCCATTGACAAATACTGCCCTGGGCTCTTATTACTAGGGTGTTGGAAGAATTTTAAATATCCTCTCTGCCTCATGTTCAATAGGCTGAGTGTTTATAAGGGACAAAGATGGTGTAAAAATCCAGCAAACAGAATAGTGTTCTCATTGTGACACCTCTCTCCCTGCCTTTCATGTAAGAAAACAGAGGCTGGTATTTGAGTTGAGGAACCCTTGAGCAAATCAACATTTTCAAGAGACCCGGTATGAAAGGTATCTCTCTGTATCACACCTTTTCATGCAATACAGTTCTGTTGGGTAATACATTTTAGAACCCAAAAGTTTAAACTGAGACTTCAGTAGGAGTCATTGGAGTAAATCTGAAAGGTAAACTTTCAGGAGACTGTAATTGAATAGATTTAACCTATATTTATGGAATGGAGGAATCTCTAGATGATTATCTTTTTTCCCTTCTCTAAGGACCTTTCTTAAACCCTGCAGGTCTGTTGACTTGATTAATGAATATTTTGCCCACTAAAATTGGCCATTAATTATTTCTTCGGGTTGCAGCAATAATTACATCTTTCAAGTAAGATGTAATTAGTATAATAAGCAGAAAACACCCTGCTAGGTAATGTGGGATTGTGGAGGAGCTAGTTAGTTACCACCAGAGATAGTTGGTATACTACACGGTAAGCTGCAGTTTTCTGGAGCTGACTTCCAGCAGTTATATTTAGAAAATACAGATTAGGTCACCCCGGGCATCCTAGGTGGCTCAGTGATAAAGAATATGCCTGTCAAGGCAGGAAATGTAAGAGACGTGAGTTTGATCCCTGGGTCTGGAAGATCCCCCTGGAGGAGGAAATGGCCACCCACTCCAGTATTCTTACCTGGAAAACTCCATGGACAGAGGAACCTGGCAGGCTGCCGTCCGTGGGGTCGCAAGGAGTCGGACACGACTGAGCATGAATATGAGACTATGTCACCCCAGAATGGGAATTTCAATGAAGTAGCTCTGTGACACCATTGTTAGAAAATACTACTTCCTGGCATTTAATTGTGATGTCATTTGATAATTAACAGTTCTTTTATCTTTCACTCATTTACTGACCCTTTCAGTGATCACAGTTACGTACCAGCCTCTGCACTAACGGCTGGGGACAAAGGGAAATGGGTGGTAACTCTGGAGAAGCTGAGTCTGTTGGGATGTAGATAATTTAAGTGTAATTCAGTCTCTTAACAGAGGTGTGTACTAAGGTGAATTCTATTAAGTAGGTTCTGGAGCGCTTTGGAGGGGAGGTACCCCATGTAGTGGACTTGGGAGGATGAATCCGAGCATGGCTACAGAGAGGTTGGGAGGAAGTGTTCCAAGTTGGGGAAGCAGCCTATGTTACAAAGGCTTATCAGCAGAATATGTCTCTCTCTCACCCTCTGTTTTCCTGCTGGTACTTTTCATTGGCTAACCCTGGCCAGAGAGCCTGGGTAGACTAGCTCAAGGCAGAGAAAGGCAGGCAGTGAATCTGGTGAGGCAAACAGGATCATTAGAACATAAGGTATGGAGTGTGAACGAGGTGTGTGCAGAGGACAAGATGAAGCTAGGAGCTCTATGAAGAGAACTTGGGAAGATGAGTTTGGAGCCAAATTGGGAAGGATCTTCTATAGTTACCTAAGTCTTTTGTCTTATAAACAATAGTCGAGTGTGGGGTGGGCTTAATGCATGCTATTATTGACTTGTAATTTAGCAAGAGTTACATTGTTTAAAATACCACTATTTGGGACTCATGAATGGTTCATAAAATCAATTTAGTGAGTTGTCCCAACATTTTAAAAAATGAAATAATATCTTGGTTGCATACAGTGAAGTTGAGTAATGTTTTGTGAGCCTTCTGTATATTTCTGTGGGGGAGATGTCCTGGTTACAATTTAAAATATGTATAGCACTGTTGAAATATTGAGAACACCCTCAGCTAGATCCTTGGGTAGAGTGAATTGAAGGGGGAAGAGAATGACAGGCAGCATGGCTGTAGACAGTCAGCAAAGAACATATCTATTTTAAAAGTGTATGTTATCTGTGCATTCCTTTTTTAATATCTTTATGATATTGAATCCATGTCTAGAGTATTAAACCTCATCTCCAGTAAGCTGAGAAAATCCATCAGCCTCCCTGTGTTCCATTTTCTGGAACTCAGCTGATAGTAATGTTTACCAAATCCCTGAAGTCTCCTGAACCTCTCTGAGGAATCCGATGTCTTGCGATTACTTTGATAATGCTTGTTTTACTTAAGCATTATGGGGAGTTTTGCATTTGGTTTGCATGTGTGATAAAATCATTTCAGTGTGTTTTGGTTTATAAATTGAAAGGCTTTCCTTTTATCTCTAAAGCACGTTAATTGATCACACTGTTTCTAGTTAGAGTAGCTTAATGAACACAGCTGAAAACTAGCCAAAAAGTTTTCTGTCTCCACTGAAAAGACCTGTGACTCGGGAAGCGCAGTTGGAGAGCTTTCTGATGAAGGTCCGTACTCTTGTAGGAGAAAAGCGCATAAGCACATGCTTGCTAAGCTTCAGGAATGAAGGCAGATGAAATCTAAGTCCTTTATAAAAAAGAACTCAGGTCACTATTTCAGTGTATAATTGAAGTCTTCTCCTCCCCACATAGTATTTGTTTAAGATACTAACAAGTAAATAATGTTGCATACGGTTATTCTTACTGGGGAGATGATACCTGCAAGGCCACCCTAGGTTGGCAGCCGGACATGGGGCCTTAACGTTTGTACTGGAATCGCTCAATTCACAGGTGATTCTTTTTTTTTTTTTTTTAATTTTATTTTATTTTTAAATTTTACATAATTGTATTAGTTTTGCCAAAAATCAAAATGAATCCGCCACAGGTATACATGTGTTCCCCATCCTGAACCCTCCTCTCTCCTCCCTCCCCACACCATCCCCCTGGGTCGTCCCAGTGCACCAGCCCCAAGCATCCAGTATCGTGCATCGATCCTGGACCGGCGGCTCGTTTCATACATGATATTTTACATGTTTCACAGTTGATTCTTATCCCAAGCTTGTGACGGCGGTGTGCACCATCATTTCACAGGAATCAAAACTAATTTGCTTAAAGCCGTAAGTTAGAACTAGCTGGTTTCCCAGGTGGCTCAGAGGTAAAGAATCCGCCTGCAAATATAGAAGATGCAGATTTGACCCCTGAGTCAGGGAAGATTCCCCTGGAGAAGGAAGTGGCTTATTCTCCATTTTTCTTTTCAAAACACTCCATTATTCTTACCTGGGAAATCCCCATGGACAGAAGAGCCTGGTGGACTATAGTCCATGTGGTCGCAAAAGAGCTGGACATGATTTAGTAGGTAAACAACAAGAACTGGTTAGAAGGAAGACTAGAATCCAGATCTTATGTTCTTTAAGATCAGTCATCCAGAGGAGAAACCGAATAGGAGGTGAAGGTGAGTTACTGTTCAAGCCTGCGTTGCAGATTCTGGCTTTCATCACAGTTTGTCTGTGTTTTTCATTCCAGTGCTTCCATAGAATTCCAGTATTTTAATGAGAAGAAAAAAAAAAAAAATCAAGAAAAGCCCAGTTGGCAATTTGAGAACATTGCTATTGAATATTGTGATAGAACTAGGTGGTGCGTGCGTGCTAAGTCGCTTTAGACGTGTCCGACTCTTTGCGACCCCATGAACTCTAGCCTGCCAGGCTCCTCTGTCCATGGAGTTCTTCAGGCAAGAATACTGGAGTGGGTTGCCAGTTCCTTTCTCCAGAACTAGGTGGTGGTCAGGGTCAAGTAGCTGCAGTTGGAAGTCACACCTGGATCTAAAGTCCTATTTCCGAGCTGTGTGATCTGGATCTTTTCTGAGTCTTATATTTTCCTTTGGGAAAGGGGTAGGAGGTGTACCTCCCCTGGGTTTTCATGAGGATTGCACAGAGAAAGGAGCTCATTCTTCATGGACTCATAGTAGGTGCTCAGCAATGATAATCCTCTTAACTATCAGTTATCATTGCTGTACATGCATGCTAGGTTGCTTCAGTTGTGTTTCACTCTTTGCAACCTTGTGGACTATGGCCTGCCAGGCTCCTCGGCCCTTGGGGATTCTCCAGGCAAGAATACTGGAGTGGGTGGGCCTTGCCCCTCTCCAGGGGATCTTTCTAACCCAGGAATCAAACTCGCGGCTCTTACGTCTCCTACATTGGCAGGTGGGCTCTTTGACCACTAGTGGCGCCAGGTAAGTTCTCACTGCTACTTAAGAACAATTGATCATTCACAAATGTAGTCCAATAGTGTAAACACTAAATGCTTTCAGACCTGACTACCTGCAATAATAGCAGGTATAGTTTGTTAAGTATTTACCATGTAGCAGCCACTACAAGCTCTGTGCCGCTTGTCTCTTTAATCCTCATAATAATCTCATAACGTGTAGGAACTATGAATCACTACCTTTCATGTCAGAAAACTGAGACTTAGGCTGAGAAACTTGCTCAGGTCACAGAGTTAAGTAGCCAACTGTGCCCATGATTATTATATTGCCTGGCTACAGAAATGAAAGCCCTGGAGACAGGAAAAAAAAAAGAGCAACAGAAAGTCTGGAGTTGCTTCCCAGACGTTCTTCCACAGAAGCCAAGAATTCCAGGGGCCATCTGCCATGTGCCAGGGCCTTCCAGGCCCAGATTGACACCATCAGCGAGACTGATCTGTGGACAGCCCAGCATGTGCCCCTCCTCATTAGCAAGTAGAAGGAGTGCACAACCCATGCAGATCGGGGAGGAATGAATCCCTGACATCTGTACGACCTTTGTGGCCCTGGAGCCTGCACACCCTGTTCCTGGCTGCTATCTGGGCACAGAGACGCCGTGAGGGATCCCGGAGCCTGCCAGGCAGAGCTTTGCAGATCAGCCATCCACCCCAGTGAACTGTAACTGATGTGGGCCCTTATGTTTGATGGCTTTCAGGCAGAACAGCCAGGTCACTCCAAGTCCAGATGTTCAGTTGTTTCTCTCCTGCCTCTGCCTCCCTGGGAGATGAGAAGTAATGAGGGCGATTCCTTTTGCCAAATCCTTAACTGGCTTCCAAAATGCACAACGATTATGCTTGGTTATGACCTGATTTCTAAGTGAGGTGAATAATAACAGCAAGGAAAACTGCACTGGTTGGGGCCAATGTGAATGACAGAAAATTCTGAGCCATAGAATACTTCAAGGAATGCAGTCTTACTATTTTAGGAACATACTGTGAAGAAAATCAGTGACCAAAAATAAAAGGTTGTGGAGGAGGGGATGGGGGAGTTCCCAGTAAGAGGGCTTGCCAGAATGCTCTTATTGAGTAGATAAAAATCGCTCACAATTCAAGGATTGTTGGTGTTTGGTTGGTTGTGATTTGCTTTTAAAGATATGTGATACTAATAGTCAACATAATCATTAAGCTTAGCACTTTCTTTATAAAATTTAAAGATTGGGGTGGGGGTGGTGAAGACCTGAGTCTTAAGTCTGAATTCACACTTGGATTTATTTATAAAACTTTTTAATTATTTTCAGTAAATCATTTACAGTTTGTCTTTTTAGTTTGGGGGGGAAATGCAAACTGATTTAATGACTTTCTAAACCAGATCTTCATCCCTTTTCTGATTGCATGTTAGAATTTTTGGAGATCGGTTTTAGGCATCAGAATTTTTGAAAGCTACCCAGGTGATACTAGTGAGCAGTTCTAGTTGACAAAGAATCACTGGTCTCTAGGTACTTGGTGGCATAGAAATGACTGAAACCATATGAGACAAACTTGCTTATAGGACCCATAAGCCTCACATCTTCAGACTCAGCACAAGGCTTTCTTCTCTGCTTGGAAAAACCTATTCCAAGTGGCTCACCTCTGTTTATTCCTGCCTTTTCTCGAAGACCTTCCAAGTATTTAAATCATAAAACATATGTAAGCAAGGAGTGATTTCTACACTTCAGAAGAAAGTCAGTTTTGTTTTTTTGTTTTTTTTTAACATCAGCCCATTTTTATTATAGATCACTGTAAGTCATCCTCTAGAGTCTGGTCTACTTGAGAACTGGGAGTTTGATGGGTGACTGAAGGGCCTTCAGTGCCTAGCATGCAATGCTTGACAGATATTTGGGCTCATGTAAATATCAGTTGTTAACGTTAATTATTATAATCTTGATTTTGTGTTTTCCTAATCGGAGCTTACTTCCTTATCCACTTTATCGTCTCCAGAATCCACGCTTGCCCTAAATTTGTATTTTGGTCAGGGGATTAGGAAGGAACCTTCCTGAGGTGAAGATGAGAGGGATGTCATAGTGCATGTAGGTTTCAGGTAAATGTAATTCATGATGTCAGAGCTGCCCTTTAAAGAAGTGAAAAAAAAAAAAAATTGGCAGGTGGAGATGGAATGGGTTACAGGGAAAAAAAGGAACAAATGGGAACAGATCTGCATTAATAAATATTCAGACCAAGTCACACTCTTATGTCAGTGTTCGTAGGTGATGTTATTACATGTAGTATTGGGTGATGGAAGTTGTGCACACTCTCATTTTTCACTTTAATTGCTTGCCTGAAAAGATCCTGACAGCTTCAAAGGTTACTGCTGGTTGCATTGTTCATAACTCAGAAGTAATATGCATGTGCAATTTGCTTCATTATTGCCCACTAATAACCAATTCTAGAGAAAGTCCTAAAGCCACCAGAGGAGCCATAATTTGACATAATGGTTTTCCCTTCTTCTTTTTCTCATTCTTTTTAATTATCCCAGGCTAAGAGTGAGCCACAGATGGTGTGATGATGCGAGTGTGATTTTACTCTGATTTTGTTTTCATCAACTGGAATATTAATTTTTAAAGAGAACTTTTAAAGACTCTTAAAAAAGCAAGACATAAAATATTACATAGTTCAGATCAGAACTTTGAGTCCAGCAAAATAAACCAGCATTCCAGCTATTTTGTTCAGATTTGGTTTGGCTTCATGTAACTGGAAAACCCTACATAGCAGTGCCCTAAGTGGAAGAGTTTATTTCTTTGACTTTCAGGAAGTCTGGAGGGGGTCAGAGTGGTGGTGGGCCTCATGGGATTAGGAATCCAGGCTCCTATTGTGTTGCTTAGCCATGTATGAATTCTATTCCCCAAATTATTTCATATCCAGATTAGATGCAGGAGGGGAAAATACCACAAAGAAAGGCTCATGACTTTAAAGGGGCTTCCCAGAAGTCTTAAATCCTATTGACAAGGCCTTAGTCTCAGGGCTGCACCTGGCTCAAGGAATGCTGGGAAATGTAGTCTTTATACCAGTCAGCCATGTTCCTAAGCATTATGAAGGAAGAAGGGACTTCCCTGGTGGGCTCAGATGATGAAGAATCTGCCTGCAATACAGGAAACCTGGGGAAGATCCCTGGGTGGGGAAGATACTCTGGAGACGGGAATAACTACCCACTTCAGTATTCTTGCCTGGTGAATTCCATGGACAGAGGAGCCTAGTAGGCTACAGTCCATGGGGTCACAGAGAGTCAGACACGACTGAGTAACTAACACTTTCACTTTTTTCATGAAGGAAAAAGGGGGAAATGACTACTTGATGAAAAAGAAAGTAAAAGTGAAGTTGCTCAGTCGTATCCGACTCTTTGCGACTCCATGGACTGTAGCCCACCAGGCTCCTCCGTCCATGGGATTCTCCAGGCAAGAATACTGGAGTGGGTTGCCATTTCCTTCTCCAGGGAATCTTCCCGACCCAGAGATTGGATCCAGGTCTCCCGCATTGCAGGCAGATGCTTTAACCTCTGAGCCACCAGGGAAGCCCACTACATTGTATGAATGATGAGTTCTCAGATTTTCTGTGTATCATAATACCGCTGATTATAAAATGAAGATAATCCACAACACTGCAGAGTTTGATTTCAAAATATTCTATGGGCTAAAGAACCAACTAGTACCTACACCTAACACATTGCTTATGTAATCCTCATTTCAACCCTAATGCAAAAGTACTATCCTTATCAAAATTGTAGATGAAAAAAACTAAGACTTAAAGAGGCTATACAGCTAATATTGAAAGGCGGCATTTTGACTTGTGTGGGGGAGTTGCATTATAATTCTTGGCAACACCAAGAAGTGGGAGCAGGGATTCCCATGGGAGGATAATTACAATAGTGAGCCTCAGAGACTTGGGCAGCAAATCATTTAAAACACTAAACTCGGGGACTATTTGGACTCAGGTTTCTTTTCGTCCCCATCTTTCATATTCACTCCCTTGTGAAGTTTACCAATTACTTGGTTTCAGATGCAGTGCAGCCTCTGGCTTTTCTTTATCCCTGGCAGAATTCTACTAGGTGTACTAGGTCCTCAATCAGTACTGTTTTTTTCTTTTTTTTTCCTCCTCGGTTAGTACTTTCTGATGAATTGGCTGAGTTAATGTGATAACCGAGTTTTGACTCAGGATGGCCAGGTTTTTGCTGTATATCGTTGTTCGGTTTGTGGTACATGGTCTGCTTCCAGTGCCTGCTGGAATGTGGCATTTTGGTGGGAATCTCCAGTGCTGCAGTCCCTATCTGTGTCCTGAGCCCTTTATCTCTTCTTCCTTTGAGTCGTCTTGCTTCTGCAAAATGTCTGCCCACACATCAGAAGCAGACCTCCTTTTCTTGCCTGTCAAACCCTTTTCATTTTCTAGTTACTTCCTTTTGGTAATGAGGCCGTCAGCTCTGTACACAAGAAAAAAAATTGTGTATTTCCATTTCTGCTTTCACCAAATTTTATACTTCTTTCTCCCAGTTTTTTCCCCATTTTCCACACCACCCCCCAGTTATTTTTCTAAAACATGGAACATATCAGTTTACTCCTTCTAAGGCTCTCTATTGGAGAACATTTGGAGGACATTTTAAACCTTCTAGGACGTGGGCCTGATCTGAATTGCAAGACTCTTCATGCAGAGTTCTAGCCACACCTTCTTGCCCCATCTCTGCTCGTTTCTGCTTCTGCTCAGACCATTTTCTGATTCACCATTTTCTCACCTTTTCTGACTGTATATTTAGTTTCAAGACTTGTGTAAAATTTCCTTGCAAGAAGTTTCTCTGATGCTCCCTGAGAAACCTGTTTTGTTTCTCCAGCAGTTACTATAGTCCTCTAGGTTGGCACAGAATCCAGTCTGTCTTGGATTATTGTTGATTATGAATTGTGTGGTCTTTGCTGCTCAGTTGTGAATCTACTGACTTAGAATTTTCCTTACGTAGTTAATGCATGACAAGAGGTCAGTATGTCTTTCTTGAAACGAATTCAGGTTCTTTGTGAGGAAAGTCCGAGCTCTTGTAAGTCCAAACAAGCCATATCTTTTGTAGCCTCCTAACCAGCCTTTTAATTTAGACCACAGAAAAGAGAAAAAAGTCTGGAAGCAAGAGCTCCATCATGATGATAATCATAGAGCTCTGGCCGGGGGTTTCTCAGTACCTGCACCGTTGGCATTTTAGGCCAGGTAACTCTTCATTGGGGGGAGGGGAGTGCCGTCCGTGTGCATTGTAGGGATGTTCAGCAGTGGGTCTAGTGGCCTCAATCCACTAGATACCAGTGGCACCCTCCCCCCGCCCCGTTGTCTCTAGACCTTGCCAGACATCCCGATAGGGGGTGAGGTGGGGGGAATTG
The DNA here is from genome assembly GCF_019923935.1 of Bubalus bubalis. NCBI lineage: Eukaryota > Metazoa > Chordata > Mammalia > Artiodactyla > Bovidae > Bubalus > Bubalus bubalis. The sequence goes on from NC_059164.1 coordinate 67,785,653, forward strand.
CCCACAGTTCAGAACCTCTGTTTTAAAGGATCTCTATGAGTATCTTATAACTAAGGAATAGTGGCTCTTCCGCCCTACTACCTTTCCATAGTACCCACAGACTTCTCACCTATGCTTTCTGCTTCACACTTCTTGCCATTTTTGGATCCCCTAACCTCACCTATGAACCACTCCCTATGCCTAGCTCCCTTTCCTTTAAAACCCAACTCAGTTCCTATTCATCAGTGAATCCTTCCCAAATTAGCCCTTTATACCTGCCCTCCATTATTCTGAATTTTGCATTATTTTCTCTCCCTCTGTACATCTGTGTATACTGGTATGTATTTTTCATGTCAATGTCTCTCTCTGCTGGACAGTCACTTATGTTTGAGTCTGTTTTCCTTTCCTGGCCTTCTAACTCCATAGGGGAACAGACTGAGCTGGATGCTGACCTTTGTGTCTTTTGTGTTACGCATGTATGGGGCATTCATTTGTTTGCTCAGCCTATGTTCACTATTTACAGAGCACTGGGGTGCTAAGACAGATTTGCAGGTGCGTGTAGCACAGTGCATGGAAGAGGTAGTATATAGGTCAACACCTTGGAGGATGAGTAGGACTTTCTTGGGCAAATGATTTTAGGCAGAAGGAGTGGAAGGTCTCTTTATGAACAGCCATTTTCCTTACACCCTTCAAGAGAGGATTTCAAGAGCATCATTTTCCCTGCCTTATCATTTGTTACTTAGCCTCAGCCACCAGCATTTCCCTTCTCTTCCACATATCTGCTTATAGGCTCTTCCTATAGGCATGAATGACACAGAAGCTCCTTTATGGTCTTTTGTATGACATGTTACTTGGATCCATCATCAGGTGCATTTCTGGGGAAAGCAGACACGTCCATTTGTGTGTAAAAGCATACAAGCATGTAAGATCAAATGAGAGTAAGTTTTGGTCTTACTCCTGTATAGAAGAATTGTATTGTTGTGTAATCCTAGGACCTGTCTTCAGGGCTGCTATATGCAGATGTACAGGTTGTGGGCTACGTAAGCATTCCTGGCAGCCATGATGGCCTCTGGCAGCCTCTCTTGTCCCAGGTAACAAGGTGGAGAATTTGGTTGAAGAGTGTGGACTTGATAGTGTCATACATATAAGGCTCCACATCTTTTACTCAGGAAAAATAGCTGCCACTCTCAAGCAGTCATCAATAGGAGTTTGATGGGTTGGTGAAGAGTTAGAAAGCACTCGGGTCCAAACGGTCTATTTCTAATAACTTTAGCCCTCTGGCCATGTCGGAAACTGGAAAGTCTGCAGTATGCTGTGTTTGTTTATAAATCAGGCTCCTGTAGCATTGTCCAAACGGTTCTTGATTGAATAATGTTTATTCATTCACTTGTGGAGGAAAACTCAGGCTACAAATGGGAACATGGATGCTTTTTTAATAGATGGTGTTATTATACTGCACAATGTCCCTGACTTTGAGATATTTAACTCATAAAGTTTACAGCAACACTTAACTGCATCTGGATTTCACATTGAATTTGGAAAGGCAAGAATCTCACTGTAATTTGCACTGACTGCCCTGTAATGGAAATTATGGCTTGGGAAAAGTTTCAAATGACGTGTCTATAAATGAAAGAAAAGTTGATCCATTCAAAAGCTGGTTATGGGCAATTGTAGGATTATTTTATTTTTATTTTTGGAAGGACTATTGCCAGCAAGAAATATTTATTTCAGCAGCTGAAATAAACTAGCTGTGAATTAAACGTTGGTCTTTGTAAATTGTTGATTCATCAAAATTCAGTCCTAAAAGTGGATCGAAAAGTTGCAACAGAACTTTGCCGGGCTTTTAAGAAAGCTATAAAGATTGTATGGAGGCCAGTGTTAACTGGATGGTAGCAACGAGTTGACTTCAGAGGATGAGCAGCCTTTTAAATGGTCAGAATACTGGCCTAATGGTTCTGAGGATGCAGGGCTTCTGGTCCTAGCCGTGCTGTTAACTGAGTTTGTGTAAATAGGCGTGTCACTTAACTTTCCAAGTCTCAATTTGTCTGCTCCTTTGCTCCTGTTTCCCACCGTTTATTTATTTTGGTATCTCCCATTCATGTTCAAGACTTACCCTCCAATGTCTAATGACCCTTCCTTGACTGCTCTTGGCTCCTATTTAAGACACTGAGGCAATAAAAAGCTGATGGGAGGCTCTGGATAGAGGCGTGGATGAAACTCGTTGACTTGTCTGCAGGGAAATCACTTAATCAGGGAGTCGCCAGATGTCAGCATCTGGCCATCTCATCTCTGCACCCACTTAGCTTAATCAAGAGAGGAACCCTCCCGCCTGGCTGCCAGTGTTCTGAAGACCAGTGAAGTAGGTATATTTCTACTTTAATCTCCTTATTTTCACCCCTGTGTTCTCCCCACTCTTCCTTGGTCTCCGCTGTGCTTGGTTCCCTGGTTCAGTGTCTGTGGATAATCAGCCTTTTAAACAGTTCTCCTGTTTTCAGCCCTGAACTTCCCCTTCCTTGCCTTTGGCAGCACCTGGCACCTCCCAAGTCCAGGGCCTCTCGGGCTTCTACAGGGGGCTCCCCTCCTGGCTCCTGTGTCTCCCCTGCTGCGGGCATTTGAGACTGTGGCTTCCTCTGTACTCCCTAGGTCACTTGCACTCTTGTATGAGCTTTCCATCTTTCAAAACACTGGTTGAAATCACTTGTCTGCTGACATTGCCTCATTTTTTTTCTATCCCTGGAGAATTTGTAATTCTTTTATTTCTTCCTTAGTGGGGCTTTGGATATGGGCTTCCTAGGTGGTGCCAGTAGTAAAGAGTCTGCCTGTCAATGCAGAACATGTATGTTCAATCCCTGGGTCAGGAAGATCCCCTAGACTAGGAAATGGTAACCCACTCCAGTGTTCTTTCCTGGAAAATGACAGAGGAGCTTGGAGGGCTATAGTCCATGGGGTCACAAAGAGCTGAACATGGCTGAACACGCATGCACGAGACCTTGGTGGTGAGGGAAACAGATGCCTTTGATCCACCTGCCATGTTTGACCAAAAGTCTTCAATTTTTCACATCATAAAATTAGTATGTCCATTTAATAATGATTATGCATCATCTCCTATATGCCTGGTGCTGAGCTGAGTGTTGGAGAGAGCAGAGAAGTTGAGGTGGCTCACCTCTGAGAAGCATGGGAAGCAGGAAGGATAGGCCCAGAGTCTGTGGCATGGTCACACAGAACCAGGACAGTGCTGCGGATGAGGTGGTGCAGAGAAGGGCGGAGGGGTGCAGCGCTCAGCCAGGGATGTCGTGCAAGGCTCTGCAGCTTTGTGAGTTCAGCTGTTAAGGGGAAGACTGAGAACAGACTATGCCCATTAATTGTTACCCAGTGAGTCCACAGAACAGTGGTGTTTTCATCCCAGACCTTCAGTATCCCTCATCTGGCTGGGTGGGCCTTGGCCTCTCCAGGGTCTTATCTTCGGGGGTTGCCTTCCCACCCACATCGTCTCAGGCCTCCCACTGTTGCCCTCCACACTGAGCACAGAGCCCAGTGTTTCGAGGATATAGAATTTGAGGAAGGCCTTCTTGGGGGTGTGACATCCTGTCTCCTCCTCACTCCTGCCTCCCAGCTTACAAGTAGCTCATTGCTGGGAGAGGCTTCGTTAGTCTTGCTGAGAGACTGTATAGCTGGGTTTTTACTTTCTTTCTTTGGAAATAATTCCAGAGGCATATAAAATCCCAACAATGCAGACTAGCTGAAGCACAGCCAAAGCCCTTGAGCTCATCAGGTAGTCTCCGCTAACTCACGAGACAACCTTGAGTTTTCCGGGAAGTTTGAAGGTAATGCTACCAAAGACTCGACACAGGCCCCAGATCCAGGCAGTTGGTCACCATGGTTCCCAACACCAGGGACAGCCGTGATGAACACATGCCTCCATCATTGAACAGGGGGTGCTCTTGGCCTTTCTTTCATCATGTGGGACTCTAGGTCTATCCAGAAGGGTCTGAAGGTTGTCCTTTCCTTATTCCTGCCATCTGCCTGGTTTTTCTCTCCACCGCTTGAGAAGTCATGGGAGTTGGTGCTGTGACATCCAGCCTTTGGGCATTTAATTGAATCTGTAAAGCCACAGGACAGCAGGTCACGTGAGCTACAGCAAGCTCCACTTTGTGTCTCGTCCTTAACTGTAGACCAGTATGTTCGCGCTGTTACCCCGAAAGAGGAATGGTGCAAGAGGCACATTGCTGTCCACTCTAGAGGATATGGTGTGCTAGAGGCTTTGAAGTAAGTCACTAGGTTTTTATCGCTTGGGTATTTCAAAGTACATTTTCATATTTGAATTCTCTTAGCCTTCAGTCTAAATCTGTGACTGTGCTGGGATGATATGAGACAGAAAAGTCATCTCTTAGTGGTTTATTGTGTAGCCATGAAAAGTTCAAGTATTCCTATCCCACAGGCCATTTACTGAGGTGGACTTTACCTCTGGGCAGTGACAGCCAGTGTTCAAGGTTCACATTTTTATCGGTACCATAAGCAAGCCAGAGAGAGATCTGGGAGAACTGTGTACTGTAGCCCCTGCGGTTCGTATCACATTTCTTGTTGTAGCAAATTACGCAAAAAAAAAAAAAGAAAAAGAAAAATCTCATCAGTGTGGCACATGGTTTAAGGATGTTCTTGGTAGAGTCAGTCGTCATCTCCAGTAGCTCGAGTTATACTCTTCTCCAGGTCATTCTGCCAAATGACGTCCTGTCTTCACGAAAAGGACATCGTCATCCTGCTGTGAACACCCTATGCCCTTGTGACTCTAAGCCTCCTGTGGAGAGTTTTCAGCATTAGACAGTTCCTTTTCTGTCAGGGAGGGAGAAATAATGAAGGCAGTTATTATACTTTTACTGAATGTGGAAGGCTCCCTGGTGTAATTAAATCCATAAAATGGTGAGTCATGATCACCACACACCAGTCAGCCAGGAAGCGGGTGAAGGAGCTGATGTTTATTCTCGACTGGCCCCTGATGCTTTTCCTTCAGAGGCATGCATGCAGACTTCTACTGACTGTGGGCACCAAGTACCTAATTTCGTTTTAAGAACGTGAAGATTTCATGGATGTCCTGCAGGTTTCTAGGGAGACATTAATCTGAGAAAGATGTCCAGAAAGATGTCTGGAGGTTCTACTTCCTTGCTGGTTACAGAGTCTGCATTCCAGAGAAACAGGAGAATCCTGCCTGAGGTGCTTGCAGTATTGTTGTTGTTGTTATGGAGAGGTATTTGGAAGTTTTTCTGGATGTCCTTTTTTTTTTTCACCACTCATAATTTGAGGCTATGTGAGCATACATCTAGCCTAGGGTTTTGGAAGATAGTGGAATAAGCTCAGAAGACAGTATTTCTGTAGGTCCAGTGATCTACGGACAGCCTCAGTTGCATATGTAATCATCATAGGCAGAGGAAATGCTGAATTACTGATCTGTTCTCACTTGGCTGCCAAAAACCTCAAGACCCGACTTGATGGAGCCATTCAGAGAACCTTTGTCTCTTGTTTCAGAATTTGGCTTTCATGGACTTGCCATGGCAGAGACCCAGGAAGCAGGATTTCTGAATAGTATGTCTCTGAAATTTCTTGGCATAGGAAAAACAATAAACTGAACATGAGATTCTTAACTTTAACACCAAGAATAAAATTGCCACTACTGTCTGGTTTTAGTCTGGAGTGGAAAGCATTTGTAAATTGATTTTTATGCTGTCATTTTGCTACCCTTGCTCTATGCCAGTGTGTCTGCATCCTCTACCCCCATCACCTGTTACCACACTTGGAAGTTAGCATGTGTATCTTACAGCCACCACGTGCAGTAAACACTGTCTGTACAAAGGTGCTGGAAACAGCATCTGTCATTACATCAAAGAAGGTGTTATTGCTGAATGCAGCTGGAAGAGTTCTAATAATGAGATGGTTTTAAGCGAGGTTGTAATGAAAAGAAATCTGTGTGAAATGTCTGAACGTTTTTCTAAGAAAACAAAAATGTGTTCAGTTTTTTTATAGTTTTACTATAGAAACATTGTTTTTGTGTATATTTAGCTCAATCAGTTCTTTACATGAGAAACTTGAGAATATATGTATAGTTGTAAAAGTGCATTTTTATGTTGTGTTGGAGAAACACTGCTGGAGAAGGTTGCTATGGTTTTGAATTCTGTCTCTTCAAGGAGGAAAAAAATCCTCTGATGAATGTGATGTTTGTGGATTCTGAACCAGTATGAGAATTTCTGATCAAGAGTCTAGAAAAGTTATAATAAACTCATTATACAATTAAGAAGGAGAAGCGTTGTCCTCTAGAATGTGAGCCCAAACCTAGAGAAGTGTTCCAGGAATATGAACAATACTCAGTAGATTTTCAAATTGATGGAGCTCTCCAACGGCAACTAATTTGTTCCAGCATTGAAGTGAGCATAATTAACAGAGACTTTCTTTCTTAGGCCGATTAACCGCCAAAAACCATGCCAACATTGTAACTGTAAGCAGTGAAAACCAATATTTATGAGGGGGATTGTGCAGGAGTTTGTGTGACAGATGAACATTTTATCACTGTTGATGTTTGGAATTCTCCTGAAAAGTAATGCAATATCTTGTTATTTATGAATGAATGAACAAATGATTATGTTTTGCTGACTGAGGTTTCTTTAAAAAGTAGTCTACTAAATTAATCTTTTTCTCCATTTAGCCTCTGTTACGTTAGGTTAGGTAGCCTCATATATTCTGATGCGAAAGCTGAAAAATCATAATTGTGTTTTTATTTCAGATACAGATCCACGTGTTTTAGAAAAACAAGAATTACAGCAGCCAACCTATGTTGCCCTCAGTTACATTAATAGGTAAGCCATTTTCAGAATTTATAGCAACCTCGTATCTGTCACGTTTATTTTTCAAAGGTATCTTTTTAACAGGGTAGGAAAAATGTTTTCAGTCTTTAAATATTTACAGGAGATTATTTAAAATCAACCTCTATATGGAATTTTCTTATTTCTCTGTTGGGGAGAGGCAGGTTGTAGTTCTCTGTTTATGTGGCGGAAAACATGACTGATTTATAAGCTCATTCTGGAAGTATTTTGTATGCAGAGTTAGAGTACGCTCTTTTGACTTCATAGGGCAGTTTGGGAGTTTAATGGATTTATGTGAGTGAAACTTTAAAACCTGGGGTAAAGAGTTGCTGTATGAATTCAGAACATTGTTGGAGTATCAGAATATATGGGGACATAACTAATAGAAATAACTTAAGATCAAAGTTACATAGTAGCAACTCCTTTTAGGAAAAACATTTTCAACTGACTCCTCTGTGTCTAGTCGCATGAGTTTTTACTGAAACTGAATATTGAGCATGACCTCAGAGAACTATTAGAACTTACATATCAGGTCTAAAAGAGGACTTGGTGTTTCAGCCAACTAATAATTAAGGAGACAGGGATTTTTGAAGAGAACCTGAAATCAACTTATGTTAAGACAACGACCTCCACGCAACCTCCCAAGAGAAAAAGGCAAAGTAAACCTAGCATTGAAGTGAATTTTTAAGGAGAATGAAAAAATCTCTGCCCGTAATTCAGTGCTTGAATATCTATTGACTGCCCCTTTTTTATATAAGGCAAAGAGTGTTTCTGGTTTCTTGGTGCCAGATCCTTGGTTCAGGATTTGAGGTAGAAAGCTGGAAATGAATTATCTGTACTGCTTCATGTTAATGCTTTTTTAGTAAATTAATTACTTAAACGTTGTCTGGAGAGGGCTTTGATTTGGAGTCGCCATACTCACTTTAAAGTTCTTTTATGAAGCATGCTTTCTAAAGAATTCATTAATGTAAACATCTATTTGCATGTCCTCTTGGGGTTTCCTACTTATCAGTCTGTTCTGAAACTGAGATAAAATAGCTACAGTTTTTCAGTGCCCATAACTTTGGGGATGTTTTAAGTAGAACACCTTCAAAGTCACATTAAATACAATTATATAAAGATGTATGTGCTTTTCTGGATTTCTCACAAACCTGTGTTTCCTGAGGTTAGCGTGGGTTTTGAAAAGACTTTAGTTTCTAAATTGTAAAGTGTGCATTAGAATTATGACTGGAATGTATGTAAAATAGCCTAGTAATATTGAGGAACAAGATAGTCTTATAAGTTAATTATGGTATTGAATAGCATTCTTTAATAGCGTGGCTATTGTGTTTTGGGTAAAATATGTTATCTATGTATGTACAAAGGTGTGTGCTACTAAGCCTTATTCTAATGAGAGTCTGTGGATTTTCACATTCATTCTTCCTGTTTGTTCCATCAGCCAGGTTGGCAGCAGGGATCTGCTGATCACACAGGTGTTATACTCACTAAAGGAATAAATACTCTGCTGGATGTGATTTCAGTGAAGGTGAAGAGCAGGAACAAGGGCCTCAGACAAAAAATCCACCAGAGAATTTGAATCGAGTATGATAGTTTAGCATTAACTGTGCAGCAGAATGTGCTTAAATCCGAGAGAGGCAGGATGTAATAAGTGGGTGTGAACTTTCTGAGATGAGTCTTCTGCGAGAAAATGAGTCGTTAAAAAAAAAAAAACCCTTTATACATATATAGAATGGAATATTACTCAGCCATTAAATAGAATGAAATAATACCATTTGCAGCAACATGGATGGACCTAAAGAATGTCATACTGAGTGAAGTAAGTCAGGAGAAATATTGTATGACATCCCTTATATGTGGAATCTAAAAGAAATGATACAAATGAACTTATAAGACAGAGACTCACAGACTTAGAAACTGAACTTCAGTTATGGGGGTGGGGGCATGGAGAATGATAGGTTTGGGCTGGGCATATACACATTGCTATATTTAAAATGGATAATCAGCAAGTACCTGCTATAGCACATGGAACTCTGCTCAGTGTTATGTGGCAGCCTGGATGAGGGGGGAGTTTTGGGGGAGAATGGATACATGTGAAGTATGGCTGAGTCACTTCTCTGTTCATCTGAAACTGTCATGGTGTTAGTCAGCTGCACCCCAGTTTTACTATTGTTCAGTTGCTCAGTCATGTCCACCTCTTTGCGACCCCATGGACTGCAGCACCATGGGGCTGTCCTTCACCATCTCCCAGAGCTTGCTCAAACTCGTGTCCATTGAGTCGGTGATGCCATCCAACCATCTCGTCCTCTGTTGTCCCCTTCTTCTCCTGCCTTCAATCTTTCCTAGCATCAGGGTCTTTTCTAATGAGTTGGCTCTTCACATCAGGTGGCCAAAGTATTGGAGCTTCAGCTTCATCATTAGTCCTTCCAATGAATATTCAGGGTTGATTTCCTTTAGGACTGACTAGCTGGATCTCCTTGCAGTCCAAGGGACTCTCAAGAGCCTTTCCCAACACCACAGTTCAAAAGCATCATATCCCAATACAAAATAAAAAAAAATTTTTTTAAACATCAACCATTAAAAAAAATAACCTTTTGTAATTGTAGTCATATGGAAGCATTGTAGAAAATTAGAAAATGTAAGCAAACAAAAAAATTTATTAAAATATCACATTCCCACCACTCAACTAATCACTAGTTGTTACACCTTAGAACACATTTTTCAGATCGCTTTTTAAAAATACTACATAATAGCATCTATACTTCAATAAAAATAAATGCATAAATAAACATATGATTTTTAACCAAAAGCTGTACTCACTCTTTTGCAGTCTGCTCAGTTTTGTCACTGATCTCTACTTTTTCAGTACATTTGCATCTAGTCTAATAGCCAGATCATATGCAGGTTTCCCCAGATGATCTAAACAAGTCCATTACTGTAGTTTATCTGACCCAGTGTCCAGTCCAGCACATCACATTGCACTTGGATGTTTTGTCCCCACAAGTTTCTTTTAATCTGGTACAGTGACTTTTTGAAGAGATGGGCCACCTTCAGGGTTCCTTTAGATTGTCTCCTTGAGGCCATTTGGCAGGTTCCTCTGTTTCCTTTCTTTGCTATAAGGTGAAAGTTAGATCTGAAGAGGATGTGTCGAACTGGACATATTGTTGTATTTAGAGATCTGATACAACAGAGAGTTCACTGTATCATGTCCTTGCTGGCAGAGAAGCAGACGTATGTAAGAGACTGAGACATTTAGTCGTGACCTTTAAGTCAAGAGAAGACTGTGTATGGAAGGTTGCCCAGGTTAGTAACAACCCTTCTCACTGGGGATTCCTTTGTGGACAGTGCCACGTACATAAGATAGGACTGAGTACATGGTAGACACTCTAGATACTGGTTTGTAGGTGATAAATAAAAACCTGGTAGGTGGGAAAAGAGAGCTGAGAAGGTGAGCTGCAAGAAGGAAGCCAAGTCTGACCTTGGGGGAAAAATATGCTAAAAGGACCCTTACGGGTACCGGATACTCTAAAATTCCTAGAGGAAAACATAGGCAGAACACTCCGTGACATGAGTTGCAGTAATATTTTTTTAGATCCGTCTCTTAGAGTAATGGAAATAAAAACAAAAACAAAAACTGAGACCTAATTAAACTTAAATGCTTTTGCACAGCAAAGGAGACCATAAATAAAATGAAAAGACAACGTATGGAATGGGAGAATATATTTGCCAATGATGTGACCAACAAGGGATTAATTTCCAAAATATACAAACAGCTCATACAGCTTAATATCAAAAAGCCAAACAACACAATCAAAAAATGTGCAGAAGATCTAAATAAACATCTCTCCAAAAAAGACGTACAGATGGTCTACAGGCACATGAAAAGATGCTCAGTATTGCTAATTATTAGAGAGATGCAAATCAAAACTACAGTGAGGTATCACCTCATACCAGTCAGAATGGCCATCATCAAAAAATCTATAAATAGTAAGTGTTGGAGAGGGTGTGGAGAAATGGGAACCCTCCTACACTGTTGGTGATAATGTAAATTGGTGCACCCACTGTGGAGAACTGTATAGAGGTTCCCTAAAAACCAAAAATAGAGGTGCCACATGATTCAGCAGTCCCACTCCTGGACACACATTTGGAGAAAACTCTAATTTAAAAAGATAAATGCACCCCAGTGTTCATAGCACCACTGTTTACAATAGCCAAGACATGGAAGCAACCTAAATGTCCCTCAATTGTTACTCATAATATTAGCATAAAAAATAATGCTATTTGTAGCAACATAGATTAACATAGAGATTATCATATTAAGTGAAGTAAGTCAAACAAGACAAATATCATATGATATTGCTTATATGTGAAAATATTTGTACAGTGAACCTTCACACAATATTGAAAAGCAATTATCCTCCAATTAAAAAATTTTTAAATGATATAAATCAACTTATTTATGAAAGAGGCCCATAGACATAGAGAACAAATTTAAGATTACCAAAGAGAAAATTGGGAGGAGGGGGACAGGGATAAATTAGGAGTTTGAGATTAACAGTATTATATATAAAATATTATATATAATATATATTATATATAAAATAAGGACCTACTGTATAGCACAGGAAATATATTTAATATCTTATAATCTATAGTGGAAAAGAATCTAAAAGAGTGTGTGTGTGTGTATATATATATGTATGCGTAACTGAATCACTTGCTGTACAATTGAAACTAACAACTTTGTAAATAAAAAATCAACTATAGTCCAATTTTTTAAATTTTGAACTTGGGGAGGAGTCTTAAGGGCTTTCGATACAAAAGGGAAATGTACTGAAATTCGCATGAAGTCAGGAGAGATTCAAGAGAATAATAAGGGTTAGGTAGTGTAAAAGACAGAGAAGGCAATGGCACCCCACTCTAGTACTCTTGCCTGGAAAATCCCATGGACGGAGGAGCCTGGTAGGCTGCAGTCCATGGGGTCGCAAAGGGTCGGACACTGAGCGACTTCCTTTCACTTTTCTCTTTCAAGCATTGGAGAAGGAAATGGCAACCCACTCCAGTGTTCTTGCCTGGAGAATCCCAGGGACGGGGGAGCCTGGTGGGCTTCGGTCTGTGGGGTCGCACAGAGTCGGACACGACTGATGCGACTTAGCAGCAGCAGCAGTGTAAAAGAACATCAGCTTGATGGCAATATACTGAATAGTGCAGAATACTGAACAAGTGAGTTTTTTTTTCCCCTTTACCTCAGGGGAAATAAAATCTTAATTTTGCTATGCAGTGAAGACAGAAAAAGAATTAATATTTTTCTGCTCATATATCTGTTTATGCACCTCTAATGTTCTTTGGGGCACATCAAAATTGAGTTGAAACTGTCTTTGGCAATAACATTGACTGAAATTGCAGAGTTAGGGTTCCTAAAATGGAGCTAGCTTTTTGGATTAAAAAAAGAACTGAGTAGAAATTGGAGAGCCTTTGTTTATACCTATTTTAAATTGTTTTACTCATTTGAACATAATGTGTTGAACAAAACTTGAATTCTTTTACAAGCTGGTCTATTATAACACCTGAGCAAATTTTAAAATAAAAATAGTTTAATGAGAAAGAGGAAAATTAAATGAATTAGGGTTGTGAGAGTAGTGCTGGCGGGGGGTGGGGGGGGAGATGGATATGAGTTTTAAAGACAGGAAGTTTTAATTTTGTGGCATGAGAAACAATGACAAGTTCATGTTATAGGAAATCTAATTGCTTAGTCTGTATAATATTTATACACTTGGGGGAAAAAAGGGCAAAAAGAAAAGCTAGATTTTGGATATGAGACAATATAGAAGAAATAATATAGATAATATAGAAGAAAAAATAGAAAGAGCAAACCTAACTCTTTATGCCTTGAGCTCTATGCTAAGCATTTTTCATGTTGCATGTTTCATTTAATCTTCACAGTGACCACATGAAGGTACTGTGATCTTCATTTTACAGATTCACAAGTTGAAACTCAGATGTTAAGTAACTTGTCCTAGGTCCCTGGATGGTAGGAAATGGAGTATTGGGTTCACACCTGCACAGTTAGGCTCCAGAACCTGTGTTCCTAATGGTTCTACAATCTTCCATGTTGACATATCAGAGAGGAAGGTACTAGCTTAGAAAACTAAGAGGAGAATTTGGAAAACTGATGATGAAAAAAAAAATCAGATAGGACAGCTGAGCAGAGGGAATGCATAAAGACATAAAGATAAGAGTAATTTCTGTGCTGTAGACAATAGGTAGGTAACAGCCTAATCAAATTAAAACAGTAGGAGACAGAAGAAGCCAAAAAAATGCTGTGAGAGAAGTGACTAGGGGCTCCAAAGGGGTGTATTGTTACCAAGAAATGAGCTCGAGTGTGCAGGGCACATGCTGCCCTAGCAGGCTTCAGCTGGAGTGGGAAAGGATGCCTTCACATCTTAGATTGGGAGAACAGAAAGGGCAGAGCACCGTGAGGGCACAGGAAACTGTCCTCTACCTCCTTTCACCAGTAGGCAGGTGATAGGTGAGCCTCAGGGTGAGGTCAGGTATCTCCTTACAAAGATTGATGAGAAACCCTGGGCTACATCTGGGTGTTTCCTTCAGGTCGTTGTGACATAGATCAGGTAACTGCCTTGAGGTGACAAGATAAATTATTAACAATTTGTGACTTTCCAGAAATGGGTAACTGGGATGAGTTAAAGACATAAAAATGAACAAGAGCATGGCTGTTATACTATTTTCTCCCCAGAAAGTTTGATTAAAATGATTGAAGTCTCCAAATAAACTTAATTTTTTAAATGTGTATATCATTTTGGTATAAACTATAAAGGAATGCTGTGCCTAGGTACAAATGGGTACTTTGCACTCAGTGCTTGTCATTTACTGCCTAATAAAAATGTAATTAATATTCTCTCCTTCCTGAACTACAGCTCTACTCGAATTCTCTTTGTTAAGACTCCCTGCGCCGTTTGGCACAGTAGTAGTTAGGTTTAACCTCCTCTAAAAATTAATTTTTCTTTAGCTTAGTGTTTGCCATTAAACAGCAAATTCTAAAATAAGGTTCCTAGAGCAGTAATTCCAATGGGTGTTAACCAGGTCCTCCCTCCCTCCCTCTCTCTGTCCCTCTCCCTCTCTCTCACAGACAAAGCTCATTTATTCACAAAAGGGTTCTGTCAATCCATCTGGGGAAATCCTGAGTTAAATAACATAGATTTCTTTATTACAGGCTTTAATCAGATCCTCTCCTACGCCGAGCTGCATTTTAAGTCTCCGGGAGGGATGGTATAATTTTCATATGTACCTGATCCCAGAGTACTTTTTCTTGAAGCATCTGACGGGACTAGTTCTGCTGTGTGGGGATTCCTAGAGTTCAGTCACTTCCACCTGTATCAGCAGCTTCCCCAAGGAACCGGGAAGCCTTTCAGAACAGTCTGCTGTTCTTTTCCTGATTCAAAATGCAGGACGTTGCCATTTCCCTCGTGATCACTGGGGAAAAGGAGGACAAAATCCTCACCTCTGTGCCAGCTCCATCGCCTTCTACTCTGTGCCTGTTTGAATAGTGATCTATTTGCTTCTCTCAGTCTTCCCAGACATCTAGGTGGCTTCTATTAAAAATGGAGATTTTTTTATTTGAAAACAATATTTGTTTCTCCCTACCCCCATCTCCAATGTCATTCTCCTCTCTCTCTTAGAAATAGAGCAATGTAGTGGTGAAGAATGTGTGAGCAAGAGTGAGACAGATAAGGTTTAAATGCTGCCTCTGCCTTGCATGAGCTATGTGAACAGGTTGGCAAGTCTCAGCCTCTGTGTCCTTAACTCTAATAATAATACCTTGCTAACTGTGAGTGTGAAATCAGTATGGACAAAGCACATACAGCAGGGCCGGGGACATAGGAAGTGTTGTGTAAGTAATAGGTCTTATTATTCTTTATATTCTGCCCATGCTGAGTCTCCCTTTTTCCTATCATCAGTAATTAGAGGAACAACTGCAGAGGAAGCACAGTTTTGCAGCAGGGCCAGCACAGTCCCCACCAGAAAATACACTCCACAAGGGCAGGGATACTTTCTGTCTCCCATAGCTGTGTCCCCACTCCCGGAACAGTGTCTGGCTCATAGTAGACTCTCAGTAGATGTATATTAAATGAATGAGTATGAATTTGTAAAAGGAACAAGAGAGGGAATAGATCATTGATTCTAGGGACACTTCTATGCAACACCAGGAGGCTCTACTTCCCACATGCATTGAGAGAGCTATGTGATAAAAATGGAGTGGAGGATGACTTTTATTCAGCATCCATATGGAGAACAGCATAAAGTATGCTAAGCGTTGGCCATCGCTAGTTCTTCCACTGTAAACAACTGGACTGATGGATGAGATGATGGTTTTCAGGCTCAGTAGGTGAACATCGAGGACGATAGGCAGGACAAAGTTGATTGCTGAGAGAAAAGAAACTTAGAGGTGATCCCCATGGTCATCTGGCTCACTGCAGGACAGTTGCCTTACTGCAGTTGAGTGACCTAGAACCCAAAGAGTGAGAACAGAGTTGGGGCAACTTGAGCTGCTGGAACCTGTAGCACAGGGGCCTGGAGATGAGGTATCAGTGCAGAAAGGGGCCACAAAAGTCTGGATGAGGGTCCTTCGTGAGTCCACGGCCGAGGGTGGATACGTTCAGGGTAAGACTGTGTCTTACCAAAGGACAGCAGCTCCAGCAGTGAGAATGGAACATCCGCACTCGCAGTCAAGCAGTCCTGTAGGCGTTGCATTCTAGCCAGCATGGAAACAGCGGCCTGTTAGCCCCCTGGTCTTTTAACTGAGGCATCAGAAAGACTCACATTAGAAATAAGGACTTTGTCCTAGAGTATGACCAGCCCTAGAGACACCCTAACTGCTCCTAAAATCAAGACTCCGTAAGCTCTTCAGAGGAGACAGTTTGGAGGTGAGTCCTGAAAAGTTGAAAGAACACTTTGGGCTTTCCATGGCCTTGTTAAAGCATACGTGTAGGCCTACACAAGTTCAGCATGATCAGCCTGAAACTGAGCTACCTGTTAGAATAAAAATCAATAGTCTTCATAGAAATTAGGAAGATACATAATGTCTAATATATAATAAAAAATTACTGGGCATGAAAAACAGGAAAATCTTACCCTTAGACAAGGAAAAAATAACAAGCAATCAATAGACACCCTCCCTGAGATGGCTCAGATGTTGGATTTAGGAAACAAAGACATAGAAGCAGTCATTATAAATGTGTTCAAGAACATAAAGGAAAAATATACTAAATAAGAGGTTGTTTTGAATGAAAACAAAATTAGTCTGGATGCTTTTTTTTTTTTTTTAAAGAAATTCTCCTACCAGATTCTGAACCGCTTAATGAAAGCTTTCTTCCTCTTCTCAGTTTCATTCCCACTCCAAAACCTCCCCTAATTCCCCCAAACCCTCACTCTTGCTGTTGCAGTTGGACTCATTTCTGCCAGATTATAGTCAGTCATAACCTCATAAAAAATGTTGTAATTGGCCAAGTGTGTACTGCCCTTCTATTTATTCTATACAAACAAGCCTGAAACATTTGACTTTTTTAGTCTTTCTGAAAGCAGTGGTTTTGTGTGTGTGTGTGTGTGTATGTGTGTGTGAGAAACCACCTGTTTGTGGTCTTCTGAGAGCAGTCCTATTTATTACAGTACAAGACATGCTTTCCCATTTCCCTCCTTTGTCCACCAGATCTGAGGTTCTGCTGCGTGGCCCGGCCCCAGACTGGAGTTCGTGGCCTAATGCATGCTGTAAACATGTTGCATGCTGTCAGATCTCAAACACCAGACATTGTGCTACCATTTTCTTAGCCTAGGTTTTTATGAACGTCAGTTGAAACAAAGCCATGATGGCTGCCTGCCAAATTTCCCTTGTAATATCTGTAATCTGGTGTGCCTCGCTCACTGTGTTTTGCAAGAAGCGTGTGCTCTCAGGAGACATTGGGAAGCCGGAAAGAGCCTTTATGTGACATTTTGGCTTGCTCCAACAGAATTAGCTTGTGCTACTGGTGTAAAACACATGGTTGGAGAGGTGAGTCTCGGCAGAACTGGGCGATATGATTCTCTTCTTAGGTACCGGGCCTCCCTGCATAACTCACTTACCATTTACAGTTAAGGCAATCAGTATTTTAAAACAGACTGCTTATACAACTCAAATCATACCAGGGCATTTTTTAGTCTTTCTTATGTCTACCGGTCAGTATTTGCAACTGTTCTTTTTGTGCATCTTTTAAGTCCATTTCAAAGCAGCATTACATTTTTTTCAAAATCTTCAGACTTACTGATTGAAAGAGATTGAATGATAATTGAAACCATCTAGAAATAGTCTTAGATTTTCTCTTTTTCCCCCCATTTGTAGAAATTCATTTCCTGGACTTTTTCCTAAGCAAGATATTTTCAGTATCTCCTACTGTGATATTTCCCTGTGGATCAGGGTCTCTAGTGCCCTCTTTGTGCCCTCTTCCTGGTACCACATTTACCTGGAGACCTCTAGACTCTCAGCCCTTCCTTTCTTACCTACCTTCATATTTGGGCTGGTTGCCAGATACCAGCTTCGAATTTACCAGTTTAGTTGAATTCCCTCCTCCCAGGGACCTTGCCCACTCATTGTCTCCAGTCTCAGCCTTGCTACCCGGGCTCGCTGCTGAGAACCACTAACGTGCCTTGCAGCATGGTGTGTCCCACCACAAACACAGCCGTTCTAACCTCAGCTGGACCCGCAAGACAGTCCTCTAATGCTTTCAGCCCAAGTTAAAACCTTGCTAAACTTACCATCATCTTGGTAAACGCGGCATAATCGACCCAGTGGACATGAATTGGAGCAAATTATGGGAGATAGTGAAGGACAGGGAAGCCTGGCATGCCGCAGTTCATGGGCTTGCAAAGAGTCAGACGACTGAGTGACTGAACAACTAAACTTAACTACAGTCAGTTTCAAGTGTTTCCCTTTGTACCAGCGTTCCTAAAGGAATTCCCAGTCCCCTCCTTAGCAGATGATCTTAGTTCCTGTACTGAGAAGATGGAGACCATTTCTGCATCCTGTTTCAACTTCTCTTTTCCATCTCCACATTCATCTGGATTTTTCATCCATGTTCTAATCAATCTTACTCTCCCTTGTGCAAAGCTGGCACCACAGCCTATACTCCACATCTGTCTCTCATCTCTGTGGCCTCAAACCTCTTAATGTCTGGCTTCATTTAGTCACACTTCATGTATCCTAAGATCTGGTCTATCCTAAGCATTCCCTGTCCATTTCTGTTTTCTTTTCATCGATAATATGGCGTCTTCCCTGAGAGACCTTCCCCTGTTTCGCCTACTGAGTTTGATGCCCTTGTCTGCTTTCTGTTTCTGAAACCCTTTCCTCCTCGTGCCCATTAACGTGTTCTATCCTGGTTCTTTTCCTGCCTCTTTGCCACACAGACAGATTTCTCCCTAAGTTTTGTCCCTTGTACTTTGCTTTTGCGTTGGTATTCACTCCATTCCTACAGTTTAGCTCTCACCTCTGTGGAAAGGACTTCTGACCCCCTAGTCCTAGGTCTCCTCCAGTTATCATTTCCACCTGCCCGTTGGTACATAAGTGGTGCAGGTTCAACTCATCCAGTGCTGGACGCATTGTTTCACAACTCCCTCCAAAATGGCTTCTCTTTTTCGGGTTAGTAATGTTGTTTCATGATACCTATTCATTCACCGGGCTCCTGTGGTGGCACAGATGGTAAAGAATCTGCCCACAATGCACGAGACCTGGGTTTGATCCCCTGGAGAAGGGAATGGCAACCCACTCCAGTGTTGGAGTATTCTGTGAACAGAG
This sequence comes from Bubalus bubalis, assembly GCF_019923935.1. Lineage (NCBI taxonomy): Eukaryota > Metazoa > Chordata > Mammalia > Artiodactyla > Bovidae > Bubalus > Bubalus bubalis. Next base: position 67,804,316 of record NC_059164.1, read on the forward strand.
GAACCTGGCGAGCTACAGTCCATGGGGTAGCAAAGAATCAGACACAACTGAGCACCTAACACACACACACACACACACACACACCCACACACCCACACACACCTACCCCTAGGAAGCTTAAAGTTTATTATTTTCCACCCATCGGTTTCCCTCACTCGCATTTCCAAATAACCAGGCACCAGATCTGTGCTATCTGCATCCTCATGAACTTTTTGAACTGTTCCCCTGCTACTGTCCTTACGTGAAGCTCTTAACTCCCTGTTTTGGATTATCCTAAGAACTCACTATTCTCCCTGCCTGCCTCCACCCTGAGTACCAGCTGCCATCAGAAGATGGGTCAGAAGTATCAGTCATCAGCATCAGGTACAGAAACCTTCCATGCTTCGTTCTCAGCTTGCTGCATTCTCCTCTTTTCTCCACTCTTTCCTGGCTGTGAGAATTGTCCTCTTCAAGGTTGACTTTTAATGTTGCCTATTTTATGAAGGTTCCCCACGCTCCAGAAAGAACTGTTGAAATCTTTAAGGTCCATTTCCAAAATCATAGCATCAACATACTTTGCTGTGAACCTTGACTCATGAAGTTTAAATTTGTGTACAAATGTATTTAAGATCAATAGTTTCTCTTTTCTCTCCCTAACTCCCCACCAGTCCTCCTACTCCAAAGTAACTAATGTTAATGTCATAGAAGGTATCCATCACATTTGTACTGAGGTGCAGACATGTATGCAGGGGTTTGGTTGTTGGTAACATTTGTTTTTATAAAACACAGAAGCCCTGAGGACTTCCCTGGTGGTCCTAAGACTCCATGCTCCCAATGCAGGGGTCCCAGGTTTGATCCCTAGTTGGGAACTAGATCCCACATGCGACAATGAAGACCCAGTGCAGCCAAATAAAATAAATCAATAAATATCTTTTTAATGAAAGCTTGAAATAAATAAATTATATAAACTGCCCACGTCTCTTTTTGATTTTCCATTTAACATCTTTCTGGGTCAAAGAGATAGCTCCATCTTATTCTTTTAATACCTCCATAGAATTCTAAGATACAGATGTGTAACAGTTCAACTCTTCCACTACTGATTGGTGGACATCAGCTAGTTTCCAGATTTGTTTGCATGTGTTTGTGTTTTTGCCACTAATAACAGTGCTGCCACATGGATTAATCCCTGTTTATTCTACATGCCAAGAATTCTTTGCTTGTATTTCTTCGTTAGTAGAACCTAAGTCGGATTGCCTCTCTCGGCTGCCAGTGGCTTCCTGTCACATATGGAGTAAAAATGAGCCACTCCTCACTGTGGCTCCAAGGCCTCTGTGATGGAGTACTCCCCACCTCTTAGCCTCACCCCTCACCAGCATGGCTCCTGCTCCGTGAGATCGTCCTGCTGCCAGCTCTTGTCCCCATTGGCTCCTCTGCTGGGACACACTCCCTCCCTTCAGAACTTGACACAGTTCTTACCCAGCCTCCCCCTTCAGGTGTCTGGTCAGATATCACCTGCACAACAGGCCTTCCCTGGCCACCAACTGAAATAGTTCCCTGTCTGCCTGTCCCTGTGCCCTTAACTCTGCTTTCTTGTTCTTCGTGTCACTTGCCACCACCTTAAATCACAGTTTAATGAATTGCTTTGTTGGTACCTGCCTCCCCCTGGAGAATGGGAGCTCCCTGGAGGCAGGGACTTTGTCTTGGTCATCACTTTGTCGTCAGCTTCCGGAATAGGACCTGTTACATCATAGGTGGTCAGTGAATGTGTCTTGAATAAGTGTGTGTCTAACAGTCATAGTTTTAATGTGTGTATCTTACATTGTCCTCCCAGTATATGTTTTATTCATCTGTTTCTTGCCTCTTCACACCTGACTGCATGATAAGTACTTTGCCTATGGTATGAGATGAGATCAAGGGACTCTTGTGCATGGTGGCTAATTTTTAACATAAGGGATGACCTTGGAGACGCCCCTCCACCCGCTGCCATACACATTTACAAAATGACTCAAGGCACTACACCTCTCTTATTTCATTTGGAAATTCAGATCGCTGGCAGTAATCTACTTGATTTATCGTTTTCCCCTTATGTGCAGCACCTCGGAGTTAATTAAGAAAGCCATGAATCTTCCCTCCATTGCTCTTGAGCACTCCCCTTTGCTGGATGTTCTCATATTGCTGAGACTGTTGATTTGGGACTCAAGTTGAAACATTACTTAATTTTCTCACATTGAGGTTCATTATGCTGAGCCTAAAGACTAGTCTTGCCTTTGAAGGCCCCTTCACTGGCAAGCTTTAAAATAGCTTCGTGTTCCCAGTTTCTAAATAACTTGTTCTCATTTCCGCTACCGTGGCCAAGACCTTGTCTGCTGGCTCACTGTAGTGCAGCTGGGTCAGCCCCACGTCCCCAGAAAGACCTCGCCATCCTCACAGAGTAGACACCCAGCTCTGGTCCATGCGGAAGTTGTTTCCAGCAATAGCAATGCAGACTTAGAGAGGAGAGCCATCCAGCCGGGCCCCTAAACACCAAAAAGGACCATCCATCCTGAATAAGAGAACACAGACAAATCATGAGAAAGCATCACCTTATGTCCTTAAAAGACCAAAGCTAATTTTATTGAAATTATCGTGTTAAGGAAGAATGAAATGTGTAACACAGGAAATTGTGTTGGCTCATCATTTTTAGCATAGATTAGCTTCTCAGAGTTGGGCAACTATTGTGTACAGGGCACAGGGCAGTGCACTTAACTCTGACATTTGTAATCTCACAATGACCTTGCCTTCACAGCTCTACTCTCCCTTCTACCCCTAAGAAAATGAATTCCCAGGGAGGCTGTGGGACTTTTTAGTGCCTTGGACTCCTCTAGTTAGCTGGCAAAGCTGATGGACTGTTGCCCAAAATTGTGTTTTTAAGTTCATAAGCTAAAATATATAATATTGCAAAGAAAACCAATTATATTCAAATGCAGATGTCAACATATTAAAATTATGAACTTGTGATATGGTAACTTGTGCTTCTTAAGGCCTTAAATAAGAAAGCTTGCCTCTTGAGAATCTGTATGCCGCTCAGGAAGCAACCGTGAGAACTGGATATGGAACAAGAGACTTGTTCCAAATAGGAAAAGGAGTACGTCAAGGCTGTATATTGTCACCGTACTTATTTAACTTATATGCAGAGTACATCATGAGAAATGCTAGGCTGGATGAAGCACAAGCTGGAATCAAGATTGCTGGGAGAAATATCAATAACCTCAAATATGCAGATGACACCACCCTTATGGCAAAAAGTGAAGAACTAAAGAGCCTCTTGATGAAAGTGAAAGAGGAGAGTGAAAAAGTTGGCTTAAAGCTCAACATTCAGAAAACAAAGATCATGGCATCCAGTCCCATCAATTCATGGCAAAATAGATGGGGAAACAGTGGAAACAGTAGCAGACTTTATTTTCAGGGGCTCCAAAATCACTACAGATGGTGACTGCAGCCATGAAATTAAAAGACGCTTACTCCTTGGAAGAAAAGTTATGACCAACCTAGACAGCATATTAAAAAGCAGAGACATTACTTTGCCAACAAAGGTCTGTCTAGTCAAGGGTATGGTTTTTCCATAGTCATGTATGGATGTGAGAGTTGGACTAGAAAGAAAGCTGAGCACTGAAGAATTGATGCTTTTGAACTGTGGTGTTGGAGAAGACTCTTGAGAGTCCCTTAGACTGCAAGGAGATCCGACCAGTCCATCCTGAAGGAAATCAGTCCTGACTATTCATTGGAAAGACTGATGCTGAAGCTGAAACTCCAATACTTCGGCCACCTGATGGGAAGAGCTGACTCATTTGAAAAAACCCTGATGCTGGGAAAGATTGAAGGCAGGAGGAGAAGGGAACGATAGAGAATGAGATGGTTGGATGGCATCACCGACTCAATGGACATGAGTTTGAGTAAACTCTGGAAGTTGGTGATGGACAGGGAGGCCTGGCATGCTGCAGTCCATGGGGTCACAAAGAGTCAGACCCAACTGAGCGACTAAACTGACTGACTGAAGAGAGCTTAGGCACTGGGTGACTAGTTTACATAATTTCAAGTTAGTGATGAGTATAAACTGTATTTTGAGATATGTGTTACAATTATACTGTGATATAAAAATATCTTGGACTTCTTTGGATGTAAAATCATAGATTCTGCAAAGATACCATGATTAGTCACTTCTGTTCATAATGGAAAGAAATGCTGTGTTTCAGTTAAGTTCGTGAAACATATTCTTTTTATCCAAGATCTCCTGAGTTCTATCCATGGCTCCTTTAGGTCCACTGACCCCAGGTTAAGAACATCTCAGATAGTTGTCACTGTTACTAAGTAGCTTTTAGAGGCGAGCTTGCACCCAAAATGATGCACTTCCAACGTCTGCTTTTTCTTGTACATCATGGTGCCCACCCCAATACTATTACCTTGCATTTCTAAAGAATTTCATGTATTTTACTCCTCATGCTGCCTTGTGAGGTAGGTCATGGCACAAATGATAAGAATTAAAATGTATATAATAGAACTTTTTTTTTACAAGAAACTCACAAGTAATTCAAAGTAGTCTCATTTCTTCTGGAATCATACATTTACTCCGTTGAGCCATGATTCTATTACAAAAATTGCTCTGACCTCATTTTTTACAGGGGTCAGAGAAATTCAATGACTTTCCCACATTCACACAGCTAGTACATGACAGACTCAGGGTTTGACCTCCCAGATCTCTTTGTCCTGTAGTCTTATTCTTCATGATTACCTGGATACCATAGTAAAAAGATGTCAGACAGTTTCTCTCAAAAAACTACATGGAATTCACACAGTTCCAGGATAAGGCCCATGTCTCCTCATTTCCAGCTGTTTTGTCTTGCTTCACACACATTGCATCTAAAAACTTAATACTCAAAAAAAAAAAAACAACAATAAAAAAGCTGACAGCTCAGAATTTACTCACATAAAGCTCTTCAATTGGATACGCAAACCATGTGCAGTTACCAGACTTGAATAATTTAAATGCTGGCTTGTATTTTATGTCATTGTCTCCAGGTGCTGGTAAAATCCAAACCACAAGCAAGGAGGATTTTTCATTCTACCCCGAGCAGGTGGTAATATAATCTCTGGTCATTGCAGTCCTGACTCTCCTCCCTTCCTTGATGCCAGTTAGTACCTTTTGCTTGACAATCAGTTCACTCTGCACTGTTCCATTGCTCAGGCCGTAAACGTGATGTCAGACAAGCAGAATGATTTTCAGAGAAGCCTTCCCTGAGCGTCCACCTTTCCGTGATCACTGAAATTTCCATGCACATTAAGGTGACAACACGGGCGCATGTAATTCACAGGTGATGGGGCCAGTGTACAATCAGTTCTTGCCAACCTTCTCTCCTCTAATGAGATACGATCCAGCATGCCAAGACCACAAATTGAATCAGGCTTTTGGAGTTGTCCCTGCCTTCTCAGCAGTGTCTTGTACATGTTGTCTTGACTGTGCCTGGCTTAGCCAACTGAATTTTTTTATTTCAGGTTGAGGTTAGCAACTGTCAATACTCAGTCCTCTTGAAAAAGCACACTCGCAGCAGAACAAATTGCATGACCATCCCTTTATGTCAGATGCTATCCAAGTTGGTCTTTTGCCCAAACTCAGGTTAGCTGGAGAGGATAATTGGTGTCATTGTCCCTACAACCAGAGAAGGGACACACAGTGTTCTTTGGCAGCGTGTGTCAACTGCACGTGCCTCTGTGCTTTTGTCTTCCAGGGAAAATAGAATCCATTGTTGGTGCAAAGCTGATTTATTTTTTTCGTTGTCATTATTAGGGCAGATTCATCTGGAGCAAATAAGCCGGCAAGTTGCTTTGACTTGTTCTTCATTGTGCCCATGCACACATGCCTCTTTCGTTTATTGCCCATTTTATCATTGTGTTCAACACCAGCCACAGTAGTGATGTACAGTTCTCTTGGGCCAAACAAGTATGATGGAAAGCTGGTTTCTGTATCACATTCATCTTTGCTAGATGGCAGCCATATTTTTGAAAACTCAAAGCTGGAATGCTTTTAATTAATAAAGGCACATTACGCTCTTAGCTCATTTACCCTTTAAAAAATGTTATGATCTTTGACATAGATTTCTCTAGGACTAAGGCATCAAGTCTTATTTTCTAGAGTTTTAAAGGGACATGCATATACTTACGTATAATATCAAAGTCAAAGAAATCTTAATTTTAACCTGAAAAACTATTGTAAACCCTTCAATTTCTCCCCATAGGTCACGCAGCATTCTTATAGCCCCTAAAAGATATTGAATACAAAAGATAGGTCCTCATTCTAGAATTCCACCTGATACGCCTTCAAAATAACAAGAGCTTTGCCCATGGCTGTCATCTCTTCCCATCCGTTAATAAGTTTATTATGTGAACTGTGAGTTATGGATCATTCTGTTATGTATAAACTAATACTGTTTATAGTAATGCAAATTAATCAGGAATTTCATGTGGACTTCCATTAAATTTCCATTTAATTGTATCTGGTTTCTTTTGTTCAGCGTGTACTTTTGAGATTCATCCATGCTATGAATGAATGAATTAATCTGTTTTTGCTCTCTGTATAGTTTTCCATTTTATGGATTACTAAACTTATCCATTCTCTTGTTGATGGTCTTTGGCTATTACAAGTAGAGAGTCGTCAGCATTCTCATACCAGTCTTTTTGTGGTTACAGCATTCATTTCTCTTTGGTGTATTTCTAGAAGTGGAATTGCTGATGCATGTAGTATGTATTATTAAGCTGTTAGAAACAGCCAAACAGTTTTTACTGGCAGTTGAACCACAGCACTCTCCCACAGGCTAGGAAGGAGCCTTCAGTTGCTTCGTTTACTCATCAACACTGTACTGTCAACTGCATCAGTTTTAGTTTCAGTCATTCTTCTGGTTGTCTGGTGGTATTGAGAGCAACTTATCTTTGGTCCTTGGTACCTCTTCATTTTTGGTGTATGAAAATGCTAAAATAAGAATAGGAATTAAAAATAGAAATAGCACTTAGATTTCATCAACAAACTGCTTTTATCTTTCAAATGTTTATATGTTCAAAAAAATTAGACTCTTTTTAAAATTTTGCTTTGTCACTTATGTTTTTCCAGATTGCTATGCAATAATAAGGTAGTTTAAAAACACTCTGGCTGATTTGCATCCACAAAAATGGCTGGTAAGAAGACTTTAGTCCATCTCTTTACAAATAAAAGTGAGAGTCTGTTGAATCCATGCCTTTACCGCTATAAGAAGGGGTGGGCAGTCAGAAAACTATGAGAGGGGGATCACTGTATTCTGTCTTCTCCACCTGGACCCAAGCAGAGAGCCCTCTAGGTGTGTCTGAGCTCTTCCGCCAAAATCTTGGGGAGGCATGTGGCCAGTGCGGGGGAACCTGTAGTGTCTCCACCACTGCTGTCTCCCAGAGCCTCATATACATCTTCTTCTGCTAGTGGTTTTGACCCACTGCCCAAAGCCATGCTTCAGGAGGGCTCAACTATGTCAGGTTTTTCTTTGAAAACATGAGAACAGCTTTTTATTCCTGAGAGTAAAAACAGTGTGCCTAAGTATACAGAGGTACATAATAAAAGTGTAAAGAAGTGCACGGCACAGGGAACTATGAAAACCAGGATCACAGTTATCTCTGGAGGCAGGGGTACCATGAGAGGGAGTAGAGAATGGGCTTCATCTGGGTTGGTAGCATTTTATTTCTTAAACTAGAGGTTTGTTTACCAGTTTTTGTTTCAGTGTTCTTTAAACCATTTTGAAATCTTAATGTTGCAGTCAATACATTCTTGTTGGTAATGATTTACATACCAGTGAATGGTATAAAAGAGAAGTGAAACATCATTTACATTTCCACCACCATACACAGCTGCTGCTGCTGCTAAGTCGCTTCAGTCGTGTCCGTGTGACCCCATAGACGGCACCCCACCAGGCTCCCCCGTCCCTGGGATTCTCCAGGCAAGAACACTGGAGTGGGTTGCCATTTCCCTCTCCAATGCATGAAAGTGAAAAGTGAAAGTGAAGTTGTTCAGTCATGTCCGACTCTTTGCGACCCCATGAACTGCAGCCTACCAGGCTCCTCCGTCCATGGGATTTTCCAGGCAAGAGTACTGGAGTGGGGTGCCATCGCCTTCTCTGACCATACACAGCATTCCACACCATACAAGGATTTTGGCCCATGTTCTTCCAGGATTTTGTATATTCTACTTATTAATGTGTAAATATTTCCACAGTGAAATTTGTGTTTACATGTACACACATATAAAGAGTGTAAATATAAATGGACCATACTCTATACTCCATTTTTATATCCTTCCCTTTTTAAATAAATTTCATTGTAGAAATAATTATATATTAATAAATGTAGCTATAGATTATCATTAAAGTGGGTATGTTCAGTTCAGTCGCTCAGTCATGTCCGACTCCTTGCGACCCCACGAATCACAGCACGCCAGGCCTCCCTGTCCATCACCAACTCCCAGAGTTCACTCAAACTCACGTCCATTGAGTCAGTGATGCCATCCAGCCATCTCATCCTCTCTCGTCCCCTCTTCCTCCTGCCCCCAGTCCCTCCCAGCATCAGTCTTTTCCAATGAGTCAACTCTTCGCATGAGGTGGCCAAAGTATTGGAGTTTCTGCTTTAGCATCATTACTTCCAAAAAACACCCAGGGCTGATCTCCCTTATAATGGACTGGTTGGATCTCCTTGCAGCCCAAGGGACCCTCAAGAGTCTTCTCCAACACCACAGTTCAAAAGCATCAATTCTTCAGGGCTCAATTTTCTTCACAGTGGGTATGTATTAGTCTACATATAGGTTTACTCTGCTGCTAAGTCACTTCAGTCGTGTCCGACTCTGTGCGACCCCATAGATAGCAGCCCACCAGGCTCCCCTGTCTCTGGGATTCTCCAGGCAAGAACACTGGAGTGGGTTGCCATTTCTTTCTCCAATGCATGAAAGTGAAAAGTGAAAGTGAAGTCGCTCAGTCGCATCCGACTCTTCGTGACCCCATGGACTGCAGCCCACCAGGCTCCTCCGTCCATGGGATTTTCCAGGGAAGAGTACTGGAGTGGGGTGCCATACTCTAAATTTATTTAAACCAGGCCTTTCTTAACATTTAGTTAGTTTTCTTTCTTTTTTTGTTGTTGTTAATGCATAAACAGTATAGCAATGAACAGCCAGAATTTACATCTTTTGCACACTACTGTAATTATTCCCTTAGGATGAATGTCCGTCAGGAGAACTGCTGAGTCTGAAGATGTGTACAACTGAAATTTTGATAAATTTTCAGCAAAACCTCCTCTAGAAATGTGTTCCAGCATAGGATGCTAAGAGTCTGTTCTACCCTTCCTTATCTTCAATGGGAATTAGAATTTTTTATGAATCTTTGCCAGCTTAAATATCGTAACCACCTAAAAGCATATTCTGTTGTTATAATTTTCATCTGTTTGATTCAGTATCTTAACAAAATAATACTTTTGTAAAGAGAAAAAAAATTATCTTGGTGGAAGCTTAGTAAAATAAACAAGATAATAAACCTTAGCTTTCTTCACCCAAAGTTAACCACAGTTAGTATTTCTGGGTATTTTCTTCCAGTTTTTGTTTCTTGTGCATGTTTTTCCAGAATCATACCATACATAGAATTATGTCTCTACTTTTCCCACTTAAGCTTATTTTGGGCATTTTTCGTCTCTAAATATTTTTTAAAACAATCATTTGGCAGCACTACCACCTAGAATTGATTCACCCATCTCCTGTGTTGGACCATTGGATGGTCTTATATTTTTCAATGCTGTGAATGATGCCATGATTACATCTGACTTGTTTCTAGAATGGGATTCAAGACTGAACACTTGACAGTTTACCGATACAGTAAATTATCAGTAAATTACTGATAATTTTATTTTATAATCAATAAATTACTGATAAAATTATTTCCATAAAGGATATAGTCATTTTGATCCTTACCAGTAGTGAATGAGAATGTTTCACTATTTCCTTGCTGGCATTAAGGATTATCATAAAAAACTTCTGCCAATTTAATATTAAGGAAAACATGGCAGATGGTATTGATGAATGACGAGTGTGATACCTCCCTGTTTTTCATGTAATAGGGCCATGGTACAGTCAGAAAAGGTTTGGGTCTTTTCAACACATGAAGGAAGTATAAAATTTCCAAGTTGTCTTCTGGAATCCCTTCAAAAAGGCTACTGAATATGAGATCCAGCTTGGAAGCCAAGATTTATAGCCCCAGACCCCACTGAACAACGATCAAATCATTCATATACATTATAGAGTCCCTTGTTTGAAACTGAATGACTGGATAAATGTTTGTGTGGTTCCTGAGGGGTAAAAATCCTCCAGTGTTTAGACTTGTTCCTTCTTTCTCCCTGTTTGTGATCAGTCTGTGAAAATCCCACAGGTTCTAGAAGAATAGGGAACCAGAGGGTAGAAAGGAGAGAGAAGTATGCTGCCAGGTCTCTGGCCCTCTGTCTTTTTAACAGCCTCTCTCTCCCACCAGCTTCCCACTTCCCTCCCATCCTCTCAAAAAGAGCAGAAGTCTAACGTGAGAGGCTAAATAAGAAATGTTAATTGGGCCTATTCAGATCTCTGTTTGGGATTGATATAGAACTTGACTAGCCCAGCTCCTTAGAATTGTGCAATCTATACCATCTTGCAGTTAACCTGGGTGTCCCGGCCCATTTTCTTCTCTCCTCTGAACTTAAGCAGCTGGAAGTTTAAGCTGCTACCTCATCTTCACTGCTCGCACTGCTTCCCAAGATACGAGATCAGAATCCCAGACCCCGAAAGGCATTAAGAGAGGACTTTCCAGGCAGGGTACCACGGGAAGGTCAGACAGTCAGGATCATCCCTTGAGAATTTCCGAAGAATTTTGTTTATGCAAAAGCTTCGACTCATATAAAAGCGTGAAAATAAACCTGCCTTTCCCACCAGAGAGATTTGGCCACCAGTAACGATCGTGGCAGACTCTTATCCTGCTTCTCCTCTGTATTTACAGAGGCTCAGAGAAGGGATAATGCATTTTATGGATTTCATCTCATTACAGGCCTGGCCACATTCCATATGTCATGGGTGCCCTTGCCTTCCAGGAGTCTTTCCTCCCTCCTCCCCCACCCCACCCACCCCTCTGCCGCCCACGAACATAACCGTGTCCAGGGTCAGCTTGAATTGTGTTTTTCTCACTTGTGACAGGAATAGAATTTTGCATCTCACTCTCCACCTCCATCCATCGCCAAACCACCTCAATTCCCTCATCACCACTTCAATCTGCACAAAGTGAGGTTTCATTACTATATTTGCAATAAAAATACTATAAATCATGTAAGGCTGCTGTAAGAAAGAGTGGGTGGGGATTACACTCTCTTCCCAAGTTAAACTCAAACCCAGCATCTGTACAAGGTACCTTCTCGGAAGAACCTGGCATTGTGTTTGTCGTGCCCTTCCGTGTAGAGTTCCTGAGTGTACTGTATAGTGTTAATGTGTTGAATACTTTTTCTTTTAGCCAGTCTTCTAGAACTGAAAAGTGATGCCAGCATGCTGCTCATAAAGCGTTAGCTTTTCCTGATTACATTTCCATGTTTTGCAATTGCAGGGAAGGAGAATTTAGATCCATCCAGTAGCTTTCCAATTGGAAATACATGACAAACTGCAGAAACATGTGTGTCCAAGCGACATGTCACTTGACAGTTCATATTTTCCTGTCCCATCTTGTTTTAGTGTGTGCAGTGGCCGCACTGGTCATGTGTTTTTATTCATGCAGTCATATCTTTATACTCTGCCGCCTGACTTGTTCTAGAGATGGAACAAGACGAACTTCAGAAGTTAAATTCAAACAAGATGTGAGGGAATGAATTTCTTTTAGGGATAAGAGAGGAATGCCTTCTAGTCAGGAAGGATTTATGATTTTTGGCTTTGTTTTCCTCTTTCTTTTTTCATTAGTCTTTAGACTTACCAAATTCGAATGTGCTCATGATTTATAAAATACAATGATCTTTGCTTTATTGTCAGGAGTAAAGATCAAGAAGGGTTAATCAGCCTGCATATACTAAATATGCTCACAGGTACTCTAAAAAGATGTGTCACGTAGAAATATAACATTTTTTAAACAGATTCACTTGCCTCTTCTTGTAGTCAGGATTTGGGGGAAATTTAAGGATGTTTTGATTCATGGCCCTTATTCATCTTAAGCAGTGGTTTTGAGATGTCAGAAGACTTGAATGATAGGCATTTATGTGTATTAACATTAGCTATAAGGAAAACATATGTATCTATGCTGTGTGGGACAATTGGCGATAAGAATAAACATGTTCAGATCTTCCCTGAATGCCAGTCACCAAGTCCTCCTTTATCTTAGACTTTGCATAGAGAACGGATGCATTTTTATTAGATGCCTGACATTTTGTTTACTTATTTGTGTTATAAAAAAAATCATAGAGCCAAGTTATCTTCGGTGTACAGTAATGTGAAAAAATAAGAAATGCAACAATTTGGTACTGTCAAGAGTTTTGATCTTTGCTTGGATTTAGTGCTGAAGAGCAGTATGTACATATTTTAACCTTTGAGTCTGATATGTACTGAAATGTGCAGTGTCAGTGGCCTGTAAATGAAACCCTGTAGCTGTCACAGCTGTCTTGGCTTCTTCTGAAAAATCTACAGTGCCTTTCTTGTCGTTCTCATGCTGATAGTGTTAGAAAAAAGAAACACAGGCGAACATAGTCCACACACTCACAGACACAGATACCATGATAAATTCCAGACCACAAGATACACTGGGAAAGCCTCCCTCTCTCCTTTTTTTTTTAAATGAATTTTCTTGAGATTAGCTTTCAGCATTTTAGCCAGTATTTTAAGGACTAACAGACTTATGAGTTACCATCATTGGCATCTGAATGTGACCCAACCAGCCATGTAAGTAGGATCCGTGATCACCAGAAGAGGTTGGTTCCTTTTTCCTTTGGTTTCTTTAGTCATCTCCTACTTAGCTCCTTAAAAATTTTTTTTTTTAGCAAGCTGTGTAGACCATTAAAGAAAACCTGGATTTCTCAGTTATTAAGGAAATCCTAGAGTAAGCTTTAAAAATGGTGGACGAGAGTGGAATCATTTATTTCCTACCCTTCTGGCACAATACTTGATGTGTATTTCTTTCCACGTTTTGTGTCCCATTCTAATTTTATAGGCATTTATGAAAGGTTGTCATCGAGACACACATTTAACTGTGTTATTTTGTGAGCATTTTTTCCATGTTGCTTCATCTTCAAAATTACTAATTTTTTTAATGATCACGTAATATTTCATAGGGTAGAATTCACAGAAACATGCCATCCATTTTGTCATGAGGACTGCTTACAAGCTCTCATGATTATAAATTACGCTGAAGCAGACTTTCATTGTGCCAGTATTCCCTTTTAGATTATTTTCATATGACCTTTTCTCAGAAGGGGATGCTGTTTGCCAGTGAGTTTCCAACTTCTATCCCAGTGTGCATATTTGCATGATTATCTTCAGTACACATTCCCAAGGGAAAACTTAGATTTCTGCTAAACCCCAAAACATTTCAGGGAGAAGTCTCTAGGTCAGTGGTGCCCAACCTTTTTAGGCACCAGGGGCTGGTTTTGTGGAAGACAGTTTTTCCACAGACCAGGGAGAGGGATGGTTTGGGGATGATTCAAGCACATTTCATTTATTGTGCACTTCATTTGCATTGTTATTACATCAGCTCCACTTCAGGTCATCAGGCATTAGATCCTGGAGGCTGGGGTCCCCTGGTCTGGGTGAAGCCCTACAGAAATCCACATTTGCCATCACTGTTTTATGTGTACGTGAGTAATGTATACATGTGTAGGCATTATTCTCCACTTAAACAATGTTTACAAGAAAGTACTGTTTGCATGAGGCTGACTTAAACCTACTTCAGTTTGTTAAAAATGGAGTCATTTACAAACACTAGTCCATGTACTATCACTTGTAGGATTGTTGATGACACAGTTGAAACCTGTGCAAGATCCCAGGATTGACAGCCACTGACACGCCACCCTTCTCACTTAATAGGAGTAACTGAGGGAACTAGGGACAGGCAATTCAGAATTTAAAATGAAATACAGAACAAGTGTTTTCTCCTCCAAAAATGAGCTCTGATCCTCTTAATAGGTAGAAACACACAGTCACCAAGATGTAGTGTTTCAAATTTGGGGTTAATTGAAATTTAGCTGTGATCGAGAGAAAGGTGATTATTTTTATACTCCTAAAATTCTCATTGACTTAACCAATAGAAACTAAGTTTGCAAAATGCCATATCTGAGAATATTTTGTTGCTGTTCAGTTGCTAAGTCATGTCCAACTCTTTGTGACCCCATGGACTAGAGCACATCAGGCTCCTCTGTCCTTCATTATTCCAGAGTTTGCTCAAATTCATGTCTATGATGCTATCTAACCATCTCATCCTCTGCTACCCACTCCTCCTCTTGCCTTCAATCTTTCCCAGCATCAGGATCTTTTTGAATGAGTTGGCGCTTTGAATCAGGTGGCCAGAGTATTAGAGCTTTGGCATCAGCATCAGTTCTTCCAATGAATATTCAGATTGATTTCCTTTAGAATGGACTGGTTTAATCTCCTTGCCGTCCAAGGGACTCTCAAGAGTCTTGACCAGCACCACAGTTTGAAAGCATTAATTCTTCAGTGCTCAGCCTTCTCGTATGGTCCATCTCTCACATCTGTACATGACTACTGGAAAAATCATAGCTTTGACTGTACTTATCTTTGTTGACTAAGTGATGTCTCTGCTTTTTAATATGCTGTCTAGGTTTGTCATAGCTTTCCAGGGAGCAGGTGTCTTTTAATTTCATGACTGCTGTCACCATCTACAGTGATTTTGAAGCCCAAGAAAATAAAATCTGTCACTGTTTCCACTTTTCCCCCTTCTATTTGCCATGAAGTGATGGGACCAGATGCTATGATCTTGATTTTTTTTATATTGAGTTTTAAGCCAACTTTTTCACTGTCCTCTTTCACCCTCATCAAAAGGCTCTTTAGTTCCTCTTCACTTTCTGCCATCAGAGTGGTATCATCTGCATATATGAGGTTGTTGATTTCTCCCAACATTCTTGATTCCAGCTTGTGCTTTATCCAGCCCAACATTTCACATGATGTACTCTGAATATAAGTTAAATAAGCAGAGTGACAAATATACAGCCTTGTCATATACCTTTCCCAATTTGGAACCAGTCTGTTGTTCCGTGCCTGGTTCTGACTGTTATTCATCTTGACCCACATACAAGTTTCTCAGGAGACAGGTAAGGTGATCTGGTATTCCCATTTCTAGGAAAGCTCCACTCCAGTACTTGTGCCTGGAAAACCCCATGGATGGAGGAGCCTGGAAGGCTGCAGTCCATGGGGTCGCTGAGAGACACGACTGAGCAACTTCACTTTGACTTTTCACTTTCATGCATTGGAGAAGGAAACGGCAACCCACTCCAGTGTTCTTGCCTGGAGAATCCCAGGGACAGAGGAGCCTGGTGGGCTGCCGTCTGTAGGGTCGCACAGCGCTGGACACGACTGAAGTGACTTAGCAGCAGCAGGAAAGCTCCACAGTTTGTTGTGATCCACACAGCCAAAACGTAGTCAGTGAAGTAGAAGTAAATGTTTTTCTGGAACTCCCTTACATTTTCTATGATCCAATGAATGTTGGCAATTTAGTCTCTGGTTCCTCTGCCTTTTTTAAAGCCAGCTTATACATCTGGAAGTTCTCAGTTCACATGCTGCTGAAGCCTAGCTTGAAGGATTTTGAGCATAACCTTACTAGCCAGTGAAATGAGCACAGTTCTATGGTCATTTGAACATTCTTTGGCATTGCCTTTCTTTGGGATTGGAATGAAAACTGACCTTTTCCAGTTTTGTGTCCACTGCTGAGTTTTCCAAATTTGCTGATGTATAGAGTGCAGCACTTTAATAGCATCATCTTTTAGAATTTTAAATAGCTCAGCAGGAATACCATCACTTCTATTAGCTTTGTTCATAGAAATGCTTCCTAAGGCCCACTTGACTTCACACTCCAGGATGTCTGGCTCTAGTATGGTTATCCAGATCACTAAAACCTTTCTTGTATGAGAATATATTCCCCAGAAAAACTGCAGTCTTTACTGTGTTCACTGTGATTTACAAAAACTCAACCCCAAAGAATCCCACTTCAAAGCATGATGTACTTTGGAATTTGAATTCCCAGTTCTGAAAACTTCACTGTGCTTCAGTTTGCTAGGTTTATTAAATTTAAAAAGTGAATGCTAACCCTGTACAGTGATGTTTTTAAAAAGATGGCGGAGAGAATCATTTATGTTCACCTTTGAGGAACTTTAGCCTATTGGTTTAAAGGGGACAGAAAAGATTTGCAGTTTATTCCAGATAGGCGTATGTAGGATTATTCCACAACCAGGGCCAAAGTTCAAATTCTCTACAATATTAGGGGAAATTCTCTCTTCAGCATGTTACTGTTTTAAAAAACAACTGCCTTTCTGGCTGATTAAAAGTGATTTTAACTCTAGTGCTAAATGCCACAATGAAGACAGCAGATAGGGAAGCACTTGCTTGTCTATTTGCTTTCACCCTAAGCCTGGCCATTAAAGGTAATTAATTTATGGCCTGGCAAAGCCTGCTGCCTTCTTCTGTGGATTTGTTAGTTCTGCATGCAGGATGGGATTCCAAATATAACTTGTATCCACCAGTTCTGATCCCTTTGGTTTCCCTTGTCCCTTGGAGATTTCAGGATTAGTATGAAAGCCTTCTGTTTTTAGAAAAGTAAGTCTTGACTCTGGATTGGGGAAGGTTGTGAACCACTCAGTCATCAGAGCCAGTTGGATTCTTAACATGTAAGGCTCTGGGCCTCATGGTAATTCTCCAGATACCTCCATGAACGCTCTCACCCTTTTCTAATATAGGGTCAACAAAGTTAAGCACATTCACAATCAGAACATGTTCAAGAAAAATTATTTGATACTTCTTACTGCCACGTATGGAGAAGGGAATGGCAATCCACTCCAATATTCTTGCCTGGAAAATTCCATGGACAGAGGAGCCTGGCAGGCTACATCTATGGGATCACAAAGAGTTGGACACAGCTGAAATGAGTTAGCACACACACACACACTGCCACATATTTCCTTTTCTATGCCACTTGTCTCGGGTAAATTCTCAGTAAGTGAGACAGTCCATTTTGTGGTAAATCAAGTTTTGGGACATGAATTCCTGAAGACTGTCAGGAATTCATATCAACCAGAAGTTGATGTGCGGAAAGCAGAAAGATTTACAATTATTATTTAAATATTCTATCATTATGGCTGAGATTCTGCCTTCATTTTATAAATGAAACTGAAGCTGAAAAGCTCACCAGTAGTGAGCTGAGATTTGAACTTGGGTCTTTCACACCGACCCAGCACAGCATTCTGCTTCTGGGTGATTACAGTAAATCTTTGGTACCCATGATGGAAAGATCCTGCAAGCATCCTGAATCCTTAGATTCTTAAATCACATCATCCAGGCTTACGATTAAAGTACAGCATTCCCCCGGCTCAGGCTCCTACTGGGGTTTTAATAGCATTTCCTTGTTCTATATAAAATGTCTAATGGACACATCCATATCAAAGATCCAAGCCAGCATTCCAGTCTTTTTATCCAAGAGTGAATTCTTCTGTAATCATGCAATAACCCATCTTTCCTGCCATCATTAGCTCTCACAGTCAGCTTTCTTTGTAGGGAATATTTTCCTGAAAAGTAAACTGTTTAATGTCATCACCAGCATTCCTGAGCATGTGTCTGGTGACAGACTAAAAACAGTTTCTCTCAGTTATGAGGTGGTTCAGGGCAGTCACTGGGGCCAAGTCACTCCTGTGCTGCTCACTCGTACATACTAGCCTCGGACAGCAGTCAGAATTGAGAGTCCTGCCTCGGCTGGTTACAGCACACGTACAAGTCACCACATGTAACTTCTCTGTGGGAGATAGTAGAGCTGAATGACTAAGAACACCTCTGGGGACAGACTTGGTTTCAAATTTCATCTCTCCCTCTAATGTGCTGTGTAGCCTTGGTCAAGTTGCTTAACTTCTCTGTGTCTTAGTTTTCCTCATCTGTTAAACAGGGGTCATAATAGCTATCCTGTGGGCTGTTGTAAATACTGATAGATAATGCATGGAAGCATCTAGAACAGTGCCTGGCGTATATCAATAGTAAGCACTATATAATTGATAGTTGGCATTTTTTCCTCTCAGTTTCCCACAGAAGACAGTCCTCCAATGCCAGGTTTCTGTTCTGATGAAGAGGTTTTAGCCACACAGTTGACTGCTCCATTGCCTTCTCTCTCGTGCTCCTGTTGTGATGCCCTAATTTTTCGCCAGCTGTCTTTTGCCTGTCATCCTTCTTTGTGATTCCTCTGGTTCTCAGCTGTGCCTGTTATTCGTTCTTCCTGCCTTCAGGATGTCCCAGGGACTCACCCCTTATGATTTCTTCCTTTTCTGCTTACTTTCCGCCAGTGCTCACCTCCCAGCAGACTTTTCTGCCAGGTCATGAGCAGGGGGAACAGTTTGAGGTGAAAAGGTGCTAATAGCCTCCCAGATCTCTCCTGGAAGCCCAGCCTTCTCCTTCCAGAGTTCACTCTCGTGCAGCTGTACTTTCTACCAGGCTCCTCAGAGATTCATTCTGCAGATTGCCAACCCATGATTGTTAGGACAGCCAGAGCAGCCTCAGCTCTTCCTGCTGCCCAGGATGTGTGCACAGCAAGGCTGGCGTGCACCTCAGGCCACAGTATACTTCTTCGTGTGCTGCAGACCACACCAGCAAAGCCCACCTGAAACCGTTGAGCCCACCAGTCCTTGTCATGTTTAATACCGGGCCTCTTCCAAGTTTCATGCTGTTCATCATAGGTTATCCCCAAATGACTATAATCTACAGAAATGTCATAAGCAAGATAAGTGCAGCAACCTCCCCCCTCCCCGACTCCCACTCCCGCCACCACTGCCCAGAAATGAGCAATACGCAGGCTAAAAATTAGCATGTAAAACCACAGGTTCTCTACCCAGAGAAGTAAATTGCTACTGCTGGACTTGTGGGGTACTTTCAGTCATGTGGCTTAAAAGAGGTGCAGGGATTGTTAACTATATAAAAATCTCCAATGAAGAGGCTGTTGAGTTAAATATGAATCTAATGAACCTAATTTAGGTTCTGAAATTTGTTTTCTTTTTTCCTGTTAGAAAGTTGCTCACAGATGTATGCCTTTTCTGAAGAGAAGAGGGATTCAAATGCATTTTTAGCTGAGTAAAGTAGATGATGAGGTTACAATATTTGCACTCCAACCCCACTTTGGACCCTCCTTACATTCCAGCACTGATTGGAGTCATCTGGCCTTATCATCTGTAAAATAAAAATAATATATGCCTATAAATGTTAAGTACTTTATGGGAGACAAAAACTAGAAAATGAGGTCCATATGCTTAGGAAGGATGACATCCATGGAAACTTAAATAAAATGCAAAGCAGGGCGTTGTACCTAGTAGCCCAAATGGTTGGTGCTATGACTTCAAAGGAACTGAAGTAATCAGTGAAGCTTCATGGAAGAGGGAGAAGTAAGTTGGGCTTTGCAGCATACATAGGAGTTGGCCAGCTAGTGAGGAAAGAGAATAACATTCCATGTAAAAGGAATGGAAGAATAAATGGCTCAGAGGGACTTCCTGAGATTTGTCCAGAAGACCCTGAGTATGACTACAAAATATCAGAAACATCTTAATTAAAATGCTAACTCTACAGTTTAGTTTGTGGCAGTTAGGTTAGATTATAACCTCAGAGCCACAGTTTTCTCACCTGTATCATGAGGATAATAATGAAAACTAATAAGGCTATGTAGTTGTGAACACTCGATCGCCATCTCCCCGAATGTTTGCTGGTGTTATTTATATTACTGCTACAGTCACTCTTCGGCCACCACTCTTTTATTTTTCCTGTTACTGCTTTTACAACCCTGTTTCTGTCAACGCTACACTGATTTCTAGTAGCAAGTTGCAACTCAGTTCTTTGCCCAATTCTCTCCCCCAACCCACCCTATCATCGTCCATTCCCCCTTCTCTCCCAAAATTCTTTGTGAGGAGACCTGACTTAGACACAGCAGGGTGGGTCTGTCTGATGCAGGCCAGACTGAAAAATCAAATTCTAAGATTCGGTGCAAATCAAGAACATTTGACATTATTCACAAGTTGTGGTGAATAATGGGTCACATGGAACTGGACCTTCAGGTTCACAACAAGAGAGTATTGGAGAACCTAGGCTGGGCTGTGGGTTCCACGAGAGCTGTTGGCAGCTGCACTGTGGTTTCCACGAGAGCTGTTGGCAGGGTGGCATCAGATGAGCTATACGATCTAGCCTGCCGGGTGGTGGAATGACACCCTGCGTGCACACTGGGCTGACCTGCTGATGGTGGTTGTATCTGATAGCTCTGTTGTCACTCTTCCTTCTTTCTCCTTGACTTGGAGGTGGTTGTAGGGCATTTCAAAAAATGTTTTTTATCTACTTGCTTTAGAAGGCACTTCTTCTCTTACAACATTCGAACTGCTCTTTAACAGAAACTAAGCATCAGCCACCTTGATGTGTATTTTAAGCCTTTTCTTGTAGAACTATCCTGAATATCAAATGCATCCTTTCAGAACACCAAGAAATGTGAAAGTATATCAAACTGGTAAAACTCATGCATTATTCTTTAAATATGCCTATATGCCATTGCAGAGCAATGAATCGGTAAAGAATAAGAGGAGTAGATACATATGAGTAGATTAAGAAAGGTGACCCCCATTCCTTGCACCTGCTCTGTGTGATAAATAATAATAATTTCCAATTCTCATTCCTGATGTATTAGGCTACTCTCAAGGTTTCTGTGTGATGACCTATCCTCTCATTCCTTATTTCACTGACCATGGTCTCCTGCTGCACAGATACATAGGACTTGTCTGGCGGGTGTGTTAGATACATGTTTTATTGCTGTATCTGGAGGTCTGGAATATTTTACATGCTATTCTTAGAATTTTCAATTAGCAAATTTTAATTAACTAATTGAGGTTTCTTATTAAGAAGCTTTTATGATTTGTCATAGTAGTCTAGCTGTGTGTGCACCCTATTCTATTAAGAAGCCATTAAATTCTTAGAAACAGCCTGTGAATTCATTAATCTTACTGCATAATTGCGATAGTCTGGGTATAGAGCACGAGTATTTTTAAGGTAGCATCTTAAAATATGAGGCTCTCTAGATGGTAGGGCATTACAACAATAGAGCCGGGCTAGGGAAGAAAATATAGTACTCCACATAACCTGAAGCACCCCATTTGGATTTATTTTTGAGTCAGTTTTTATTCATCCATTTTTTATACAACTATATCCAATGTTCTGGAAATTTACAACACTTTATACCAGCGTCATGACTTGAAATCCTGCAGAAGCATCCCTATAAAGTAAACAAGCCTAAGATGTTGTTTCTTCCAAGACCACCTTGAGCATCATTCCTTGTGTCACCATTTCTTAGAAAATAAAAAAGCACCAAATGGGTTTATTTTTTACATAAAACAAGTAAGCACTAAACACCACTTCTACAGTGCCATGTGAAGCCTAGTATTTAGGATACAAAATCTAGAAATTTTAGGAGCAAATATGGCCAACTGATTCAGGCCCTAACCTGTGTTCCTGAAGGTCACAGGAGGAGTGCCTTGGGGATTTAAATACAGTTTACTTACCCAGGAGATTCAGAGATTTGTGTGTCAGATGCAAGCAGACCTTTACACCTAGATGGGCAAGGAGGGAAAATTCAAACTCGGGACAGAGCAGAACTGAATCATCGGCACACACTTCCCATCCACAAATGGCTTAATTTCTATTAAAACTCAAAAGCGAGATTTGCCGTTGTTCTTGTACAGCCTTGACTCGATGGGATCTCAGATAAATAAAGCTGGCTTAAAACTCAACGTTCAGAAAACTAAGATCATTGTATCTAGTCCCATCTCTTCATGGCAAACAGATGGGGAAACAATGGAAACAGTGAGAGACTTTATTTTTGGGGGCTCCAAAATCACTGCAGATGGTGACTACAGCCATGAAATTAAAAGACGCTTGCTCCTTGGAAGAAAAGCTATGCATGTTAAAAAGCAGAGACATTACTTTGCCAATGAAGGTCCATCTAGTCAAAGCTATGGTTTTTCCAGTAGTCACGTATGGATGTGAGAGTTGGACTAGAAAGAAAGTTGAGCACCGAAGAATTGATGCTTTTGAACTGTGGTGTTGAAGAAGACTCTTGAGCATCCCTTGGACTGCAAGGAGATCCAACCAGTCCATCCTAAAGGATATCAGTCCTGAATACTCTTGGAAGGACTGATGCTGAAGCTGAAACTCCAATACTTTGGCCACCTGAAGCGAAGAACTGACTCATTTGAAAAGACCCTGATGTTGGGAAAAATTGAGGGTGGGAGGAGAAGGGGACGATAGAGGATAAGATGGTTGGATGGCATCACCAACTCAATGGACATGAGTTTGCGTAAACTCTGGGAGTGGGTGATAGACAGGGAGGCCTGGTACGCTGCAATCCATGGAGTTGCAAAAAGTTGGACACAACTGAGCAACTGAGCTGAATTTATAGGGTACAAAAGCACAATCACAGCCATATTAATATGTTACCCACCCTGATAGCATTCCATTTTAAATTATTTTTTGAATGCCTGAATCATAACCCCAAAGATCTTGATCTTGGTAGGGATCTTGGGACACATGACAGAATCAGTGAGAGAAATGATAGAGTCGGAAGACACCTTGTTCTACATGATTTACTGGTTGTGTGCTCTCAAGGGAATGCCAAAGGTAGTGAGTAGATCCAGATGGGGACCATGTTAGCCAGTAGAGCACCTTCTACACTGGATTTCATGGCAGCTCTCAGAGCCAGATAAAGGTTCTAGTCCTTGCTCAGTGCCTTTAAGATCTGCTGCGCCTGATTCAAGGCCTTTCTCGGTCCATCCACGCTACATGCACTTGCCCCGTCAGAACACAAGTTCTTCTGCTCATTCTTCCAGTGCTCCATTAGTTCCCCAAATAGGCGAGCATGTCCCAAAATGAGGTCTTCACTCATCCCATGAGATACTCTTCAGAAGAAAGATTTTATGGTCAAGCAAGTTTGGAAAATGGTGTATGTTGTAGTTACTTATTCATAATGCAAGCTTGAAAGGTTCACAACATAAATTTTAAAACTCTGAGAATTTTTTTTCATTAAAGATACCTGATTAGCCTTGTTAGCCTAGGGGTTTCCCACATATTTGACTATAGAATGCTTTCAGGGAGTGCTAAATTAAGGCAAAATCATTCCTAGTCGTGGCTTCAAGTGTTAGTACCATTTCAAGTTGACATTTTCATGTAAAATCACGCCTTTTAGTGACACCCTCACAATCATTTGTAAAATGAAAAATGCAGTCAAATCACTGAGCAGGAACGAGGGGAGGAGGCGGAGAGTAGAAAAGGAAGCCTGTCCAATGCAGTCTCACCCAGGTTCACAAAACAACAGTTGGTTCCTAACCCACAGAGAACCTGTAGCTCAAAGAATCTGAGTCACCTTCTTGTTCTTTTTTAGAAGCCAGGAAACTTACGGGGCTTTGGGGAGGCAATGTCCATCAGGAAAACACTCTCTAGCAAGCTAATTAAGAGTCCTTGAGTACTGAAAGCGTTTCAGGGAAACAAATCATCCCAGGCCCATTGGAAAGGTCTCTGTCAAAAGCAGCCAAGAGCATTAACTTAGCACCCTTATAAATGAAATGATATAAATTACATCTCTTTTTCTAAAAAAAAAAAAAAAATATATATATATATATATGTTGAATTCAGGGAACGCAGTTGGCTTCCTTTTCATATGAGCTACAAAGGATGTGTTTCAGTTATTACTGCTTTTTTCTATTACTTCACAAATCTGGCAGAGACGGGCATTGAATATGTAAAAGACTAATATGTGTTTTAAGAAGTGTATGGAGGCCAAACCACAGGAATTTATTGGCCAAGCCCCTTAATTGTCATGGATTTAGAAGAAGTCAATTAAGAGAGTCCTGTTTGAGCCCAGAAAGTCAGGCGTGGTGCTGAGAGAGTGATCTTGTTCACAGATTGCAGCCGAGCCTGTCTGGTCCTCCACCCTCAGGCCTCAAGTTCATGCATTTAGTTTCCACATGGTGGTCACTTTTATACGTGGCAGCTCAGCACCCCAAACCACCTTTCTTTGAGTGGATTTGGCCCTCACATGTTGGCTGACCTGTCACGACAGTGGAAGATTGCTGGAGTCATTAAGCTGGACATCTTGGAGCAGGAGGTGGGGGGTGGAGGACAGGATTGATACTGCAGGTAGACAAGGAGAACCCATAAAAGCCACCATCCTAAAGAAGCATTCCCTGGATTCAGTGGTCATGCTCACTGCCCACCATGCCCCATCCCATGACCAGCATCCCTCTACAGAGGGCGGCGGACACTGAGCTTCTCCAGGGACATCTTTGTCAACACTGCCTTTAATCACTGGGACCTCACCCACCCCCAGCCAGGCTGTGCAGAGTAGCTGGGGTGGGAAGTCAATGACGGGAAGCAGGGAAGACACGATGGCACCCACAGACCAATGTGTTTACCAACAGGAGCTATAAGAGTGGGCCCCTATGGTGGACTCCTAACAGAGGGACAAAGAATGTCTGTCAGGAGCTTCTAGGATGTCAGCAGTTAGAAATTTAAAGCCTCATCTTTGCCTGAGAGGGGCCAGCTGAGGGTGAGCACACACACTGCCCATAGGGGCCTGGCAGGATACCAGGGCAGGGCAGAATTTAGAGGTTCTGAGAGCCAGCAGCCGCAGCAGCTAGCATCGGGGGGTACTACCTTATTCACCACTCTGGGGCAGCGGTAATACTGTCACTGTAGCTTCACTGATGACATCTCTGCTGAGAAGCTGAGTGCGTTATGATCCTCCAGGACAAACCGTCTTCTCCCTAGGTCATTGGAACAGCATTCATTTCACTGAGTGTATGTTAAGTTACTTCAGTTGTGTCCAACTCTTTGTGACCCTATGGACTGTAGCCCGCCAGGCTCCTCTGTCCATGGGATTCTCCAGGCAAGAATACTGGAATGGGTTGCCATGCCCTCCTCCAGGGGATCCTCTCAATCCAGGGATTGAACCCGCATCGCCTGTGTCTCCTGCTTTGGCCGGCCGGTTCTTTACCACTAGCGCCTCCTGGGAAGCCCTCTCACAAATTCAGCCCATAAATTAAATGGATGTTTTTGTGGGATTTCATTTTAACAGATTTTTGGTCTGATCTGTAATGAGCTTTTAAACATCAGTTTCAGTCTATTTGTTTTCTAGTTGTTCAAGTTAAGATTCATCTTTTTTAATCCTCCCCGTTCTCCTAGCCAACAGCAACATGGATGTGTATGTACATGTCACCTAATTAGAGCCTTATTTAAAGATTCCTGGGATCTTTACCCTTCTGGTTAGGTCAGTTCTGAGGTCAGGCACCCCAGTCAAACCACAGAAGCTTTTGAAGCCTGCTCCTTCCCTCTCAACCCTCAAAGTTGAGCTTGCAATAAACTGCAGGCACTTGAGCTGAGTGCAGTGTCAAAGGGCTGGATTTGTCATTTGCCTTGGTGACTAAAACAGCACATTTTCGGTTCACCTTTGAGTTTGTAAATCCTTTTTATGCACATAAATTTTAATCTCAAATGTTAACCTTCCAAATGAATGCCAGAATTAGGTTTGGACAGTTTTTACCTCTTGGCTGAAGTTAACACAAAGCCCACACCTGAAAATGTTGTTCAAGCTTAAAATTTATCCACCTACATGTGGGATTAGAGGGGCTTGAAAAATGACCCGTTGGCAGGGAGTATTTTAGTACATGGGGCTATATGGCCTTGTATGACTTAACTTTGCAGACTGTGGCTTGCCAGCTGGAAAAACTTGAGTTTGGTAGAACTTGAGGCATCATCAAATATTTGTTCCATGCTTTTAAAATAAAGTAAGCTCAGGATTGTGCTAATACTGTAACTAATATCCCATGCTACTGCCTTCAGAGCCACAAAAAGAAGCTGTGCTTTTTTTTCCCCCTTCTGTGCTAAAGATGATTTTGTTTAATATTATGAAGTCCTCTGTTGATCAGGATGTGGTTCCATTTGGTAACATTTAAGGGATCAAATAGGTAAGATTTATATTGAATATTAATAGCAGGTGCCTTCAAATCCCTACCATGCTTATACTCTTATAAGAATAAGGATATCATAATGTGTTTTTTCCTGAACACGTTTTAAACATGCGTTAAATGCACTTCTGCATCCGTGCTTATAAAGAGAAGAAAACAGACTAAAGTTGATACCATCTGATTTTAATCAAAAAGGAGCATGCTTGTCATGTAGCTCTCCCAGCCCCGTGGCTGCTTACAGCTCGCTCTAGTTCCTTTTCCTCAGTGATTCACAGTCCAGAGAGACAGCTCCACTCCCAGTTAAAGCTCTGCCACTTTGGGAAGGCCTAAGGGGATTTGATTTCTCTTAGCCAGATCTGTATTTCAGCTGTTGGTTTTACTTACGGGACCTGCGAAAGAATGTAACAGAGAATCAGTGGATTAGAGTGTAATTCTGTGCTCATGGTCCTATCGGTGTTGGCAAACCCTAATCTTAGGGAAAGTGGGAAGGGGCCCCTTCCTGGATTGGTGACACAAGTAAAGCATAGGAACCATTTCACTGGGTGCCGAGATCAATGCCCTGATTCCCCCTTTCTATCTGACAAACTCCGGTTGATTCCTCAAAACCCACCTTCTCCCAAAAGACTTCACTGAACCCTCCCACACTTACAGTTTATAACTCTTCTGTGCTAAGGGCTGCTTCCCTCTTGAGTGCAGTGATTATGTTTACCTGCCTTCCTCACTAGACCTGGAGCTCCTTGAAGGCGGACGATATTTTCTTACTCATAGTTATACCGCAAGAACTGAGCCGCAAACCCATTCTTATGTTGAACTGCTGGCAATGTAGTTGCTTTGAACGCCCACCCCTCTTGCCTCATCATTCCCCAGTTTTTCATTCTACGAGCATTTCTTGAGAAACTTGAATATTGGGATTCGGAATGTTTGCAGAATGAAGTAATTCATTATGCAGAAATGGGCACATTTAGATTTTTGTAGAGACAAAGCAAGCACGGTTGCCCACAGAAGATGACCAGAATCAGAAAAGTAAGCAAACAGCTTATGCATTAGCATCTCAAATTTGTGCTTTTGTTTTTATTTTCATGTACTGTGGTAGCAAATGCTCTAGAACCTGGGAAAAATTGCACTTTTAAATAGAGACTTTGATATTTTATTAGGGTAATAGTATTCTTAGGGCTTAGCAGAGCTCAGGAATGCAGGGTAAAAACCCTTATGAGACATCAAAGCGTGAACTAGAATAGTATTCTTACACAGAAGTTATCACACCCAGATTAAAATGAAAGAGCATATTTAAACAAAGAAGATACGCTTAAGAAAAACAACTGTTTATTGAGCCCTTACAGTGTACCAGGCGCTGAGCCAAGCTTCCTGAGTCAGATGTGTAAATGGAAATAGTCTGATTTAGGTAGCTTACTGTCATAAAAGAATGGGCAAGGTTATAGAACACATACAAACATTAATTTAAACACCATTTTTAAAGGAAAATGTAGTAGCCTAATTTTACATGTGCAGAAAATTAGAAGAGAAAGGATGAGTTGTCTTGAATTCAAGAGATTTATCTTTTCTGTGATTGAAGTTCAGACTGTTTATTGCCATCAGTGCATTTTTAATAGAATCTTATTATTGCATTGATTTTGTAATTATTGTCACCCTATCATTGACTTTGGTATAATTAATGTATGGGCTTCCCTTGTAGCTCAGTTGGTAAAGAATCTGCCTGCAATGTGGGAGACCTGGGTTCTATCCCTGGGTCAGGAAGATCCCCTGGAGAAGGAAATGGCAACCCACTCCAGTATTCTTGTCTGAAGAATCCCAGAGGAGCCTGGCGGGCTACAGACCATGGGGTTGCAAGAATTGGACATGACTTAGCGACTAAACTGCTACCACCATAGTGATGACTACTGGGTGTAGTTCTGTGCAGTGTCTTGCAGGCCAAGGACCAGATTAAATGAAGTATCGTTCATAGCACATAGTGAGTACTCAGTAGGACAATACAGAATTCAAGTTTTGTTAACTGAGGTTGGTTCGAAGTTAGAATGGCTTCATAAACACCAGCCCAATGTTTGAGCTGTAGTTTTCAATTCCTGTAGATTGATTGGCTATTGATGTTGAGGCTATTATTATAAAAAGGCCATTTGTTAGTAAAAAAGTATGCCAACCTAGACTTAAACCTCCGATGAGCACTATAGTGGCCATTCGTGGATAGTCTTGCATAGATGTATTTTTCACCGCACTAGTTGGGGTTACAGGACAATCCCAGCCCCTCTTGGGAGGCATGGAGTTCCAAGGAGATGGCTCCAAACATAGCTAAAGACACTAGACCATCTTGAAAATGAGGCAGCTTTGCATATCATTCTGCAGATGATCCACTGTCATTTGTCTTGGGTGGCATCTGGGTGTCCTGTGACTTCAAACTGGATAGGCTCAACAACTCTACAAAAAAAAAAAGTCTTACATTCTGAAATCTGGCTGACCCAAGAAACCACTCCTGTAGTACTTGACAGATTATAAAGCGTTTTGGTATACATAATCTCATTCGCTATGCTCATGATGGTACCGTGAAGGCTGGAGCCTTGAGAATGTTAACAGATGTCTGTGAAACTCGAATGGACTCTGGTGTCTAACAAAGAGGGTTGGAGTAGGGGGTGGTGAGGCTGTGTCAGAAGTGTCTCGGAGAGCAGGGAAGTGCCTCTAACATACGTCAGACCCTGAGTGCCCAGTAAACAGGAAGGGATCCTACAACCAGGAATCCTGGGACATTTATAAGTTGGAGTGGAGGAGGCAATAGGGAAAGAGTTTTGCCTGAATCTGAAGAGGAAGCTTGAGGTTCCTGACATACATTCTATGAAGCTGGCAGAGCTGTGAGGTGGAGCTTCTTTAAGACTGGCATTGGCAAGCAGGCAGAATGTTAAAACGACCACAAGAGCCATTTTATAGGTCGAGACCCATGCGGCAAAGATGGGCCTCCCACTGAAAGCACGGTAGCATTTTCCCATGTGTAATTCAGATCCTGGGACTTACCATGCATTTTGAAAGCCAGCAGTAGGGGGATCTCGGCTATCAATGAGGGGAAAGGAGGAAAAAAGTCTGCAGTGGCAGGTGGGTACAAGTAGCCAAAAGATCATGGCAGTCGAGGATCAGCCAGGATGTTTCTGTAGAGAATTGCTTTGTATAAAAACCCCCTTCCTTCCAAGTTCTCCCTAGCCTCCCAGAATCCTGATATGGAATAATGTTCTGAAGAATTTTCCTGATTGTGAGTTGGAGAGTTCATGGGGGGAGGGAGAAACAAAGAGTAACAATCCAGATAAGGAATCAGAGGATGTAAATGATGGAGGGAGCACCCTTCATGGGATATTTTGCAAATGACAACAGGGCCATTGAACACAGCCTCTTATCTAGCCTTGTAAATCTGTGGGTGCACCTTTTAGCAAATGTCATAGCCTCCCAGCTATTCTGAAAATGGATGTCTTCTAAGGGCAGGTAGTTAATGATGTTAATCACCAAATTTTCTCATTGCTGGCCTAGGGTAGAACACTGACACAATTACGGTGTGTGTTTAGGCGAGAAATCTTCAAAAATAGAGCTCCCAAAGTCAACCACTACCTTCAAGTATGGTATTTTAAATCCAGGAGTCGCTCTATTGTTTGTAATCACCAAAAAGATGGGATATAGCTTGCAGGAAGGACTCTAGCTTGGTTAATATTAATATCAATATAATCTCATTTATACTGATAAATAAGACAGAGCTATATTCCTCCATAATTTGAAAGTTAAAGGAACCTATCTACAAGCCCTTGTAGATTACCAGCATATACAGACCATCACTGTATTCATTGGCCATAAATGCTCTGATGTTATTGGAAGCCTATCTTCAGAATATGGGACATTTGGGGGACTTGCCTGCTGGTCCAGTGGTTAAGAGTTGGCCATGCAGTGTGGGGGACACAGGTTCAGATCCCTGGTCCGGGAACTAAACTCCAACATGCCATGGGGTAGCTAAGCCCAGGCGTCACAGCTACTGAGCCTGCTCACTCCAAAACTCCATGCACCACAGTAAGAGAGTCCATGTGGTGGAACAAAAGATCCTGCGTGACACAGCCAAATAAATATATTTTTTAAATGGGACATTTTTGCTCATTCCAACCCCTTGACAATACAAGCATATGCGGATGCTAAGCCATCACTCCAGAGGTCATTAGAGACCCTCACTAAGATTCTGCTTGGGTTCTTTTTCCATAGGCCTTGTGACGTCATGGGAAAAGTTAATGTAGAAAAAAGTGCTTCATTTGCACCTTGAAGATTGTAATATTTATTGACAAATTTGTTTGACTAGATGAGACTTCTGTGAGGGGAAAAAATGAAACAGCTGCCTTCTGTATAAATTTTAGCAAATAACCAGTATATAGTTTTTATTTGACTATCTTTGTGGTAAAAGATGTCTTTGTTGGGATTCCCTGGTGGCTGAGACAGTAAAAGCATCTGCCTGCAATGCAGGAGACCTGGGTTCGATCCCTGGGTCGGAAAGAGCCCCTGGAGAAAGAAATGGCAACCCACTCCAGTACTCTTGCCTGGAAAATCCCATGGACAGAGGAGCCTGGTAGGCTACAGTCCATGAGGTCACAAAGAGTCGGACACGGCTGAGCAACTTCACTTTGTGGTAAACAGCTGAAGCATCAAGGCAAGAAACAGTAAGTAAAATGCCCAAAATGGAGCACAGATGTTAACACCCCTGCATCTTATAAACTGCCCTGTAAAGCCCCTCAGAGAGTTGCTCTCTTTGCCCAGCCTCCCCAGGTCCCCTTAGTTGCCCACTATCCTACATCAGCGAGCTGCCTGTTGCCCACCAGCAGAGCAGCACCAGTCACTGTTACCAGCGGGAAGGCCTCTGTGAGCCACACCCGCCCCCCACATTCTCCCAGGCTTTTTGGTATCCTTGGCAACCTGTAGTGCAGGTTGGCTTAGGCAAGATGAGGAAAGAGAAATAGGAAGGCAAGTGGAGGTCAGTCCTGGAGGGTAGAAGCAGGGTTGGCCAGCTGAGATGCCCAGCTGTTAGTCATCAGAACCTCCGTCTCCAGCCCAAGGCAGCGCTGGCGATGGGTACTGTGAGTGGCCAGGTGGGAACCAGTGGTCAGAGGCCTAATAAATTTTCATCAAGCATTCCAAGGCTTTGATCCACAGTGAAGAGTGGATGGTAATGGCAATTTATCACCATATGTCACCAGTGATGTAAATAACCAAATAGAAGGAGCTGGGAGAAAAGAGAGTAAATTTGCTACATTTAGAATTTTATAGTTTTTTGTTTCATTACTTTAAAGATCATCACAGATCAAAAGGATCAAAGTGTGGACTTGACTAAGTTACATGAAATGTCAAGAAATCAATGCTGTATTAAAACAGATTCATATGAAAGGAGCAGAAGCTCTTATGAGGCACAAATATGAAAAACAAAAAATAGTTACTATGAGGGGTAGATTTTTAGGAAACTAATTGTTCCTATTGTGTTCTTTATGGGCAATTACTATGATGTAGCAGTTATAAATTCATTACAGAAAGAGTACATCCTGTGATGAAATGAAATTGAACTGTCAACAGAGAGCAAAATAACACAAGACAATTATTCTAATCTTGGAAGCATTTGAAAGCATTTAAAACTGTTTTTGCAAGTGTATGACATTTGCACATCCTCAGGCATAGTGATGAAGTAATCTACCCTACTAGAAAGCAAGAAAAATGTAGACTCTCTAAAGATAATCAAAATGCATAGTATCACTTGCTTTATTAGGTAACACAGCACATATAACCAACGTAAGGCTTTTCTTTTCACCTCAGAGAGGGAAAACAGTTTGGGGATTCCACTCTCAAATGATCTAGAGTTTAACCAAATTTTCCGGAAAGCAAAAGATGCAGAACCATTTCTGATTAAATGCAGTGGGCATAGATAGCATGGCTACCCAGAATATTCTGAATTCTTTTTTCCCCTCTTAGGTTAGTGGCACTTGTTGGTAGCACATATTTATGAATTAAAGGGATATTCTGTCCACACTTACTGGCATAATAAATAAACCAACATAGCTTACTAAGCATATAGTACAATCTCAAGGACTGACATTTAGTCAACAAAACCCTTCTTGCCTTTGGAATCACAATTCTACCTCACCTAAATCTGTGTATAAATCTGGGTATGTGTGTGTTAGTGTTAGTCTCTCAGTCATGTTCGACTCTTTGCAGTCCCATGGACTATATATAGCCCTCCAGGCTTCTCTGTCCATGGAATTCTCTAGGCAAAAATACTGGAATGGATAGCCATTCCCTTCTCCAGGGGATCTTCCTGACCCTGGGATCAAACCCGGGTCTCCTGTGTTGCAGGTAGATTCTTTACCATCTGAGCCTCCAGGAAAGTCCTTAAATCTTTGTGATGGAGGCTAAACAGCAACAACATTCAGGCCACCTTTGGAGACACTCAGTGGCCTAGAACAGTGGCTCCCATCCCTCCCTCAGAGTCATCTAGGGAGATCTGAAAGCACACATCCAAGGTTCTGACCTCAGGAGGCCTTGACTAAAGGAATGACATGCAGCCCAGGCCTGTGTGTTCCAGTCTTCCTACCTGGCTTTAGGAAACATTGAGAACTCCACTTTCTCAAGGAGACTTAGCTGGTCATTCGGGGACCCCTGGAGACTCTTCACCTCTTCTTTCCAATAGAACTACTTCAAGTAAAACAGAGGCAGCTGCCTCCTGGTCCCTGCCAGCTGATGCTGAAGAGGAGTCGCTGCAGGATCCCAAAGTGCCTTTGTAGTTGCATATTGATCCTTATTCCGTGTGTGTAGGAACTAAAAAACTTAACTTCCCTTCCGGACAGAAGGACTAATTTTACTTTAGATGTAGACATAGCTCCTTGTTCACCAAGTAAATGAACACACCACCTGTGAGATTTTGAAAGGTGGAATTTGCTGGTATTCCGAGGACTGCCCCAGATTCCTTGATGAGTAGTAAAGTCTGAGAAATCACTTTCCAGAAAGGTCTATCAGTTCCAGACCAGTGCTTCTCAAACCTAAACTACATGCATACCATATAGGTCTGGACTGGAGTCCAGAGTCTCCATTTCCAACAAGGGTCCAGGCCATACTGACTGCTGATCCTGAGGACCCCTAGCCAGGGCTCTGTGATGGACCAGGCATCTGAGATGTGTTGGTCTGGAGGGACTAAAATAACCATTAAAAAACTGACCGGTATAACAGACCTGGTTGGGGAAATGATGGTAATTTCTGAGAGGGGGAGAAAGAATTGCTGAAAAGGTCTGACTTACAGGAGCCACAGGCCCTGAGGCTGAAAGGGGAGGTGCAGAGGGCCCAGCTGATTTCCTTCAAAGCCGGAAGTTGGGAGACACTGCGTAGGAGCTCAGTGGGGATCATCAGGAGAGCGCTTACACAATCCAGAAAATGAGTGGCAGGAATGGCTCGCCCACTAGGCTTCAACACTATTTTATGTACAAGCACCATCATAACTTTGTATAAAGCCAGTGCCCACACACTCAGTTGTTTGAAATAATATCTTCTTATTTTCCTTTGTCTTCAAACACTGTGCCCAACAGCTGTGTATTTAAGCTCTGATTCAAAAAGATTTTTTAAAAAAGCTTTTTTTTTTAATATATAACTCAGTGCCCCAGAAGTACCAAAATGGATTCTCAAACACATCCTCCAAAAATCTGAGATGGAAGGACTGGTTTCTTTTAGGTCTTGTGATAGTTTTAAGGTGATAATGCAAAAAGGGGAGGTATCATAGATTATTTCTTGAAATCCAAAATGTAATAACCTCATAGTTAATTATCGATAGGGTTCCCCCAAAAAAAGTGTGGTTTGGAGAAACAGAAACTAGGCAAGGGGTTTCTTCCTGTGGATACAAATTCTCCAAAAGCTTTTTCTGCCCCTTGGAAGGACAGCGAGGCCCCAAAATAGAAATGAAGCTCCCTGGGGCTGGCTGTATTCACTCTGCTGGGGCGCTAACTGCTGACATGTGTTGTTATGAATGTCGTTGCTAATGGAAACAGCTTCAGGCAAATGACAGCACCCAAGATTCTCATGTGACCCATGCACGATTTTTGGAAGAACGTGACTTTACCAAAAACCATAAATGAAATCCTGCGTCCATATGTTTCACGCAAATTCAAGAAACTATATTGTTGGCCTGAGACCAGGCCTATGAAACAAATAGCAGGCGTAATTAATTTTTAAGATGTGGTCATCATTATAAAATGAAAAAATTGATAATAGCAGCTCAAATCTGGCATCCACATACAAAACAAATGAGAGTCCACCGCATAAGTCACAGTTTGTTTGTCAGATTACTTGATTTTTCAGTAGAATTGTGTCGACAGGCATATCCTTCAAAATAAGAAGCCAAATGGCAAATGGCCGGATACCCAGAAGATTAAGGGATTGGTCTGCAGGCAAGGAGAGGCCTGTTTAAACCTCAGGCACTGTGGACTTGGCCTTCGGGCCATACTTCTATTGAACTGGACTCATGCATAGAGTAGTTTGGAATTCAGAGGATGCAAGTAGGACTCCATGAGTACACTGGGCACATATCTTGCATTCCTTATTACTAATGTGTTTGAAAAGATTTACTTCTCTTTGGAGTGTTCAGAGGGAGTTTAATGGTACCAGAGCATAGGACTCTGCCCACAGGGGCAGTAACTTTCATGCTAAACTTGTCTGCAGCGGATATGTTTCCGTAGTTCCTGCAAAACTTTGTGTGACATTTGAATGGATGTTAAGGACACCCTGAGGAGAGAAGAGGTGCACAGTAATTTCCACATCAACCTCGCATGGCGTCATAGTTGTTGTTTAGTCACTAAGTTGTGTCTGACTCTTTGCGACCCCAGGGACTATAGCCCACCAGGCTTCTCTGTCCATGGGATTTCCCAGCAAGAATGCTGGAGTGGGTTGCCATTTCTTTCTCCAGTTTCCGCATCAACATTGCATGGTGTTGTAGGTATCACAGGACATGTGACAATCAGGAGACAGACTTAAGCCCGGGGAGGTTTTATTCTCAACTGAAATTGGGTTTACGTGGACAGAACAGGATGATGAGAAGCTTTAGGAAGTGGCAAACAAGGCCACCATGTATCTCTGTGGAACATATTAAGCCTCAACCAGCACCTTAGAGGAAGAGCTTTGTATCTCACCCCAAATGACAATTAGCTGCAACTCATCAAAGAAAATGTGGGCATGCTTACTTTATGGGGAAACAGTGAACGCTGGTGTCAAGAGCTGGAAAGTAAATTAGCCCACGCAGTATTGATGAAACACTTGATTTACGCCCTCATGGCACTAACTTGGCATCCTATCGAGGGGAAAGATTGGCTTCCTAATTTGAGATCATCTGCGAAGGAAGTAATGAAACAGGGCCGAGGTGTTGGGGAAGAAGGAACACATTTCAGAAGGAAATGATCGCATTCCTTTCTTGCATCTCCCCGGATCTGTCGCCCCGAGACCCTCATCTGGGCCTCATTAGCCGGCCAGCCGCACAGCCTCTGGCGCGGTGAGGCCTGACACCGCCTTTCTTTCTCGGCACTGTTTCCCACAGCCCTGGATGCTCCCAAGCACGCCAGCCCTGGGTGTGGCCACAGGGAGACATCACTTGGCCCCTCACGTAACAACAGGGCAGGTTCTCTGTCCCCTCCACACAGACCACATAGTCCAGATGTAGGGAACGTGAGCATCTGTATTTCAGTAGGGGTTGACCTTGATAGTGCCTTCTAATCTGGGGAATGTCAGAGCCTATTTTAAGAAAGTTGTTTCAGGTTGTGCTCAGAAACCCCTGCATGGCTCCAGGCTCCTGGGAGGTCAGCCTGGGAAGGGCAGGCAGGTAAGGCAAGAAGGCGGTGACGTGGCCAGTTGAACAGTGATGACTTTTCTCCTCGAAAGAGCAAGCCTCCCTGGAGTCATAAAAGCCAGGAGAGGGGAGGCTTGTGACCCCCAAAATTACCGACTGAGGCTGCAGATGCTTGAAGTCATGTGATGAAACAGTAACTCCTCTCACATTGCTCCCCGGCACCCCTGCCCCCCTGAAGAGACTGAGCTGGTGTCTCCTGACGGGATCCCTGCCCTGCGACTCTGTGGTTTGTCACTGCAGAGAACCAAAAAGGCACATATTATTTATTGTTCCTTATAATTAAATTGCCACATAACGGTGTAGTGTAACATGCTCTGGCTGGTGTCAGCCTCTCCCGTCCTCTCTACTGAAAGCCTTTGTCGAGGAACATAAACTGCATCCGGGCTCCTCCTGTTTGGGGATGTGGGGACTTTGACTCTCAGCTTAGGCCTGGGCTCTGAAACCTGTCAGTTACTGGATGTGGGGCGAGTCATCTCACCTCTCTTACCCTGTTTCCCAGTCCCCAAAGGGAAGCTGTTGAGAGGGACATTATGTGAATTAAACAAAGGGAAGCACTCCCCACAGTGACTGGCCCGGAGTAAATGCTCAGTTCAGTCGGTGCTACTCTGACTTTTCAGCCAGGGTAGGTTGAAAGTGTTTGTCTGAGATAATCTTTGGGAGCTTTTCATCTTCGGTTTTGAATAGTTCAAGGCATTTCTCCCTATAAACAGGAGACTGTACTAAATGATCAATGGGGATAGCCACAGCTCTTCTTTTTTAATTGACATAAATTGACATACAATATTATATTAGTTTCATGTGTACA
This sequence comes from Bubalus bubalis, assembly GCF_019923935.1. Taxonomy (NCBI): domain Eukaryota; kingdom Metazoa; phylum Chordata; class Mammalia; order Artiodactyla; family Bovidae; genus Bubalus; species Bubalus bubalis. Next base: position 67,841,245 of record NC_059164.1, read on the forward strand.
AGAAAGTGACATCATACACACTGTGAAATGATCACCCCACAAGTCATCAGCCCAAGTTACCCCAATATTCTTGACTGTATGCCCCACACCGTATGTTGCATCCCTATTATTCTCCTCAATTCTGACTGTGGTAAAGGAAGAAGATTAAATGACAGGTACATGTAAGACATCGTGCAGGGCATTTAGGGAGAGTGTCATTTTAAATGTTACTTGTCGCTATTGTTACTATCTGTTACCTTGGTCATGGGAAGAAAAGCAAACAGGACAAAGTAAATGGATATTCATCACCCACCATGTGATTGGACCTTGCTCGGTGTCTCTATACTTGTTACCTCTTAATCCTTACCCCAGCCCCCAGTCAATGAGGTAGATGGTGTTGGCTCCATTTTTCAGTTGAAGTGATTTTTTCCAAGTCACAGCAGGTAGGTGACGGAGTTGAAATTGAACTCAGATCTAATTCCAGACACCCTGCACAACTGTAGAAAACAAATTGTGTAATTCTCTGCCTCCACCTCCCCAGTCCCGACTTTCCAGTAGCTTCCCTCCTGTGGGCCATGCTTAACCTCGCATAAATTTCAAAAAACAGCTAATTCTTCCTGCTGGACAGGCCATAAGTAAGATGCATCATAATTAGCTCTGTCTGATTGACCTCCTGTTGTCCTAAACTGTAGCCCCTAATTGTATGGTGGTGGGAGTTTTGCTGTGGCTAGTTTTATCATTTTGACAGTTTGCTAATAAAGGGTCACCACAGGTACAAAGCGCTCTGATTTACATATGGCAAGTAAAAGGGCATTATGGGAAGTCAGCATCGAAGGTAGGCTTGGGCATTTGTTCCTATTGACACCCATGCTGAGATTCCATAATTGACAAGAAATGCTATTATTAAGCAGGTCTGTTGAGATAATTAGCACTCAGGGTTGCATTTTTAATCGGACTTGAGTCAGATAATTTATCACAGCAGTAGCAAGCTGTCAGGGTCACACAATAAATACTCATTAAGGCTGAATAAAGATTAACTGCAGGCTGAAAGAAAATTAGGCCAAGTAGTAACATTTGATTTCAATATTTACAGTGCTCATTTGGTCTTATATTGGCAAAAAGATCAGATCCCCAAATCGAGCTCATTTATGAAGGAAGCACAAAGAGGGTGCTCTGTGAAGATGCCCGAGTGGAAGTCTTTTTAAAGCTTGAAACCGTGTTCCTAATTGATTGCCAAAGATATTAATTTTGAAAGGCTCGTTTGGCGCGGCTGCTCTAGGAGCCTTGATATTCCTGCATTAATAAGGTGACAACTCCAAACAGAGAAATCGTGCATCTTGAAGGCATGCCTAATTTGTTAGCATTAGTCAGATACTGCACTTTTAATTTAATGCAACTCACTTGTCTTTGATTCATACATGGGCATTTTATGGCACTTCAAGTTAATTAGAAACACCTACCATTAAAACATGCAACATCTTTAAAGGAAAAAGGAAGTCATTTCAGGCCACTATATTACCAGGCCAAGACATTTATGTACTTGCTGATAATTTACAGTATACTAAAGATAGCGAACCAAATGAGAACATTAGTATTTATGAATACAGTAAATTTTGTTGACAAAACCAGTGTAAAAGGTCAGATACAGAATCCACAGCAAATGTGCAGTTTGTTTATCAGACTGAGAGGCTTAAATTTTAATAGCAAATTAATTTCAAGGGCTGCTGCATTGGTGGAAAACCCTACACCAAGGCAGCCCCAGCGAGATCCTGCCCCCACCCGAGGACCAGCAGCCAGTGGCTGCCGTGGACCATCGTTGGCATGACCGACCGTGCTGCCGTTAGACTTGAGGGATTTCAGCCAAGCCACCACCATCATCAGAGAGCTTAGGTTAAGCTCAGTTGTGCTTGCGGTCCTTCTCTGCAGAAGGATGGAGGGGGACGCCCAGGACAGGGCTACTGGCAATGCTCTGCTGTGTATTAGAAACACAGGCTGTAGAAATACAGCGGACTGGGCTGAGGCAGGGACGCTGAGGTGGGTCCCAGCTCACAGAAAAGGCACATAAAAGAGTGAGGGAACCAGGCTGAGGGTGTTTTCAATATCCAGACGTCGGGAGTCAGCGAGAGGGAGGCTGGCTACGAGGGGAAGCAGAAGAGCAGGCCCTGTGGAAGGTGTGCGGGCGTTTGGTTAGCCACGGCAAAGATTTGTCGCCTTATTCCCAGCCTTTCTAGGGAACTTAGCAAATACAAACCCTCAAGAGGACCTTGTGTTCGGGGTTCATTTTCAGCGACACAAAGAGGGCATAACACTCTTAGGCCTGGTGTTGCAAACAGACGAGAGCACAGGTGGGCAGCAGGGTAAAGTGGCAGAAGGCAGCCTCCCTTCTTCCCACGAGACAGAGCTGCTGGGTGCTGTCACAGTGGGGGTCCCGACCACACCTGCATTCAGACCTTCCCATCAGCCTTCATCCTTAAACCCTCCTCATTGTCCATGGTGGCCGCAGATCAGGCTTTCAACCTTAGCTAGAAAGTGACAGGATTAATTAGAGACATGTAGAATAACTGAGCCCCCAGTTCTAATCTATCTGTCTTCATAAACATGGTGTATAGACGCATGATGGGAATCCAGGGATGAACACAGATCTGAATCCTCACTGAGTTTCTCATGAAGTTGGGAGCCAGGCCAATGAGTAAGTAAACCCAGGCTGCTCTGGTGAGGGCCAGATGTAAGAAAACGTGTCAGAGTGGCTGATGGCAAGGTGGCAATTAGCCTGTGGCGTTGCCTGCAGGATCATCCCACTTTAAAAGGCTACCTTTATTTCTTGTCTGAAGCTGCTCAGGACTGAAATTGCCTTTCGAGGGAGGAGGAAATAGGCCCGAGGCTATGGTTACCTGGCTGGCAGGACAGGACACAGGGCCATCTACTCCGGGTTTGTCCCCTGCTCTCTGGATCCAGGGGCCCCCTAAGCCTGGCTTGGTGCTCTCAGCATGTTGTGGGCAGAGGCAGAACCTGGGAGTTTCACCTTAGAATGTAGCTGAGGCTCTCTCTCCTGTCCTGCTCTGCCCCCTGCCCCCTCTCCCCCACCCCCCACCCTGCCCGTCCCAGGCTTCTAGGCTGTTTCTCACCCAGTTCTGCCTTTCCCCATCCCTGGGGTCATTACTTCCACCTGTTTTGGCTTAGCTCCCTGTCAGCTCATCTTGGCTAAGCTGAGAGCTGATAACTAAAGGATGTTCTTCATCCCAGGAATCTTAGTATTTTAAGCAGTGAATTCCTGATAACCAAGTAGCTCCCAAGGCCCCCAGGTAATGAATCTCTTAACTGTCGCATTTCGTTAGTTATTCTGGAGTGGAAAGGTCTGCTCCGTGCTCCTCCAGCTGAATTGCAAGGCCAGCCGCTCCCTGGCTTTGCATCACTAGGGGTGTTTGAGAGATACAGCCCAAGCATCTGGGTTCCAGTTAAACAACCATGGAGATGAAAGAGGCAGAATGCTGTTACAAAAACAAGAGTGAGAAATGCTCCCCACATAGGGGCAGAAATCAGTGTTTTCAGGTCTTTAAAATAGAATCTTTAAAGGCAACCGCACAACCGTTAACAATATGGCTGCAGTTAATGGGACGCATACCGCCAGGCACTGCTCAGAGCACTGTGCATTGTGTTAATTCATGTAATCCTCACCTCTGTATTATCCCCATTTCAGAGATGAAGTATCTGAGGCCCAGAGAAAAGTAACGTACCTAAGGCTGTAGCACCAGTGCGGGGTGAAGCTGAGTTTAGTAGGCGCTGAACCTCCACAGAAACTGCCGCAGAGCACAGAACTGCTGAATGGAACTGCTGAATGGATGAAAGGGCCAGGACAGAGCCAGGTTTTCAGAGCATTGTAACATAAATACCGATGCCCTGGTTTTTTGTATTTATTTCACAGGAGAGAGAATGTTGAAAAGTTAGAACAAAACAAACCATGTTCCTACGGACACTGTAACCTAAACTTCCTGAAGAGAGAAAGACATAAAATAGCAAAGTTCACTTGAGGATGCATGTGGCCTTTCCAGAGGATAATGGTGAAACTTGGAAGAAACTTTCTTAAATGTCCAGAGAATAGTTCAGGCTGTGAATCTGCTAAGAATTTGTCAGTGAAAGTGTTTGTGATGGAAAAACCTGAAAATAACCAAAAATGCTCTTCAGTATGAGATTGGTTCAGTCAGTTGAGTGTGTCCATCCTATTTAAGGGCTTCCCTGGTGGCTCAGCTGGTAGAGAATCTGCCCTGCAATGCAGGAGACCTGGGTTGGGAAGATCCCCTAGAGAAGGGAACAGCTACCCACTCCAATATTCTGGCTGGAGACTTCCATGGACTGTGTAGTCCTTGGGGTCACAAAGAGTTGCACACAACTGAGCGATTTTCAGTTTCACTAGACTTTCACTTTTCATCCTATTTAAAGCCATTGAGTAGATCCACATGTACTGACCTAAAAGGATGTCCAGGATGCTGAATTTAAAAGAAAAAACAAAACAAAACAATTTACAATCATATATATTTATTTATTTATTTATTTTAAGTTGGTAAAGAAAATGCACAGAAAAATGCAATCTGGAGTGTTTCCCAGCAGCTAACAATGGTTGGGATAGGACTATGGGAACTTCTCCTCTTTACATTAAAAATAATTCTGTGATGTTTGAATGTTTATGGCAAGATATGTTGCCTTTGGGAGAAGGAAATGGCAACCCATTCCAGTGTTCTTGCCTGGAGAATCCCAGCGACGGGGGAGCCTGGTGAGCTGCCGTCTCTGGGGTCGCACAGAGTCGGACACGACTGAAGCAATTTAGCAGCAGCAGGTTGCCTTTGAATTCCAAAGAAATAAAGAGATTAAAAAAAAAAAAAACCACAAGTTTTAATGTACAGTCCTATTCAGTGAGGTATATGAGATTTCCTAATGGGATATAAACCTTTTTCATAGCGTATTGATTCTATTGTTACATATCCATAAAAACAAGAGAGAGCACTTATTGCTTAATTTTTTTGGTTTTTTTTTTTTAAGAAATTCTTAATTTTTAAAATTTGTAAGCAGTAAGTGTAGTGATTTTTAAGTGTTTTCAAGTCAGTAATTTATTTTCCAGTTAGTCTGTATACTCTTGAAAGAGAAGGATTCTATTTTGGTTACGTCTGAGCAAACCAAAGTAAGAGTATGTGATGGAAGCATCCTAAAGGCAAAAGTTCAACAACCAAAAAATAGCCCCTGCCTTTACCTTATTTAATCCTCACGATTGCCAGATAGAGTGGGTGTTATATCGGTGCCTGTGTTTTTTAGTTGTGGAAAGTAGGCAGCTCTATGATAAGAAGTGTGCACAGAGCCAGTAAGTGGTGAAGTGGGGTTTCAAACCTTGTCTGTGAGTTTTTCATCTTTGGGTTTTTTAGAAAATATTTATTTGTGGCTGCACTGGGTCTTTGCTGCTGTGTGCAGGCTGCTCTCTCGTTGTGGTGCACAGGCTCCTCGTTGCGGTGATTTCTCTCGTTGCGGAGCACGGGCTCTAGGCACGTGAGCTTCAGTGGCTGTGATGCAGGGACTTATTTGCGGCATGTGGGATCTTTCCAGACCAGAGATCAAACCCATGTCTCTTGCATTTGCAGGCAGCTTCTTAACCACTGGACCACCAGGGAAGTCCCCTGTAGTTCTTGTTAACCATTAAACTTAACTGCTTCTCTGTGGAATAAATGGCTTGGGTACATAGGCCTTCTTCCTAATGCCCAAATCGCTTTGCTTTCTAAGAGGTATACCCAGAAAGTCCGGTTGGCAAGGCTTCAGCAAACTCTAGTTGTTACCAAGCAGTTTAAATGCACAAAGACATCCTAGCAGTGTTGGCAGAACCTTATGTGAAGACTTAGGAATGAGTGAAGTGCTCATCTGGGAGAACAGATGAAGCAAAACTAAATGTTGGAACAGTAAAGCTGGGCATCTATTTAACTTGCTGTGTAATGGGATCCTTGTACTTGGAGTTACCAAGCCTGTCTGTGATTTCAAATATTTGCTGTGATTAAAGCGGGAAGTGGTGTGAAAGTATGTTTAGCTGAAGCTTGCAGTTCATTCTGGAGCGGGTAATAAAAAGAGAATCTTGGGCAACAGCCAATAAATAAGAACATGTAAATAGAAAGGCTGGCCTTCTGAGCCATTTTGTGCCATCTACAGGCAGGATAGGCAGTCGGGATAGATGTGGGAGAGCACTGTCATCCTTCCGCCCATCATCCGTGACCAGAATCAAGGTAGAAGTGAAGCACGGGGCAAAAGAAAACTGCACGCCTAACACACTCTTTCAGGAATACATTGTGCAGTAAACATAAAGCAAAGTGTGTGTCCTGAGCTGGCATCAGAGAGAGTACCTGAATGTGCAAATGAAAAACAAGGAATTGTTGAGCCACAATAACTCCACATTTTCACTGTAACAATTAGACCACATACACTGATAAGCCATACTCTTCATAATGGGCACCTTTTATCATTGCACTCACAGAGAAGCTCGACCAGTGAAAATGAAGCTTGCTGGTGTAGACATGAGGAAGTGGTTGGCAGATGATGGTTGAGCTGGTGGCCGTGGGAGACGTGTTGCACAGACCGTGCTAAAGGAAATGGCTAAAACGAGCTGTATTCTTTGCTCAAGTCATCCGAGGAAACATGTCCTCTTGGCAAGCCTGTGATTTTTCTCACTTGGTTTTCCTTCCAAGCTCTGCCTGACCTCTCGTTCTTTGGGTCATCTCTCTTTTCCCTAAAGTAAAAGGAAAGAAAAAACTTGTGTTTTTCTTTAATGACTTTTGTAGGAAAAACAAATGAGGAATGAGGGTTGAAGCTTGAACAATAGTATTCGTATGTACAGATGTTCTCATTTTGACTTTCCCAGGGAAGTGATGTGAAAGGAGTGTGTCCAGAACCAGGGCAAGGCCAGGCAGACAAGGCTCGGAGGGTGGCGCCCCCTTAAATGTCATGTCCCAGGCGCCCCACCGCTCCTTCACCCCAGTTCTGATGGAGTAAGGAAGCCCAGGTTCTGGCCCCATTTTTGCTGACAGCGGTGGGACCACACCACCTGTAACTGGGTCTTCCCCTATTTCGTGGCAACAGGGTCTTGGAAACTACACGATCACAAAGGCCATGACAGTTTTACTGTTTGTATAAATAATACCTTCCATTTTGCTGGTGAGTGGCAGTTGAAAACTGAGAATCTTTTCAACAACTTCATTGAGGTGTAATTCACATATCATATAGTTCATCTCTTCATACAATTCAGTGGTTTTATTCACAGAACTGTATGATCATTGCCACAATCTAATTTTATAATATTTTCATCACCCTTAAAGAAACCACATACACATTGATTTTTACTTGATTCCCCCACAATTTCCCAGCCTAAGGCAATCTCTATTCTGTCTCTAGATTTACATATTCTGAATATTGCATGTAAGTGAAGTCATAATATGTAGCCTTTTGTGTCTGGCTGCTTTCACTTAGCATGATGTTTACAAGGTTTATCCACATTACAGCATGTATCAGCACTTTGTTTTTAGTGCCAAATAATGTTCTGGTATACAGACACAGCACATTTTGTTTATTCATTCGTCAGTTGTAGTACAGTGCCATTTTTGAGGATCTTCCAAACTGTTTTCCAAAGCAGCTCCACCATTTCACTTTCCCACCAGGAATGTATGAGGATTCCAATTTCTCTGCATCCTTGCCAACACTTGCTACTGTCTATCTGATTATAGCCATTCTAGCAAATGTGAAGTGGAATCTCATTTTGGTTTTGATTCACGTTTCCCTAATGACAAATGATGTTGGGCATTTTTTCAAATGCCTATTGGCCATGTGTATACCTTCTTTGGAGAAATGTCTGTTCACATCCTTTGCCCATTTTGAAAACTGGTTTATTTGTCTTCTTATTGTAAGAGTTCTTCATATAGTCTAGATACTAGTCCCTTATCAGTGATGTGATTTGCCAATATTTCCTCATATTCTGGGCATTGTCTTTTCACTTTTTTGATGGTGCTGTTTTCAACACAGAAGTTTTTAGTTTTTAATGAAGTCAAATTATTTATTTTCCTTGTCATATGTAAGGAATCATTACCTAGCCCAAGGTCAGGAGGGTTTCCTCCTGTATTTTCTTCTAAGGTTTTATAATTTTAGCTCTTATATTTAGGTCTGTCATCCTTTTGAGTTATTTCAACCAAGTTTTAAATTTTACAAAATGATCTTTTCTGTGGCTTGCACTGATTTTTTTGTCCAGTTTTCATATGTGATATAGAACTGGAATATAACTTCTCCAGAGACTACCTCACAACATACTTGTCAAACTGCATTCGTCATAGCAGTCTTACCCATTGCACCTTCAGGCAGAACAAGTTCTTACAGCTTTTCTAACCGGTTTAGTTTTCATTGGAGTTAAATGCCCTTTAGGTGGTGCTATTGCATTTCTTCTTCTTTTTGGCTTTGAACCTAAGAGCCATGAGGATTTACTTTCTGCTTTTGTTTGCTACATAATTTACTGGAGGAAAGCATTGCGCCAAAGTATCAATAGAAAACTAAAATATTGCACTTAGATGACATTTACCTTATATTCCTTATCTAACTGAAAGTCTTAAACATTGCCCAGTGAATGTACGTCTCCAACATGGTCACTTTGAATGAAGGCCCATCAAATGAGCATGCTGGCTTCTGAGAATGGGGAACGCAACTGTTAAGATCTCCATGTGGAATCAATGACGATTTCCAGCTCTTTCAACTTCCATGTGGCTAATTAAAAAGTTAAACTTTCAAGTGGTTGACTTCCTAAAGAGAAGTGCATTCTTCATATTGGCTGTTTGCAAAATGCCTCTCGCGTTAAGGAACCTGTGGACAGTTTTTGCATCTCATTTCCTGGATTATCTTCCCTGTGCCAACTCACAGTGTGGGACATTAGGAAACACTATGCCTTTTTTTCTAACCACTTAAAAAAATTCCCAGGAAGGTTTTTTTTCCACTTCAACTGCCTTCCCATTATGTTCTGCAGTCTGCCAAGCTTGCCAGAACTCAGCAGGTAGCCCACATGGTATGCGTGTCTGTGTGAGAAAGCTCCCCTGATGTGGACAAGATGTTGGTTGTAAAATGAAGCCAACATCTTGTCCACAAGTGTGCAAAAATACAGTCTATCCACAAGCACCCAGGTCATAAAGAATGTTTAGTTAAATATGGCTTGCTAGAATGACTCTACCGTTGTAAATGTGATTCTTCTGTATCTATAGCCAGATTACTTGTTTTCTTTGGTACCTTTTCCTAAACACAAAACATTGTAATATTCATGTGTTTTTTATAAGCTGGAGGGTCCCAGCGGAGGGTCCGGCAGAGATTTTAATGTAACTTATTTCCTACTGTAGAAGCCGCTCTGCTGGTTTTCTGGAGTTTGCATTTCAGCCAGTTCTTAACCTTCTTAGTGCTTGAAGTATTATTTTGGAGAAACATCTGTTTAGTAGTTATTGGTCAGTTAATGATTGTTTCTTATTTTTGCTTTCTCTGTCTGAATTCAAAATTATTATGTTGCATCACATGTCTACTTAGACTATGGATTTGATGTTATCTTTACATTTACACCCTCAACCACTGCTTTCAGAGCATTTTAATAAGTATTTGATCTTCTTTGGCCTACTCTTACCAAGAACATTTTGAGCCATGTGTAAAAGACAAATCATTTGAGTGAAAATTTGGGTGTGTTTACTAAAAACAAACAGTGAAATTTCAAAAATGAAAGTGTTTGAAAGGAGCATTTAAGAACCTTGCTATATTTATATATGCCTGAAATTATATTTTCTCTGTAGTTTTCCTCATCCTTTGGACTGTATACTCCTTGAGGTGAGAGACTGCAATTTGTTTTACTGTCTAACCTATGACTACCCCAAGGCCACCCCAAAGAAGGACTCAAAGTCAGTGTTTGTGGAATTGAATTCCATTCAGAGCTCCTAGAGCAGAAGCAATGGCCAAAAACAAGCACCAAAATAAGATTATGATGCCTTTTAGTATATTACTTAGGCACTTATGTGATGAATTTTTCATTGTATATACTTTTGCAAACTCAGTGTCTTCTTGGGAATTAGAGCAGATAGCTGCCACCACTTGGTTGAAATTAAGGTGTGATGTGAAGGAAAGAAGGTCAGGTTTCGAGGAATAAAGATGGTCTGTTTTAAAAGGTGATAATTTGGTCTCTGCTTTTGTATTCCTGCATTTTACTAAGTTCAAATGAAAGTGTGGGTTTCTTTTGGCCCATACCACGCCTTGGGCTTTTTTCTGTGCCTGTGAATCCACTTACTTACCATTCCCCATGGTCAGGACTGGGAGGAGCTCTTCATTAACCCATGGGAATGGGGCTGTGTGAGATCGCTGTGAATAGCATAACCATAGAAGGCTAACCCAGGAGGAAAAAAATGCCACCTTCCACTTTACCTCCAGTGTACTGGCACCTCCTGACTTACAAATGGGTTGGATCCCAAATGTTTGTTTAGAAATCAGTTGGTTAGGAAATAATGCACTTTCCATAGAAAGTGTTAAATACGGTGACCACGGTCCCAGGTTAGCCTACAAAAGCTCATCTAACCATAATGGAGCCAGAAATTTATACACATGTGATAAACCAATGAAGAAGACCAGATCAATGAGAAAATGAGCACTTGAGTACAAGCAGTTCATGTTGAATATTATTGATGGTCCGAAAAGATTTTAATTAGGGAAGTAAATGGAAATGTTTGTGGGAAATTTTAAAATGAACTCTAGGGATATTAAGGAAAAGAACAAGAAGAGAGATTCTGAATAGTCCAAAGTAGGAAGCAAGAGGAAAAAAAGAAAAGGGATAATAAGGATATAAATTTAAGCATTAAAAAAATAATAATAAAAGACTCTCCCCAGAAAAGTTTTCTGAGCTGTGAAGAATAAGAGACAATACAGGGAAGATTTTAATCATCCCTTGATGATATGTGGATAAAGACATTTCTTCCTAAGATTTCAAAGGCCCTCATGATATTCATTTATTCTTACACCAGAATGGGTGTGGGAATTTTTTTTAAAGGAGTCTATCTGTTAAGAATACAGTATTATGAATTTAGGAAAAAAAAATCATTCTTTTTCTTTGGTTGGTATTTGCTCACTTTAGAATTTATCATGTTTGCAGTAGGAGGAAGTGTAGTTTAACAGATTTTGGAGGCAGAAGCAGGCCCAGGGTTGAGTCCCACATCATTACATAGGATCTGGATCACCCTGGCCATCTTGACATCTCTGAGCCCACTTTCTTTTATTTGAAAATAGAAATAATAATATACTTATCACAGGGCTGTGAAGTGTGTCTGTCTTGGAAACATTTGTAACCTGGCCTGCCTAGTGAGATGCTCGATGAGTATCAGATGCCATCTTTACCAGGTCTTAGAGTTCAGATTTGCATATCTCTGGCTCAGCCTGTTCATTTTTATCCCAGAACATCAAAAACACGATAAGCATAAATAAGAATAATAAATATTTAATGTAGATTCATATGTAAACTTCAAAGCTAGGAGGGAAAAAAAACTTGTTTCTCAGTAGTCTAACAGATGGCCACACGGTGAAATGGTCATAAAATCATTCAAGCTTTAGGCTTGCAAGAGAGTGTATGAGGAGACTTGTTAAATGTATCATTACTATCTTCATTTGCACATCTTGAAAGACTTCATTTTTCATTTTTGGTCTTGATTTAGCTCTCACTATAGCTATTTAAAGAGAAGATGAATTTGCAGTAAATCACTACACATTAAAATGGTTTTGAATAAACCATGTGTGACTAAAACCTTCATTTTTAAAGTTGTTCTTCTTTAAAAAAAAAGTCTGCATTTCGTGTTGGAAATCACGAGTTTCATTTAGTGTTTCAGGCTACATTAAAAGATGAATAATAACATAACACATGCCCTTTCCCCACCTGCACCTGTGTTATAGATGATGGTATCTGTGACCTTACATAGCAGTAACCATCATAAAGTACATTATGGTACAACCTGTCAGGCAGCAATGCTTTTCTTAACTGTGACTGGCCATAGAGCCAAGGTTACACTACTACATGCTAATTATGCGTGGACTGACACAATCCATGCATCATTTTATCCAGGGTGGGACTTGAGAATGATTGGAGAAAAGGCCTCAGGTAACTAACTCTGTGGTCCCTTCCAACTCCAAATGTTCTTCCAAACCTTGTTTTTCTCTTCTGTTTCCTTTCCTCATGTTCATACCCGGGAACTCTTCTCTGTCCTTGCCTAGACTTATCATAAGCTCCCTTACCTGCTTCTTTAAAAGTCACCAGAGCATACTGTGTATCAGATGAGTTTCTGCTCAGGACTCAGCCTGTGGTGAGGCAGGGAGAATTCTTCCCAAGCCTATCCAGACAGATCACCCAAACGTGATTTTCACCATCATGTGCAAACATACATATGTTGTACAAGAGAATCCCAAATCTGTCTTGACCCATGAGCAGAGTTTACTCTTGTCGTATGATAGTCTTGTGTGCTTTTCTTTTAGACTATTATTTAAAATAATGACTCTCTAATTTAATAGTTTTTCTCTTTGTGTACCAGGGACCAGCGCACTTAAAGCTTGTAAAGCATATCTGGCTCACCCCCTGTTTTGGTAAATAAAGTTCTACTGAAATGCAGCTACAGCCACTTATTTGCAAATCCACCATTGCCACTCCCACACCATCATAGCAGAGTTAAGTACTTACAACAGAGATCATTCGGCCCACAAAGCTTAAAATATTTACTCTCTGGCCCTTTATAGAGAAAGTTTGCAGATCCATGTCCTATATCTAATCTCATTGTAGATGGCCATCCAGAAAACAGAGATTTCGTGCTACGCTGAGAAATTCTGCTTTGTCACAACTTGCCCAAGGAACAGTAGACAAAGTTATTTAATCCTCTTAGGTCTGGTTTCACATTCTGTACAGATGTGATTGTTAACACCTGCTTTGTTTTTCTGAGAACAAAGTGATAGACTTCAGATTTCTCTTCATGTGTATTTGAGGATCCAAGATGCTGGTGTTGGATGTCAGGCCACTGCCCTGGTTTTGACTGTGTTCGTAGTTAGCATATACTTCTCAACACTTTACATGTCCTTGTTTTTTCAAAAAGTCATCTTTCAGTTTATAGAAGAAAACTAGATGGACTGTTTGTATTCAGTGGTAAGATATAAACGTTTTCTTAAAAAATAAATGCAGAACAAAGATTTTATGAACCTTTTCTTGGTGCTTGAGCAACTATCTGCAATATCAAGTTTTTATGAAAGCATCTGAAGAAAACCACTGAATAATCCCCTTTTTCATGAAGTAAAGCTTGACCTTTTCTTTTTCTTTAAAGAAACCCAATAGAATTATCAAATAGTGAACATGTTATCAGTGAATATTATCAAATATATTTCAAACCCAACAGAATTATCAAACAGTGAACATGTATATGTTGTATTGACATTTTTGGTATCACTGCGAGAGCACCCTGTTCCATTAACATCAGAGTGACCACTTGAGATAAGTTCTTGGGAGAAAACAGAGGACCAGACTGCAGTGTTCCAGAGGCCGCCCAGGAGAACAGATGTCAGGCTTGCAATGACATTTCCTCATTTTGTTCTTGTAATCATTTCTTTATTATTTTATATAAGACATGCTTTAGTATTGTATTAACTTTGTACCAATCAAAAAGTATTACATATTTATTATTGAAAAAATGCAGAAAATACAGAAAAAAAGCCCATATAAGAAAATTTTTCTATAATGTCACCAGCCTGAGATAACTGCTGCTGCTATTTTGACCTATATCTTTTCAGGCTTTCTTTCGTATATACTGTGTGAATTTTAAAAAATTACTATTGTAGGAAATTCCCTGGTGATCCCGTAGTTGGAACCCTGTGCTTTCACTGCCAAGGGCCTGGGTTCGATTCCTGGTCAGGGAACTAAGATCCCATAAGCTACTCAGTACGGCTAAAAAAATAATTTATCAACTGTTTGGTGTGACGATGTACTTTGCTAACAGCCTTATATGTGAAATCTCATTTAATCCTTACCATGTCCCTCTGGTGTATAAGTATTATAAGTCTCATTTTGAGAGACTAAGACACAAGAGGCTAACCCATTTGCCTGTGGTCACATAGCCCATGCCTGAACTCTCTCTTGCACACTATATTCCCCTGCCCGTAAACTTCTGCTTATAGTCAATAAGCCAGTGTTTGAAAGTGGCAAGCTTAGGAACTTCTTTGTGGTTAATGTCCTATTTAGTCAAAGTGGTTCTTCTGCACTGCCCCCTGTAGTGAGTGTTTTCATTGAAGATTCCAGAATGCCCCTCACTTCCTGCCACGAGCCTGGGTCTTCACCACATGGCCGCGGAGACATTCCCTGGCCCTTGGACCACCGCAGTTTCCAGGGTGGCTGTTACTTCTGTTCCCTCCCTGTGCTGGCCATAGCAGACAATATGCTGGTCATCCCACAGGCCACCAGGCAATGCCTGGCTGCCCTCTGGAGCCACACAACCCTAAATCACAGAGAAATATACAAAGCGCTAAATAAATCATCAAACAGAATGTAGCAGCTCCTCTAAAGGAGTCAGCTTCTGGAAGACCGCTTTGTTTGTGAGCTTTGAGGAAGAGTCCAGAGGGAGAGGTTGCTTAGAATACTTTTCAGTTGCAGGAAAACTGGGCTGCCAGTTTAAATCAAATCTTGCATATATATCCCCCACCCCTGCTTGGTTTGGGGCCCTTCCGACCAGCCCTGTCCCTGCCCTCCTGTTGCCAATTGCCACGTGCTCTGTGGACGGCTGCAGCTCAAAGATAGTTAAGGAAAGTAATCGTGCTGTACTAGGGAGGGCGCTAGCAAAGAGCACAGGAAGGAATTAAGTGTCCTTTAGAGCACACTAAATTAGAACGTCCAAAACCAAGCTTTTACCAATGCTGTTTTCTTCTGTGTTAAAAGGTAAATCGAAAATCAATTGCGACGTTCTTTAGTGAGAGTCATAAAAGTCCTTGCCTGCAACTGGCTTTCCATTGGGAAACCTAATAAAAATTTGTTAATGCATTGTGATTCAAAATTACTATGAAAGTTAAGAATAATAAAGCAGAACCTAAATAAAGTGCTCTTAACTGTGTTTATATCTGCATTAGGCTTAAGCTGTGCTGGCAATTACGTGTTTTTACTTTTCATTGTTCAACAGTTTCAAATGTACCAGAAAATGCTGGCCGAAGATTGTTGCCTAACTGAAACCAGATAGGTCCAGACTTCCAAAAGCTATGAGAAGAAAATAAATCCCTCTGTTCAAAATAATCTGAACATTTTAAGTATAGCAATCACGTATACCATTTGACACAATTTGGTACAAGTCTGTGTTGCTTTTCAGTAAATACATGATTAAATAAATACAAATGAACTATTCAGATAATGTTGAAAAGAAGTTATATGACTTCATGTTGCATGTGAGCCTCATAGATGCAGTTGTTATTTCATTTTATCTGTAGCATGTAACATGAGATGTTTTCATTGTAGGGTCCCTAAAAATTGATTCTGGGGAAGAAACTTCTCACTTTCAGAATTGGTTCTGACCTTCTTGTAGAATACTAATTAGCATTTGGAGTGATTTAAAGGGTGCCGAGGACCCCTACCCAGATAGTATTTCCAAATCCCCCATTAAGAATTAAGCTGTTTTTGTGACCTTTCTCTGTAGTTCTTTTTAAAAATACAGGTACTCTTTTGAGAGAGTTATTCTGACAGAAATATGGATTGATGACTCTGCGGAAGATGCCATGGGCTTCCCTGGTTGCTCTGACAGTAAAGAATCCACCTGCAACAAGGGAGACCTGGGTGGGAAGATCCCCTGGAGGAGGGCATGGCAGTCCACTCCAGTATTCTTGCCTGGGAAATCCCCACAAACAGAGGAGCCTGGCAGGCTGCAGATCATGGGATTGCAAAGAGTCGAACACAACTGAGTGACTAAGCACAAAACACCATGGTCCCTGCCCTCAGTGGGCTTATAATGTACAGGTATCCCCCACTTTTTGAGAATTTGCTTTGCACCACTTCACTTTTATTAAAGATCTACATTCGTACCTGTTTTTACTCACCAAAAGAAATCTAAGAAAGATTTTCACTTTAAGAAAAAGGGAGGAAAGCAAAAATAGGGTTGAACATGTGTTTCACAGCTGACTGTTAACAGAGACAGTACACACCCAAGCGGTGAGAGCACTACCCCCAAGTTCCTTCCCTGAGAGCTACACTCAGCCTCTCAGCATCAGGCCACTATACCCTTGCACTGCGTCTGTGAGCATTTGTGCTTTATCTGTTTATCTTGTGCTTTCGTTTGCAAGATGTGTGCCCTTTGGTCATTCTTCTTTGATTTATGCTGTTTGCTTACATTCATAGGAACCTCTACTTTCAGACAGAAGGGAAACCTATAGTTGGAAAAAGAGAGAAAAGGGGCATTAAAATTCCACCACTTGTTGAAGGCAGTATGTGATTCTGTGATCATAGAAATACTATAATACATTTGAGCACTTATATATATATATATATATATATATATATGTCTGTCTGTGTGTGTGTATGCACATGCCACTGTTTTCTAAACACTTTACATCTGTTAAATCATTTCATGCTTACAACAGTCCTACAAGGAAGGTACTGTTACCCACCGTTTTACAAATGGCCTAGAGATGTTAAGAAATTTGCCCATCATCACACAAAGAGGAGATGATCAAACTGGGATTCAAACAAAGCCGAATGGTTCTGGAGCCCATGCTTCATTTAACATGCCTCTTAAGGACCTTCTTAATAGTATGAACTTCATTTCTAGACTAAATGCTATAAATAGAATTTCAGTGGAGAGCACTGAAGTGGGCACTCCACAAGGAATTCTCAACTGAGCAGAAGAAAGATGCAGCTATTGCTGCTGGGGAGCCTTGGGAAACTGTGAAGAAGGAGATGGAGCAGCCTCTGCTACTCAGCACTTTTGAGTATTTGGAGGGTGAGGAGGGAGTAAGACTCCTAGTTAGGCCCCCACTTCCCTCAACTTCTAGGAGACCTTGAGGGTCAGCTGAAGCAGTTCACAGAAAAATCCATCCAACTCTTTGACCCTGGCAACACTATAAAGATTAAATGGAGAAGTATGTCCATTACAAAATGAAGACCCCCCCCCCTTTTCTGGAAACCCTACTTCTGTGTGACATCCTGCCACTCTGCCTCCTGTCCCCAGTGCAGAATGGACTGGGAAGAGCACCAGCCTGGAGGGATCCTTGAACTCCTTGTCCACAAGCACCACCCTCTTAGCCATTCTGTGTTTCAGTTTCCTTGTCTATAAAAAATGGGTCTTACAACACTTTCCCTGGTTATGTCACTGACGTTGTGAGGATTATGAAATCTTGGTCTGTGGGGACAAATATTTGTGGAATGCCTAATATGTGCAATAAATGACAGAAGACGACAAAACAGTGAGGCCAGAGTGCTGAAATGGTGATGCCTCTCAATTTTTCCAGTGAGTTGGGAGAGCACCCACAGAAAGTCAGGTTTGTTCTTAACATACACAGATTGTCCAGGGACGAGTCTTCTGCTGTCAGTGAGCCCTCAGGTCCAGGTGCAGCCCACACCAAGGCAGAGCCCCCGTGACACCAGCAGTAGCCCAGCCTCATCACCCCAGACTCAGCCATTGTTCCCACCGGACCAAGCACTGCTCAGAAAGCTGGGTACAGAGGAGTATAGTCACATGCTGTACTCAAACCAGCCCCCATCTCCATCTTGAGCCTGGGTCATCTGTCCACACCCTTCCTGCCCTAATGGTGACATCACTCCCCTTTGGGACTGTCTTCTGACTCACACACAGCAGTTCACATGCTCCCCAGGTTTCAGTTTCTGAAGTTTCGAGTATACCCCTCCTTGTAGCTAAAGTTGTATTTACACACACACTGTTATCAAGATACTCAAGTGTCTGCCAGAAGAAAGATGATCTGCCTCTCGGGAACCTCAGTAGAGGTTCGTAGAGGTTCATAGATGTAGGAGAGGCCACGGTGATTTTTAAGGACTCCTCTGTTGGCTGTTCGGAGAAGGCAATGGCACCCCACTCCAGTACTCTTGCCTGGAAAATCCCATGGACGGAGGAACCTGGTGGGCTGCAGTCCATGGGGTCGCTGAGGGTCGGACACGACTGAGGGACTTCACTTTCACTTTTCACTTTCCTGCATTGGAGAAGGAAATGGCAACCCACTCCAGTGTTCTTGCCTGGAGAATCCCAGGGACGGGGGAGCCTGGTGGGCTGCCGTCTATGGGGTCGCACAGAGTCGGACACGACTGAAGTGACTTAGCAGCAGCTGATGGCTGTTTTGCTTACCCTCTGACACACACACACCAGAATGTATACATCCAAACAAGTGTCTCCTTGAGAAGCATCACACTGGGAGGTGTTGGCAGGTGTATTTCAATGATTCTTCTGAGGCTCAAAACATGCTTGCAGCTGCGCTTTTAGAATGGCCTTCAAAGGCAATTTCCAATCCTTATATGAGGTTTAGATGCGTATTTAGCCACACCTAGTTTGGGGGAGTTCTGCCTTGTGCGTTTTACTCTTGAGGCCTTAGGGGCCACCTTATTCTCCAGGCTTGATTACAGGTGGCCTCTGGTACAGAGTTCCCGCCCTCAGCAATATTCCACAGGATTCCAGGCATTTTCCAAGGTTGTCTTCAAGAGGAAGTCTTCAGTATTTTTGCATAGCGAAGTGACAGCACGGTGGTAAATGTACATACGGCCGCCTCGGGTAGTGGCTTTAAAGATGAGCGCCTTATCTTTTTATATGTGCTCTGGCCTTTGTCTTAAATTTAATCTGATTACTTTATGGTTAGACGTCCCATGTTGGTCAAGTGCTGTGTTCACGGTGGGTGGTGTGATGGTTGTGTCCTAAGTGATGCTATTAGCGAAAAAAAGAACAAGGTAAAGCAGCTTTTGCTGATTTGCCCAAAGAATGCATGTAGCACCATATTGGCTTCATGAAAACGAGAAACTTTTAGTGGCATTCATTTTTCTTCATATGGCAGCAAATTAAAATAACATTAGCTGCCTTCTTGCTTGCTTCTATTGTCAGATGACACAGTTGTCTACATAATCATTTTTAAAAAATCATTTTTTGGCCTTCCAAAAAGAAAAAGTCTTAGAACAATGAAAATACACTTAGCAGGTGCTAGTTTATTTTTTTCTCTTTTAAAATCTGACTTTCATGAGAAACTTTTAAGATGTCTCCATGTTCAGTTTCTAAAGTACCCAATTGTCAGACTATTTCTGACTTTGGCTGCAGGTGAACAGTGGGCTGTGTGATTGAGGGTCTCTTAAGGCTGTACCATAACTAGCTACCTGGACAGATAGTGATAATGATCAATAACGATTCCCCCCACCCACCCAGCCAACAAACAGGAGGTGAAGGAGTCATTTTTTGTGTCCGAGAATAAAGCCCACTCATAATTTGTGGGTGAGTTGTAAGCAGCACTTTGGACCCAAGCTGGTTCAGTTCTTTCTGTTTCTTCCATTAACCCTGGGCTGGCCCATCCCCACCAGATGTGCTGCGTTTTCCATCTCGTTCACTCAGCCTCCTGGTGTTCCAAAAGGGATCTCGGGCTTAAGTTCACCCACTAAATCATGTCACTGTGGTGTTAATTTCCTTCCCCACGCTGAGGATATGCAAATATGCTCGGCTTAATCCTCATCACCTGTCCTCTCCTAGTGGGCCAAGTCTGCATGCAGGCCGGTGCTGGGGGGTCGGGGCCGGGGAGCAGGGGCAGGAGGCATGACTGTAAATGTCGGCGGCGCCAGGCCAGGCCTTGCTCCTGTTGCTGGCAGCCCAGCATCTGCTGAGAAGCGTGCAGTTCCATCAAGTCAGCCACAGCCTCCCGGTGGGAGATAAGCCCAGGGAAGGAGGCTGAGCCTGGCAGCCGGATTCCAGGCCTGGTAAAGTCATGTCTGACATTCAGCTCTGTGAGGTTGGGCTGGGGAGTGTGGAGATGGTTCCACAGGAGCCAGCAGCTGCCCTATTTTAACTCAGGCTGTTGACAGTTCATGCTGAGAGCACTTGTTTCGGAGCTCAACAAAGCTCAAAACTCCAACGTTTTCATTTTGGGTCTGTGTTTGGAAGAGTTGCTGTACTGGAACCAAAACCTTGGCTGACATTATCCTTCACTGAGCTTGTCTACACCACTGAGTAGAGGCGAGGAGACAAACCTCCAATGAGGAGTATGTATCCTTGGGAACAGCCGCAGGTAGTCCGATGACCAGAGAATGCATGGTGGGTTAGTTAGACTGTCCTCAGAGTCTCCCAGAAACTTCTGAGAATCATCTAGAGGTTTGCTGCAAACAACTGCGACCTTGGTCCTTAGTCCTTGCCCCAGAGTACTGCCTTCTCTTAACTCCCTACAGGTCTTTCCTGAGGAAGGACATTTTAACTTATGGAATATCAGGTTCTTTTCATCATCATATCATTCCCCATTCATTCTTCTTGTCCTAGCTCCCAGGCAAGTTTAGACTGTACAGTTTTCCTGCCAGGGAGAGAAGCTGTGAGGAGATGGCCCTACCTACTTTAAAACTTGATAGAAACATGCATCTCTGGGTTCTCCAGGAGGTATATGAGTTACCTGGCACAGAGTAAATTCAGTAGAAGGAAATGTTTTGTTTAAATGCTTCCTCATTTAAAGTAATACTCTCTTGACTGTTGTGAGGGGGGAAAAAAACCACTATTAAAAGTTGTCTGTACTTTTGCTGACTTGAAAATATTATGAAAAAATTTCCTATTAAAAGTTGTTGCTTATTTTGCTGACTTGGAAAATATTTTATAACCCACATAAAATGTGGTTGAGAAGTACTGTCTCAATGAAAACGAGAGCTTGTTTTATTTTGTTCTGTCTTCAGTGCACTTCCTCTTATTTTATCTTTACATATGGATTTCTTTGAGTAGTGATTTATATCTGCTCCATCCAAAAAGTTTAAAACAATATAAAATGCCCTGTAAAAAATTATACTAAGTTTCCTAAAACACTTGAGAAATTTACTGAGTTTTGCTAGGTATACATTTCATTCATTAAAATGAAAACTTGGCTGAAGAAATCATGATGTTTGTCTGTGTAACTAACTCCTGGTTTCTTCTCCCTGGCCTTAAAAACCCAGATGTGCTAGAAATTACGTTTTTTCAAGTGAACTATTTAGAACCCTGTATTCTTCATGGATGATCGTTAAGAACTGTGACGATGAGGAGAATGATACTGCCCCCAATACCCTGCAGTACGTTATTATGTTCTCAGGGGCCTGCCGAAACGTTTCAGTCAAGGCTCCATGCCTTAAATGAGTTGACAAAAGTGCCCTTTCGAAAGAGTCAGCATCAGCCTGACCTTGAGATGAACAACTTTTCAATAAGCTCCAATGTGCATAGTTTGGACGGTTTCCCCTTTACTGCCACTCTAAGAAAAATCTTGTGATTAAGCGCCTACAAAACTTCTGACCTGCAGAGGGCTCCATAATACCATGTTTCCCTAGTTCATGCTTGGAAAAAAAGCAAAAAAAAAAAAAAAAAACTTTCCAGAAGGGGGAAGGGGAAGCCTAGAGACTTTATAATGCTCCAACAGTCAGTCTGGTAAACAGACTAGGAATTGTGGGCAAAGTCCTTTTCCTTGAGTTTTGTACCAAGCCTGAGATCGGATGACTCTGTCCGGACTCATTACTTTAATAGCCTAGAGCTAGTTCACATAGCAGCAGGAGCCCACCAAAAAGGCATTTCATTATTGAAACTGAAACTGGGTACATTGTAACTGCCGATTAATAGTCTGATTTTTTTCAGTATTTCAAGTAATTTATAAAGCGTTTACACAAATAAATAGAAAGCTTTAAATGCTTATATTCCATAAAAAGTAAATAAAATATATTTTTGTGCATTAAGACTTAATTAAGTGGCATGATTTCATGTCACAAATTTAAAGCAGCCGGGTGAGACTTGCCAACATTACTGCAGCTGTGTTTGACATTAGGAAATTAATTAAAATAGTCATTTATGCTTTTTTCCACTTACAGGTATTTAGACCTCTCTGTATTACACCATATATTCTCCCTTCAATCATTATATTAATCTGCCTGAGCAGGTTCTGTCTTATTCTGTTGTTGGTAGAATAATGAAGGGGGGGTATTAATCTAATAGAAAGTTTGTCCTGTGCTACTGAGGCAGGTCGAAGAGGGCTGAAGGGACTTCCTGCTGACTTTGAAAGAGGGGACGCCTTCATATTTATTCACATACCCACTCCTTTTTTCCCATCTTAAGAGAATTTCATTTTATGTTTCATTAGAACAGCCCCACGCCCACCCTTGGTGTCAGGAAGGGAAGCAGAGGAGAGCAGAAAAATATTTGCATGCCATATGACACATCATCATTTAGACTTGGCTGTTCTGTGAGAACTCATTTTTGAAGCGGACCTGCGTATATAGTACAGTTACAGAATGTGCTAAACCTAAAGCAAATTAAAACACACCCGCCTGGATCGTTGATATGCAGTTTGCAATTCATTAAATACTATCTTGACTTCGTCTATCAGAGCTAAATAATGACTCTCTTGAGATAGCAAGAACAAATCGATCACACTGTACTTGTTGACTACAATTATTTCTGTTAACAACTGTCATAAAATTATTACTTGATGAAGTTTTAATGATGGAAGTAATTTTGTTTCCCAAGAGGCATCAGTTGCCAAATGAGGCTGAAGCTCTGAAAAAGCTCACTGTATGACAGTGTATGAAAACATGACCATAATGT
The DNA here is from genome assembly GCF_019923935.1 of Bubalus bubalis. Lineage (NCBI taxonomy): Eukaryota > Metazoa > Chordata > Mammalia > Artiodactyla > Bovidae > Bubalus > Bubalus bubalis. The sequence goes on from NC_059164.1 coordinate 67,864,032, forward strand.
CTTCACTCTTGGATATAATTTGCAATACTGTGGACTAGTTTTAGGTCAGAGCCAAGGTCTTTTAGTTCCTCAGGCACCAAAGGTGCTTCCCTTAAGGCATTTACCCTGTGAGTTGGCTTGGATTTTAAGAGTGGCATTCAAGGAGGATTCTAAGGTGCCATCAATTATATGACTTCCACTCAGGGTAAACTCAACGATTGGATATAGGGAGTGAGTTTTCCTGTGTATACGTTGTCATTAGTGATGTTTAAAGTTAAACCCTATTTCTGACTTGTATTTCTTGAATGCATGAGCTGTGTTTAATTATTTAATAAGGGTCTTAGGTAAAATAAGGGTTTCCCTGGTGGCTCAGTGGTAAAGACTCTACCCACCAAAGCAGGTCAGGATCTACCCTGAGTCAGGAAGATCCCCTGGAGAAGGAAATGGCAACCCCCTCTGGTATTCTGGCCTGGAAAATTCCATGGACAGAGGAGCCTGGTGGATTGCAGTCCATGGTGTCACAAAGAATCAGACGAGACTGGGCAAACACACAACACAAGTAAAAGTGACTCCTGAAGTCCTGAATCCTATTAAACTCTCTGGAGTCTTAGTCCCCACAGTCAAACAGGAGCAAATTGAGCCCATTCCTTCTTTTTTAATTTATTTTTAATTGGAGGATAATTGCTTTACAATGTTATGTTGTTTTCTGCCATACAACAGTGTGAATGAGCCGTAAGTATACATATATCCCCTCCCTCTTGAGTCTCCCTCCCAGCCCCCTAAGATGTCACATAGTACTGGGTTGACTTCCCTGTATTATATAGCAACTTCCCACTAGTTATCTATTTTACCTATGGTAATATATGTATGTTTCAGTGCTGCTTTGTCAATTCATCCCACCCTCTTCTTTCCCCGCTCTGTCTACAAGTCTGTTCTCATGTATGCATGTCTATTCCTGCCCTGTATATAGGTTCACCAGTACTGTTTTCCTAGATTCTATATGTGTGTGTTTAGGTTAGGTGTGTGCATGCTCAGTTGTGTGCAATTCTTTGTGACCCTGTAGCCTGCATTCAGAGGCACCCCACTCCAGCACTCTTGCCTGGAAAATCCCATGGACCGGAGGAGCCTGGTGGGCTGCCAGTCCATGGGGTCGCTAAGAGTTGGACATGACTGAGCGACTTCACTTTAACTTTTCACTTTGACGCACTGGAGAAGGAAATGGCAACCCACTCCAGTGTTCTTGCCTGGAGAATCCCAGGGACTGGGGAGCCTGGTGGGCTGCCGTCTATGGGGTCGCACAGAATCGGACACGACTGAAGTGACTTAGCAGCAGCAGCCTGCCAGGCTCCTCTGTCCGTGGAATTCTCCAGGCAACAATACTGGAGTGGATTGCCATTTCCTACTCCATGGGATCTTCCAACCCACAGATTGAACCCAAGTCTCTTGTGTCTCTAGCACTGGCAGGTGGATTCTTTACCACTGCACTACCTGAGAATCCCATATATGCGTTCAGTTCAGTTTAGTCGCTCAGTCATGTCCAACTCTTTGCAGCCCCATGAACCATAGCACGCCAGGTCTCTCTGTCCATCACCAACTCCCAGAGTCTACCCAAACCCATGTCCATCGAATCAGTGATGCCATCCAACCATCTGATCCTCTATCATCCCCTTCTCCTCCTGCCCTCAGTCTTTCCCAGCATCAGGGTCTTTTCAAATGAGTCAGCTCTTCGCATCAGGTGGTCAAAGTATTGGAGTTTCAGCCTCAGTATCAGTCCTTCCAATGAACACCCAGGACTGATCTCCTTTAGAATGGACTGGTTGGATCTCCTTGCAGTCCAAGGGACTCTCAAGAGTCTTCTCCAACACCACAGTTCAAAAGCATCAATTCTTTGGCACTCAGCTTTCTTCACAGTCCAACTCTCACATCCATACATGACCACTGGAAAAACCATAGCCTTGACTAGATGGACCTTTGTTGGCAAAGTAATGTCTCTGCATTTTAATATGCTGTCTAGGTTGGTCGTAACTTTCCTTCCAAGGTGTAAGCATCTTTTAATTGCATGGCTGCAGTCACCATCTGCAGTGATTTTGGAGCCCCAAAAAATAAAGTCTGACACTGTTTCCACTGTTTCCCCATCTATTTCCAATGAAGTGATGAGACTAGATGCAATGATCTTGGTTTTCTGAATGTTGAGCTTTAAGCCAACTTTTTCACTCTCCACTTTCACTTTCATCAAGAGGCTCTTTAGTTCCTCTTCACTTTCTGCCATAAGGGTGGTATCATCTGCATATCTGACGTTATTGATATTTCTCCCGGCAATCTTGATTCCAGCTTGTGCTTCCTCCAGCCCAGCGTTTCTCATGATGTACTCTGCATATAAGTTAAATAAGCAGGGTGATAATATACAGCCTTGACGTACTCCTTTTCCTGTTTGGAACCAGTCTGTTGTTCCATGTCCAGTTCTAACTGTTGCTTCCTACCTGCATACAGGTTTCTCAAGAGGCAGGTCAGGTGGCCTGGTATTCCCATCTGTTTCAGAATTTCCCACAGTTTATTGTGACCCACACAGTCCAAGGCTTTGGCATAGTCAATAAAGCAGAAATAGATGTTTTTCTGGAACTCTCTTGCTTTTTTGATGATCCAGCAGATGTTGGCAATTTGATCTCTGGATTCCTCTGCCTTTTCTAAAACCAGCTTGAACATCTGGAAGTTCACAGTTCACATATTACTGAAGCCTGGCTTGGAGAATTTTAAGCATTACTTGACTAGCATGTGAGATGAGTGCAATTGTGTGGTAGTTTGAGCATTCTTTGGCATTACCTTTCTTTGGGATTGGAATGAAAACTGACCTTTCCCAGTCCTGTGGCCACTGCTGAGTTTTCCAAATGTGCTAGCATATTGAGTGCAGCACTTTCACAGCATCGTCTTTCAGGATTTAAAATAGCTCAATTGGAATTTCATCACCTCCACTAGCTTTGTTCACAGTGATGCTTCCTAAGGCCCACTTGACTTCACATTCCAGGATGTCTGGCTCTAGGTCAGTGATCACACCATCGTGATTATCTGGGTTGTGAAGATCTTTTTTGTACAGTTCTTCTGTGTATTCTTGCCACCTCTTCTTAATATCTTCTGCTTCTGTTAGGTCCCTACCATTTCTGTCCTTTATCGAGCCCATCTTTGCATGACATGTTCCCTTGGTATCTCTAATTTTCTTGAAGAGATCTCTAGTCTTTCCCATCCTATTGTTTTCCTCTATTTCTTTGCATTGATCACTGAGGAAGGCTTTCTTATCTCTCCTTGCTATTCTTTGAAACTCTGCATTCAACTGGGTATATCTCCTTTTCTCCTTTGCTTTTCACTTCCCTTCTTTTCACAGCTATTTGTAAGGCCTCCTCAGACAGCCATTTTGCTTTTTTTGATAATTTTTTTTTTCTGACTTAACACTTTACTCTGTATAACAGACTCTTAAGTTCCTCCATCTCAGTTCAGCTGGTTCAAATTCACTCCTTATGAGCTTACTCCTCCTTTTCTAAGACTTCACCCAAACCTATTGTGTTTTCCAGCAAACTCGGTATTACTGTAGTTGCTATAAAGCTATTATATTTTGTGTTATTGCAAAGCTGTATTTTGCATTGTTGCCATATTACCACAGAATGTATCCTCATGCTTGCTCTATTCTGTCCAGCACTAGTAGTTATATTTTAAACACAAAATAGGCCACTACAAGAGTATGAAGGCCTTGTTGGCATGCTTGCGTCTCAGTAGTCTAAGCTCAGTGATTCTCAAACCGATAACATCAGCATTGCCTGGGAACTTGTTAAAATGCACATTTTAGGTGCCACCTCCGACCTGTTAAATCTACTTACCTTTAAAAAATTAAATGATAGGTTTTTTTAAACTCGCACTGCAGATTTGAGCATGACTTATGATCTCTATTCCTCATTGGTTTGGTCTCCCAGATTTCCCCATTTTAGTTCCTATTCACAGTTTGGGGCCAGGTCTAAAATACTTCTTTCTCTTGAGAGCTCAGAAGTTGTAATTCTGCAGACTGTAATATTATGTTCCATCCTGATGAGCTAGTTTGCCACCTATGTTGAGTGGATCTGTATTTCACTACCTCCATCATTAACTAAACAGGTAACTTACAGTCAGCATCTTAACATCTGCTTTTAAGAACTATAATACTCTGTGTTCTTGAAAGCAAAAAACTCTGAAGACAGAGGGCTGAGCCAGGTGATTTTTCAAAGTCCCAAATTTAGATTATTAATATTAATGAAACTTGAAAACTTCTCGAACATTCCTTTTCAGTGATCAGTATCACTCCCACACTAGAGTTCACTGAATTTTTTTTTTTTAATTTTATTTTATTTTTAAACTTTACATAACTGTATTAGATTTGCCAAATATCAAAATGAATCCGCCACAGGTATACATGTGTTCCCCATCCTGAACCCTCCTCCCTCCTCCCTCCCCATTCCATCCCTCTGGGTCGTCCCAGTGCACCAGCCCCAAGCATCCAGTATCGTGCATCGAACCTGGACTGGCATCTCATTTCATACATGATATTTTACATGTTTCAATGCCGTTCTCCCAAATCTTCCCACCCTCTCCCTCTCCCACAGAGTCCATAAGACTGTTCTATACATCAGTGTCTCTCTTGCTGAATTTTAAATCCCACTAGCTGGTTTCTCCCCTTAGGCTATCACCACTATTTTCTCTTCTGCTTGCTCATTTTGGGAAGATACCATGAACAGGCCAATATATAATCAAATTGTTCCGAGAAAATGGAAATTTCCTTAGGTGGTAAGAAGTCTAACCCTACAATAAGCAACCATGTGGTTGTTTGCAACTCTGCTCTTAAATTTCCAATGTGACTCCAACATGAATAGGCAAAACATGCTCAAAAACTGCCTGATCATGTGCAAATAATGGAAAAGTTCAAATGCTGTAAATTAGTGACAGCTCCATTCTTGAGTTAAATTCTATCTGTAGCTGCTAAATTCCCTCCTTTCATCAAGAGGATGTAAAGATGTCTGTGATATGATCTCTGCTCTCAAAAATCTCCACTCTAATCAGTTAAGTGACATTAATGTACATGAGTAATTATAAAATAGCTAATTACTTAACTTGGTGATTTTCTTATAGTTGGAATTGTCGTCCACGTGAGATGAATGTTGGCTGGAGTCAAAATAAAAATGTAACTTGAGCCAAAGCTTGAAGGATAGTGAGGGTGTTGATCTGTTTGCCATGCCATGGCTTTCTGGGATCCTAGCTCCCCAACCAGGAATTGAACCCAGGCCACCACAGGGAAAGTGCCAAGTCCTAACCACTGGGCAACCAGGGAATTCCTTGTTAGAGTTTTTAAAGAAAGGATGTTTGAGCTAAAAATAATAGAAGTACTTTAAATGCAGTATAAAGTTTGTATGTACTTCGTATTTATCAAGATGGGCTTCACTATACTGTTTTAACAAATAATCTCCAAATGTTAGTGACTTAATACAAGTTTAATTTTTTGCTCAGTGTATTTAGCCACTGTGACTCATTAGGAAAGCTTTATCTTGACACACATTCTGTAATCACTACAGCAAGAATAAGTGTCGCTGTGAACTGTCATTACCATGCATATTTCACTGGCCAGATCAAGTCATATGGCCATGCCTTATCATGTGCCAGAAACGAGAGAGCCAGAGATAGTTAGGGAACAATGTCAGTGACTGCCACATCTTTCTGTGTAGTCATTAGAAAAATACAACACTTGGTGTACCCCATAAAAAAAGGGGACTTCCCAGGTGGCACCAGCGGTAAAGAACCTGCCTGCCAGTGCAGGAGAAGCAAGAGACATAGGTTCGATCCTTAGGTCATTAGGTCAGGAAGATCCCCTGGAGGAGGGCATGGTAACCCACTCCAGTATTCTTGCCTGGAGAATCCCATGTACAGGGGAGCCTGGCAGGCTATAGGCCATGGGGTCACAAAGAGCCAGGCATGACTAAAGCAACTTAGCACACATGCATGCCTTTAAAAAAAAAAAATAAACCTCTTTTATGCAAGCTGATCATAGCTTGATAAACTCAAGCTTCCTTTCTGATCCCTGGGTCAGAAAGATCCCCTGGAGATGGAAATGGCAAACTGCTCCAGTCTTCTTGGCTAGAAAATCCCATGGGCAAAGGAGCCTGGTTGGCTACAGTCCATGAAAGAGAAAGTCACTCAGTCGTGTCTGACTCTTTGCAACCCCATGGACTATACAGTTCATGGAATTCTCCAGGCCAGAGTACTGGAGTGGGTAGCCTTTCCCTTCTCCAGGGGATCTTCTCAACCCAGGGATCAAACCCAGGTCTCCCGCATTGCAGGCAGATTCTTGGAACTAATGAACTAGTGAATGAAATGAAAAAGAAGCAGACTCATGAGTATAGAGAACAAACTAGAGGTTACCAGTGAGGAGAAGGAATTGGAGAGGAGCATTCGGGGTAGGGAGAAAGGGGGTATTATGGGATTATCTGAAATCATGTGTGTGAAACTTGAAAATTGTAAAGTGCTATAGAATTTAAACACTCTTTAATTCAATTAAAAGAGGACTGTCTCCAGGAAAAGATGTGATAACAGGAGATACTGCAACATTCTTCCAACAAGGAGGTGAGCACCCAACATGCCAGGGATGATCAAACAATAAGAGAGGAGGAAACTGAGTCCTCAGTACTACTGAATTAACTAACAACCTTTAGCCAACTGCCCTTTAGCCAACATTTTTGTAGATGAGAAATTCTGCATTAGTGAGGTGACTTGCGGCAAACAGCATCCTAGCTGTGGAAGAAAAGTTCCACTGTATTTTCCCAGCAGTGATCTCCCTGCTTTGCCACAGCTCTCAGGAGGCAACTTCTTTGGGGATCAGGGAAATCTTAATCACTGCCCCCTGCTACTTTGTTCTAGTCTAAGACCCCTTTGGCTTTGCAGGCAGTCCTGTTGACTCATTGATTCTCCAGCTATGTCAATTCTTATATCAAAATTTGCTTCTTTCATTCTACACAATCAGCTCAGTGTTAGAGAGAGCTCCAGATTCAAAAAACGAGAGCCCACAAGCTCAAATGCGTGGTCTACTGGAGCATCAGCAGGTCAGTCTCTGCTCACCCTGCTGCATAGCCAGGCCCTCCTTAGAACAGGCTTGAGAGTGTGTCAACCAAGCCAACTGTGAAACCTAGGACGTTGATGCCAACTAGCCCCTTTGCAGGTAGATCTATATATATTCAGAGGGGTAGATGAGCCCTGAAGGACTATTTAATGCCATTCAGAACCCATCACAGGATCTTAATATTTTCAAAGAAGACATGTAACAGAGAGGCCCTCTCTGCCCAACTGTTTTAACAGTATAAGAAAAACTCTTTCCAAAGTGAATCCACTTCCTTGTGTCCAGATAATTAAAGCACTATCCTCATAGACAGCACATCCCGCAAATACCATCTTGTATTGTGGCTCTTCACCTTCCGTCTGTCCCCGCACATGTGCAACACCCTCAAAGAGGAATCCCATTTGTGTTGGCCCTTGCCAACCAAACTCCTCTTGGCACATTTTAAAGCTTTATCTCTTGCTTTCCCTTGTTGAGATTCATGGATGTACTGGTGACTTTTTGGTCTGTTTGGTTTTCCTACCAGTTCAAGTTCTCCAAATTGGAAGGAAACTTAGCCGGTTAGTCTCAAAAAGCAAGCATGCTGTGTGTGCTTGGTCATGTCTGACTCTTTGCAACCCCATGGACTATAGCTGCCCAGGCTCCTCCATCCATGGGATCTTCCAGGCAAGAATACTGGAGTGGGTTGCCATTCCCTTCTCCAGGGGATCTTCCCAACCCAGGGATAGAACCCACATCTCCTGCATTCCCATGCAGATTCTTTACCACTGAGCCACCTGGGAAGCCCAGAAAGCAAGACCATTTAGTAAACAGTTGTGAAATAAGTGTTGTTGAAGTTTTGCCTGTGTAGACAAAGGGTTGGAAGTTGAGGTACTAAAGAATATCAAATGGATGATGTGTATAAGTAACTGGAGCCGGCTGGGTACTAGAAAAACAGGGAGTGAATTTGAGAGGCCATGTTCTATATGTCGGGGCCAGGTTGCTTCTCTGCCTCAGCTCATTGCTGTGTAAGAATTCAGGCTCAGTAATGCCAGAGCCATGAAATTAAAAGACTGCTTACTCCTTGGAAGGAAAGTTATGACCAGCCTAGATAGCATATTCAAAAGCAGAGATATTACTTTGCGAACAAAGGTCCATCTAGTCAAGGCTATGGTTTTTCCAGTGGTCATGTATGAATGTGCGAGTTGGACTGTGAAGAAAGCTGAGTGCCAAAGAATTGATGCTTTTGAACTGTGGTGTTGGAGAAGACTCTTGAGAGTCCCTTGGACTGCAAGGAGATCCAACCAGTCCATCCTAAAGGAGATCAGTCCTGGGTGTTCATTGGAAGGACTGATGTGAAGCTGAAACTCCAATACTTTGGCCACCTCATGTGAAGAGTTGACTCATTGGAAAAGACCCTGATGCTGGGAGGGATTGGGGGCAGGAGAAGAAGGGAATGACAGAGGATGAGATGGTTGGATGGCATCACCGACTCGACGCACATGAGTTTTGGTGAACTCCGGGAGTTGGTGATGGACAGAGAGGCCTGGCGTGCTGCAGTTTATGGGGTAGCAAAGAGTCGGACACGACTGAGTGACTGAACTGAAATGAACTGAACTGAATGCCAGAGCAGCTGATTTTCCAAGAGAATCTGGAAATCTGGATTGCCACATTGAATCTCACCTTTTAAATCTTGAGTCAGCATCCTGTAGAGCATCAATTTGTGATCTCTGGCCCAGTGCTCATATAACAACTAAACAATATTAGTTGAATTTCAACTCACCTTGTTGTTCAGTTGCTAAGTCATGTCTGACTCGTTGTGGCCCCATGGACTGCAGCATACCAGGCTTCCCTGTCTTTCACCATCTCATAGAGTTTATTCAGACTCACATTCATTGAGTCAGTGATGCAGTCCAACCATCTCATCCTCTGTGGTCCCCTTCTCCTCCTGCCCTCAATCTTTCCCAGAATCAGAGTCTTTTCCAATGAGTCGGCTCTTCACATCAGGTAGCCAAAGTATTGAAGCTTCAGCATCAATCCTTCCAATGAATATTCAGGTTCTATCTCCTTTAGGAATGAGTGATTTGATCTCCTTGCTGTCCAGGGGACTCTCAGGAGACTTCTCCAGCACCACAGTTTGAAAGCATCAGTTCTTCAGCACTCAGCCTTTTTTATGGTTCAACTCTCACATCTGTACATGATTACTGGGAAGACCATTGCTTGGACTCGGTGGACCTTTGTTGACAAAGTGATGTCTCAGCCCTTTAATACACTGTCTGGGTTTGTCATAGCTTTCCTTCCAAGGAGCAAGCATCTTTTTCATGGCTACAGTCAGCAGTGTATTTTGGAGCCCAAGAAAATAAAATCTGTCACTGTTTCCACTATTTCCCCATCTATTCGCTGTGAAGTGATGGGAACATATGCCATTGTCTTAGTTTTTTGAATGTTGAATTTTAAACCAGCTTTTTCACTGTCCTCTTTCACCCTCATCAAAAACTCTTTAATTCCTCTTCACTTTCTGCCATTAGGGTGATACTGTCTGGTATATCTGAGAAGTTAAATAAGCAGGGCAACAATATACAGCCTTGACATACCCCTTCCCCAATTTGGAACCAGTCCATTGTTCCATGTCCGGTTTCAACTGTTGCTTCTTGATCTGCTTACAGGTTTCTCAGGAGATAAGATGGTCTGATATTCCCATCTCTTTAAGAATGCTCCACAGTTTGTTGTGATCCATACAATCAAAGGCTTTAGCATAGTCAATGAAGCAGAAGTAGATGTTTTTCTGGAATTTACTTGCTTTCTCTATGATCCAGAAGATGTTGGCAATTTGATCTCTGGTTCCTCTGCCTTTTCTAAATCCAGCTTGTACATCTGAAAGTTCTTTGTTTATGTGCTGCTGAAGTCTAGCTTGAAGGATTTTGAACATTACCTTGCTAGCATGTGAAATGAGCACAATTGTATGGTAGTTTGAAAATTCCTTGGCATTGCCCTTCTTTGGGGTTGAAGTATAAACTGATCTTTTCCAGTCCTGTGGCCACTGCTGATTTTTCCAAATTTGCTGATGTGTTGAGTACAGCACTTTGACAGCATCTTTTAGGATTTGAAATAGCTCAGCTGGAATTCCATCACTTCTACTAGCTTTGTTCGCAGTAATGCTTCCTAAGGCCCACTTGACTTCACACTCTAGGATATCTGGCTCTAGGTGAGTGACCACACCATCATGGTTATCTGGATCTTTAATACCTTTTTTGTACAGTTCTTCTGTGTATTCTTGCAACTTCTTAATCTCACCTGCTTCTGTTAGGTCCTTTCTGTTTTTGTTCTTTATTGAGCCCATCTTTGTATGAAATATTCCCTCTGTATCTCCAGTTTTCTTGAAGACATCTCTAGTCTTTCCCACTCTGTTGTTTTCCTCTGTTTCTTTGCAGTGTTCAGTTAAGAAGGATTCCTTATCTCCTTGCTATTCTCTGGAACTCTTCATTGAGTTGGGTATTCCTTTCCCTTTCTCCTTTGCCTTTTGCTTGTCTTCTTTTCTCAGCTAATAGTTCTTAACTGAACAATGCAGGACAAAAATGGAAAGACGTGGGACTGACTGTGGCTCAGATCGTGAGCTCCTTATAGCAAAATTTAGGCGTAAATTGAAGAAAGTGGGAAAACCACTTTGGGTTCTTGCATTTCTTTTTCTTTGGGATGGTTTTGGTCATGCCCTCCTGTACAGTGTTACAAACCTCCATCCATAGTTCTCTGTCTACCAGATCTAATCCCTTGAATCTATTCATCACCTCCACTGTATAATCATAAGGGATTTGATTTAGGTCATACTTGAATGGTCTAGTGGTTTTCCCACTTTCTTCAATTTATGCCTAAATTTTGCTATAAAGGAGCTCATGATTTGAGCCACAGTCAGTCCCCGGTCTTGTTTTTGCTGACTACATAGAGCTTCTCCATCTTCGGCTTTAAAGAACATGATCGGTTTTATTTCGGTATTGACCATTTGGTGATGTTCATGTGGAGAGTTGTCTCTTGTGTTGTTGAAAGAGGGTGTTTGCTATGACCGGTATGTTTTCTTGGCAAAGCTTAGTTAGCCTTTGCCCTGCTTCATTTTGTACTCCAAAGCTAGATCGAGTTATTATATATTACTCATAAGATTAAATTGTAATTATTCTTCCCATGAAGGTAACAGGCAAGAATCGTTTGTTAAGTCTTTTATATCAAAAATATCATTGTTGATTTAGAGCTGGACAAACCCAGGGTATTACTTAATATCTCTTAGTGGGAAATGAAGGCCCGTCTCTGAAATATGCAGAGAAATAAGAAAAATTTGATAAGAACTTGAAATGTTCTCAAAACATATATTACTTGAAGCTTTAAATAGTGTTCCAATTCTTCTAAAACTTGATAATTCCCAGAAATTTTTCAGGGTTTAGTAAATAAAGTATGTGTGTTCTGGGCCGTGTCATTGTGCAAAAGGCTTATAATAGGGCTAAGATTGTCCTGTAAGTGTAAAGAATTAGAGCAGATAAGCAACTATAGTGCATGGGTGAATGAATAATATGGGCTTGTGGTATAAGGTCCAGTCAATTCTCATCATTTGAAGATTCCATATTTGCGAACTTGTCTACTCACTAAAGTTTCTTTGTAACTCAAAATTAGTACTTACAACACAGTGGCTCTGTACTCACTAATACAGTGTTTGCAGGAACTTTATAGAACATAACTGCTGTGAATAACCGAAGAATCAACTATAATCCTATTTACAAGAGTTTAAAAAACACATTCCTCTAGTGCCCTTTACATTTAATGAGTGGGTGTTTTGCTGTTTCCCCTGAACCATCACTGAAGTGTTATGTTTGAGTATTAGGCTACAGACCACCTTTTAGGTGTAACTAATATCTTCTTGGCAGTTTATTATGAACTCCTTTTGGGTAGAACATAAGAGTGACTTAACCTATATTGGTTCACCAGAGAATTCCAGTTCAGCAGGCTGCTGAGTGATGTGAAAAGCTGTCTTAGGACCCCTCCCCACCTCGCTCATACCTGTGCATGTGTGTGTATGTACATACACAATTAAAACTCTTAAGGAACATGTGAGATACAGGGATAAGAGGTTTGAGATTTAATAGTTTTCAAAAAGGTTTCTCTGGTGGCTCAGATAGTAAAGAAACTGCCTGCAATGCAGGAGACCTGGGTTCAATCCCTGGGTTGGGAAGAGCCTCTGGAGGAGGGCATGGCAACCCACTCTAGTATTCTTGCCTGGAGAATCCCCGTGGACAGAGGAGTCTGAAGGGCAACAGTCTATGGGGTTGCAAAGAGTTGGACAGGACTGAGCAGCTAAGCACAGCACAGTTTTTAAAAGGAGCTGAAATTTCAGTTGAATTCATTTGTTTCACGATCAGATCTTCTCTTGCAAGAAGTTTGGTATTTACTAGATAATATTTCACTGTTATCTTGAATAAGTCAATAAATCAAGTCCATCATGTTTCAAATTTAATAGCTGCCTTATTAACCAAAATTGAGTATTAATAATAAAGTCAACATATTTACTGCCCTTTTCAGTGGGATGATTTTCATTATTCATTACTCAATTACTTTTGCAGTAAAAAGAAATGAGTTATGATTTGTTTTGGATGAGCACGTTATTAAATTAATGACTTGTTGCAAATGTTTTAACCTAAATGTTTTAGTCGAAAAACATTGGTAAAACTTTGCACTTTACCTTATGGAGGATCATAAACCTGGTCTAATCAAAACCTTAAAATTCATACCATTTTAAATTACTCTACAATAATAGAGTATTGTTACATGATACCTGGAATATGAAATTTTTAAAAAGTTGTAGCGATCAAATTATGCACCTCAATTAATTAGGCAATAACCCATGAAAGATCTATTGTTACCAGTGCGCGAAAACTAGTTTGCTATTTAATGACCCAGGCTGAAGTCAGGCTGAGCTAAGCTGAAAGAAGGCACTCGTTAACCACAGGAAGGATGAATTTTGAGAATTATAATTACCATATTAAATGGAATTTGGTGGTTTATTACAGCCCCCCTTTGAAACATAGCATTATGAAGAATTCCTGCCCTCAGCAATGCAGGAAGCTTGATACCCTCCCCTGTTTATTTTGTAATTACTCAATAAAACCCAGACAAAATTAGTTGTTAAACCAGTAATTAATGACCAGTTTAATAAAGGGAATCGAGCAGATGGTGATTATTTTTTTAATAGGGCCTGCTTGAAGGGATCATCCTGATAGTAAACCCTTAACAGCAGTTTGTGAGTAAAATGGCTCGTGGTGGCCCACTTACTGGTTACTGAGGCTAGTCTAATCCTTGCTTTTAAGATCTAGGGCTCATTTCTTCACCAGCTAAAATTCTTAAAGTAAATGGCACTCTGTTACTGCCCCAAATAGGTTCCATTAAAAAAAAAAAAAAAAAAATCCTAGGGGGCAGGAAGGATTCTAAAAGGAAGACAAGCACTGTGCATGTCTTAGAAAGTCCAGAGGCTTTTTGTGAGGCTGTTGAGCGGGAGATGGAGTCAGAGTTGAACAGGTATATTAAAGATGCTCAGAGAACCCTGTGTGAAAAGGAAAGTATCATCTGGTTGTTTTTGAGAAGTGGTACATGTATATGGGAGATGGAGTAAGAATGGTGAGGTCATTGTTGACTATGCTGCTCTTATCCGTGGCCGGCGAGCAGGATTTTACATTTTAGTAAGAGACGTGAAATGGCAGCCCACTCCAGTGTTCTTGCCTGGAGTATCCCAGGGACGGGGGAGCCAGGTGGGCTGCGGTCTATGGGGTCGCACACAGTCAGACACGGCTGAAGCGACTTAGCAGCAGCAGCAAGAGACGTGAAGGTCTGCTTTCCTGGCAGTCATACTTATTAACACCTGAGAGTCAGAGATGCAGACTGAAAACAGAACATACACAGAATTCGCACAGATCTAAAAAGCAGACACTGAGGGGGCCTGCACACAAGTCTCAGTACCCCAGACCCTGACCCCACCTTACACGGCCTCTGCCTGGAGCCTCGTCCTACTCTGACATGCTGCCCACGCTCTGCTGTAATGTCACTCGTGCTGTCCCCTAGACGCTCCCCACCAGGCTGTTGGCAGGCCTTGGAGAGCCAGGACCCGGCTTCCTCCTCTCCATGTCTCCCTCAGCACTTGTACCTCCATACACACTTATTAAACAGAATCACAGCACGTAGTCCTGAGCTTAGTAGCTGCTGAAAATGTTGGGAGCCTACATTTGTTCACAGTTTTCCAACTTACAGAGATTTTCAGGAACAGCCAACCCACGTGGCGGCTGTGTCAGAGGGTGTCCTCAGCCCCGTTCCTTTCAGCCACATCCCTGACCCTGTGCCGCGTCCCTCGTGTGTGCCCTACCTCTTCTGCCCTTCTTATCCGTCATTCTGTTTTACTGTTCTTTATGGATCCCAGGAAACCACCTTTCATTCTTCCGAAGCTGGCGGAGATAAATAAATGAGTAATACCTCCAGTTCACAGATAAGAGGACTGGAACCCAGAGAAATTAAGAATTTGATCACAGGCATGTGATTAGCACCGGCGGTAGAGCTGGACGCAGGTCTTCTCTACAGTTCCCTCTTTGGTCTTTCTGCACCACAACCGCTGCTGAGTCAGAACCTCACTAAGAACGAATGAGAGAAATCAGGCTTCAAAAAAGAAGAGCAGGTCAGAATTAAAGTGGCCGAAGTACCTCTTGGCTCACACGTAAGAGGAACGGGGCATCTGGAATTTTCAGGCAGGAGATGGAGGGGGAGGAAGGGTTTGAGCTGAACCCTGATGCAGCGTGAAGGGGACAAGTGGTTTCCATCTTCAGTGCAGGAAGCACACCCACTCCAGCACCCTCGGTACCCCTCAGAGGTCTCCCAGGTCTCGCCCACCCTGCACTGTCCGTGAGGGGGTCTCCCTGTTCACATCCCTCCTCCGCCTACAGGCAGAGAGCGAGAGAAGCCAGGCCGTAGAAGTGACCACTCTCTCCTCACCTGTCCTGCTTGCCCAAAAGGCATGACCTTATCCTAATTTTTGTTTTTTCTTAATAATGCACCATTGTGGTGGTGGAAATTTTAAAATTAAAAAGAATCAGAAAAATCAATTTGGTTACCAAAAAAAAATTATATATGTCCCTCTGTAATGACCTTGCATTAGGCTTGATGAAACACATTTTTGGGGAACCTCAAGAGATGGATCAACTCTTTCAAAGTAAAACTGGGGTTCCATTAGGTGAATTTCCCACTTAATGGCTCCTAGGTATCCTGGAAGAGAAACCATCTCCTCTCAAACTCCTCATGTTCTGCCAGGGAGTAATGCAGACATAGAGAAAGCGTGGTTAGTTGCATATACAAGGCAGAAGCCAGCTGTATGTGAATTCAGCACTGTGGCTGCAAACACTACCCACAACAGTCAGGAGTGAGGGTGGGGAGGATGGGAGCTTCCTTTTGGCATCCTCCAGTTTTTCCCCCCGTTTAGTAGGCCACGCTGCCATTCTGTTCATATGCTTCCTGCGTTTCAATCCCCAGAACTCCTCTCTCTCCAGTTCTGTGTTGTGTGTTTTAGGGTCACTTGGCGCTGTGAAGAATCACCAAAGCCTAGTAAATTATACAGGGGAAAAAGTTTGAAATGTCTTAGTGGGCTTTTCAGAACTCTAAACTTCAAGAGTTTTGTTTTAATTTTAAGTTTAATGTTAGCAGGCATCTGTATGACCTTGCTCATACCTTTCCCACTGCCTCCTCTCCTTCCACCTGCTGTGCATCACCCACCTCCAACTTCGTGAAAGTCAAAGTCGCTTGGTTGTGTCCAGCTCTTTCCAACCCCATGGACTATATAGGCCATGGAATTCTCCAGGCCAGAATACTGGAGTAGGTAGCCTTTCCCTCCTCGAGGGGATCTTCCCAACCCAGGCATCAAACCCAGGTCTCCTGCAATGCAGGCGGATTCTTTACCAGCTGAGCCACCAGGGAGGCCCAAGAATACTGGAAGGGGTAGCCTATCCCTTCTCCAGGGGATCTTCCCAACCCAGGAATCAAACTGGGGTCTCCTGCATTGCAGACAGATTCTTTACCAGCTGAGCTACCAGGGAAGCCACACAACTACAGGAGTGGGTGAGAAATTCCCTCTTGAAGTCAGTGGGGGTTCCAAATGCTATCATTTTATAGGATGAAGAATATGGGATAGACTGGCCCAAGGTATGTCTCACCCTCTCTCCAAGGGAAAAGAAAGTTTGGTTTCAGATCTTACTGAAGTAAAACTCCTTACTAAAGGCGTTGTGAATGGACTTTTCATTCCTAACAAGACTTAGACTTATTCTGTGGATAAATTTGATTACACAGTAAGAGAAGTTACTGGATCAGATAACTTCATGAAGACTCCCCCAGGCAACTGAAAGGGAGGTTTAAGTAAAAATCGTAGTGAAGGTCTCTTCACAGCAAGGAACTTCAGAGCTTTTATTTCAACAAGTTGTTGGGATCTCATTTTTCAGGAAGTTTGTGTATAGTTCGGAATTGAATTTGAGCCACTTCCTCCATTGCATCAAAGCCGTGGAGTGCTGTGTCCTGGGCTCACATTTTTCTGCACATAGTGTACCTGGCTCTGAGCGGGAGGGCATCTTTCAAAGGGCTGACGTCTTTGCATCAAACCATCATGTGAATAAAGAAATGTACTTTTCTATTACAAAAGGCAGATCTTCATTCTTAAGCAAAGTATTTGTTGTCCAAATGCTTGCATAAAAATGTAAGAGGAGAAATAAATTATTAAACCTGAAAAGGGTATAAGAACTCCATTTCTCAGTGACTTTGGAGATTCCTCTTCCTCCTGCCATCTAAATGGTAGGCATCCCCCACCACCAGTTTCTCTTCTCAACCCTTGTGCCTTCTCTGCCTCCCTGCAGGCTCTCCTGCTTTCCTGGGTGGATGGCTCCTAAGTCTAGGTCGCTTACCTGTTTGTTTATCCCCTTGGATGTCCCACCACCGTTTCAAACCCAGCGTATGCAGAACTGAACTTCTATCAGCTACTTCAGCACTGTCCTACAGAAGTTTCTGTGATGATGGAAATGTTCTATTTCCATGCCACTAGCCACATGTGGCTATTTACATTGAAGTTAACTAAAATCAAATCAGGAATTCAGTTTCTGAGTCACACAAGCCAGATTTAAAGTGAGCAGTACCCTTATAGGGTTAATGGCTGTTGGGTTGGACATCACAGATCTTGAGCATTTTTATTTATATCTTCCCTTAAGCAGTTTATTAGTTGTGGGTCCTTGGGAAAACTACCTGATGTCGTTGTCCAGTCGCTAAGTTGTGTCTGACTCTCTGTGACCCCATGGACTGCATGCAGCACACCAGACTTCCCTGTCCTTCACCATCTCCTGGAGCTTGCTCAAACTCATGTCCATTGAGTCAGTGATGCCATCCAACCGTCTCATCCTCTGTCAGCCCATTCTCTTCCTGCCTTCAATTTTTCCCAACATCAGCATCTTTTCCAATGATTTGGCTCTGTTGTCTCTGAAGTTCAATTTTGTCATCTTAAAATGGGGCTAATAATAATCCCTGAAAAGGTGGTTGTGAGGATTCAGTAAGGAGTATCATTGGGCTGGACAAAATGTTCATTTGGGTTTCCATTACATCATATGGAAAAACTCAAATGAATTTTTTGACCAACCCAATAATTACAAGGTACTTAACATAGTTTATACTGAAAAAGGCTTTTTTTTTTTTTTTTCTATTGTAAATCCTTTTCTCTTCTCCAGTATCAGTGTCCAGCTATCCATCTGCAGCTGAGATGATGTGAACTCACCAGAGCCATTATGGCTTAGTTTACACGTTGTAGGAAACACCTAGAAGTGCTGTGGGTTTAAGCTGTGGACCTTTGGGTTTCAGTTATTGGAAAAGTTCTGGACAATACTCTGAAAGCAGGTTAATACAGGAGTGCTCTGCAGGATCTATTAGTAACAAGATTCTCCTAGGTTGCTGGGAAGTATTTTAGTTAAGACATTAGACTTGTTCTTCTACGTTAGTGGCTAGCATCTGTAGAAACATTGAGACAGATTCTGGTTCACTTTGGTAAATCCTGGAGGGGTAGAGGTGGGGAGCAGTTCGGTTTGTGAGTGTGAACCTGACGAAGAGACTCCCTGGGCATCAGAAATGGCCGGGGCGTTGGGAGCAGAGGTGTCCAGGCCCTTCCGGAGAGCAAGGCCTCAGTGCCTCCACAGGAAGCCCTCTGCCATGGAGCAGGCCTGCACACTCATCAAGCAAGGAGTTTAAAAGGGGGGCTGCGTGGTTTATATCCTGGCTGCAATCCATTAAAGCTTTAATTACACTAATTAGGGATTTGGAATAATCAGGTTGGGCCAGCCTGAAATGAGGACCTGTGCTCTCTGTGAAGAAAAGCTTTGCTAAATAAACCAGCAGGATAAACAGGATTGTGGGGGCACATGTATTTCTGGGAGCCAGCTGATGCTATGGATTAGTGCATGCTTTTGGCATGCAAATAAAGACTGCTCATTGTAAATCCACAGAAAGTCTGGAATCCCCTCCGAGAAACACTTCATTAGCAGTTGAATACAGTGACATTTTTGAAAATTTTAAACACACACCCTGTATTTTTTTCCCCAAATAATTTGTAGAGTCTGTGTTTGGAATGGAACATGTGAGAGAAAAGTGATTAGGTGATCTTGTAAAATACAAATTAATTTGAAACAATGATTTTGCATTATTCCTTTTTCCTCCCTCCCAAATTTAAAGGATACCAGAAGTACCATTATGATATTCAAAGCACCGCATCATTCAGCACTATAATAGGTCCCCTATAGCCGAGAGTTGGGAGCCATTGGCTCAGACCTTGCATATTAATAAAGCTTGGGTGTGTCATTCAACATATATACGTATATATGTGTGTATAATACTGTGTATTATATATACTGTGTATAATAGTGCTCAAACTTTGCAAGCTTATAGTTTGGCTGTGTCTGTGTCAGAGTGAGATGGCAGTTATGTCACCAACCATCTTACTCATTTTGAACCTTCATTAGATACTGCCCAGGGACCATGTTGAATTTTTTTTTCTCTTTCTCTTCCATTCTGCTTTATTCTTCTTCCAGTTATTTTATCTGTATATATTTTTCAAGGGATTGCATAAACATGGATAAGAAATACGTGAAGGATTATAATCGTGGCCTAAAAAGGGAGGGAGGGGAGAAAGTTTAACAAGATGGCAAAATGTTGTAACGTGGCAGTTCATCATACCAATCTCTCTACTTTTTTGTGTTTTTAAATGATCTCTAATGAAAAAAATTTTTAATTGTCATCATCTTCAACCCCCTCATCCTCTTCATCCCCAGCATTTATTCACAGTTTACAGTTTACCAAGTATATTTAGCATTCACAAAGTCCTTGGGTTAAGTCAAGCAGGAAGAAGAGACACACGTTCATATCCCTGTGATGTTTTTAAAATGGTTATTCAGTCCTCAAATGTGCATGTACTTACAGAAGAACCAAATACCTAAATGCATCTGTCAGGTACAAATCTCCTAGAAAACAGGGAACACCAAGCCCTTTAGTCCAGAAGCAGCTTAACTCAACTCTTGCAGCAAAAGGAAAGAAAAATCACTTGGGAAAAAAATCACCTTCCACAGCCCATGAAACTTGAAGTCTTGTGATGTCCTCAGGCATATACTTGTAAAGGCACAACACATGTATAGAGCTGAGTTTGCCTCCAGAATAGTTTCATTGCCTAAGTGAATTAATCCTTAAAGAAAACTGATGACTCCACCCTGTTCCTGAGCAATGTTGGTCTGACACTCGGAGTGAGTGACATATACACGAAAATAAATTTGAGCAAGCTGTTGGCCCTGTAATGGTATTCACGAATGCATGCAGTTATCTGAATGTGTGGTTAATATCCTTTCCTCACTTAGGGACATCTTTTGTCTTGGATAAAGTCAGCTTTCTGTCTCAGCTATTATGTTTATTGTCTGCCATCATTGCTCCCTGATTCTCTGAGGATGGGGAATGTATGTACCAAATGAGTTTGGATATGCCTCGGCTAGGATCTTAGTGGAAATACCAGTGGATATTGGGGGAAGTATGTAAGTCAGAGATGGCACAGACTTTCAAATTACATATCACCATAATCAGGGCCTGGAAAATCCCATGGATGGAGGAGCCTGGTAGGCTGCAGTCCATGGGGTCACAAAGAGTCGGACACGACTGAGCGACTTCACTTTCACTTTTCACTTTCATGCACTGGAGAAGGAAATGGCAACCCACTCCAGTGTTCTTGCCTGGAGAATCCCAGGGACGGGGGAGCCTGGTGGGCTGCCGTCTATGGGGTCGCACAGAGTCGGACACAACTGAAGCGACTTAGCAGCAGCAGCAGCAGCATAATAATCAGGGCAGAGTGGCAACCTAGGACCTGATGATAAGATTGTGAGGCTGAATCCATAAGCAGCAGAGTGAAAAGCTCCGGGATGGAGTTGCAATGGCTTTTAGGGGCTGCGTGGCTTGTAAATGGCAGCAGAGACACTGTACGAGCCATCTTCGACATAAACAAACCCTCACTGTGTGAGATCTCCTCTGACATTGAGTCCCCTTCATCTCAGGTTTCCATAACCAGAGCCCTCCAGTTCACCCCATCCCCTGGAGCTAGATTCATTCCAAGTCACTTGTCTTAACCAAATGCTGATTGTCACCCAGCCCAGCTGGTCAGAAGAAGTGACCTAAGTGGATGGTCAGAGAACTGCTTTTCTTCAGAGACAGACTTTTCACTCCAGACTTAGATATCTGCCTGAGTCCATCTTAGATAGACTAGACTGCATAGATTCCCCCCACAAATGACCTCTTACATAAGAGAAAGTGAAGTCGCTCAGTCGTGTCCGACCCTCAGCGACCCCATGGACTGCAGCCTACCAGGCTCCTCCATCCATGAGATTCTCCAGGCAAGAATACTGGAGTGGGTTGCCATTTCCTTCTCCAGGGAATCTTCCCGACCCAGGGATCGAACCCAGGTCTCCCACACTGGAGGCAGACGCTTTAACCTCTGAGCCACCAGGGAAGCCAGCCTCTTTCATAGGAATTATCCAATTAAGTGGTTGTTAAATTTTTAACATAATTCCTGGGTAAGAGTCAGGGGCATAGGGCCAACACCCATGGAAATACCAAGACTCTGAGCAGCCTCCTGACATATGTGCAACAAGATATTGAGCCAAGTGCTTTTCATGTTTTTATCCAACAAGATCTTGACAATAAACCCCATGAGGTAGGCGTTAGGGTTTATGTGCACGCAATCACTCAGTCATTTCCAACTCTTTGTAACCCTATGAACTGTAGCCCACCAGACTCCTTTATCCATAGAATTTTCCAGCTAAGAATACTGGGGTGGGTTGCCCTTTTTCTCCTTCAGAGAATCTTCCCAACCCAGGGATCGAACCCATTGTCTCCTGTGTTGCATGCAGATTAAAGGCACTAGGCATTAGGCTTGCTTTTATTGTATAAATGAGGATCCCAAGACAAGCAAGGGTAAATAATTTGCCCTTGAATACCTAAATCAGATTTAGAGTTTGCCCCCAGAAGCCAGACTTTCAACCAGGCTGAGTTCACAGCTGTTAATGATACTGGAACTAATACTCCAGAGACCCTAAATCAATTTTTTTTTCCTTTAGTTTTTAAACCTCTCTCAGTTTAGGGGGAGAGTTATTCATCATCTCATTAGCAGTTTACATGGAAGCCTCCAATAACTCATTTAATTTACTTCCAGAGGAGGCACAACAAGGAAACTCAAACGCTATTTGTAGTTTCTTACCACAAAACCTCATAAAATGCAACTTTCTTTGTTTTGTTCATTGGTTTTTACACGGATGTCAAATTAGCAATGAAAACCATGTGTAAGAAATAGCCATAGTCATTTCCAATTCGATGGGAGTAGAAAGGAATGGAAAGGATGGTAGAGAGTTGCCAAGAGAGGGATATTCCAGTTGGCCATTGAACCAAAGATTTGTGGGCGTCATTTTCAGAAGTGGTTTTTATTCTTGGCATTGCCGATGAAAGAGACCATGGTTTACTCTATTCGGGCTAAAGTAAATCAAAATTAATTGCTTCACTGATAATTTATGCTGACCTGTGACTTTAGGTCGTGACTGCTGGAACCTGAACCAGAGCTTTCATTAAGGAATAATAGATTAACTATATTATTCTTTAGTTGTGAGAAAATACCCAGTATTTATTGGGCATATAAAAAGTAGTAGTATTCAGGGATGACATTTTGTTCATTATTGCAGTTATTCAGACTTGGTGCATGAATTTCATTTGAGTGCTAAAATTCCAGGAAAGAGATTATTGGTTTAAAAAAATAATAATAATAATTCGTAAGTAGTATTCAGAGACAGCTTGCTAGTCTCTGAATGATGATGTTCATAAGGGTATTTCTGTTGGTCTGCAGTTTCCAAGTTGCCGCGGGTGTGTGGGGCCCTGGAGCAGGGGTGCCCAGCCCCTCTGTGTGTCCTTGCTCCCAGCTCTCGGAAAGGAGAAACTCCTGGATTTGGATGCTCTTGTATTTGGTTTCTTTCAGTGTGCCAACATATTGCAAATAGTTCCATTTTGGTCAGCATTCCTTGAAACTGAATTTTAGCAAAGGATATGATAAATAAAGTTGGATATTTTTAATAACATATCTAGAGAATAATTATAAGCCACATATTATAAACAATGTATTACAGTGTACATATGTGATTACAAAATAATAATTAAACTTTATATTGTAGCTTCCCTGCATCTCAAAAAAATTTAAGTAAATTTATTCC
Source organism: Bubalus bubalis (assembly GCF_019923935.1). Classification (NCBI taxonomy): domain Eukaryota; kingdom Metazoa; phylum Chordata; class Mammalia; order Artiodactyla; family Bovidae; genus Bubalus; species Bubalus bubalis. The sequence goes on from NC_059164.1 coordinate 67,886,922, forward strand.
TCTCCGTTCTATTGTTATCATAATCTCATGACGGTCTTTCTCATGAAAGGATTATTTTATTCCAGGGTTATGTCCTTTCTATATTTTATGTTACTATGGCTTTTTCTTTTTAATGAGTAGCTAGTAAAGGTAGATGGTAGTTAGATAAGGAATGCCACTTGGCAATAAAAATGGGCAACTGAGTGTTAGTTTATTAATTATTTTTAAAGTTTTAGAACATTCAGCCTATACTGTAACTGCCCTTAAAAAAAGAAAAAGAAAATATAGTTGTCAAGAGAGTAGATGAGAGTAAGATCACTTTTTGTCTTTTTCTTTTCTCTTCTCTTCCCTGTCCCGCAAAATACAGTGAACTCTTATAAATTAGCTGATACGAAATTGACTTTCCCTGGAGTTAATTTATCTTGTGCAAATTAGACCGGAACTACTCCTCCAAGTCCAGAACTATATCCTCCTGCATGTGTCAGATATAAACTTAGGAAAGAAGGCAGGGCAGGGTATGTGGGAAGTGTGTCACTTAAATCTGTCAGTTTTGGTTTGATACCCAAGAACAAAATCTGATTCACTGGCTGGGTACTTCACAAATTATGCCCACAACCCTTGTGAATATCAGATGAAAATCTCACACACAGATACACAAAACCCTCGTAAGTTAAGTACTAAGCTGATCTGAACAGACGATGTAGGTTTTTTTGTGGTGCTCAGTTCAGTCCAGTTGCTCAGTCGTGTCTGACTCTTTGCGGCCCCATGAACCGCAGCACGCCAGGCCTCCCTGTCCATCACCAATTCCCGGAGTTTACCCAAACCCATGTCCATTGAGTCGGTGATGCCATCCAACCATCTCATCCTCTGTCGTCCCCTTCTCCTCCTGCCCTCAATTTTTCCCAGCATCAGGGTCTTTTCAAATGAGTTAGTTCTTCGCATCAGGTGGCCAAAGTATTGGAGTTTCAGTTTCAACACCAGTCCTCCCAGTGAACACCCAGGACTGATCTCCTTTAGGATGGACTGATTGGATCTCCTTTGTGGTGCTACTTTTCTTTTTATTATTTTGCACTAAATTTTTAATAGCAGCATATTAAAAGAGGCTCTGAGTTTTGGTGACACTGCAAAAATTTTTATGACACTTCAGAATCCACCCCATAGGCCTCAGATGGTGAAGACAGAAATAGCTCTGAGATGAGAAATGAAACATACAATTGTTTGAAACATTACTAGGGACTCTCTGAAATTAGTGTTATTTGGGAGCCCACATTATTTTTTGTCTTTGAAAAGAAGAACATTTATTATTTATTAATTTCCCCCAATCGCCAGTAAAAGTCCTTTTCTTAATCAACTGTCACAGACAAGCAGTCACTCCACTTGCTGCCAGCAGGTCATGTTTCACTTGCCAGCTGTTCTAACGAAACACCCCTCAACCTCACTGAGGCTTGAAGTTGCTAAAATGAGAGGAGCCGCCCCATGAATTTATTAGCAGATGTGTGTTTGGAAACCCATCATTACTTTGAGACCTAGAACAACCAGATCCTCTGACATGTGGACCAGACATGATCACATGCTAAAATGTAACCATCATTCCCATAGCCTAATTTGAATGCCTTACAGATCCTTCAGGGCTTCCCTGGTGGCTCAGATGGTAAAGAATCTGCCTGCAATACAGGAGACCTGGGTTCAATTCCTGGGTTGGGATGATCCCCTGTAGAAGGCAATGGCAACCCACTCCAGTATTCTTGCCTGGAGAATTCCATGGACAGAGGAGCCTGGCTGCATTCAGTCCATGGGGTCACACACGACTGAGCGACTGAGCACAAGCACAAGCATGGATCATCCTGCTTCCTGACTGGCTTTCTGTCCATCCTTGTCCTGAATTTTGCATCGTAGTTGTTGGAGAAAAGGAAAACCCCTTAGTTCTCTTCACTGGAAAGATTGATTGTTGTCCCTGTCAGGTCAGAGATCCCATTGTCTGGAGCAATGAGTTAGCAGATTGGAGAGCACTTAGAATCGTGGCCTGTCTGCCAGCTCCTCATGGCTTTCCTCAGAGGCCTTCTTGGTTTCACAAACTTGTTTTCACCAAAAAAATGTTAATGCCCAAAGAGCCATTGAAAAGGCTGAACAAAGCTTTTGAACTTCAAATGACGTGGCTGGATGTTGTGCTTTGTACAGAGATCTAGTTGTGAGCCACATCTGAGCCTGGTGTAGCTGTATGAATCTCCCAAGTAAAGGGCGGCCTTGCATTGCTGAGAAAGAAGTCTTTGCATCAAGTAGCAGTGTCTCCCATTGCCTGCCCTGCTAGAAAGGCCTTCTACAATGGATTCTTCTCAAGAAATTAAGGGGGAGAAGTAAAGAAGAGGAGGCGTGAGGCTTTATAGATGCCCCGGCTTCCAGCATGTTGTCCTTAAAGGAGAGGAGCTTTCTGTTTGTATTCTGGTTACTGTGACCACCTTTTTCAAATTTACCTATGATGGAAGCAGTCATTTAATCAATGCATGCAGAATCAGTGAAGGTGGTTCATTACTTTCAGAATCAGCAGAACTCATGATGGCAGTACGTATCCTATAATACTCAATAGTTTAGCTCAGAAGTAACTGTTAAAATGTCAATAAATCGCTGATGTTACATTGAGAGATGAAAGATTTGTGAGTTAGGATTTCCTGAACAAGAGTCATTCACACGATGTTTGTCAAACACCGAGTACCAGGCTCTGTTCCAAGTGCTTTACATGTATTAATTCACTTCATCTTTGCATTCTGTAAAGCAGTCCTTATTATTTTTAGCATTTATGGGTAAGAAAACTGAGGCATAGAGAGATTAGGTAACATGCCCAAGGTCACACAGCTGGAGAACATAGAGGAGAAATTAGCATCTGAACAGTCTCCCTACAAAGCCCATCGCTACACGAATATTTTCTGCTACACGAATATTTTCAAACTGTAGTCTATCACCAGTTAATCTACAGGTTATCACCTGTTAGTCAAGAAATTAATGTGGAGGTTGTGACCAGGATATTTGGTTAAAATGAAATAGAATAGAAAAATATCAGAGTGTATCACATATCATAAGGATTATTTCATGAAATTTTTGTTTCAGATGCTTACATAAAATTTCTTTATCTTTTCACCCAAACATGTTGCACAAGTCAAAATTGTTGTAATTTCAGAAAGACAGTACACTGCAAATACTGCCTATTAGATAACTCTCCCTACCGGCAGGGCAGCCCCATGTAATCACACACATTTATGTTTACTCAGTGAGGTATATGAATATTCACACTAAATACAATAAATAAAGCATATGAACAGCTTTTATGTAGTTCACATCACGGTGGTTTCCTCATGAATTTTGCTGTTGAACATTAGAAATTTCCCAACTTTCAGAGCTCTGGAGATTTCAAAATTACAGATTGTGGACCTAATTATACATATGTGTGTGCAAGCTTTCTTAGATTGAGGCCAAAGAAAAGTTTGGGAAACACAGCCCAATGCTGCTGCTGAAATCATGGACTATTGGAGCCGGGAAGGAACCTAGAGGTGATATATTCCTTTTACCCATAAAACTGAAACTCCTCAGTTTTAACAAGAAGAAAAATCAGGGGCAGAACAAGGGGAGCACTGGGGCTTCTGGAGGTCACCCGCTTCTTCACTCCAGAGCAAGCCCGCTGACACACAGCTTGGGGCGTCTGGACCACACGCCCTCTCCAGCGTCTTATAATAACAATGAAACCACACCGTGCATCTCAGAACTTGGATCCTTTTCAAGTTCTTCTGAGAGGGACTCGAGTTCCGAGTGGTCACTTCCATCGCTGGGTTCTCCAGAGCCGGTGGAAGCTGAGTGGTTTTGCACCAGCAAGACACTTGGGCTCAGGTGTTTGGCCCGAGAGTGAGGTGCAGCAGGGGACCTGCCCAGGCTCCAGCCAACTCTGTAAATTTCCTGAGTTTGTGGTTGAAACTGGTCTCCATGGACCAGCAATTTGACATTTTCCCCCTGTGGTGTTACATTCATGTTTCCACGTTTAACATGTCAGACTGAATGAACATTGTGGTCTAAGGATTTAAAAGATTTATAATGGAGTCTTGAAAATTTACTTAAGGAATATGTACTTCCCCAAGCAATAACAAATATTACTACAAATGACCATATTAAATTAAAGTAACTTGGGCATTTCTGATTTGTAGGAGAGTTAAAATTAATCTTATGGCAGTTTCAGTTTCAAAATGAAAACATGACTTTGCCTGACCACAGATTTCCAGGCTGTTAGTCAACAGTGAATGAACCCTCAAGTGACTTTTTTTCCCTTTAAGAAATATCCAGTTCTCTTTATGTGTAGAAAAGTAATACCAGAAGGAAAATACCCTGAAAAATCAACTGTAGTTGTATCTGCAAATTTCCAATGTTCTGATAAAAAATTTTTTCATAAGCTGAGTAGTAAGTACATGGATTGTCATTTTATTCTTCCTTAAACTGTGCTTTAAAATATGTACAGTCAATTTGTGTGTGTACTACCAGATTTTTAAAATGTTTTTAAGCACAAGTGACAAATCCATGAAAAATCTTCTATAAGTGTTCTTTAATGAGAGGTCTTATTTTTATACTTTTAAAAAGGAAAAGAAACTTTCCTTATCCATCCTTCATTGCTTCCCTGATTAGCTCCTTTAGTAGGTAGGCAAGGAGCCTGGTTCAAATGCTTTTTCCCCCACATTAAAATAATAATAATAACTGTAGGTATATTGGTAAATGTTTAACAGTTGACTCTTGAGGTGGGGGGAAAAACCCCAATTTGTAATATTTGCCAATTTCCATGGTGTACGTACTCCATCATGGCCAATTTCAGGCTACCAACATTACATCACTGCACAGAGTAGGGAAGTAACGTGCTGTATAGCATCATATAGTAATTCTACCAAACAGATACAACTTTATTAATGTAAATAACCTCAATAGCATAGATAATAGTAAAATGGAAGAAAATAAGAACTAATAAATCTTGAGTATTGTTATCTTTGTTTTTAATATACTTGTTTTAATTTTAACTTCACATGATTTAATTTTTGATAATGGGTATATTTAACAAATGGCCTAAATCCCTAAAAATTTAATGATCAGCTCTCACAAGCCAGCATAAGCCCACACTAGCACACTACTGCTACAAGACCAGAACAGTTCCCATTGCAAAGCAGAAAGAATTCAGGAAGGTGTGCACAGCTAGCCTTCCCCATATCACAGCCCAGCGAGGCTACAAATCCAAGACCCCAAGAACCTAGGGGCGCAACACAGCAGAACTTGGATGCTGAGAGAATAAAGACCTCTACTCTAATGGTTGCCCCACTTCCAACAAATAAACCCCTGCATTTTCCCAGGCCCTAAGCTTCAGCTCTTTAACCCCTTTCAGCTTTGAAAACCATGACTCTGCAGCAAAAACAAGAAAGCTCAGAGTTCCTTGATGTGCAGGAGGCAGCCTGGCAGAACAGGAGCTTTTGATTCAGTCCTAAGGCTTGACTTCTCAGATACCAGCTTTGCCATCAGCCAGCAAAGTGACCTTGCACAGGCCCCTTCACCTCATTTCCCAGTTACCAAGAAAAATGAGGGGGCTAGACAAGGCGATCTGTCTCACCCAGCTTCCTTCCTGCTCTAAACCCCATGTTGGCTGCAGTTACTCAGGGCTTTGGGAAAGATCACCAATCATGTCAGAATCCACTGGGAAAAACTCATCAGCCTGCAGGGTGGTGTGACTTCCCAAGCCTGAACTCCATCTCCTCTAGGAATACAGCAGAACGTGTCTAACCCTGATGATGGAACAGTCTAGGCTGTGATCCTTCAAGGATGTCACAGTGTAGCTGCCCCTGAAGGTGGAAAATGCTTGGAGCCAACTTACTTGAGTCCAGTCTAGACCACAGTCACAGACAACCTTTATTCATTCTGCCTCATCAGGTCCTTTATTAACTTGTCTCCCCAAGTGGTTTTTGCCATTGGAAATTCACCCATCTTTTGACAAACAGCTATACTGATGGAACACTGCTTGAAAAGTTCAGGGTTTAAATAAGCCTCCAAAAAATAGGTAAAGTCATGGGTGATAAGTGAAAGAGGAACAGTGCAAAACCACCAGGGAGAAACTGGCGAATTTTATCCAGTGTTCTACAGGCATTTTTATGCCCTTCCGTGTGTATGTTGTCACCGGGAATAAATTCTGCAGCTGTGTATCTTGGTATAGTGAGGTTGCCTTGATTTATGGGTATAGCTGCAAGTTCATAACCACCAATCCAAGGGAGAAGGAGGGAGGGTGAAGGGAGAGAAGGATTGGCAGAAGTGTTTTATGAGTTTCATGTTTAATGCTTTTAACATGGTGCCTCGTTCTCGCTTCTAGAAAGCACTTAGCAGATACAAGCCAAAAATAAATGGCTGTCCGTAGCTGACCAAACCCATGAGGGGGTGAAGGCGAGGGATATGTGTGTGCACGTTGTTGTGGTTGTTTATAGTTGTTTTTATATCTGAGCTGTAGGAGAGTATTTATTTTACAATAAAAACCATGAGCTATTGATACTTTTTAACCAGAGTAAGAGAAGACACTGCTAACCTCTCTCTCTCTGCGTCTCTCTCTCTTGCAAGACTGTCTTGCTGACACACTCTGTGCACTCTCTGACCTGATTCCCAGTCTTGTAAGCTATGCATGAGGCACGAACGTGGTGCTTTCAGAGCCATAAACATGCAGCGCATCCTCAAGAAACTTGGAGTAAGGTAGACAGAACATACAGGAAAAACCACATTTATGAAGCATTCTGTAACAAAGTCACTTCCTACATGACAGGCACTGCCGCCTTGTTTAATCCTCACAATATCCTCATAAGTCAGCACTGTTGTTGGCCGGTCCACTAGCAGGTGACCTTCCTTGACCATGAACAGCCTCTCAAGATGATCCGGGACCATCATGGTTTCTGGGTCTTTTCAGAGAGATAAAAGGTAGAGCCTGCCCACCAGCAGGGCCATGTCACGCCTTCTATGAAGCTCTCACTGGTACACAATGGCAGTCTGTCCAAATGCGGGTAGAAGGTGCCCCTTGGGCAGAGGTGGGAGCTTCCCTGGAATCAAAGCTTTTATAACACTCCCTGGGCACGTTCCCCATTCCCTGCAGGGGCCATGTTCAGGTGTAGGATCGCCATGCTCTGGAAGCCCAAAGCTCCTGCTTCCTATCAGCTATGTATAGATGGTTTCTAGCTCCTCCCAGGCCAGACGCCACTTAACCAGTCAGGGGGTCAGTCTTATAAGCAGCGCTGCCCAGTAGCATCTTTGATTTACCATCTTGGCAGGTTACCAGAGTTAATCAAAACCTCTTGCATAAAGGAAAAAGGGATGTGTTAGCCCTTTCGCTGTTACACAGTTTCTTGTCCCATTTTACAGAGAATAAAGCTGAGGTTTAGAGGATCATTGACTTGCCTTAAGTCACATCTGTAAGTAGCACAGCCAGGATTTGAAGACAGGCTTGCCTGACTCCAAGTCCCGTGCTCTTAACTAAGATGCAAGATGTTTATTTTTCATTCTACTCCATAGCATGTCTATCTATATTTTTTTACTATTTAAAAACTAACTTGAATTACCTATGCTAAGAACACTTGGCCTTCCTAGAACAAGCAACATGTTTAGCCTGTGATTTTTGGCCACTCCCCGGTACACTGCGTGCCCACCTGAAGAAGCTCAGCATTGTGCAGTTAGCAGTCGTACTTAAAATAATAAAAGAAAGCACTAGTTCCTTACTTTACAGTCCATATTTTAAGTGTAGAGGTTTATGAGAAGAGAAAAAAGCAGTTTTAAGAGCAGTAGAACCAACTTTATATCTGAAAATAAATGAATACCTGGCTACCGAGTGCAAACAGTTCTGGTTTGCATTGTCATTCCTTTCTCCCTTTTCAGTCAACACCATCTTGTAGCACAAAAACGTAAGAGCTCAAGACAAAGCATACAAGTTTATTACAGTTGGGTTCAACATATAAAATCCAGTTTATACGTATAGATTATATTGCAAAAGCCCTTCAAGAAATATGCCATCCATGTTCCAAGTGTAAAAGTAGACATTTTAAGACACTAACACTATTGGAATATTGTTTCATTGTGTGTTTGAGCAACTGGAAACTTTTACCCAGGCATGAGAACTATCTATTGACTTCTAAAATGCCGTAGTGTAATGAAGACGAATATAAAGGAATTCTGTACGCAGAATGTGAAATGTGTTGGGTAAAATACCATGTCTAAGCACAATGGTACCCACTCCAGTGTTCTTGCCTGGAGAATCCCAGGGACGGGGGAGCCTGGTGGGCTGCCGTCTATGGGGTCGCACAGAGTCCGACACGACTGAAGTGACTTAGCAGCAGCAGCAGCAAGCACAATGGTATTAGTTGATGATGAATTGTATTAAAATAGTCAAAACACAGTTGATGGGAGGGTGGGGTACAGAGGGGCCTTGAGAGGTATGGTTATGATCTGGTTTTGAGCGTAGGTGGTGGGCATGAGTGTATGCTTTATTTACATAAATATTTTCATAAACCCTATTCACTAGACTTTCCATCCCAATTTTCAAAAAATGTAGTCAACATTTGCTGTTTAGGGAGGAAATACCATTTCATAAGTGGTTTTGAATTTCATTATATGAATTCATAAAATGCTAGATTAAACAGGGAGAAAAGAACAAAGCTTGAATATTACTAACTTAAGAGATGTGTTGAAAGAATGTAACTTTGAAGTTTCCAAAGTGAAACTATCGAAAGAAGTCACCTTTCCCTTTTATGAGTAATAAAATCATGACATAAACAGATCTTTCTCAGTGATCTTCCTTGTACTGTGCTTGTTCCCTCTTATTGAATCTTCTTGGGCAGAATTGTTTGGTCATTTGATAAATGTGTGCTAAGATGTGCTTGGCAGCATGCTAGTAACGATTATAGGGACTTAAGTCCTTTCTTTTCAGCTAGTTGCTGGGGAGACAAGACCTTTAAGCAACCAAGAAAGTGTTAAAAAGCTAGATACCTGTTTGAGAATCCAGAGTACAAAAAAGAATCAGAGTCCTCATGAAGCCATGTATGTTCAGTGGCACAAACAATAAATACTGCCAACCTGCAGATGAAGGAAGTCCTCTCTAGTTGACAGTGGTGGGGGGACTTTGAGAGCAGGTGTACTTTCTGAGGATTGAGAGGACCTTCCAGGCAGTCCTGTAGCTGAAGGCACTGTAGTGAGGACGGGGGCTTGGCCCAGGGAACTTTCAGGAGCTAGAAGATAATTCTATCATGTAGGAACAGGGCAGCTGTTCTGAGTTTTTGAAGTTGGGACTGACCTGTGAACAAGTCCGTACTCCAGGGTGGAGCATCTGTCTCATTCAGGTTAGCAGTCATAATTCCTCCTGCTCTGTAAATGGGTTATTCACAAACGGTCTCTTCCACTTACAGATTCATGACGGATGCTGCCCGCCGAGAGCAGGAGTCTCTGAAGAAGAAGATCCAGCCAAAGCTCTCGCTGACTTTGTCCAGCTCCGTGTCTCGAGGGAATGTGTCCACGCCACCTCGCCACAGCAGCGGAAGCCTTACTCCCCCAGTGACCCCGCCCATCACCCCCTCCTCTTCATTCCGCAGCAGCACCCCGACTGGTAAGTAGGTTGGCCCTTAAGGGGGGGTGTGTGTGCACGCGTGCATGCGTGCGTGCTGTACTGGGGGCCGGGCACAGATCTTGCTTGAGATCCACCTCTTCTTTGACCCTTTGTTGATTCATTCATCTATTTATTATTAAGGATATAGTTAATAAGTTATCATTTATAATGTGCATGTGATAATGGTTTTATAGACATGTTTTCAAGCCTTTACCATTTGTTACATATAAAGTGATGCAGTGTCTTGGGTTTGCTTCAATCAAGTGGAGAAATAGATCAAACAAGATCGATTGTGTTGATTATTGCCATGTGTTGATTATTGTTGAAGCTGGGTGATATATACATAGGGGGTTATCATCATACCATTCTCCCTAGATTTGCTTGTTTAAAAGGTTTTCTGTGATAGAATGATCAATTTTTAAAACTTAGAGTCCCTCTTAGCGCCAGGCCTGAGTTACAGTAGTGAACCCAAGGAGACCAGTCATGTTCTTTCTGATGGGCTGAGGTATAGTAGAAGATGATGGCATTCTAGTGGGCCAACAAGAACACTCTTTCTTGTCTTCACCTCCCAAATGGAAGCAATTTGAAAAATAAGACTCAAAGGTAAAAAGTAAAATCAACTTTATTACTGCATAAGGCTAAACTGCAGAATAAAGCTAGGATCTATAACAACTGACTTCTTAGGTTGTCTTCCCTGAGTTGAACTTATTCCCGAACGTTCCTCCTAAGCTTGCCTGTGTAGGAGCAGACCAGCGTGTGCCCAGGCACAGAGCTGAGCAGCACAGAACCTTCTCCCAAGTCAGAGATCCACTAGTCAGTGATAGAAGATGGTAGAAAGAAGCTGGAAAAGTCCCTCCTCTTCTTTTTCCCATCTGAGAACAGAGATTATATTTCCCCTCACTCCTGTAGGGGCATAGACAGGTATTCATCAAAGAAATACACCAATAACTATAACATTGTAACTCAGTGATGGGAGAGAGGTTTGACAGAATCAGGAAAGACCTCCCCAAGAGGGAGAGAAGGAGCATCCAGCTAAGGGGACAGCATTTTTCAAAGGCTCCATGAAGGGGAACCTGGCAGGTCCCAGGTTACTGAAGGTAGACCAATTGGTGGTGAGGTGTTTGTTAGATGAGGCCAAGGAGGTCTGCAGGGCCCGGGGCTCTGAGGGTGTTATTAAAGATTCTAAAAGCAGGAAGAAGCCATTCAGAATCATGCCATCACCCTCTCAGTAGTATCGCCCCTTAATGGTAGATGAAAATGTTTATTTTCTCTTAGAGTTTATGTATTTCTCTTTTATCCAGCTCCCATCAAGGGAGGTGGTGGCAATCCTGTTTCTCAAAGTGTGCTTCAAAATATGACTTTCACAAAATGGAAGTTGAGGAAAAGGGTTCCCTAATAAGTTTGGGAAAGTGTGATGGGTTTAATACATTGTTAGTCTCCAAGCGGAGGATTTAGAAAACTTTCAAACTCGTCACTCTGACTATAGGAGCTCTTTTTCTAGGGGCATCTCGGTGGGCTCATGGTTGAGAGGGTACCCTGTGTTCCATCAGGATTGGGCATTTTGAACACAGAATAGGTGTGGGAGGCAGACAGAGTTCCTACCTGAACTTTGCCCCTTACAGATCACTGTTAATACCCATTATTTAGGTTTTTGTGTGAGAGTTAAATGTGATAGCATACACATGCATTAAACATTCAGTAAATGTTCATCCCTGTGGTCCAGTTTTCAACTAGCTGTTTCAGAAATAGAATTGGAGATCATTCTATACAGGATGAATTGGATTCATTTGTGTGGGCATTTTTCCCTTCCCTGAGATAGACCACCATGTTTCTCTTACATTTCTTTCTGTGAAGATTTACTTTCCAGGACTTCTGCTAACATTTACTGGTAAATCTAAGGAATGCCATGAGAATGTAGTGTGATTCTTCAATTCTCTTTTCTGAGTATTTCTATGAATATTTATTCATATGACATGTGAATTATGGGGATAGTATTATACCTGGGTATGTTTTATACCTGACTTAATAAGGATTGACTCATGGCCAGTACCAGATAACTATGACTACCCCAATTAGTAATGGGAGTTTTAGAACCCCATGAAAATAAAGACAGTTTAAAAGTGAGAGTTTATTATTTTTCATGTAAGAATGTTTGGAAGAAATGGAATCATTTCCTCTCCTTCAGACATAAAGAAATCTTTCTGACACCTTGTCTATTTTAGCAATTTCCCACTGAGAGAATTAATTTATGTTGTGGTAAAGATGTATCATTTTCAATCTGTCAAGATCATTGGTAAGTTATTTGCTGCTTGAAGAACATTCCATGTAAACATCAAAAATTAGCAGGGGAAATGGTTTCTTAAACCCCTACCCTGTACAATTTTGATTGTGTACATTTTTCAATGTTTGAAATGTTATTTTACCTGTAGTTAGAGAGATCAGCTTATTTTGCCTGACTAATGTGGTTTCAGTCACTTTCATTGCCAGGTTATAAATAATTTTCCATGTTTCTACCTCCTAAATTCACTCTTCCAAGTTTCATATTCAGGATGCATTCCTGGTGCAGAAGTAATAGTCATCTTGCAGGAAAGTTCATTTATAAAGTATTCTTTAAAATATACCATCTTAACTAGACAGAATCAGATCTCAGTTTCATCATAGAGTTTCAAGTATGTCTTAGGAATTCTTAGAATTAAAGATTTATTTTGTAATTTCTAAAACTCTAGAGAAATTTTCTTTTCTCAACTTTTTCATTTCCTGTCTTTGCTTTGTATTCTTTTTTAATGTATTTTTTAGTGTTCATTTAAGAAAAGCTTTGAATGGTTTAAATCATGGGTCATCATTGTTTTTTATGAAGGCACAGGGGTCTCTGTTTCAGCTACTCAGCTCTGCCACCATAGCAGTAAAAGCAGCTATAGAACTACACTAACGAGTGGACATTCTGTGTTCTATAAAACTGAAAGTTTTTGTGAAACCTTATTTACAGATTTGGTCCATAGGCCATAGTTGCCAACCCCTGATTTAAATTATAGAGATAAATTAAAGATATATGTGATTACTATGTATAAAATATATAGTCAACTGTGTAGCACGGGGAAGCATACTCAGTGTTTTGTAATAGCCTATACCAAAAAGAATCTGAAAATAAAAAAGATCTATATATATGTGTGTGTGTGTGTGTGTGTGTGTGTGTGTGTGTGTATCACTGAATCACTTTGCTGGAAACTGTTGGCTGGATTTCTGGTTATAACAGCACTGCATAGTCTCTCCTGGAAAATATTTGCATATATATTTTGGCCCATTTGGGGGGAAAATTCAAGTATCACAACATTGTAAATCAGCTATACTTAAATTAAAAACATATATATTAAAAGTGAAGATAAACATGATTGAATTCACTGAAAATAAAGTGTTAAAACAATTCATACCATTCTCCTTTAAAAGTAGTAATAACTACTGAGGAAAGGCAACCTAGATTTTTTACTATGTATGCTTACTGTATGCTTTATGTATGATTACTTAATCCTAGCACCAGCCCCACTGAAACAACATTATTAATTCCCATGTACAGATTAATACCTCTTAAAAATTTATTTTAATTGGAAGATAATTGCTTTACAACATTGTAATGTTTTTTGCCATACATCAGTATGAGTCGGCCATAGGCATACCTGTGTCCCCTCCATCCTGAACCCCCTCCCACCTCTCTGCCCACCCCATCCCTCCAGGTTGTCACAGAGCACCTACTTTGGGTGCCATATGTCATATGTCAAACTCCCATTGACTATCTAATTTACGTATGGTAATGTTAATACCTTTTTAAAAACTCTTTAGACCTTCAGCCACTTAGCTGCCTCAGTTGCTAACTTGACACTTCTAAACCCAAAACACCAAAGTGATTAAGTTATTGGAACTGTGGTTTACCTTTATTCACAGTAACCCTCACTTTTAACCCACTTCACCATTCAGATAGCAGATCAGAACTTGAAGAACTTAATTGATTTAGTTTACTCAAGGTTTTTTTCAAGGGTGAGTTGGAGCTGACTCCAGGCAGTCAGTTGTTAATTATTCAGGCTTGCAGACCAGTTGTTAAAGCTCATCCTGAAATTGGTCATGGTGGGAGTCTTAAACCTCCCTTTGCCTGGGCTCCACTCTGAGACTCTTACTCAGTTGATGGATCAGGCATTGAGACTTTTCTTAAAGCTCTTACTAGGGAATTCTAACCTACAGCCAGAGGTGGGAAACCACTGCTTTTAAATGCTGGGTCCCATCTTGTCAGAGCTGTGTGTTTTCTTGCCTAGGTTAGCCTATTTCCAGTTTGCTAGGAGAAAGGTTACTGTAATCTACTTGCTTAGCCTCCAAGCGTGAGTCCAATGGGACTGAACAGATGCTTGCTTATGTCTTAATGGAGAAGCCGTGGAAAGAGTTGGCTGAATTTCTGGTTATAATAGCACTGCATAGTCTCTCCTGGAAAATATTTGCATATATATTTTGGCCCACTTGGGAGGAAAAATTCAAGTATTAAACCAGAGAAAAGTACCCAAGGAAATTAAACCAATTTTTTTGTTTTCTTGTTTCAGCAGCCTATAATGACCATGAAGTAGCAAATTATATCTGTTAATCTGTAATTTTAGTTCCTATTGTACATTATGTTTCGTTTCCTATTCCTCTGTCTCCTGCTATTTGGCGTGATAGTAGACCTTTAACCCTCCCTTATGGCTTTGGCAATAAGTTACTCAGATTGTAACTTCGCAGCTCTCAGGAGTTGCTAATAAACAGCAAAATCATTTTAAAAAGTAAAGTATTAATTTTACCCTTAAGATGGAAATTACTGCCACACAATTAATAGAACTGACAAAATTTAGCTCAACATTTAGAAGCTCTGTCTGAATGGAGCTGAGGTGAACTCTCCCCCGATCCCTTTATTTTTAGAAAATAAACCTAAACAACCTTACTAAAGGGAGGGAATCTCAAGGAATAAAAAATAACTAAAGTAAGGTCTAAACTCACATAATTCCCCAATCCCCACCCCAAAGAAAAGAATGAAACAGAAGGGAAAATCTCAGAGAGATCAATCCTGTCCTATTTAACAGTGGAAAGGGAGAAAAGCTAAATATTTTAGCCTGACTGAATTTTGTGACCTACTTATAATTAATTCCTAAGGCCAGGATTTGGTATTTCTAATGGATTCTGCCCTAAAGAGATGAATATCTGGACAGTGCCTAAAAAACATTCCCTAAACTCTTCCCATTGAGAAAGTAGCCTTGATTTATATTTCCCTATTCACATAAATGTGTTTACTTAAGCTGGAGAATGACTTCATGTTGCTTTCTATCTGGCTTACATTATATTCAGGGTCACCAACACACCCTTTCCTGGCCTATGACTTGTTTTCTTGTTTGTTTATATACTGCTTTGTTCCAATCATTGTCCTTTCATCTTCTTTATTGATTGACTTGTAAAACCTTCATCCTGCTTCCTGAGAGTTATGGTCCAGTCTTGTCACTAATTTTGCTTCCTTCCCCACCGTCCTATGCAGCTACTTATTTATAATCTCTTACAACTCAAAAGTGTAGGATATCAGCAACAAGATAGTAATTACAAGTATTTTTCTCAACTATACCACCTGCAAGAGACCTTCCCAAACAAAACATGTTTTTGACTTGAAGAAAGCAAATCAAATCAGTGCCAGTCTATATTAGTAGATTTTATCTTTAGAGTTCACAGAAACTTAATCACCGTTTGTTTACCCCACTTTAAAGACAAAAGAAATTGAGGCTCATTTAAATGAAACCTTGCCCAAGTTCAGTCATCCCCAGTTGAGTGGCCACTGTTGTCCAGAGCACCAAGACTGGGCATCTTCTCAGTTCATGTAATTTACTGAGCATCTAGTTTGTTATAATCATTGTTCCAGGTACTGGGAGTACAAAAAAGCAGAAGGTATAGCCCTTATGGATTAGAATTTACGTCTCTTAGTAAAAGCAGGTTATACACATGTGGAGCAAATACTCAATGAACATGACATACACGCAGATGGACTAAATTACTAGCATGGATTATTGGTTAGATAAGATAGAGGTACTCATGGGCCATTCTTTCCATACTGTTTTAAGGCAGTTATAAGCAATATATTCACATCCACAAAATGTCTTAGAAATTGTAAGTCAATGTAAATTCCTAAAGAGTTGGAATCAGGTGAGATCAGGGGGAAGTGATTGACGGCAAACAGTTTTAGAGCATGATCATTATGGACTGCGGGGGATTCATAAGCAGACCCAGGATGTTGATGGGGGGGGTAGTTATGGAAACCTGGAGTTTTCTGGAGCATCTTCTGAAACTCTGGGAATAGAGGTAAAGTGATGAGAGCTTTTGGCATCAGAGGGATCTGGATTCAAATTTTATTCTTCAGTTTGAGAGATAGATGATCTTAAACCTTTGCAAGCTTTGGTCTCCTCATGTATGCATTGGAGACAATGCCTACCTTCCCATGAGGATTAATGAGGTAAAATTAGGGATGGAAACAGCTACTTATGTTAATACTGTCTCTCCGTAAACCTCTGGTTCAGAAAGGTTCTCCAGGGCTTCAGAAACAAGTGATGTTGGCTGAGCAGTTCCACACTGCGTAGTTACCCAACAGGAATGGAAGTATATGTCCACAGAAGACAGGGGCAAGGATGTACAGGACGGCGTTATCTGCAGTAGCCCTGAGTATTAGCTAGTCTGTCTCCAAGTACGTGGATAAACAAATTGTGATCTATCTGTACAATGGAATACTATTTAGTGATTAAAAGAAAAAAACCATGAATGAGTCTCAAAAACATTTTACTGAGTGAAAGGAACCAGACACAAAAGAGTGCATTTGAAATTCAAGTAGAGATAGCTGATCTGTAACAATGGAAATCTGAACAGCAGTTGACTCTCGGAACAGGAAGAAAAAGTTCTCTCCCTTCCAGAGAACTTTCTGGACTGATGGATATAGTCCGTATCTTGATTGAGATGTTAGTTTTACAAAGGTGTACATTTATCAAATTCATTGAATTAGGCACTTAAAATCTATGCATTGTATTTACCTCAGTTAAAAAAAAAAATTGTTGGCCCAGGCAGAAATGAGGAAAAGGAGCCCACAAGTTCCACTCATTCCCTGAAAGAGCAGAGAGCATTTCCTCTACTGTAAACAAGCCATTTAAGAAAAAGGGAAGTAAATACATGCAGTAGTTTGAAGAAGAAAATCTCTGGAATTTCCTCTCCATTGAAGAAAGACAGTGAAATCCTTTATTCTCAGCTTTTAAACTCTACAGAAACAATAGTGTGGTCAAGTAAAAACAATTGCTACACTTATTAAATGAAGAAGGACTAGTTGCCAGACACTGGGGCACAATTAGAATTAGTTGGTGATTAAAAATGTTTCTAATAGAAAATTATAGCATATGGATCTTCCAGATCCAAAATGCTTTCCATGAGACAGAATTTTACAAGAAAGAAATATTAAATTTTTAATTTAAATTTAGGTTTTTAAAATTAAAAACTAACACTGCCCAGTTTCAGCCCCTGGATGTCTTCTGGAACTCTAAATGAACTCTATTTCTGTAATTGGAAGCCAGTTAATAACAGCTTATCTTCAGACTTAGAATTTACAGTAACGGCCATCAATAACTTATCTTCTAGTGACAATATTTTTGAGGCCTGCCATTTTAGCAATACCATGCTTAACCATTCACATTTAATTATAAACCTGAATTTCATCTCTACTGTAACTGTGTTATTGCTTAATCAAATTCAACAAAAATAATATGTCCACTGTTAAGAATTCCCACAAGAAATCTTGACAGTCTTTACATCATGTTTAGGCATGTTTCACCTGATGCTAGAAACGTAGTTCACAGCGTGGTTTTGGCCCTCAATCATTGTTGCTTTTTCTATGTCCCAGTAGGGGTCTCTGCACTGGCCCAAAAATGTCAAGAAATATCAAAAGATAAAGTTATTTTCAAGGGCACACCTCCTACCCTCCAAAAGAATGCAGTCTCTTTAAGCTAGGGTCCAGAGCTCATTCGTATGCCAGCTCCCATCAGTACACACTTTGACTAATTTTCCTCTGGAAGCAAGTACCAGAACCGAAATAGGAGTGCTAAAGAGAGCCACGTATTGTAAGCATGGAAAACGGCACGGATTCCACTAAAAACACAAACAAGCAGACACCCAGTGCTGCCGCACACCTCTGCTGCGAAGCTGACAGGGATTTAACACCTGATGAATTCGTAGCCCAGCCAAATGTGTGTGTTTCCAAAGAAGCCTTTTCATTTTCCTTCCCATCTAACACACAGCATATTAAAATCAGAGAAGCCCTTTCATCTTCGTGGGTATCACAGCAGCAAACTGATTTTAATGTCTTTTCCATGTGGGTCTACTTTTAACAATAAAGGGATCCCCGGGCGCACCCAGCTGCACAGCATTAGAGGCAGAATCTGCAAAAAAAAAAAAAGTATGCTTTAAGCTAATTTGTTCTTGCTAAAAAGACTATCCAGGTACAGAATCTCCCTGGATCTGTCTCAGGGCTTTGTTCAAAGTCCTTGGAAAGGCACTAAAAGCAAAGTGGTATCTGACAGGAAGGGAGAAATAAGCTGCTGGGACCTGTCTGATACCTGGCAAGGAGAGGAAGCTGGCTGTGCAGCTTGAGCCTCTTACCACCAAACTCAGTGACTCACTCCTTGGAAATCGGGATGCTGGTGTCAATGTATAGTCATCAAAGCAGCAACAAGTTAGCTTGATCTCATCAGATCAAAGATGTGTTTCATACTCCACTGGACTGAATTTTCTTTTTAACCTAGCCAACTCAGGCTCTCTTTGGTATGGAAGAATAAAACATAACAAATCACCCCAAGAAACTAAAGTTGGTTGGGAGACCACTGTATAGGAATTTGAGATCTAATCATGATGTGCTTGCTGTGTTTTCTACCTGGATACCCAATCATTATTATTTTTTACAGGCAAAAAAATAAAAGAGGTAGCCAAGGTGTTTCAGATGCTTACAGACCCCAAAATAGGTCACTCTCAGGGAAATTGTGTTTCCTCTTGTCAAAATAGTTTTGAGTAAAATAGCTACAGGGCATCTGTCAGTGGCCTACCAACTAAGGTATATCTTTTTGAAGCCTGGGTCTGGGAGGACTTTTAGTTTTCAAATAGATATATTTTCCAAAATTAAAATATTTTCAAGTAACAAGATGAAATAAGTGTAAAGCGGGTTTCTCTTATAGCAAATAGTGGAAATGGTATTTTCCATGTAAGATATTTTGAGCTCTTTCTATGCTGTATAACTGGATCCTAGTGAAAATCCTTATCACAGTGTTTAACTTGAAAGCGGTTCTAACCCTGGCAGTCCAGGATTAAACTCCGTGCTTCCACAGAAGGGAGCCCAAGTTTGATACCTAATCACAAAACTTAGATCCTGCAAGCCACAGGGCATAGCCAAAAAAAAAACTTTTTAAAATAACATTTTTAAAATGTTAAAAAAAAAAAAAAAAAGGATAGGGGACTTCCCCGGTGGTCCAGTGGTTAAAAATCCACCTTGCAGTGCGAGGACACCGGTTTGATCCCTGTTCCTGGCAGATCCCATGCACCACGGAACGACTAAGCCCTTGGGCCACAACTCCTGAGCCTGTGCTCTGGAGCCCACGAGCTGCAGCTGCTGAAGCTTGTGCACACCGGGAGCCTGTGCTCTGCAACAGGATAAGCCACCACAAGAAGAAGGCTGTGCACCGTAACGAGAGCAGCCTCTGCTCCCTGCGACTAGAGGAAGCCCGCACGCGGCAACAGAGACCCACCAGAGCCAAAAGATAAAAAATAAATCCTGTTTTAAAAAGGTAAAAGAAGAAAGAAAACAGTTGCTTAGAATCTTAAACTCGGGGGTGGAAAGGACCTCGACACGCTTTTCTGTTGGCCATCCTTTTCCAGTTTCTGTCTGCCAGGCAGAAGTGTGCTGTGTTGCTCCAAGGCTCTAACAATTGCCAGGACCAGTGCCAGGCATTCAGTTTAGGATAACGCTTTTGAAGCACAGTCATGATCCTATATCTTGAATAGACGCCCCCAAATGACACCCTTAAATGGCCACTTTCTAATTTAAGAACTTTGCATAAACTTCTAGGCCATTATTGTGTTGACAGTCTCCCTAAAATTCACCTTGATGAAGTTCATTTTGGCAGAGCATGCCGTTGCTACCAACAGTATTTCACTGCCATTAAAAGGAAACAGGCTTTGAAAAATGTTTAATTAAAGCCACTTGGTTTCAGTAATATACATGCATATAATTTAGAATATGCTATGTTATACCTAAATTGTTTTTGTAAGGCTAACAAAACTTGACAAATGACTAACTTTAAAAGCATATAATTAAAATGTTACAGCTCAGTTGTGAGTGAACTGCCAGAGGGCGCCTGCCTGGGGATGTTTGTGACAGGCTAGGTGGGTTCCCACCACCACCTGTGGACAGCACACCTCAGCCTGGAGGTTTTTTTCTTCCCCCTGGGAGATGAATAAGCCCTTTTTGGAAACTAAAACCATAAAATTAAAATTATGAAGTAACTGCAAATATAAAAATTGGGATTTAAAAAATTTTTTTAATAAATCAGAGTTTCTGGAATAGCTATATAATAAGCATGCATTGCAGAAACATAAATATACCATTGGTAGCTAATACATAGTACTTGGCAAGTAAATTGCAAATTAAAAGTTTAGTAGAATCCAGTTAACACATTTGTAAATAATCTATAGGGCTGTGTTGCCTAAAATGAATAATAAATATTCCAAAGAGGATTTTTTTTCTCTTTTTTTGTGGGGGAGGGCTCACAATAAAGACCTATTTCCTGGCATCATCAAAAAAGGAAGATTTGCCAAGACTAGAAAGCTTCTCCTTTGCCATGTAAAAGCCCTTTATCTAAAGCTACAAATGTGGCATAGTAATGGACATTGTCATTTTCTGCCAAGCCTGGAGGATAAACTGGGAAATGAATTATGTTATAAACTGGAAAGTAGCTTCATTTTCATGGTAGCTGTGCCTCTTTAACATCTCACAGCCTCCTAGAATTTCTGTTCACTTAGTCTGTATTTTCTATTATATAATAGTACATTTTGGAAAGATGACAGGGCTGAAAAGTGAATGGATATTTTTTCGGAACATCTTTCGTCATCTGGAAGATGGCAATTTGTGGCTCCTTCTGAGTGATATTTCAGATTCTTGTCTATAAAGTGCTCTGAATGGCCTGAATTTATTAACCTAATAAGCCATATTGTTACTTAGGTGCCTGTGCCTGGTTAATAGTTGTTGTTGACTCTTCTCATTGACAGACCAAGATAGTGAACAGAATAAGTCCTGCATGCCGGTTCTTGGCAGACTGGTAGTAAGTCATCTTTCCTCACCCAGGGGAGCTCCAGGACTTAAGCTGGCTCAGAGGACCGGAGCCTGGGATTAAATCTGAGGTCCTGGGTTTGATTCCTCTGTGAGCCAATTCACTTGGCTCCATCCTTGAGCCCTGAATTGTGCCCTTGAGGCTAGTTGAACGTAGCCTCTTCGAATCTCTCAGGAAGGAGATGGTGGAGATCTGGTAAACTCATGTAGGACAAATCAGGTTCCCAAAGATTTGCCTTTCCCTCTGGCTTGGCCCAGAGCGATCAAGGTCAGTGTAAAAATATAATCATGAGAAAAACCAACTCAGATAAACAAGGTCCTACTGTATAACACAGGAAACTGTATTTAATATTCTGTGATAAAACATAATGGAAAAGAATATGAAAAAGAATGTATATGTGACTGAGTCACTTTCCTGTACTGCAGAAATTAACATAACACTGTAAATCAAGTATAGTCCAGTATTAAAAATAAGAGCTCACAGTGTATGCCTGTGAAGCACTCTGAATGGCCTCGGTTTATTCAGTGACAGAGCAACAGTATTGCTTTGACATGTTCTTCTCCACAGTCTTTTGTGTTCAGTACAAATGCCCTCAGAATAGTCAAAAGAAGACTGACAAAGGAATTGGTAAAAATAAATGTCTTAAGACTGGCAAAGCCTCAGACCACTCTAGTACTTGTTGCCAAGAAAGGACAGAGATTCTGTGACTTGGATGGAAGGGGATCTCTTTCACTTCCTGCTCCCCTTAAAATGATGGTCAGAGAGCAACTCCCGCCCCTCCTCCACCTCATGGCAGAGGATTCCTGGGAGAGTAGTGGGGGATGCGGCAACTTCATTGCCTCAGTTGTCGCTCCTTAACACCCCTGAATTTAGGAGATGCTTACTGCCCAAAACTTCTTCTGGTGAAAGGAAGCAATGGAGAAAAACCATGGCATAAAATAGCATGAGATCTTAACACTGGAATTTTAGAACCAGAAATATGTGTCAAGGTCATCTTGGCTATTGCAATTTATAAGTTATGACCAGCATTTTTTAATATAAGGAAAGAAAGAAATAGAAAATAGAAAAAAAAAAGAAAATAGGGTGCTGCACACTTAGTAAGGATAAATACTGTCTGAGGAAACTTTCAGTTTCGTGTGTATGTGTGTGTGTGTTATTTTCTGAGTTGTGATTTTTTTTTTTCTTTTACTGAATCATGGTCAGAAAATTTGAAATCCAGTTATCCAGATTCACCACTTCATACAAGTGTAGTGTAAAGTCCAAGGTCGTGTGGCCAAATGGATCAAAAAAGTACCAAGACCCAACCTTACTGATTTCCAGTCCAGTGCATATTCCTCACATTCCAGCCACAGCAAAATACTGAGTGTGTTCTGATCATCAGCTGTGTTGTAACCGTAGTTCTTTGTTCATGAGACTTCATCAAACCATAGCCCATAGCTATACAGTTCTTCTAGGCCTGCAGATCCTGGAATGTTCTCAGACTCGCCATCCTCAGAAAGAACACAAGGTCCTTCACTAGAGCTTAGTCATAAAGAGGGGGAAAAATCATGTTTCTGTGTGCTTTTGTGGGGGTAGAGATTTCTCTTTGATCAGTTATCCATCTTAGGCAGTAACTGAGCACCCAACCTGCAACCCCATCATTAGATACCTCAGCGAAGTAAAGGTGGGAAGAGATACAGTCTATGCCCTGAGGGACTTGAGGGGAAAAGCGTAGAGACTGTGTCACAGTGAAGATATGAGTGAGGAAGGATGTAGACAGGAAAGCAGGCTCTTTTGCGGGAAGGGTGTGGTCTGGAAGGGCTTCTGGAGGTGACCTCCCAGCAGAGGCGCTCTTGCCTTTGGATGAGAACCTTGCCAAGTGCAGGCTTGATCTCCCTTCACAGAAGGCCATTCCCCCTCCCCTCCCCTTTCCTTATTTGTCAGCTAAATCAGAACCCAGGGGCTTCTAGACAGGTGTTTTCCCTCGGCCCCTTCCTGCGGTAGGTGAAAATGATGTCTTCCAAGTATTGAAGGAACAGGTACCACCACCTACCTCTCTGGGTCCCATAAAAGCTGAGGTGAAAATAGTTGTGAGCTCCTCTGGGTTCTAGCGCTGTGAATCTCTATTTTTGGAAGCATTTTACCCCATACCCAGTTTAGACCATTGTGTCTTTACTCATTCGCTTCCAGAGATTCAAAGTTGCTGAGAAAGCTGAAATGATTGTTGTAAAAGCAGACAGATGGCCGGTGTTTCCCTGTCCTTAGTGAAGGCACGGCTCTCTCGGTCATAGCTCTGGGCAGCCTTCATTCTTTGTTCTCCCCCAGCACCCCGAGTTGATCTCTCTCACTAGCACTCTTGTTCCCTTTTCCTGTCCTTGTTTTGACAGGGAGGAAAGTAAACGTAGCCAGTGATAAAGCCAGGAGTGTGGCTTTCCAACCGCAGCCTCTGCCAGAGGCTGGCGCCCTCCCGGTAGCCTGCCCTCTGAATGGTAATTAGCTGGATGGGAATTTTCACAGGGGCCTCCCCCCGGAGCAATTTTGCCAAAGAGTAACCCTCTTGTCTAGACCGTACAAACCCATAAAGTCATCAGCTAGCTGGGATTTCCAAGCTACAGAGCAGTAATAGAAAAGCCTGCCTCTAGCCTTGGAGGGTTTTCAGTATAGAGCGCTCATTGTGGAAACCTGCCCTTCACACAAGTGCACAGACCTCTATCTGAGAAGAGGGATGGAAGGTCACCCACGGCCTCCGTCATCCCCAGGAAGACACCCGCTCCGCATCTCTGCTGTGTTGGAATCTACACAGCCTCACCCTCGCCTTGCATTTTAAACCCAGGACACTCTCCTGGCTTTTATTTGGGCAGTTGGTTTTTGAGAGCAGTCCAACTGTGCCTTTTAGTTTTCTTGCTTGCCAAAGCTGATTAATAATTAGTGAGATAAAAGCACTTTAATACTTGGCATTTGAAGAAACTAGGCTGCTGTCACTTACCCAGAGAGCAGTGAAAAAAATTCAGACTTCAAGTCCAGTGCTCTACCATTTTCGGGACTTTGCAAAGTTTTGATAGCTCTTACGGCAACAGCATTGATGAGACTGGAAAATGGAAACACACGCTTTGGAGGGGGTGGTGCAGAACGGGCAGGGGCTGTCCTGAGCCCCCTCAGATCTCTCCTAAGCCTAGGCGTAACTAAACTCTAGCGAGTCCTGTGCAGTTGGTTTTTCAGAAACAATGTTAAAACAGATTACCTAAGGAGGAAACCAAATCCAGAGATACAATTTATGGAAAGAAAAATCAGTTACGGAAGCAGATAGAAGAGAGCTCCTCAGGTGTCTACGCCAGCCTGGTGAGGGGCATTAGAGTTAGCTCTGTATGCCCGCCTGGAGGAGTAAGAATGCAGTGTTAGTCACTGCATCAGGACATCTAGATGCATCAGGACGTCTAGAATGTGTTCGTGCTTCGTGTGCGTGCTCAGTTGCTCAGTCATGTCCAGCTCTGTGCAATCCAATGGACTGGAGCCCACCAGGGTCCTCTGGCCATGGGATTATTCAGGCAAGAATACTGGAGTGGGTTGTCATTTCCTCCTCCAGGGGATCTTCCTGACTCTTGGGTGCTTTGCCAAGCATGTTATTCACATTCCCATTTTATATATGAATGGAAACCAGACGTTCAGAGATGTTAACTGACTTACCCAAGGGCACATAGTAAGATTGGGTATCTGGATTTTAACCCAGGTCTGCCTTTCTCCAAAGCCCACTCCTGTGGGCTGTCCTCTCTCTGACTCCTGACAATGTGATATAGGACTGTAATCCATTTTTGTGCCCTTCAGCAGTGCTAAGGACCTCCTTTGCTCCTAGAATATTATTTTTCAGGCGACAGATGATGAAATCCGCACAGAATGCCAGGTTGCCCGATAGAGTCAAGTTTGGCGTGTACACAGCCTTGGGGTGGGGAGTCACAGGGAGGCTTTATGGAGGGAATAATAGCCAATGTGAGTGTTAAGAATGAGTATCTCCTAGTCAGATGAAAATGAAGAGGGTATATTCAGCTGGCTGGTTCAAATGGGTGGGGAGGGAGAAAAATGCCCAGAAGACAAGAGTTTGCCCAGCTGTGTAATGTGAAGCTGTTGGAGGGTTTTAAGCAGGAGACTGTCGTGGTTGGCTTTATATTTTTAAAAGATTATTCTGACAGATGAATGAATATTGGGTGGGGATATCTACTGAAGCAGTAGGAGAGGTAGCAATAATGGGACCAGAATAATGAGGGGACGTGGGTGAACTCTGGATACATTAAAATAGAGCCTGGAGGACTTGCATGAGGATCCAGAGGAGGAAAGAAAGGAGTGACCCCTGGCTTCTTTGCTGGAACAGCTGAGTGGATGGTGGAACCGTTTCCTGGGTTGGGGGTTGGGGCACAGGAGCAGGTTTTTAGGGTGGTGCACAAGCAAGAATTCTCTTTTAGAATCAGAAAAAAGAAAATGTAGTGGCTCGGTCGTGTCTGACTCTTTGTGACCCCATGGACCAGGCTTCTCTGTCCATGGAATTCTCCAGGCAAGAATACTGGAATGGGTTGCCATTTCCTTCTCCAGGGGATCTTCCTGACCCAGCAGATTCTTTACTCTCTGAGCCATCAGGGAAGCCCTTAGAATCAAAACATGACCTTAAATCACCCTCCAACCGCCTCTGTCATGGTACACTGTTTTTCAGGAGTTCCCTGACTTTCTCAGTGACCTTGGAGAATCTTAAAAATATGAATTCCTGGTACCTGCCCTAGATTTCTTGAGCCAAATTCCAGAAATAGAGCCAGAAATTGGCAGCTTTCAGCAGCTTCCAGGTAACTTTAGCACTGCTAGCCCACTACGAGTTCAGGAACATCGTTTGTGAACCACTGCTCTGTTTCATAGTTGCCAGGGCCAGTCATGATGATCTGAAGGCCATTTGAGCAATATTGCTGCCCAGATGTAAAACCTGTGTTGTCCATACCATCTCTCCCATCTCTCCTTCCCCGGTGAATCACAAGCCACTTCCCCTGATAGGTCATTCTTAAACTAAAGGTTTGCTGACGGGCTGATTCAGGCTGTGCTGTTTTGATGATGTTCCCACAATGTCAGGCATATCCTAACAAGTGGGGAACCCTTGAAAGAGTGGTATTTCCCGAAATGACGGGAATGTTCCTGTATATACATGTTTTTCCTAAGAACCCAAGACTCTGATATCTGTCTGAATGGTCTGGTCCTCATAAATCTGTGGGTTGGTTCTGGAAATCCCACAAGCCTGGGCTTTCTTGAGAGATTTATGGCCCTTCCCGTGCATCGGGGCCAGGAATAACATCGCAGCTCCCTCGGCACTTCTGGTTTTCATCCCTGAAGGGGTGGCAAGGGAAGGGAAAGGTGTGCTGAATCAATACCACTTTGAGAGAAGACTGTCCAGACTTATTTTCCAAAACCTCAGAAAAAGCTCCATGTTCTGTTAAGTATATAACAGTGCTCTGCCCTCTCCACCCCTCTCCCTGGGGTTTCCCTGGCCTCATCTCCTCTCCTGGGCTGGATTCTGTGGTGAGGGAGCTGACTTGAGCCCACAGACACACTGCAAGATGGGACCAATCCCCTTGAGCAGCGGCCTTAGACCTTTAGCAGGCAGAGTGATGCTGAACTTTTAGATAAGCTCATTGACACTGTGTTTTAAGATTATTCCAAAATAATGTCATTTCATTTCCTCTCACCCTGACCAAGAAAAGGGACAAACTAAGATGGCCATTCCAATTATATTCCCATGCCTGGAAAATCTGTTTGATCAAATTACATGTTATGTTGATGGAAGGCAAGTATGACTGATTTTTAGTCCATATAATACTTGACCCAAAGTATCTGCATATACCTTAGCAGAATATCAGACAAGAATTTAAAAATGTTATACCAACTCTCTAGAAGGTAGATGGCCAGGGAGCTGGGTCTAATGACTATGACTGGCAGATCCAGTGCTGAGGTCTGCAGGATGCAGAGATGAGTGAAAAAAGATCAGAGCCTTCAGGGAGATAAAAATCTAGTTGCAAAGGAAGATGAGTGTGCAAATAAAGTTCATATCAGACCCTGAACCTGAGAGCCTTAAATTACGTAATAGTGGTCAAAGAAGTCACTTTTACTTGGCAACAATTCAGTTAGCATTTCATTACCTGGGGAAAGTCGCTTTGGAGCAAGGCGTTTAAGGATGAGTACAGATAAGGGTTAGAGGGTGAGGGTTCTGTATTCCAAGATCCCAGACTTAGCTGGGTAACACAGAGATGGTTTGGGGACCAGTGATGGTTTCCACACTAATTTGATTGGTGTATTGGACTCACAGAGCATACATCTGGGTATAAGAACCTTAAATGCTAGGTTAAGGAATTTGTATTTAATAGACTTGGCAGTGGGGAAACATTTTTAATAAGAGAGGCAACTCTTGCTATCAAACAAGAGTGATATTATGAGGCTCTTTGGGGGAATGTTAACTAAGCAGCAGAAGGAAGATGACTTGGAGGGCAAAGAGGCTGGGGGCTGATCTATTAGGGAGGAGGTTTTTTTCAATAGCCAGCGTGAGGGTATGGAAATAGATTTGGTTTTCTTGATGAAGTTTCTGCATGTTGGACGGGAAATGACTTGATGTGGAAGACTTTCCAGCACTGTTCTGCGTCACCCACGAATCCCTCCCGGTTGATAGAAACCTGCCCACTGGCTCAAACAGAAGTAAACCTTGCAGACATTGGAATGTTTATGTTCAGCCCAAAATGGCTCTGGTTTTTTACACAGCCGTAAAGTGTATTTAACTCCCAAATATAAAACACTTCTTGACTACTGTTTCATAGCTTCATAAAATGGGGCTCAATTGTGTAGGTGCTCTGTGTTGTCATCCCCTATCTTTCTACGCAAATCTGTTTCCTGAGATTGTTATTCCAGCGGAAAAAAAAAATTCAACCCAGCATAAACTACCTTTTTTACAAGCAGCCGTAAGAAGCAAGCCCCGAAGACAATGAGGAGCCTCCACATTTATATTTTTAACCCAACATTACAGCTCTAACTAGGAGGGATGCAAAATTGCTTTAATTATGAATGTTTTTCATTGTGGTTGTGAGTGTAAGTCAGTAACAGATGTTCATTTTCCCCCAGCTCAACTGTTTTTAATTCTTTCTTGAACATGAAGAGAGAAATCTTTAAACATGAGCCAAAGTTCAATTAATATCCCTGGCTGAGGGTGGAAAATGCCCGACTTTGTTTTTTTCTCGGCTGTATACCTGCTTTGGCTGCCTGTGCCACAGAGGACCAGGGGAAAGAGTCCAGCTGGCACGGGTTTTATGACTGCAAAGTTAATTTGCAGAATAAGCCTTGGGCGGGAGGGGTCTGTGCGGCCTTTTATATATTTATTTATTTACTCTCTTTCAGGTATAAATAAAATTGCACTGTAAAACACTGCCGCTTAATTGCAGGAAACCGTGTGCATTTTCTTGTTGTAGTTCTGCGGGTGGTTAAGAGCCTGCATTTTCTTTATATGGAGTTGTAGAAATCTCGTGTAAGAATATGTTTACAGCCAGGGTGTGTGACTCGGTTTATCATGTTTTCCTGTACTCTGTGGAACAGACGGCTGTTCATTATTGAAAGAACTTTTTCTGCAACTCACAGAGTGGTTGTGGGGGGAACGTTTATATGAGAATGCAGAATGATTCCAGAGTCTGTGGCACTCTGACTAGAAGGCCTCAGCAGCACCCAGTGCCCTGATCTGACAGCAGTTGGCTTTAGACCCTAGAGGTACAGATTTCGGCTGCATTTTCTCAAGTGCATCCTGCTGACAGAGCATATGCCTGTAATGAGTTTCCGTTTGATCATCTGAGGCAGAAACACGACTTCATACATTCATTCTGAAACCCACCCCAAAAAGATCAGCACCATCATGTCATTTACATTTGTGGTTTCGCTTTCTAAACTTTCACCTTGTATTGGGTTGGCCAAAAAGTTTAGAAAGCGAAACCACAAACGTATGGTGCCGATCTTTTGGGGTGGGTTTCAGAATGAATGTATGAAGTCATGGTTCTGCCTCAGATGATCAAACGGAAACTCATCATGATTTACTGGCAGTGGGTGTAGAGAGCACCACACAGCTTTCAGGATCTTAGTTCTCCAACCAGGGATCAAACCCAGGCCCCCTGCAGTGAAAACATGGAGTTGTAATCACTGAACCACCAAGGAATTCCCCACTTTCACCTTTTAGAAAAAAAAAAAGCCATGTGTTTCTCCTGGATGCTAAAACTTGAAAGTTATGCCTCTGAAGTCCTCTGAAAGGGCCTCTCATAAATGCAGAGTGTGTAGGTTGCTTGGGTTCTGATGACGTTGCCCACGCCAGAGGTTTTCTTGTGTCTCCCCAATGGTCCGCTGAATATTAGTTCATTAATCCTCATTTAAACCACTGGAAAATGCTTCCTTTATAGTCTGTGACAAGTGGATTATCCCATTAGGAAATCTGTGGATGACATATGGCTTGTGGGATTTGCAAAGAGTCATTGGTTTGTCTTTGGATAAAAAGGAACATCCTCCTGATAGAGGAAAACCAATTCAAGGGAAGAAGTAGTTAGTAGACCTGAGTTGAAAAATGGGAAGTTGGCTAGGGTTGTAATAATCACATTTGCAAACATCACCCTCCTTTGGCACACAGCACTGGCTGCCTCTCCGAAGTCAACCTTATGCCTCTGGGCCAGGATGGATTTGAAAAATGGATCATCTGGATTTAGTGCCAGCCACAAATCAGACTCCATAATGGAGGAGGAGGAGGAGGATGGGGCAGTAAAGGTGTTCAGTGGCGTGAGAACTTAGAATTGAATATTCTTAGCTTCATCTTTCCCTTGACATTAGAGTGACATTTAGAGAGAAGTGTGTCAACCTCCTCCTCCTTGAATATTTGTGATTCTGCATCTGTGTATACAGATCATGGTTGGGGGTCACGTGGACTTGTCAAAACTACCTCAGAAGCATCGATTTCAACCTGTAGTTTCCAGAACTTGCTCTTTCAGTATCATGAATGGTCCCTGTGAGATGGAAGTTTCTGTTGCCTGGCTTGCAAATGCTGGGTTTTCCATATATTTAACTCAGGCAAGCCACTGACAGGACATCAGCTTGGGGAGGTGGGGGGAGGAGTCCAGGACCTGGCTGTTAGAGTTTTGCCCCTGCCTGGACCTTTGCTAAGCATGTGACCGAGGACACGTCACCTCCACCAGCCTCAGTGCATCTGTCCTCAGTGATGTCCCCGTAACAGGGGAGATGGGCACGAAAGACCTGAGGTCATTTCCAGATATCCTTGCAAGGTCTTGCAAGGTATATTCTTTTATGACCTAGCATTGACAGCTTATAAAGGCCAAGCTTGGGTGTTTTAAAGTCAGTCGGAAAGTAAGTATAGATGGTACACTCAGGACTTAGAGGTGTAGGAGAAAAGCTCCAAACAGCCCAGGCTCTTTGGGAACTTAAAGCAGAGCTGGAAGGCATTCATGACAGGAGCAGGTAGAGACCAGAGCAAGGGAGTAGGGCAGGAGCTGAGCGAGATGCTGAGTTAGGGCCATGAAAACACCTCCTGCCATTCCCGAGGAGAGAAGCTGACAGGGGTTGGGGGCAGGCGTCGGGGTGGGGGGCTCTTTTAATGAGGCTAGAGGGCTGGGGCCAGCTTGTGGAGGGCCTCGGAAGACAAAATACAGAAATTCCAAATAAAGTCTTCCTTTATTTTGCATAGAGGATCAGATCTTGGTACAGAAATACCATTTCCTAACTGTAAACATGAAATAAATGGCAAAAGGACAGTGAGGTGGTATCTTATGTCACTGGGTTTCTATTTTTTGTTTTTTATGGACAAAGCTGCCTTCCTCCCACATGAAAATGGCAGGTGGGGCATCTTCCTGACCTGCTCTGTCCCGAATCATTTTGGAAAATGGGCCAGAAGCAGTTCTCAGCACCCACCCCTTCCATGGGATTTGCACACAAGGAAGCCACCCAAACAGAAGCCTCTGCTGCAGTTTGATAGTCCATCTTGGAGACTCTAGAGAGGAAGGGGAGGAGTCTGTTTATGCCACAGTTCTGCGTGTCCACTTTGGTGCCTTCAAGATATAGCCGTCTAGGGTCTCAGAAATCTCTGGTCCATCCTCATCCATTATATTAAAAATTCCCATCCAGACCAGTCACAGGCAGTAACAGGCACAATATAATTCAAGCGCCTGATGATTTTGGAATCCAAACTGTAAATAGATCATCCATCACATTTCCATATGAGTTTGGGCCAAGCAGACAAATCTTTTGTTACTTCTGTTGCAGCCTGTCTGGGGACCAATAGCTGTGGTTTATTAGGCCAGAACTGTTCCTGTTTTCAACTATCAATAGATGTCTAATAATAAACCCTTAGTCTTGTTACTAAGCCATGGGAAAACATCTTGTTTATCACCATGTGGTGCTTATATGGCATCATTCGGTTAAGTGTGACATACTTTCTGTAAACACAGTGAGAGGAAGCACTCTGCATGTGTAGGATTTCTGTACAACAATGCCTGTGTCCGGGGAACCCTGAAGTGACCCGGGGAGGGGCAAGGATGGAGGAGAGGAAGGAGCCCACCACCTCTGTTTTGGACAAGGAGGGAAGAGGTCATGTGACCAGGTCTGTGCTGAGCTTGTCCTCTGCTGGGCACCGTGAAAAGCCTTTTCTATGTTCCAGCTCAGCCCTCACCACACTGTCAGGCCAATCCTGCTGCAGGCCTCTTTGTTCAAGTGGGGTTAACAGGGCTTAAAGAAGACTGGTACATTCCCTGGGATCCCACAAAGAGGATCTGAATTTTGGCTTCTGAGTCTAAGAACCATGTTCCTGCCACCAAGCAGCCCCTCGAAGCCAAAGTTAATGCATATGACGTCACAGCAACACGGAGAACTCAGAGCCACTTCTGAAGTCAACTCTGATCAACTGAAAGGAAGCCAGCCTTCCAGGGATGTGGCATCATGTCTTTGTCACAGAACATCTGTAGGATGGACTAAAACAGAGTAGCCAAGGGAGTCCACTGCCAGGCCATGGGAGGCCACATTCTTGTCCAAAGTGAAGGGAGTACAGGGGGATTGACCCACAACAGCACACAGGGAAGGTGAATCTAGTGGACAGTGACCAGGTGGCCAACACACAGGCTAGAGCAGGCTGGGAGGAGAGGCAGGAGGGCAGGAAGCAGCCCCATGGAACATGGGAGCTGGGCCTGAGGGTCCCTAACCCACAGGGCAGGAACCAGCATGGACGCAGGAGTGAGAGTGGGCAGGGGAAACCAGGCAACTTCATAGACCCCTGCTGCTCCTGGGGTTCTGAAAACACTAACAGAGAGTGCTGAGTGCCAGGTGCTGGTTTAAGCACTTACATATATGTTGATTCATTGAATTGTCTGATGTGGGTTCTTAGGCAAAGAAAACTTGAGCGAGTGTCCCAAGGTCAGTGAACAATCAGTGAAGGAGGTGGCATTGGGATCCAGGCTGTTGGGCTCCAAAGTGTGTGCTCATGGTCATGTGAGATATTGCCAGAAAAATAGAAATAGAGGAGAAAGCATCATTAAGGTCACTGGATGCTCACTCTGCGACCTTGGACTTCAAAACCTGCCGCAACACTGGGGCCCAGGAGAAGCTGGGTAATAATCGTGTAGGGAATGGAAAATGCCAGAAGCAGAAGCCATGCTGTCCTCGTCTCACTCGACCCCTTACCCTCATGCAAAAAATCAGACTACTTTTTATAGCACACTTAACACAATCTCTTTGACCAGGAGGTTCTTGCCCCTGCAGTTTCTCCCAATCGCTTTTGTCGAGGTTTGTCACTCAGGCAACGTTTCACCAGATTTAAGTGTGGCCCTGACGATTATGGAGGCAGCCTGCGATGTGCAGTATGTAAAAATGACATCCCGGAGCTCTCAGGAAGCTGCCCGGTTATGAAGCCAAATAGCCTTCTTAAAAATCAGAAGTGCTCTCATAAAACTCGTTTTTCATGCGGCCCAGGCTGTGGGTTCCACATGGGACAAAGTGTGAAACAAAGCTTTTACGAGAGACCTCCGAGATTCCTGTGAACTTTCAGTGACTCTTCATGACATTCTTCCCCAGAGAAGCACACCATATTTTCTGCAGTGGCGCGTTTCCACATCCTCGGCTGGGTCTGAAAGAGACGATTACTCTGATGCAGCAGAAACGGGTTTTTGCCAGTGGACCCTAATTATTTCTTATCTTGATTATTGCATCTTTCTTGATGTCCATCATCCTCCTTTTCCCAACCCTACCCTCTGAGCTTTCTCTTGGCATAAAAATATCCACCCTGCATGTACGTATAACACATTAAATCTGTGTTAGAAAGGAAAACACCATTCCTGTAACCAGCCCTGGCAAGTGCCTCTGTACCACAGAGAAGGCTGCACTTGTTTCAGAAAGACAGTCCTCTGCTCCCATTGTTTCCAGAATTCACATTATTGAGAGCAGGGCACGCCCTCGCTGCAGGAACCCACAGTGCTGAAATGAGCCACTGGGGGGCCCTCATCTCACTGCGCACCTTGAAGGCAGAGAGATTGCATGTCTCTTTCACCCCCAGGTCTCCAGGACTGTGGGTGAATTAATGAAAAATGAGTTCAGCCATATAGCCCCGAATCAGCCATTTGTTTATTTCTGACAGCATGAGAAAGCAGTATTCTCATCCGTTGTATTAAAAGGGGAAACTATATCTTAGGCATTTTTGTCCATGCATTTTAGACAGATGACTCTAACCAGATGATTTCTCACTGGCTTTGTCCATACCTGGCCATTTCTTTCAAGTCTAGACAGTTTTAAATTACTGATCAAAACAATAATACCATCCAGAGCTAATATACAGAACTGTATGCCACAAATTAATGTAACCACTTTATACATATTAGTGGTGATGGTATAGTTGCTAAGTCTACTATCCAACTCTTGTGAGCCCATGGACTGTAGCAGGCCAGGCTCCTCTGTCCATGGGGTTTCCTAGGCAAGAGTATTGGAGTGGACCACCATTTCCTTCTCCATCTTCACCACAGCCCTATGAAGTTAGTTCCAGTGTTTTTCCATTTTACAGATGAGTTGAAGGTGGAATATTGAGTCTGAGGGTGGCTTCCCAGGTGACACAGTGGTAAAGAATCTGCCTGCAATGTAGGAGACTCAAGAAATGCGGGTTTGATCCTTGGGTGGGGAAGATCCCAGGAGGAGGAAATGGCAGTATTTCCTCCAGTATTCTTGCCTTGAAAATCCCATGGACAGAGAGTCTGGTAGAGGGCACCAGATGGTAATAGCAGAGCCAGATCCTAATACAGGCAGCCTGCTCCCAAGTCCCTGAATTACCTGCCCCAACGCAGCCTCTGGCTGGGATCCAGCTGGTTTCCATAGTTGTATTCATCAGGTTTAATGGGAGATAGAGCTGTTGTGTACGTGCATCGTACAGATTGTGATCCCTAATGGCGTCACTGTTCCTCTTATTTTGTTATATACAAATTGTAGTGTGTATTACATAAGCATAATTACGAAGCACAGAGTCTGTATGTTATATACAGATCCCTGTGTGCATTGTGTCACGTGGTTCCATCCCTCCAGTGCTCAGGGCCTCTGCCATAGATACCTTCATCCCACAAGGACTGGCGGAGCCCTGCTCACGGTGCACACCATGCTGGGTACTGGGGTCTGGGGACAGTTAGAGCAGCCCAGCCTTGAGGAACCCACAGTCTGACAGCCATCTCCCAGGAGACACAAGAGGGTGATGGGCAGGACAAGCCAGTCACCCTTGGACACACCCACACCCGCCTTCCAGGCTCCCCTGTGCTCCTTCACAGGACTGAGCAGGCCTGATTCTCTGAGTCTGGACACTCACCCTCACGGGCACCTGCTTGCTGGCCAGCCCTTCTTAGCTCAGCTGCAAGGTTTGAAACTCAGAGAACCTATTCTATTTGGCAATCTGACAACAACTGGTAAGAGAGACCAGGGTGCCCTGTAGGACCCTTTTTAAAAGAGCCCAGTGGGTGACTTAGGACCATTTCTTAAAACTAGATTTCACCCACCTTGCAAACAGAGATTGGCTTCCCTAGAGAATATTCAAACAGAACGAGCGGTGGCACAGGCCAGAAGGGTGCCTGAAATGGTGAAAAGCTGCCATCGTGCTTTCTCTCCATGATACACCTCTGTCACTTTCACGGTGAGATCTTGTCTGTGTCCTCCTGCTGGGCCTGAGGTCGGCTTGCCAACAGCCCACCTCCCCTGTTCGATTGTAGGTTCCTGCTAGCTGACACAGTGCCTTACTGGCAGGCACCAAAAATGACCTTTCTCTTCTATTTCAGCCTCTCTATATGCTATTAAAATGTCAGTTAAAAATTGTTTGATTCCCCCCCCCCCCAGAAATGAATGTTGGTTCTTTTTTTTTTTTTTTTTTTTTTATTTTTGAATGTTGGTTCTTGTAGAAAGAAGCTCTATACTGGTGGTTAAAAACGGCTTCATGCTTTTCTTACTGTGACATGTAGTCAGAAGAATCTTTACACTGAGACACACACCTGAAACAAGTTTTACAAACACATCTTATACTCTGATACTTTCTATTCCATTCTGTCCATTTAAAAAAAAAATAATTCTAATTATGCCCCACAAAAATGACTTCACGGCCCACTTAGGAGTCACAATTTGAAAACATTGGGACTCTGCATCGGAAATAGGTCTTGAGAGTTGCCTGTTGTGACAAGAAACCTTTATGTTAAATCTCAGTGAATCTCGAGCAGCAACTGGAAGGCTCAGGGGAAAGAGCCATTTTCATCTCCCCTCAAAGTGACATAGCGGAGCTGATGTGGGTGGGAGGTGGGGCGGCGATGTTACTGAGATCCTTGCAGTACTGAAGGGACGTCCTTGTTTCTTATTGTTCATTTTGTTTTCCCTGAAAAATAGCCAGAATATGAGAACAATAAAGGAGACAAGATGTTTTCTTGTGCTTTGGGGGTAGTTTGTTTCTCTTCTCACCAAGATGGAGAGCTGGGGAATTAGGTACCAAAACTCAGTCAGGAACAAACTGCAGGGGCTTGACTGCAAACTGAGCGGGTGAGAGAAGAACAGAGGCTTCTCTGAAGCCTCAAGGAGAAAGAAGAGGAGGATGGAGGCAAAATAAGAAAGCACTGATAAGAAAACGGTTAGTTTTCCCTTTACATCTTTTTCTGGAAATGTGCCTATTCAAATAGAGGATTTCTTACGCTTGCTTGGTGGAGTTGTTTTAAAATCTGAACACCCAGTTTTTAGAAGCAGCTGATTTCCATCACCTTAACCCTAAGGCTTCCATAGAGCTTAAGATTCCATAGATCTTAACCTTAATTCAATCATGGGCTGTGGAGTGAGAGTGACAAGGAAGGAGCCAGGAGCAGGGTCACAGCTTCCGAGCACTGCTCAGCCCTTCAGTGATGGCAGTCACGTCGTGGTGGCTGGGCGGCAGTCAGGGCTGTGCAGTCCTGGCCAGTTTGGGGGTGGCAGCCTCCACATCCCTCCCACGTTCCCCTTGTTACGAGTGTACCAGCAGGAGTGCGGCTGCCTGTGACCACATCATCAACTCGTGGTTCTCACTTTGTCAAAAATCAACACAATGGAAGGTGATGGGGGACTGGACTTCTGCATCTCATCTGTCTTGAAGTGGCAGACCCTGGATGTCAGATACACAGCTGCGTGTGCGTCTCCACAATGCCTTCATCACTTGCAGTGTCCACACACAACCCTGTTACGTGGTTAGAAAGCAGGGACCTGGTGTCAGGAGGCCTGTTTCATCTTTGCCTTTCCTTTGTGTGTTTAACAAATACATACTGTGTGGCTTTGGTGTGCCAAGTACTCTCAAGGCCACCATGAGTTCAGTGACATGCGTTTGAACATACTGAGAGATGTGCACTTTCCTTCGGGTGGATTCAAGTTATTAGTGGGACCATAGGCAGGTTAGGAAGACAAGCTCTAGAGCTAAGATGGCTAGAGTAGAACCCTTGCTCTGCCACGGAAGAGCTTTGTGACCTTAGACAAGGCACTCTGCCTCTCTGAGCCTTTGTTGTATATAAAATGAAGATATTGTAGTAGGTATCAGCCTCATAGGGCTGTTGCGAGGTTTAAATGAGTGTGCCCCCAATAAGGGTCAGCTGCCCTTAGGACGGTGATGGCGGACCAAGGTGGTCAGGAATTTTTGAGACTTGGCGATGGTCCCTTGAACCACTAAGTGTGTCTTCCATTGTAATCACTTGTCAGTTCATTTAGACTGTTGTTGCTTCAGCTCATATAAAGTGGGTCGGTACCAATTAAAGCTAATTATAATTCTAATTCTATAAGGCAGAAAGGCAACGCTTTGCTAATGTCTTTGCCAGAATTTGACATCCCAAGAGAGTTTTGGTTTGCTGTCACTGCAGTTAGAACTTGTGCATGAATATTAACGATCTGAGTTAAAATTGTGGCATATTGGATTTCTGGAAAAGGTTGACTTGTTTTTATCCGTATGTCACTCTGTTTATGAATACAAAGAACGAGAACACTATAGGTGCTAGAATGAGTTTGGGCCCATCATCACAGAGTAGAGAGGTGAGCAGGGGACAGAGGGTGGTGGGCAGAGTCTAGAGGGAAGTGGGCTAGATGTAAGGTGGTCCTTGTGGCGAATGAGGCACTCAGCTGGCTCCTGGGCATGAAGGGGACTCGCCCAGGTGGGTGGATATGGATATAAGTGTGCACAGGCACTCTGGACCCCCTTGTCTTTTCATGTAACTCATGAAATCAACTTTTTATTTCCTTGGCCGACACCCAGGCAGACTCTTCCCGCAGTCCTGTAGAATATAGTTGCCCTCTGAAATCCTGTCCACTGGGTTTGCTCATTTCCGCAAATGAAATGCTGGCATGAGCTCTTGGGGCCACCCATCCAAAGGTACCTCTGTCAATCACTGTCCTGCCCGCCTCCGGCCCCCAAGTGGGGACTGTGCAGCCATGGAGGATGACAATGGAAAGCTCGACCTGAGAAAGATTAGTGGCTGCCAATGCCCACCTGTGACCATGCAAGGTGAAATTAATTTTCTTGTAGAAATTCTCACATTGGTAAAGTTACTTGTAAATTGTTTAATGATGCCTAAGAATATGAAAAGCCTGAAAAAATCAACTCATGGGGCTTTTCTTTGCAACACTGGAATGCTAACACCCAGGAGGGCAGGCCCCACACTCAGGTTGAGACTAGCCCTGGGCTTCCCACACCCCATGCTGGACTCCCTCCCGCTCCTCTCCAGGGCTTCCAGGGCTTCGCTCTGTGTGTCACATCTTTCTGTCAGTCAGGGATATTCCATTCAAAATTAAATCAAAAAGCACAAGCTTTGAAACCAAAGACTCAAGTACCAGTCCAGCCTGCCTGTTTCTAACTGGGTGACCTTAGACAGGTCCCACACCTCCTGAACCCCAACTCTCCCCTTTGCAAAACTGGGGAAACAAAGGTTGGTTCCATGAAAAATACGTCTCCACACTCCAGGCTTACAGGAGCCACCCCACCACCACCACCTAAATGACAAAGGCATCTCCTAACTTCTTCCAGTTCGAGAATGCAAGTGTCAAGCAAAATTTGCTCATTCTTAGGTAGCTGCAATTTTTATTAAATCCAGTAGGCACAGGTAAGTTTAGGTATGGAAGTATTTGCTAGAAGTTAAGGAACAAATGATTTAAAGCAAAAGTAGGCCAAATTAAAAGAAACCCGGCATTTTGGCTATCATGCTTTTGTGCATCCCTCAAAGCTTCATATCGTGCCCATTAGTGCAGTAAAAATGAAAGTGCTTAAGGGAGAACTAGGGTTGGGCAGAGCCTCAAAGCCATGGGACTTTGTAACCGGAGCATCAGTGAAAACAGTAATCATCCTAACAGAATAATTGCTTGGCTGAATCCCCACTGTAAATCCCCCCGGCACATTCCCCCAGCATCCCAGTCCTCTGACCTTTGTCCTTGGGATGCAGATCTTTGCGGGTGTTCTGTCTCCTAGGAGAGCAAGTTCATCCAAAGCAGAAATCTCACCAGTTGGTTTTCGTTTTAAAATACAAGGGCGCTGTTTCTGCAGTTCTTGCCCCTGTGCTGTCGGCCTTCTCAGGTGCAGTAGCCCAGAGGAAAGCCTGGCACTTCTGGAGGAACAGCCACCGTTGCTCTAAAGAAGCCACGGCTGTGGGTTTTTCATCTGCTTTTCCTACTGAAGGCCTTCAGGCTTTCCCTTTAGTCATGAGAATGCCGTCTTCTCGACCCTTCAAGAGAGTCAGCATGGGGAGAGCTGCTGGCCTGTGGCAGGTTTTCTGTTTTGTGCTTAAGCACTTGTCTTTTTCAGTTGGCATTGCCCAGGCTTAGAGCTGACTTGTGGAAAGGAAAGGGCGGGGGTGGAGAGATGCAGATGAACCAGTGCTCGTGCCACAGCATAGACTTACCCTGCTGGAGTCCCCAGCCAGCAGCCCTGGAGAAAGAGACCTGTGAGATAAACCACCGAACACCTCTCACTTCTGTGACGTTAACTTGAGGGTGAAGTCAAGGGCTTGTCAAGTTCCTTCTTGTTGCAAAATTCCAACTCACCAACTCACTGTTCCCCAACCCTGCTTCTGAGAGGACACCTGCCAGCCCGTCCCCAGACACCTGCTCTGGGTCCAGGGAGTGAATTATTCTTGCGACTCGCATGCTTTCCTCACACCTACCTGCCCCAATCACTCCCAGCTACAAGAATGGGTGTTGGGGGTCTTTTTCCTTTTTTACACAGACGAATGCTTTATAATTTTTTTCTTTGGAAAATGCTGCAGAAATGAACATTTTATGGATTCTGGGTGATGAGGGCTCAGAACCAGGAGCCTGACTTGATTCTGGGTCCTCCCTCTGCTGGCTGGAGCCCAGCACCACCTCTGCCAGACTGACAGGACAGAGATCACACGTGCCTCCAGGATCACCTGCTCAGCCAAGATCAGGCTTAATGAATGAGCATATGCATTCCTTAACACCCCATCCTGCTTCCCTGGAACAATCCAAAAAGCTCACGTCAATGTGATGGGCTCAAAGCTGGCAGTGATGGGCCTGTTTGACCCCTCCCGCTGGCCTGAAGGGCAGTGGGCTCCAGAGTAGGTACACAAGACAGTCCATAAGGTGGAGGAAGGAGATATGGAATCTTTACACTTACTAAGTAAAATATTTCTCATGTTATTATGTATATTTATTAAACTTATCAAGATTGCCAGGAGAAATATCAATAACCTCAGATACACAGATGGCACCACCCTCATGGCAGAAAGCAAAGAAGAACTAAAGAGCCTCTTGATGAAAGTGAAAGAGGAGAGTGAAAAAGCTGGCTTAAAACACAACATTAAAAAAACTAAGATCATGGCACCCGGCCCCATGGCAAATAGATGGGGAAACAAAGGAAACAGTGACAGATTTTATTTTCTTGGGCTCCAAAATCAGAGCTGATGGTGACTGCAGACATGAAATTAAAGGACACTTGCTCCTTGGAAGGAAAGTTATGACCAGCCTAGACAGCATATTAAAAAGCAGAGACATTACTTTGCCAACAAAGGTCCATCTAGTCAAGGCTATGGTTTTTCCAGTGGTCATGTATGGATGTGAGAGTAGGACTGTAAAGAAAGCTGAGCACCGAAGAATTGAGGCTTTTGAACTGTGGTGCTGGAGAAGACTCTTGAGAGTCCCTTGGACTGCAAGGAGATCCAACCAGTCCATCCTCAAGGAAATCAGTCCTGAATATTCATTGGAAGGACTAATGCTGAAGCTGAAACTCCAGTACTTTGGCCGCCTGATGCAAAGAACTGACTCACTGGAAAAGACCCTGATGCTGGAAAAGATTGAAGGCAGGAGGAGAAGGGGGCCCAGAGAGGATGAGATGGTTGGATGGCATCACTGACTGGATGGACATGAGTGTGAGCGAGCTCCGGGAGTTGGTGATGGACAGGGAAGCCTGGCATGCTGCAGTCCATGGGGTCGCAAAGAGTCGGACATGACTGAGCGACTGAACTGATTAAACTATTTAATCCTCATCCTTTTATTTGCTTATCTGTTTTACACAGTAATATATTAGTAAATGTTGTTGTTCAGTCTGTTCTAAATCCTTTTAAAAGCAGGAACTCAATTGGCCCTCACAACAACCTTAAGAGGTTGTAGTATTATCAGTCCATTTTACAGATGAGGAATCTAAAGCTCAGAGGTTACATCACTTGCCTGGGGCCACACAGCTTATCTGTGGCAGCACCATGGATCACATGGGCTCCAGCCTGGCCCCTGTAGATGTGCATGAACAGTCCTCAGTGAGCACCATGCCTCTCTTGTGATATGGAATCCTTCTTGTAGTTTTTCTGCTGGAGATTCCCAAACCTCTGAATTTTCTTATTTTTTGTTTGGTTTCACAACAGGCTTTTCTAAAAAACAGTATCATTTTACATGTAATATTATAGGGTAGTATTATTACAAAAGCGATATTACACTGTCTTTGTTTTTATTTATTTTTGGCTGCACTGGATTTTCACTGCTGCACGAGAGCTTTCTCTCGTGACTAGCAGGGGCTTCTCTGTTGCGGTGCACGAGCTCCTCGCTGCAGTGGCTTCTCTCACTGCGGGGCACAGGCTCCAGGCTCGCTGGCTCAGCAGCTGTGGCACACCGGCTCGGTTGCCCTGCGGCACATGGAATCCTCCCGGACCGGGGATGGAACCCGTGTCCCCTGCACTGGCAGGCAGACTCCCACCCACTGTACCACCAGGAAGGTCCTGTCTTATTTTTTGAGCACCCACTATGGCTTCCTGTGCCAGGTGCTTTATCAACGTTAATTTTAACCCTTCAGTTAAACTGAAGGGAAGAGTCTTTCCCCCATTTCACAGAAGAGAAAGAAGAGGCCAGGTAGTCACTCAGCTGACTGTCCAGCCAAGGCACGAACCCAGGGCCGTGCACTGCTCAGCTTGTGTTACAGGACAGAACTCAGCAGAAACAGATCCTTCTCGATCCCCACGCCAGGCAGGCAGTTTCACAAAGCACCCAGAGGACCCTGTGGTGTGTGAGCACGCCTATACTCGCGAAGGCATCCTGACGTGGATGGTGACTCGTGGTCCCCCTTCCTGCAACACTTGGGACTGGATGCCACGTGGTTTCCAAGCAGCTGTGTCTACAGGATCAATCCCTCAGGCCTGGCCCCTTTTGATCCCGAGGAGTTTTGAAGTTTTATCTTCTGCTGGGCTTCATTAAGCCCTCGGTTGGTCTGAGGCTTTCTTTCCCACCCTCTGTGCCCAGTTGTAAATGTTGTGCAATTTTCAGTATTCAGGTTAACAAGTTAGCCCAATTAGATGGGTAAATTAGTCATTCTCACTTTCTCAAGTCCTACTGGAAGAGCTTTGCGAAACAGCATTTATAGTTTTCTAACAAGCAATTTAAAGGACAGCGGCATGTGGCATTTAAGAGTAAAATGTCCTAAACGGTGCCCTACTGGAAAACAGATTTTGAGATTTGCTCACAGACCGACTCAGGGCCTCAGCAGAGTGGCACCCCTGTGCTGTCTTGATCCCTGGGGTCTCCAACCAAACACAGCGGGGCTTACTGAAACCCACACTGAATGCCAGAGCCTCATTTTGGCCTGGTTATTTTTTTCTGCACCGCCCGAGTTTCTAAACAGGCTGCTTTGAATTCTGAGTGGTAGATAGTGGAGGACCAGAAACATGGAGGTTGAGAAACACCCCGCTCCCCCCCGCCCCAGAGAGCTGCTGGCATTGGAGGCCAGGAAAACGTCACCTGGGGAAAACTGACTCCCTTGATCGCTAACTGAGAATGTGTAAGCTCTTGAACCACACGGTGCTGTTTCTTTGTGTGTGTGACAGTCATCCTCACCTCACTGGGTCACCAGAGGGTTAAATGAGATGACGCATCTCACATGCCTAAAACATACGAGGCCCTCGT
The DNA here is from genome assembly GCF_019923935.1 of Bubalus bubalis. NCBI lineage: Eukaryota > Metazoa > Chordata > Mammalia > Artiodactyla > Bovidae > Bubalus > Bubalus bubalis. Next base: position 67,929,855 of record NC_059164.1, read on the forward strand.
TCACCTTGAGGTCCCTTCCTCCCTTCCTGGATCCTTTTAAGTGTTCACCTCATGCTGGCGTCCTTGTTCCTGGCTTGACTGGCTCTTCAAACAATCTTATTAATGCCTATTAAAATGAAACCCAATAAAAGTGCCAATATTTGGTGTTGAAATAATTGATGTAGCAGAGGGAGCCCATGGTGAGCACCCAGGCAGGCCCCTGCTGCAATTTAGCTTCACACCTGGGGGATGACTTTCACAACTGTAATTGCTACCATATAATTCTTATTAATGTTGTGCTATAATTCCTATTTATTCCATGAGGCTTGTAAATGCATTAGAACTTGTCAACATATTATTTTACACTGTTTATGATCTGTAGAATTATGTCCTTCAGGATTGTATTGTGCAAAAACTCCACATAAATGGCTGTAGACCTCGTTAAAAAAAAGGGGGGGGGTGTTGCTTGTTGAAGTGGTTCTCCATCCCCTCCATGCTGAGCAGAAGTTGGTGAGGCAGATTTTTAATTCGGTTCTGAGCAGAGCTCTTAACCTCAGGGTACAAGGGGATCCCGGCATGCGTCTGAGCTCTGTGCTGCGGTGGCTGAGCCGGCCCTCCCTCCCAGGAAAGGTGGTGTGTACTGAAAGGCAGGTGCTGTTCGCTGGGGACAGGTGTGGTAGGGAATTGTCGGGTCTTCCTCTAGCTGGACCTGCATTCTGATGATGACATTGTGCGCTCAGAGCTCTGGGTGTTTCAGCCCCCTGCTCCCTAGCTTGGGGTAACCCCCCTTTAGTGCCACATTTCTTCGTGGTCTTCCCAGCTCAGCTTATAAAGGAAAAGATCTGAAATGAATTCCCACTGAAGTGTAAATACCTAATAAGTGTAAAATGTAACCCCCTCCCACAGATTTTTGTATTTACTATGGTGATAAAGCATGAAAATTAAGGGGACAGGATTCTGTTCATTGGAGTGTCATGTGTATCGTGTGTGTGTGTGTGTATGTGCGTGTGTGTGTTGGGACAGGGGTTTGTCTGTCGTGGTCGGTTATATTTGGTTTCAGCATCTTTGCAGTCACCTTTGCTGAAGAATTGCATTCACGTTCTTGCACAGCTAACTCCTTACCATGAGCCCTGGGCTCTCTGATGGGAAAACAGATACCCTCCCCCTCAGGGCTGTCCTCGGGACTAGATGCCCTTGCAGTCCCTTGGCGCCCTAGATGTCCTCTTCCAGGGCAGTTGGAGCTGCCTGTCCCCTCACTGCCATGCCTCCTGTCCTAGGGTTAGGGTTAGGGTGAGAGGGACGCTCCTGACGCTCCTTGATTTCTGCTCTGGCCCTGCAGGCAGCGAATACGACGAGGAAGAGGTGGATTATGAGGAGTCAGATAGCGACGAGTCCTGGACCACAGAGAGTGCCATCAGCTCTGAAGCCATCCTCAGCTCCATGTGCATGAACGGAGGGGAGGAGAAGCCTTTTGCCTGCCCAGTTCCTGGATGTAAAAAGAGATACAAGGTAAAAGAAATACCCTCTCGCTTGGCATAACCAGATGGAAAATGGCAAGCCCTGTGTCAGTCAAGTCTGGGGAGAGGTGCTTCCCTCTGTGGAGCCGATTGGGTGTGTGGCTGCCCTCAGGTCAGGGCTAGCTCTGGTCTCTGGGTGGGTTTTTCCCTTTGCTGATCTGTATGGGAAGGAGATTTTTGTTGTTGTTGTGGGAGAATCATGTTTTTGATATTCTTCAAATTCATGTCAAAACAGGCGGAATATCAAATGTGTCACTTATTTGTTTGCCAAACACCTTTCCCAGTGGCTGGCTCTGCAGGTGGTTCACAGAGACCACTTTGAAGTCTTAAAAGCCTACAGACGGTTCACAGAGCTCTTTTGGAAAATGTTGTAGGGTATTTTCTTCCAGCTGAGGAAGCCATTGCCCACTTGCCCCGAATGGCATGAAGAGATGAGGAAAAAGGGGGCCTTTGGTATTTTTCACACCTAACCATCAGCTCTAGCTTCAGCAAAGTCTCTGTAGACGGCCAAAACCTGTGTCTCTGCAGGCCTGACTGGGTGTCAGGGGAGCCAGGGGCACTAAATTCTCTGTTGAGAAAAACTCCAGGGGACAAAACACTGAGAAACACCCACACATTCGGGTCCAGAGGACATTACAAGAAAACAAATCTGCAAACTTTCCCATGAAGCATTAGCAGCTCTTTAAATCCAACTGTGAAAAAACTAAAAAACACATTCGGTGCCTGTGATGAGATGCTAATTTCCCCAAAGTTCAGCAGATTGACTATTTGTAAAGAAAGGCTTGAAAAATATGATAGCAAAAGCACTTCCTGTACTATTCCCTCTTCAGTACGTCTCTGCACACACACACACACACACACACACACACACACGATTATTTCAGTAGTTTTTACCTGCTGCTGATATTAAAGCATAAAACACAAATGTATCGCAGGTAAGTGGCTCAGGGTTTCACCAACTCTGAACACGGTTAAATGTTGATCATGGAAAGTCTAGGTGAGGCCCCACGATGGAGATGTGCGGTCCCATAAGTGTGTCCTGATGACTGTGCCGTGCCCCCACTGCACATGTACACTCCTGTGGGTCAGAAGGCATCGTGGTAGTGGAGTGGGGGCAGGAAAAGAACGAAATGGTTACCTCAGGAAGCCAGGAGCCCAAGGGATTGTTCAAGAAGCTACTTTGCCCAGAGGACAGCTCTGCTTGCAGAAAGAGATTTTCTCTTCTTTCTCTATGTGAAAATGGAGAAAGCTGGACAAGGACACTGCTCTTGTATCCTGCCTGCCCTCCATGCTTCTCAGGAGCTGGTGCACCATGCTCCGCTGTCTTGCTGCCTTCTCTCAAGGGTCCAAACACTGTTTTAGGGGTGTCTTACACATCAGCTAAGTTAAAAGAGGGAGCAAAGTAATAACCCAGACCGCAACTGACTGAAAAACAAAAAATGAGGTAGGGGAATGTAAGCTCCACCCTTTATTTTGGCCAAAGAGGATGAAGCCTTCTCTCTTTGCCACCTCTGGCTTCATTTCATTTTTCCATCCCTTTCCCCTGGTCATTTCTATTTTCTTGTCATTACTCTTTTGCTTCTATTTTTCTTGAATTTCCAGTAGTTTCTGCCTTCCTGCAGTTTGTTTGCATCTAGGTCGATGAGGACTTTGGGGGAGTGCTCTTTCTCCATCTAAGGCCCAAAGAAAATTGCATGAAACTTGGGCTATAGAGGCTGCCTGTTTCAGTACCACAGACTGGCAAATGACACGGGTGGCAATTAGTGGTCGTGATTTCCATGAGGGAAGTGTGAAAAGGAAAGTTTCCTTTCCTGGTCCAGAATACCAGGTAATGGTGCATGGGACAGGAACAAATGCATAACTGCTTCTCCTAACCAGCTGCTTGAGGTAAAGGTAGTCATATTACGTAACTCTTTAGTCTCTTTCTCCTGGGAAGTTACTGGCTGCAGGGCAGTGGTGTTCTCTAGTGTAATTATTTCACCTTATTTACTGCATGGTTGTTGGATTGGATTTTGGTGAGAGGAGGGCATAATGAGCTAGTGCACTGTGGTGTCAGGCAGAATCCACAAGGGCTGCCATCTTGTTCATCCCCACGGCTACCTTCAGACATGTCTCATTCCTTGCCCTGCCTACTAGCAGGGGGTTTCTCATCCACGAGGCTCTTGGGCACTGACTCAGGATCAGCTGTTCTCACCATTTCACTGGCATTTGCAGAACTGAGAGAAGATGAGCATCTAACTCCCCAGACTTCATATAGAGTAGGGCGCAGGAGCAGCAGTACAGTGGTTTCCCATGTTAATTCTTTCGCCTCTAAATGCCCCCTTTCCCTCCTCTGTCAGCATTCCTCATTTCATTCCCATTTCTCAAAGCACAGCTCCAATGTTTGTGGGGGCCCTTACCAGCTTCCCAGACTGAAGTTCCCCCCATCCTAAAGTTCTGTCATCTGACCTTTCTACCTCATCTGTTCACACGACTGGCAGAGCACTTACGATCTTATCAGCCCAAGTGCTTACAGCTCAAAGACCCTTCTGCATGTAGCTCACGTCCAGAACATTAAGTAAATACCCTAAGGATAAAGGGACAAAGACAGAATGCATGGGGGAAGAGGGGGGCAATGTGGGCTCCCCACTGACCAATGGAACCCCAAAGCCACAACACGATTCATTCTTCTGTGCTCCTCGCAGACATTCCAGGCCAGGAGCACAACTGATTCCATCCATCTTGGTTCTGCACAAAGTCTCTCTGAGAGTCCTCGGCTACACAGAGAACACAGCATTCAGCAGCATAAAGCAAGCTTGGTCTCTGGCATCTGTGTAGATACACAGTCAAGCACACATGTAGCTCCAGATTTTCCCAAGAAGGACACTTGAGCCTTTCTCCCCTTCAGTGGATCTAAATCTCCTTGCCTCTCCTGAGGGTCCCCCTAGAAGCCCTGGTGGGAGCATAACTGACCTTTCTGGATAAAACTTGGCAGAAAATAGAGCTTTTAAAAATGTCCAAATTCTTCAGTTCCATAATTTCCCTAGAAATTTATGCTATTTTCAAAAAATGTTGATGAGGGAATCCAAACTGTATGTGTGTGTATTTATATATATATACACACACACACACACACGTATACACAGCAAAAAATACTGTAATACCTCAGATGTTAAACTATGATTCTGTTATACATTCTTATGCTTCTACTTTCTCAATGTCTACAATTACCTACACTGAACACAGATTACAGTAATAACCATGGGAGAAAAAAGACCTGGTTCCCACCTGACTTGCCCTGGACATCCCATGTGCTGCTATATGTCAAGTACGACAGAGGAAGACTTGCAGTGCCGTCTCTGGGGCGGGTGGGGTGTCACCATGCTGCTCCACATGCCTTCACTGTTTTAACTTTAACTTAGCTGGCAACCCACTCCAGTGTTCTTGTCTGGAAAATCCAACGGACAGAGGAGTCTGGCGGGCTACAGGCCATGGGGTCCCAAAAAGTCGGACATGACAGAGCAACTAACACTTGCACCATCTCCAAGCCCAGCTTTGGTTTTTTCATCTTTCTTCCACATCAGATACCCAAATGACTTCATCCTCTCCTTTGTGTAGGACATAAAGGTTCACAGGAAGCTGAAAGTTAGGATTTTTTATGGTACACATTACATATTGTACTTACACAAGCCTGAATACCGACAGAGATCAAATAGTTAAGGCATGGTGGCCCAGTGTGTGGTGTCCTAACTTTAGCTCTCATGATTTGATTTGGAGTAGAATTTTGTTGTTCGATTGGGTCAGTTCCCTCAGCAGGCAGGGAGTTCCTGGCATGGAAAAGAACCAGTGCCACCTCAGGTCCTCCTCTGTACCTTATGCCGTGCCCCTTCCTGGGTCAGATCACTGTAAGTCATAGACAGTTTTCTCCAGACTGAGTGTCCTAGTCCATCCCAACTTTTAAGAATTTTTCAGGGACTACCAGCTGGCTCTGCTAATTAACAGCACGTTAGGTGCGTGAACTCTGGGGGAGATAGGGGCTCTGGAGCCAAGCATCCCTGGGTTCCCATTTTGGTTCTGTCACTTACCAGCTTCGTGATCTGGTCAAGTCAGCTTCTCTGAGTGTCAATTTTTAGTTAAAACCTGAGTGCTCAATAACAGACAGTAGATATCAAGTTCTTGGCATGAGGAAAAGTTCTGTTAGTAATGTGCCTTGCCGTGTCAGAGCTTAATCCTCTTTCTCCTTTTCAGGGATCAGAGGATTTAATAAGAATTTCAAGTTGCCTGACATTTATTTATTTTTGTCATTGTGAATATTTTTGAAAGACCAAACTCATTTCAGGATCTCTGCAGTTAGGAGCTTCAGCAAAGCTTTGGAGTTTTGCAAAGTGAAGTTCCCATAGTTATCTGTGAATGAACAGATAGGGAAATGTTACATCTGATTAGAGATATAACTAACATCTGTGATAAGGTTGTCCCATGACACTTGTGAACATTTTAAGTCACAGCAACAAAGAGAGAGAGTTGGTAAGGTAGTTTAGGCTCTTTGGTCAACCCAGAGCTGCCATGTTTCCACACATGTAGCTGGCTTCTTGATTTTTCCAGAGTAGTAAAATTAATGTATGTATCAGTCTCACAGCCACACACAACACAGCATTTACATTCCACCTGGGTACAGACCACAGACTCTATTGGAATCACCTCAACCCTGCACATGACCTTCCCCTGCTGAACTCCAGATCTGGATTCACACTGGACAGGTTTCTCATGGCTTTAGCAATTTCTAGTTTCACACCTTGCCTCACTTACTTAAAAAAAAAACCACCTCAGCCTGGATGGAGTATCTTAAGTTCTGGTCCTGTTGGAGTTGCTAAACACACAGGGGTACCTGGATTTATAATGATCCTTCTTACAAGTTCCCTGTGAAATGTTTTAGTAACTCCTCATCCACAGGAAGCAACAACCCTGAGGTACTCCATTAACTATTGGGCTGATAGACAATGCTTATCTTTGTATGTTGGCCCTAGCTAGGTGGCTCTCACCTGGGTCTCTCATGCCACTGCAGTGGGGTACTAGCTGGGGGCTAGATGCACAAGTTGGCTTCTTTATCCACGTGCCTGGGCTCCTGGTGGGATAGCTGGAGCGGCAAGGGGTTGGTCTCTCTTAATGGGTCAGATTCTGCACGGTCACTGCTCTCTCCACACCCTACCACAGCAATCGCCTAGTTGCTGGCATGCCTCTAGAAGGCAAGTGAAGGGCTTCCTCACCCTGCATGCAGGGACTAGTGCAAGACCCACAAGGGCTGAAGGGGCAGAAGGCTGACAGCTGGGCCTTCAGGGAAGAAGTTTTGTCTGTCCTTGAGCTTAAACTCACCAGACAGCCTACAAGATTTTTTTAAGCATAGACAACTGGTTGCTATCTGTCACCCCTGAGTTCCACAGTGTCAAAAGGATTCTCTTCCATAGGACTTTTAAAAAGAATTAATGTGCACGGTGCATCTCCAATAGGGAAATATAGTGATAACCACTGAACATATTTTGTTTCATGGCAAATCTCTGAATTTCTTCCAGAATGAAGCATGTTCTAACAAATACACTCAAATACTTGTGGAGCATCTACTATGTGCCAGGCACTGTGCTTGATGCTCATTAAACAACAGCAGTTTGTTCCTTTTCTTTGGGAGCTCGACAAGGGCATCCTATGAAATAGAAGATGGTTATGTTGGAATCCTTTAGTTGGGCATAGGACTGGGCTCAATGGGCCTACACTCGGGTAATACTTTGAAAAATAGCCCGCTCTTCCGGTGATCGATGCTCAACAACTCAAGCCTTTTCTTCTTTCCCCTACTGCTCAACCTGACAGCAGCTGACCTGAAAGTTGGGATCTGTGTTCCAGTACCGCCTCTGCCATTTGTTCTTCCATAGATCTTCCATCAGTTTACTAAATGCCCCAAGTCTGTTTACTTGCCATTTAATTGGGTAAAAGAAAAGTCATTTGGTTAAATGTATAGTGATTCTAGGCATGACGTCTTAAATAGAATGTGCAATGTGAGCTAGCGAAACCAACGAACAGAAATCCAGATAGCATGCAGATACTTCATGTATCATTTAGGATTTATATGCCAATTTGAAGTTCGGAAGTCTTCTGTTGCTAAGAATTTCATAAACTGACATTTTCAAAGTTCAATATATGTTTGGAATGTGGTACATAAATAAAAGCAGAGTCCTGTCTGCCCACAGGTGCTTAACAACACACTACTGGGGCAGGATTTAAATGGGCAGAGATGCAGGCTTAATGCAGAGTAGAAAAAGAACAAAAATTCTCTAAGGTAGGAATTATCATGATTGGCTGGGAGCAAGACATGCTGAGTTTCCCGTCAAGAATTTATACATCTTGAACTTTTATTACCCTAACCTTTGTTTTCTTTCTTTAGATTTTTTGTTTTTGCTATCTTGAATAGATTTATATAATTGTTCACTGGCAACATTCTTCAGACAATGCCTGTACAGTCCGTGAGTCTTAACTATGTATTTTATGTAAAACTCAAACTCAGTACTTTCAGAGTAACTGAAGCCTACCTGAAATGGCCTTGGGGCACAGACCACGGTGAACACACTGGACGGCTTTGGTCACAACTGGCGTTAACGAAAGCCTATTCTGTATACAGTTGCCATCTGAGAGAGGTCCAATTGCAGTCAGACCCACACTAAGGTTTTCCCCCATCAGACAATTGGGTGACACCATTTAACAGATGATATTTTTGTCTTCTCCACAGAATGTGAATGGCATAAAGTACCATGCTAAGAATGGTCACAGAACACAGATTCGTGTCCGTAAACCATTCAAATGTCGTTGTGGTAAGAGTTACAAGACAGCTCAGGGCCTGCGGCATCACACAATCAATTTCCATCCCCCGGTGTCGGCTGAGATTATCAGGAAGATGCAGCAATAACATGCTGGTCGTAACTGTGCCAAGAAATCCTCACCAGCAGTTGCTGATTTTGAAAACAGCCACCTTTTTTCAGGGGAAGCATTCAGCAACCCTTTAAAGAATTAAATGCATGCTTTAAATTTTTTCTGTAATTTTGGAATGATGTATCTTTGTAGAGTTAATGATTTTGTACATTTGCACATGTAATCATCATACCCATTTTCATTACTTTGATATAAGGTGCTAAACAAAACAAAAAGTTTTAGGTTCTTCAGCACATTTTCCCCAAACCAAGATTAAAATTGAGGGCATGTTGCATATTGTTTAGTTGTATTGCAGTGATATCAGTTGGGGAGGGGGGAGAAGGGGCTAGCACTGAGGTTTTTCCCCCAAGATTATAATGTGATTGAAGTTTTCAACACATCAACTCATTGTGTTCAAAACCAAAATAATACCTTCATTATCCAACTGGTTACCATGCCTTACATAATGGAGTTAGTACTTGTGAGTAGAAAGACTTTAGGTAATGGAAATATAAATAAGAATGTTTAACATAATATGCTAAAAATATTTTCATATTTAAATAACATACATAAAGGGTGTGCTTTCTGTGTTTTATATTATTGTGCAAATCCTTTTGCCCTTTAAAAGGCTGAAAATCTTGCCATCTGACTTATCATTTTAGAGTTATAAAATAGCATTTTTGTACAAAAGTCTATTCAGTTCACTCATTAGTTTAACATTCATTGAGTGCCTGCTGGGTGCAAGGGATTCAATTTATGCCTATTGATATCTGTGGACCAAGATACTAGTTTAGTTAAATACTTTTCCCTTAAATCTGTTAGGAAACACTTTGAAATACTTAAGTGCAAATTTTTTGTGTGTAAAATTTAGTTCTATCTTCATCTTTAGGTGAAGTTTTAAAGCACTTTGTAGTTCTCTATTGCCAACAGATTAATGTTTTATGTGTTGCCAATTCTTGCAACCACTGCCCAACCAACCTGTGGGTTGCAAATAAGAAAATTCCAAGCACGTTTCAAACAGGAACATTTTATTAAGACCCCTATCACCTGTTCATGCTCATTGTGTTTTTAGAATTTTTTTAAAAGCACTTTTTTCCATCACATTGTAGATGCCTGTATTCTCATTGGAAACGTCTGTTTAGCTTTATAAGACATTTTGCTGAAATATGAAATTGAGCCTTATTGACAATTAAGTGCTTATTGCAGCAGGTGGTCAAAGAGTGACTAATACATGACCCATTAAGAGTGTAACTATGTCTGGACCGTTCCTGAAGTTTTCTTACCAACAATACCATCATGCCTTGAGTGTTCATTTCTCCCAAGTGCTATTCCTTAAACATGAGTTTACCAATTGTCTAATTATGCAATAAAAATTGCTTTGAGATGGCTAACTGCCCACAAAACTGGTGAAAATCAAACTCGAAATGCTTATAAAACATAACTTTCTTCCTGTGTTTGCATCTGTTGAAAGTCTTACAGATGGGAGGAAGCAGGTGTCCCTCCTCAATTTTTCAGATGTTCTGAAAGGAAGATAATTGTTAGCCAGATGGGTAAGCTTCTCTATCATTAAGTTGTGAATCCCTCATAATGAGGGAATTAAACGTATTTATAAAGACACTGCCCTCTAAAAATTTCCTCGGATCTCTTAAGAGTAGTCTTGGTCCTGAACGTACAGTGTTACCCTTGTGTTAAAGGGTGATCCAGACATGAGAAGCAACTAGTTGGTGCATAAGAAGGCCCTACTTGGCTATTTCATATCTACCTATAATTGACCAAAATTTTTTTAGGCCAACAATCGTCATCTAGCTTTGCTCCTTCTAGTGCAAGAAACTTGTAGGCTGGGTCAGTAGTTCAACTGCTAAACAGTCATTAGTCATTGTGCATGTTAGATTTCTTTCAACTATAAAACAAATTCCAGTTTCTATTTACTTATTCATTGTGACAGTATTACTAAACAGGTAAGGATGGGAATATTTTGTTATACCGTGTATAGTGAATGTATTGTATTGTGTCTGTGAAAACTGTGCTTTAAATTATATTTTCATATGTTTTGTTCGGGACAGAGCACATTAAGTCTGAAAGCAACAGAGGTTTGTTTTAGAACTGAAGGCAACTAAATAAAATTCCTGTCAAGAAAAGCTGCTTGTAAATGAAATCACATTTAAAATAAACTGCCTCTGACCCAAAATAAACATGGCTCTTTATTTTCATTAGCATCCATTATCAAGGCCAGTATCCAGTTTGCCACAGAAACGAATATCCATTCAGTACCTTGCTTTTAGGGTGCCCATTTTTTGCATTCAGCTGACACATGTAGATGTCATCGATGTTTTGCATGAATCACATTGTTTTTTCTATCAATAGTAAACTACTTATAAGCCTGGGGCTATAAGCTACTATTCAAAGTATACTTTTAGGTTAGCATGGTCTACAATTATTAACTGTTCCTACTGTTGAACATATTTTACCTGAGTATATTCTGCTTAGCCTATAACCTATCCTGAAGCTTAAAACGTGGATTCCTCACAACAGCATCCCAGATCTGCCATGTCCTAACATCTGGCACCTGACTGCCTAATACTGTTTTGCCCCAGACTCAAACCTTTTACAAGAGTTCAGTGATACACAAATACAAGTCAGATGGTGTATATACAATTTACATATAGCACTTCATAGTATCTTAGATAACTAGTATGCTTAAGACAAGCTTAAGTATTTTAATAACTACAAAAACAAAAAAAGTCTATTTTAAATTAACATTTATATTCTAAAAGAGTACTATATTTCATAAAATTTAAGACCCAGGACCAAAAAGACATTCAAGATGATCACAAATAGATTTGAGTGAAATTACATACCTCTAAAAATGTGTCCACTTTAATGTCAATACTATACACATCAAAGACATAAAAAATACATTACTTTGATTTGGGTTTATGCATTACATGTGTAATCACTGAGAACATTTTTTTACTCTTATCAGGAAAATGAGGGGAAAAAAAATACATTTTCTGTGATTTTTATACCACAACCACCACTGTTGAGTAGATCATTTAATATAAAACAATTACACCAACATATCTTGTTCCATTTCCCCATCAGACAGAAATACAACTTTAGGATGGCTTTAAAATAATTATTCAGGTATTCTCAAGTTTTTCAGTCATAAAATTAGCAAAATATGCTTTCTATTAATTCCTAAAGCAAACATCTCAAATATAAAAGGACAGTTGCTATCACTGCAATCTTGCAAACATGTGATCTCATTCTACATGCAGCTCCCTTTCTAAAGAGGATTAAAAATTTTTTTCATGGGCTAAATTATGAAGTTTCTGTATTCAAAGAATTACTTTGCAAGACTTATGATAAATTCTTTTTACTACATAATTTTTAAGTCATGCTTAAGCAACAAGGTCAACAATCTTGTAAATATTCTGCTAAATAACACTATACATTTTTTTTTTCCCCAGTGTGGTAACACTAAAATAATCCCTATTTCCTTCATTCATATAATTTTGCAAAATGGGAAATAAATATACAAACACAGAAGAATTTCCTAAGCAGGTAAGAGTAACAGAGGTTAAAATTACATTTATTGATAGTGTTAAGCCAAAGACTGACCCTGACCCTAGTAACACCAAACTCAAAGTAGCTATTGGTCAAAAAGTGCGCTAGAGGGTACATGGAAGTGACACCTTGTGGTCTCCTTAGTGCTCCTTGAGGTGATTTTTTTTTTTCAACTGTTAAACTGTATTATTAACTCCTAATACAAATGTAACTAGTCAAAATTTAAAACATTCTGATCAAAATGGGTCTGTACATGCCTTTCAAACACCTGCTGGTCATAGTCAGGAGGGAACTGCTCGCTGCACATTGGGCACACCTTCCAGTGACTTTCAACATGTTCTTCGAATTTGCTCTGATCATAGTTGGGAGGGAACATTAATTCACAGAGTGGACATTTCTTCTGAACATCAAAGCTTGAGGAAATAAAATGAAAGAATTACATGTCTGATAAGATTTCTAACAGCAGTCATCTTCAGATATGGTAAGACTGCATTTATCTAGTTAATATCAGTATCAGCTTACCTTGAAACTCTTCAGTTACTCCAGGAACCTCTTTTTCTTGGTCCTAAAAGCTTGCTATTGACAACTGTGTAACCCACTTATAAAGCCGCTAAATTTATTTTACAACTAGATTGACAAAAACCTTTTCTCATCAAATCGAAAAAATACAATTAATGAGGCTCAGTGACAAGAATTCTTCAATTGTTAACTAACAGAATATAATATGCCTTTTGTAAAACTATACAGATTAACTGAGCTTGTCATTTCCCAACAGCGCTCACTCAGTTTACCAACCCAAGTTCACAGCACTGGCTCTCAAAGGGCTGCGTGTATCAGCACCATCTGACAGGCACTAAAATACATAGTGCTGGGCCCCACGACAAGAATTTTGAGTTCAGGAGGTCTGATTCATACACATTTCTAACTTTCAAGGACCATACCTTGAGAACCACTGGTAATCCCAGTTCTACACAGAAAAGAGAGAACTTACCTGGGATCAAAGCAAAAGCCTGTTCCATGCCCACGTAAATGCTGACTTGGAGGATCAGGAGCAGTGGGCACCTTCTCATCTTCCTAGGCAAAGAACAATTTTTGCAACTTTTGAGAAAAGTGAAACCAAACAGAAGTCCCTCAACTTAATCAAGCACTGTATAAAGGAAGGAAGATTATACTTTAAAAAACTTTACTTCTGTTATCAGATTTTCCTGTAAACAGAAGTTTGAAAGTAATTTGTGTTTACAGAGTATTTCACTGTGGACTAAGTCTTACCTTGAAATAAAAAGCAATCTTCAGTGGAATGGAGAGTGTACTACACCAGAGTGTGTGAACGAATGAAGATCAATAGACTTCTGACCTATATGTAGGTAACTTTACTGCATTTTTATCATCCATACATTGGCCACTTTCATAAAAATCTTAAGACTATATTATTTTCCTATTATTCTCATTAAATACCTACTAGTGTGTAAGACAGGCAGGATCTCTGACAATATACATCCACTGTACAATACGTAGAAATTAAAGGAAAACCAGCAATATCTATGAGGTTTGTGTGTGTATTTTGTTGGCAAATACATGAGAAAATTCAACTGGAAAACCGTGTTAAAAGCAAAGCAATGCACCAAACTACAAGTCTCAAAAACCCTGTTGTAAAATAATCAGATTAATTTTTTTTAATATATAACTACCTGATGAACAGATTATCAAGGTAGCCTGCTGATAACCCTGTACATCTGAGTTGGGATCAAAACCAAAATGCTGGTTTGGATTTCCATGCCTGCATCCCAATGGTCACTTTACAGACTTGCACATTGCTGCTACATCAACAAGGGCGAGGATGGCAGAACAGCTGTTACTCTGACAATTATCCCCTCCTGAAATGGGTTGGGGGGTGGGGTAACACAAGGCTCCCCACTCTCCCCCGCCCATGTGCTTCACCTGAGAAAACACTTCTGTTGGCAAATGATTCCCTTAGGCTATACTTGAGCAAAAGAAAAACAGGATTAGTAATCTAATAGGAGATTGAGAAGCTGAGGAATATTGGACAAGTACTTCGTATACTTCAAAAATTAAAAGTCTTTAACTAAAATCCAGTTTTTAAATCTAAACATACAAAGAGGGAAGATGATGCATAGTTGAATCTGCTAAGCTTAATATGTATGGCAGGTAAATTGTGATTCTGTGCCACATTACTCTGGCTGCCAGATTTAGGCCTTCCAGTAACAATACCTGAAACATGAATCGGCTTAAACAACTACATATAAGATAGTGAACAAAATTTTCTCATATATATAAAATATATTAATTTTTTAAATTTTGAAATGCTATTTAAGAAAATAAAAACATGAAAGGTCTCTTCATATTCTACATTTAGAAATTCTTCGAGAGATATTTATAATAAAATACAACCTTCTAGTGCCAAATATATTAATGGAGCCAAAAATCTCATAACTACCTTTGTTTGTTTTTTTTCTAGTAACAGCTATTTTTCTGGGCTGCAAAATCACTGCATATGGTGATTGCAGCCATGAAATTAAAAGATGCTTACTCCTTGGAAGGAAGTTATGACCAACCTAGATATAGCACCTTCAAAAGCAGAGACGTTACTTTGCCAGCAAAGGTCCGTCTAGTCAAGGCTATGGTTTTTCCTGTGGTCATGTATGGATGTGAGAGTTGGACTGTGAAGAAGGCTGAGCGCCGAAGAATTGATGCTTTTGAACTGTGGTTTTGGAGAAGACTCTAGAGAGTCCCTTGGACTGCAAGGAGATCCAACCAGTCCATTATAAAGGAGATCAGTCCTGGGGGTTCTGTGGAAGGACTGATGCTCAATAAAGCTGAAACTCCAGTACTTTGGCCACCTCATGCAAAGAGCTGACTCACTGGAAAAGACTCTGATGCTGGGAGGGATTGGGGGCAGGAGGAAAAGGGGACGACAGAGGATGAGATGGCTTGATGGTGTCACCGACTCGATGGACATGAGCTTGAGTGAACTCCGGGAGTTGGTGTTGGACAGGGAGGCCTGGCATGCTGCAATTTGTGGGGTCTCAAAGAGTCGGACACAACTGAGCAACTGAACTGAACAGCTTATACTAATTTATTGCCTCCATGAATCAGCTAACAATAGAGTCTGATGCAAAGGTGCTAGATTCAGACCAACCTATCAGACCTGTTAACCCAACTGATAAAATGTGGACAAGGGGATTAAAAAAAAAGCAATTTATATTTTCTAAGCCATATATAATTTGGTAAGGATAACTCTCTTATTCTATTTTCTACCAGAATAAAAGAGTAGAGGGACTCGAGTAGAATTCTAGATAGAATAATGAGACATTCATGAAATAAGAAACCACCTACTCAGAGAATAGGTTAAGTATGTAATAAAATCTGAGGAGTCCATTAATATAATATAGTCCCTGGCAGTCTTGTCACGCACAAGGACCAAGTTTTCACTCACAAATACAGTTACTCCATTTTATTCATTGAGCTTGGGTATTTCCAAACCATACTAGCTTATATACAACAAATTAGGGAAATGAGGCTATTAAGGCAGGCTCACTGCCAGCAACAAAAAAAGGCTACTGGTAAAAAAGAGAAAGGTAGGCAAGAACCAAAAACATCCAACAGGATTTCAACACTGCATCATACAGCTTTACTATATACATTAAAAGAATGTGAGGACATCATTCAACACTGATTTTTTAATTAATAAACTTCAAATTTATTAGTATTCTAGTTTAGAAAGCTTTCACTTAAAATAATCAAGTTTTAGCACTGAAAGCTGTCAACTCAAAAGGATTCTGAATGGCAGGTTTTAAAATGTAAGTACCTAGGTATTTTCACAAAACTGCTTAATACCACACTGAAATGTATTTATGAACAATTGCAAATAATTAAATTTTCCTTTAAATATTTTCAATAGAATTTTAATCTACAAAGGCCTAAGCCACCTACTTGTTCATATACCTTTAGACCCATCAGCATAACGCTCTTTCTAGTGCAAACGGGTTTTTAAGCAAAGGAAATATATTACTGTAAACTGAAGCCCTACTTGAAACCCAGAACTTCTTACAGGATGCTCAATTCAAAATCTAGTGTATAAATATATTCTTGTTTTTTATCAAGGCATGCTGCTGCTGCCGCTAAGTCGCTTCAGTCGTGTCCACCTCTGTGCGACCCCATAGACAGCAGCCCACCAGGCTCCCCCGTCCCTGGGATTCTCCAGGCAAGAACGCTGGAGTGGGTTGCCATTTCCTTCTCCAATGCGTGAAAGTGAAAAGTGAAAGTGAAGTCGCTCAGTTGTGTCCAACTCTTAGCAACCCCATGGACTGTGGCCCATCAGGCTCCTCCATCCATGGGATTTTCCAGGCCAGAGTACTGGAGTGGGGTACCATTGCCTTATCAAAGCATATCACGAGTTTAATCTCTTAGACAATAAGATACATTAAAATCATACTAAATTCAAAACACAATCATGATCATAAAAATATAATTACTGTATGATACAACAATTCCATTTCTGGGTATATGTCCAAAAGAACTGAAAACACGAACTCAAATAGATGTATTGGTACACTTATGGCCATATCCACATTATTCACAATAGCCTAACGGTGTAAACAATTCAAATGTCTACCAATGGATGTGTGGATTAACAAAATGTGGCATATACATACAATGTATGGTGTACACATACATTATTTAGCCTTAAAAAGGAAGGAAATTCTGACACGTTATAACATAAATGAATCTTGAAGACATATGTTAAGTGAAATAATCCTACCACAAAAAGATAAACACTATATATGATTCTCCTTATATGAGGTATCTGCTGCTGTGCTGTACTTAGTCGATCTGTCATGTCCGACTCTTTGCAACACCATGGACTGTAGCCACCAGGCACCTCTGTCCATGGGGACTCTCCAGGCTACTGGAGTGGTTGCCATGCCCTCCAGGGGATCTTCCAAACGGAGGGATCAAACACAGATCTCCCACATTGCAGGCAGATTCTTTACCATCTGAGAAACCTAGGAAACCCAAGAATACTGGAGTGGGTAACCTATCCCTTCTCCAGGGAATCTTCCTGACTCAGGAATCCAACCAGGATCTCCTGCATTGTAGGTGAATTCTTTACCAGCTGAGCTACCAGGGAAGCCCTAGGTACTAGAATAATCAAATTTGACAGCTGACAGGCTGAAGCGGAGGGAAGAATGGAATTGCCATTTAATAGAGTTTCTGTTTTGTCAAGATGAAGAGAGTTCTCAAGACTGGTTGCACAACAATATGAATATACAGTTGACCACCGAACAATAAGGATTTGAACTGCGCAGACCCACCTATATGTGGGACTTTCTCAGTAGTAAATCCTGCAGTGCTACATGATCTGCAGCTGGCTGGATCCTCGAGTGTGGAGCCATGGATATAGGAGAAAGTGCAGATACAGGGGACCAATAAGTTATACTCAGATTTTTAACTGCATTGAGGGTTGGCACCCCTAACCTCCACGTTGTTTAAGGGTCATCTGTACTTAGTGCTATAGAACCATGTATTACAAAATAATACATAGTTAAGTTTTGCCAAGTCAAGTTTTGCCAAGTTAAGATGGCAAATTTTACATTATATGTATTCAACCACAATAAAAACTGCAATCGTAATCAAACCATCAATATGCACCCAGTTACACCATTTGAATCATTAGGATTCAGATAATCCAGCATTTCTCAACCTTTGCCAGGAATTATTAATTGAAATAATTTAGATATCACTGTTTGTTTAGGTGCTTAGTCATGTCCAACTCTTTGCAACAACCGCCACCCCCCCCCCCCCACCATGGACTATAGCCCACAAGGCTCCTCTGTTCATGGAATTTCCCTGGCAAGAATACTAGAATGGATTGCCATTTCCTTCTCCAGGGGACCTTCCTGACCCAGGGATCAAACCCGTATCTCCTACAGTGGCAGGCAGATTCTTTACCACTGAGCCGTTAAGCAACTAGAACTTTTACTAAGTTGATAATTATTACTTTAGCTCAAAACCATCCTTTAAGAAACATCTGCTAAGGCCAAAACCAACACATAAGAACAGAGTACCAATAACTCTGGGTAACTATTACATAAAGTTTTAAATAAATGTTTATCTTTATCCCTCATAACTCTGTATTATTAATACCAGTCAACATCCTCTTTTCATGAGATGTTACTATTCAAACTCCTCCAAACTTCCATGAGTTTGAGCAAACTCCGGGAGACAGTGAAGGACAGGGAAGCCTGGTGTGCTGCAGTCCATGGAGTCACAGAGTTGAACACAACTTAGCAACTGAACAACAAACATCCATTTCCTGTAATATGTCAGTGAAGGAATATCAACTGAATTTATAACTATAAAGATATTTTTAAAAAGGAAAATAATTTTATAAGATCTCTATTACTTTTCAATTGTCACTTTTCTCAGATACATGCACCCCTATAGTCATAGAAGCACTGTTTACAATAGACAAGACATGGAAACAACCTAAATGTCCACTGACAGATGAACAGATAAAGGTGATGTATATATACACACACAATAGAATATATAATATATATTATAAATATATATAATCTACTGTATATATACACACTAAATATGTACACACACAATCACAATACAATATGTAGTAGTGCTCAGTTGCTCAGTCAAGTTTGACTCTTTGCAACCACAGGTTCCTCTATCCATGGAATTTTTCAGAGAATACTGGAGTGAGTTGCAATTTCCAGTCATAAAAAGAGTGGCCATTTGCATGTACACAGATGGACGTAGATATTATCATACCAAGTGAAGTCAGAAAGAGACAAATACTAAAATATGACACAAATAAAACTCATCTATGAAACAGAAACAGACTCACAGAGAACAGACTTGTCGCCATAGGAGGGAGAAGGGAGCTGGATTGGGAGTTTGGGACTAACAGATGCAAACTATTATATATATAGAATGGATAAACAACAAAGTACTATTGTATACTACAGGGATATTCAATATACTGTAATAAACCATAATGGACAAGAATGGCCGCAAAAATGTCACTCTTTTCCATATCCAAAAATTAACTCAAAATGGACCAAAGACCTAAATTAAAAGCTAGAGCTACCTTAGATAAATCAATGGTTTCTGAGATGTGGCACCAAAAGTGCAAGCAAAGAAAAAGGATAGGTAAGTTTGACTTCATCAAAATGTAAAACTTTGTGCTGCAAAAAATACCACCAAAAAGAATGAAAACACAACCCACAGATGGGAGGCAAGATCTTTTAAGTCATCTATCTGGCAAGGGACAAATAGTTCTATTTTAAAATGGCCAAGAGACATAGGTATTTTCCCAAAGAAAATATACAAACAGCCAACAAGCATGTTAAAGATGCTCAACATTATCAGCCATCAGGTAAAAGGAAATCAAAGTCACGGTGATGCACCATTCCACATAGCTCCTCTGAAAATAACAGATCCTTCTGAGAACAAAAACTAAAAAGCTCATCAGAAAAAAAATGTCTATATCAAAATTATCTCTCTTCAGTTGGGGGATTCACAGTGAAGGATTCATGGTAGCTGCCAACAAAACTGCATACTAGATTCACAGTGAAGGATTCATGTAGAAAGCTGCCAACAAAGGACACATTAATAGAACGTGTGAGCCTCAGTCTTTCAGACATAAAGGAGAAGGAGGTAAAGCTAGTACAGGTGGAAGGGAAACACATTCTATAAAGACATGAAAACAACTGGAAAGTGAGATGTGTGTTAAAGAAAGTAATTCAGCCTTGCCCGATGGACTTTGGTCTAAACATCCTAGTGTACTCAAACTTTATTAAGCATATGATCACTAAAAGATTTTGTCTGATTCTCTGTAGATCTGGAGTGGAGGTAAAGAGTCCTCATTTCTAACAAGTTCCCAGGAGATGACAATGGTGTTGACCCAATAATATTTTAGGGTAGTAAGGGTTTTTACTATGATTCCAAAAAGTGTGCAGAAGGCTAGGGCACCAAAGCAAATTCACAGAGGTACCATGGATTATTTTTAATTTTCTAATTGTCAGATACCATGTAAACAACTAGTTTAAGACAGCTCACAGTTTCAACATTAGACAGTGCTATGTTCCTTTCGATGACATCTTATCCTTAAGATTTTGGCAGTTGCTAAGATATAAAGCAGGTGCCTGGTGAAAACCACTCTGAAATAGAAAATGAAAATGGCTTCAATCTGACTTCAAGGTTTGAGAAGTCATCTGGTGGTCAACAGCCACATATATCCCATTTGGAACAGGTTATTTAAGAAAAATATGACTTTCTTTCATGTGTATTTTTTTTAATGGTTAATTACTACACATTTGTTAGGAAATCATTAGTAGTTCTTTTGGCCTATGAGGTTCTATGAAAAAAAAATTTACTGAGATGCTGAAGGTGCCATGAACTGAGAAAGTTTGGGAACCTCTGATTTAGATAGATTGATAGGTGGTAAAACCACAGCTTCCACAGTCCAACTAATGAGGCTGTAGTACACTTATCAGCTGTATGAGCTGAAGCAAGCCTGTTAGTATCTCTGCTTCCTCCATTTTCAAATAGAAATAGTAACAGTTCCTACCTCATAGGACAGCTATGGAGAGTTAATATATTAAAACATTAGCTGTCAAAACTACAGAAACATCTGTAGCTATCACCATCATAATTACAGTGTTACAGTCACTGCTATTACAACTATTAGGTAAAGGGGAGTGAGTCATAAAAGGCTTTTTGATCTGATAGAAACGAAAGTTTTTGGTGCAGAAGGGAGGGAATTGTGGCAGTATGGGGGATATGGTGCAATATAACTAGAGGGGCCTGTAAGTGTAGCTGCTTCAGCCCCAACTCAAAGGTGCTAGGTCCCATGGCTGTTAAATACTTCCAAGGGCAAAGAACCAGAGAAAAGGAACAGGTCAACTCAAATCTGCTTTCTTTATTCTAACTAAAATGACTAAAATATTTCATGTGCAAGTGATTTTTGTTGTTGTAATGACAAAAATTAAAAAAAAAAAAACAGGTCTGAATATAATGAAAATTAGTTTGTCTAATGTGAAAAATTTTCTGATAGCTAAATACAATTACCAAAATGTGCCTATTAAGAGCCCTTCTATCTCATTATCAAATTTAAGCATGTCAGCAAACGAGCACAAGATTCTAACACTGTTTCTCATGGGTTTGCAGGAGGGCAAAGCACACAGATCAGAAAGAACATTCTGCTAATTAAACTGAAGCAGATGACTACAGTAGAGAAGGGCTTGTCACATGTAACATCTGTGCCAAGAATGATCAGATTAAATATGCAAAATGTGAAGTGAAGGTGTGAAAAAGCAGTAAGATAATACTCTAGACTTCAAATAGGCTACAAAAGTTCTGACAGTTTTCCTAATTATTCCCAGTAATGGACACAGGAGGCCAAAAGGCAGGAGAGAGAAATACATTTTTTTCCATTATGGGTATTGAGCTCTAGGGCTGAAATCATGCCTGTCTGAACACTGATCAGTTTCTGCAAAGGTTAATAGCAATTAAATGCAGCAAACTAGATTAAATGAGAAACAGGTCATGATACCACTGTACTTGCAAAGAGCACGATAAAGCATTTCTTTTAAATTCTTAATGCACAGAAAATCCAACAAGAGCTGCTATAAGAAAAAGGTCTATTAAATGGTAAAGAAATCTCCTAAATGAAAAAAAGAATGTCATGCTACATTAACTGATTCAATTGCCATCAGTCCATCAGTATTGTGCTGCCGAGATTAAATACAAATGATGTCTACAAGAGTATTTCTCTAAAAAACTATGATACACACACTTCTTCCTCTAAGCTAAAGATAACAAAGAGTTCACCTTATAATTTAAAATGGGATATATTAGTTACATGCAAAACTGAAAAGATGCACACCAGAGGATAATATTGTCATTAACACTTTGCTTCTTCCAATCTAAAACATCTATAATCAAAAGAATATAGTAAATTACTCTGATAATTAAGATTAAACCATCTATGACTACAGTTAATAATGTATTATATATTTGAAAGTTGCTGAGAGCAGACCTTAAATCTTCTCATCACAAAGAAAAAAATTATAACTGTAGATGATAGATGTTAACTAGACTTATGTTATTTTGTAGTATACACAAATACCATTATGTTGCACACCTCAAACTACTATGTTACAGGTCAACTGCGGCTCAACTTTTAAAAAAATTTTAAGATGAAATTATGTTGGGGGCTTCCCTGGTAGCTCAGTGGTATAAAACCCACCGGCCAATGAAAGAGACACAGGTTTGATCCGTGATCCAGGAAGATCCCACATGCTGCAGAACAAACTACACCCATGCATCACAACTACTGAGCCTGTACTCTAGATCCCAGAAAGCATGAGTACTGAGCCCAAGTGCTGCAGCTACTGAAGCCCAAGTACCCTAGAGCCCGTGCTCTACAACAATAGAAGCCACCACAATGAGAAGCCTGGACACCACAACGAGAGAGTAGCAACTACGTGCCACTTTTTGAGAAAAGCCTTCACATCAACAAAGACCCAGCACAAAAATAAAATTATAAAAAATGATTCTTGGGAGAATGAAGATTTATAATGAACATCATTTTTAGAAAAAGATTAAACTATCTTATAACTACAATATTCTGAGATCATTCTCCAAATAAATCCTAAAATATCCTTCTGAAACTTAGTCAAAAAGATGAAGCAAGCAATCATGTATACACACAAGCACACATATTCTCTCTTCCCACACACACGTAACTCTCTACACCGGACAAAAATAAAAGAGACGAGCTCAGAAAATGGAAATTCAATTTACTTTACTATCCTCAGGGTCTTCTAAACCATCAGGGCGGCTTAGGTTTCGAGCGGGCTGGCTGCAGACAACATTATCCTCCAGTCCCCAAGAGGGTACTCTCACAGGTGGCCTTTGGATTTCATCTGGGTAAAAAGCACCATCTGCTCCATCTGAAATAAAAATTTTGGAAAGGTAGGGTAAAACCTGGTCCTAGAATTAGAATCCCTGTCTATTGCAAGGATGAACAAAATATAAAGAACCATTTTAGTGTATCCAAAAAATGTCTTTCTTTTTAACCCAAATGACCTTTAAACTATGTGTAATAAGCAAATAGACTCCTCATTCACGGTGTATCGCTTCTAGATGAAGCCAGTTAAACATTAAAACTGCTTGTTATAAAACAAGATTTCTATTAGAGTTGATTATACCAACAGAACAGTTCTCTAATCCCACAAAGATACAAACAAAAAAAAAAAAAACCTCCGTATTTGGCTAATGTCAACAAAAATAGTTTTAATAACCTCTTGTTTCTGGTGTTGCATAAGGATTACCATACTGCAGAACTGGTTGTGTATTTGACACTGCAGGAACATGACCACTTTTCTCTGAGCTTGTTTTGAGACACTGTGAGATCTGATGAGGACTTTGGGAATTCTGACCTTCCAATTTCCTTTCTGCTTGATTTTCTACACTTCTTTTATGTTCCTAAAATTAACAAAAAAGAAGGTGAAAAAGCAAAGCAACTGAGTATTTTATAACAAGAAAAGCTTAAACATTTAGCCAAAATATTACAATGATTTCCCTATTATATTTAAAGGATACAGTTGGAAATGCTGGTTCTCAACTTCTCATACATGTCCCTTCCACATTTAACAGAACTAGAAAGCAAGGCAAAGCCCAATATATATTTTCAAATTGTGCCAATTAAAGTACCCTTTTCATTGAGCTGAGGGGAAATTATGAATCTCTTATAATTTAGCTATTAGTAAAAATCATAAAGCAAAAATCAACCCAGACTACTTCCCTAGTAAATTCTATCAAACATTTTAAAAAATATATTAATCCTATATTAATACAGGATTAAAAAACTCTTACCAGAACACTTTCTCAGCTTACTTTTATAAGGCCAGTATTATCCTGATATCCAAACCACTGACATCACAGAAAAACTGCAGACTGAAACTGCAGACCCTCATCAATACTAATGTAAAAATCCTCAACTTAAGAAATCAAATTCAATATTAAAAAATAATATATCATGACCAAGTGGATTTTATCACAAGAAAGCAAAATTAGTTTAACATACAAAAATCAATGCAATTCACCATGTTCACAGACTAAAGGAAAAACTGATCATTTCAATAAATTTACAAAGAAATATTTTACAAAATCCAACATGCATTTATGGTTTTAAAAAAATAAAGTGAAGTTAACAAAAACCAACAGTGAATCTTAATGGTAAAAAACTAAGTGATTCTATCTAAGATCAACTATTAAGGTAAGAAGGTCTGCTAACCACTTCTATGAAACATTATACTGGAGGTACTAAACAGTGTTAAGATTAAGGCAGACAGATTGGAAAGGAAGAAGTAAAACCATCTTTATTAACAGATGACATGATCATAGAAGTGGGAAAATCCTAAGGAATCTACTAGAACTAGGAGAATGAGTTAATTTAGCAAGGCTGCAGTATATAAGGTCAACATAAAAAAAAAAAAAACCAACCAACTGTATTGTCAGCAACACACAACTGAAAAATGAAATTTTTAAAATTCTTTTTATTTTAAAAACCATTAATAGATAAAAATTAAATACTTAGGAATAAATTTAGCAAAAGATGTACAAGGTCTATAAACTAAAGACCACAAACATTACTGAGAGATACAGAAGAGAGGCTCAACAAATGGAGAAATATATCACATTCATGGACTGAAAAACCTATATTTATACTATTAATTTCCCCTCAGATTGAGTCACAGATTCAAAATTCCAGCAGGTTTTTGTATCAATTGACAAACTTGATTCTAAAATGTACATGGAAACACAGAAGTGCTGAACAGCTCATTTTTAAAAAGCAGAACCTGAAAACTTACACAATCTGATTTCAAAACTTATTATAAAAGCTATAGTAATCAACTGAGTAATTTGGGCATAAGTATAAATAATAGACCAGGCATAGGCAAACTTTTTCCATAAAGAGTCTAATGGTAGATATTTCAGCTTTGTAGAACAGTCTGTCACGGCTTCACAAATCTATCTCTGCTGTTGTCACAGACAATTACCTAGAAGTGAATGGACATGGCAATGTGCTTTAATAAAACTTCATTTACAAAAACAGACCACAAGCCAAATTCAGATGTAGACTTTAGTATGTTGACCCTAATATAAATAAAACAGAAGAGATCCCAAAAATATATCCATACTCATTGCCAATTAATTTTCAAAGATGAAGATACAATTCAGTGGTGGAAAACACATTCTTTTAGACATCTGATGCAAAAAAAAAAAAAAACAACAACCTGGCTATCTGCATATAAATAAAAATTTTTTGACTGTCATCCCATACACAGAACTTTAAATAAATCATAAATCTAAATTTAAGAGCTGAAAATATAAATATACTAGATGAAAATATAGGAGAAAAATCTTTGTAACTCTGGGTTAGGCAAAAATTCCATATAGGACAAATATAGCCTGAACCATTAAGAAAAATATTGCTGAACTGTACTACTTCAGAATTAGCAGCTTCTGCTCTTCAAAAGCTAGTTTCTTTTAAAAATGAAAAGATGAGCCACAAATTGGGATAAAGTATTTCCAAAATATCTAACAAAAGAAATTGGATTTGGAATATATTTTTTAAAACTCCAAACCAAAAACCAAAAAAGATAACCCAATTTTAAAAATTAGGTAAAAGATATGAACAGACATTTCACAAAAGAATATATATGAATGGCCTGCGGGCACAAGAAAAGATACTGAGCATCACCAGTTAGTCATCAAGGACTATTCAGGAAAAAAAAAAAATTCTTAAAAGATATATACACCCCAATATTTATAGCAGCACTATTTAAAATAGCCAAGATATGCATGAAAATAACCTAAGGCTCATCAACAGATGACTGGATTAAGATGCTGTGTATGTGTATATGCAAGCACTTGATGAAATAAGTCAAAGATAAATACTATATGGTATCACTTATATACACATGAATCTAAAAAATATGCACAACTGTACATACAAAAAAGAAACAAACTCACAGATATAGAAAACTGTGGTTACCAAAGGAAAAGGACAAATTAGGGGTACGAGATTACAGATGCAAGTTATTATATATAAAATAAACAACAAGGATTTACTGTGGGGCATAGGGGCATCCATTATCTTGTAATAACCTATAATGGAATATAATCTGCAAAAATACTGAATCACTATGCTGTACACCAAAAACACAATAATGTACATCAACTATACTTCAATTTAAAAAAAAATTTTAAGGTTAACATTAAGAAATAATAATAATTTAAGAAAACCCTAGTACAGAGAAATTAAACTATAACTGTAACAAGGCAACCCTACATAGCCAATAGGATGACTATAATTAAAAACTGACAATACCAAGGGCTAGTAACTGGAATGCTCATACACTGCAGTGGGAATGCAAAGTGGTACAGCCTCTTTGGAAAACAATCTGTTTCTTAAAAACATACACATACCACACAAGCCAGCAATTCCCTTCCTAAGTATATACTCAAAAAAGGAAAAACAAAAGCCATATCCACAGAAAAACTTGTAAGAGAATGTTCATAGCAGTCTTAGATCATAACCAAAACATGAGAAATAATTTGAACGTCCATCAGCTAGTAAAAGGATTAATGTCCATAATCAACGAGTGAATAAATTCTGTATGATCATATTTTTATGAAATGCTAGAAAAAGTAAAAGTATAAAGTAAAAGAAAGCAGATCAGTGGTTGTCTGGGAATGGGGGTAGTTGGAGGAACTGAGTACATATGAGCACATATATGTGCAGCAATAAAACATTCTATAGTTTGAATGTAATGATAGTTACAGAACTATGTATTTGTCAAAATTCATTGTATTGCATTTAAAATGGGTGAATTTTATCGTATGTCAATTGCACCTCAATAGAGCGGTTTAAAAAAATAAAATCAACCAAAAATATTAACAAAGGATGTGAGGATGAAAATTTTCATCTGTAAAGTAATATTTAGCTGGTTTTGCTGACTGTCATCCCTTGGGAGTACTCAAGATGAGACTTTGTTAAATTTTTACCTATAAAGTGACCTTAAAATAGGGTAAGTGACCTTAAAATGAAGTAAGTCATTGACAGCAAAACTAGTTTGTGTGTTAGTTGCTCAGTCGTGTCCGACTCTTTGTGAGCCCCATGGACTATAGCCCGCCAAGTTCCTCCAAATTCTCCAGGCAAGAATACTGGAGTGGACTGCCATCTCCTGCCCCCGGAGATCTTCCTGGAGCAGGGATCAAACCCAGGTCTTCTGCATTACAGGCAGATGCTTGACCATCTGAGCTACTAGGGTAGCCCTGAGAGCAAAATTGGTAAACATGAAAAATGCAAGTCAGTTTAGGCTTGAGAAAAGAAATGGAAATTAAAAGTTCTTCCTAAGCACGTGAAAGCCTCCTGATGAAACAAAGCCTCCTGATGAAAGTGAAAGTGGAGAGTGAAAAAGTTGGCTTAGAGCTCAACATTCAGAAAACGAAGATCACGGCATCCGGTCCCATCACTTCATGGCAAATAGATGGGGAAACAGTGGAAACAGTGTCAGACTTTATTTTTCTGGGCTCCAAAATCACCGCGGATGGTGACTGCAGCCATGAAATTAAAAGACACTTACTCCTTGGAAGGAAAGTTTTCATAGCATATTGAAAAGCAGAGCTATTACTTTGCCAACAAAGGTTCGTCTAGTCAAGGCTATGGTTTTTCCTGTGGTCATGTATGGATGTGAGAGTTGGACTGTGAAGAAGGCTGAGCGCCGAAGAATTGATGCTTTTGAACTGTGGTGTTGGGTAAGACTCTTGAAAGTCCCTTGGACTGCATGGAGATCCAACCAGTCCATTCAAAAGGAGATCAGTCTGGGTGTTTTTTGGAAGGACTGATGCTAAAGCTGAAACTCTAATACTTTGCCCACCTCATGCAAAGTGCTGACTCATTGGAAAAGACTCTGATGCTGGGAGGGATTAGGGGCAGGAGGTGAAGGGGACGACAGAGGATGAGATGGCTAGATGGCGTCACTGACTCGATGCACGTGAGTCTGGCTGAACTCCGGGAGTTGGTGATGGACAGGGAGGCCTGGCATGCTGCGATTCATGGGGTCGCAAAGAGTCAGACACAACTGAGCAACTGAACTGAACTGAACTGAAGCATGTGAAAAGAGTAAAGAAGGCATAAGAAATATAACATAATGCAGGATTGGTAAGTGAATGACTTACCTAGAACACAGGATTCATTTTAAAAGTAGAAGAAATATACCTAAAAACACAGCTCAAGGGCAATATGCCAGATCTGTCATACAGTTTAAGACCTACACCGTTTACTACAATGGGCCTATCAGATCCTGAACAGCAACACCACCACCATGAAATAGTTCTTAGTAAGGTTAATCTAGCAAACTATAGCGAGCACACTTGAATGTACAAACAATTAGGGAGGCAGCATGACATGGTGGACTGGAATCAGACCAAAATTTGCTTGTCAGCTCCAGTACAAATAACCCTGAGGAACTTACCTTCTGCAGGCCTCAGAGGACCACTGAGAAATAAGGGGATTGTTAAAACATAGCAGGCCCTCAATGGATATTCCCTCATCTCCTGCCAATCAAAAACCCCACTCACACTGCTGTAGTGATTCAGGATGTGACAATGTGAACAGAGAAAAAGGGAGAGAGTAAATTTTAAAAATATTTCAAAGATGATTCAAGAAAAGAGAGGGGGAAAGGCATGAAAGCAGCAAGAGAGTTAAGACATGAGAAAATACTTCTATAAAAGTACAAATCAATTTAAAGGACTATTTTTCTATAAGCAAACAATAAACTACTTAAATGAAGTCAGGGTTTCATCAAAAGATTTATACATGCACTATAATACAGTCAAGGAACATCATAGAGAATTTCAACCTACTGAAGAATTTAGGCTCATACTCCACTCCTTTATGATCAAAGATGCAATAAATCCTCTGCAAATAATATAAGGGTAAGAACAGGAGTAATAAGCAGCTTTGATTCCTCATGGGGGAAAATGGAGGCAGGCTAAACAAAACATAGGAACATGGACAAAATTGTTCTGATTGGGCTGTTTGGCAAATCAGAAGACTGAACTGTTAACTTAGAGAAGAGTCTTAAATTTATATTCACAACGCATCCACCTCCCTCCAAAGGATTTATGTTTAGAATTCAGGATATGCATGAACTTAGACGGAAAAAAAAACTGCATCTTTTCACTAACTTCTAACTTGAATTTATCATTTTCTTCAATTATGAATGCAGGCAAAAAACACAGCAGCAGTTGCACTGTGCTGTGCACCAACTGTAGCCTTTGTCACCCACAAAAATCACAGATTTACTCTAGACAGCTTCCATTAATCATTTATGCTGCTGCTGCTGCTGCTAAGTCACTTCAGTCACATCTGACTCTGTGCGACCCCATAGACAGCAGCCCACCAGGCTCCACCGTCCCTGGGATTCTCCAGGCAAGAACACTGGAGTGGGTTGCCATTTCCTTCTCCAATGCATCAAAGTGAAAAGTGAAAGTGAAGTCGCTCAGTTGTGTCTGACTCTTCACGACCCCATGGACTGCAGCCTAGGTTCCTCCGTCCATGGGATTTTCCAGGCAAGAGTACTGGAGTGGGGTGCCATTGCCTTCTCCGTTAATCATTTATATCTATAATACAAATAATACAAATATTACTCTTCCAGTCTCAAAAAGGAAGCAGATCATCTCGTAATATGAAATGAAATTCAGAAAAATTGCTAGTCAGGTACCTGATATTAAAGAACATTTTGAAACAGTTTTACTTTAAAGATATTTTTAATTTTTTCTCTGGTACTAGTCAATAAAATACTTCCCACCATCATTTTTATCATCCTTTGCCACTGTTCTTTCTGCTTTATTTCTTTTCTTTTTCCTTTTCAAATTTCTAGTAAGGGGGTTACACAGAATATCTGAAACAGTATGAAAATGGTAAATAATAAGCAGTGGTTTTGGGAATGACAGAAGCTATTTTAAGATATATTAAACTTCTAAATAAATTTAAATTGGTAAAGTTTCTAACTAAGATATACGAAATTACTTCATACTATTTAAAGTTACTTTTTAAATATATTTTTTATGATACTAGAGAGCAAGTTACTCTAAAAAAACAATGAATTTTTATTCACACGTATGTTCAATAACTATGTTATTGAGAAAGAGGAACCAGACATCAAATCGCTAACATTCACTGGATCATAGAGAAAGCCATGGAATTCCAAAAAGACATCTACCTCTGTTTCATCAACTATGCCAAAACCCTTGACTGTGTAGACCATAATAAACCGTGGAAAGCTCTTAAAGAGATGGGAATACCAAAGCATCTTACCTGTCTCCTGATAAACCTGTATGCAGGTCAAGAAGCAACAGTTAGAACCCTGTATGGAACAACTGATTCATTCAAGGTTGAGAAAGGAGTACGACAGGGCTGTCTGCTGTTACCCTGTTTGTTTAATCCATACACTGAGAACATCCTGAGAAATGCCAAGCCAGATGAGTTACAAGCTGGAATCAAGATAGGCAGGAGAAACATCAATAACCTCAGATACACAGATGATACCACTCTAGTGGCAGAAAGTGAAGAGAAACTGAAGAGCCTCTTGATGAGGTGAAGGAGGAGAGTGAAAAAGTCGGCTTAAAGTCAAATATTAAAAAAACTAAGATCATGGCTGCTGCTGCTGCTAAGTCGCTTCAGTCGTGTCCGACACTGTGCGACGCCACAGACAGCAGCCCACCAGGCTCCGCCGTCCCTGGGATTCTCCCGGCAAGAACACTGGAGCAGGTTGCCATTTCCTTCTCCAATGCATGAAAGTGAAAAGTGAAGTTGCTCAGTCGTGTCCAACTCTTCATGACCCTATAGACTGAAGCCCACCAGGCTCCTCCGTCCATGGGATTTTCCAGGCAAGAGTACTGGAATGGGTTGCCATTGCTGTCTCCAAGATCGTGGCATCCAGCCCCATTACTTCATGGCAAATAGATGGGGAAAAGGGGGAAGCAGTGACAGATTTCCTCTTGTGCTCTCAAATCACTGCGATGGTGACTGCAGCCGTGAAGTCAGAAGACGTTTGCTTCCTGGCAGGAAAGCTATGACAAACATAGATAGTGTGCTGAAAACCAGAGACATTACTCTGCCAGCAAGGTCCACATAGTCAAGGCTATGGTCTTCCCAGTGGTAACGTATGGTTGGGAGAGCTGGACCGTAAAGAAGGCAGAGCGCCAAAGAATTGATGCCTTCAAACCATGGTGCTGGAGAGTCCCCTGGATGGTAAGAAGATCAAACCAGTCAATCTTAAGGGAAATCAACCCTGAATACTAACTGGAAGGGCTAATGCTGAAGTTGAAGCCCTAGTATTTTGGTCATCTGATATGAACAGCTGACCCACTAGGAAAGTCCCTGATGCTGGGAAAGATGGAGGGCAGAAGAAGATGGCGATGGCTGGATGGCATTGCCAATACAATGGACATGAACTTGGGCAAACTTTGGGAGATGGTGAGGGAAAGAAAGGTCTGGTGTGCTGCAGTCCATGGGGTCACAAAGTTTGACACAATTGGGCGACTGAACAACAACAATGTTCAATAAATATTTATTGAGTATCTAATATGTGGCAGGCACTGCTCTCCAGGCACTAGAGATTCAGGTACAACCAAAACATGTAAAAATTCCTGCTCATGTGAAGTCTGTATCTAGAGCAGGGAAGATGGACAGGAAACAAAATAAGTAAAATATACATTCTGTTAGATGATGATTCATCTTTTTTTTTTTTTTTTTTTTTTTCATTTACTCACTCAACTCACTCAACTAACGCTTAATGATCATTTGGTTTATCCCAGGCACTGTTTGGATCTAGGTTTCAGTGCTGAAGGAAAAGGATTTAATCCTAACCTTATAGAGGAGTAAGGGTTCTAAAGAAACACTGGGAAAAGACAAACATTAAGCAAGTTGCAGAAATAGCAAACAAAAATTCTTATAAATGCACTCTTTAAAAGTAATATAAAATTACAGTGTGACAGCAGGAAAATTAACTCAAGAAGACAGGAAGTAGAAAGCAAACTGGCCTACTTCTATTGCATTCCTGACACGGTAGGGTATTAACTGATAATAAAACTGCTGATGCCAGTACATTTCTTTTACCAAATGTTTTTATAAGCAAATGCTATAAATTATGTTTGACCCATTAACATTAATTTGTTTAGTCATTCAACAAATATTTAACTTCAAATTATCAAACACTATGAGTGAAGGTCACTCAGTCATGTCCAACTCTTTGCGACCCCATGGACTATACAGTCCATGGAATTCTCCAGGCCAGAATGCTGGAGTAGAGACTACAAATACAATGGTGAATAAAACAGATATGATTCCTGTCTTCATGGATCTTATAATTAAGTGAAGGGAGTTTTAATTAAGAGAAATACATACAGAAATAAGTATTAGTAAAAGTATAGTTCCCAGGTGTAAGTTTAATCAGATCAGATCAGATCAGTCACTCAGTCGTGTCCGACTCTTTGCGACCCCATGAATCGCAGCACGTCAGGCCTCCCTGTCCATCACCAACTCCCGGAGTTCACTCAGACTCACGTCCATCAAGTCAGTGATGCCATCCAGCCATCTCATCCTCTGTCGTCCCCTTCTCCTCCTGCCCCCAATCCCTCCCAGTATCAGAGTCTTTTCCAGTGAGTCAACTCTTTGCATGAGGTGGCCAAAGTACTAGAGTTTCAGCTTTAGCATCATTCCCTCCAAAGAAATCCCTAATTTAGAATGAGAGGTCGAAGAAGGCCTCTGTGAAGAAGAGTCATTTAACCTGAGACTTTAAGCATAAGTCAAAGAATAGTAGGAGTACTTAAATATTTAGAAGAAAATATTAAAAAATTTGGGGATATACTTGAAAAAAATACCACTGGGTTAAGACAGAAGGGAAACGATTGAACAGGTAAGATGGCCATAAAGTAATATCTGTTGATTGCTGGGTGAAAAATACAACAGAGTTCATTACATTATTCTCTTCTTATATATGTTTAAATTCTTCCGGGACTTCCCTAGTTTAAAGTTCACTACCAAAGAATTGTAGGCAAGAATATTCTTGGCAAAGTACACGAACAAGGGCCCTGAAACAAGAAAGCAACTCATGAGTTTTAAGGCCTGAGTGACTATAACAGTTCTCAAAGTGCAGTCTCCAGACCAGCACCATCAGCAGCAACTTGTCAGAAATGCAAATCTCAAGCCCTATCCCTGACCTACAAATCAGAAACTCTGATTTGTAGAACCCAGAAAGCTGTGCTTTAACAAATCATACAGATGATTCTGATGCAAGTTTAAGACTCAGAACTACCACCGAGAGGAATTCTACAATAGAGAATCAAACAAACTGTGGCTTAAAATGGGTCTAGAGAGAGAGGCTAGTAATATAAAAGATTATAATCTATACTAAGAATTTTGGAGGGATTCCCTGGTAGTCCAGTGGTTAGAACTCCATGGTTTCACTGTCAAGGGTGTGGGTTCAATCGCTGGTCAGGGAACTAAGATCCTGCAAACCACACAGCACAAAAAAGAATTTTGTACTTGTGTTAAATGCACAAGTACATGGGAGGCCCATAAGGGTCTTCAAGCAAGGAAAGTATCAACTTTACATTTTTAAAGGTTACCTGCCTGTGGTTTGAATAATCTTCTGTCAAACACAGAGCAGACGGAAGAGGAATTAAAAAAGAGAGGAGAGGAGAGGAGTGACCTCATGGAAGATTGGAAAATGGCAGAGTACGAAGTATGGCCCTTATCGAACAACCCCCAAGGAACGAATCCCAGCAACAAGTGAGCTCAGAAGTAGGTCTTTACTGAGGTGACAGAGCCCCATCTAACAGGCTGATTGCAGTCTTGCAAGATTATTTAAACTGCAGCATAATTAATAAGTCACTATATATTATTTTCTGTGATTTGAGCCATCTGTTACTCAGCAAAATGTACAGATGGTTATAACCATTCAGCACTTTCACTATCATATATGAAACTACAAAACTATAAAATATATTCTATATGTAAATATATAATTTTGTGTTATATTTTTATATATGAAACATATTTCATATATGTAAAATATATAAAAATAAAGTATCTTGTCTGCTTCTCTCCAACATTAGCTAGTAACTCCAAGCACAAAATACACTTAGGAGTTGGGTTTCTTACCAAAAATTACTTAAGTAAATTCATATTTCACAAAGTGGTCTTCAGCATTTGAAATACATATTTTGTCAACTTC
Source organism: Bubalus bubalis (assembly GCF_019923935.1). Lineage (NCBI taxonomy): Eukaryota > Metazoa > Chordata > Mammalia > Artiodactyla > Bovidae > Bubalus > Bubalus bubalis. The sequence goes on from NC_059164.1 coordinate 67,964,206, forward strand.
CTGTCAAATCTAATTAGGTCATCATTGCTTTAACTTTGAAATACACTTGACCAAAACTCATACCAGAAATAAAAAATTGTTTTCTTACTCTTCATTTGTGCTCCTATTGTTTTATTAGCTTCAATCCACCATTTAGGGCTTCCCAGGTGGCACTAGTGGTAAAGAATCCACCTGCCAATGTAGGAGACACAAGAGACATGGGTTCACTCCCTAGGGAAGATCCCCTGGAATAGGAAACCCAACTCCAGTATTCTTGCCTGGAAAACATAGACAGAGGAGCCTGGAGGGCTACAGTTCAAGGGTCTGCAGAGAGCTGGACATGACTGAGCAACTAAGCACACACAGCGCAACCCATTGTTCATTTGCAGAAATCTTTTTAACCCACCTGTCATTTTATGTTACCATATACTGAGGGTAGGGAGGAGGATGAGAGGGTGAGGAAGAGAGAACTAACGCGAACAACATTCAAAAACAATATACTGACAACCCAGGGATGGGGTAGGGCGGGAAGAATTGCAAGCAATCTTGAATTGAATTCTACTCTTAACAGGTTTCCTTGTCTTAATGGATATAGCTCTAGCAGTTTTGAAACTGTTTTATGTGAGATGCTGGAATTACCAAATAGATTAAATGTGCTGACTCCGTTGGGCACAGGATTCTCACTGAGGAAAAGGTGTATAAATAGGAATTAAGGAAGACAATGAGGATTTCCCTGGCAATCTAGTGGTTAGGATTTTACCATTCCACTGCCAGGGCCTGGGTTTGAACCCTGCTTGGGAAACTAAGATCCTGCAAGCCAGATGGCATGGCAAAACAAGAACAACAACACAACCAACATCCTCATCCTGATAATCACTCTGTAGCTAGATGAAATTAATGCAATTACTTCTATTAAAAATGCCTTTTAAAAAAAAAAGCAAGGAAGAACTACATCTAAAGAATTCACAATATCTAAAATACAAACCTTTCTCAGCTCTGGCACTGAAAGGATCCAGAAGCAATGGGCACCAGGAATAATGAAGATACACAGGGCCTGAATTCTGGGTTCTAAACATCATTTCCCAATAATAAGCAACCAAAACTCCTTGGAGAAGTTAATTTCAGATTCTTTCTTATAAAAAATGGCCAACTCCAAAGATGAGTGGTGAAATAAACATATGAGAATATCTTGCAATGCTATAAAAAAATTAAGTGCTCAAAAAACCAACACCATCCTTTTGATATTGGGGCATACCAGGGACCAGTTTGAAAGTGTTCCCACTGACCAAATCTGGTACTACGTGAACAGCAAAAAATTCTTATCACACTACTAAAAGGAGCTCATATTGATGAGTACCAATTAGGAAAACGATATCTATTAATATCAGATTAGATGAACACACAGGTGAATATAAATACCCAAATATAAACTTAAAATACAGCTGGCCCTCCGAATCAGCCAATGCAGAATGCATGGATACTCAGGGCCAGTGGTACTACACCATTTCACATAAGAGACTTCAGCATCCTTGGATTCTGGCATCCTTAGAGGGGGTTCCAGAAGTCAACCCCAAAGACACAGAGGGAAGATTGTACATACATAACTACATACATACATACATAAATGCGTACTGTAACATAAAAAATATTTTTGGTCTTGTCCCCAATTCCTGGCACTGACCTCCTAAAACTTGTGGAATTTTCTTAGTGATAGGAGTGTCTTTTATCATTCATAACAAGACCCTTTAGACCCTACTGTGAGAAATGTTGCATTACAGTACATTTTATATTATAAACGTATGCTCTGTCTGAAGGTCAGGTTATGCTAGAAATCATTAAACAGCTCCTAAAATGTTTCCTATTACAAAAGAAAACCAAAATTCGTTAAATCCAAACTATGTAACAGAAGTCAAACTAAGTTTCGACACTTAAGCATTTTTCTATCAAAATATTTTTAAAATATTATAAAACTAAAAAGCGTTTTCTACCTGTTTGTCTTTTCTTCGTTTAACTTAAAAAGAAAAAATTACCCTCATATAACTGTAAACTGTTATGTCCCTTCAAAAAGCTGTATTATCATTCAGTGTCGTATGAAATTTTTCAAGGACATTATTCAGTACCTTCTCCCTGGAGAGGTTTTCCCAATATGAAGTTAGACCACTTATCTCTTTTTCTTTCTCTGCCAACTGAAGCTGAGGAGAGAAAGAAATGATCATTATTATTTTTCATCATCTACCCTCTCTTTACCCTTCAAGAGCTGGATCTTATTCTTTGATATCTCTGAACTTGTCACTATTGTTTTTCTGATGTTTCAAGATTATTTTATTATTCTTATTTTGCCACTCTGCAGTATGCAGGAACCTGGATCCTTGATGAGGGACTGAACCGGCATGCCCTGCAGTGGTAATGCAGAGTCCTAGCCACTGGACTGCCAGGGAAGTCCCTGAATTACTTGTCATTTTTTATGAATGTGCCTCACTCTTAAAACTTCTCTCCTGGCTTTTATGAAATGGTACCAACACTGTCATTCTCTAATGCTCTTTTTTAAAGTACACTTCTTCACAATTACAAGTATTCTGCAGTTTCTTCTTTGGTTTCTTCTCTCTGAATTTTCGGAAAACTCGCTTTCTTCTATGCCTTCAACTATCATGGTCATATGACTAATCACAAATATTAACTTACGTGCCACCTGCGTTCTTTCCTACGATTCAGAGCTTTCCTTGATAAATTCAATGGATGATGATTGGGGAAGGTACCCAAAAGAGGTGGTCCTTTATCAACTCATTCTAAGCATATCTATACCTAATTTTCTTACCTTCAAAAATCCCTCCCACCTGTAAATCCTCTCCATGCTAGCAAATTATTTTCATTAAGACCCACTCTGGTTGGGTCTCTTTTTCTCCTAGAAAATATTTAACAGCAAATAGCACCCACATTCCAAACAGTTAAAATCTGGATTCAACCTATCTTTCACAATGATCTGCTCCATCACAGATATTACAGATATTAAAGACCTACTACTATTACTCAAGACTGTTACAGCTCCCAGATTATGCTCTCTACTTCTGACCTCCAAACCTGAATTAATTCTTTTCCATCTGTTAGAAAGATGCGCCTTTCGCCATCTCTGTTTATTATCCTCCCTTCCTGTATGGTCTTTGACAGGTCTTTGTTGTTGTTGTTCAGTCAACTGTGTCCAACTCTTTGCAACCCCCATGGACTGCAGTACGCCAGGCTTCCCTATCCTTCACCATCTCCTGGAGTTTGCTCAAACTCATGTCCATTGAGTCGGTTATGCCATCCAACCATCTGATCCTGTCACCCCTTCTTCTCCTGCCTTCAATCCTTCCCAGCATCAGGGTCTTTTCAAATGAGTTGGCTCTTCGCATCAGGTGACCAAAGTATTGGAGCTTCAGCATCAGTCCTTCCAATGAATATTCAGGGTTGATTCCCTTTAGGATTATTTGTTTGATGTCCAAAGGACTCTCAAGAGGCTTCTCCAACACCACAGTTTGAAAGCATCAATTCTTCAGCACTCAGCTTTCTTTATGGTCCAATTCTCACATCCTTACATGACTACTGGAAAAACCATAGCTTTGACTAGATGGACCTTTGTCAGCAAAATGATGTTTCCGCTTTTTAATAGTCTAAGTTTGTCATAGCTTTTCTCCAAGGAGCAAGCATCTTTTATTTTCATAGCTTCAGTCACTGTCTGCAATGATTTTGGAGTCCAAGAAAATAAAATCTGTCACTGTTTCCACTGTTTCCCCATCTATTTGCCATGAAGTGATGGGACTGGATGCCACGACCCTAGTTTTTTGAATGTTGGGTTTCAAGCCAGCTTTCACTCTCCTTTTTAACCTTCATTAAGAGGCCTTTAGTTCCTCCTCACTTTCTGCCAATAGGGAGGTGTCATCTGCATATCTGAGGTTACTGATATTTCTCCTGGAAATCTTGATTTCAGCTTGAGCTTCATCCAGTCTGGCATTTCCCTTGATGTACTCTGCACAGAAGTTAAATAAGCAGGGTGGCAATGTACAGCCTTGAAGTACTCCTTAATAATTTTGAACCAATCTGTTGTTTCATGTCTGGTTCTGTTGCTTCTTGATTTGCATATAGATTTCTCAGCAGTCAGATAAGATGGTCTGGTATTCCCATCTCTTTAAGAATTTCCCACAGTTTGTTGTGATCCACACAGTCAAAGGCTTTAGCGTAGTCAGTGAAGCAGACATTTTTCTGGAATTTCCTTGCTTTCTCCATGATCCAATGAATTTTGGCAATTTGATCTCTGGTTCTTCTGTCTTTTCTAAATCCAGCCTGCGTATCTGGAAGTTCTCTGTTCACTTACTGTTGAAGCCTACTTTGAAGGACTTTGAGCATTACCTTGATAGCATGTGAAATGAGTGCATTTGCACAGTAGTTTGAACATTCTTTGGCATTGCCCTTCTTTGGGACTGGAATGAAAGCTGACCTTTTCCAGTCCTGTGGCCACTGTTGAGTTTTCCAAATTTGGTGGCATAATGAGTGCAGCACTTTAACAACATCATCTTTTAGGATGTGAAATAGCTCAGCTGGAATTCCATCACCTCCACTAGCTTGGTCCATAGTAATGCTTCCTAAGGCCCACTTGACTTCACACTCCAGGATGTCTGGCTCTAGGTGAGATCACACCATCATGGTTACCTGGGCCATTAAAACCTTTTTTGTACAGTTCATCTGTGTATTCACAGGTCTAGTTTCTCCATAATGTCTAACTCCTAAATATTCCATTGGAAACAGTCCTAACATACTTAGACTTGTAGTTTATGTAGAACTTCATCACACTTTGCCCTGGCTCATGGATATTTGTGTCTAAACAGCACAAAATAATAGGCGGGGCACTAAACAAAAAAAATCAAGCACCTTTACCAGTTGTACAGCCATAAATATGGTGTTTTATCTGAACATTGATTTTTATCATTAATTTATTATTCATAAAATAAAAATATTATTTGGCTTCCCATGGGTTTGAAAGGTGATTACCTAGGTCATGAATGTGAAAGAATCATATCACTATTTCACGTCTAGCAACTCCTACTAGATTATAAACTCTATAAGCATAGCATTGTGTCATTTTTGTATGACCACCCACATAATGCAGAGTACATCATGCGAAATACCATGCTGGATGAAGCACAAGCTGGAATCAAGACTGCCGGGAGAAATATCAGTAACCTCAGATAGGCAGATGATACCTCTCTACTGGCAGAAAGTGAAGAGGAACTAAAGAGCCTCTTGATGAAGGTGAAAGAGAAGACTGAAAAAGATGGCTTAAAACTCAACATTCAAAACATTAGGATCATGGCATGTGGCCGCATTACTTCATGGCAAATAGATGGGGAAACAATGTAAACAGTGACTATTTTCTTAGGCTCCAAAATCACTGCAGATGTGACTGCAGCCATTAAATTAAAAAGACGCTTGCTCTTTGGAAGAAAAATTATGACAAACCTAAATAGCATATGAAAAAGGAGAGACATTACTTAGCCAACAAAGATCCATATAGTCAAAGCTATGGTTTTTCCAGTAGTCATGTTTGGATGTGAGAGCTGGACCATAAACAAAGCTGAGTGCTGAAGAATTGATGCTTTTGAACTGTGGTGTTGGAGAAGACTCTTGAGAGTCCCTTGGACTGCAGGAGATCAAACCAGTCAATCCTAAAGGAAATCAGTCCGGAATATTCATTGGAAGGACTGATGCTGAAGCTGAAACTCCAGTACTTTGGCCACCTGATGCAAAGAGCTGACTCATTTGAAAAGACCCTGATGCTGGGAAAAATTGAAGGCAGGAGACGAGGACAACAGAGGATTAGATGGTTGGATGGCATCACTCAATGGACATGAGTTTGAGCAAACTCCAGGAGATGGTGAAGGACAGGGAAGCCTGGCATGCTGCAGTCCATGGAGTCACAAAAAGTCAGACATGACTGATCAACTGAACAAGACCAAACACATAACAACTAACACAGTGCTTTATATATAACAGGTTTTGATAAATATTTATTAAATCATTTTCCCAGTCAATCTGCAAAAATATTTTGTTCTGTATAAATTCAATATTCACACTTTTTAACAATAAGGGAAGTTGCCAGGCAATAAAAACAATACCCACAGGGATCCCAAATATAGTAACAACCTTATGAAAGAAGTTTCAAATTTTCATTCTGATAGCAGATGAAGATAAAAAAGTACCAGCAGTATACCTATGGCTGATTCATGCTGATGGACAGCAGAAACCAACACAATACTGTATAAAGCAATTACCCTTCAATTAAAAATAAATAAATTTAAAAAACAGAAACTGACCACCATTAAAATTACCTTAGCCTATAATGTACCACCTCAAACAAAGTAACTTATGGTCTTTAAGAGTGCTGTATTTAAAAATTAGATTACAGGTATAATTAGCTATGACAGAGCAAATTTAAATCACTTAGAACTTCTAGGCCTTTAAATATACACCCACAAAATGTGAAGTATACACACATGCACAGGCTTTAAAATATATAAGATTATACTTTATTATTTAGAGGGAAAATATTTTTTCTACTTAATTAATTAGACAGCCTACTGATTTTTTCCCCAACATTTTTACAAACATCATTTACCAATCAGTCTTGTTTGTTGCCTAACGTTACCTCAGCAAAAATAGTCTTCTTAATTAAGACTGTATTGCTTGGGCTTCCCTGATGGCTCAGACAGTAAAGAATCTGCCTGCATAATTATTAATGATCAGAAGTAACATATTTTGGTTAAAAATTTTCAAACCTTTACATAAATTTTTAAGATTACTGATCATATCTTATTATACTCCCAGAAAAACACTAAAGCTCTAGAATAATTTCACAAACCATTTTAAGTGAACAAGGATTATGACATAATCACTTTTCATCTTAAAATCTAAGCATGATTTAGAGATATAATTTTAATAGCCATGTTGCTAGTATTAAATTGCTTCAGTCATGTCCATATGAACACACAAAATGAAAGCCACAAGCACAATGCATATGGGTAACCACTTTCTCAGTTCACAGTTAATGAACTATATTCAACATAACTACATAGTACATATTTATCTATATTATGAAAATGCTATCTCAGTTACCCATGTTAAAACTTTAGACTGACTAAATTATAGACAGCACGTTTCAGAAGTATCACTTTTCACAAGTAACAGAAGTATCAAGTTATATAAATATTAAACTTACTTTGTAATTGTCCACTACTTCAGCTAGTTCTAGTTTTATGTTTTCAGCAATTTTCACTTGTTCTTTCCATTTCAGCTCCATTTTTGCAAGTTCATCAGCATATTTATTGCATTTTGTTTTCTCATCCTAAATGAAATTAGTATAATTACCAAAAGATTTTAAATCCATATACAGCCAATATCTATACAAACATACTTGGGCTGAATGTTTACTATAACACTATAGTAAAGGTATAAAAATTGAAATAACCAAAATGTCTGTCAGTGTAAGACTGGATAAATCATTTTATATTCATACAATGGAACAGAATGTATTTACTGAAAAAGAACAAATGGATCTACAAATTACAAGGAAAAATAACAAGATATGTTAATTGAAAAGATCAAGTTCCAAAACAGAATATACAGTATAATTCCATTTTTGCTTCAAAAGTTGTTTAACACAGTTTTATATGATATCTATGTAGAAAAAGATAAACAAAAACATAATTTTTTTTGGTTGCACTGCACAGCTTGTGGGAACGATCTTAGTTCCCCGACCAGGGATTGAAACCTGGCCCTCAGTAGTACAAGGTCAGAGTCCTATGGACTGCCAGGGAATTCAATAAACCAAACTATTAATAGCTCTTATTTCCGGGGATCAGGATCATAATGGTATTTTTTTCACCATCGTTATTCTTTATTTCCATAATGCCTAAGATATCACAATAAACATAGATTACTTTTGCAAAGGAGGTAAAGCAAGCATGTATGCATGCTAAGTTGCTTCAACTGTGCCCTACTCTTTGTGACCCTTTGGACTGTAGCCCGCCGGGCTCCTCTGTCCATAGGATTCCCCAGGCAAGAATATTGGAGTGGGTTACCATGCCCTCCTCCAGGGAATCTTGCCAACCCAGGTACTGAACCTGCATTTCTTATGTCTCCTGTACTGGTAGGTGGGCTCTTTACCACTAGTGCAACCTGGGAAGCCCAGGAGGTAATAAAAATCACATATTTATAATGCCACTGTTTCCAGATATTAACTGGGGTTTCCTGACCAAGACAATCTCTAGGTAGACTTCTTAAACACTGCTCTTCTCTACAACTTAGAACGTTAAAGGAAAGGAGTTTTAAAACAAGATGAAAAGGTAACTTGGCCAATTTCATTTTGAGTGTTTTGTGTAAGGAAAAAAATGTTTAATATGCTTTATGCTAAAAATTCCCTAGTGGTCCAATGGTTGGGGCTCCGTGCTTCCACTGCAAGGGGCATGGTTCGCTCCCTGGTAAGGGAACTAAGATCCCACAAGCCTCACAGCACAGTCAATTAAAAAAATTTTTTATTTAAAAAAGAAAGAAATATGCTTTATGCTTTGAGCAATTCAATAGAGAAAAAGTCTTTTCAACAAATAATGCTGGATCAACTGAATATTCTTACTATATGTACCACAACTCACCATTCACAAACAACAGGCTTAAAAGACTCTAAGACTACAAAACTTAACAGAAGACAAGAAAAAAATCATTACAAGTTCAGTTAGTAAATTTTTTTTTTAGAAAATAAGAACAATACATAAAGAATAAATTAAGAATATACTTCAGCAAAACTAAAACTTTTTCTAAAAACACCACTGTGTGTGTGTTAGTTGCTTAGTTGTGTCCGACTCTTTGCAACCCCATAGACGGCAGCCCACTAGGCTCCCCCGTCCCTGGGATTCTCTAGGCAAGAACACTACAGTCGTTTGCCACTTCCTTCTCCAAAAGGAACTACAGAAAGTGAAAGTGAAGTTGCTCAGTCGTGTCCGACTCTTTGCCACCCCATGGACTGTAGCCTACCAGGCTCCTCCATCCATGGAATTTTCCAGGCAAGAGTACTGGAGTGGGTTACCATTTCCTTCTCCAAAAACACCATTAAGGAAATAAAAAGGCAAGCCACAGACTGGGATAAAATCACACATATCAAAGGATTTGTATCTGGAATAAAGAACACAACTCAATAATAAGATGAAAACAATTTTTTAAATGGCAAAAAAATGAACTCTCATAATAAAAAGGAATGAACTACCAATAATAGGCAACTATATAAATAAGTCTCAAAATAACTGTGATGAAAGGGGGCAGGAAAAGAAGAGCATACATATGATTCCATTTATAGAAACTGTACAAAAGGTAGGCTAACCTACAGTGGCAGAAAGCAAGTCAATGGTTTCCCAGGAAAGGGGAAAGAGGGGGCAATGAGTTGCAAAAGGGTACAAAAAAGATTTGAAGGTAGTGGAAATGTTCATTAGCATGACATGTGATAGCTCCACAACTATAAATACAGCAAAACTAAACAAACTGCAGACTTGAAATATGTGCAGTTTACTGAATTTCAATTGTACTACAACACACGAGTTTTTAGCTGGAAAAAAACATTCTATCTTCCTTTTGATAATACAATGAGGTTTTTTAAAATATTCATCCAAAATTTACTGAAAAATAGTTTAGTCCCTTATAAACAACTATTTTGACCTCAAGGGTAATCAATCCTCTACAAAAGGATCTTCTGAAGCAACAAAAATGCTCAGCTTAAAGTCTTATTAAAGGATTACATTAAACTATTATTAAGATTGTAACATAAAATATTTTACATTAATTACTGTCGTGTGTTAAGTCATTTCAGTCCTGTCTGACTCTTTGTGACCCTATGGATTATAGCCCACCAGGCTCCTCTGTCCATGGGATTCTCCAGGCAAGAATACTGGAGTGGGTTTGCAAGTCCTCCCCTTCAGATCTTCCTGACCCATGGACTAAACCGTCTCTCTTATATCTCCTGCATTGTTAGGTGGGTTCTTTACTACTACCTGGGAAGCCTAATTACTATAGTAACGTTGGGCTAATATGTGAACTTCATTCCACGGCTCTAAAAATTACCCCCTGCCTCTCCACATGTACAGAGAAACAAACACAGAAAAAAATATTTAACTGAACAAACGAAAACCACATACTACACAAAACACATTTTCCTCCCTTCCCCAAATCAGATACAAATGAGAAGCATTTTCCCTTTGTCCTTTATATACTCCAGAGTGAATGCTACTAGGACAATTGCAAAATTTAAATGTTTTACTATTACAGTTTAATAGAATCAAAATAAATAATAGTAAAGGCAACCATTCACTTGGTTAACATTCCCTTTTCCCGCTTTACAAATCTACTCACTTTAGGATGTGGTGAAAGTCTTTGTTATTATTACAGTATATATCGAAAAAAAGAGTACTTTCCTTTTATGCAGTTCAGAGATTTTTTCATATATCCTTAGAAGACAGACAACATCCAACATCAATTAATCCCTTGCCCATTATCAAGAGAAGGATATTAGGGGAACAGAAAACAATCACGATTTCCCCACCCACCCCCACAATGTAACATTTGCAGGATCTTAGTACCTCAACCGCAGATCGAACCCACGCCCACAGCAGTGAAAGCACCAAGACCTAATCCACTGGACCACCATGGAATTCCCTAGATCATGATTTTACACACATGCCTACAGAAATAGGTACATAGAACACCCCCCACTTCAAAAGTGAAACTAAACATCAGGATACAAGGGTAAAGAAACTCTGAGGGCTTTCCTGGTGGCTCAGTGGTAAAGAATCCCCCTGCAAATGCAGGAGACACCAGTTTGATCCCTGGTGCAGGAAGCTCTCAGAACAACTAAGCCCATGCGCTGCAACTGCAGAGCTTATGTGCTGCAACTACTGGAGCCCGTGTGCCCTAGAGCCACCTCCTGCAACCCGCCTTAAAAAACAAGACAAAGAAACAAACTCTGGGGTACCCAATCAAAACAACAAAGATAAGCTAAGCCATTACATTTGATAAATCTCTTCCTTACAAGGAATTAGCTTACCTGCAAGAGTTGTTTACATTTATTATATTTTTCTGTTTTGTCAGCAATTTCTTTGGTCATTTCAGAGACTTGTCCCTTAGTTAGACTGTCAAAATCTGTCTCAGCTGTAACAAGGCAGAAAATAAGATTACTAAAAATTACTTTGCTCCATATATTAGCTTTCTGACTTGAAGGTCAGTATACTGTGAAATAAATGGAATCCTAAAGGAGAGAAACATCTATTTTAAAACATTTACTCAAAACCATCTATTCATACATTAAGTAAACAAAGAAGGAACAATATAAACATTAGATGAGAATTTCACTAGTTTGGCTAGAATCAAGTTCACATTCAATAAAGAAAAAAAATTGCTAGCTAAAAATATTCTAAAATGCCACAAAAATTGTTCTTTATATATTTATTATATAAGATATATAGGAAAGCCACATTCTTTAAGAAAAGATTTTAAGCCATTTTTCTAATCCTTCATACTATTCAGTAAGTCTTAAGTCAATATAACACCTTTCTTGGTCCTTCTATTAATACCGTATAGAAATGAAAGGCAGGATCCTATTTCCACAGCAGCTGAATCTAAACATTTAATAGTATACAAAACTTACAATACATTTATTAAGTCTAAAACATCAACTGCCCCAAACATTACACAATTAAATATACTTTTATATACTCCAGCATTTATTTTTGTTATTGTGTCATCTTTAACATAAGGTGAAAAAAAGACACTAGGAAAAGTGAAAACTTCGAGTTAATTTAAATTTTCATGTTGTTCATGTATTCATTATGTCTCTCTAATCCGTTCTAAAAGTTAATAAGCTAATAAAAATTTTAACTTATCCACCAACAGGTGTACTAACAAGGAAAGTACTCTAATGACCTGAAGCAGCCAAAACAAAACAACAATAAGGCAAGAAAGAAATGTGAATAGAACTAAAGGGATTTTTAAGTTTCCCTCCACAGAACTATACAATTAAAGTGCCATAAATGGTTCAAAAGTCCACACATTTAGGGAAATTTTAATTACAAATTATTTTAAAAATTTGCTATTTTAGCTAGCCAAAATTAAAATTTCAATTCTTAGCTCTTTTCCTACAGACTAAATACTATAAGCATTTGCACTTAAAAACACCAGCTCATTTAATTAACACTTGAGAACATGCTCACAAAGATAAACATGAGTTTACACTCATATTTTGTATATTTATCCACATGGATGACTTTTAGACCTTACTTTCCCTTTGCCTCAATCCCTGACTTACAAGAATTTTTTACAAGCTCCCTAAAATTCTTACCCATGAAACAGGCAGTATAAACAAGCATAAATATTTTTCAAGGCAGAATACAAAAAGTCTAAAAGATTTCTACCTGTAGAAGGCGGTGGCTTTACATCTACAGTAGAGGCAGTCGCAGCTGGGTCTGTGTTTATTGAGGCATCATTCACTTTCTGCTGACTCCCAATTTTCTTTGTGAAGACACTATTGCTATTAGCCTATTCAAAATTGTTAACAATCAACCATTAAATGAGTTGCACATCTATCCTTCCCCTTAAGTAACTATGTATCTTATAAATAAATCCTGGAAGTCCATAAAGCTATTGCTGTCTTAAAGGTTAAAGTCTAAAAGTTACACACATCCCTTTACTGACTAAATGTTTCAAGAGAACATTTTATTTCTCCAACAAATAAAAATTACCAATTTTTAAAAAAATGTATCACAACAATATTGGGCCAATAATGTGACATCAAGCAGAGAGAAATTAAATTCAAAAGGTACAATATTACAAGTCTGATTTTCAAACAAAAATATTGATGAAGGAATTATTTTACTATGATGAATTACACTTACCGATTGATCTGAAAGTTTATTTATTTGTTTTTGGAGCCTTTGGCATTCCTTGAATTTTTCTTTATAATGATCTGCTGCCATCTGAAGACGAAGTTTCAGATCCTCAACTTCTCTTCTCAGTTCATGTTCCAGTGTATCAGTCTTTTCCTAGGAAACAAATAAACTTTTTCTCTAAGAGAAACATAAAAATCTCGTATCTCACAATGTGGTAGTAAACCCAACTTCATTTTCACTTTTTTCGCTCTTGACAATTAATGTTATTTGTTTTGGAGTTTTGGCTACAGAGTCACATTAGCTCTCCTAATAATTTCAGCTTTATATTCCAAGGACTAAGGTTTACTAAAGAAAAAACTAGAAAAGAATCATCTACCTCCCGAGAAGTAAGCATTACTATGTTAAATAACCATAGTATCATTTTATGCTGCAAGTAAATAAGAAATTCTAAGCAAAGCAATATATACCTGTTATCAAAGCAGTTTTTACTAACCATTAGGAATTTGCTTACATAAAATTTTCTAAAAACTTGTATTAATTTCAACTGAAGAAGTTACAATGACTAAACAAAATGAATGGAAATTTAAAATTCTGTGACCAGGAATCTGACCTCAATTACTTTAGCATAAGTCATTCTCTTTCGTAAGCTTATAATGAGTTTTTGACCAAAATGGAAATTCAAAATTAACTGGCTTTACCTGATCTTTATTCACAGCACTTAGTTTAAGCTCTGCCAGTGCATCAGTTAACTGCTTTTTTACTTTCTCATTTTCCAAGCGTGCAGTATGCAGATCTGCCATTGTTTTATCCCGCACATTTACAGCATCACTAAGTTCCTTAGCCAGAAAGACAGCTTCTTGCCGTGTTGCCTGAATCTGTTCTTCAGCTTTACGAAGTTGCTCCTTTAAAATAAATGTATCTTCCTGAAAAAAGGCAGATAAATGTATTTGTAATTAAACCATTCAAGTAAAAAGCAGAAGCAGAAACAATGTTTATTTCTATTTCAACAGATCTAAAATTTTAAATTAAATATTGCTTTTATATTCACGACTGAGATAGAGTATTGTTGTTGTTCGTTCAGTTGCAGTAAGTAGGGTCCGACTCTTTGCAGCCTATGGACTGTAGCACACCAGACTTCCCTGTCGTTCACTATCTCTCAGAGTTTGCTCACTTTCATGTCCATTGAGTCAGTGATGCTATCTAACCATCTTATCCTCTGCCTCCCTCTTCTCCATATATAAGCCTATAAAAAATCTGAGATTTGACTTTGTTTTAGAGACCCCCATATAGCAACCGGAGAAGGCAATGGCACCCCACTCCAATACTCTTGACTGGAAAATCCCATGGACAGAGGAGCCTGGTGGGCTGCAGTCCATGGGGTCATGAAGAGTCGGACACGACTGAGCGACTTCACTTTCACTTTTCACTTTCATGCACTGGAGAAGGAAATGGCAACCCACTCCAGTGTTCTTGCCTGGAGAATCCCAGGGACAGGGGAGCCTGGTGGGCTGCCGTCTGTGGGGTCACGCAGAGTTGGACACGACTGAAGTGACTTAGCATAGCATAGCATAGCATATAGCAGCCCTATGCACTGGCTATCAATACTATCACTATATGTGTAATTCAGGACACTGAAATACAGGAAGTCAAGCAACATAACCAATGCTTACAGTCTTGGCTGAACAGAGACTCAAATGGAGGCTTCTGTCTCGCAGAATCTCTCCAGCTAGAACTACCAACCCTCGTTTTTTATAATAACTAATAACAGTAATTATAAAAACTTCATTGTAACTCTAAACATTTTGGTTAAAAAAACGTTTCCTATGATCTAACCTGTAATTAGCACCTTTCTCCAAACCTAAAAGTAGCTTTGAAAAGTTAAAATTGCCACTTTCTGTAATATAAACAAGACAATATGAGCTCAATAAATCTAGCTTATTCCAACATTCCTTTTTATTCTAGAAATAAACTCATAAAGAGTGCAACCATTCTGTTTTTAAATTGTTAGCTCCTTAGAAGGAAATGTATATGATTATTTATGTAATGCTGGGTGAAGAAAATATTTCTAGTATAACATTAATAAAGATAATATATAAATGTTATCAGTTTCTATATGCCAGAAAGGGGAAAAAGCATTGAAACTATTTTCTAATCCATAAAAAATGAAAATATTAAAAAAAAATGAAAATATTTTAAACAAAAGAAAAAAGAAATTTGGAGAAAGGTATGAATTTCTTTAAATAGCTATTATGCATAGAAAAAAATGTTCAACTTATCAACAGTCCAAGAAGGTAAAACAAATACCATTCCTCTTCTTTCAAACTAAGACTGAAAACCAATTAACTCTAATATTTGGATGGTTTAGGAAAATGAGCACATCTGCAAATATGTGGGCTCATTATTATCTACAAGTGATATAGCCTTTATCCGATTTTTGAAACATTCATCAACACCTTTGAAAAACACATGGCTTTTGATGAATTTTATTTTCATGAGTTCCTAAATACAGCTTTAGTTTGGCAGGGTTAGTTTTGCAGGGATCAAGTAAAATATTAAGATTATGAAAAATTATTAAAAATAAAAAATCTAACAATATGAGAATTTTGTTATAAACTATGATATACCCTCCATAAAATGAAAACCTATGCAGCCATTACTAGCAGTAGTATATGTCATACACTGTTGATATATTAATTTTTTGGAAAGGTATTTGAATTAATTATGAAAGTTTAAAACCTCAAACTGGCCAACTGTCCTTTGAGCAATTTATTCCACAGATTTATACATGTGCCTAGATACTGTACAAGAATGTTTACTGCATCATGCTTTTATAATACCTAAGGATTGTACACAACTAAAAAACATTACATCAGTTCAGTTCAGTTCATAGACCACATAAAACTATTCCAATTATAATGAATAAATCAAATTAAATTTATATAACATAGTATTATATACCCATTTTTTTTTAAGTGGGAAGATCTCTATGAACTGATAGGGAATGATTTCCCATCTATATATAGTTCAATGAAGAAAAGCAAAGGGAAAAAGAGTATAAACAATATCCCGCTTTAAAGAAAGGGGGCTTCCCTTGTGGCTCAGATGGTAAAGAATCCACATGCAATGTGCAAGACCTGGGTTCGATCCCTGGGTTGGGAAGATGCCCTGGAGAAGGGAAAGGCTACCCACTCCAGTATTCTGGCCTGCAGAATTTCATGGACTGTAGAGTCTACGGGATCACAAAGAGTCGGACACAACTGAGCCACTTTCGCTTAAAGAAAGGAGACAGAGAAGGCTATGTGCATGCACACACATGCACCAAGTTTATTTTTGTAAAAACAAACACAAAGGATATACTGGAAACTAATGAAAATATTTTACCTATGAAAACAGGTAAGAAAGGGTTTTTATAATTTATTTTTAATTGGAGGATAATTACAATATTGTGTTGGTTTCTGCCATACATCAACATGAATCAGTCACAGGTATACATATGTTCCCTCCCTCTTGAACCTTCCTCCCACCCAAAGAAAGGGTCTTTAAGGAAAAGTAAGTTTTTAATTTCATTTTGACTTCTGAATGATACTAGTTTACATATTCAAGAAATAAAATTAAACAAAAGATTACGAGAATAAAAACAAAAAACTGAACTGTATTACAAATGCATAACATAAATGTTTAAAAAAATTAATTCAAGTAACTTTTGAACCTGGTACTCTGTACCTCCTTACGCCACACGCTGTGTGACCCAAGTCTGCTGCACCCAGAGCCCCTGTCAATATAGAGCTGAGTGCCAACGAATTGAGGCTTTTGAACTGTGGTGTTGGTGAAGACTCTTGGGAGTCCCTTGGACTGAAGGAAAATCAAACCAGTCAATCCTAAAGGAAATCAGTCCTGAATTCATTGGAAGGACCGATGCTGAAGCTGAAACTCCAATACTCAAGCCATCTGATGCAAAGAACTGACTCACTGGAAAAGACCCTGATGCTGGGCAAGATTGAAGGCAGGAGAAGGGGACAACAAAGAATGAGATGGTTGGATGGCATCACTGGCTCGATGGACATGAGTTTGAGCAAGTTCCGGGAGTTGGTGATAGACAGGGAAGCCTGGCGTGCTGCTGTCCACAGGGTTGCAAAGAGTCAGACATGACTGAGCAACTGGACTGACTGAACACTCTACATCCTTAGTGAAATATATTTTAAGATAAAATCTGGAAAAATCTTAGTTTTTATTTAGCAGAGATACTGATAGAAATGGTGTTGAGATAATAATTCTGAAACTAATGGTGCGTGCAGCTAGTTGAAAAAGTGTTAGTCACTCAATTGTGTCTGACTCTTTACTGGTCCATGGACTGTATAGCCCTCGAGGCTCCTCTGTCCACGGGATCCTCCAGGCAAGAATACTGGAGCGAGTAGCCATTTCCTTCTTCAGGGGATTTTCCTAACCCAGAGATCAAAACCCAGGTCTCCTGCATTGCAGGAAGATTATCATCCAAGCCACCAGGGAAGCTGGTTAAACAACATGAATAAATATAACGTTTGAAAGCTGCGGGGGCTTCCCTGATAGCTCGGTTGGTAAAGAATCCACCTGCAATGCAGGAGATACCGGTTCAATTCCTGGGTCAGGAAGATCCACTGGAGAAGGGATAGGCTACCCACTCTAGTATTCTTGGGCTTCCCTTGTGCCTAGCTGGTAAAGAATCTGCCTGCAAAGCAAGAGACCTGGGTTCCATCCCTGGGTTGGGAAGATCCCCTGGAGAAAGGAAAGGCTACCCACTCCCGTATTCTGACATGGAGAATTCCATGGACTGTATAGTCCATGGGGTCGCAAAGAGTCGGACACAACTGAGCGACTTTCACTTTCACTTTTGGAAGCTGGGAGAAGGTATACATAAGTATGGAAAGGAGGAAGATAAAGAAGACCCCTAGGAAGTACTGGATTTGAATTGGAGACATCAATATAAATTTAAGACTTAAAATATCTAATTAAAGCACAAAGTAGCAAAAGGATTCAGTTCTTGGTTTCGAAATAACTTTCTCAAATGTAAAAAAAAAAAAATCAGGCTCTCTGGAAAAATTGGTAATACCAGATTTAGGTCTGACCTAAAACTAAAACCTAACACAAAGTTCTAACCACAAAACAAGGAAGTATTCAAAGCATTAGGGGGAATATATCAGAAAGATACAAATGTAGGTCTGAAAAGGCTCCCCACTAGCTAAAGGACAACTTAAGTATAAAAAAGAATGATGATGTATAATGTATAATATACTGAACAAAAAATAATCAGAGAGTCTACAGTGATTAAAAAAAAGGAATAGAACAAAAGGGAACCACCTCATTATAAAAGAATACCTACTAATAAACATAGAGGGAATGACAATTTTTTAAATCACCACTTTGCAATCATTAATGTAATAACTAATACAGGTAAGAATCATCGAAGTATAAAAAACACTGGTCAAAGAGTACTGCAGAGTAGGATGTTCACATGATCTCAAAGTATTACCCAAGATTATCCAATAAATCACAAAGAAGGAAAGACACCAACGTAACTGAGAGATAAGCAGACATAACTTCAAACAGATTAAACCTATCATCAGAAAGAAAGGAACTGGTATTATATGACTTCTGATGTAACTGCAACAGAATATACAAAACATCTTTTTCTTGCCAAAAATATCTAACTGGAATCTAGTCATGAGGAAACAATAGACAAAACTAGAATATAGAACACTCTCTCAGACCAGTCTGAATTCTTCAAAACTATCAATTTCATCACAGACAAAAGGTTTAAGGACACTGTTCTGCAATGCAGACCAAGAATATAACAATAATCATTAATGTATGATTTCTGACTACCCAGGATCAAGAAATTTTAAAGGTTTTACAATATAAGTGGACTAATTTCAATGTGGACTAAAACTACATATGTGTGTGTGTGTGTGTGCCTGCGTGTGCACACGCGTGCTGTCGTGTCCAACTCTTCTGTGACCCCATGGACTCTTTTGCGACCACATGGACCACCAAGATCCTCTGGACCTGGAATTTTTCCAGGCAAGAATACTGGAGTGGGTTGCCATTTCCTATACTCTAGGGGGTCTTCCCAACCCAGGGATCAAACCCACGTCTCGGGTCTCCTGCACTGGCAGATGGATTCTTTAGCACCACCTGGGAAGCCCCATATACAAGTATGACTATTATCATATCAATATAAAATTTCTTAGGTGACATTTCTTAGGTATTATGGGTCTACAACAGAATGTAACTGTTGATAAGAGAGACTTTCACAAATATTTAGGATGAAATGTCAATGCCTACAACTGACTTTCAAATGGCTTGTAGGGGGCATATAAATAGGGGAGATAAAGGTGGCAAAATACTCAAGGATATATGTATTCAATTTTCTGTTCTTTCAACTCTTCTGTAAGTCTGAACTTTTTCCAAAACAGAAGTTGAGGGGAGTAAAGAGTAAAAATAAAAACCACACTGTATACATTTAACAGAGATAATACTTTACAATCTTCAAATGCATATTGCAAAAGTACTTACCTTACTTGAGGTTGTAAGCAAGAAGGTCCTTTGCAGATTCTCCTTTTCAGCCAATGAGAACTGTAGTCTGCTAATCTCTTCTTTGAAATGAGTAATCATGTTTTCTTTGTTCCCATCTAAATTCTTTAAAGTCTGGACCTCTGACACAAGCTTGGTATTTTCTATTTCTGTATTCTTCAAATGTACCTGAAACAGTGATTGAAAATGCCAAGAATATTCTTTCTAACTCCACAGCCTAAGTTCCTCAATAATTTAAAGTATCACTATTTATCTCTAACCCAAATATGATCAAGGAAAGGAAAGACTCACTAAGCAAGGAATCAGGAAAGCAAATTTTGCCAAATGATTACCCAAGTATATGGAAGCAGAACACAACTTTTCTAAGTTTTGCTATTGTTTTAGTTTTCCACAGATATTAATTCTAAGGTCTAACATTACCTGATCTCCAAAATCTTCCCTTTTACTAATTTTACATTAGTTCTCTTTAAAATTACAAATGAATTTGGTTGTTCTTTTGGGGAAACATGTTACAGGCATATTCATATATAAAGGCATGACCAGATTCAAGAAAAACAAAGTACATTCAAGAACGATACCATAAACAATTAAATTTCTTGCTTATGGAAAAAGTACTGTCATTTACCTCCTATGTGCCTAAAAATATATTTACTGACTAATTAACCCAACTATATTGATTTTTCCCAGGAACTCTGGCTGCTGCTATTCACAGTACATATGCAAATCAAATTCTATAACTGAAATTATAAAGAGTATAAGTATCTTTAAAATTTAAACTGCAGTTGAAAGTAGTTTTTTAAAAAATACTATATGCAACTGCATACTGCAACTTTCAACTGCAGTATGCAACTGCAACTTTTCTAAGATATCAGTATTATTAATATTTCCCTTTTTCACAAAATCTGTTCAAAAACCAAATATTCTATTTGGGCACTACTCCTTGAAGAGTCAAACCATAAAATCATCCATCAGTGAGTCTTTACTATTTTATCTCCTGTTCTCTCCTCTCTCTCTCTTCTCTCTCATGCTCTGAAGATGGTTGTTCCAAGAAACAGAATGGGTATAACCCATAAACATGCAAAAGGTTTCTATGTTCTGCAATGAGGTGCAGAGTAGACTTGATTTTTTTTTTAATTTTCAAAGCAAAACTTTTTAAAGATTAAAAAAGAATTAACCAACCCCCAAAATAAGAGGGAGACAACTGTAGTTTTGTGGTATAGTTTGAAATAAGGGAGCCTAATACCACCAGCTGTTTTTCTCCAGAATGTTTTGACTATTCAGGGTCTTTTGTTTTTCCATATAGATTTTAGAATTATTTGTTCTAGTTCTGTGAAAAAATATCATTGATATGTTGATAGGAATGCACTGAATCTGTAGATTGGGTAGTATGGTCCTTTTAACAATGTTACTTCTTCCAATCCATGAGCACAGTGTATCTTTCCATATGTGTTACCTTCATTTTTTTTTTCCATCATTGTCTGTTTTCTCACTACAGGGCTTTTACTCATTAGATTTATTCCTAGACATTTTATCCTTTTTGACTGTAAATGGGATTGTTTTCTTAATTTCTCTTCCCAAGAGTTTGCTGTTAGTATACAGAAATGCAGATGATTATTATTATTCTGTATATTATTTTTGTATCTTGCAACCTGACCAAACCCAATGATGAACAGCAGGTTTTCAGTGGCATCTTTAGGATTTTCTGTATAATGTCATCTGTAAACAGTGACAGTTTTACTACTTCCTTTGCAATTTGAATTCCTTTTCTTTCTTTGTCTGATCACGATGGCTATGACTTCCAATACTATGCTGAATAAAAGTGATGAGAGTGGGTATTTTTGTCTTGTTCCTGATTTTTTAGGAAGTACTTTTCAAGCTTTTCGCCATTGAGTACATTATGATGTTAGCTGTGGCCTTGTAGTATATGACTCTTATTATGTTGAGGTATGTTCTTTCTTAACCACTTCGTTGAGAAGTTTTATCACAAACATGTTGAATTTTGACAACAGCTTTTCCTGCATCTACTGAGATGATCATATAATCTTTATTTTTTTAATGCAGTATATCACAGTAACTATACTTTGTATACTACAAAGCTAGAGTAATCAAAACAGTATGGTAGTGGACAAAACCAGACACACTGATCAATAGAACAGAGAGCCCAGAAATGAACTCCACTTATATAAGCAATTAGTCTATGACAAAGGAGGCAAGAATATTACAACAGGGAAAAGAAAATTTCTTCAACAAACTGTGTTGGGGAAACTAGACAGCTACTTGCAAAAGAATCAAGCTAAACTACTTTCTCACACCATATATGTAAAAATAAACTCAAAATGGATTAAAGACTTAAATGTAAAACCTGAAACCATAAAACTTCTAGAAGAAAACAAAGGCAGTAGATTGTTTGATATCAGTCTTAGCAAAAACTTTTGGATATGCCTCCTCAGGCAAGGGAATCAAAGGCAAAAATAAAATAAATGGTACTACATCAAACTAAAAAGCCTTTCCCCAGCAAAGGAAACTATCAACAAAATGAAAAGGACACCTACTGAATGGGAAAAGATATCTGAAGTGATATATCCAACCAACATGGAGTTAATATGCAAAATATACAAAGAGCCCATACAACTCAATATCAAAAAAACAAGCCCGATCAAAAAACAGGCAGAGAACCTGAACAGGCATTTCTCCAAAGAAGACATACAGAAGATCAACAGGCAAATGAAAATGTGTTCAAGATCACTAATCATCAACGAAATACAAATCAAACACCTCATCTCAATGATACATCACCTCAGTCTTGAGAATGGCTACTAACAAAAAGACAACAAATAACAAGTGCTGGTAAGAATGTGGAGAAAAGGGAACCCCTCTGCACTGCTGGTGGGAATGTAAATTGGTGCAGTCACTATGGAGACACAGTAGGGCGATTTCTCAAAAAGTTAAAAAGTAGAACCATATGATCCAGCAATTCCACTCCTGGATATTTATCTGAAGAAAACAAAATACTAATTTGAGAAGAATAGGGGTACATAAGTACCCCTATGTTTACTGCAGTATTATCTACAATAGCCAAGATATTAAAGCAACCTAAGTGCTCATCAACAGATGAAAGGATAAAGAAGATGCTGTGTGTATGTGTACACACACACACACAGGTATATTACTCAGCCATAAAAAAAAGAAAAACTTTGCCATGTGCAACAATATGGAAGGACCTAAGTGAAATAAATCAAAGACAAATACCATACTACTTCATTTACGTGTGTTATCTAAAAAACAGAACAAATGAACATAAAAAAGAATGACAGATGAAGAAAACTAACAAGTGGTTGCTGGCTGGGGGATTAGAGAAACAGGTGAGGAAGATTAACAGGTACACAGTTATAAAAACACAATCAGTCACAGGTATGAAATATATAGCATGTGGAATACAGTCAATAATTATGCAATACCTTTGTATGGTGACAGGTGGCAGCTAGACTTATTGTGGTGATCATTTTGAAATGTATAAAAATATAAAATCACGATGCTATGCACCCAGAACTAAATATAGTTTTGTGTGGGTCAAATTAAACTTCAAAAACTCATGGAAAAAAAACAGGTCAGATTTGTGGTTACCTGAGACAGAGAGTGAAGGGAAGTGGCGTTAGATAAACTAATACAAACTTCCAGTTAAAAGATAAATAAGTATTAGCGATATAACATATCACACAGTAACTAAAATTACCACCACTGTAAGTTATATATGAAAGTTATTGAGAGTAAATCCCTAGAGTTCCCATCACAAGGGCAAAAAATCTTTTATATTTATATGAGATGATGAATGTTCACTAAACTTATTGTGGTAATCATTCCATGATATACACCATTATGCTTATGCCATAAACTTATAAGTACTGTATGTCAATGGTATCTCAATAAAAATGAAGGAAAAAAAGAGGTGCTTCTCAGAAAAGATTTAGAATTTCATACTTGGGTACCCAATGATGGCACAGAGCTTATCAACAGATATAAATAAGTGAATAGTTATTTTTTAATAAGAAGAAGGGGAAAACCTACTGGCAATAAATAAATCATATTCTACATTTTTAGTACAAATTGAGATGAGACTCTCAAATACTGAATATATGAAGTTATGCTTTACTTTTAACATATATCATAATTATATAAATGAGTGCTGTTCTCTTCTAATAAAGAGATTAAATCTATCCAAGAAATACTTAACTCAGAATGTTGTTGAAATTCCTAATCTTGAACTGCCTTCAAGAACTGCTTCAAGTCCCAATATGTATCCACAATATTGACAACTAACGCTCACTATCCTATTTTAGAGTTGCTTAAACAGGAAAGGAGAAAACTCTCAAAGGTGAAGATTTGTCTACAGAATCCTTTTTTAAAATGAAAGTCTCTTAGATATTTCCAAAAGGCAAACTAAAATATGATCATCACTGAAATAAATTAATCCTCTCACTAACATTTATATACTCTTAAAAGGGGAAAATTAGTTGCACAAATCCTGATCAACGGCTATCTTATTACCATTAAAAATCTCTGACTTATTATACATTACCTGCTAAGTATCTAAAATACCAGTAACTTAAACTTCCTGAAAACTTTTAGGGACTACACACAATGAGGTAGTTTTAAAATATATCCCTAAATCCTTTGATTCTCCTCTCCAGTAGCAGCTGGAGTGACTTGCTTCTAATTAGTAAGATAAAGAAGAAGCATCAGTGCACAACTTGCAGACCAAGTCATAAAATGCATTGATTTCCTCCTCCTCTCCCTTGTATGGCTCACTCTGAGAGAAGTTGATTGCCATATTGTGGGGACATTCAAACAGCCACTGAAGAGGCAACATTCCAAGAAACTGAAGGACCTCCTGCCAAAAGTCATGTAAGCAAGCCACTCTGACAGCACATCCCCCAGTTCTAACTGACAGCCTTTAGCGGACTTCAG
Source organism: Bubalus bubalis (assembly GCF_019923935.1). NCBI lineage: Eukaryota > Metazoa > Chordata > Mammalia > Artiodactyla > Bovidae > Bubalus > Bubalus bubalis. Next base: position 67,988,667 of record NC_059164.1, read on the forward strand.
CCCTTGCCAACACCTTGATTGCAACTACACAAGACTCGGAGCCAGAACCACTCAGCTAAATTGCTCCCAAATTCCTGAACACTAAGTTCTGGGGCAATATGCTACATAGCAAAAGATAACTAATAAAAATGTAAGGAATAAATTACCTTATAAAGTTCCTTCTCATCCTTTTCTGTCTTCAACTGACATTCAAGTTGTTCTCTTTCACACTGTGCCTTTTTGAGTTTGTCCTTTAAACTGAGTTAAAGTCAAATAACGTTAACATAAACAACTTTCTTAAAACATTTTTAAAACATGAAGATGTTTTTATAATATTAGAAATACCTGTCTAATTCAGTTTCTTTTTCAATCGCTTTATGAGTCACTGACACAATATCTTCCTCAAGCTGGAGAGCTTTGGACGTAGCATCATTGTATCTCTTCTTAAATTCTTCATTTTCCATTTTTAAACTTTGTGATACTTTAGTAAGAGCCTTAGAAACAATAATAAAATATTTTGAGAAACAAAAACATAATCAGAAATACAAATTTGTATATTTCTAAATCTATCCTTAAAATTTGAATCCCTCATTTGTCTCCTCCAAACTTTATAAGAATAAAAACTAAACCTGAAATGGTAACATACAATAAACTTTTTAAATACTAAATTAAACAATTACTAACTTTTCTCCTGGACTTTTCACACACACTGTGTGATGATTTCAGGCCTTTCTCCACCAGAGGGCAGGCAATGAAAGTGAGGAGAACTTGAAAATTAGTCACTTTGGTTTTTTGTTTTTTTTTTTTTTTAACACATCTTGCTTTCCACTGTTACGCCAATGACAAAACAGTTTTCATGATATTAACCGAGGTTAACACCCATTTCTTCTAGCATAAGTCACTAAGCACCACTGATAATTATGAAAATACAATGGGTACTGTGAAAGTGTTAATTGCTTAATCATGTCTGAATCTTTGCAACCCCACTGACTGGAGCATACCAGGATCCTCTGTTCATGGAATTCTCCAGCAAAGAATACTAGAGTGGGAAGTCACTCCCTTCTCCAGAGGATCTTCCTGATCTAGGCATTGAACTCAGGTTTCCCACCTTGCAGGCAGATTCTTTACCATCTTAAACAGATAACTAAAAAATCTTATCACGTCAATTAAGACAATTAACTAACTTACACGACCGGTGCACTAAGCAAGGGCGGCTGCGACCAGCGCACTAAGCGCGGGCGCAAGCGTGGCCGAGAGGAGTTACCCCACGTCCGAGGTTGGGGGCGACCGCGGAGAAGAGATACCTGCGTCGGAGGTCAGGGGCGGCGGCCGAGAGGAGCTACCCCGCGAACGAGGTCAGGGGCGACGGCCGGCAGGAGCTACCTGCCTACGAGGTCGGGGCGGCGGCCGAGAGGAGCTACCCCATGTCTAAGGACTGGTGGCTGGGCGGGCGCAGGAGGGCCTAGAGGAGCTATCCCACGTTGAAAGTCAGGAAGGGTGGCAGTGAGGAGGTACCCCTAGCCCAAGGTAAGGAGCAGTGGCTGCGCTTTGCTGGAGCAGCAGTGAAGAGATAGCCCACGCCCAAGGTAAGAGAAACCCAAGTAAGACAGTAGGTGTTGCAAGTGGGCATCAGAGGACAGACACACTGAAACCATACTCACAGAAAACTAGTCAATCTAATCACACTAGGACCACAGCCTTATCTAACTCAATGAAACTAAGCCATGCTCATGGGGCTACCCAAGACAGGCGGGTCATGGTGGAGAGGTCTGACAGAATGTGGTCCACTGGAGAAGGGAATGGCAAACCATTTCAGTATTCTTGCCTTGAGAACCCCATGAACGGTATGAAAAGGCAAAATGATAGGATACTGAAAGAGGAACTCCTCAGGTCAGTAGGTGCCCAATATGCTACTGGAGACCAGTGGAGAAATAACTCCAAAAAGAATGAAGGGATGGCACCAAAGCAAAAACAATATGCGGTTGTGGATGTGACTGGTGATAGAAGCAAGGTCCGATGCTGTAAAGAGCAATATTCAATAGGAACCTGGAATGTCAGGTCCATGAATCAAGGCAAACTGGAAGTGGTCAAACAAGAGATGATGGCAAGAGTGAATGTAGACATTCTAGGAATCAGTGAACTAAAATGGACTGGAATGGGTGAATTTAACTCAGATGACCATTATATCTACTGCTACGGGCAGGAATCCCTCAGAAGAAATGGAGTAGCCATCATGGTCAACAAAAGAGTTCGAAATACAGTACTTGGATGCAATCTCAAAAATGACAGAATGATCTCTGTTCGTTTCCAAGGCAAACCATTCAATATCACAGTAATCCAAGTCTATGCCCCAACCAGTAATGCTGAAGAAGCTGAAGTTGAATGGTTCTATGAAGACCTACAAGACCTTTTAGAACACCCAAAAAAGGTCCTTTTCATTATAGGGGACTGGAATGCAAAAGTAGAAGTCAAGAAACACCTGGAGTAACAGGCAAATTTGGCCTTGGAATACAGAATGAAGCAGGGCAAAGGCTAATCGAGTTTTGCCAAGAGAACGCACTGGTTATAGCAAACACCCTCTTCCAACAACACAAGAGAAGACTCTACACATGGACATCACCAGATGGTCAACACCAAAATCAGACTGATTATATTCTTTGCAGCCAAAGATGGAGAAGCTCTATACAATCAGCAAAAACAAGACTGGGAGCTGACTGTGCCTCAGATCATGAACTCCTTATTACCAAATTCAGGCTTAAATTGAAGAAAGTAGGGAAAACCACTAGACCATTCAGGTATGACCTAAATCAAATCCCTTATGATTATACAGTGGAAGTGAGAAATAGATTTAAGGGCCTAGATCTGATAGATTGAGTGCCTGATGAACTATGGACAGAGGTTCATGACACTGTACAGGAGACAGGGATCAAGACCATCCCCGTGGAAAAGAAATGCAAAAAAGCAAAATGGCTGTCTGGGGAGGCCTTACAAATAGCTGTGAAAAGAAGGGAATCGAAAAGCAAAGGAGAATAGGAAAGATATAAGCATCTGAATGCAGAGTTCCAAAGAATAGCAAGGAGAGATAAGAAAGCCTTCCTCAGCGATCAATGCAAAGAAATAGAGGAAAACAATAGAATGGGAAAGACTAGAGATCTCTTCAAGAAAATCAGAGATACCAAGGGAACATTGCATGCAAAGATGGGCTCGATAAAGGACAGAAATGGTATGGACCTAACAGAAGCAGAAGATATTAAGAAGAGGTGGCAAGAATACACAGAAGAACTGTACAAAAAAGATCTTCACGACCCAGATGATCACGATGGTGTGATCACTCACCTAGAGCCAGACATCCTGGAATGTGAAGTCAAGTGGGCCTTAGAAAGCATCACTACGAACAAAACTAGCGGAGGTGATGGCATTCCAGTTGAACTATTTCAAACCTGAAAGATGATGATGTGAAAGTGCTGCACTCAATATGCCAGCAAATTTGGAAAACTCAGCAGTGGCCACAGGACTAGAAAAGGTCAGTTTTTATTCCAATCCCAAAGAAAGGCAATGCCAAAGAAGGCTCAAACTACCGCACAATTCCACTCATCTCACATGCTAGTAAAGTAATCAAAATTCTCCAAGCCAGGCTTCAGCAATACATGAACCGTGAACTTCCTGATGTTCAAGCTGGTTTTAGAAAAGGCAGAGGAACCAGAGATCAAATTGCCAACATCCGCTGGATCATCGAAAAAGCAAGAGAGTTCCAGAAAAACATCTACTTCTGCTTTGTTGACTATGCCAAAGCCTTTGACTGTGTGGATCACAATAAACTGTGGAAAATTCTTCAAGAGAAGGGAATACCAGACCACCTGACCTGCCTCTTGAGAAACCTATATGCAGGTCAGGAAGCAACAGTTAGAACTGGACATGGAACAACATGGTTCCAAATAGGAGAAGGGGTACGTCAAGGCTGTATATTGTCACCCTGCTTATTTAACTTATATGCAGAGTACATTATGAGAAACGCTGGGCTGGAAGAGGCACAAGCTGGAATCAATATTGCCAGGAGAAATATCAATAGCCTCAGATATGCAGATGACACCACCCTTATGGCAGAAAGTGAAGAGGAACTAAAGAGCCTCCTGATGAAAGTGAAAGAGGAGAGTGAAAATGTTGGCTTAAAGCTCAACATTCAGAAAACTAAGATCATGGCATCTGGTCCTATCACTTCATGACAAATAGATGGGGAAACAGTGGAAACAGTGTCAGACTTTATTCTTTTGGGCTCCAAAATCACTGCAGATGGTGACTGCAGCCATGAAATTAAAAGACACTTACTCCTTGGAAGGAAAGTTATGACCAACCTAGATAGCATATTCAAAAGCAGAGACATTACTTTGCCAACAAAGGGGTCCATCTAGTAAGGCTATGGTTTTTCCAGTGGTCATGTATGGATGTGAGAGTTGGACTGTGAAGAAAGCTGAGTGCCGAAGAATTGATGCTTTTAAACTGTGGTGTTGGAGAAGACTCTTGAGAGTCCCTTGGACTGCAAGGAGATCCAACCAGTCCATTCTAAAGGAGATCAGCCCTGGGTGTTCTTTGGAAGGAATGATGCTAAAGCTGAAACTCCAGTACTTTGACCACCTCATGAGAAGAGTTGACTCATTGGAAAAGACCCTGATGTTGTGAAACATTGAAGGCAGGAGAAGAAGGGGACGACAGAGGATGAGATGGCTGGATGGCATCACCGACTCAATGGACATGAGTCTGAGTGAACTCCAGGAGTTGGTGATGGAGAGGGAGGCCTGGTGTGCTGCGATTCATGGGGTCGCAAAGAGTCGGACACGACTGAGCAACTGAATTGAACTGAAGAGGTCCACACTAGACAGAGCCATTATATGAGAGATCTTTCACGTTCTCTCACTCATGTACTTATGGTAACTCCCAAATGCCTGGTAATGTCTCAAGGTACCCTACACCTTGCTGTTTACTCACTAAGTCATGTCTAATTCTTTGTGACTCCATAGACTGTAGCCCGCAAGGCTGGAGTGGGTTGCCATTTCCTTCTCCAGGGAATCTTCCTGACCCAGGGATCAAACCCACATCTCCTGCATTTCAGGCACATTCTTTACCCTACCTAATTTGTGAAACTTAAGAATCAAAACAATATGAATATAAACAAGAGTTCATAACAAGCTCCTCATATTGTTTAAGCAATATTGTTTCAAAGTGAAGTTGCTCAGTCGTGTCCGACTCTTTGCGACCCTGTGGACTGTAGCCCACCAGGCTCCTCCATCCATGGGATTCTCCAGGCAAGAATACTGGAGTGGGTTGCCATTTCCTTCTCCAGGGGATCTTCCCAACCCAGGGATCGAACTTAGGTCTCCTCCAGGGCAGGCAGACGCTTTAAACTCTGAGCCACCATATTGTTTGAGTACCACCCGAAAGAATTTGGTTTCAAAATATCTTGAAGGACATCTTAAATTACCAATATTCAAGTTAAGAATGTAATTTATTTTATGAAAACATTCCATTCATAGATGGAATTCACCAAAAGATTATGAACTAATTAGAAAACTTAATAGGGTCACAGCCCATTTTAGTCCTATTTGAAAAATAGGATTCAGGAGCATTGGTTCTCTGAGCCTCAGTTTTCAATCTTCTAATTTCAAATATATATCCAGCACTTCAAAACAAAAACCAGAACACAATGAATAAATATACAAACTGCTAATTTTTACGTAAGTCTAATAAATGTAAAGTGAAAGTCGCTCAGTCATGTCAGACTCTCTGCGACCCATGGACGCATGAATTCTCCAGGTCAGAATAGTGGAGTGGGCAGCCCTTCCCTTCAGGGAATCTTCCTAACCCAGGGATCGAACCCAGGTCTCCCGCATTGCAGGGGGATTCTTTACCAGCTGAGCCACAAGGGAAGCCCAAGAATACAGGAGTGGGTAGCCTACCCCTTCTCCAGCAGATCTTCCAGACCCAGAATCAAACCAGGGTCTCCTGCATTGCAGGCAGATTCTTTACCAACTGAGGTATCAGGGAAGCTAATGAGATATCATTTGACATTAAAAAGAATGAAATACTGATCCATACTATAAAATGGGTGAACCCTGAAAGCATTGTAACTACAAGAAGCTAGTTCCAAAAGTATACAGTTTAATGGTTTTTAATATATTTACAGACTTGTGCAACCATTACCATAACCTAGTTTTAGAACATTTTCATTACCCCCAAAAGAAACCTTTTACCTACTTATGGTCAGTTTCCCACCAGTTCCAGGCAACCACTAATCTAAATATCTATAGATGTGCATATTTTGTACATTGCATAAATGATCTATCTTAATAGTCTTTCAAATATTCAGCAGTTTATATACTCATACTTTAAAACTATTAGACGAAGACTGTTTTTTACAATTCATACCACAGATTTTAAACCAGATTTCACACCAGATTTTAAACAGGTGCCAAGAAATGTCAGATTTTATAAGTTATTCAACTAACCCAGGTTTAAAAGTTTCTGAGCTATTCTAACTGCCCAGCAGGCCTGCCTGATTAAGATGGAGACTATAATTTTGGAAGTAAAAAGCAAATTCATAAAGAACTAGAAGCCCCATGACTAGCAGCAAAGAGGAAGTAGCTCTCCTAGCAAGCATATTATTTTATCCCCAGAAATAAGCAATTGCCAAAATGTAACTCAGAATTGTTTGTATATAACATTATACAAACATTGCTTTTAAAATCTGGGGAAAATGTTGTCGATTCTTACTCCTCTTGGATGACGTTATTATTTTATTTCTTCATTGATTATGAAAATTAATATAACAATATTAGCTGAAGTTAGTGAGAATCTATTATGCAACAAATATCATTCTAAGTCTTTTTGTCACCATTTTCTATAGAATAACTTAAAAAAAAAAATCACTTCCACATATCTATCTTCCCAGATTGTATATTCCAATGGAAGAATAGCAGCAAGGAAGTCCCCTGTATATTCCAATGGAAGAATAGCAGCAAGAAGTCCCCTTCATGATGGGTGACTGTCATCAAGATTTGTGAGTTGCCATAAACTTCCAAAGATTTCTTCTGGGTACCTTAGCCACAATCGCCTACAAATCTTGCTTCATTAATCCCCTGACTTCAGTCTACCATTTTCTCAACCCACGTCTGTCAGCATAATCTTTAGTCTTATCTATCATGCTTAACCCGTCACCTGGACAGCAGAGAAAACCTAACACTGTTTAAATTTCAGGTAATAACTGAACCAGAAAAATGGTCTGATGTACATGAGTAATTTCACACAATTGAAGGCCTCTCTTTGTGCCATTCCTACTCTCTAAATCATCCATTCTTCCCTTTGGATTTCAAGGTGAATAGCGTCTAACATCAAAGGCCATACTTCAGGGTATTCTTCATCTCACAGGCTAGGTACAGGTTGTAATGGGCCATTTTGGAAAACTGCCAAATTCAGGTAACAGCAAGAGAAATGTGTGAAGAATAGAAAGAAAAGAGTTAGAACTATACAAAGGACAGCAAGAGAGTTACAACAACTGGATTAAAAATTTACCTGGATGTTCTAATAGTCAAGCTAGGCACATATAATGAGATTTTATTATAACATTTATAATACTTGGGTATACCTACTTAAAAAGTTCAAATTTAAAAAGTGGTTCCTTAGAATTCCCTGGAGGTGGTTAAAAGACTCCAAGCTTCCACTGAGAGAAGCACGGATTCAATCACTGGTCAGGGAATTAAGATTCCACATGTTACACCACCCTCCTTCCCACCCCTCCCCACCAAAAATGGTTCTTTAACCAGAGTATCTACCCCTACTGTAGGACTGCAATTACTCCCCAGGAATAAAATTGGGAGAATAACTGTGTATTTTAAACTAAAAAGGCTAAAAGTAATAAGGACAAAAGACTTGACAGATGTTTATAAGGAGACAAGGAGAAGGACATGGCAACCCACTCCAATATTCTTGCGTGGAGAATCCAATGGGCAGAGGAACCTGGTGGGTTATAGTCCATGGGGTAACAAAGAGTCAGACACAACTAAGCTACTAATCCATAAGGAAATAAACAAGTGTACACACTGCTTGATATTATGTTTACCCTCTAATGCAAGCAATCCTCAAACAGAATAAGGTTAATCTTTTTTGTTTGAGCCCTATCTGTATATCACCTCTGCTCAAGTGTACAATATACAATCACTCCACTCGAGTATAAAATGGCTCAATTAACAATTATTAAGCAACTGTTCTAGGTCTTGCTGCACAAAAGAATAACTGGGAGAGGGGGATAAATTGAGAGGTTGAGACATATACATTACTATATCCATGTAATGGCCTACATGGGAAAACAATCTAATAAAGAAAAAGTAGATATATGTGTAACCAACTGACTTTGCTGTACACCTGAAACTAAAACAACACTGTGAATCAACTATACTACAATAAAAATAAAAGAAGAGTGGAACAGACTCCATCCTTAGGGAACAATAGGTCAATCCTATCAATGAGCATAAGCATTTGCAACTAGTAACAATGTGAGATTGTGATATACATATATAATCATAATCTGTGCAAGTTTGTCAATAAATTTTCTTATGAAAATATTAAATAAACAAGTCAATTACTAGGAGACTGCTTTTTCCATTGTTTTTGACTATTGTCTTAAATCCATTTTTATCCCTAAATTACACTGTTCTATGCTTAAACTTTTTTTCTTAGCTTAAGACTGTGCCAATTTTTTTTAATTAGGTGGTTTTTAGGATAATTTATTGCCTTTCTCACATCAATGATTTCAAAATTATAATATTACATCTTATTTCACTAAATTCTGATTTTTAAAAAGTAACTTTAACTACTTTATTCTTCTCTTCCCTTTATTCAGTGTTTATCATTCCTAACTGTATTTCTAAGCCACCTCCCCAAGATCAATCACATATTCTACAATGAGATGTAAAGCATCTAGAAACAGCTGTCAAGGACTATGTCACAAGCCTGATACCAAAAATCTCAAAAGTATTTTAACCATTCACAATCATAAAAGAGGCTGTGGCAGAAGGTTGACAGGATCTGACCTATCCTAGTACAAATATCTATCCAAATATATTTTTTAACATGGGATCGTCACTCATTTTCATTGGTTCAGTTTCTAAAAAAACTGGATTTCAGACAGTATAATTCCAATCAGTTACACAGGACACAACTAACCTTCTGCTCTGCTTGCAACTGATCACCTCTTTCTTTCTCATGGTTAAGTTCTCTTTCCATTCTTCCAACTTGTTCTCGAAGTTGTGTTGTTTCCTTTTCCAGAACAGCAATTAACTTTAACAGTTCTTCTTTTTCTTTCATTGTTTTCTCAATTTTCAACTATAAAACAGAAAACTCAAATTGTTTATAATCCTACAATATATTACAAATTCAGTTTTCCATTTCAAAAAAAATAGTGAAGAAATCTGTAGAAAGAACTTTTACAAACTATCTTCATATGAATTAAACTCCTTTGTCGTCAGTTAAAAATTCATGAGTCTGTCATTTTATGGCAAAAACCACTACAATATTGTAAAGTAATTAGCCTCCAATTAAAATTTTTTAAAAAATTAATGAATCATAAATGTAAACCATTTTTTATTGGGCAAAGAAGAAAACATTACAAGAAGGCAGGTGCAGAAGTAATGAATTTTATTATGAAGTTGCCTGCTAATCACTTTTCAAATCAGTACTAAAAATAAGGCATATCTAGTTTCATGAGTGACAATTCTGGGCTTTCTTATTTTGGGTAAAAAGGTGAAAAATATGTACCTCTTCTTGAATGGAAATCTATGAAAAGTGGCAATTCTGGGCTTTTCTTACCTTGGGTAATAATCAATGAAAAAAAACATGTACCTCTTCTTGAATGGAAACCCTTGAATTTATTAAGAACATCCTTGTGTGTTACATAAGGCCTTCACCTGTCAGATTACTATGAACTTTGGGTTCTTTAAAAAAGGTCTTAGGAGTGGGAGATGGGAACAAATGTATACCTGACTGATTCATGCTGATATATGCAGAAGCCAACACAATACTGTAAAGCAATCATCCTCCAATTAATAATAAATTTAAATAAGATACTAAGAAATAAGTTTCTGTATGTACAAAACAGCCTCTATTTAGGTAAGTTAAAACAAACTTTATATAAGTAAATGCAAATTTTAGGAAAAAATGCAGACTTTAACAACATAACTGACTCTTACATGAACCCTAATAGTTAACTGAGTTCAGGAACTCAAGTATTCTAAAAATTACCAAATTAAGGGACCTAAAATAGAAAATAAATAATATGGTCAATTTTTTTTTTTCAGCAAGTTGTCTGATTCTAACAGGGGAAAAAGAATGGAGACTCACAACAGAAGCATTATACATTTAGCTAAATAAAAACATTTTCCCCCAGTACACCCCAAGTTAATTTCCCAAGGTCGTGGAAACAAACTCTAATTATTTAAACACTAAAATGGCTCTTACAAAAGTTAAAGAGCTGGAAAATTTTTAAAGGCCCCATCTATCTCTTCCATCAGACTAAATGAAAATGACTAGAGTAAATGCTCTCAGAAGAGAAAAGTTTAAGTATTCACTGAATTTCTTTTTACTCTATTTTTTAAAAAAATTATTTTGGGGCTCTAAACTTCCTGGCAGCTTAAAGATTCACCTTGACCCAGTCTGACAGAAACATCATAAAAGAACTACTATTTCCCAGTGATTCATTTAATTGACATATACTTTCTAAAGAGTTCACTGACTCTTAAGCAGAAAAAGCAGAAATTTTTAACTAAAATTAGATAAAATTGTATAGAAGTCCAATTCCTGCCCCCAACTTTGTATTCTGGGATCTTTCAAGCATACAAAATGGTTAATATTTTACAATGAACCTCCATTCAACCATAATCTAAATTGAATAATTATTTCACCATGTTTATTTTATAAATACATAGATATGTAAGTTTATGTAATTTTTTTTTTTTTTGCTAAAGCATTTGAAACATAAATGCAGACACTTCACTCCTAAGTGCACAGGGCAAGCTATCACCTAATAAGTACAGTCTCATACTTAGCCACTACAATTATTATAGCTAAGAAATTTAACAATAATGTTCTCACACACAAAGGATAGTCCATACTTAAAATAACCCACTCTACTCCCAAAATATCTATTTTTTAAATACCTAAGATCCCATCATCAAGGTTCACAAACTGAAGAACCGTTACTCAATCATGTCTAATGCCAACAGTGCCCTAAATAATGAATGTGGAAATTTAAAAGATTTGTCAAAAAATTGTTCAGACTATAAATACTTTATCTCAAAAACATTTACCTAAGAGACAGAAATTTAAATTTTCTCTATAAAGTACAAAGTACATTTTAAGAGTAGGAAAAAGAGAACTAAACTGTGCAATGTCCCAATTTACTTGGGAGCACAAAAGAGAGGTAGAGGCCAAAATGTCTGTTGCTTTTCTGTTGGAGGTCTTCTGAAATCAGGGTGGTCTAACAAGTATTCAAAAAACTCCAATATAAACACTGCATTCTTTGTAAGAGCTAGGCCTATTTCAGCATCTTTGACTAGCATTCAAATACCAGGCTAAAAACCTTGATCATCAGGCAGTCGTCACCACAAAATGTTTTAGTCACCCTATAAAAGTTACATTTCTTTATTTAAGATAAGAGAGGAATTTCTGGAAGGAGGAAGGGAATATATGAAAAAATTCACAATAAAAGTTATAGGTTCCTTCTAACTTTCTTAGTTCAACTGTACAGTATCTATAATCTAGTCTTTTTTCTGCAGTTTGTTTTTGAAGGTAAATAAAATCAAAGACATAAAAGAGATTTACATATAAAAATCCATGTGAGTATAAAGAATAAGACTAAATAGGAATGTAAATTAATCAAAATCAATTAATTAAATTAATCAAAAATGTATACTGAACCAATTAAAGTATTTTTTCACAGAAACTCAAACATAACATTCTAATTTGCTAGGTTTAGGGTAAAGATATTGAGAAATATCATGAAATATGAATGATGTTCCAGTTTTTCCTTTTCAGTAAATACTAAAAATTAAGACATGGCATTTTTTACACCTCTACACAGTAAATTTCCTTTGGTGAAATGACTCCAAAATATTTAATAAAAAACAGCAAGAAGATTTTTCACTTTTTTAAAAATTATGGTTAATCCAGCTTATTCATTTGATAGGAAAAGAAATCATTCTAAAAATGCTCAACCTAAATTAAGAGACAAGGATGCTTCACTGTCACATTTGGGATAGAGCATGCTTGTAGTATAGTGAAATAAGGTTCACATCCAATTACAGTTAGACTTACTGTTTTACAAGGGCTTCCCTGGTGGTTCAGACAGTAAAGAATCTGCCTGCAATACAGGAGACCTGGGTTCGATCCCTTGGTCAGGAAGATCCCCTGGAGAAGGGAATGGCTACCCAATCCAGTATTCTTGCCTAGAGGATTCCATGGAGAGAGGAGCCTGGTGGGCTACGGTCCATGGGATCGCAGAGAGTCAAATACAACCAAGTGACTAACACACACATTATTGCTTTATACTGCTTTCCTATCAGCTTCACCCCCACATCTGTACTATTCTACAATCAACAGATTAAGTGATCCCTAAAGAAGAAAGGTTAGGGTAAGGGAACATTAGGAGTTTTAGGTCTAAATTCTCTCAGTAATTACTTATTGCCAATCTATATACTATTCACAAAATACTAATAAGCCTAGGGACAGTTCCTGTCACAGTGAAATCAGTAACATAATTGTGACAAAAAATACACTTTAAGTTCATTAGTTAAAAAGCATATGATTCTCAGGTTATACCCTTGGACAACCTGAAAATTCTTAAAATGCCAACCAATAAGAACTCTGCTTCTAATTGAGCAATGACTGATTTGTCTTTAAAACTACTTTAAAGCCACAGTTCATAACAAAAAATATAGTTCATAAAGTAAATTTATCAATCACTCAGTCACTATTGGTACCTACCTCAAGAAGGCCCGCTTTTGTGGTCACCACCAACATATCAGAATTTCCTTCATCTTCCATAGTGAGCAACTCTTCAACTGGAGAAGCAGCTCGAAACTGAAAAGGTGTACTTGCTCCACGAATTTCGCCCTTATGGGTAACATAACAGAACTGATAAAACTCTCCATCATCATTTGGAAGGTAATATCCTAAAAGGAGTATAAACAAAATTTATTGTTATAAAATTATTTGTATTTAACAAATCTTGCCATCTCCTCTTATTCCTGACCTTGTTTCTAGACACTCAAGATGTCTTTCTTTCCTCCTTCATAAATCGTCTATCAAAACCAGACTCTTCCTTCTTCCCTAAATATGCTGTATTTTTCTTATCTTAGGCCTAAGATTATACTTTCAGAATATTCTTTCCCTGTAGTTTCACTTGGATAAAACCAATTCATCTGGGAGAGTCAAGTATGTAGTTTTCAATGAGAAAGAGGCTGGAGGAGGAGCAATGAAAGAGTAAGCATAAAAACCTAGGAGGACTAGAGGTAAAAATATATCAATTAAAGAAATGTTCTCTCAAATGACATTAATTAAATGCAAAGGAGAAATATTAACAGAAGGAATACACCACACATGTGAATTGTGTAAGGGCAAAAAGAGGGTGAGGTCTACTTGTGCAGAACAAAAATAAGCTTTGGAACCACAAATATTTATTCTGGAATCCCAGCTCTACCACTAATTATTATATATTTAACCTCCCTGAGCCTATTTCTTATCTGTAAAAGAAATCTGAAGACAGCTATCTCAAAGCTTCAAAGTATCATGGATTATGTATACCATCTAGCCCACTATCTGACAAATGTTTTCAATATTTGTTCCTTTCTTCTTTAGTTCAAGTGCTACCCTCTTAAACTTTGCTGGATTACAGCTCAAAATTAATCTTTTAAAGCTCCCATGGTATTTTTTACATGTAAAAAGGGATAAAAAAGAAAAAAAAAAAAATCAATCAGAGGACTCTCCAGGTGGTCCAATGGCTAGAACTCTGAGCTCTCAATGTAGGGGACTTGGCTTAGATCCCTGGTCAGGGAACTAGATCCCACATGCCACAACTAAATATATAGTGTTTTGCAACTAAGATCTGGTGCAGCCAAATAAATAAAAATTGAATTAATTTTTTTCAAAAATCCTCTACAGTATGCTCCGCATTACCATTATACATATGCTTTATAGGCAACATCCATCCCTGGACGAAGAAATGGCAACCTACAGAGGAGCCTGGTGGGCTACCATCCATGAGGTTGCAAAGAGGTGAGACACAACTGAACACATACACATAAACCTCAGAAATGCTGATGCTGATGCCGCCAAGTCGCTTCAGTCGTGTCCGACTCTATGAGACCCCATAGATGGCAGCCCATCAGGCTCCGCCATCCCTGGGATTCTCCAGACAAGAACACTGCAATGGATTGCCATTTCCTCCTCCAATGCATGAAAGTGAAAAGTGAAAGTGAAGTCGCTCAGTTGTGTCCGACTCTTCGCAACCCCATGGACTGCAGCCTACCAGGCTCCTCCGTCCATGGGATTTTCCAGGCAAGAGTACTGGAGTGGGGTGCCATTGCCTTCTCCGTCAGAAATGCTAAGAGCAGATTATTAATAAATATCAAAATTCTGAAATCTCCCAGAATGACTTGAAAAAAGAAAACATTCAATGATAGTGAAATGAAATACATAGATCAATCTATTCACCTTATCTTCAATATTGATTTCGACCCAGCAATCTGTATTCACTATGCCTATTACTACTTCATATCTTGAAAATTTTAGCCTTTATTATTATGATATCGATTTCACTTGACTTCCTTCTTTAAAAATTAGCTGATCTTTGTCCATGGGGATGGGGAGGCAGAGAAAATATAGTATTATCCTGAAATATCTCGTGGTTCTTGAAAATAAGAAAGAAGTTCTCAAAAAAACTGGGGGAGGGTGATGTCAAAAACCACGGGAGTCCATTTGATAGAGCTTCCAGTAGCCAAAAAAGCCAAAACAATTTGAGCAACAAAAAAAATGATTACATTAGACTTTATCCCACAGAAGAAAATAAATTTCCATGAATCCATGGAGGACAACTCTTCCTAACATAATAATTCCAACTAATAATGTACAAGAAATGAGAATAAAAAGGCATCATCAGACAAACACAACAGTAATTGTTGTAGGTAAGATCCACTGATGGATACTAAAATTAATGGGTCAAAGTTTGAGACGAAACAACATTTGCTTATCTCAAAGTTGCTCCCCATAATTTTCATTAAATTACAAAGAGAAAAATACTAACTTTAATATAGAGAAACCCAGCAGACATCACCTTAACCAAGTGATCAAAACTAACTAGAAATTAGACATTCAGACATCAAGTAATCTCTAGTTACAATGCACTGAAAAGAATACATCGCTTTCATGGTAATCTTCCTGAAAATGTATAGCCTCAATCTAATCACAAGAAATGATCAGAAAAACTCAAAATGAGGAACATTCTACCAAAACAAGACTGAAAAGTACTCTTCAAAAATGAAAGGTCATGAAAAACAAGGACAGAATGAGGAACTATCACAAACTGGAGAAGATGATGATATGACAAATACAATGTGGGATTATGGACTAGATCCAGGAACAGAAAAAAGGAAAACTACTGGAAACACTAGTGAAATCTGAATAAAGTCTGTACTACTGTAGTCAAGTGTTGTACCAATGTTAAATTTCTGTTTTTAAAAAAAATAAACGGTTATACAACATGTCAACACTAAGGGAAGCTGGCTGAAGGGTAGATGAAAATTCTGTATATTAGTTTTGCAACTGTACATCTAAACTTATTTCAAAATATAAAGTTATTTTTAAAAATAACAGAGAATTCCCTACGGATCCAGTGGTTAGGACTGTACACTTCCAGTGCAGGGGGCATGGGTTCCACCTCTGGTTGGGGAACTAACATCCTGCAAGCCACAATAAATTTATCTAGCAATAAATTTTTGAAGTTTTTAAAAACTCCATCCTCTTAATAACTTCTACTAAATATTAATCCGTGGCTGAGTAACTTTGCAAATGGCCACTACATTTACTTTAAAAGCTTAAACAGAAAACAGAAATACAGTTTGACTAAGCAGCTCTGGTTCGGACATGACTGAAGAGACTCAGCATGCATGCATGCACTGGAGAAGGAAATGGCAACCCACTCCAGTATTCTTGCCTGGAGAATCCCAGGAACAGAGGAGCTGCTGTCTATGGGGTCGCACAGAGTTGGACATGACTGAAGCGACTTGCAGCACAAGCAGCTCTGGTATCATGGCAGTATCTACAGACTAGATATTCAAGGTCTGCTTTTTTTAATATCACAAAAATAACTCACTAGAAAACATGGCTCAGGATTTCTCTGGTGGTGCAGTGGACATAGGTTCAGTTCCTAGTCTGGGAAGATTCCACATACCACAGAGCAACTAAGCCCATGTGCCACAATTACTGAACCCGTGCTCTAGAGCCCTCAAGCCACAACTACTGAACCACGTGCCACAACTACCGAAGCCCACTCTCTTAGAGCGTCTGTGCTCCCACAACAAGGGCAGCCACCGCAACGGGAAGCCTGCACACTGCAACAAACAACAGCCCCTCCCTGATCACCTAACTAGAGACAGCCCGTGCAAAACAATGAAGACCAGTACAGAAAAAATCTACAAATGGTTCAATACCATTTAAGACACAAAATATAGTTATTCAGAGTTGAGATTTAAAGCTACCTAGAAATAGATCTCATCAGATCAATAACACTGAAAACAGGAAAAAGTAAAAACCAAATTCCAAGTCAAATTTTATAGCCTGTAACATTAGCAATCAAATTATAGTAAATAAATAAGGGTTCATTTAGGAAAACAATTATACCTATGCATATTTTATTAGTTGTTTTGAGTTTTGCAGTTCAGAATTCTCATCACTACTCTACAAAATGAGCAAAATTATTTGGATTATGCTTAAAATTCCTTCTACCTCTAATATTATACAACCGAGTTTTTCATGATTCTATCCTGAGTTCACTATATAACAAACAAGTCCTAGGCAAGCAGAAGCTTCTCTTTCTGAATTTCAAAGTAAAAATTATGATGAATTTTCAAAAACATGTAAATTAGCTCCCAAGAAAATCCTTTTACAGTATAAATAGAAATAAACTGGATGCATTTCTTTCTTTCAAAGTGCTTTTAAACTTTTTGCTGTCATAAATAAGCAAATTCATTAGTCAATATAACAAATTCTGTTAAGCTTCTTATTCTAAGAAAACTAATCACATGAACAATTACCAGAAATAAAGCCACAACTTTGTATAATATCTCATAACAAAATCAGTTCCAATATACACATTTGAATTTGATCATCTAAAAAAAGGCCATGAATTAAAAGAAACTACACATATAATTTGTAAATTTCTTAATCTATAAAACATCTATGAGGACCTAAATCTTTGTCTTTATTACAAGTACAAATAGTATCCTCTGAATATGTGTTTCCTGTCACAGTACATAAGGCAACTTTTTCTATTAATATATATGCAAGCTATATGTGATCACATTGCCAACTGATAAACCTCGTTAAGTTTTTTTAAAAACATAAACCACCAAAAGCCAAAACACTACCACCACCTAATGCTGGCAAAGATGTAATCCACAATAACTCTCTCTCATTGCTGGTGAGAATGCAAATATTGCCACTTTGGAAAAAGTTTGATGGTTTCTTACCAATGCGTGCTAAGTCACTTCAGTCATGTCCAACTCTTTGCAACCCTATGGACTGTAGCCAGTCAGGCTCCTCTGTCCATGGGATTCTCCAGGCAAGAATACTGGAGTGGGTTGCCATGTCCTCCTCTAGAGGAAATTCAGAAAGAGAAGCTTCTCTTCCCATGTAGCACTAGTGGTAAAGAACCCGCCTGCCAATGCAGAATCGAACACACGTCTCTTGACATCCCCTGCATTGGAAGGTGGGTTCTTTACCACTAGTGCTACATGGGAAGAATATATTTCAAAATATATTCTCACCATACCAGCAATCATACTCTGCTATTTATCCAAATAACCTGAAAACTTACACATCCACACAAAAACCTGTATATTGATGTTTCTACCAGTTTTATTCACAACTACCAAAACTTGGAAGCAACCAAGATATTAATAGACAAACGAATAAATAAGCTGTTACACCCATATAGGTGACTTTATGTGTATTAAAATATTATACTGAGACAATCCATTAGCTTCCCCAGACCAAAAACAGTCCACAATATAAATAAGACTAAGAAAGAGCTTTAATACGATCTGAAGTCAGTTCAATTTTAATGCAAAAATCACTCTGCAGCAAATTGTTACAGATTTCTTAATAAAATTGTTGTGTTTTGTTTTTAAAAAATAAAGCAACAGGGTTTTGTTTTTTTTTTAACATAACAAGAAATCTGAAGGCAGTTGCCAGCTGACCTTGATTTGGGAGCTCAGGCATGTTAAGACAAACATATATGTGCTTGTCCTGGCCTTCTACCTCATGGCCACAGGAGGGATGCTGGAGCTCTAGCTATCACCTTTGTGAAGGTGGAATGTGTGGGGAGGGACAATACTAGGTCTATCTTCCTCAAAAGTATTTTTTAAACACCAAGCTAAGACAAAATGAACTTTGTATTATTCACATCCATTTTTATAGGCAACTTTCCCTCTAGAATTTCTATTCTATAAATCCCATTAATCATCTTTGTGATTTTCATACACAATATTTTTCTCACCTTTAATCTTACTATCTAATACCAGTAACAGCATTATTTTCTCATTTGAAAAAAGTGATCAAAAGACTTCAATGAAGAAATAAGGAAAACAATGTTTAATTGTCTACATAAAGTATCATGAGACCGTCACCAGATATTTACATTCTATGACTTTTGATAAAGACAGACACTAATTTAACTTTAGTCACTGGACACACCTAAGCAGATAATTACAACAGGGTACATTTTTAATGGCAATAAAACATCTAATTTCATTGAGTTCTGTTTTCAGTTCTTACCTTGAAATGCTAACTCACAATTGACTGCTGATCCTTCTACATAATGTTCAGGCATAGGGGACCATAAGAACGTGTAATAATCACGAGCAGTACTCCATCCAACCTAAAGGAGAACAACAAAAAGTAGATATTATAAAATAAGTGGCTTCATATGAGTGATATCTTACAGCATATTGTTTACTGCATCCTGAAATTAAAGCATACATTAATATGTTTACAAATCATGGGCATTTTAACAAGCACATCAAATTTTTATTATAATTCTTTATTAAGCTATAACCTACTGCTATAAAAATCTGTAACAGTAGAACTTCTATGTATTAAAATGCAATTTGATATCCAATTTCCCATGGAAAATCTTAGCACATATATGATAAAATATAAAAACTTATGTTTCATTTAAAATTTGATTTCACTAAATGGTAAGTTTTTAAAAGTTATTTTATGCCTCAAATTTAAGTGCTTTTTTTTAAATTAGATTTCTCCTTCTTCCTTAAATCCACTAATTAAATTTCACTAGTCTCTCTAAGTCTTGCCAACAGGCATGGTAAATTTTGTAAAACTTATTTTTACTTTTATTCCTAAGGTGTTCACACATACAAAATAACCACCTATATCCCATCGATCTCTAAAATATTTCCAACTAACAACATGAACATATACATTACATATCTCAGTTATTTTCCAGATGAACTGTGGTAATAATAATATATATGTTTTAAACAGAAAATAGATATACATTTGCCAGTATATCATGGCTTCCATGATGGCTCAGTGGGTAAGGAATCCACCTTCAATGCAGGAGATACAAGAGACTCAGTTCAATCCCTGGGTCGAGAAGATCCCCTTGGAGAAGGAAATGGCAACCGACTCCAGTATTGCCTGAAAAAATCCCATGGACAGCACAGCCTGGTGGGCTACAGTTCAAAGGGTCACAAAGAGTCCAACGTGACTCTGCACACACGAGAAATTATGCATCATCCACAGGGTTTGATTACACATATGTTCTATAATTCTGACTGACCTAGGATTGGATATTCCAGACTACTAAAGATGGAAGAATCTTGTATTACTATCTTTAGTCTCTAAAGAAGTCTTTTCAAACTGTAGGTCACAATCCAGTAGAGTAAGTGGTGATTCAATTTAGTAATTCATGCCCACATTTATTTTTTTTAATTAGAAAGAATAAGAAAGCATCAGAGTGCATGAAAGCTAAGTATTCCTTGATGAAAATTTGTTTCAGTATATATCTGCATGTAACTCTGCTGGGTCAAATCACAGAATTTTTATTTCTTTCTGTGTCACAGTCAAAAACATTTGAAAGAAGCTTAAGGAAACCATCACGTTTAAGTGATTTCCCTGACCTAAGGCTCAGTTTTTTTCTCTCAAAATTGTCAGAAGGATTAAATTAGATAATAAACATAAAAGCAGCACTTGGCAGAGTGCCTGACCCAAGATGGGCACACCATAAAAGGTAGTTTTTGCAAGCACTGTATGCTGTAGTAATTAACAGCACAGAAAGTAGGGTCGGACTGCTGAAAAAGATCACTTACTAGTTATACGATTTGAGACAAGTTATTTTTGTTGCCTCGTCTTTAAAATGGAGATAACAGGGCTTCCCTGGTGGTTCAATGCATGAGACACACGTTCAGGGACGATCCCACATGCCTTGGAGCACCTAAGCCCATGCGCCACAACTATTGAGCCTGTGCTCTAGAGGCAGGGACCAAAACTACTGAAGCCTAGACACCATAAAGCATGTGCTCCACAAGAGAAGTCACAACAATGAGAAGCCCATGCACCACAACCACAGAGTAGCCCCTGCTCTCCACAACTAGAGAAAAACCTGTGCAGCAACCAAGACCCAGCACAGCCATAAAATAAATAAATAAAATTAAGATAACAAACAATCTCAAAGGCTTATATGTGTATCAAATGAGGTAAGCCCTGTAAAGACACTTGGCACAATGCTGGCACGTGAGTGTCCATGAAATATTACTATTCATTAATAACCATGGGCACATAACCTATTAGGGACAGTGATCTTAACTCTAAGATGTTCTGTCCCTCATTCCCTATCTCCCAATGCTTCTAACATCTCCTGAAAAAGAGCCCATCTGAAGTATTCCCCAAAAGATAAACCTGGTACAAGTTATACCTTGTATTCTTTGTCCCCATGCCGGTCCATATGCTAGTCTGGAAAGAAATACTATTCTAGAGCTACGTGTTTTGAAAAACATCTCCCTACCTGAAGAGGCTCTACCTGGACCAGGTGGTTAGAAAACATGCTTAGTGAGCCATATATTTGTGATGGCGGACACACAGAACTGCTTATATCACAATTATATATACCTGATTCCAGTGGAACAGGGAACAGCAGTAATAAATACATTTATTGTTTTTGAAAAAATACTACCCTTATCTTACAAATTAAGAAACTAGTAGAGGGCATGGATGATGACAGTGGCTCTGGAGCCGTGGTGCGGTCCCCAGGGCGCAGTCCTGGAGGGGAAGGCTTTGTCCCATCTGCCCTGGGAACCCGAGAGCATTGGGAGGCTGTCTATAAGAGAGAACTGCAAACTTTCCAAGAATACGGAGATACAGGCGAAATCTGGTTTAAAGAAGAGAGTAGGACTTGACTAATAAGGTGCATGCAGAAACACAAGATTCCACTGGATGCTTCAGTGCTTGATATTGGGAACTGGCGTTTTCCTGGTTGAACTTGCAAAATTTGATTTCTCTGATGTTACTGGAATTGATTACTCTCCTTCTGCAATACAGCTTTCTGGAAGTATTATAGAGAAAGAAGGTTTATCTAACATTACATTAAAGGTAGACGATTTTTTGAACCCTTCCACAAAGTTGTCTGGGTTTCATATTTGTGTTGACAAAGGGACGGACGTTTCATATAAGCCTTAATCCTGACAATGCAAGTGAGGAGAGGAAGTATTTGAAATCTCTCTCCAGAGTGTTGAAAGTGAAAGGCTTTTTTCTAATAACCTCATGTAATTGGACCAAGGAGGAGTTGTTGGATGAATCTGGTGAAGGATTTGAACTTTTCGAAGAGCTGCCCACACCCAAGTTCAGCTTTGGCAGCCAATCTGGAAACTGTGTAGCAGCACTGGTTTTCCAAAAAACATGAGACTTCACTGGACAGATTCAGTTAGTGTTTTTTAAGAAGCTCTGCATCAAAGTAGACCTGACACATAAAATGCAAGTGCAAGTAAATGTTTAGTAAGTACACAGGATGCACATTTTGAGTAGAAATAATGGGTTGGTTCAAAAAAAAAAAAAAGTCTTGTAAGTGGTTGGGTCTTAGAGATCAACCAAGAATAATTTTAAAATTTTCTTTTGTATTTGAGATGTAAATATTTTTCTTCTTTCAGATTAAAAAAAAAATTCCTGTTAACTGCTGAGTTAAAACTTTAAAGCAGTAAATGAACTTACAGGGGGAAAAAAAATTAGTAAACAGCAAAGTCAGGCTCTAAACCTGAAGTTCAAGCTCTTTACCACTAGGACTCGACTCACTCTTTTCCTAGCAGGATATAAAATACTCTCATTAAAGTTCAAGCTCTTTACCACTAGGACTCTACTCACTCTTCTCCTAGTAGGATATACTCTCATACTTTCTGAAATGCCACCTCCTTCCTTCCAACAGAGTCAATGACTATACTATTCCTAAATAAAATGTAGCTGACTAAAGATAGAAACAGTAAGGTAAAGGTGGAAAATGCTGTTTCTAGCTGTCTTTCATGTTAAGAAAAACATTAATGGGGAAGTGCGATCTTTTACCACATAAAAAAAATGTTTAAGAGATATGTTAAGTGGTTTGGTCCCTGCTGTTTCTAACTGAATCACAGTAATTCAGGCTGTTTCTTATTGTGTAACTACAATGCTAACTTATACTTTGCTTTCCCTTATTGCATAAATCTGGGCAACTCAAGGGAGTGGCAGACCATGCTCTAAAACATCACAGGTATCCCACGCTAAGCCAACCAAGAAATTGGGGCAAGATGCAACTCAATCTGAATATAAAAATCAGCAATATAGAACTATACTTTAAATTCCTTTTGAGAAGGAAAAACTGAACAAGAGTTACGTGAGGTGCACGTCAAGCAAATACTTTAAAAAAATAAGGTAAAAGTCTCTCAATCTGGAAAGACAGAGTACAGATCCCTTTAGGATAGTTAAGTCTAACATCTAAACTCCCACACACAATAGAAGGACAAACTGGAAGAATTTGGACATCTAGAAATTATGCATGCATTCATGGTAAGAACAGTAAACAAATTAGAAAAATCACACCACAGTGTTCAAGGCACACACTATTTCTCTTTTATTTTTTTTGGTTATCTTGTAAACTTGATCAGATTTCTGGAGTGCAGAGTCCAATCCCTTGAAATGCAAGGGAATTTGCCTTTTAGTCCCTTAGCAGCAAGCATAAAGAAAATTATCACATTTAGAGTTGATAACTGCAAATTTTATAACATTAATAAATCGCAGAGAGAATTCTGATGATACTTAGAAAAATGGGGCAAAGTTACCTACAACTGTCAAAACATATTGCTTTTAGGAGCTACACTTGTATCCAGTTAAGAGGGCCTATTTATGCTCAGAAAAGAACCAAAACAACAGATATTTCACTATTTAGTCCAGTTTGGGGAATTAACAATAGTACTGGACATCATTCTTCTGTTACTAATGCAACTGGCAAAGTAAGAGCAAAAAAGGAAATTAAACAAGAATAACAGAAAAGAAAAAAATGGCAAGTGTGTTTCCTTTAAATAGGATTAACATTTTAGAAAAACATGTTGGTATTAATCATTAGTAAATTCTGAAAGCAAATGTAAAGAAGATCAGAAGGACAAGTTTATCAAGTAAAAATACAGGTATTAATAAATTCTGGAGAAATCTCAGAAGAAAGAAACATTAGGAATGAGAGCACACAGAGAGCACTTGCAAAGACAGAGACAGCGGGGACTGGTTTGGGGGGAGATAAAGATGGAGACAGACACAGGGCATGAAGCAGGTAAGGCACTGAAGTTTGTTGATTATGTACAGATGAATACAAAACCTAAAAAACAGTTTAAAAATGAGCCTATGGATTTTTAAATTCTAGAAAAACATATACCAAACAGCAACAGGTATTTCTGGGGAAGGTGAGGGTACACTTTGTAAGGGTATTAATTTTCTTTCTTTTGTATATACTGTAATTTTCAAAAATCATTACAAGAATAAAGGTCCTTCTTTTTTAAAAGGAAAGAACTGCAAAAATGCCTAGATACACAAAGGGAGATGCAATGCTCATTCTAAGAAATATCATATCATAAACAACATAAATGTCCCTGCATGCGATAATATGTTACAGAGCTACTTATTGAGAAAGTGGCTACAATCATAAATGAAAAATTCAGGACATAAAATACACCATATACTACTGCTACTGCTGCTAAGTCACTTCAGTCGTGTCCGACTCTGTGCAACCCCATAGACGGCAGCCCACCAGGCTCCCTCTCCCTGGGATTCTCCAGGCAAGAACACTGGAGTGGGTTGCCATTTCCTTCTCCAATGCAGGAAAGTGAAAAGTGAAAGTGAAGTCACTCAGTCGTGTCTGACTCTCAGCGACCCCATATACTACTACTTCAACTATTTTCAAAATATACGCATTCAAAAAAGACTGAAAGTATTTGCCCTTTAGTTAAAAGAAAAAAAAAAAAGGACTGAAAAGAAACACTTTTAAAACATTAATAATGGTAACCACTCTTAATAGGGAAATTAGAGTCTGATCCCTGGGTTGGGAAGACTCCCTGGAGGGCATGGCAACAGACTCCAGTATTCTTGCCTGGAGAATCCCATGGACAGAGAAGCCTGGTGGGCTACAGCGTCAAACACTGACTAATGCAACTTAGAGCACATGCACATAGTTGAGCGATGGGACTGCTGGCCATCTTAAATTTTTATCTTTTGCATCCCCTGTTTTGTTGTAAGTTTTCTAAAATTATGATAATTTTTACAACAGGAGAATATTATTTTAAAAACAAAAAATAAGAAAGGACTGGAATGGAGACAGGGCAGGAAGACAGAAGAAGCAGAATGAAGACAAATATGAAAAGGAAAAGAGAAACAAAGAAGAGGGGAAAAAACTTGAAACAAGATATTCAAGTACAAAATCACTGCTTAGTTTCACTTTCCATACCAGGAAATTAAAGTTTTTTAATCTGGTTGTCAGTAAGGTTTCAGTGAGAATAGTACCTTACTGGGAAGTTTGGTTTTGCCTATGTGACTCTGGACAACATGACATAATCACTTTGCACTCCTAATTTCCACAACTAGGATAGTATCTCTGAAACATGAGAATTGTTATAACTTCTTTATAGTTAAAAAAAAAAAAGTCTCATGGACCTTTAAAGTATTTTAATTATGTTAATTTGTACCAAGCATAGCCTAAATATATCCATCAAAATCATTCTAGACAGCAATATGCAGTACATATCAAGTATTTAAAAACATTCAATGCCATAAACATCGTAATTCATTTTCCAAGAACTTATCCTATGAAATAAATGGACACAAAATTTAAAAAAATACAGTCTGTATTAAGGACTGTTTAATGGTAAATATTTAGAAATATTTCCATGAATTTCACAATGCATCAACAGCATATGTGTATACTTTTTATAGACAAAGTATAATTATTATTTACAGATATATACCAATATGTTAACAATGCTTATTGCTAGGTAATAGTATTAAAACGTGATTTTTTTTTTCCTGAGTTTTCCTGTACAGTTTGAAGTTTTTACTACATGCTTAAACTTCCCACTGAGTAAGTATCATCCAGGCAAAAAGATGGAAAGGGTATTCTACTCAAATTTATTTATTATTTATTTATGTAAGTACTACTGCTTAAAAAAGAGTTAACAGTCCTTGGAGTGCACAAGAGACAATACATTAGCAATATGAAAGCCGAAAATAAGCAGGCAATGTAAAAAAGGAAGCTATAAAATCAGGTCTTATAAAGGAGCCCTATTTGGCACCCTAAGTTATTTGGTCTTGGCATTATCCCACAGAGGATGAAAAGCCACTTAAACAAGAGGAAGATATGTTCAGATTTTCATTTTCTATTATATATAGAGCATTATGAAGAACAGATAAAATGGAGGAGTGGCATTAAGAATGAAAGCAGGGAAAACAGGAAACCTACTGCAATCGTCTTAGGAGGAGATAAGGAGGGCATGAACTACAGCAGTGATATTAAAAATGTGGAAACAGGCAGTAAAACTGACACAATTGTGTTTGGCTGGATCTGATGAGATGGTCATAAACTTTTGGCGTAAACAACAGGTTATTAACAAAAAATGGGAGGGGGGACCAGAAGACAAAAATAAGCAGTCTGAAAAAAAAAAAAGTAAAGATGTATCTTCTTGAAATACAATTTATCACCCATCAGCCAACATATGCAGACTTCTCACTGCACATAATGCAAAGTCTGCAAACTACTTAGCTTAACACTGAAGGTCTTCCATCAAAGACTGACACTTCATCTCCCTCCACTTCACTAACTCATTCTCATTAACATTCTCACCCCTGTGCTTTTGCTTATGCCATTTTCTTGCCAGGAATGCCCTTTTCTTCCCTCAATCTCATTTCCCTGTTCTATTCTTCCTCTCTGTCTCACTCTTCAAGAAAATACCAATTCTTAGTGTCTTTAACTTGTTATTCATCTCTTACATAAAATTAAAAATGATACTGATTTCATAACAAGCTTACAATGAATGTATCTTCATATTGGATTTTGACTAGCCTAAAGAAAACAGAGTAAACAACTCACCAATCCAGCAACGCCAAGGGATGAGAGATTCAAAAAGGTACTGAAATATCATTAAATGCCAGAACTTTGTTTTGTCCCATACAGTTTTTCTGCCCTCCTCACTCTATTAGGCCAGACTTTCACTACTTGATATTCCCAATGTACCTAATTCTAGCAGCTACTTTTATTTCTTTCTACTTTACTATTTAACTTATACAGACCACACAATTAAAATTTCAATACCTAATGGTCTTGGTTTTAACAAGTCATATCTAAAATAAAAATTGCTTCCGAGGGAGAATCTAGAATAACCCAAGAGAAAAATAAGTTTTACTACCTGTACATTTACAGCATTACTTTGCTCAAAGCACATTCTTATTTTCTGGTTCTCCATTACATTCTGAAGACTTGAAACTGCCAAAAAACTTCCACCACTGTAATGATCATCTCAGTGTAATTTTCAACTAAATGTAACACATAATGGCAAAATATTAGAACTGGGACTCTTGCCATCAATGAAATTACTAGTCATGTAAAACAGAATACTCTTATTAAAGCATGGGACAATATGAGGAATATTTTAACAGTGTGGGACAACAGAAAAGATGGTAACACAGCTGTAGAGCTGTACAAAATTAATTACAAATGACAAGACTGTAAATGATATAGCAACCCAAAGGAAAAGATCACTTTTTTTAAGGTAAGGAATGGAGAAAATGGGAGAAAAAAATTTGAAAAGAATTTTAAGTCAAACCTTTTGATCACAGAGAGGCAAGTCTGGTGAACTGAAGTTCCTAACATTTGTTGTACATACTACCCTGCACTATTAAATATTTCAAGTTTGCAAAATGTTTTACATTTGACGTTTATAAAAATAATCCTTAACGTAGAGCTAAGACAAGTATAAACTAATTGTGAACCTCTTAAGAAGAAAATAAAGAGTGCCTACATGGAAGAAATATGCAGAAAGTTCTCTTACCTTGAATATACCAACCCAATCTTTTGGATGTGGATGGATATATGGAGTTAAAGTATAATGACATTCTAAGTGTGCATTAGGAAGATAACTCTTGGCCACATTTTGAAAGATGACATGGGCAAAGTTGGAAGTCTGCAATGGAACTTCTTGAAAGGATGTCATTGTGAATCTGAAACAAGTAAATTATACATATTTAATGATACCAACTAAGAAAAAACCTTGAGAAAATATATAGCTTTAACAGTAAATTACATGGATATTCTCAGAGAATTACTGAAAAGACATACTTCTTAAATACTGGAACTCCTTTAGATATGATTAAATATAAAAGCACAAACTGGGAAGTAATTAATTTACAAAATGTTTCAGAAAGTTCAACGAGTTAAAAAAACTTAAAAACCAAACTTTCACCTCTCCTGCAAAGCCTAGCCCTCTGCTTCTCTTGCAAACCAAAAGCAGTGTTTCTATGTTGAACCCCTGAACCTGCATCACTTTCCTCCCTAATCCGACCTATTGCATCCCTCCACGTTAGGTTCTAGGTTCCTATAACCTAGAGCCTAGTCAACCTCTGTGTCATGCATTCCTGACCCACATTCATGATCCCCAGCTTTTCTGAACCCCGGCTACATATTAGAATCATTAGGGGGTCTTAGACAATGACTTTTTGGGACCTGGGCACTGCATGCAAGTTCGTGTATACACATTCTTTTTTAAGCCTCCCAAAGTGGTGGTTCAGAGGTTAAAGCATCTGCCTGCAACGTGGGAGACCTGGGTTCAATCCCTGGGTTGGGAAGATCCCCTGGAGAAGGAAATGGCAACCCAATTCCAGTATTCTTGCCTGGTGAATCCCACGGATGGAGGAGCCTGGTGGGCTACAGTCCACGGAGTCGCAAAGAGTCAGACAAGGCTGAGCGACTTCACTTCACTTCAAAGTAATCTTAATCCTGTATACAGCCAGCACAGAGGACTACTATTTAGACTATGACTCAAACCATCAATTTAAGTCTCCATTAGCAGCTCTCACAGATTACCAGACCTGGGCTGTCTTCTTGGGCTTCTGGTACACACTTGTTCAAATCTCTCAAATGATGTAAAAATCTCAGTTGGTCTACTTGAAACAGTTCGACCTATTTGTTCATCTCTACCTACACCAATTCTACCCTTTCATTCTATCTTGATTCCAGGATTATTGTATCCTTTCCATACAGTTACTGATTAAAAACACATGTATTTTTAAATATATAGTGTCGATGAAATACATTCTGTTGAGAATCTATTATAGATTCAGTGAGTGCTCACTAACTTAGCACTTGCTAGCAGATGAATGGTGAAAGTGGCCTAAAAAATCTTCAAAACCTAAATGTTTTCCATATTATTTGCTCTACATTTGAAAAAAAATGATATAATTTACTCGAAAAATGTATCTCTACAGTGTGTCCCAGACTCACTTCAGCCGTCGTTTCTACAGGACCACGTAGGAAACACTGCCACTGACACAACGGCACTTGCTTCTGAGTCCTCAAAACAAGAATCTCTGTAATAATGGGAAAAACCGGGTTAAGACATTTCTAACCAAATTATTCTAATTTACTTCACAAACCCATGAAGTTTCTACAGAAGTAACACTAATCACTTTTTTTT
The DNA here is from genome assembly GCF_019923935.1 of Bubalus bubalis. Lineage (NCBI taxonomy): Eukaryota > Metazoa > Chordata > Mammalia > Artiodactyla > Bovidae > Bubalus > Bubalus bubalis. The sequence goes on from NC_059164.1 coordinate 68,018,168, forward strand.
TTTTTTTTTGGCCACACTGTGAGGCTTGCAGGATCTTAGTTCCCGGACCAGGGACTGAACCTGGCCAAGGCAGTGAAAGCATTAAGAGTCCTTACCAGTAGACTACCAGGGAATTCTCAACACTACTCACATTTTAACAATTACTAAGAAGTCTTTATTTCTAGGAAGATCTAAAATAAAATGCTTTTCCACGTTTCTTTTGTTGATCTGAAATACTAAAGCTCGTCTTTAAAATTCTGAAATAACACTTCAGAAAACGCCCAATTTTCCTTTTGTCTCTTCTCTGCTTCTGTTATGGTCAAGATACTGCTTTGTACTTACAGGATATACAATATACTGGACATCCCACAAAGAGACTGTTATTCATGAACCTGAAACCCACTGTGGCAGAATACCAGGCTGGATGTCTATCAGTCTCTCCCACCTGAGGTTTGCCAGGATTCTAAGGTAAAGAGAATGCATTCAGTAGTAAATTTCCTGTATCTCTGCACTAACAAAAAGGCTTTATTACCAACAACCCTACTTCACAGAACGACTTAACAGTCAATAGTCTCCAGCTGGCAACCTAAAGTCTTCAAGAAAATGAAAAGGTAGCACAACACTAGAAACTTCCTAAAGTAAGTGTTCATTACTTTGTTTCTTTGAATAGTGTGAGCAAACCTGGGCCCAAAGAGATGTCATAATGTTAATGAAACCACTAATAATAATCTCCTTTCAAGTTTAGTGGCTTCCTAAAAAAAATAAAAAGCCCTTGATTCCAGTTTTGAAAACATGTTCACTACTTGTTATAAAAAAACCCATGAGAAAGACTATAGCTAAATTAACTAACCAAACTCTTTTAGATACAACTACCAAAACTGAGACAAGTGAATCAGTAATGTTTTTCTATGAAGAAAATGAGTATTTAAGTTTCTCTGAGGAAGATACTCGGCAAGAAGAAAACAAAGTTAGCTTAGGGTGAGTTTTCCATGTTGTACATTAAAAGTCATTTAAGAATCAAACTTTTTTCATAAAACTTAAATATGTTTCCTAAAGTAAACTAAATCAACAAAGCAGTACATGTAATACAACAAGGTAGTGGAGGTTAAACTTTTGTTTAACCTCAATTACAAGAGCATTTAAAAATCAATAATTAGGCTTTTACTTCACTGAAAAGTTTTTAAGATGTAAAATAACATAAAGGTATATACACATATGTGGGCGTCCCAGGTGGCTCAGTGGTAAAGAATCTGCCTTGCCAAAGCAGGAGACATGGGTTCGATCTCTGGGTCAGGAAGATCCCCTGGAGACGGAAATGGCAACCCACTCCAGTATTCTTGCCTGGAAAATTCCATGGACAAAGGAGCCTGGTCTTTTATAGTCCATGGGATCGCAAAAGAGTCAGACTCAACTTAGCAACTAAAACAACAATACACATATGTATTTATGTATGTACATGTGTATATATGCTTATAAATGTATCAAAAGGGACTAAAAAGCACACACTACAGTTTTTACTCATGAGTTATGTGTGAAAAGAGGACTTAGAAGAACTTCAACTTTTAACTCAATTGACTGAATTTTTACCAGTATATTTAATGTACTATTTTCATTATTTTAAATAAACACATTAACAAGAAATTTCATTTTTAAACTCTCTCCACAAAATTCAAGTTTTTAATACAAAACTCTATCAGATATTAAATATATTTATGATGCTTATAAATCTTTAGAGTAAGATAATTTGCAATTATCCCATTAATAACCTTCATTAATCTCTCTCCAACACTAACCTTTTTAAACATTTCAATCTGACTATAACCACAGAAATATTTTTACAGAAGTCACTTTATTCTCATTACTTTTTAAATTAATTTAATTCCAATATAACTTCTACTCATAAAAAAGTTAACAAGGATGAATGTTATCTGAATGTAACTACATGAATCAACCCATTTTAAACAGTAAAATATCTAATTCCCATACAGTTTATGTTTCATTCTTCACACAGATAAGAAACGGAGTGAAAAGATGGTAAATCTTTTAAAATCGTTAAAATTCACTGAGAATGTTAATGTATCACAATGATTCACAGGCACACACACAGACCCACACACCATGCAATGGGGAAGTAATGTGCAAAGTCACTGCATCACCTTGTGGTAGTGTTTGGGAAGTGTAGCTTCACTGATAGCATGAGAAAAAGAACAAACTCAGCCTCAGCTGGAGAGAGGAAATACAATGCCTACCACAAAAGTAGGAATAGCTTTACCATATCAAATTTCATTTCCCATTCTCTATAAAGTACGCCTCTAGAAACATGGCAAACAAAAAATAAATAAATAAACCAAACCAGACTTACCAAGAACAAGAGTAAGGGGGACGGAAAGAGCAAAGGGGATCAACTGTATGCTGGCAGATGGAAACTATATTTTTGGTGGTAAACAAGCTGTAGTATATACAGAATTAGAAATATGTTATACACATGAAACTAATGTAATAAACCAATGTTACATAAGTAAAAAGTTAAAAATACATGAGAACAGTTCAAAAAAAAAAGAAAAAGGACGTATCTGGCTGGGAAACAGTCTGAAATACTCATACATGCCATCTGCAGTGCCCTCTTCCCTATTTTCTACTTTATTCCCTAACATCTCTAGGGTTCCTTTTAAGTGTTATGCTGTAAACTTAACTCTGTTAAGTCTTTGGTCTAAAATCCAATGTTTGTTATTTTTGAGGACTCATCAATATCTAAGGAATAACAGACAACATGCAGTGGGCCCTCAGGTAAGTAGCTAAAATAAACTGAGGACGGGGGAATGTTATGTTCTTCCTCTTGGAACTTTTTCAAGCCCAAGCCTGATCTGGCTTTTCTGCTGGCATTTTTCCAGTGACTTCTGATACTCATTTTACTTAACCAGCCCAAAATGTGTAAACCTTAATTAAATAAAGTAGGAAGTTGACCATACAAAGAACTTCTGTGCATTAAATGTACAGAAAAGTAAACTTTCTAATTTGGATATTTTATATAATTTGCTAATTCTAACATTTAGAATTCAAAAAGAAATAAGATAATTTTATTCTAGGTGATACTATTATTATGGTGATTGTGTTTTTTTCAAAGTCCTTACCAGTTAAAGATGATAAATTATAGGTGAAATATCCTGATGTCCAGGACTTGCCTTAAAAAACTCCAGGGGTGATAAACCAAGATTAGCAAAATAGTGAGTCCTTAAACTCTTTTTGGGTATTTTGAAAATTTCCATAATAAAAGTTAGTAAATCCAAAATAGACAAAGACTAGTCATAAAAACTCACATATGACCTCTTGCAATAGAAACACATTACACACAGTGGTTGAAATACTTAGTAAAAAAATTTTTTTAATTTTCAGTTAATTATATATGAACTTTCAAACTTATCTCCAAACAGTTCGGGAAGAAACTGAGTATCTGAAGGGAAAAACTACAGCTAATATTCTAATTGCTTCCAATTACTCACAGTTTAGCTCAAAGACTATATCAGCTGGCTTACACACCAGAAAAGAATTATCAGCGATCTTTCTGGAAGGCAGAAGCAAATCCAACAATTTGTCAGTTTACACACTTAACAGTCCTCCCAATCTCCACAACTCTTACAGCTGAGTACCACTACTCATTACACTCTGCCAGGTGTCATGCACACCACTTAACTTTGTTTTAAATGGTGGTTTCTAAAAAGCTGTGAAACTGACTTTTTATTAGAGGGGAGGGAATCTTTACCATCCTGTAAGAGTTTGAGACAAACTAAACTTTAAAAGGCCAGAGGTGGATATAGCCAAAATTTTACTTAGTAATATTGAAATTCCAAAAGAATGAAATCCAATAAACTTCCTATGTGAGGCAATGCCCCCAAAGTAGTAAAAAGGGAACACGGTTAGGACCTTTCAAAAATATTTAACATCATTAAAAAAGGTCGAAACTTAGAATTCCAAAATATCTGTTATTTTGTTAAGTAAAGGATATTTACCAGTTAATTCTACGCAAATGGCTGCAGCCATAATTGTATAAACAGGGGTGTGCAATTTAACAATAGAATGACTAGAAAACGTAATCAAGTATTCTTTCAAGAAATCAACTCTATCCTTGATAACAACAAAACGAAGGCCCCTTTCCATACCCGAATGGCACTCCAAGGGTAATTAGCCCACTTTGTTTTTAGATTTACATGTTACTCTAATAATCTCTTTAAACGCTTTTGGAATCGGGCTCCAAAACTACAATTAGTAATTCCTGCATGCAGCTATTCTACAATTAGCGAGTGGAAAACTTAGAATTTCCTGTCCCGGACACAAAAGCGATTCGTAACTACTTCGTAAAACCTAAAATATATGTAGAAAATCAAATGTCACGGCGTTCTCAAACAAAATGATTACCAATAAGGTAATATGTTTATCAGGACACACACACACACACGCGCATACTAATCTCTTAGCAAAGATTCCCCAAAAGACGAGCTCCTGTCGGGACTTGTCCACAACCTGCGGACCTCTGGGGTGTTGGGAGGGAGTGTTGTGAAATCAGGACAAGCTGCCTAAGCAAAGACAAACATGACTCTTCTCGGAAGATTTAAGATCCCTTCGAGCACAAGGCCTGACAGTCATTTATTTATAAGCAGACAAGAAAAGCGTTCACTAACTCTACAACCCAGTTGACTTTGGAGATCGAGCACAAACAGCTAACTCCGCCCACGGCCCGCGGCGCACGGAGTCCCCGCCTCCTAATCTACTGGCGACTCAAAAACAAAACACAGGTTTCACTCCGCACTGGCAAACCTGAGTGTCCCATTTCGACACGACCTAGATGTTTTCCTAAGCTTACCTACCCCAGCAGCCCAGACGTTACCCACGAAGCACTCACCCTAGAGTAGAGCCTCCGCCAAAGCACTTTCTTTTCCGGGGGTCTCTGGCTACTCGTCCCCAAAGGGCCCACACCCCACACGGCTCCCCTAAATCGCCAAGGCCTATCCCAGGGCCTCCCCGCCGTGTGGGACGGCCCCCCGTCCCTTTTTCCAACTCCTTTGCTAACCAAAGTCGTCCACACTCCCGTCACAATCACAGTCCGGGAAGAAAGGTTTGTCCTCGGGAAGGAAAGCATCGTCATTCGGCAGCATCGTCACTACGGAGACCATTCCCGAGACTAGTCAGGCCCCTAGACTCCAGAACTGAGGGGCGTATCACGAGCCCCTACAGAGCTCCAGGGGACGTCCACCCCACGCAAGGCGCCGGGGCGGGCTTGGAGAGGCGCTTACCGAGTGAGGAACTGTCGGGAAGAGTGCAGTGTTAAACAGGTTTCCGAGCTTCAGCCGCCATCAGCCTCCAAACCTCTTCCGCCACCACAGCCTCCCTCTACCGACCGGCTACACCTCCCCACAGGCCAAAAGCCGGTGAAACGCCACTTCCTGCCATGGACCCGCCCCTTCCGCCGCCGACGTCGCGAGGAGTCGGTCGGGCGTAACCGCTGAAATATCGATCCGATCGCACCCGGCGGTTAGCCACCCTAGCCGCGGACTGTAGGCTCCTGCTGCTGCTGCTAAGTCACTTCAGTCGTGTCTGAATCTGTGCGACCCCATAGACGGCAGCCCACCAGGCTCCTCCATCCCTGGGATTCTCCAGGCAAGAACACTGGAGTGGGTTGCCATTTCCTTCTCCAGTGCATGAAAGTGAAAAGTGAAAGTGAAGTCGCTCAGTCATGTCCGACCCTCAGCGACCCCATGGACCCTAACAAACCCGAAACGGCCTGTTCCCTGGGCTCGGCTATTCCTCCTCTTTCTCCCGCTTCGCCGCTTTCAGATACCTGTGGCAACAAAACAGGATCCGTTTAGATAATGCATTTTTGACGTTTTAATTATTATTTTAATTGAAAAGTAACTTACCAGTTAAGTGGAAAGGGTAGCCCAGAGATATAGGGACGAGTGCCGTGTCATTGCCTGGATGTTTATAAATCTAAGCGAACCCAGTTATTCTGTGGCTCGGAAAGTAGACAATCGTAGAAGCAGAGGAGGACCACGCGCTTGGGGCTGCTGTAGCCCCTCGCTCCTGGGCACTTACCCAACTCCTGGTGGTAGACCAGTCCGGTGCTTACTTAACTAAGGGATTTTGTTCTCTGTAAAATCTCGGTTTCTCCTAAGAGATTTTCAGTTCTAGTGCTCTATGATTCTATTTCCTCTTGTTCCAGCAATGACCTAGTTTTATGAGTTAACTGCTTTTGTTACCTGTTATTCTGTGTGCGTGAATGTAGGTTGCCCTGTATTCTCTGTCCAGTTGTAATTTCTAAAGTCACTGTGTTATATAGCTTACCGCCTTAAGAGTATTCAGTTTAAATCCTAACTCCACGGAAGCAAGTACATTCTGTTCTAATTCCTTATATTCCTGCATTGCTGTAAAGCTCTTGATAAAATTTGCAACATCACCATGAAGAAGGGATAGTAAATGAGATCAAGTCAAATGTTGAAGCATCTCCTAAATTGAGAAGATACAAAATCCTCTTCAGTATACTTTACTTCCACATACTTAAGATAATGTCTGATTATCTGCCGACTGATTTGTTTCCTATATATTGAAATCTTTGAACTTGGTATGGTTCTGTATATCACACTTGATCACAGATTTCAGAAGAATCTTTACAGATGAGTACCAATCTCATTCTGCAGATGAAAATGATGTGGTAAGTTCAGTATTCACTGGCATTACTGGTAGCAACCTTCTAGTAGTAGTTTAGACGCTTGTGTAAACAACACACTGCTCCTGGTAGAGATAGATGTAGACTATTAAGTACGGTTTTGTCGAAGACATGGAAGAAAACGTCAAGTCAGGATATAAGAGCCTGGGCAGAGGAGTCAGGTAGGGAGAGGATTGTTCACAAATCATAATAATTACTGTCTGTGGGGCACACAGAGCTTCCCAGTCCCTGCATAGGTCCTTAGGTTGTCTCCATTCCTCACAGCAACCCTGTAAATTTTTATCCTCATTTTGCAGGGGAATATGGCTTCAGGAAAGTTAAATAACTTGCCCATAATCCCCAAAAAGGCAAACCCTTTTTACCCTGAATTCAAATTTATCACTCCCAAAGTTTCTGCATTTCCCACCATGCCAGGATGCTTCTTGATAAGTGCTTTTTGGTCATTTACTATGTGCTCTTGGTTATGTTAATACTATATACTCTGAGGAAAGCAAAGAATAATCCACAGTTTCTTCCCTAAAGCTGTTTTAAATCTAGTCAAGATATTTTAAGATGGGACAGCAAAGTGTTAGATACGTAGGAAATGGACTCCTAGAAGTAAAGTGGAAAGAAAGATTGGTAATTATTATTATTGCTATTATTTGGCTAAAAAACTGGACTCTAAGCTCTGAAAGAGTAACAGGATCTGAAAGGGCTTATGTAGAGGGAATAATTAAAAGGGCACAAATGAAGAGCTTCTCTGGTGGTCCAGTGATTAAGAATCTACCTGCCAATGCAGAGGACATGGGTGTGATCCCTGCTCCAGGAAGATTCCACATGCCCACGTGCCGCAACTACTGTAACCCAAGCACCCCAGAGTCCATGCTCCACAACAAGAGAAACCAGCGCAATGTGGGGCCTGTGCACTGCAACCAGAGAGTAGCCCCAGCTCTGGGAAACTAGAGAAGGCCCATGCACAGCAACAAAGACCCAGCACAGCCATAAAAATAAATAAATAAGGAAATCTTTTTTTAAATCTAAAAATGGGAACAGATGGAACAATTAGGTGGTACAACATGGATTGAAAATTAGAAACAAATAAATTTACATAGGCGTGTTATAGAAGTGTCATTATTGGTTTTTGAAAGCATGTGAAATGAATTGTCTTCATCTTTTGAAACAATGACTTACGTTGGTATTAAAGGTACCCATTGCTAAACACTATCCTTTCCTTAAAAAACTGATAGATATGTAAACCTTTTTTTAAAAAGTGCTTTTAAAGACAAGATTTGAACAATGGTAGATTTTGGATAAACAGAAAATTCAAAGACTCTAAAGTAGCGTGGTGTACTTCCTCTACCCTATGCTGGGAGATAGTTGATATTGTCTCACTCCTTGTAGTTTGCCTATCATTACTCTCCCAAATGTTTCTATAAAACTTTGCTCCTTTGAGTTGCATGCCAACCAGTTAAACTCCCTCTCCCCTTGTTGTTGCTGTTGTCTGCTTGAAACAGGACGGAAAGGGGCAAGGCACAATCTTTGAAAGCATGACATAGCCCAAGGACACAACATAAACCAATTAGAATCAAATGGGTCCAAGATGACAGACAAGCCAACTTCGACCTGACCTTGATTCTCAATATATGCTCATTGTAACACATCAGCAAGCTAAGCGATACACCCAGAGGTGCCATGACAGTTCCAAGACTCACTATCAAAGATCAAAAAGTCGGCTGTGACTCAATTCCTGGAAATCTCCCCTCGTCCTAAAAATGTTTGGAAAAATCCTCCTACTCATTACCCTATGAAATTACCCAGCCTATAAAACCTAACCCACCATGTGTAGAGGCTGCACTGCCTTCTGCAATGGCCCACACGCTGTCTGTGGACTGGTTGTCTCTCTGAATAAACCCACATCTTACCTAATACTTTGTGTCTCATTCAATTCTTTCTGCAATGAGACATCAAGAACCTGAGCTTCATTAGGTCCTAAAACAAGGTCTGTCATCTCAGTTGGAGGACCTGAGTTAGAAGAATTCAGTTTTGACTGGGTTCAACGTCCAACCACATGAGTTCAACTCCCAAGCAGGGTTTTTGGCTGGGCCCCAATCCTGGTGGTTCAGATGGTAAAGAATACGCCTGCAATGCAGGAGACCCAGGTTCAATCCATGGGTTGGGAAGATCCCCTGGAGAAGGGAACAGCAACCCATTCTAATATTCTTGCCTGGAGAATTAAACGGACGGAGGAACCTGGCAGGCTACAGTCCATGGGGTCACATAGAGCTGGACACTACTGAGTGACTAACACATAGTCCTACCACATTAGTTCAAGTCCTAATCTGAGGTAACAGTTTCATCAGTTCAATTCAGTTGCCCAATCGTGTCCGACTTTTTGCAACCCCATGGACTGCAGCACACCAGGCTTCCCTGTCCATCACCAACTCCCAGAGCCTACTCAAACTCATGTCCATTGAGTCAGTGATGCCATCCAAACAACTCATTCTCTGTCGTCCCCTTCTCCTCCTGCCTTCAATCTTTTCCAGCATCAGGGTCTTTTCCAATGAGTCAGATCTTTGCATCAGGTGGCCAAAGTACTGGAGTTTCAGCTTCAACATCAGTACTTCCAATGAATATTCAGGATTGATTTGCTTTAGGATGGACTGGTTGGATCTCCTTGCAGTCCGAGGGACTCTCAAGAGTCTTCTCCAACACCACAGTTCAAAAGCATCAACTCTTCGGCGCTCAACTGTCTTTATAGTCCAACTCTCACATCCATATATGACCACTGGAAAAACCATAGCCTTGACTAGATAGACCTTTGTTGGCAAAGTAATGTCTCTGCTTTTTAATATGCTGTCTAGCTTGGTCATAACTTTCCTTCCAAGGAGTAAGCATCTTTTAATTTCATGACTACAGTCACCATCTGCTGTGATATGGGAGCCCCCAAAATAAAGTCTGTCAGTGTTTCCATTGTTTCCCCATCTATTTCCCATGAAGTGATGGGACCAAATGCCATGATCTTAGATTTCTGAATGTTGAGCTTTAAGCCAACTTTTTCACTGTCCTCATTCACTTTCATCAAGAGGCTCTTTAGTTCTTCTCACTTTCTGCCATAAGGGTGGTGTCATCTGTATATCTGAGGTTATTGATATTTCTCCCAGCAATCTTGATTCCAGCTTGTGTTTCATCCAGCCCAGCATTTCTCATGATGTACTCTGCATATAAGTTAAATAAGCAGGGTGACAATATACAGCCTTGACGTACTCCTTTCCCTATTTGAAACCAGTCTGTTGTTCCATGTCCAGTTCTAACTGTTGCTTCCTGACTGGCATACAGATTTCTCAGGAGGCAGGTCAGGTGGTCTGATATTCCCATCTCTTGAAGAATTTTCCAGTTTGTTGTGATCCATACAAAGGCTTTGGCATAGTCAATAAAGCAGAAATAGATGTTTTTCTGGAACTCTCTTGCTTTTTCGATGATCCAGTGGATGTTGGCAATTTGATCTCTGGTTCCTCTGCCTTTTTTAAATCCAGCTTGAACATCTGGAAATTCACGGTACACGTACTGTTGAAGCCTGGCTTGGAGAATTTTGAGCATTACTAGCGTGAGATGAGTGCAATTGTGCGGTAGTTTGAGAATTCTTTGGCACTGCCTTTCTTTGGGATTGGGATGAAAACTGACCTTTTCCAGTCCTGTGGCCACTGCTGCGTTTTCCAAATTTGCTGGCATATTGAGTGCAGCACTTTCACAGCATCATCTTTCAGGATTTGAAATACCTCAACTGGAATTCCATCACCTCTGCTAGCTTTGTTCGTAGTGATGCTTTCTAAGGCCCACTTGACTTCATATTCCAGGATGTCTGGCTCTAGGAGAGTGATCACAGCATCATGATTATCTGGGTCGTGAAGATCTTTTTTGTATAGTTCTTCTGTGTATTCTTGCCACCTCTTCTTAATATCTTCTGCTTCTGTTAGGTCCATACCATTTCTGTCCTTTATTGTGCCCATCTTTGCATGAAATGTTCCCATGGTATCTCTAATTTTCTTGAAGAGATCTCTAATCTTTCTCATTCTATTGCTTTCGTCTATTTCTTTGCACTGATCACTGAGGAAGGCTTTCTTATCTCTCCTTGCTATTCTTTGGAACTCTGCATCCAAAGGGGTATATCTTTCCTTTCCTCCTTTGCTCTTCGCTTCTCTTCTTTTCACAGCTGGAGCAGTGGCTGCGTAGCATTGGAGCAGCCATGAGGAGATATCCCACGTCCAAGCTCAGAGAAACCCCAGCAATATGGTAGGCGCTAGAGCGGCGGCTGTACTTCACTGGAGCGGCTGTGAGGAGATACCCCATGCCCAAGGGCAAAGGGGAAGCCCCAGCAAGACAATAAGAGGGGCAAATTCTCCTTTAGAATTAAACCCCATTCCCACCGGAGAGGTCAGAGGACTCAAACAAACCTTGTGTGCACCAGGACCTAGGGACTCCACAGAGGCTGAGACAGAACTGTGTTTGAGTGTCTCCTGTGGAGGTACGGGTCAGCAGTGGACTGCCACAGGGACAGGGGCTCTGGGTGCAGCAGACTTGAGTATGGCAAAGCCCTCTTGGAGGAGGTTGCCATTAACCCCACCACAGAGCTGCCAGAACTTACACAGGATTGGGAAATAGACTCTTGGAGGGCACAAACAGAACCTTGTGTTCACCAGGACCCAGGAGAAAGGAGCGGTGACCCCACAAGAGACTGACCCAGACTTGCCTGGGAGTCTCCAGCAGAGGGGTGGGTCGGTGGTGGCCTGCTGCAGGGTTGGGGGCAGTGAGTGTAGCAGTACATGCATGGGATCTTTTGAAAGAGGTTGCCATTATCTTCATCACCTCCACCATAGTTTGGCCCCAGTAAATAGCAGGGAGGGAACACAGCTGCACCCATCAACAGAAAATTGGATTAAAAATTTACTGAGCATGGCCCCGCCATCAGAACAAGACTCAGATTCCCCCTCAGTCGGTCTGTCCCATCAGGAAGCTTCCATAAGCCTCTTATCCTTCTCCATCAGAGGGCAGACAGACTGAAAACCACAATCACAGAAAACTAACCAATCTGATCACATGGACCACAGCCTTGTCTAACTCAACGAAACTATGAGCCATGCCGTGTAGGGCCACCCAAGACAGATGGATGGAGAGTTCTGACAAACTGTGGTCCACTGGAGAAGAGAATGGCAAACCACTTCAGAACTGCAAACGGTTTCATGCTGATCTCCAAGTCACTCTACCTCATTCAGTGAAGATTGTTACCAAGAGCACAGCCTCCCTTTCTATTCCAAGCCCCTCCGTGTTTATTTGGATGACATTAAAATTAAAAGGGTAACACCTTGACCTTAAAATTTCTTGAATCCCTCATCTCTAATAATCTCCTCCACTCTAGTCCAGATACCTATTTCCATGCTCATACCTTGGGCCTTACCATCATCCATTCTTTCACCTTCGTGATCAAGGATTCTGCTCTCTGATGAAAACTTCCTATTCCTCTAACTTGCTTATACAAATATAGCCACTGTAACTATTTTTCAAAGACCTCAGTATCTCTTTATGCTTTCTCCTTTTAATACTTCCCTCATTATCCAACTCAGAGTCCATGGACTATCATTTCATTAACATTTTTTCCAATACTCTAAAAGCCCTTGATTTTTCATCTTACAGATTTAAGAGCAATTTCCCCAAACAAACACATTTACAGACTCTGTGGTCATCATATGCTTTACCACTAAAAGTTTTGTCTGGGAATACTAAGCAAAACCTTTGAAGTTAAAATTGAATGTTTTGAGAAGTTTCTTGCACTATCAAAAAGAGAAACTATGTAATTTGTGATATTGAGAAACTATATAATTTATGATATTAAAGAACAGAGACTGCAGAGGTTTATACTTTAGTAAGACCTTTGCCCCATCTGGCTCCTAACAGTATTCTTTGTACCCTGTGCAAGGGAGAGGTCACTGGTATGTAAACAATCTCTAACCTTTCTTCCTTATCTTACTGAGAAAAGGAATTGTCAGCACAATACTTTGAATTCTTAAGGTACTTATGTCAACAAGGTCCATTTCTCTGTGTTTTTCATCACATGCCTTTATTCTTTGAGTCACTTTACATAGCAATGATAATTAAAATCAATAAAGTTATTTTATTAATTATTAGTTATTTACTAATTAATAAAATGTTACTAAGACCATCTTCTAAAATTGTAATTTAAACAAAGTCTAAATCAAAGTTTTAGGCCAAAATGTGTTTTCAGTTCCACAGATCCTGTCCCCTCCGACCTTCTCAGGAACTCTACATTATCTCTCTTATAACCTAGCCCTCTATCTCCACTGGATCTTTTCCCTCGTCTTTTCCACTTGCTCAAGGCTCTATAATTTACCTGTGTGTGTGCGTACTAAGTCGCTTCAGTTCTTTCTGACTCTTTGTGACTCTATGGACTATAACCCTTCAGGCTCCTCTGTCCGTGGGATTCTCCAGGCAAGAATACTGGAGTGGACTTCAATGCCCTCCTCCAAAGGATCTTCCTGACCCAGGGATTGAACCTGCATCTCTTACCTCTCCGGCATTGGCAAGCAGGTTCTTTACCACTAGCGCCACCTGGAAAATTGTTTTTAATTCCCCAGCTTCACATTGCCCTCCAACTACAGCCTTTTTGTCCACCTCCACAGCCAAACATTTCACTAAAAAGAATTGTTTATATGTGACTGCATCATTTCCCACCTATCCTATATGCCATTGTTCTGAATGCTGCTTCATCACAACAAAAAAGTTGCATTAACATTATAATGTGCATAATGTGTTCCAGACAGGCAAGTCCACCATAATATTTATGCACGTTTCATGGATTCTAACCAGGTGTTTGCTCACATCCCATGATTTCGCTATATCTCAAGAGATCCATGAAAAGGAATTTGTATTTTGCCTGTGACTGGAGAGTTTGGCTATTTACCTGACTGATACCCAGCCTGCTTCATAAAACATGTTTGAGAGGCCTAAAAATTGGGGTAGAGGATGGAATTTGGAGATTATTGCTGTGTAAATTATCAATTCATTGCCTCTCGATTCTAAATTTGCCCTTTTACCTGCTCTGTGAACATGCACTTGTGAAACTGTGCACCTTAGATGGGACTTGAACCCATGGCTGGGGACTTGAACCCAGCCAGAATCCCGACTGGGACTTGAACCCATGGTCCTTTCATTGAGATTGCACACCTGGTCTCAGGACTTAATGAACCCCAGTTCTTTATGTCTCATCACAAAAAGAAATCATTGAGAGATAAAATGATAGGTAAGAAGTAGACTTATTTAGAGAGAAATACACTCCACAGACAGACTGATTATTCCAACTATTTTGGGGAAGGAGGCAGAGATTTCCAGGAATTGAGCCATGGCTCACTTCTTGATTATTGATGGTTATCTTCCAACTGTCAAGGTGCTACTGATTATGTCATTTAGCTTATGCTAATGTATTACATTAGCTCCTGTGCCACACAGCCATGCCATGTGGGCCCCCCAAAACAGACAGGTCATGGTGGAGAGGTCTGATAGAATGTGGTCCACTGGAGAAGGGAATAGCAAACCACTTCAGTATTCTTGCCTTGAGAACCCCATGAACAGTAAAAAGGCAAAAAGATAGGACACTGAAAGATGAACTCCCCAGGTCTGTAGATGCCCAATATGCTACTGGAAATCAGTGGAGAAATAACTCCAGAAAGAATGAAGAGGTCGAGCCAAAGCAAAAACAACACCCAATTGTGGATGTGACTGGTGATAGAAGCAAGGTCCACTGCTGTAAAGAGCAATATTGCATAGGAACCTGGAATGTTAGGTCCATGAATCAAGGCAAATTGGAAGTGATCAAACCAGAGATGGCAAGAGTGAAAGTTGACATTCTAGGAATCAGCGAACTCAGATGGACTGGAATGGGGGAATTTAACTCAGATGACCATTATATCTACTATTGTGGGCAGGAATCCCTTAGAAGAAATGGAGTAGCCATTATAGTCAACAAAAGAGTCTGAAATGAAGTACTTGGATGCAACCTCAAAAACAACAGAATGATCTCTGTTTGTCTCCAAAGCAAACCATTCAATATCACGGTAATCCAATTCTATGCCCCAAAAAGTAACACTGAAGAAGCTGAAGTTGAACAGTTCTATGAAGACCTACAAGACCTTTTAGAACTAACATCCCAAAAAGATGTCCCTTTCATTTTAGGGGACTGGAATGCAAAAGTAGGAAGTCAAGAAACACCTAGAGTAACAGGCAAATTTGGCCTTGGAGTACAGAATGAAGCAGGGCAAAGGTTAACAGAGTTTTGCCAAAGAACACAGTAGTCATAGAAAACACCCTCTCCCAACAACACAAGAGAAGACTCTACACATGGACATCACCAGATGGTCAACACCAAAATCAGACTGATTATATTCTTTACAGCCAAAGATGGAGAAGCTCTATAGTCAGCAAAAACAAGACTGGCTATGGCTCAGATCTTGTGGCTGACTGTGGCTCAGATCATGAACTCCTTATTGCCAAATTCAGACTTAAATTGAAGAAAGTGGGGAAAACCACTAGACCATTCAGCTATGACCTATTTCAAATCCCTTATGACTACACAGTGGAAGTGAGAAACAGATTTAAGGGACTAGATCTGATAAACAGTGCCTGATGAACTATGAATGGAGGTTAGTGACATTGTAAAGGAGAAAAGGATCAAGACCATCCCCAAGAAAAAGAAATGCAAAAAAGCAAAATGGCTGTCTGAGGAGGCATTACAAATAGCTGTGAAAAGAAGAGAAGTGAAAAGAAAATGAGAAAAGGAAAGATATACCCATTTGAATGCAGAGTTCCAAAGAATAGAAAAGAGAGATAAGAAAGCCTTCCTCAGCCATCGATGCAAAGAAATAGAGGAAATCAATGGAATAAGAAAGACTAAAGATCTCTTTAAGAAAATTAGAGATACCAAGGGGACATTTCATGTAAGTATGGACACAAAAAAGGACAGAAATGGTATGGAGCTAACAGAAGATATTAAGAAGAGGTGGAAAGAATACACAGAAGAACTGTACAAAAAAGATGTTCATCACCCAGAAAATTACAATGCTGTGATCACTCTCCTAGAGCCAGACATCCTGGAATGTGAAGTCAAGTGGGCCTTAGGAAGCATCACTACGAACAAAGCTAGTGGAGGTGATGGAATTCCAGTTGAGCTATTTCAAATCCTAAAAGATGATGCTATGAAAGTGCTGCACTCAATATGCCAGCAAATTTGGAAAACTCAGCAGTAGCCACAGGACTGGAAAAGGTCAGTTTTCATCCCAATCCCAAAGAAAGGCAGTGCCAGAGAATGCTCAAACTACCGCACAATTGCACTCATCTCACACGCTAGTAAAGTAATGCTCAAAATTCTCCAAGCCAGGCTTCAGCAATATGTGAACCATGAACTTCCAGATGTTCAAGCTGGATTTAGAAAAGGCAGAGGAACCAGAGATCAAATTGCCAACATTCGTTGGATCATCGAAAAAGCAGGAGAGTGCCAGAAAAACATCTATTTCTGCTTTATTGACTATGCCAAAGTCTTTGACTGTGTGGATCACAATAAACTGTGGAAAATTCTGAAAGAGATGGGAAGGTGTGTGACTTCCTCTGGGAAGGAGTGTGAGCTTACCTGGTGGTAAAGAATCTGCTTGCAATGCAGGAGACCCAGGTCGGATCCCTGAATCATGAAGATACCCAGGAGAAAGAAATGACAACCCACTCAAGTATTCTTGGCTGGGAAATCCCAAGACAAAGAAGCCTGGTGGGCTACAGTCCATGGGGTTGCAAAAAGCTGGACATAATTGACTGACTAACTTACCGGGAAGCAGTGTAGCTTTCACCTTTAATAACATAGACTTCTATATCAGCTACAGAAGCAGTTGATTTTTGTTATTGTTCTTCACTGACCAATATCTGAACCAACTCACTATTTCTGGAGAATCCTCACCTAATGGAGCAGTCCAAGCATTCCACTATAGACACTGAGATGGAAGGTTTGTGCTTTCTCAGACTCCCTTGTGCTCAGGGCATGGGTTACCCCAATCAGATACTTACAGAATCCATTTTGGTGCAGCAGAGGCAGCAGCTTAGTGGCAGCTACATTCTGTCTCCAGAGGAAGACAAGGCAGCCATTGCAGCATCAGTGGCAGAACCAGCTGTGAGATCCAAGGGGAACAGAGTGAGGAGTTCACAGGACATCTGCGATACTATGATTTTCAAGCCATCCCCAAATCTGTAAGCTACCCACTATCTTTTTCATAAAGACCTTTTTCCTAAATTAACCAGAGTTGGTTTCTTTACCGGAAACTAAGGTCTGTATAGTCAAAGCTATGGTTTTTCTAATAGTCATGTATGGATCTGAGAGTTGACCCATAAAGGAGGCAGACCTCTGAAGAATTGATGCTTTTGAACTGCGGTGCCAGAGAAGACTCTTGAGAGTCTCTTGGAATACAAAAGTTCAAATCAGTCAGTCCTAAAGGAAATCAACCCTGAATACTCATTGGGAGGACTGACGCTGAAGCTGAAACGCCACTACTTTGGTTACCTTTTGCACTGACTCATTGGAAAAGACCCTGATGCTGGGAAAGATTGAGGGCAGGAGGAGAAGGGGGTGACAGATAATGATGAGATGGTTGGATGGCATCACCAACTCAGTGGACACGGGTGTGAGCAAACTCAGGGAGATAGTAAAGGACAAAGAAGCCTGGCATGCTGCAGTCCTTGGGGTCGCCAAGAGTCAGACACAACTTAGCAACTGAAGAACAACAAGAACACTGACGGATGATGTATTTGTGTGTGTGTGATTTTTTTTTTAATAGTTGACATAGCGTTAATTTCAGGTGTTGGTGGAATATTCCTCTGAAATTTAAAAAACTTCCCAACTTTTTATTATGAACAATTTCAAACATATAGTAAAGTTAAAAGAATACTAAAATGAATACTTGCATACCATTCACCCAGATTCACCAGTTAGTAATATTTTGTTATATTTGCTTTGTGTGTGTGTGTGTTTGCTGAATATTTGAAAGTTCGTTTTAAGCACCTAAGAAAATAAATAATAATGCCACAGTATCCTCGTATATCTGGCCCCATTCAGATTTCCCCAAATATCCCAAGAATGCCTTTTTTTTTTACCTCTTTTTGTTTTTTTTTCAAACCAAGTTCCAATACAATATATTGTATTTGATTATGTGTGTCCAGCATTTTTAAACATAATTTTAAAAATACACACGAATACACAGGATTTGGTCCTTCTTTTATTGTTTCTACCTAATAATTGAGGTGATAAATATAGGAACTATTGCTAATTAAGTACTAACCTGAGGCCAAGTTCTGAGGTGCTAAACATACCAGGATGAATAGAACTATGTCCCTGACTTCAAAGATGCAGGCCCTTTGGGTTTCTCCAAATGCACATAAGTAGTTGGTCTCAGTTTTAACCAGCTTAAGGAACAGATAGAGACAGGGGATGTCAGAGTTTATCATTTCCTAGGCTCAGAGCTACATTATAAAGTTAGAGAGCTGAGCAGGGCTGGTTGCACAAGTCCAGCAATTTATCACCAACTGGGAAGTCCATATATGTGGTGTGTATAATCTACATATACACACAGCCTTATTTCTGGAGAAGGGAATGGCTACCCACTCCAGTATTCTTGCCTGGAGAATTCCATGGACAGAGGAGCCTGGTGGGCTACAGTCCATAGGGTTGCAAAGAGTTGGACACGACTGAGCGACTAACAAAAACACACAGCCTTATTTAATTGGTTAATCAAAAGCTATTTTTAATTTTGTAAGAAAATTGCCTTGTAGCCTAGAGCAATGACTGACACTGTGTCTTATCTGATGAAAGTAAGGTAGACATTTAGCAATTGTCTGGCTCATGTGATAAAGACACTTTCATTATAAATATAAACCAAAAAACCAAAGTGTCTAAATGACTAGCTTATTTACATTGATTATATCTTCCGGGTGATTTATAAATCTTCATTAGGAAGAAAGTAAGCCTAGTTATAGATTTTTCTTGTCTAAAACTTATCATTAAAAATAATGAAGAAATTTCCTTTTCAGAGCGCTTTTAATACTCTCCACATGAGTCTGACACCGCAGACTGCAGTACAAGTACTGTCTCTGTCACACAGCTAAGGTCACATGTTGTTAACATTCCTTATTAAAGGAAAAGTCTTAATGTGTGTTTTTGATTTTCATTTCTGACACTTAATTAGAATAAATGAAGTTACCCCCATTTATATATTGCAAGAGCTGCCAGGACTCCTGAAACTTCTAGAAAGAGTGATGAAATTAGTGACTTTTCTCATATGAGGCCAAGTGTTATCAGACACATTAATTCCACATGTGCAGTTGAGCATTTGCGTACCTCCTTGTATGTGGAGAAGAGCCTAAGTGAATCTAAAGGCGTGATCTTTGGCAGCTTTATACAACACGATGGGCATGAAGAAAAGTGTTTATAAAAGAACACATTTGAATTCCTGGTACCTCTCAGTGGGATCACCACATTGTCAAACAGTAAAGGAATGTTTAAATACAAATAAATTACGCTTTCTCTGAATGAAGTCTTCTCTCTGGTGCGCAATTACTGGATGTGTACTTGGGAGTTCCAAGTTCAAGTGAATGTTTTCTTTGTCACTTATGAGATTCACCTCACCTCTTGGTACCCATGGTGCAGTAAACAACAGCTTCCAGATGCCCCGAGTACACCCCTGACAGCAGCCAGCAGATGGCTGTGAGGGTGACAGACAGTGCCTTCACACACAGCTCCATCCTGGCCTGGCTGGCTTGATGTTGCACTTATTTGATAGCCAATACATAGAAAAGAAGTCACATCGTTTATATCTAAGATTTGAAATGTGAAGTATTTTCGTAAGCCGTGATGAACACACCACCCAAACTTAAGAACTAGAACATTATTGGGTGGGTTTTTTTGCATCTACTCATATGTTCCTCTCCAACCTCTTTCGTCTGTCTCCTCTTCAGAGATAGCTACCATCTTCAATTTTTGTGTTTTATTTTTTCTATGCTTAAAAAGTAATTGTGGTATGGCTGAGTTGCTTTGCTGTACACCTGAAACTATTACAACATTGTTAATTGGCTATATTCCAATATAAAATTGGAGAAGGAAATGGCAACCCACTCCAGTATTCTTGCCTAGAGAATCCTGTGGACAGAGGAGCCTGGTGGGCTGCTGTCCATAGGGGTCGCACAGAGTCGGACATGACTGAAGCGACTTAGCATGCATGCATGCATTGGAGAAGGAAATGGCAACCCACTCCAGTATTCTTGCCTGGAGAATCCCAGGGACAGAGGAGCCTGGTGGGCTGCTGTCTATGGTGTCGCACAGAGTCGGACCTGACTGAAGCGACTTAGCAGCAGCAGCAGCAGCCAATATAAAATAAAAAAATTTTAAATAAAGTAAAACTCACAACAACAACAAAGTAGTTGTGGTACATATGCATGTATCTTTAAATTGTGTATCATTTTGTTTTTTATTAAAATATCATACTGAATTAGTCTTCTATAACTTCATTTGTTTACTCTTTTTTTTTAAACCCAAGAATGTGTTTCAAAGATTCATCTGTATTGTTACTTGATGATAGCAAAGCTTATGAATTCACTCTAAAGTCCTTGGAGATTTGGGTTCCTTAGTGAGTTTTAAATTTTATTTATTTTTTTGCCATTGTGAACCAGGCTGCTGTAAATGTGTCAGTTGGTAATAGTTAGGGGTTCTCTAGAAATAAGGTCTGGGAGTGCCGGGGTGGGAGATGGAACTATTAAGTCAAGAAAGTTCAATTTTAGAGGCTAGTACCAAGCTTTTTCAAAGTGACTGTATCAATTCATATTCTCACCAGTGGCATATAAGAATTCCTGTTAATCCACATCCTCACTAACATTTGATGTTTTCAGACCTTCTTTTTTTACCAGTCTAGTAGGTATAAAATAATATCGCATTTGGGATCAATTCAGAGCTTTCTTCACCTTGCCCACCCGTGATGACATTCCAAGCCATCCCAGTGCTGTGGATGTAGCAAGAACTGAAGGAAGTAGAGAAAAAGTGGGAAGTCTCATATTGCACCACGAAGACCCTGAAATTTGTAGAGTTAATCCTTGTAAAAGCATTTCCCGTGAGATTCAAGGTATATAACATGTACTTTACTCATTGAATTAATATTTTTAATCTCTCCTACATGCCGGGTATTTTTCCTAAACTCAAGGTACTTTCTCTAAGCCCAGGAAGATCACAGTGAATAAAATAGACAAGATCCTTGCCCTTATGGAGCTTATATTCTGGTTGGGGACGATACAGACAATAAACAAATCCATATATAATACATAATATCAGAAAGCAAAGACCAGCTTTGGAGCCACAGGGCCAGTGCTCAATTCTGTTCTCTACACCATACCAGACACTTGACCTCTCTGAGCCTTAGTTTCATGTTTTACAAGTAAGAATTCGTATCTCGCAGGGTTATTGTGAGAATTAAGAGCTGGTGTAGAAAGGTTCCCAGTTTAGTGCTGAGCACAAAAGTTGGTGTTCTCTCCAGTCTGGACACTTTGAGGAGTGTCTGAGAACAAAGAATTCAAGGACCTCAGGGGTGGGGCATCTCATCTTCTAGTTGGCTTCTTCTGGAACTGGGCAAACCGGGCAAGCGCAAACAGAAGCTTGTGCACCCCCGCCAGCCAGGATCAGCCTGTTCATTTCCTCCTGGTAACTAACCTCTGCTCACCTTCTTTCACTTACTTTAATGGGCTGAGATTTGCTGTTTATTTGGTTCTATTCTTTCCAGCTACACTATCCTCCTTGCTATTCTTAGACATTCCGGATCACCTCATTTAAAAATTGACTTTAACAAACCAATTAGCAATGGGGAAATTGAACACTAGTGAATACTGGATGATACTAAGGAATTGTTGATAATTTTTGTGTGGTAACAATGTAGCATCAAGTCAAAGTAAAGTGTTTGTACCTTTATAAATCCATACTGAATATTTATCTGATGTCTTGGATTTGCTTTCAAATAATCCAATATGTGGAGGGAGACTAATAAATTGATTGGAGGTATAGAAGCAGGGTGATAGATACATGGGGTTCATTAAGCAATTCTATTTATTTTTGTGTATGCTTAAAATTTTCCATAATAAAAAGGAAACAAATGAGGTAAATGTACTTCTGTCTCAGAATATACTTTGTACATGCTGTTACCTCTGCCAGAAATGTTGTTCTTCTAGATAGCCACATAACAAACTTCCTTGATTTATGCCAGTCTCTGCTCAAATGTCATTTCCTCAGAAGGGCTTTCCCCTATGGAACATGGAGCCTCTTTTTCCTGGAGGTAATGTAACCACCCCATGCTTTGAAGAGCATAATTTTGGATTGCTTATATAGTAGCAGTATTTAGAGCCAAATTTAGAGCAGAATAGTATATAGAGCAGAATTTACTCTCGGCTCCTGATAGCTGTAGACCCATGCTTCTCAGGACTAGGCATGCACACTCATATGAAACTGACCAGGCTACAGTCCATAGAACTGAGAAAACCAGAGTCCTGACTTCATTCCCCAAACCACAAAGAACTTGCAGAATCCATGCTCCTAGTTCCCTTTGCCCTGTTTAATATGACAACAGTGTCTTCCGGGCACTCTTGGCAGTCTTTGACTTCTTGTTCTTCCTTGGCTCCCCTCCTGGTATTCTCCACATCTCTTTTAAGGTTGAGAAGAGAAATAGCTACTAAGTCAGCAGGCCTTAAAGCTGTTCATTCCACAAAGACCAGCCCACAGGCAGAGGGTAAATGCCAGCAACAGAACCTAGATGTCCTTTTCACAAAGCAACCGATTTTGAAAAGCATGAGCTTGTTTGAGGATTTCCAGTTTAGCATATTGCTCTTTGGAAAAACAAACATACTTTCCCAAGATTCTAAGAACAATCTTATTGCAAACATAACTGTTGAAGAAAGCTGAGCACTGAAGAATTGATGCTTTTGACCTGTGGTGTTGGAGAAGACTCTTGAGAGTCCCTTGGACTGCAAGGAGATCCAACCAGTTCATTCTAAAGGAGATCAGCCCTGGGTGTTCTTTGGAAGGAATGATGCTAAAGCTGAAACTCCAGTACTTTGGCCACCTCATGCGAAGAGTTGACTCATTGGAAAAGACTCTGATGCTGGCAGGGATTGGGGGCAGGAGGAGAAGGGGACTACAAAGGATGAGATGGCTGGATGGTATCACTGACTCGATGGACGTGAGTTTGAGTGAACTCCAGGAGTTGGTGATGGACAGGGAGGCCTGGCGTGCTGCGATTCATGGAGTTGCAAAGAGTCGGACACAACTGAGCGAATGAACTGAACTGAACTGACTGAACTGTTGTTTTGTTGAGTCACTAAGCTGTGTCCGACTCTTTGCGACCCCATAGACTGTAGGCACACCAGGCTCCTCTGTCCATGGAGTTTTCCAAGCAAGAATACTGGAATAGGTTGCCATTTCCTTCTCCAGAGAATCTTCCCAACCCAGGGATCAAACCCACATCTCCTGCCTTGGCAGGCAAATTCTTTACTGCTGAACTACCAGGGAAGCCCAACCCATATGTACATGATATTAAAGACTTTTCTTATCTGAACTATACTCATAACAGAATGTCATATAGCTACTGGGACAGTATCTAAAAGGAAAACAAAATTTTATTTTTTTAATTGATTTTTAATTGGAAGATAGTTGCCTTACACTGTTGTGTTGGTTTCTGCCATACAACAACATGAATCAGCATTAAGTATACATATTCCCTCCCTTTTGAACTTCCCTCTTGAACTTCCCTCTTGAACTTCCCTCCCACTCCCCTCAAATTTTATTTATTTATTTTTTAGATATTTGAAATACAACTTTATTCTGATTCTAAATGAAAAGGAATGGGAATGACAGAAATAAACAAGATTCCCCCTCTCAATACTGTCATGTGACTATAGCAGTCTTGTATTTGAAACTCAAGGAGGAAACAACTGTGTTCCAAAACACCTAAATATGCAGGTTCCAAAAAATGAAGGTATTTTTTTTTAAAACTCCAACATTCAGTCCAAAGCCCATCCATCTCCTTCAGCATCCAAAGATGAAGCACATGTTCTGCTTAGCTATGTTATAAAGTGGCAAACACGCTGCAGCACTGACGTCACAGGACAGTTGCCTATAAAACTCGACTTCTGAAGCTGGGCCCCAGCTTCACTTTCTCACAGGTCATCATCTTCATCCGGGAGAGCAGTTGTCTGAGCAACCTCTAAATCGTGCTCATACTGTGCTGCCAAGGCTGGGTCCATGACCACCTCTGGTGGGGCAAGAGCAGGCATGGCGACAAACTCCAAGTTAGGGTCTCCAACCAGTTTTCTAGCAAGCCAGGGAAGGGCTTTTCAAAGCTGTAGTTACTTTGGGCAGAAATGTCATAGTACTGAAGATTCTTCTTTCGGGTGGAAGACAATTGACTTTGCCTTAACCTTTCTGTCTTTAATATCCACTTTGTTGCCACACAATGCAATTGGGATATTCTCACACACTCGTACCAGATCTCTATGCCAGTTAGGCACATTCTTGTAAGTAACTCTTGATGTTACATCAAACATTGTAATGGCACACTGAGCTTGTATCTAATAGCCACCTCTCAGTCCACCAAATTTCTCCTGACCAGCTGTATCTCATACATTGAACTTGATAGGTCCTCTGTTGGTATGGAACACAAGAGGATGAACCTCAACACCCAAGGTAACGACATACTTCTTCTCAAATTCACCAGTCAGATGACGCTTCACGAATGTAGTTTTTTCCAGTACCACCATCACCAACCAAAACTAGTTTGAACTGAACTTGGGGTTCTCTTTGGGCAGCCATCGCAATGTTACTTCCAGAAGCGTTTCTGCGCCCGTCTGACTGAGGGCTGGAAAGATGGCGGAAGCACAATTCCTGCCCCCCAAAATTTTAATATGAGAATGTTAAATGTAAGAAGTTTGTGTAAATAGTGCTAAATAAGCACTTTCATATATGTTTGTTTAGCATTTGCTTCCAAGAAGATTTTTCTGCATACCAAACAGAACCATGATTAGGTTCCCACATCTTGTTAAGGCTGACTAATGTGGACTCTGGCTTTTTTTGCATATAAACTTTTATGGGAGAAAGACTGGGATTCTGGGAAAGGCCTCTTTCGTGTAATAATGATGCCTTATTTTCAATAGTTTCCATGAGAAAGGAAGCACAGAACCAAAAATGCAGATGGCAAGACAAATGACCAACTTCTGCAACATACAAAGGTAAGGCTAGAGGGGAAATGCCAGAGGTGACTGAAGGGGCAGGAGTGTGATCACAGTGGCTTTCAACCTCCCTCTAAGAATAAAGTGTCACACTTCATATTCAAAATGGAATCATTTTCCACAGACACTTTATTTGCAGGCCTTCCCTTTTATCTGCCAACTAATTCCTACAAAGAATGCTGAGCATGAAGAAACATCAAGAAGCAAATCCATAAAAGTTTGGCTAAATAGTAAATAGTTCATCATTCTCAAAATATTTGACACAGAAGCACATTTTGTGCTTATTTTGCCCTAGCTTAGAAAAATTAATGCAAACTGTACATGTATATTTATCATGAAATATTTCAGGCATTCAAAAATATAAATAATAATAAATACCCACTTACCTTGAATCCAGTTCAAAGAATAAAATTTTATTTATCAATACCTATGTAGGCACCTATGTAACTTTTGAAGATGGGATTCCCTTTCCTACAGGAATAAATACTATTCTGCATTAAGTGTTTCACATCCCATGTATTTCTTAAAAATTACATTTCATGCCAAACATGCAGAAGTTATGTACATATGCTTTCAATTCTAAAGCTCTAGGACATTTTTGACATTGTGCTAAAAATACCTCTTATTGCTCTAATAAGTTATACTAAAAATATTTTTAGCCTAACATGAAGATTTCTACAGTGTATTATTTTAAATAAGTCAATTAATTGATAGTAAATATCTTAAGTTCAGCAATAAATGTAAGAAATCTGAAGACTCTAGATTAAATTTATAGTTTTTATTCTACCTTTATTAAAACTTTTTTTTTTAATCAGCCATTCAATAGTAGAAGGAGCTTGGTCAAAGTCCACGGTGTGTATAATCAAGCAACAGTAGCCAGAATGTAATACTTTAAAAGGACTAATAACTAAGGGTGTACTCTATGCTCTTTAAAGTGGATAGAATTTCCAACGAACTCAGCCTTGTGCCTGACACACCATGGTTATAATTAGGCATGTTTCAGAATTGTATTAGTGCTTGTTAAGCAGCAGGGCACCATTTAATAAATTTCTATAGTGTTACAGTCATCCAAGAGGCCTGTCTGCTACACACCAAGTACTTTTGCCAGAGAGAGGTAGAACAATTGACGCACTTAGAAAGGGCATTGTTTTCGGCTAGTAGGTAAAACACGAATGGGTCAAATGAAGCACAGTTTCTTCTGTAAAGGGTTAGATCAATGATGCATTGTTGGGAGTAGGCAGTGAGTCTAGTGACTTGGTTTTCAGTTCCCAGGACAAACACTTTGTATTATTAATTCAAGTCCACAACCTTTTTATCAGAAACTGAAATCTAAGGAACTCTAAAAGCTGACAATTTGTTCACAACTCATTTGATGCCAAAACCTTATAGAGATCTGAACTCACTTAGTGGCAAATCATTACCTGCATTGACATTAGGTTATTTAAAGTCTTTACGTAAACCGGTTACTGTGACTATTTATATGTTTTACTGCAGAAGTATTAATGTACTTGATTAGAGGGTTTTGCTCCAGAGACCCTGGGGGTGCTATATAATACATAAAATTACCATTTTAAAACCCCAAATCTTATGAATTCTGGAATTGGCCCTACAGGTTTAAAATTTGAGGTTGTTGAGCTATAATGGCTGCCACTGATTTAATAGCCACTATGGGCTGGACTGTCAGCCCTATTTCATTTTAGTTCCATATTGACCTACGGTTGCAAGAAGCATAGTTCTGCACCCTTGTCATTGGATTAAAACACATCGAACCTTTACTAAGACTTTTCCTGCTGCTTCTGCTCACTGGGAAAACCCCAAAGCTGACAACAGTGCTAAAAGTGAGGAAGATAAGCGCTTGTACTTTCCACCTTCAGTTCTGAAAAAATCTTCTGATGTGGGCCCACGAACTTACTAAAAAAGGGTTAGATTGCTTCTCCAGCTATCACCCTGTCACCAAAGCATCTAAAAGAAATACCAGGGTTGTGAGTTCCTTCTCTCTACCATGATTTCTTTCTGCTTCCTCTTTGCCCATCCCCTACCCAACCCAACTGGTGTGCGCTGCCTGTGTGCTCGGTGGTGTCTGACTCTTTGCAACCCCAGGCAAATCCCTGTCCTAGGGATTATTCTGGCAAGAATACTGGAATGGATTGCCATTTCCTTCTCCAGGGGATCTTCCTGACCCAGGGATTGAACCTGCATCTCCTATGGCTTCTGCATTGGCAGGTGGATTCTTTACCACTGAGTCACCTGGGAAGCCCACCCAACCCAAGGGAGGAGGACACTAAAAAAACCACAGGGAGACTCATACATTTGGGAAGTGCCTGCAAAAAGAAGGGAGATGATTTCCAGCTGAAGTTATGATTATGCCCTGAAATTGATAATCTGCCCTCTGTATCTGTTTGACCAGAGGAAAAGACATTGGGTGTGATGATAAGGAGGACAGAATGGATAGTCGAGGAGTAAATTGCTCCTTTACTAAAGTAGTATAGCCAATGTACTCAAAGATGGCACAGTTTTAGACTTAGCCGGTATAGCATCAATTAAACTACAGGTTTTTTTTGTTTTTTTTTTTTAACTAGTCAGATTCCCAACAGGCATGGCAAGGATGTAGGATTTTTCCTTGACAAAGTGTACAGTGAAAAATATGATCAGGCTTGGGACTTTCCTGATAAGTGAGGAAGTCTCCACACTCAGTGACTAAGACTCCACGCTCCTGACACAGGGGGCCCAGGCTCCATCCCTAGTCAGGGAACTAGATCCCACGTGCCTCAACTAAAAATTCCTCATGCTTCGATGAAGACTGAAGATCTTGCATGCTGCAACTAAGACCTAGTGGAGCCAAATAAATAAATAGTTCTTAAAAAGATAGGCAGGCTGGAGCTATCTTGTGAGTACCCTACTCGAGAAGTCTCCTTGTGGGGCAAGAGGACACCAGCAACAAGTTTAGGGCCATATTGGAGAAAAGAAGGAATTGATGGACTTCAGCATACATCAGGCTAATTTATCCCAAGTCAGAGGAATAAACAGTGGAGAGGTCAATGATGGAGACCCCCAAAGAACCCCTGTATATGCTCTATTGGACGCCTGTTCCAAAGAGTACAGCCACAGTCAAGGGAGGACAATAGTTTAAGTAAGTAAAAGGCCATTTGCCTTTTTTCCCTTCTCTCCCTCTTGCCACCACACACAGAAGAGCAAAGGACCCAGGAGTGCATGTGTGCACATGGGGCTCCCTCTCGGGCTTCTCTCACTTTGATATTCACCATTCTCCCCAGGCTGCCTCCATCCCATTCCATCCTTTCCTCCACCCTGACAGAGAAGTGTTGTTCCCTGCTCTGTGGCTCAGGACTGAACAAAAGAACATTGTTTCTCTCAGCTCAGCAAAACAGGTTGGTATTTTCCAAAGGAACCTGACGGAAGACAAAGAGACACAAGCACAGAAAACACAAAGCCTGATAGTCAGGCTAACAAAGTACAGGTTTCGAAACCCACAACAGCTAGACAGTGTCAGGCTTTCAACCACTGTGCTTACCCTCTCTCTCAGAGTCCTGCCCAGAGAAATTTGCTTCAGATCATCCACAGACTTTCTCTGCAGACCTTTATCTGCATGCCTTGTCAAAGGAGGGTTTGAAATACATCCTGGTTGAACAACGGGGGATGCTTACATAGATTAAGAAATAGTACACTTCCTTAGCTTTTGAGTCAGACAGACTTGAGTGACTTTACGAGAATTCCTTCTCCTCTCTGAGCCTTATTTTTTTTTTCATCTATATTGTGCATATTTGGTATACTTGTGATGTGCTCACATAAATGCTTGCATATGGTAAGTACTCAGAAAGCATTTACTCTTTTTACCATTATTCAGTGCAGGAAAACAATGCTGGGCAGTTTCAAAACCAACCATCACTGTCTTCCTTCTCTATATTTATGTTTCCTCTCTCCATTCTTTGTCACATACCTTCTACCCTCGCAGAGAGACAAGGTTTATTTCCTCATACCTGAATGCATCTGACAGGTTGCCTTACTAATTTGAACAAACCAGGTCAAACTTATCAATCCACTCACAGGTGAAGCTTGTCTTCTTAAAGTTCTAACTTGGCATCTAGACCGTGAGACCTTAGTATGACGACGCATTATTACATCCCAGGATTAGCTGACTATTTCCATCCAGCTCTTCTCTGAAGGAAATCTTCATTTCCAAAATCCAGGTAGTAGGCTTGATCAAAGTCAGCTACTCATGACACTTTCCCCCAAATCATACGGCTCATGTTTGAGCAGGTAAACCACACCCTTCTCATCTCCAGCCAGGTGTCAGAAAGACCCACACTCAGACTTCAGTACTAAATGACTAACAGCAAGTGCTTAATCTTTCCAAGCTTCGGTTCATTCTTTATGGAATGATAATTAGGAAATCTCCCCAACAGTCTTTGAAGATTAAATAAGAAAATGAATGTTAAGTACTCAGGGTGGACACTGACCCACAGTACCACAGACACAATAAGTAATGGCCAACAGCGTCATTACATGTTTATAATATCACAATTACCTTACATGATCAATTAAGTGGACAATTTATATCAAAAGATCAAAAGGGACTTTCTTTTACATAGTATTTCACCCACATAGAACCTACTCTGTAAACCAGTGGCTCTCAAACTTGTGAGTCACCTGTTTACGCTGAACCCTGATAAACCTACTCACTTTAGATAGCAGTCCAAATGACACATTTATGGACCTGGTTTCCTAATTATTGTCCATTTTTATTGCCATTTCCAGTCACATGACTAAGCAGAGTTTCCCTGCATTTATTATTCTCGGAAACCTGTCGGTTAAGGGCAAATAATTTGAACAACTCTTAATAGATTTACATTTTACATTCATGTATTAGAGCTGGAGCCCTCTTTGTTTCCAGACAAAGTCCCTTCTGCAAAATAAAGCCATTTCTGCTGCATAGTAGGAACTGAACTATTTGTTAAATAAGTGGATCCACAGGCAGAGGATGGCTAAATGTCCCTCAAGTTGCCATCTTGTCTGAACAATGAATGGTTCATGGATAGCAGGTGTGGCCAAGGCTCTTTAAAATATACCAGTGGGATGCGGTGCATTGAGCTTCTGAATCTGGCTCACCTGGTTTTGAGGTTTAGTTAGCTCTGTGACACTGGAAACTAGGATAAGAAAGAACAAAGAATAAGGTTTAAGCAGAACAATTGGGAGTCTTTGCAATGGGTTTGCATATAATACCAGAGGCTGAGAAGTTCATTGAAAATTTACACACCAGATAAGAACTAGATGGTCCCCAGAGTGCTTTCCAAATCTGAAACCTAAAGTACCAAAAGAATAAAGGTAGAAAAGGGCCAGGGAGAGCATATTAATATAAGGGAAAGGAAGCAGTCGTAAAATACTCTTAAACCCAGATTATTATTCATAACAAAACTGCAAGCAGAGCCTTAAGGGATGCATGTGTTAGTTATTATTTCTTGGTCATTATCTATGTGTAGGCAAGCCAATGTAGAACCAATCTTTATAATACCCTTTCCTTTGTGGTGGGAAAAGTCTACATAAATCATGTACTGGGTGACTAGGGTCACAAGCACTGATGTAAGATTACAGGGACTCAGGTGATGCTCCTGGCAAATAACTGCTAACAATTTTCTTTGGCAAACAGGAAACTCAATTGCATTAAACATTTTCATTGTAAAAAAAACTATTTTAATTATTAAAATTATAAATGATGTATATATTGTAGATAAAGTTCAGGTCCTCTCAGAAAACCATCTACATGCCGCTCCCAGTCCTACTTCCCCAGAAGTATTCATTGTTATTAATTAAGCATCCATTCTTCAAGATTATTTCTATTCATTTATATGCACAGGAAAGATATAGTGGTGTTTTGTGCATGTGTCTAATATAAATTTAATCATCAGTGTCTTTAGACCTTCATAAACATGAAGTTTTACACATGAGACCCTAATGGCAAAAATTGCATAAATTATCCTCATTTATTTGGCTTTGTTACTTAACCTATATCTATGTAAAAATGTTAAGAATTTAGCATACTCAGGGTATGTGTATATTTTACATATAATACATGAATATTTACATTAATAAATATAAATACATTACATTAACCTTATGTTCCCCAAAGATTATGACTGATTTCCAATATAGCTCCAGGGAGTGATGTAAAGATTTATGACATAATTCATAAAACTATTTCAGTGGTTTAGAATGCAAAAGCTAAAAGTAAAGCAGTAAGCTTTAAATGACCAAAAAAACACCTAGATGCATAAAAGCCATATATTGTCTTTAGTGGAAAATTGATTATTACTTAATAACCAGAAGGCCTGCATACACTCACAAAGTACTTATTCAACACTAGAGAAATAATATGTGGGGATATCACTTATTTCTCAGTTACCTACATAAAACTTTAGTTTGTCTCTGTAAATGGGCTGTCATTACGTGTGGAATTTTATATTTTATAATAGGAAGATCACATTCATGCTCAATAATTTTATTTTAGCAGTATCTTGAAGCTTTCCCAGCCAAACACTGAGAATGCATTTCTGAAATGTATGATGAGAAAGTATCAAGGAAGGATGAATTGATATGCTCACAGCTGGAAAATATTACTTGTTGTTGTAGACTGTATTTACTAATAAATTGTGTCTTAAAATCTGCAAAGTTTTTAGAAATGCAATTAATATACACATGAATAAGTATTCTAGGAACTCACCTGCACAACATAAAAATAATATGAATAAAATACATAGTCAATGTAACACTTTATTTATATAACCCTACCTTATGTGTGAAGGCATCATCTGCCCTAAACATGGCTAGAATAGGCAAGGCACATTTATATCCAGCTAAGAGTTCATTCTTTCCCTACTTAATCATTCTGGTGAGTGAGCAGGCCACTGGAGATCATTCTGACATTCATAAGAACCAATTAACTTTTGCCTTCAACATGAAATCTGCTGGTTCTGAGAAGCCCTTCTAAGTAGATACCGGCTCCCAATCTCCTCTTGTAAAATGACTTTTCAGCAGATGGCAGTGCTTGATTCCCTGATGACTTTGTGAAGTCATTACACCAG
This sequence comes from Bubalus bubalis, assembly GCF_019923935.1. NCBI lineage: Eukaryota > Metazoa > Chordata > Mammalia > Artiodactyla > Bovidae > Bubalus > Bubalus bubalis. Next base: position 68,050,289 of record NC_059164.1, read on the forward strand.
CCCTAAATTGACATGTCCAGACTTTTAAAAATTATTAACATACAACAACATAGCATTGTGTAAGTTTAATGTGTTTAAGGGTGTTAATTTGATAATTTATATATTGCAATATGATTACTACCATACCTTGAGCCAACACCTCTATCCCGTTACATAATTATCATTTGTTTTTTGTGGTGAGAACATTTAAGACATAGGCTCTTGGCAATTTTGAAGTATGTAATATAGTATTGTTGACTATAATCACTATGCTATGCATTCAGTCTTCAGAACTTGTTGCTCAGTCAGCCAGTCATGTCAGACTCTTTACTCATCTTTTAGTTGCAAATGTGTTCACTTACTACCTTATTTTGTACCTTATTTTATGAGAGATGATAAACAGTGAATATGTTTAAGCCTTTATTAAGCTGTTAACCACAGCTGAGCCTAAGCATAACTGATAAAAGATTATAGATTGCTTGGGGTTAACTCAGATTTTCCAAGCTCACAAGGGAGATCCAGTACTCCCAATGATATTTTCCATATTAAAGAACAGGCTATGAAGAGAGAGAATATAAGACAAGGTGATTTAGTCAAGGTGTTATATTTACCCTCCAAATTAATTCAATAACAGCCTCAGGATAGACGGAACTATCTCTAAGTCAACCCCCCCAAAACATTTAACATCCTTTCTACGTTTTGTTCTTCTGCCTAAACAAATAATTGTGATGCTTGTGAGAAACAGTAGGGGGGTTTTTTTTGCCAGTTTTTCTAGCTGAGAATAGATGCAGAAGATTCCATTTGCTAACGTTCCTGAGATCAACTCAAAATCCCAGGTTTAAATATGTATATTTAATTTCTTGTTTTTTGTGATTATATGAGAGTGAATTGTATGAACAAAATGTGGAAGTCAATCCTGTTTTCTTTTTAATTTCTTATCATTACTTTTAGTGTTCTTAATAGCTGTGAATCTCATCTTTTCATATTTTGCATTCCACAAGCTATTTTATCCACAATGATAAAATAAACACATATCTTTTCTGAGATTCATATTTTTATGTCCACAGACATTCTACTTTATGTTTGTAAATGTATCAAGGAGAAAAATTGCATTTTTCTAATTAGATTTTACTTAAATCTCGATAAGTGGCATGTACACTTTTGGTTGAAGACTGCTTTTCTGTTGCATCAAAGAAACTGGGTTGAGAAATAACCAAGTAGATACTATAAACTGTCTGAAAGGCAACTTGAATCATCTCAGAGCCAGTCTCTTTGTGTTGGCAAACTATATGTGATTTTGAGTAAATATTAGTTAAGATGCTTCCAAGTGGAAGTAAAGTTAAAAGTGACTTTAAAAATAACTTATTTTTATCACACAACAGAAGTCCAGAAAGCTCTAAGCTGACTTTCCTGCAGTTTCTTGATCTTTATCCTCCTTGTCACAAGTTGGTCTCCTGGGCACCAAGGATCTCAAAATCACATTAAAAAACAAAAAAAAAGCTGGGGATGAGAGGCGGGGAGAAACTTTTGTTTCTTTTCTTCTTTCCCAGAAATTCCCAGGAGACTTCCCCTTACATCACAGGCCAGAACTGAGGTTGTAAGAGAGGCTGAGAATGCAAATACTTGGTATTTTCTGCTCTGCTGTGGGAGATAGTTCTGCCAGCCAGGAAGACAAGGGAAAGGAAGTTGACCTTGGGAAGGCAGCCAACAGTGTCTGCTATGGGGGCTTATAGCTGTGGTCACTGCATGTGTCTTGCTGGTTTCTAATGCCCAATGAGCTAAAATACAGAGTGTGCGATGTCAGAGGGAGTAGCAGGAAGAGGAGAATGGAAAATACATGACTGGTATAGAAAGGCAGTCTGATGAATTGGTAGTCTGCAAGAGTCAGAAAAGTTGTAAACTCTCTCTAATCCACAAAACCACTCAAGTCAGTAGAACAAATCAGTCAGAGTAATCAGCTGAATGGGCTTCCCAGGTGGCAGTGGTAAAGAGTCCACCTGCCAGTGCAGGAGATGTAAGAGACGAGTGTTCGATCCCTGGGTCAGGAAGATCTCCTGGAGTAGGAAATGGCAACCCGCTTCAATATTCTTGCCTAGAAAAGTCCAAGGACGGGGGAGCCTGGGGGGCTACAATCCATAGGATCACAGAGTCAGACATGACTGAGCGCGCGCGTGCACACACACACACACACACATAATCAGCTGAAAACTAAATACTATACTGAACATTCCCTGGGAAATCCTTAATGGATCTTTTCCCCACTCTCTGAAGCCTCACGAATATTGAAAGTGATTTTCCTGTTGGAATTTTCCCCTCTTAATGGTTGGTCTGGAAGTTTACTCTCTATTTGTTTGTTCACATAATTTTATTCACAAGTTTTCATGCCCTGCTGGAGGATTAGTTTTAGTAGGTAAATTAGGAATTCAGTTAGAAATCCAGAAGCCAAGGGACAGAGCGTAATATACTCTGTTATTAAAGATAATAATATGATATCTCATTGGTATTTATTAATGTGGACACCTTCCCTTATAGAATCCAGAGAATGATGCCATGCCAGATTTTTGTAAAACTCAGTAGAATTCCATCTGCCCAGCAGCTTCAATGGAGCCATTCTCGGTATTTCCATTAAAACAGAACAGTTAATACATAGCCCTGCAAGAGGGGGATTGACTGGTCATTGTACATTGTAAATTGCAGACAAACATCTTTTGTTGTTGCTGTTAATAGAAACATGATAATAAACATCCTAATCAAATTTAAAAGGCAAGCATTTGAATATATTTAATTAGAAGGACTAGTGCATACTGCCACATTTAGTCAAATCTAGAGTTCCCATTTCAAGCTTAAATCATAAATGTGGGCATTATTGCTTTTTACAATACACCATTGATAGAACACCAACTTTAAAGCCAATTAAAGGTTGGCAATCTTCCTACCATTGGCAAAGTAACACTTGTTAACAGTTCCCCTTGTGACACGTTTCAGCATAATCACTGATTTCTGGAAGCCTTATTTAGCACTTACGGATATTTTGAAATCTCTAATGAATTTCTTTTTATAGACATTTTACATTTTACATTTACTTTTTTAAAGGTGTTCAGGTAGTTTAATTTTATACACTCAGATGGTGCATGTACCGAGATATTTATATGGGGAGGACAAAATGTTAGAGTGTAGAACGATACTCTATAAATATCGGTTTGCTCATATTACTCAGATTTTAATGGTTCCAATTCTGAAATTTAATTATACCCAAATTCATTCAAAAAAACTTCACATTAGAATCTGGATATGCATACATTGTTCTTTTTAATAAATTACAAGTTGTCATTTAAGAATTGGCTGATAAATTTTTTTTCACAGTTATTTACTCCAAATAAGTGTTTTGGAGGCTAGTAAAACTTTTCTTCTTTTAAAATTTCATATGGAAATAATTTGATAAACTTGGCAAGGATGTAACAAACATGAACTAAGACCATTCAAGTTATTTTAGTCTTGACTTACTAGCACTGAACAGAGAACTAGCTTTCACCAACTAAAGAACAGCTTGATTACATGCTATGCATATGCTAATGGGAAAATGAACAATAGCTAGTTCTCACTTAGGTTTTGTATTCTGGCAAGCTTCAGATAGATTATATTAATTCAAGATGACACTATGCATCCAGATACTCAATATCAGAAATTCAATAACATTAAGACAAGAGTATAGAAAGCATCCTGATAGTTAGTATTAGAAACAGACAATATGAACACAAAATGATAAAGTATCCAGATAGTGACAGTAAATTGATTCAGGTAGAAGTGATCTTCACAAAGTCAACAGTCTTCAGAAGTTGCTTATATCATTTTTGCTTTTTGTCATCTGCATGAGTGTGCACTGCATCGCTTCAGTTGTGTCCAGCTCTTTGCAATCCTATGGACTGTACCCGGCCAGGTTCCTCTGTCCATGGGATTCTCTAGGCAAGAATACTGGAGTGGGTTGCAATGCCCTCCTCCACGGGATCTTCCAGCCCAAGGATCGAACCCACATCTCCTGCATTGACAGGCAGATTCTCCACCACTGCACCATCAGGGAAGGCCCCTCTGTTAGTTGTTGAGGAATATATTTTTTAAAAATTAGAGTAAGTTTAAAATTTAAACTTAAATTGCAATTTAAAAGTTTTAAAATGATGTTAATAGTAGTGAAAAATCAGAAACAACCCACAAAAATAAAAATTAAGGTTAGATTAGATTAAATAAATTATCTTTAAATTGCCATGGCAGGAACAATTAGTTGTCCACCCATGTCCTTTAACCTTATTTATTTTTTTAGTAACAACCTGATTTCATTCCAGGTATTCAGGGTGGTAATGCACCCAGAAAAAAAAATCTACATTTCTAGCTGCTGACCTGTGAGTTAAATGTAGCCTTGTGACTAAGTCCTGATTAGCGAGGTAGAAGCAGAGCTGGGCTTCTGAAAAGACTCCTTCAAAGCACTGATTCAGGAAGAGTTGATCCTTTTGCACTTCTCCCTTTCTCCTTTCTTCTGGTGTTGGACTCTAGCAGCTCACTTGGATCATGAAGTGACATTGAGGATGGAAGCCCCACACATCCCCAGAGGATGAAGGAGCAAAAAGAGAAAAGAAATCCACATCTTGCAAACTTGGTGGAGCATGCCAGCTTCATGTGGAAAAGGAAATGGCAACCCCCTCAAGTAGTCTTGCCTGGAGAATCCCGTGGACAGAGGAGTCTGGAGAGCTACAGTCCATAGCGTCGCAAAGAGTCGGACACAACTGAAGCAGATTGGAATGCACACATGCCGGCGTCATGGGCATGGAAGCTGTGATGTTACAAAGGACCTTGCTCAGAAAGACTCGGCGTTGGCTAATTTCCTATTGTCGCTATCCTCAAATTCTTAATAATTGGGTCTTTGAACTTGTGCTTTGTAAATGAGGTCTGATAGAATGATGGAGCATGTGTGTGAGAAGAGGGTACATGCAGTATGCTTGGTTGCTAGTCCTTGTTGCCCCATATACATGAGCCCCATGACCTCAGAAATCCTGTGGTTTCACAATGAGCTAGAATTCAGCAAGACTCAAAGTGAGTCCAAAGAAAGCGTGTTACATCTACAACTGTTAAAGCCGGGGCCCTGACAGCCCTTAGAGGTTACGCTTTTGGTTTGAACCAGAACTTGGTACTTAAAAAGAAGGCGTCGGCTTCCTAGAAACATGAAAACCAAGGATCCCTATTGTATTATTCCTTACTCATGCCATGTTGAAGTCGTGGATAGTCGAGAACTTATCCTGAAAATGACACCGAAGAAAAAGGGAAGATAACCCGAAGTTCCCTTTCCTTTCAGTAGTTCGTACTCATCAGTAAGCTGAAGGTAGAGCGCTAGTAGAAGGTGTGTGTATCAAGAAATGTAATAAAGGACTTCCCTGGTGGCTCAGTGGTAAAGAATCTGCCTGCCAATGCGCATGGATTTGATCCCTGATCTGGGAAGATCCCATATCCTGCAGAGAAACTAAGCCTGTGGGCCACAACTATTGAGCCTGTGCTCTAAAACAAGAGAAGCTCCCACAATGAGAAGCCCCCATACCACAACTAAAGAGTAGCCCCTGCTTTCTGCAACTAGAGAAAAACCCACACAGCAAAGAAGACCCAGCACAACCAACAATAAAGAAATAAATTAAATTATATAAAAAAGAAAGAAACATAATGAAAACAATTGATTTCACTTTGAGCAACAATTTAATGTTCTTATATTTACATTTCTTTTGGCCATGCAAGAAACTTGCAGGATCTTAGTTCCCAGACCAGGGATGGAACCTGGGCCTAGGGCAGAGGACCTGGGCCCTAACCAGTGGACCACCAGGGAAGTCCCTTATATTTGCATTTAAGTTGGCATTATGCAATATAAAATGAAGGGTAAAATGCATAATAATAGCTTAATTTTTTTAAATCTTTTTGTTACTTAGGATGACTTTAAATAGAAAATAAAAAACTCCATAAGAAATTAAGACAGAGATCTCATAAGTAAACAATCTTTTGTCAGGGGGTGGGAGGAGACTTTATTCTAAGCTTGCAGGATCTTAGTTTCCCAACCAGGGATCAGACCCATACCTCATGGGGAAGAAGGAGGAGTCTTAACCACTGGACCGCCAGGGAAGTCCCCTCTGTGTTTTAGTACTTTTAATGTTTGCCCAATGAGTAGCAAGTTTATGCTGAGACTTTGAGGTTTGTAGCAGAGAAAGGGCTTATTCATAACGCAGCCAAGTCAGGAGACAAGAGAACAAATCTCAAATCTGAATCTTAAATCTGCCTCCCTGAAAGCGAGAGGCTTGGGATTTTTAAGGGGTAAAAGAAGCAGGGTGGTCTTATGTGTGGGGAAAGGTGACTGGATGTAGGGACAAGATGAGATAATCAGCATTTTGGGCAGCCATATCCGAGTTATATGCTTCTTCATGAGATACATGTTTGAAAATGGGATATTCAGCATGATTTGAGGGTGGAGTTTTGGGTCCTTTGACATCCAATGGTCATTTATCAGATACTTGAGCAGGCCCAGTTTTAGGGTTGATGGTGTTAACCAGTCTCATTGGCTTAAATGGGACAAGAGTTGATTCCGGGTTTCTGAAAAACTTAAGTTTCTTGATCCCCTGTTACAATAGCAAGGAGTTATCTATAGAGTGGTTAAGGAGTCAAAAATAATTAAAACAGTTCAGCAAAGCAGGTTACAAGCAGAGGGATTTTTAACAAGCCGTTCCCTTACCTGCTGTTCTATAAGACAAGCTCAAGAATTTCTGTTAGTCACCAGTTTCTGTTAACCCTGTGGGGCATGGTTTCAGAATTCTCTACTTTTTAAACAGGAGGACCCACATTCTCAATTTGAACTGGGCCCCACAATTATGCAGCCAGCCTTGACTTCTTGGAGCCAGTTCACCATCTGTGATCTGCCTACTTTTGTGTTTAAGTCACTCTTAGTTTTTTATAGCCAAATCTAATCCTAAATGACACTTATAGTATACGGGGAGGCCACTAAATCACTGCTAGGGAAGAATATTTGATTAATGGGAAAACTTGCTTTCGATAGGTTTTTTAAAGTGGAATATGTACAATATGCAACTTAAAAAAATGCACAAACACATAAAACACACATAGAAATAAAAGACCAAAAATAATTATACTGAAATATTCATAGTGTTCTCTTTAGGAATTGGGACTATTGATGATATTTATTCTCTTATTGTGTACATGGTTTTTCTGCATTTTTTAATCTTCCTAAAATAAATATTGATTACTTTTATAAGTAGATAAAATTTAGAAAATTTACAAATGAATCCCGAACCAGTATAAAATTTACCACTAAATCTAGAAACTATGTGAAACTCAGCCTCACGTAGTTTTTTACAGCTTCCTTAATTTGGGACTTATCAAATTACAGCATTTATCCAGGCTGGTTTAACAACTGAAACAAAACAAAGTTATATAAACAAAAACTAATTTCATCTCTCCATTCTATCCTTGCCATCTGTCTAAGTAAACATGTTAAAAGATTAACATGGGGAATTCCCTGGAGATCCAGTGGTTAGGACTCTGAGTCCTCACTGCTGAGGGCTGGGGTTCAACCCCTGGTCTTGGAACCAAGATCCCACAAGTGGCATAGCCAAAAAATTTTTTTTAATAAATAAAATTGATATGTATCTCTCACAAATTATACAGTAGTGGGACCAAGCCTATGTGATTTGTTCATCACACACACACACACACACCGACACACACACATAGGCTGAAAAAGAGAGAGAGAGTGATTTTTTAGTTTGCTTGTTTTCTGTGAAACTGAATCCTATTAAAAACATTATGACTTACATGAACTTCTCTACAAGTCAAAAGATATAAATTTAACTTTATAATTTTTCTTATTTCTCCATGCACACATAGAAATATATCATTTTATCTCCCACATTACCCATTTTATTTTGGAGCATGGAGGTGTCTTCTAAACGTAATTTCTTAAGCATTCTGTCTATTATGTTGCAGAGGCAGGAGGTGGTTTAGGTGGGCAGGATTTTGCTTTTGAGTGAACTCCCTCCACTGATCTTGATCAGAAGTTCATCAAATAAGTTTGTGTTTCCAAACAAAATAAATGCCTTCCCCATCTGTGTGTTATCTCCTTGCCTCTACTTTCTCAGGCCATAATTCATCTTGTATCCTACTACCATGTTCAGTCAGTCCCCTGGTTTGCAGTTTGCCTTCTGATGCATCCTCCTCTTACTCTTTAGAGAGAACCTAGATTTTGTGCTTTGAAAAAGACCATGTATAGTTTAATATTCTTTAGTTTAACTTTAGAAGATTAGGGAAACCAGAAGTTTTCAATCTAGCAGTACTCAGTGAGGAATTGAGGGAATTTGAGGTGGGGAGGGAGGCTGCAAAAAAATTATCAATAGTCCATGTTGATACTGAAATGTAAGGTTATTCCTACAAAGAAACTAGTAAGGGATTGTCTCAAAACTGACCAATCTGAGACTTTGGGTAGACAAAGTCTTCGTGAATTCTCAGTGATCTTAATGTTATTAGTAAGAGATGGTTTAAAGAAGATTCTTTTCTCACATGGATGTGCATGTGCTTGCCACTTCAGTCGTGTACCACTCTGGGACTCTATGGACCATCTATGGGGTTGTTAAGAGTCAAACACAACTGAGCAACTAACACTTTCACTTTTCATCATTAACAATTGTTTATCTTGCTTTGCAGTATCAGGTGATGAGATCAGAAAATGTTCCTGTCACAACAAGGAGCATGTAGTTACCTTTTGGGGACTATTTTCTTTAAAAAAAAAAAAAAAAAAAGATGGGGTTGTTACTCCCCAAACATTGGATATAAAAAAATCTCTACAGGATATAAATGCAAAATATAGACACAACAACCATAACATTGAAAATACTGTGAAAATAATAGAAAGTAAGAGAAATCCTTCAAAATCTATAGCTATAGTATTTTTTTGAAAGCTAGATTTCTTCTTTTTTTTTTTTTCTTCTTTACTCAAAGATAGAGTTGGGCCACTTTGTTATTTTAAGGGTTGTGCCCACAATCCAGATCCACAATAAATATTAAACAAAGAAAAATGAAATTAAAATTAACCCTCTACTCCCAATGCATATCAAGAATTTGCTATTTCTCCCCAAACCAAGGTTATGCCAGGCTAAATGTGGGGCTTAAAGAGGGCCTTGTCCTCAGGGACTGGGCTGGCCAGAGGTAAGCTTGCACAACAGGAAGTTTGGCCCTGGCATACTCTCCAAACAGCTCCCTTGGCCCTTGGTGGCCACCTCTTCCCTTTCACTCTTGCTCTCAGGGGTCTCTCTGTCCTGGCTAGATGTTGCTCCCAGCTGGCTGCTAATTAATGGGTTAGAGGGTATATTTGTGGAGAAAAGTGTGCTGCTAAGGATTTACAACTTCTTTATATGTTTCAACCTTTTTCAATTATTAGAAACAGGAAGGAAAATTTTGGTAGTAGAAAAACCATTTTGGCTCTGGGTCAGTAAGTCTGTCTGGCAATTTAATAGAATCAAACCTTAGTAATGAATTCTGCATCATATTGTGGTAAAAGTTCCTACGAGGTGGAAGAGGGAAGGTCAGAGTTAGTAGCGCTTTTATAATTTTGTTTTTCATGGGGTCCAAACAGTCATGGGATCCACTGGAGTCTGGAAAAACTGCTCTTTTTCTTCATTGATATTTAGTGAAGGAGGGAAAACCACCAGCAGGAGAACTGTAATCAGAAAGTTTTGGTCTTGTGGGGGCACAGATATAGACTTCATAGGCTTAAATATGGGGAAAATGGAGTTTAAACACCAACCACTTCCCACCTACAGCATAAACAAAAAGGCTGAAAGATGCAGAGATGGAAAGATTTAGTATGCCCTCAGGCCAAATTCTATATATAACTGGGAGAAACCCACAGTTGATTAGACTCAAGAGTAAAAAAATTAAATCAACAGAAGAAAAATGTTAGCTTAGTTAATATGAATTTTTACTAAGATGTTACCTTCTTTTCCATCCTTCTTTTAAATGGGATGTTTTTCATAGTTAATTATAGCTGTAGTTAATGTACAGCAGTGTTTCCTAATGAAGAGTTTAAATTGCTTGAGGTGGTTGTTGGTTAAAGTGCAGATCTTCAAAACTCTTTGCATATGTAATCCTGAATGAAGTCTGAAAAACATATGGCCCCGTGAACATTTTACATTGATATCTAAAAATGATTTATAATATCTTAACTTGAAATCATTGCAAAGAATGTACTTCCTGGTGTACTGTAATTTGAATATATACTTTAACTTTGTTTTTATCAAATTCTTGAGGCTGTAGGTTTAGCTCATTCAGTTCATCAGTCAGTCAGTCAGTCAGTCAGTCAGTTCAGTCGCTCAGTCGTGTCCGACTCCTTGTGACCCCACGAATCGCAGCATGCCAGGCCTCCCTGTCCATCACAAACTCTCGGAGTTCACTCAGACTCACGTCCATCGAGTCAGTGATGCCATCCAGCCATCTCATCCTCTGTCGTCCCCTTCTCCTCTTGCCCCCAATCCCTCCCAGCATCAGAGTCTTTTCCAATGAGTCAACTCTTCACATGAGGTGGCCAAAGTACTGGAGTTTCAGCTTTAGCATCATTCCTTCCAAAGAAATCCCAGGGCTGATCTCCTTCAGAATGGACTGGTTGGATCTCCTTGCAGTCCAAGGGACTCTCAAGAGTCTTCTCCAACACCACAGGTCAAAAGCATCAATTCTTCGGCGTTCAGCTTTCTTCACAGTCCAACTCTCACAACCATACATGACCACAGGAAAAACCATAGCCTTGACTAGACGGACCTTTGCTGGCAAAGTAATGTCTCTGCTTTTGAATAGAATAAGTCAAATGTATGAATATAACACTTTTTAAAAGAATTTTATTCATTTATTTATTTTTGGCTATGGTGGGTCTTCACTGCAGTGCAGGCTTTTCTCTAGCTGCAGCCAGTGAGGGCTACTCTGTAGTTGCGGTGTGCAGGCTTCTCATTGTCGTGGCTTCTCTTGTTGCAGAGCATGGGTTCTAGGGCAGGCTTCAGTAGTTGCAGCACATAGGCTCAGTAGTTTTGGGTCTCCGGGCCCTAGAGCACAGACTCAACAGTTGTGGTACACAGGCTTAGTTGTTTCTCAGCATGTGGGATCTCCTAGGACCAGGGATTGAATCCATGTCTCCTGCGTTGGCAGGCAGATTCCTTACCATTGAGCCCCCATGGAAGCCCTGAATATAAGACTTTTGAAGCCAGTCTTCATTGTCAACCCAATCAGCTAAATCCGAGTTACTGTCTATCTTTTTTCCCCCTGCTGTGCTGAGTCCTTTTTGCTGCATGGGCTTTTCTCTAGTTGCGGTAAGCAGGGCTACTCTCCAGTTGCAGCACGTGGGCTTCTCATTGCAGTGTCTTCTCTTGTTGGGAGCACAGGCTCTAGGGCACTCGAGCTTCAGTAGTTGCAGCTCCCAGGCTCTAGAGCACAGGCTCAATAGTTGTGGTGCACAGGCTTAGTTGCTCCATGTGTGGGATCTTCCTGGAACAGGGATTGAACCTATGTCTCCTGCACTGGCAGGCAGATTCTTTAGCACTGAGCCACCACAGAAGCACCTCTCTATCATTTTAAAATTTAAACGATTGAGATGATATCCTTCTGAAGCCTAATTCCATGTAAGAGAGACAGAAGACAGAGAAGGCATGGAGACTTAGCAAGGGATGTTACCTAGATAAAATAAGACTTTAGTACTTTTTACTGAGACTTTCTTTGCTTTTTGGGGGAAGAGGTTATGGAATGGAAGGATGCCTCCTCAGATGCAGTGCCTGTTTGTCTCCTTTTGAGTTGTTTCCAAGATTTGTATAGCTTGGAGCAATGCACCAAGGTAAGGTTCAGGTAGGGAGAGAGATGTGTCTGTCTTCTCTGAGGTGGGAGAGGTGAATGTGTAAAGGGAGACATTGGCGGGCCTTTGGAGGGGGCTCTCAGGAAACAGACCTGTGGAAGTTGAGAACTGGAAATTGACTGTATTAAAACTATCCAATCACCATATGTTTTGGGAAAGTTTTCTTACTCTAGGAGCATAAATACCCAGTTTGAAGTTGGCTACTTTAAACCCTTTTTGGAAAAGTACATGTGGTGCAAAGATTCAAGATACAAGACAGCCTTCCAATGGTGAGACACTCAGAAGCTCAGTAGGACAAAAGGAACTACTTTATCTATACTTCCTATTATCAGAGCAGCTCACATTCCAATTATATTTTGATACAGAATATAATCATATTTTTAAAAATTGGAGGATAATTGCCTTACAATGTTGTGTTAGTTTTTGCTATACAACAACGTGACTCAGCTTTAAGTATACATATATCCTTTCTCTCTTGAGCCTCCCTCCATCCCCCCAACCCACCCCTTTAGGTCATATTTTGATACAGAATATTTAAGAGATGAAATATCCTACACAGTATGAAATCATAAAGCTAGAATAGTGATGAGTAAATAGCAGTGAGATCATTTGCCTTCTTTGTCTCTGCTTAAGGGCTTCCCAGGTGGTGCAGTAATAAAAATACACCTGCCAATGCAGGAGATGTGGATTGGATCTCTGGGTCAGAAAGATCCCTGGAGTAGGAAATAGCAACCCACTCCAGTATTGTTGCCTGGAAAATTCTATGGCCAGAGGCGCCTGGCAGGCTATAGTTCATGGGATCACGAGGAGTTGGACATGACTGAGCACACACACATGCATGCAAGTAAAATAAAGTACCTTTTGATCTAATGTTTCCACTGAAGGTTCTAAAATATTGTCACAATAAGTGAAAATTTAAAGTAATACCACATGTCATGGGGTTTGAAAGCATGCAAAACTTGTGCCTCACTTTGAGAACACCAATTGTACAAAAATCTGAACTTCATAATATATAAACTAATATTTCACAGAAATGCTTCAAAGTGAATCCTTCAGCGTTACTCAGTGTTAAATATGTTTCCATTTTACAATTTTTTCCTGTAAAGCATACCTTTCCTTGTTGTTCCCTAGGAATTGTTAAAACACCCAAAAAAGGAAAAACTAGCCATGAGGAATGGTCAAATCTCTACCAAAAGTGATGTTTGTTGCTTTTGTTCTTTGAGCATTTCTGTCTGTCATCTTTAGGTAAGATTTCCCCATTTCCTTTGGAGTTTTCTTCTTTTCTTATTCCATGCAGCTCTGGGCTGCCACCCATACTGCCACCATAGAAGCTGCTAAGTGATACAGGTCTGGTCAGTCATACTCCCATCCTCCTGACCACACACTGACCCAGTGGGAGGCACATGACCCAAGCTGGGCCAATTAGAATCCTTCCCTGGGATATTTACATGAAACTGGGAACAATTTGCCCAAACAGAAAAATGCTGAGTTTTGTTAAATTTCTTATGGAAGATGATAAAGAATGGAGTTTTTCCATTGCTGTCTAATGTGGAATGAAACCTAAGGGGCCACATAGATACAGTGATCAGCAAAAGACAGAGAGATACAAATAAGTAAGGACAGCTACATTATAGAAAGGACTTGGACTGGTATTCAAAGATTTACCTGCACCACAGGTAAATCTGAGACAGGGTGGCTCCCAGTGACATAAGAATGACAGGGTTTAAAAACCAGATGCCAACAAGTAGAACTTGCTGGGACAGATGCCACTGGAAGGTCCTGTTATATAACTTTTAGTAAGCAGACCGTGCATTGGCTTGTTTGCATTGATAGAATTTCCTGCGTTGGAAGGAACAGTGTGTGAAAGAGGAGGGGGATGCTAGGTTTGAAGAGGAGATGCAGGTTGGTTCTCTGTAAAGCTTTGCATACCTAGGAGCAAGCTGAGGTGGGGGTGGTATGTGTGGGGGTGGGGGGGGTTGGGGGAGGAGGGTACCGAGGGAGCTGCAGTACCTATGTTTCAATAGTGCCACCATGTGGCTGTGATGTCAGCAACAGCCTAGGCCCAGCCTAATACACCACCTCCTGGGTGGTGGAATTTCCTGCGTTATGTCACTGGGAGCCGCCCTGTCCCAGATCTACCTGCAATGGAGGTAAATCTTTGAATACCAGTCCAAGTCCTCTTTATAATGTAGCTGCCCTTACTTATTTGTGTTGTTCTGTCTTTTGCTGGTCACTGTATCTACGTGGCCTATTAGGTTTCAGAGACCAAATTGCCACCATCCGTTGGATCACTTAGAGAAAGCAAGAGAATTCCAGAAAAACATCTACTTCTGCTTTATCGACTACGCCAAAGCCTTTGACTGTGTGGATCACAACAAACTGTGGAAAATTCTTAAAGATATCAGTATACTAGACCACCTGACCTGCCTCCTGAGAAATCTGTATGTAGGTCAAGAAGCAACAGTCAGAACTGGACATGGAACAACGAACTAGTTCCAAACTGGGAAAGGAGTATGTCAAGGCTGTATATTGTCACCCTGCTTGTTTAACTTCTATGCAGAGTACATCGTACGAAATGCTGGGCTGGATGAAGCACAAGCTGGAATCAAGATTGCCGGGAGGAATATCAATAACCTCATATACTCAGATGACACCACCCTAATGGCAGAAAGCTAAAAGGAGCTAAAGAGTCTCTTGATGAAAGTGAAAAGTGAAAGTGAAAGTGAAGTTGCTCAGTCGTGTCAGACTCTTTGCGACCCTATGGACTGTAGCCTACCAGTCTTCTCTGTCCATGGGATTTTCCAGTGAAAGAGGAGAGGAAAAAGCTGGCTTATAGCTCAACATTCAGAAAACTAAGATCATGGCATCCGGTCCCATCATTCCATGGCAAATAAATGGGAAAACAATAGACACAGTGACAGACTTTATTTTGGGGGGCTCCAAAATCACTGCAGATTGTGGCTGAAGTCATGAAATTAAAAGACGCTTGCTCCTGGGAAGAAAAGCTATGACCAACCTAGACAGCATATTAAAGAGTAGAGACATTACCTCACAAAGGTCCGTCTAGTCCAGGCTATGGTTTTTCCAGTAGTCATGTATGGAGTTGGACCATAAAGAAAGCTGAGTGCCAAAGAATTGATGCTTTTGAACTGTGGTGTTGGAGAAGACTCTTAAGAGTCCCTTGGACTGCAAGGAGATCCAACAGTCCATCCTAAAGGAAATCAGTCCTGAATATTCATTGGAAGGACTGATGCCGAAGCTTAAACTTCAATACTTTGGCTACCTGATACAAAGAACTGATTCATTTGAAAAGACCCTGATGCTGGGAAAGATTGAAGGCAAGAGGAATGGGGGACAACAGAGGATGAGATGGTTGCATATCATCACTGACTCAATCGACATGAGTTTGAGCAAGCTCCAAGAGTTGGTAATGGACAGGGAAGCCTGGCGTGCTGCAGTCCATGGGGTCGCAAAGAGTCGGACACAACTGAGCGACTGAACTGAATACACCACCTTGGATGACCAGCTGAATTTCTCTTTTTTTCTTCTGTAAGTGATCTAAGTAGGTCAAACCTCTTAGTCACTGAGATGTACAGATTTTGTACAGTGGAAATGGGGAATGGTCAGAGTGGAGATTACAGAGAAAAATGATGTTTTCATGATATCAGAGAAGTACAATTTGGATAATGAAAATAGAGGGTTCCTCATTTTGATCCCAGAGAAGGCAATGGCACCCCACTCCAGTACTCTTGCCTGGAGACTCCCATGGACAGAGGAGCCTGGTAGGCTGCAGTCCATGGGGTCGCTAAGAGTCGGACACGACTGAGTGACTTCACTTTCATTTTTCACTTTCATGCATTGGAGAAGGAAATGGCAACCCATTCCAGTGTTGTTGCCTGGAGAATCCCAGGGACGGGGGAGCCTGGTGCGCTGCCGTCTATGGGGTCGCACAGAGTCGGACACGACTGAAGTGACGTAGCAGCAGCAGCAGCATTTTGATCCCCTTAAGTGGAGTTTATAGGTGTCCTGGAGTTCCTGTGTGCCAGTTTGCCAGAGCTGGTTGTTAAATTTTTAAGAATTTTGCAAGCTCATTGTTAAGCAAAACTATGAAAAAATGACTACATATGTCAGATTTAATGATGATAGGTTTATCAGGAAAAGAGTTAGCAAATGGGATGCATATCCATTTGTCAAATCATAGTTCAGTTGCAACCATATGTTGGCTATAGATAGAAAAGTTTGGCAAACATATTGTGTAAAAATACATTGGGTATATGACAGTTACAATAAATGTATCCTAAATTTCATTATTGTTTGTAAACTTATGCTAAACAGCCTCTATTTTATAAAAATTTATCATAAACATATACATATGCACACTCTGTTTCTCCTTCTCAATAAGTGAAGCAAAAGTTGCTCAGTCATGTCTGACTCTTTGCAACCCTATGGACAGTACAGTCCATGGAATTCTCCAACCCAGAATACTGGAGTAGGTAGCCTTTCCCTTCTCTGGAGGATCTTCAAAACCATGTGATTGAACTCAGGTCTCCCGCATTGCAGTCAGATTCTTTATCAGCTGAGCCACCAGGGAAGACCTGCTCAATAAGAGCTGACTATTATTTACAATCATACTATTGCTTATAGGTTATATGTTTATAGTGAATTGCTAATAATTACAAAATATAAATAATACATCATTTCATTCCACTCACACCCACTTAGTTCCAGAGCAATACAGCTCTATCCTGAGTCATACTCCATCAATGCCACAAAAACTCCACTTGTTACCCATGCTTAATAGAATACACATTCAGTTGTTTTCTTGAGTACTAAGTTGGTAAAGGGAGAAGGCAATGGCACCCCACTCCAGTACTCTTGCCTGGAAAATCCCATGGACGGAGGAGCCTGGTGGGCTGCAGTCCATGGGGTCGCTGAGGGTCGGATACGACTGAGCGACTTCACTTTCACTTTTACTTTCATGCATTGGAGAAGGAAATGGCAACCCACTCCAGTGTTCTTGCCTGGAGAATCCCAGGGACGGGGGAGCCTGGTGGGCTGCCGTCTATGGGGTCACGCAGAGTCGGACACGACTGAAGCAACTTAGCAGCAGCAGCAAGTTGGTAAAGACAAGTGAATTTCTATGACATCTATGGTAATACTTTACAGCCATCCTGAAGTGCTAAGTGACTAACATTTCTAGAATGTGACATTTTATTTCCACCTACATAGTTTCAATTTATATAATTATATAAGGGTTAGATGTCATCATGAACTACTTTTTCATGGAAAAAGTAGACAAGTGAATTCTTATGTATGATGACAATGAATAAAATTACTTTGAGACTCGGAAAAATAAAAAGGACTAGGGAGAGGCTTCCCACTTGAATGGCAAACTGCACACATGTGTTTGCTCTGGATGCAATTAAAATAATAGTAAAAGAGCAAAACCCAAAAAGGGAAATAAAATCACATGAATGAAGAGAATAGGAAGAGAATCACCAATGGATGAAATATTTTTTAAATCGTATGAAAGTCAGAAAAGCGATGGAATCATGTGAAGGATTAAACAGAAGGAAAGAAGCCACAACCCAGATACAACCAGGAGGGGCTGCAGTGGCAGTAGAATGAATCTGTCCAGTAAAACCTCAGAGATTTTCTGAGGTTGGAAATTTGGAGTCAAATTGTCAAGTAAGCAATAGAACAAGATATGGTCATCTGTTGGTTTTCAGGGAGTTCATTCCAGGACCCCTGGGGACACCAAATCCACAGATGCTCAAGTCCCTTACAGTTGTCCCTCCATAATGGTGGATGCCAAAACCACAGATAGGGAGGGCCCATTGTAAAGATATTCTGCTGCTGCTGCTGCTAAATTGCTGGAGTGGATTGCCATTTCCTTCTCCAACGCATGAAAGTAAAAAGTGAAAGTGAAGTCACGCTGTCGTGTCTGACTCTTCGCAACCCCATGGACTGCAGCCCACCAGGCTCCTCCATCCATGGGATTTTCCAGGCAAGAGTACTGGAGTAGGGTGCCATCGCCTTCTCCAAAGATATTCTAGGACTCAGAAACTCCCTTTCTTAGGAAGTTACTTGATGTACTTGAGAAAAAAACAAGAGGTAGGGAAAATAGAAAGAAAATGAGCTGGAGTTCAGAAAACACAGACCTAACCCAGGCTTCAGCAAACAGAAATCCCAAAGGACTGCGAGCACTGCAGGTCTAGAAATGTCTTTCCAAATTAGAGTAAGAACTCAGTGGGGGCCAAAAAGAATATCTCTAATAAGAAAAGAATACATTCCACACTGTAGATAGAATAAATAAGGTGTTGGAAGATATTTGGATATGGTGAAGAAGGTATATTCCTTTTCCCAAAAGAAAACAAAAAGGAAATTAAAAACTCCAGAAAAACTGAAATAAAGTTGTGGTCTAAATAGTTATCAGTCTAAAATGCACTATAATTTTGGGCAATTGGTAAAGTACAAGGAAAAAGAATGTATTTGAATATGAACATCAAAAAACATATGCATTTTATATCTTAATAGCAATTACCAAACATCCCTTCTAAAAAGATTCTATTTTGGCAATACTTATTAAAATGTAAAATGTATAAACTTTTTGACCCAGATATTCTACCCTGGGAGTTTATCCTCAGATTTATATTCATATCTTTGTTCAAATATTTAAATTTAAGAATGTTAATTTCATCATTATTTATAGTGGCAAAAAATTAGAATTGGTTAAAGGAGTTATGGTATATCTATACAATAGAATACCATACAGTCTTTATAAAGAATGAAATAAATCTATTTTTATGATTTGAAATAACCTCCAGGATATAGAAAGTACAAAAAGCAAGATGTTAGAACAATGTATACATTGTGCCTCTATCTGAGTAGAAACAAGAACACACACATTTACATATGTGAAGCTTATTCTGTGGTTGACTCTGAAATGAGATGGACATTTTCTTTGTCCTTTTATGCTGCTTGAATTTTACCACATACTTGCTTGTAAAAATTGTTCTTAAGCCTTAAAATATTTTGATATTTTGAAAATGAAACAAAACTAAAACTAACTCAACCTTTTTAGTTAAGATACTTTTCCCGAAACGTAACAGAAAATCAGACTCCACTTAGTTTTTATTGGCTCATGTAACTGAGAATTCACTGGTTCACATAATGAAAGTCTAGAGAAGGTGGGCACCAGGTTCAGTCTAGTCCAGCCTGCCAGAACTATTATTCCTCAGTTCGCTGGATCCATCCTCACACTGGCTTTTCTTACGGCAAAATGCTACCTTCTTATACGCTTTCCTCAATGTCCAAAGAAAGAGCATTTCTTCCTGTGATTCTCTTGCAAGAACAAGGAAAACTCTTTCTCAGAAGTTTCTTCATGTCTCTTCTCATTTCTTATCAGCACAAACAGGTTTATTATGTTCTTCCTGAACCAGTCCCTGGGGCCAGAGGAGTGCTGTGAACAGGCCAGCATAGGTCTGGGTTCCAGCACCAGTAACTATAGGAAGGGACTGGTATTATCCTTAATTCAAAACAGTTTTTCTCTGGAGCTGGGTGTGCCGGTTTCCCATGACGCACATGAAAAGAGTCATACCGGTACCCAAATTAGGATGCTGTTAGGAATGGGAGAGAGGAAAATGGAAATGCGTGTCTTGCAGGAAAACCAATGACCATTACTCCCATCCTAATCCTCCTCAATGCCTCTTTACTACACCTTCATAAAATTATCCTAACTCATAAAATTACTGTCAAAGAAAAAAGTTTATCTTTTGCAGCAACAAAGTAAAGCCTGCCCATAATGGTCATGATATATCCTTTGGAAAGATATAATTTATGGGAAACTCTCCCCTTTGATACAGAATAGATCATTTGTTAGATTACCCCATTCTTTAGAATACAACCCTCAGGGAAATAGGACTATATCCTTCAAGAACACCAGGCTTTAAGAGAATACAGAATAAGCTCGTCATAATGCATGCACAATGATTATAAACTCCAAAGTGGAATTCATTAGGCTTAACTTCCCCTTACTACTGATTGGCTGCAAAGAAACAATGTAAAGTTTACAGGAAGAAACCCACAGAAAGCCTGATTAAACTGATTAGATAAGCAGCAGATATTTCCTTGCTAATAAGGGGATCAAGTTAAAATACTGCGGACATTCTGTCTCTTCTAGAACCTAACCAATTTAGAGTAAATATTGGTATTCTTAAGGGAAGGGACAGCAATCCTGAACATTCTGGTTTATCTGTTTTTTGTAATATGCCTAGCAAAAGATGACATTTCTGAAGGACTGCAGAGTGCGAACAAAGCTGAAATTTCATGGGGATCATCTACAAAACAATATCGTTTAGCCATATTTCAGACTTCAGAGTCCAATCATGCAGGTCTCAAAAAGCCTGAAGCTTCTCCTGAACTCATGAAATTCTTCTAGGTAGGTTGCTGGAGTGGTGATCAAAATGAGTAACAGAGAATTACTTGGAGTGAAACCCATAATTGCAGTGGGTATTGAAATACTGGTTGAACAGAATCAGAAAAGTTACATAGTGTGAAGGTTGCCCTATTAGGGTTAACTGCCCTATTAATAAGTTGGCCTAAAACTGAAATAGCCCAGTATTTGGTTCATGGTCTCTTGGCCATGAGTTTAGAGGTGATGACCAGTAGACTTGGACCTGGATTTGAAATGCCTATGGAAGGATTACAAGTCTGCGCCCCTCTAAGGGGAAAGAAATATAGTCGGTGCTTTGTACTGTTCCACTGCATTTTGCATGTGTGTGGTCCAGGGGCATCTTGCAGGTGCATGGCTGAGTGGCCAGTGCTGTGTGAGCAAGCACAGGTGATGTATAAACTTTTCACCAATAGCCCCCTCACTCTGAAGTGGACACAGAGAAAAAGGAAGGTTTATGATTAAATTGCATGACTAACAGGCTTAGGGGCAGGAAAAGGAATAATAGCTCCTTGGGGATCACTGACTTATCTTTAGGCCGACAGTATCCTTTGTCTTTGTCTGATTAATGAAAGAAGTTATGTTGCATATGGGACTATTGGAGCCCCTAATGAATCAAATTAGTTCTCTTGAAAAGGCCCTAGTGGCCTTCTCAGCTTGCATCCTGGCACAGAAGAAAGGCCTGGATCCAAGATTTGTCTACTGGGACATGTAACTGGCTATAGTCACATAGGATGCCTTCCTTATTCCCAGTTCACAGTGTCTGGGTGTTCCCAGAGTTCTGCTGAGCATGGACAGAGGGAGAAATTTCCTTTTGGTGGCACTGGATAAGGTTTACCATTCCTTTTGAGGTTGCAGGACTGTAAAGGTTTTTGAATGGACATTCTAAGATAGGGTAGCTTTCTGACTCCTTGGCCTCAAAGCACACTCAAACCTAGAATTAACCATTGGAAGAATTAAGCTTTGCCCTTAATTTCTAAGGGCAATAGCTGTTCGAGGCTTCATTCTGAACTTCCTAAGAGTGCTTGGTCTTTTTGAGGTATGCCTTTAGAGGTTAAACGTGAACTTCATGTGAGGAGTTACTTTTCTATTCTAATTAAGGCCACTGGCATTTCATGAGTAGGTGCTCAGGTGCTTCAGTTATGTCCGACTTTTTGAGACCCCATGGACTGTAGCCGACCAGGCTCCTCTGTCCATGGGATTCTCCAGGCAAGAGTACTGGAGTGGGTTGCCATGCCCTCCTCCAGAAGATCTTCCTGACCCAAGGATCAAACTCGCATTTCTTATGTCTCCTGCATTGGCAGGGGGGTTCTTTACGACTAGCTCCACCTAGGAGACCCTCATGTGGCATTAGTCTGTATGAAAATACTGAGCATACATCAGGACACCTGCCCAGACATTTTCTTGGGACAATGGCATTGGAGGCATCAGTCTCTATTACCCCTTCTAAAAGGTAGAGTACATCACAGCGTGTCTAGCCTCCTGACTGGTCTGGCCATAGTCAGATTCCAAGTGACCTCCTGGGCCTTCTCTTGAGCTACACTGTCCAATACAGTAGCCACTAGGCAAACATGGCTATTAAACTTTTTTTTTCACTGAAATATGGTTGATTTACAATGTTGTGTTACTTTTAGGTGCGCAACAAAGTAATGTCATGGCACTGACTTTCTAAGACAAGCAGATACCTCAATAACCAGTCTCAGTCATTCTTCCCTGAGATACCCTTGCCATGCTGTGGGAGCACCTGGAGAGCAATTGCATCTTGACTGTACACCTTCAAGCATTTAACTCAGCTGCAGATAAGGAGGGGTAGCCTTGGGCATCCCTTGGGTAGCATTTGGGATCAATCACCTCTGATCAAAACCCTCAGTGGGTTTTACTTCAATCAGGTTCCTGTTTGGTTTCCCATTTCTGTTTTTTTTCTCATTCACTGTCCAGTGCAGACCTTTGGACTTGACAGTTATGTATGAAAGCTCCAGCCTCATGTTTTTGGCTGTCCCTCAAGGACTTTGGCTTAGACCTGTTTTACCAGGTCTTTATTTGTATGCCACCAGTTGCTGGAATCAAGATTGCCGGGAGAAATATCAATAACCTCAGATATGCAGATGACACCATTCTGATGGCAGAAAGTGAAGAGGAAGCCTCTTGATGAAAGTGAAAGAGGAGAGTGAAAAAGTTGGCTTAAAGCTCAACATTCAGAAAATGAAGATCATGGCATCTGGTCCCATCACTTCATGGGAAATAGATGGGGAAACAGTGGAAACAGTGGCAGACTTTATTTTTCGGGGCTCCAAAATCACTGCAGATGGTGATTGCAGCCATGAAATTAAAAGATGCTTACTCCTTGGAAGAAAAGTTATGACCAACCTAGATAGCATATTGAAAAGCAGAGACATTACTTTGTCAACAAAGGTCCGTCTAGTCAAGGCTATGGTTTTTCCAGCAGTCATGTATGGATGTGAGAGTTGGACTGTGAAGAAAGCTGAACGCCGAAGAATTGATGCTTTTGACCTGTGGTGTTGGAGAAGACTCTTGAGAGTTCCCTGGACTGCAAGGAGATCCAACCAGTCCATTCTAAAGGAGATCAGCCCTGGGTGTTCTTTGGAAGGAATGATGCTAAAGCTGAAACTCCAGTACTTTTGGCCACCTCATGTGAAGAGTTGACTCATTGGAAAAGACTCTGATGCTGGAAGAGATTGCGGGCAGGAGGAAAAGGGGACAACAGAGGATAAGATGGCTGGATGGCATCACCGACTCGATGGACGTGAATTTGGGTGAACTCCGGGAGTTGGTGATGGACAGTGAGGCCTGGCGTGCTGCGATTCATGGGGTCACAAAGAGTCGGACATGACTGAGCGACTGAACTGAACTGAACTGAGTTATTTAAAAAAAAAAAAAGAGTTAAAACACAGCAGACTGAGTGCCATCCTTTCAAAGCCCTCCTTACAAGCTTGGCCCTTGACTGATGTCTTTCTGGCATGCTGAATCCTCCAAAACTTCCTTGGCCTTCTTCCAATGACTTCTCTTCAGTGTACCTTTCCAAGTGGGTGTCTTTTGAGAAGTCTGTATCATTTGCCAATTTTCCATGTACCATGAGCCTCAGCTTTCCTGCTTTGGGTCTCCCAAACACATTTTGCAATATTAAGTGTAGCAAGAGATTCCACTTCTTACTCTCTTAAGAGAGAAAATTAAACCAAAAATCATTTACATTCAAGTCTTCCTCTAGTGGGTTCTGTGTATTACATCACGTCTCATGGGGTCTCCAAGACCAGCTCTCAGTCATACTCATGGCTATGATTGATTTCAGCAAAAAGATACAAAGCAAAATAGCAAAGATAAAGGGGACATGGGGCAAAGTTCACAGGAAACCAAACACAAACTTCAAAGAATTCTCTGCTGGTGGAGAGAGACAGGACCCTCCTTGAACAGAATCCAAGGCCATGTCCCAGAAAAGGGAATAGAGAGATAAAGGCTGGTCTTGTCCCAGCCACAATGACAGAGTAGGCTAAAAGGAGGAATTCTGCTGAAACAAAACAAAACAAAAAACTAGTATCAGCACACGGAAAAACTTCTTTCTTAAGAAATACTGTTCTTGATAAAGTTTCAGTCAGAAGTTATTTTAGGAACAAAATGTTCACAAATAGAAGATTAAAAAGGGATAAAGGGAATTATCAAAATATTTTCATTTTTTATCCCAGAAAATGCAAGTTACTTTTGTATTTCTATGCTTAGGGTGAATTAGGTTTAGCATTGAATGTTTTTAAATTTGTCAAATATTCAAAAATATACTAGGCCTCATTAGTTTTACTATCTCATAAAAAACCAAGGTTTAATTTCCCAATGAGAAGACAGCCTATGATTTTTCAAAAGACATAATTTGAAAATGGTCTTTGGAACCAGATGCCTGCTTTTAGTTTTAGGTCTGGTTGCTAGTTATGTGATCTTGGACAGATTAATAACCTCTTTATGTCCTAACGATTTCATCTTAAAATGAAAATAATAATTACAGTTACTTCATAGAGTTATGAAAGGGCTACTTAGATTAATCTATATAAAGAATTCACAGTGCCTGGCATATAGTATATGCTCAAGAAATGGTAGATGTTATTGTAATAAGATATACTTCTTGTGTTCTTAGAAAGTGAGTTTATAGGATGTTCTAAATACTTGAGGATTATAAAGATATGCCCTGTTAACTTGTAAATGAGATAAAATAAAACCTCTAAGAATTTAGCCTTAAAATGAATAAAAAATGAATCACCCGAAAGATTGTTTGAAGGCACAGTGTAACCAGTTTGAAATCATTACCATATCTTAAGAACATATCAATCAAAACAGTGTTCCTCTGGGTGGATAGGATAGTAGTTCCAGGCCTTTAGGTTTTATGACTCAGTTTAAAAAAAATAAAAGAGGACCCAATGAAGTGCTGCTAACTTTTCAATTTACCAAAGATGAGTGTGAAAAAGATCCACCAGTCTCTTGCCACCATCATGGCGTAAAGGAAAAGATGTTTTGCCATAAAAAATAATAAATGCCGTATTCTCAGAACAAACACAATTGTTCCCATAAAGGCCACCAATCCAGAGAGATATTATTTTCTTTTCTTTCAAAATAGGTGAAAATCTCATTAAAGGCAAGCAACACTCTCTTGGACTAGCCCTCGGGATAAGAAACAAAGAATCACAGAGGGAAATGTTGGAACTGCCCATTCTCTAGGGAGAAGGAAGTTTTAGCATCAGTCTTTGACCTTTTCTTGGTCCCAGTGGCAATACCACTTCTAATGTGAAGATAAACATAGGAGATTTAAGCATCTGATTTTGAGTACTTCCTGTCACTACAATCACAAAGGGGCATTCACTAGACAGCTGATTCATTGGTTTCTCCGTGTTTCATTTCATGTTCATGAAGCAGCCTTCTAAGTTCCATGTAGGTCTGCCAATAGGGAGAGAATATGTTGACTTCATGAACCTTACTTTATTTATTTTTTTCTGGCCATGCCATGTGCCTTGAGGAATGTTAGCTCACTGACCAGGGATCGAACATGCACCCTGGGCAGTGAAAACGTGGAGTCCTAACCACTAGACAACCAGGGAGTTCTTAACTCCACGACTTTAAACATTTCTGGCAAGTCACTGGAATCCAGAAACATGGGTGGATTTGGAGAGCATTACCCTAAGTGAAGTAAGTCAGAAAGAGAAAGAAAAATACTTTATGATATCACTTATATGTGGAATCTAAAAAAAAAAAAAGCAAACTTATGAATGTAACAAAAAAGAAGCAGACTCACAGATACAGGGAGCAAATCAGTGATTAACAGCAGGGAAGGGAGGAGGGACAATACAAGGGCGGGGAATTAAGTGATACAAACTATTAGGTATAAAATAAGCTACAAGGATATATTGCACAGCACAGGGAATATTGCCAACATTTTAAATATCTATAAATGGAGCAAAACCTGTAAAAATCATGAGTCACTATGTTGTATACTTGAAACTTATATAATGTTATATACCAACTATACTTCAATAAAAAAAAATTCCCTGAATTTACTTCCTTCTAATTTCTCCTTTCCTTCACAGGCCAAGTTTCCTGGGGAAAAAAAAAGACAATATTCATTGTCTCTGTCCATTTTGCCATCTGTCATTGTCCCATTGTATATTGTGAGCTGGCCCTATCATTTCATTGCAAATGTTCTTCTTTACTAAAGGCAACAATAATTCTTAGTTGCAAAAGCCTACAAAGACTTTTCTGTGCTTATCGTATCTCTCACTTGATAAGCACTGGCATTAGAAATATTTTCTTTGAACTGTTCTATTTTAACTTCTCTGACATCTCTCTGTCCTCATTTCCTGTCTTCTCTGGACTCTCCCTCTTGGTCTTTATATGCTCTAATTCTTCTTCCACTCCCTAGAGTGTTCTCAGGATTTTTATCCACTCTAGAAATATTCGGAGGGACCCCATCTACACTCATGGCTTTCATTATCATCTATTAGCCCATGACTTCCAAATATATATGTCTAACTTAAACTCTCTATCTGGCCAACTGCCCCTGGACACATCCACTTCAAACTCAAAATAACCCAGTTTCCTATTGTGGGAAATGGCATTTTTGTCTAACCAGTTACCCAAGTCAAACCCTAGGAATCTACCTCGATTATTACTTCTTTCTCTCTCTCTTTTTTTTTTTGGCTGCACCATGCAGCATGTGGGATCTTAGTTCCTCACACAAGGATCAAACCCGTGCCCCCTGCAATGAAAGCAAGGAGTTTAGCCACTGCACTGCCAGGGAAGTCGCTTTCTTTCAAATCTCCTTCAGTTTTCAGAAGTAACAGGTACTATCAGTTTCACCTCCCAGACGTCTCTCCTACTTGTCCCTTTCTCCCTATGCCCATTGTCATTGCCAGCATGACTAGTTCCTGAACATCTCTCATGTCTTAGATAGCTTTACCTTATAAGGCAGCCGCTATCAATGCTCATTCTGTGGCAGAACTATTTGAGAAAATTAAAAAATAAAGGCAAATGCTCAATGACTCACCCCAGAAATTACTTTTAGTTGAGCCCTGGGCTTTAGTATTTTGGAAAAGTTCTAATACGCATTTGGGACTCCAAACCACAGCTTTATGGTCTTCATAGATGAATTGGACCATACAGAAATAATCTAAGAAACATCAAAGTGACTGAAGGCTACCAAAATTATGTCATGGGTCTCTGGTAATTATAGCCTTAAGCAAAACTAAATAAACAAAAGCAAAACCAAAAACCTCTGTTATTTTTGTTATAATTGATATATTGGATATAGAATCAAAGTGATGCACTGCATCTTCAGTCACGAAAGGGTCAATAGGTTATATGAGCACATGACACGAATATTGGAGAATGCATGACTTGTTCAAAAGGCATTCTGATGCCAATTTTTTTAAAGCAGCTAAGAATGGCTAAGTGACTAAGTTGTGGCCAGTGGGGGAGGAAAATTGTGGAGTGGCTTATAAAGAAGAATTCTGAAAATGACCGTCCACCAGCATATTCCTTTCCTTTACCTTTTCTCCTCCTTTTCTTTTATGTGGGACCACCAGCAGCCACCTTGGATGGTGAAATAAGCATGAAGCCAGAAACCAGTGGCAGACAGTAAAACAAAAAGAGGAGCCTGGGTTTTTGATAACTCAAGAGTTGCCATAATGATCCTGGTTTGTCTATGTTTAGACTTTTTAATGCGATGATTAACCAGACTGCTATCATTTGGCTTCTCTGCTTCATTCAGCTAAACCTGATGCTGTTACAATTTTGAAGGTAACTTTAGGTATCGTTTCTTAACCAGACTTAACCATTTTCTTGACTGCTTATTTATTGTTGTGGAAAAGAAAGAGAATGAGAGAGGGAGAAAGAAAGAGAGAACTTGGTGGTTCAGAGTGATCTGGCAAGAGAGACAGTATCATTTTATGGTGGAGGTGAGTGAGTAAGAAAATAGCTTGGAGACAGATGTAAAATGATTAGATAGCATGGGTCTTTGGGGGGAAAGCTTTTTTTCCCCTCTCTTTCCCAGATTCTGAGGACATGAGTGTTAGGTCTTTTGTCACATGGATCCCTGAAGCCAAGGTTGTTTTTTGTTTTTGTTTTTGTTTTCAGAATATTTTTTTCTCTGTTGTTGAGATTGGGTAATTTCTACTGTTCTAGCTTCTTGCTCACTGATTCTTCCCTCTATTCTGCTGTAGAGCTCATTCTTTGAGGGTTTGTTTTTTCTTTCAGTGATTACATTCTTCAACTCTAAAATTTTCATTTATTTCTTTGTTGTATCTTCTTCTTCTTCTTTTTTTTTTTTTTTACTGTGCTAATGTGCTTAGTCACTCAGTCATGTCCGGCTCTTTGCGACCCCATGGGCTGTAATCTGCCGGGCTCCTTTGTCCATGGAGATTCTCCAGGCAAAAATACTGGAGTGGGTTGCCATGCCCTCCTCCAGGGGATATTCCCAACTCAGGGATCGAACCCAGATCTCCCACATTGCAGGCAGATTCTTTACCATCAGAGCCACCAGGGAAGCCTGTAAATACTGGAGTGGGTAGCCTATCTCTTCTCAGGGGATCTTCCTGATCCAGGAATTGAACTGGAGTCTCCTGCATTGGAGGTGGATTCTTTACAGTTGAGCTACCAGGGAAGCCCTATCCACCCCGCTACCCCCCCACCCCATTTAAGGGTGTTCTAACTGCTTATTGAAACATTTTTTGATGGCTGCTTTAAAATGTTTTTCAAATAATTTTAACTTCTCTGTCACCTTTGTATTGACATTTTCTTTTTATTAGTTTTCAATCTTCCCGGTTCTTGGTATGATGAATAATTCTGATTGAAGCCTGAATGCTTTGGGTATTGTGACATTCTGGATCTTATTTTAATCCCCTCTTTTAGCTGGCTTTCCTGACACTGCTCTGGTGAGGTAATGGAGGGGGGCATTGTCTTTGTTAATGCCAGGTGGGGATAGAAATCTAGGCTCCATTTTTTGCCTCTGTTGATACCTGTTGACGGGGGTGAGGGGGGCGGCTGGGGCTCCTCAATGCTCTTAAGTGGTAGTGGGAGTTTCAACTCCCCACTGGGCTTCCACTGATATACCCCTAGCCTAGAAGGGTAGGAGTGTTCCCTAGGTGGCCTCCACTGACACCATGGCAGTGAGGGGTGGCCTCCTTACCTCTGATGGTGGAGGAAGTCCAGTCATTCCACACGGCCCCTCTGACTCTGACTATCAGGTGGGGGTGGAAGGCTCACCACGTAGTTTCCATGACATCTTGGGGATAGGAGAGAATGTGTGAATGGGTACTTGTTACTATCCAGCAGTGGGAAAAATCCTGGCTCTCTACTTGGCTTTCTCTGAAACACACGAGTGGAGCTGAAGTGTAGAGAGATTGGGCTGTTAAGATGTTGGGGTGTCTCATTATGGCCTTGAGGGTGTGGAAGTTGGTTCCTCACCTGGCCTTTACTGGCATGAGTGCGATTGGGGCCATAGGTTTTTATTATATGGTATTTGTCTGCAGTAGTGTGGTTATTTTCTAAAGGTTTTCTATCTTGCTGCTGCTGCTGCTGCTAAGTCGCTTCAGTTGTGTCCAACTCTGTGCAACCCCTTGGACGGCAGCCCACCAGGCTCCCACTTCCCTGGGATTCTCCAGGCAAGAACATTGGAGTGGGTTGCCATTTCCTTCTCCAAGGCATGAAAGTGAAAAGCGAAAGTGAAGTCGCGTAGTTGTGTCCGACTCTTCACGACCCCATGGATTGCAGCGCACCAGGCTCCTCTGTCCATGGGATTTTCCAGGCAAGAGTATTGGACTGGGGTGCCATTGCCTTCTCCATTCAATCTTGCTAGGCTGCCCCTTTTATTTGGCCCTTTGGCTAACAAGAGTAGTCTTTTACTGGGGCATTTGGGTTTGTGCTTCTTGGCTATTTGGAGTTTCTGGTTTGGAGATTCTCCAGTACCCAGTATGTGATATAAAATGCTTAATGAAAATCCAAGAACTTGCCTCTGTGTTCCTATTTGGATCTTGAGGTCTCTAGCTAGTATGCCTTCTTTTATTCACTTTTCAGAGTATTCTTATTGTTACAGAGCAAGGACTTGTGTGCTCACTGTGCAGAAAACCAAACTCTGACAGTGAGTGTTTGCAGTAAAGTAAGGGTTTATTTGCTGGGTGCCAAGCAAGGGAAACGCAATGGCACCCCACTCCAGTACTTTTGCCTGGAAAATCCCATGGATGGAGGAGCCTGGAGGGCCGCAGTCCATGGGGTCACTGAGGGTCGGACACGACTGAACGACTTCATTTTCACTTTTCACTTTCATGCATTGGAGAAGGAAATGGCAACCCACTCCAGTGTTCTTGCCTGGAGAATCCCAGGGACAGTGGAGCCTGGTGGGCTGCCATCTATGGGGTCGCACAGAGTCCGACATGACTGAAGTTACTTAGCAGCAAGCAAAGGAAACAGGCAGCTCGTGCTCAAAACACCTGAGCTTCTTGATGGCTTTCAGACAGGGTTTTTAAAGACAGTATTAGGCGAGAGGGCTATAGAATGCATAATCAGCTTGTGGACCTCCACATCAGTTGATGGTGACGATGACATTTCAGGAATCTCAACTTTCTGATTTCAACCAGTCTAGGGTCTGCCTGCTTGCAGTCAGCACGTAAGTCACCATCCTCTATCTGGGTGAGGGTCTTACATTCTATTGAGCAACTCAAAGATTTGCATCAGGTTGCTATCAATGCCCCGTTAGGAGGGATTCCTATGATTAATCATTCATTAACTGCTTGAGCCTGCTCTTTAGAACTCAATGAAGGCCATGGAAACTAAAGACTTTTTCCTTTCAAATAAGAAATGGGGGACATGCAGGGGCTTTTGTACCTGGGAAGACCCTTCAGGGTCCTGATCAGTTTCAACTTCCCTTTCCCCCCCTCTTTTTCTTTGACACTCCTCAATCTTGAGGGGTACAGGGGCAGGATAAGAAATGGAATAAAGTTCTGGATAGAGAGATTAATCATAGACCTACCAAGGGAATTTGGCTTTAGAGGGACTTGGTTTTAGTATGTTTATTTTAGATGTAATGTCCAGAGTTTTCAGTTGTACTGTGGGGGAGGAAAAGAGAAAAATACATCTACTGCATTTTCCCAGAAGCAGAAGTAAAGATCCTATAATGCACTAAAACACAATTTCAAGCAAAACTACACGGCAGTGACTTAGGGAGAAGTTACAGGGCCTTTCCAGCAAAAATATCAGGAAGGCAATCAAGTAAAGCCAGCCACAGGAGTAACTGTTTTTTCAGATACATTAAGATCTGTAAGCACCTTTAAATAGGAATAGTTACTTTAAAAAATCAAGGTGCTTATGGGAAAACTTCTACGAAAATCTCAGAGCCTTAATTTATGAAGCAACGTAGGGCTTTTGAGAAACTATACTAAACTACATGATGTAGGAATATGGAGAAATCATAACTTACCCCTGGTCCTAGTTGAGCAAAACGAATCAAACTTTCAATGCCATTCAGTCCCTTTTCAAAAGCAGCACATTCATTTTGTTTTAAAAAAAAATTAAAAAGCTCTCATGTGCAACTTTAGGTCGGCTTCCTCTTCTTTCTGAGTTATTTCTTCTCTTCCTTTCAGTCCTAGGAGAAAGCAGTTCATAAGAGGAGACTTTCATAAAGAAACATTCATCTTCTGAGAAGAGAGTCCTACAAACAATTTAGAGAAACAAGCACTGTAGCTCACAATAAAAAAGACAAAAATCCATCTGATTGGATATAAAGTCTCAAGAGGACTGGGATATAAACTTAAGGAGTTGGGAGATCAATTGATATGTGGGCATGTTTTCTAAATACCTCTGCTATGTAGGCTCACATAGTTGAAAGGCAGACTGCATGTCAACAATTATAAAAACCTGTAGTGCTTCATTGTTTGTAGCACTAACAATTGTAGTTCATTGTTTGCAGGAGGTCTATTCAAGCTGAAACCTAAATAAACCAGCAATAGACGATCAGGTAGGAAATGCTCCAGAAACTAGTAAGTAGATTTGGGTGGGGACCCAAATCTAGGAGACTGTCCCCATGGCTGAAATACTGTTTTCTTTCCTATCTTCCTCCTTTCCTTGGTTTTGGTTTGTGTGGAGTAGAGGGCTGGGGTGGAGAAAAAGTCAAAGAAAGGAACTGCTTCTCTATCAGTTACAAACAGCGACCTTGCACTCTGTACCAGTTTTTGGAAACACTGCTACCATGCCAAGAACCCTGAGAGAGCATACTTGGAAATCATCCAGTTCCTTTAGATACTTTGAACTCCTGTGTGTGGCTACAATGAAGGTTAAAAAAAGTCAAATCTGTTGATTCTGCTACATAGATCAAAAGGTTGGGTAAAAACAACCTAGGCAAATGAATAAATAAAATGAATTCAGGGGAGTGATTTCTATTGCCCTAGTCTATTCTCACTCTCTTTCCTTCTGTACTGTGCGGTGTGCTAAGTCGCTTCAGTTCTGTCCAACTCTTTGTAACCCTATGGACTATAGCCTGCCAAGCTCCTCTGCCCCTGGAATTCTCCAGACAAGAATACTGGAGTGGGTTGCCATGTCCTCCTACAGGGGATCTTCCTGACCCAGGGATGGAAACTGTATATCTTACCTCTCTTGACTTTGCAGGCGGGTTCTTCATCACTAGTGCCACCTGAGAAGCCCCTTCCTTCTGTACTATGTTATGCTATGCTAAGTCGCTTCAGTCGTGTCCGACTCTGTGTGACCCCATAGACGGCAGCCCACCAGGCTCCGCCATCCCTGGGATCCTCCAGGCAAGAACACTGGAGTGGGTTGCCGTTTCCTTCTCCAATGCATGAAAGTGAAAAGTGAAAGTGAAGCCGCTCAGTCGTGTCCGTCTCCCAGCTACCCCATGGACTGCAGCCTACCAGGCTCCTCCGTCCATGGGATTTGCCAGGCAAGAGTACTGGAGTGGGTTGTCATTGCCTTCTCCGTCCTTCTATACTACATTTCCATTAAAAAAAAAAAAAAGCAGCAAGTCTTTGTTTTGGGTGTCCATGGCTCCCAAACCTTCCATGGGGTCAGTGAGGAAGTGAAGCCCTGTAATCATAGCCAAAGGTTTCAGAGATTCAAATATGTACACCAAGCACAGATAGAAGAATGAATAAATCTCCTTTCTGACACACAAACATACTTTCTGCACTTTTATTTGCCTTTCAGTTCAGTTCAGTTGCTCAGCTGTGTCTGAGTCTTTGCGACCCCATGGACTGCAGCATGCCAGGCTTCCCAGTACATCACCAATTCCCGGAACCTATTCAAACTCATGTCCATCGTGTTGGTGATGCCATCCAACCATCTCATCCTCTGTCATCTCCTTCTCCTCCTGCCTTCAATCCTTCCCAGCATCAGGATCTTTTCCAATGAGTCGGCTTCTCAAACCACATGGCCAAAGTATTGGAGTTTCAGCTTCAGCATCAGTCTCTCCAATGAATATTTGGGACTGATTTCCTTTTTGATTGACTGATTTGATCTCTTTGCAGTCCAAGGGACTCTCAAAAGTCTTCTCCAACATCACAGTTCAAAAGCATCAATTCTGGCGCTCAGCTTTTTTTAAATTAAATGGATGCAGAATTTTCAAACATTAGAGAAATGTATATTTGAGGAGCAAGTTGCTAGCAATTCTATACTTCGAAGAAAACAGTATTGTTTTCCTACAATTTTTCAAATTTGTGGAGAAACTATTCGGCAAATTAAAATAAACTGAGTCTGGTAAAGTTACTGCATTCATGGTAGATTTCTGCGCAATGAATAGACACTAAAAACACAAATGCTAACATCAAGAGGCCCACGTTTTATTGAAGTTAAAAAGGGATCACTGTTCTTGGAAAGCATGGGAATTTCTGCTCTTGTTTAAATACTGCAGCAGCTTCCGCGAGCCAAAGTTCCGTCCTTGTCTGCATGGGAGCAACACGTGCAGTTTTGAGGGGCAGGTGTTGCAAGGAGGCGCTGTGTGACAGCCACCACCTCCCACACGACCTCCGCGTTTTGGTAAACAAGGAGACTCCAACCCGCAGTCCGTAAATAAGGGAGGAACTTGGGGGCGGGATCATGGAGGTATGCGCCCTCCTATTGGTGGTTCACAAAGGACGGAGAGACCTGGGATTTCTGATTGATCTCTTTCCCTGTCTGTAAGGTGATTGACGGCGCTTGTCCCACCGGGCCACGCCTCTCGGCTCCGTGCTCCTCCCCTCGCGGGTAGGTGTCCACCCTGAGCAGCAGAGCGCGTGCGCCAGCGGCCCCACGCCACAGCCGAGCCCGCCCGCCGTACCACGCACCCTGCCAGTCAGTGGGTGAGCAGGGAGCCGCGGAGGTCACTGTGGGGAGGCGGGGCGGGGGCAGCATGGCAGCCTCCTTACGGCTCCGTGGAGCCGCCTCCGGCCTCCGGTATTGGAGCCGCCGGCAGCCTCCGGCAGTGGCCAGCCTTGCAGCGGGTAAGAACCTCGCTCCTTCTTCCCCCGTCCCTACTTCGGTCGCCCGCTTCTCGCTCCATGATCGGAAGAGGTTTTTTCACCGGAGGCGCTGCGATTAGATCGGGGCTTAAAACCCAACATTTTGGCTGGTTCCAAGGCCTAGGCTCTTCTGCGGCCGCGGCTCGCGCCGCCAGTGCGTCTCCCAACTCTCCCCACCTGGATCTGTATGAATAGGGTTTAGCGTCCTTCTGGGACTTAGTAATGCGAAGAGCTTGGGCTAAAGGGAGGAGTGTTTGGGTCCGATTCGTGTCTCTTTAGAGTTAGGACTCTGAGGACAATTGGAGGCCCCAGCCCCACGGGCGACCCCGTACCCACGCCGGTGACCCCTGGCCTTGCAGCGCTGGCTGGCCTTTCAACGCCCTGGGTGGGCGCGCCTTCTGGCCGCAGGACCTGATTTTTGTTAAACTACGTTAACTGTTTCAGATGTTTTTACACAAATGGAGTCTATACAAACCAGATGATCAGTCTTTCCAGCAAAGTTTTAAGTCACCTTTGGGTGGCCAGGCGGGCTCCTTACCCTTCCCCCCAGCCCTCCAAGTTTTCTGTAACTGTGCCACCTGAAGATGGCACTTCTGTCCATTTATTAACCAGAATACTTTCTGTGTCCTTAAAATTGTGGCCCGAAGCTGTCCTGCTTCCGTCACCGTCCACCCTCCGTATCATTATAACTTATGGAAGCTAACCATCGATTTAGGAAGAAACAGGTTTTTTTAGACCCACAGAGAACTAATAGTCTTTTCATTTTTCAGAGGAAAGAACCTAAAGCCTCTCAGATAAGTGAATTAGGATATTACAACAGGACCTAGAAGGTAGTCCTTGGTTCTTCCTGATTCCTGCATGTTTCTTCTACAGCAGGATTCCTGTGTAACTGAAAAATTGGTTGGTTTGTGCGGACTCTGCCATTGTCTTCCTGTAAAATTTTTTAGTTTTGACAGTGTACTGTTTAACACTCTCATACTTGAGAGTTTTGAGAAAGCCTTGGTATTAATTTTTTTCTGATCCTCACTGAAAAAAAATATAGCAGGCTGAGAATTGAGTTCTTAACAGACTCCCTTTCTATCCCTCAGTAAAAACCTAAGCAAAAGAGTGGATTTCCTCTCTGGTTTGAAAAAAGAAAGCTCCTTGTGATGAGAGAAAACAGATGTCTGATACAGAATCACACTAATAAGATACAAACTCACAGAATTTGTCAAACTTGAGTGTAACCACTGCTTGATCTACATCTGTTGAACTACAGACAATGCCTCCCACGTTGGAGATATTAAAAAAAAACAACACTTTTCTGCAGTAGTAAATGTAGCACCAGTTTTCAGATGAATGTGTGATTCTTTCAGTTTTGATTAGTCAGAGAAGACATATGTGCTGTTTAGTGGTTTTACAAGGTGTTCTAATGATATTTTAATGAACCCTTGAAGTACCTTTTAGAGTTAGGAAAGTTCTTAAAATTCATGGAAGAGGAGTCAGAGGCCTTTGACTATAATAAATGCTTCTCTAGACTGGAAAGGCCTACCTTGAAACATTGATAGACTACTTTGGCATATAATGTTGTTTACCCAAATACATTGTAATAATATAGATATATGACAAATTTTGAATTTTTTTTTTGGTGTGTGTGTGTGATGATTGTTTAAAATGCTTCAGTATTCTTACTCCGGAATTGTTTTAAATGTTTCTGTTAATTTACTACAAAAGTGTTAACTTTTTTGATGTTGGAGTCTTAAAAATTACATGCCAATTTGGAGTCTAGGGACATTAAGAAAAACAGCCAAGTTCAAATAGTAACATTATTTAGTGTTCTAAATTCTGTAGGCTGTTTGTCTCCATGGTATGTTTAACATGTTTATATCATGTGGAGGGTAATATTATAAAGATCTGTACAGTTATTTACAGTTTGAGAAAAATAAGATCTAGTAGTTACTGGTTAATAGCATATCTTAATTTTAATATTTAAAGCATTAAAAAGGAAATAAAAAAATGAGAAGCATTAAACAACCATACATAACTGTTGCATCACCATTTAATAAAAGTAAGTTTTGTGTTTTATCTTAAAAGGCAATTAAATTTAGTTTCAGACTTCTTTGTACAGACAAAAAAATTACAGATGTTGACCCTCTACAGCCATTGTGATTCACTAACAAGTACAAGTAAAAATAAATTTGTAACAGATCATCTTAAAGTGACCACCTGAGCAAAACTGGAATGGGAAAATTAGCCAGAATTATAGACAGAAATGG
The DNA here is from genome assembly GCF_019923935.1 of Bubalus bubalis. NCBI lineage: Eukaryota > Metazoa > Chordata > Mammalia > Artiodactyla > Bovidae > Bubalus > Bubalus bubalis. The sequence continues at coordinate 68,086,880 of NC_059164.1, forward strand.
GAATACATTTCTTTATTATTGACGCTGTGTGTGTATGAAATCTGCTTTAACTCCTTGTGTAAATAAGACTAATGGCATTTTTTTTTCTCTTTGCATTAGCTTCTAGGGTTGCACACGAAGCTCTGAGAAGCTGCACATGACCTTGGGACCAAAAGTTGACCTTAAAATTGCATAAGGAAAATACAATTGACCTTTGAACAAAATGGGTTTGAACTGCAAGGGTCAGCTTACAAATGGATTTTTTTCAATGAATTTGTACTACAGTTGGTTTAATCTGCAGATTTGGAACCATGGATGTAGAGGGCCAACTACAAATTATATTTGGATTTTGTGAGGAGCATCACAAAACCCCCACTTGTTCAGAGGTCAACTGTATTTCTAAAATAACTTGATCCAAATAATAAAGGCCTTTATAGAGTCACTATCCTTAGTCTAGTAATAATTAGCATTAAAGCAAAAGGAATGCTTATGACATAATATGTGATAAAGTAGGACACCAAGTTGTATATACAACATGTCTCATGATATAATGTAAAAAATGCATTCAGAAGACTGGTCAGGCTATACAAAAAGCTAACTGGTTATTTTTGTGTAGTGAAATGAACTTTTTCCCTTATGACTTTTATTAGTTGTTGTTCAGTTGCTAAGTCATGTCTGATTCTTTGTGGCCCCATGGACTGTAGCACACCAGGCTCATCTGTCCATGGGATTCTCAAGGCAAAAATACTGGAGTGTTGCCATTTCCTTCTCCAGGGGATCTTCACAACCCAGGGATCTAACCTGTGTCTCCTGCATTGGCAGGCAGATTCTTTATCACTGAGCCACTACCGAAGCACCTTTTTCATACTTGACGGTTTTCTACAATGAATTACTTTGATGCAAGGAAAAAAAAACTTTTGGAAATATAAAATAATTAACCTCTTACCAATTTTTGCATTTTTATACTTGGAGTAGCCTGATTTGGGTTGATAGTGTTAATAAGATATGGATAATTTTGTCCATGTCCCATTGGAGAAAGAGGTCATAACCTGTAAATTTACAGCTATCAATTTAGAGTTGAACTTTGCCAAATTTTCTGGCTATTTATTCCTCCTATGTGGTGGTACTGAGAATCACAGAGGTTTGCTGATTAGATACAATCGTTTCTTTAATCTCTATTTCATTTCCTAGTACATGTTCATATTTTTCAGAGCTTCTCTAAATCTTTTACTCAGTGTTACCAGTCTGTGAACAGTCAGTTGCAGAGAGATGGCAGTACATAAGTGGTTTAAATAATGTGGAGCTTGACTCTAGGTCTGGGAGGAAAGGATTTGGAGAGTAAACCTGAAATGTTTGTTTAATGGTTGCTGCAGTACCAATTAAATTAATTCTTTGCTGGATCCATTTTATCATTATCTTTTGTTTTAGCATTGATTTTTATCCCCATTTGATGAAACCTCTCTCTAGTTAGTAATTCATTCATATAACATGAAACAAACTGTGTGCCACCAGGGCACATTTTATTATAGAAGTAGTTATAAAAGTTGTTTTACCATATGCACATGGTAAAAACTCAAAATGTGATAGAATGAAAAGTGAAACTCTGTGCCATCAGTCCAACTCTCTAGCTGTAACTGCTGTTTCTTATGTATCTTACAGAAATTTGAAATAATTTAATGCATATGTATTCTTTTTTTCTGACTTCTTACTTCCTTGGTGGCTCAGGAGTAAAGAATCTGCCTGCAATGCAGCAGATGTGGGTTTGGTCCCTGCGTCGGGAAGATCACCTGGAGAAGGAAAGGGCAACCCACTCTAGGATTCTTGACTGGGAAATCCCATGGAAGAGAACGGGAAGATCACCTGGAGAAGGAAAGGGCAACCCACTCTAGTATTCTTGACTGGGAAATCCCATGGACAGGGAAGCCTGGCGGGCTATAGTCCCTGGGATCTCAGAAGAGTCAGACACGAATTAGCAACTAAACAGCAATTCCTTTTTTCTCCTCAAACACTATATGTTACTACATATAATGTTCTGAATCTTGCTTTTTTGCCTTAACATATCCTGGAGATTTTTCCCTTATACTTTTAGATAGATAGACCATGTTCTTACGAACATTACATAATATTTCATTGTGTTGATTTTCTATGAAATATTAAGGGCCCTATTAATGTATATTTAGTTATATAAATTAAATGTCCTATTAATATGTATTCAGTTCAGTTTAGTTGCTCAGTCATGTCTGACTCTTTGCAACCCCATGAACCACAGCACACCAGGCCTCCCTGTCCATTGCCAACTCCCGGAGTTCACTCAAACTCATGTCCATCGAGGCAGTAATGCCATCCGACCATCTCATCCTCTGTCGTCCCCTTCTCCTCCTGCCCTCAATCTTTCCCAGCATCAGGGTCTTTTCCAATGAGTCAGCTCTTCGCCTCAGGTGGTGAAAATATTGGAGTTTCAGCTTCAAAATCAGTCCTTCTAATGAATACCCAGGACTGATCTCCTTTATGATGGACTGGTTGGATCTCCTTGCAGTGCAAGGGACTCTCAAGAGTCTTCTCCAACACCACAGTTCAAAAGCATCAATTCTTCAGCGCTCAGCTTTCTTTACGGTCCAACTCTCACATCCACACATGACCACAGGAAAAACCATAGCCTTGACTAGATGGACCTTTGTTGATAAAGTATTGTCTCTGCTTTTTAATATGCTGTCTAGTTGGTCATAACTTTCTTTCCAAGGAGTAAGCGTCTTTTAATTTTATGGCTGCAGTCACCATCTGCAGTATTAGTTATTTATAATTTTTCTGTTGTTACAAACATTCCTATAGTAAATTACATTTTTGTGTTTTTCAGAGTTTATATATAGTAGGAGTCAGCACACTGTGGCCCAACAGCTGAACCTCTGTTTTTGTAAATAAAGCTATATTGGAAAATAAGCACAACCACTTGTTTTTATATTGTCTATGGCTGCTTTGAAACTGTAGTGGATGAGTAGAATAGTTGTGACAGAGGCCTGTGGCCCCAGACTGAAATTCTTTACCCCTCACCCTTTAGGAAAAAGTGTCCTGACCCCTTACATATAGTGTATATTCCTAGAAATGTAATTCCTGTTTCAAAGAGTATGCACATTTTAAATTTAAATTTTATAGTGAGGTTCAAATGTAGATCTTTTTTTCAAATTGCTGTCTAGGGTTGACATAAAATACAATTCTACTGTGTACAAGAGTATATGTGTTTATCAGGAATAACCAGTGTGCGTTTTATCAGAGAAACAATTGTCCAGCTGATAGGTGAAAATGATACTACATTGCTTTTTTTGCATTATTCTAATTATGACAGAAGTTGAACATTTTTTAAAAGTTTTTTTGGGTATATTCTGTTAACTGTCATTTTGTGATTTTGGCATACTTGAAAACAATGGGTTATTTAAATTTTTCTTATAGATTTTAAAGTTATTTGCATATAAAGTAAAATAGCCCTATATCTATCTTGTGTTTCAAGTGTTCTTCCTAGTTATTTGTGTTTGGTCATGTTTTTGATTTTTTTTTTTTTGTATATAGATTTGGTAAGTTTTTCCCCTGTGTTTTTTCATGAAAAACTTCAAACATAAAGTATTGAAAGAATAGTGCCACGAACATCTATGTACTCTTTGCTTAGTGTCGATAGTTGTTAACCTTTTGCCAGGTTTGCTTTATTTCTTTCCAAACATGTTCATATCCCACCTGTATTATTTGAAAGTAAAATGCAGATGCCATGACACTTTAAACCCTAAATGATTCAGCGTGAATCTCTTAAGAACTGTCTCCTACATAACCAAATTACCACTATCTCAATTAGTGGGCTGCCCTGGTGGCCCAACGGTAGAGAATCTACCTGCCAATGCAGGAGACATGTGTTCGATCCCTAGGTCAGGAAGATGCAAAGATCCCTAGGTCAGGGTTGCAAAAGGAAATGGCAACCCACTCCAGTATTCTTGCTTGGGAAAATTCCATGGACAGTGGAGCCTGGCGGACTGCAGTTCATGGGGTTGCAAGGAGTCAGACATGACTTAGTGACTAAACAACAACAACAAGGCAATTAGAACTTCCTGGTATCATCCTAATGTACAGCTTATATATAAAATTTCATAATTTTCCTTAGAATGTCTTAATGCTTCCTTGGCACCTCCCCAGTCCAGATCCATCCATATTTCACATGTTGCATTTGGTTGATATATCACGTTAGTATCTTTGGACTGAGGAATGTCTTCTCTTGGTTGTTTTTTTGTGAACATGTTGACTTTTTAAAAACAGCTTTATTGCAATATAGTTGACCTACAATAAACTACACATCTTTAACGTGGAGAGTTTGATGGGTTTCAACATGTGAGAAACCATCATGACAATCAAGATAGAGAACATATCCATTCACCCCTTTCCTGCCGATTCCCTCATTCCCCTGCATACGCAGGTTTCTATAATTGTACATTGTCACTGGCTAGATAAATCCTAGCTTAAGAGTCATTTTTTGTTTCAGTCCTTTAAAGATGGTGCTCTCCTATTTTCTCACTCATTTTGATTCTGACAGTAAATCTGCCTTCATTCTTATCTTTGCTCCTCTGTACGTAATGCCTTTTTTTCTGTTGGTTGCTTTTGAACGTTTTGATTATGACATGTCTTGTTGCAGTTTTTTTCTTGTTTCTCGTGTTGGAGTTCATTGAGCTTGGCTGCGTGGGGTTTTGGTTTTCATCAGATTTGGAAATTTTTCCCATTAGTTCTTCACATACTTTTCCTGTCCCCACTTTGCTTTCCTCTCCTTTGAGGATTCCAGTTTTGTTGTATATTTGGCTGGTTGAAGCTGTCTCACGGCTCACTGATGGGTTTTGTTTGTTTTTTTTTTAATTCTTTTTTCTCTCTCTGTATTGTGTTTTGGATAGTTTATTGCTTTGTTTTTAAAGTCTTTTCTTCCAGTACTACTTCCATTATTACATTATAATAAGGCCTATTACTGTGTCCTTTTATTACTGTATTTGAAATATTTTTCATATCTGTGTTTTCTATGGCACCACCCTTTATTAGTTCTGAACTTAACTGTGGACTGAATGTTTGCAGCCCTCCAAAATTCATGTGATGAAATCCTAATCCCCACTGTGATAGTATTAGGAGCTGAGGCCTTTGGGAAATAACTGGGTTATAAGGTTGGAACCCTCAAAATGGGATTAGTGTCCTAAACAGAGGCAGGAGAGCCTGTGTTCTCTCTCTGCTCTCCAGAGATACAAGAAAATGGGTCATCTACAAGCCAGGAAGTGGGCTTTCACAGATACTGAATCTGTTGCCTACCTCATCTTGGACTGCCCCAGCTCCAGGTCTGTTAGAAATAAATACCTGTCATTTAAGCCACACAATCTCCTTGCCTGGAGAATCCCAGGGGCGGGGAAGTCTGGTGGGCTGCTGTCTTTGGGGTCGCACAGAGTCAGACACGACTGAAGCGACTTAGCAGCAGCAGCAAGCCACACAATCTATGGTTTATTTGTTACAGCAGCTGGAATGGACTGAGACTTTAGATAGTCACTTATATATTGGTCTTTCTGCCTCCAGGCTGCTCTTACAGTTTAGTTTTTGTACACTGCTGCTCTGTTTCTCTCCTTTTAAAGCATGCGTTGATCAGGTCATTTATCTCACTCAGCCCTTTCAGTAACTACCTGTTTTAGTCTGTTTAGGCTGCTATAAATAAATACCACAGACTGGGTGGCTTATAAACAATAGAAAACTATTTCTCACAGTTCTGGAGGTTGGGAAGTCCAGAACCAGCGTGTTGGTATATTTAGTGTCAAGTGAGGGCTCACTTCTTGGTTCAAGGACAGCCATCTTTTCCCTGTGTCCTCACAGGGTGGAAGGAGACAAGGGTGCTCCCTGTGGCCTCTTTTGTAAAGGCATTAATGCCATCCTGAGGGTTCTTCCGTCAGGATCTAATAATCATTGCCTCAAGGCCCCACCTCCAAATACCCTCACATTGGAGGTAATTTTTTCAACATAGAAATTTGGGGGTCACCAAACATTCAGTCTGTGGTACCACTACTTGCTTACAGAAAGTGAAAGTGTTAGTCGCTCTATGGTGTCCGACTCTATGCAGCCCCATGGGCTGTAGCCCAACAGGCTCCTCTGTCCATGAGATTCTCCAGGCAAAAATACTGGAGTGGGTTGCCAAAATACAGTCAAATTGTTTATAGCATACTTTCCAGCCATGTTATGGTTGCATTTTTTTCTTTCAATCTTAATCTTGCTCTTTTGTTTCTGTGTGTGTCCTGTAGGAAGAGTGGATGGTAGTTAAAAATGAAGAACCCAGAGTCAGATTGGCTGGATTTGAATCTTGGCATTACAACAACTTGAATCTGTGCATTTTATTTAAACTAAGTGTCAGGGACCTGAACTGGAAGATAGGCTTAATGATGGGATGTAATGACGGTGCTGTTTATCAAGTGCTTAGTACAGTGTCTGGCATGTAATAAAATTGCCACAACTATTAACTTTTATTATTCATGTTTGCTTGACTTTCCTGTTTGCTTGCATACACTCGTATGCATACTCATTCCTTTTTTGTATGGAACTCCCTTTGTTTCTACTCTCATTCCATTTGAAAGCCTACCCATGCTAAAATACTCAGCTCACATGCTGTTTTTTTCAAGTTCTCCTTTAGTATCAGCATTGTTTTTCATACTTTATCTTTGGCTTTCATGTTTTAGTGTCTGTGTATCTAGTTGTCTTCTTGTGTTTTAAGCTGGTTGAAAGCAAGGACTGTATGTCATTTGTGTCTTTGATGGCATCTGGCATGGTACAAATGATTGCTTCATGTTTATTGAATGTGTAATAAATCATGGTTCTACTTTGCCATAGTTATTGTTTGACTTAGAGTGAGTTGCCTGTTAAAATTAACTGCATTTAAATAATAATATTTCTAGTTTCTAATGTTTTTAGTTAAATTATACCTTTTCAAGCTTAACACAGTAGTCAGGCACGCTAGTTACTAGTATTTATGAGAGTTCTCTTACAAAGTATACTTAATATCAAAATAAAAATTCAGTGAGGAGTCATTTCTCTGTCATTAAACCCCTTGTGAACCAGAAAGTTAGGCACAGGACTCCTGTCATGCCCAGAATGTTAAACTCAGCACTAGTAAGGTGGTGATGCATAGAAAGCACACCCATCTTTAATGGAAATGGTAGAGACAGACATGGAGTTTGTGGGAATTAAACATGCTTCTGACCCAAGATGACCTCTTTTTCTTAAGCATTAGGGCTTCGAATAATCTGCTTTTAGGAAATCTCATTACATTGAGATTAAGTTGAAGGAAGAGCAGGGATCCATCAGTTGAGAGGATCTGAAACTTAAAAAGCGTTACTGTGATTAGTCATTATACACTTTACTAAACACTACACAGTTTTAAAACCGGAGTCCTTGAAAGAAAAAGAAATAATAAAGCTGGGAAATGATAGGAGAAAAGGCAAGTGGAATTATTTTGCTTTCTTCTTTCACTGGAGTGTGAACTTTTGGAGGGCAAGGACCATATCATAGAACTTCATGCAGTAAATACTTCTTGAATGGAGTAGTAACACCGTCTAATGCGGAGCTTCTCTGCTGTCTTGCAAAAAGCATTACCTTGAGTTGTATGCCCCAGTGTGACTTCACAAAGTCTTTTATGAAAAGAAAGAAAATAAAATCAAAAACTATATACAGATTTTTAAGAACAGTTTTCTTTTTCTGTGAGTGAAAATGTCTCTTCTCTGAAAGTGCCTGGAGTTGTTAGCCCAAGGTCCTGAGACTGTTTCCGTTGTCATGGAAGCGTCCCCCTGGTCTCATTAGGACCCCGTTTATAAACTGGTGACTTTTAAGTTGAAATACATTCTTCTGGGTTCAGCATTTTATTCAATCATTTTTTTATACCATCGGAGGAAGTAGTTTCAATAAATGTGAAGGTGGGAAGCTAAAAAGTTTTTCCATTCTTGGTGCTTGTCCAAGATACAGGTTTTATTGAATACTTGCAGTTTTTTTGTACACATTTTTAAAGAAGATAATATAGACAAGAGAATTTAGGATACTTCATTTAACAGGCAACGTAAATAATAGGTACATGGTAACATTATTAAGTTTATTGTTAAAATAGTAAAGGGATGTTGTAGAGGTAGAAAAATTTATGATTATTCCTAGAGAACTGTATATTCAGAAGTGAATATTTAAAATATTTAAAATAAAACATTGTCTGCTCCTGTTAAAAATAATGTGTTGAAATCAGTGTGTTCTAGGTCAATGGCTTCTAAGACTCCAGTTGGATTTATTGGAGTTGGCAACATGGGGAATCCAATGGCAAAAAATCTCATGAAACATGGCTATCCACTTATTATTTATGATGTGTTCCCTGATGCTTGCAAAGAGTTTCTAGATGCAGGTGAACAGGTAAGGCCTTTTCTTAAATTTCGTTTAAGATATTGATGTTTAAAAATGTTTTTCAGATTTTGATATTTGACATTCAAGTAAGTAATAGCTGCTTGGAAGTATACATGATGGATTTGTAAAGTTAACTCATTGTTAATTTTATTTCTTTATATGTAAGATTACATATGTATATATTATATAATATGTAAAATACATGTACACACACACACACACACACACACACACGGGAGACTGTGTACTAGTAACCAAATTGAGAGGTTCCCCCACAAGATACGCAGGAAATTCTTCTTGTACAAGGTGTAGAGTGGTAATTGAGAACTGGATGCAATCCCAGAGCTGGGTGAATACTAAAAAATACTGAAAAATATAGAAAACAGTTAGAGAACAAATAAACTTCTAAATAACAGACTTGAAATAAATACTGAGAAGACGCAGTGTGTATGCAAAGAGCAGGTTTAGGTAACGGAGGCCGTGTGTAGAACTGGATATCCTCTGTCTCCTTCTCCCTTGAGGTTTGTGTGCCAGATGGGGGTGGCTGCAGTGTTGTCTGAGGATGGGTGAGTATCATGTCGGGACTTCTCAGGGCCGGGTTGCGGCTGCGTATGCCCATATAGTCTCTGGATGCTGACAGTGTGCTTCCAGTGCAGCAGGTTACTGATGCTCTTAAGTAGCTTAGGGACTTAGACTTGCTGGAGAGGTTTGATCAGTTCTTTGTTCTGGGACAGGTTGGCCATTACCATCTTTAAGGGTGGACAGGAGTTCCAAGTTGATACTCAGTCTGGGGTGAATTAATTGTTTTTTTCAGGAGTTGAATATTACTTTTTGGGATAACACATCTATTTGATGTTGGCACTTTCCAATAGTTTATGTATTTATTTGTAAAAATAACAATGGTACATAATCTCTAAACAGAGGAAATATCTATTAAATACAGAATTTAATCAAAGTAACAATAGGAAATTCTTTTGGCATTTTGGAGCTAATGTTCCAGATGTTTTCGTGCGTGTGTGTGTTTATGAAAAATCCCATGAATTCCTCTTCCTCTTCCTACCCCTTCTAGTAATAGAGAGGTAGAAATTGAATGGAAGCTGATTTACCGTGGACTGGCAAAGCAGATGCTTAGGGCCTTTCAGATTGTTTCTAATGCCCTTACTCTTCCCTCTGTTCCTGTAGCACTGAACAGATTGCCTGTGGAGAACTGAAACGTTCATCATCCTTTTGTGAATCTCTTTGTTGCTGCTTCCCAGATTGCAGGAGCTTTTTGATGCTCTGCCTAAATTGCCTTGTACTCTGAAGAGTGTGAGGCATTCCCTAACAAAATTCTGATTTTTTTAGTGTTGCTAATTTTGGGTAGATGTGAAGGAAGGTTACCTTAACAATAAGACTTATACTTGAATGAAGGAGACATTTACATTTTAAAAGGGAGAGAGAAGAAACAATATTTAATGAGTACCTACTATGTGTCAGGTCTCTTACTAAATATTTTGTACATATTATCTAATTTTATCTTCACAACAGAAGTATTTTCAGGAAACTGATGCTTGGAGAAGTTAAATAACATCCCCAAGGTTACACGGTGAGTAAATGGCAAGAGCCAGGATCTGAACAAAGGTCTGTCTTTGACTTTGGAGTTAGTCACTAACTAATGAAATTTATGTATGAGACATTTTTAAGTGTATTTTTGGTGTCTTCCTTGATGATTCTGAAATAAGCACCTGTTAACCTGTCTACAACCTAGACTACTAGACAATAAAATGCCTAGATTTCTTTTGGATTAGATGATGTCAGGGCAGTAATGATTATATACCACACCCTACTTAATTGTGTTGTTCTGCACCCATGAAATTTGTTGGAAGTAAATAATAGTTATCTATTAGAATAGATAATATAGTTAGTGAGTATACAGTAGGTTGAACAGGAGCCCCCCCAAAGAAGTAACCTAGAAAACTCTTAAAAGAAAACCTGAGGGTAAATCTTTATGACACTGGATTTGGCAAAGGACTTTTAGGTATGATACCCAAGATCATGAGCAACAGAATAATAAAAAAAAAAAAAACTTCATCAAAATTAAAACCTTTTGTGCTCCAAAGAACACCAGCAAGAAAGTGAAAAGATAACCCACAGAATGGGATTAAATATCTGCAAATCATATATCAAGAAATACCTGGAGTAACAGGCAAATTTTGGCCTTGGAGTACAGAATGAAGCAGGGCGAAGGCTAATAGAGTTTTGCCACGAGAATGCACTGGTTATAGCAAACACCATCTTCCAACAATACAAGAGAAGACTATACGCATGGACATCACCAGATGGTCAATACCAAAATCAAGATTGATTATATTCTTTGCAGCCAAAGATGGAGAAGCTCTATACAGCCAGCAAAAACAAGACCAGGAGCTCACTGTGGCTCAGATCATGAACCCCTTATTGCCAAATTCAGACTTAAAGAAAGTAGGGAAAACCACTAGACCATTCAGGTATGACCTGAATCAAATCCCTTATGATTATACAGTGGAAGTGACAAATAGATTACAGGGATTAGATCTGATAGACAGAGTGCCTGAAGAACTATGGACGGAGGTTCGTGACATTGTACAGGAGGCAGTGATCAAGACCATCCGCCAAAAAAAGAAATGCAAAATGGCTGTCTGAGGAGGCCTTACAAATAGTTGTGAAAAGAAGAGAAGCGAAAGGCAAAGGAGAAAAGGAAAGATATACCCATTTGAATGCAGAGTTCCAAAGAACAGCAAGGAGAGATAAGAAAGCCTTCCTCAGTGATCAGTGCAAAGAAATAGAGGAAAACAATAGAATAGGAAAGACTAGAGATCTCTTCAAGAAAATTAGAGATACCAAGAGAACTTTTCATGCCAAGATGGGTTCAATAAAGGACAGAAATGGTCCTTTATTTGGTATTTATATGGTTATAGACCTAACAGAAGCAGAAGATATTAAGAAGAGGTGGCAAGAATACACAGAACTGTACAAAAAAGATCTTCATGACCCAGATAATCACGATGGCATGATCACTCACCTAGAGCCAGACATCCTGGAATGTGAAGTCAAGTGGGCCTTAGGAAGCATCACTACGAACAAAGCTAGTGTAGGTGATGGAATTCCAGTTGAGGTATTTCAAATCCTAAAAGATGATGCTGTGAAAGTGCTGCACTCAATATGCCAGCAAATTTGGAAAACTCAGCAGTAGCCACAGGACTGGAAAAGGTCAGTTTTCATTCCAATCCCAAAGAAAGGCCATGCCAAAAAATGTTCAAACTAACGCAGAAATGCACTCATCTCACAGCACTAGTAAAATAATGCTCTAAATTCTCCAAGCCAGGCTTCAACAGTATGTGAACCGTGAACTTCCAGATGTTTAAGCCGGATTTAGAAAAGGCAGAGGAACCAGAGATCAAATTGTCAACATCTGTTGGACCATCAAAAAAGCAAGAGAGTTCCTGTAAAACATCTGTTTCTGCTTTGTTGACTATGCCAAAGCCTTTGTGTGGATCACAACAAACTGTGGAAAATTCTTCAAGAGATGGGAATACCATTCCACCTGACCTGGCTCATGAGAAATCTGTATGTAGGTCAAGAAGCAACAGTTAGAACTGGACATGGAACAACAGACTGGTTCTAAATCAGGAAATGAGTACATCAAGGCTGTATATTGTCACCCTGCTTATTTAACGTCTATGCAGGGTACATCATACGAAATGCTGGACTGGATAAAGCACAAGCTGGAATCAAGATTGCCAGGAGAAATATTGATAACCTCAGATACGCAAATGACACCACCCTTATAGTAGAAAGGGAAGAAGAACTAAAGAGCCTCTTGATGAAAATGAAAGAGGAGAGTGAAAAAGTTGGCTTAAAACTCAACATTCAGAAAACTAAGATCAAGGCATCTGGTCCCATCACTTCATGGCAAATAAATGGGGAAACAGTGGAAACAGTGGCTCCAGAATCATTGCAGATGGTGACTGCAGCCATGAAATTAAAAGACTCTTGCTCCTTGGAATAAAAGCTATGACCAACCTAGACAGCATATTAAAAAGCAGAGACATTACTTGGCCAACAAAGGTCCGTCTAGTCAAGCCTGTGGTTTTTCCAGTAGTCGTGTATGGATGTGAGAGTTGGACTGTGAAGAAAGCTGAGCACTGAAGAATTGATGCTTTTGAACTATGGTGTTGGAGAAGACTCTTGAGAGTCTCTTGGACTGCAAGGAGATCAAACCAGTCAATCGTAAAGGAAATCAGTCCTGAATAGTCATTGGAGGGACTGATGATGAAGCTGAAACTCCAGTACTTTGGCCACCTGATGCAAAGAACTGACTCATTTGAAAAGACCCTGATGCTGGGAAAGATTGAATGCAGGAGGAGAAGGGGACGACAGAGGATGAGTTGGTTGGATGGCATCACCGACTCAATGGAGTTGAGTTTGAGTAAACTCTGGTAGTTAGTGATGGATGGGGAGGCCTGGCATGATGCAGTCCATGGGGTTGCAAAGAGTCATACACTACTGATCGACTGAACTGAACTGAAATCATGTATCTGATAAGGACTTGTATCTAGCATGTGTAAAGAAGCCGTGCAACTCAAACAGAAAGACAAGTGACTTAATTAAGTAGGCAACGGATATGAATAGACATTTCCGCAAAGAAGGTATTCAGACAGGCAATAAACACATGAAAAGATGCCAGTATCTTTCATCCTTAGAGAAATGCAGTCAGAATCACAATGAGATTTCCACCCCCTAGGTTGGCTAGAATCACAAAATCAGATGACAAGTGTAAACAAACTGAATTATCACACACTGCTGATGAGAATGTAATTCTACTCCTAGGTATATATGAAAGAGAATGAAAACACATGCCCACACAGGAACTTGTAGATGAGTGGCAACATTATTCATTATAGCCAAAAGACAGAAACAACCTAGATGTCCCATCAGTGATAAGAAAAATGTGGTATATGCATACGATGGTATATTATTCCACCATAAATAAGAATGAGGCAGTGACACATGAAAATCCAGAACAGAGAAATCAAAGTGGATTTGTGGTTGCTTGACTGAGTGACTTCACTTTCACTTTTCACTTTCATGCATTGGAGGAGGAAATGGCAACCCACTCCAGTGTTCTTGCCTGGAGAATCCCAGGGACGGCGGGGCCTTGTAGGCTGCCGTCTATGGGGTTGCACAGAGTCGGACACAACTGAAGCGACTTAGCGGCAGCAGCAGCAGTGCTGGGTGGGAAAGAGGGAGGCAGGCACAAGAGAGAGATAGCTAATGGATATGGGATTTTTTTCTTGAAGTGATACAAAGTTCTAAAATTATGATGGTTGCACATATCTGAAAATACCCTGAAAACCATCAAATTATATACTTTATGTGGGCAAATTATATATCACAATAAAGTTATTGGAAAAAAAAGATAAATGTCCACATTCTAACCCCAGTACTTGTGACAGTGACCTTAATTGGAAATAAGGTCTTTGCAGATGCAATTAGGTTGTGTATCTTGAGATGAGGTCCTCCTGGACTTTGCATGGGCCCTAAAGGCAGTGATGAGCATCCTTACAGAGAGACATAAGGGCAGGCTATGGCAGGTCCTTGCTGACTTCAGAGTTAATGCTGCAGCAAGCCAGGGAGCAGCCGGGGCTACCAGAAGCTAGGAGAGGCAGAGGAGGCTCTTCCTGTGGAGATAGCATGGTGGTGCCTACACCTTGATTTCGTCCTTCTGGCCTCCAGAGCTGTGAGAATAAGGTTCTGTGTTTTAAGCCACCACGCTGTTGGGAACTTGTTGTGGCAGCCACAGGAAACCAATACTGCAAGAGTTTTGGGAACCTGGAACATGACTTTACCACTTAGTGTCTGCAATCCCAGGAGAGATATTTAGTGTCTATATCTCTGTTTCCTCCTAAGAATAATAATAACAACCTTTCTCAGAGAGTTAGTATGAGGATTACATGAATTCGTATTTGTAAAAAGCTTAAAGTCATGCTTGGCATGGTAAATACTATGTGTGTTAGGTCTAAGTTAGTTCCTAGAAGTCTTTGTTTCCCCTCTGCTGTGCAGAGCTGTAATTCCTTTTTTAATGCTCTCTATTCACGTGACAGTGTCAGAGTCTCTTCTTTGTGAAGAGAAGTTACTTTGATCACTGCAGATTAAGGCTACCTTAGACTCTCCTAGCAAAACAAGGGAGCAGGCAATGGCAACCCACTCCAGTACTCTTGCCTGAAAAATCCCATGGATGGAGGAGCCTGGTAGGCTGCAGTCCATGGGGTCACAAAGAGTCAGACACGATGGAGTGACTTCACTTTCACTTTTCACTTTCATGCACTGGAGAAGGAAATGGCAACCCATTCCAGTGTTCTTGCCTGGAGAATCCCAGGGACGGGGGAGCCTGGTGGGCTGCCGTCTGTGGGGTCGCGCAGAGTCGGACACGACTTAAGCGACTTAGCAGTAGCAGCAGCAGCAAAACAAGGGATAGGACCTTCATTTATTTGCTGCTTTGATTGATGTTTCTTGAGTGCTTTTTTTGTGCTGGGTATGGGTATTATAGCCTAGAACAAAATAGTTGCAGTTTTGCCTTTGGGGACCAGCAGGAGGTATTAGATAATCAGATCACACAAATATGTGATTCCAAATTTTGATGTCAAAAGAAAAAGTAGCGTCTCCTCAGTTTTCAGCAAAAAACCTGTATTACATTGGTTTAGAGGGCAGTTAGGGCTGTTTGCTGAAGACTAGCAGTGTAGGCAGATAGCGCAAGAACAAGCAGGATTTATCCAGATGAATAATGGAGACAAAGGAGCAGTTTTCTTTAAAAGTGGAGGGCTCTACAATGATGGCAGTATTTTTTGTCAACAGCAGTTCACCTAGTGAGTGTTGATACTTTGGGTCTGAGTAAAGCTGAGGGTAGAGGGGAAAAAAATAATAAATAAAAGTGGAAGGCTCCCTCTCTAGTTTCTAGAGATTTCTACATTAGGTCAACAAATAGAGATTGAGTACCAGTATGACTCAATTCTCAAGTCCTTCTTTGGAAGGACTGATGTTGAAGCTGAAACTCCAATACTTTGGCCACCTGATGCAAAGAGTTGACTCATTTGAAAAGACCCTGATGCTGGGAAAGATTAAGAGTGGGAGGAGAAGGGGACAACAGAGGATGAGATGGTTGGATGGCATCACTGACTCAATGGACATGAGTTTGAGTGAACTCTGGGAGTTGGTGATGGACAGGGAGGCCTGGCCTGCTGCAGTCCATGGGGTTGCAAAGAGTTGGACACGACTGAGCGACTGAACTGAACTGAACCAGTATGTCTAGCAGAGCACCTAGTGCTGTGGAGAATAAAACAGGTTGAATGTGGCAATGTTTTAGATATGTCGTAGATAGCCAGACTAAAATTGGGAGGGAGTTTCTATTAAAAATTGCATTTTGACAATAATAAAGTGCTGAAGCAGGTTTTGAGGGGAAAAATAATAAGTAACTGTTAAGAGCCATTTCATTTCTCATAGAAAACTACATAAATATTGCTTTTAAGGTTTGCTGACCTGCAAATAGAAATGCTGTAGTCTGAAATGAAAGTCATGTAGACAAGGTCTCTCGGACTCCTGAATAGAAATCAGAGGGTTCTAGGCACAGGCTCAGTCATTAGATTTCCCTTCTTTCCGTCTTCCTTGAGACACTGAAGTGGGTATGAGGAAGGAAAGACGTTGGGTTCTGGGTAGCTGCCCCTCCCAGAGTAGTGAATAGTGAAGACATGTCCTAGCTTCGTGCCTGCAGCTCCCACCCCTGACCACTGCACGCGGTGGGAAAGGCTCTGTGGATGCTTCAGTCTAAGGTGGCAAGCCTGGAAGGCAGGCTCCTCTTTTCCCACATTCTATCTCTGCTTCCCCTCAGAGTCTTGACTCTAAGGAGTCCTGTGTGTATTGATTGTAACAGCAGTGGAGGGCTGGGGGACGTGAAATTTAGATGAATGAAGGGAGAGGGGTGAAAAGTAAAAAAGCTTTGGGCCTGAGGGGGAATATTCTGTCGTAAATATCATAAAATGAAAACATTTGTTGATAAATGATTTATGCTGGCAGCTTAAAAACCATTTTGAACAGTGGCAGTGTCATTCAAACAAGTGTGATTTCTTAAGAGTCCTACTTTAAAAGATAGTGTTAATTTGGATGCATGACATCTGATATGTTAAAATGTCAGTATTATTTCATAGCTATATTTAGTTTTAAATGTTTGATAAAGGGAAAAGTGAGTTTCATTTTACCACTAAAAGATGAAGATAAGACTTGGGATTAGATGGGAAAATACAGGTGAAAACCTTGAAACCTCTGGCTATTGTCCACAGTAGTACAATGGATGGATTAAGAATTCAAAAATTCAGAGTATATTTGAGTTGGTGCTTACATTTTAAGGACAGATGTCCCTTTCTTCCCTTAATGTTACTATCTCAAGGGAAGTCCATGAAATGGCAGCCAAAGGAAACATAATTTTTTTCCCTCAAAGTTTGTGGAAAGCATGGCTAGTTGATTTCTAATGTCAACTGTGCTTTCAGTAGGAAATTTGCGGGAAGAGAAAGTACCAAACTAGACATATCTGGAGGATCAAAAAGCAATCACCTGGTTTTAAAGATCTTTGAACATCTTGAAGAAGTGCTGCTTCAATTTTTAAAAAGCAAAAACTGAGAATTTGTTGTTTCATGTAACTGAAGAGTTGGGGAGTGGTCTGAACCTAAGCATAGTTGAATCTTGGGTACAGATGTAAGCAGATTCATTTCTGTCTGTGTCTTGGCTCCCCTTTCCACAGGCCAGTCCCTCCCTCCCCTCAAGGTGCAAGGTGGCTGCCTGTAGCTCCAGGTGCAGAAGTGCTTTGGATGTGACCACCCTGGAGGGTTTCCTTCCAGCTGTACCTAGTAGTAAAAAACGCTACTGGGTTATGAAGGAAATTTGTACCTTTACATGTTAACGAATTGGGACATTTACAACTGGTTTAATATGTTATTTGTGGTCATTCCCATTAAAAAAAAAACAACAAAAAACCTATGCCTTCCTCTTGCAGTAACCCTTTGTTATGTCTTTATTTCTGTTGGAAACTCAGGTTTAACCTGGGCTTCCCTGGTGGCTCAGCTGATAAAGAATCAGCCTGAAGTGCAGGAGACCCGGTTTTGATCTCTGGGTTGGGAAGATCCCCTGGAGGAGGAAATGGCAACCCACTCTAGTATTCTTGCCTGGGAAATCCCATGGACAGAGGAGCCTGACGGGCTACAGGTTTAACCCTGAATGCATCTTTGCAACTTATAGCATCTATTATAAGAATGTAACCCTGGTAATCGTCAGCCCTTTGGGTTTTAGAAATTATGAGTCAATAAATGGTGAATGTAGTGGTTTAAAAGCACAAACCTAGGAACTTGACTGACTGGTCTCAAATCTCAGCTCTGAGTGACTTTACACAGATTAATGTCTTTCTATCAATACTTAAAGTGTCTCATAAAATGTCAATAGTAATAGTACCTTCGTTTTAGTTCTAGGAAACCTGGCACATGGAAAGTGCTATTATTGCTGCCCCTGCTATTACTACTGATATGGTTGTTGCTTTAGTATCTATACTGTGTTTCTCCCAAATCTTCATCTCCAATATCACACATAGAAGTGCACCACTGTCTTGACTGAGTCACTGAGTCCAGAGTTGCTTGGAAGAGAATTTAGACATGTTTTTAAGTCAAAGAATGATGATAAAAGTTAAAACCAAATTAGGAGACAAAGAGGAATTTGACCGCATCCCTGCTTAAAAATATATTCTGCAGAGTGCCTTGTGTCCTGGACACAGAAGATAGCAGTTTCTCTTTTTAAGCATTAGTATCAGGGGCATGTGACTTGTGCTTTATTTTCATTGTCTAGGAATTTCCTTGGAGATGCCTCTGATTAGTACCAAAAGTCTTGAGACTTATGCAACCATTTCTGTGTGAGTTTTTCGGTTGAATGAAGCTTAATTGGATTCTCTCTAAAAACTTGGAAGCCATCTTGTTGTTCCTAGATTATAAGGCTGAACATGTTTGGTTAAGAAAGTCTCTTGGGATCTAATCTGGCATCCACTCAGGTCTCGTTAAATGGGAACTTTAAAAGCCTCTTGCTGAGTGGGCTTCATCATTGTTGACCAGATGTTTCAAGATGTAGGCACAAACCATTTCAGTCAATTTTTTTAAGGGTGGTGCAATGTTGAAGCAACAATATGCTTTTCTACTTGGAAAGATGAAAATACACAGAGTGGCATGTTTAACCAAGGTCATGTTCATCTTGTTTCTTTGCAAATATCTCTGTCCCACTTAGTTTATTTGGAAGCAGTGCTAAGAGCTTGACTTATGTGACTGTTTTGTCTAGAAAAGACAGCGAGATTTTTCTCTTTATGTAAAATTGCTAGGTTAATTGTTGTCTCCTTCCACTGATAATGTAAAAGTAATGTAATATGTAATGTAATGTAAAATATAATGTAAAAAGGAAAGTAATATAACTGTAGAAAAAATCCACAGTTACTTCAGATTACTGTGGACCCTGATGCCCGTCATCCCCCGCCCCCCCCACCCAGCAAAGCAGATTTTGTCTTCCATCTGTCCAGTCATCTATTCTTTATATTGTACACCTGCCCTTGTACTTACTAGCATATGGATGAAACTGATTGCAGAAATGCTTAAAAACTAGATAGCCTGAAGGGAACCAATCTCCTGTAATCAAAATTGAGATAATGGAAAAATTGTTGTTGTTTAGTTGCTAAGCTGTGTTTGTTTTGTGACCCCCATGGACTGTAGCCCACCAGGCTTCTCTGTCCATGGGATTTCCCAGGCAAGAATACTGGAGTGAGTTGCCCTTTAGTAAGGTCATCTTAATTCACAGTGGTGTAAGGAGGCAGTTGAAACTGTCAAGAATTTCTGGAATGGGCATGACAGAGCAAAGCCATGGTCCAGAGTCAGCCAGATCAGTGACCACCCACACGTGTGGGGGTGCAGAAGAGTCCTGAGTCGCTGCAGATGCTTCCTGTCCTATCAGTCCTTTTTCACAGAGGCAATACCTTCCTAGCATTTAAATTTACTCAATGTGAAAAAGTTTCCTTGCCAGAGTTGTCTTTCTCCTTTGGAGGTAGAAACCCTTAAAGATAACCTGAGTCAGTTTTCCTATTTTATAGGTTCAAAAACTGAAGTCAGAGAGGTTAAGTGATTTGCACAAAAGCACACATGACTTAGTGGCTGAGCTATAACTAAACCAGGGTCTCTGCCTTCTAAATTAGTGTTCCTTTCACTGATCCATGCTGTCTGTCTGTGCTTATCCATTCAATTAGCAAATGTAATTGAAGGGACTCTAATTAGTTTGGCTCCTAAAGGCTTTTGTGGTTAGTGTCGGATTGGCAATAAGGTTGTTTTTTTCCTGCCAGCTTTTGAGTCGTGGCCAGATTTTGTTAGTCAATTATTTGAGAGTCTTGAAGTCATCACATGGAAGGCAAGATGATTTGAATAACTGGACACACATGTCTGTCTTATCTGTCTAATAAACATGCCTTTTCTGTAGTGCAAATTAGAGACTGTTATAATGTACTGAATGTATATAGTCATTAGATATGGAGCAGTTGTGGCCAGTAGAGTGGTGACATTCCAGCTATCACTATCATTGTGTGTTTTTTCCGGACCTGTGAGCTTTGACACTACTTTCCTTTATAATTGAGGGGTTAGCAGTACTCTGGCAACCCAAGCATCCCAAGAAGCAGATGCTAAGGATGCAGGGGGCTGATTGGCCACCCCATGCACTTGGCAGTTGTATGAATTGGCAATGCCAATTCGTGAACATGAGAGGCTTGGAGGTGTGAAGTATTCCTAGATTTGTGAGCTAATCGTCAGGGTCCCTGAAGGCACGTCTCAAGGAGCTATCTAGATGGAATTGAATTTCCTTCAGTGGAAGAGACTCAATTCCTAAGAGAAAGTTTGAAGTTGACTCTTAGACCTCAGGGCTGAGGTCTTAGAATACAGGCCCGGAAAGATCAAGCGAGATGGAGCTGCGATAGAAGGAAAGGCCACTGAAAGGTACGTCAGCATTTTGTCTGTGTTTATGACTTCATTTAAGTTGGGTGAATGGGTGGGGCTCTCTCCATGTAACCCATATTCTTGACACAGTCCAGAAGTAGGGGATTACAGCTCCTACAACCTTTCTTTTTCTTATCTTCTCATCTTACTGAACTTTTTTTTTTGCTTGAATAAACTTGAATTGTTTGCCAGGAAATAGTTGCCTCTTTTCAAATCTCAGTATTTGTTTGAGTGTAGGAAAGGTTTTCACCTAACTTAAGTATTTCTTTGTCGTTGGATGGAAAAAAATGTTTTTTCTGGAATGATTTGTGGCAGATCCCTACTATATATCAAAATATACATGTTGTTGAATGTGCTGCATTGTAGACTAGAAAATACTGTCTTGCCTTTAGAATAAGAGAGACTATCTTTTTTCTTTTCTTTTGGTTTTTAGAGTCTGTGGTGTTTCACTTAATGTTAACACACAAAGTGACAGGACACTTGATTGTCTGAAATTTTGAAGTACAACATAGGAAATTCTGTTAAAACTTCCTTTATGTAGACTTTGATTTAGAAGCTGATAATCTCTTATGGAAAATTGAAATGTAACTGCTTCTAGTTCATAATATTTAGATTGCACACTGTGTTTGGCTTCACACTCTTTCATCAGCTGTACATCAAAGACAAAAAGAAAACATTTTGTATACTTCCACTGCATGAAAAACAGTCATTCCCATTCCCAAGATGCTTATGTGCCAGTTCACATTTCCTTGTAGAAAATACGTTTGTTTCTAATGCGTAAGTAAATCATCCTATGGAGAAATCTTTGATTATCCTCTTGATAATCCTTTGTCTTTTTTTTTAAGAGGAAAAAAAGCTTTGGACAGGAACTTTTATGACAGGGTGATGGATTCTTTCTGTTAAAGCGGAGTTTTACTCAAGAAATGATTTCCTGGTCTCTTTTGGCCTCTTTGGTGGCTGACCAAATTGGTCAGGTGTATCATGGTGTATGTATGTGAGAGAGCAGAGGATGTGGGGGATGTGAGTGAGGGCAGAGACACCCACGCTTGTATGCACGTATGTTCAGAGGATGGGACAGAACAGCTTTCCTGTGTGGTATGTTCATGGTCGTTGTTAAAGCAGAAGTCAGGGTTGCAGAGAGGGCGTACCTTGATGCCTGTTGGCTTGTCTTCCTTGTAAATGTGGTTTCCACAGGAGTCCTGGCAGCTCACGCTCTCAGACTTTCATGGTGGTCTCAGTCAGT
Organism: Bubalus bubalis; assembly: GCF_019923935.1. Taxonomy (NCBI): domain Eukaryota; kingdom Metazoa; phylum Chordata; class Mammalia; order Artiodactyla; family Bovidae; genus Bubalus; species Bubalus bubalis. Next base: position 68,108,591 of record NC_059164.1, read on the forward strand.
GCAGTGCATGCTTGTCCTTGTTCTGACTTTAATGAAAGGCTTAATTTTTTTTTTTTTTCTCTTGAAAATAGAGGCTGGAAGATAGTGGTAATGGGGGCTTGAGAATTTTCTTGGGGATTTTGCTGCTCATGAAATAACTGGTGAATCCTGTACTTCAGCTACCAGCTCTGTTATACTAGAATGTTTTTCTTAGAGCATCTACCAAGAAGTATGCTGTTTTAAGAGTTGGAGGAATCCATGAGAAGTGTGTCTGTTCCCAGGACTGTAGGATTTTGCCCTTTTCCCCCTCAACTCACTTCACACTTTTAAAAGTAAACAGTGGATGTGATTCCATAGAAACTGCATCTGTATGTGTGTAAGGAGTGGACTCTCAATTTTAGGCAGTAAGGGTTTTTTTTTGTCATTTGAAAACAAGTATTGATTTTTATTCACTGTTACTATTATAGGCATGCATAAAAAGTGGGTCCTACTTGTGCTCTAGAAGCATTTGATTTAAATAATGTGCCTTTGCAATTTTTTTTAAAGGTAGTGTCTTCCCCAGCAGATGTAGCTGAAAAAGCTGACAGAATTATTACCATGTTGCCCACCAGCATCAATGCGATAGAAGCTTATTCTGGAGCAAATGGAATTCTAAAGTATGTATTTCTCAACTGTAGATACGTTCTTTCTATGATAGTTTATGTATTTCACATTTGTTAGAACAGTTGTGAAATTGCAGTTATGTTTGTTAAGTCTTCTTGTACTGTTTTCTTATGTCTTAAAAGTGAATAATGTGGTTTCTCTCTCATTGTAAAGGGTTTATTTTTTCACTGAATTCAAGTATGTGACTTTTGGGAATGAATTTTTTTTTTGCTTCTCTTCCTTTAACTCTTGCGTTAAACTTACACTTTCATTGGTAAGCTGTTTTAAGAGACTTTTTAAAGCTTGACTTTAAACTGTACACAAATGTTACAAGCATACTTTTCTTATGGTTTATAGAAATTCAGGAAAAGATTTCTATGAAAAATAAAACCAAGCATTGGAAAGAACACTATTATTTAAAATTTATTATGAAATTAAAAGTTACTGTATGTCCTCTGGGTTAGTTCATCTGTAGTAAGAACTTTGAGAAGCTGGAATTAAAGATTAGCAGTAGCTCCCTGAATGATATATTATTTAGGCCAGCATTTCCTACCCAGTGCCTCGCTTCAAGAACCTTTTGGTTAATTGGTGCCTGCTGCCAGACCCTTGTGGTTATATTAGGATGGCAATGGTTGAATTCTCAGTTTAGTGTTCTGGTCTTACTGATTCCTGTACCTAACTTGTTTCATTGTTGAGTTATAGCAGAGAGCTAGAACAAACTGGTAGGCTCAGTAGACACATGAAGGGCTGAAAGAAAGGGTTTTAATTTCATGAAGCTGTAATGCATGGAATTTGAGGTTTTGGGAAACAGAATTGCTTTGGAAAACTAGCAAACTTAGAAGCAAAAGACACTTGAATATTAGGCAGAAAACTGATAAGATAAATGTTTAGATTTCAGAGAAGGTTGAAAGATATTCATTTTGGATGAAGCCCTCAGGCCCACAGTGTGTGTGGTCCTGAGGTGACCTAGCTGTGTTGTTACCTGGTCTGTTCCAATTATGGCCCTGCTTTACCTGTCAGGGAAAAGTCACTAAAAACTTTGTGTAGGCAAAATCCCATGTTAATTAATATCCTTTGTTAGGAATATGGTGGCCACCAACCAGGGTGGTTTTGTCTAGGGAGTGCTTTGAAGGAGTTTGGTTTTACACTGAACTGTAATTTGCTTCTCATGGGTGGTTCTTTATTTTCTTCTGGGTCGGGATCACTTCCCCACACCCAGTTGCATGTGTAGTTTCTGAAATGATTTCCCATTTGATTAAAGATTTAAGATCTTAAAAATACTAATATCATAGAAGACCGGTAAACTTAATTTTCATATTTTAGGGTATATACATCCTGGAGTGATCTATAATAGAGTATGCTATTTCCTTTCTGTAGAACATACTCATTTACTACACTTGGACCAGATCAATTCATATGTCAAAAATTGTTGCTTAAAGCATTTTATGTGCTATTTTTTTTTCTGTAGAAAAAACATTTTTAATGGTTTTAGCAATAATTTTGTTTCCCCTTTAATATTTATATTTATTCAGTTTTAATTTTGCAATCATAGTTATGATTAAATGTCTTGCAGGTTAGTTTATCTGTAGTAAAAACTTTGGGAAGGTTAGCCATAGCCCTTTAAAAAAATTATAATTTAGGTCTGAGTTTCCAAGCTAGTGACAATAGCATAGATAATATACTGTAAGGGAACTCGACAGGTATATAGTCTGTATTTAGAGTGCAAACAAAACTATTACTTTAAAGTGAAAGTGAAGGTCACTCGACCCCATGGACTATATATTCATAGAATTCTCCAGGCCAGAAACTGGAGTGGGTAGCCTTTCCCTTCTCCAGGGGATCCATCCAACCCAGGTCTCCTGCATTGCAGGAGGATTCTTTACCAGCTGAGCCACAGGGAAGCCCTTTACTTTAAGAACGCCGTTTAAATATTGATGTAAAATATGATAATGAAAAGACTGCTTCCCCCTTTTACCAGTGTATATATATAAATTTACTATAAAGAACAAGAAGACTCTGAGATTTCTAGGTCCATTCCTATATTTTCCTTAGTATCTGTTTGATATTTTATTTTATCTTTACAAAATTACAATTATTAAAGAATATGCCATTCTAAAGCAAATGGCTAAATTTTAATTGCTTATATTTTTTCTACCTAGTGGAAATAAAATGGATATGTGAAATTTGCAATATGGCTTGTTAAAGACAAGTAAATTACTTTTTAAAGAGACCCAGCTATTTTACAAACAAAAATTTAAATCTTACCAAATAGCCCCTTTAAAGTTAATAGGTGTTTTAAATTGCTTACATCTTAGCTAACCTACATTATTATGGTTAATGTGTATTTCACATGAAACCAGAATTTATACCATGCAGTTTATTAGGTTACTTTGGTTTGTTTGAAATAGTTTGAGTTTACTTTGAACTGTAATTGATCTGAAAATGAATTTGAGATTTTGAACCAGTTCTAATAACGAGCTTTTAAAAAATGTAATTTATTTCTGGCCGCTCTGGGTCTTTGTAACTGTGTAGGCTTTTCTCCAGCTGCAGCAAGCCGAGGCTACTCTCCAGTTGTGGTGTGCAGGCTTCTCAATGTGATGGCTTCTCTTGTTGCAGAGCACAGACTCAGTAGTTGTGGCACATGGGCTTAGCTGCTGTGCGGCATATGGGATCCTTCCTGATCAGGGATCTAAGCCATGTCTCCTGCAATGGCAGGCGGATGGTTTACCACTGAGCCACCAGGGCAGTCCCTCACAATGTTTCTAATATTTACACCAGAGACTTCCTTGATATCTGGCAGCTTTTAGCAGATTCTGATTCTATAAGTAGTTGCATGAAAGACTTGTTCAGAGTTGTAAACTATATTTTTAAAACTATAAAACTGTACTTTTAAAAAATCGATGTTTCTGTTTGTTTACTTAGAAAAGTGAAGAAAGGCTCACTATTAATAGATTCCAGTACTATTGATCCTATGGTTTCTAAAGAGCTGGCCAAAGAAGTTGAAAAAATGGGAGCAGTTTTCATGGATGCCCCTGTTTCTGGTGGTAAGTGGTAGCTAAAATAGATGCACACCTATTCTGTTTGTCAGAAGTAACAATTACCATTTTTTGGTACCCAAGATAATCCAATTATTTTTAGAATTATTGCAGATTCTGTTTCCTCATTACAAATAAAAACAAACCAAAACTGACTTATGTTGTTTAGCCCTCTCAAAATACAATGCTTGTTCTAAACTCAGATAAAAGGATGTTACAGCTTTGAAGAGCTGTGAATTTTTGATCCAGAATCCTGTGGGTAGGGCTGGATCGATTGCTAGAAAATTTTAACTTTTCAGAACAGATTCAATAAATAATTAGCCTGAATAATCTTATAACTATTAAAGAAACTGAAGAAGTAGCAAAAAAGAGAAAATGATTTCATGAGGAAAATACTAGGCCCAAGTGATTTTACCAAATGTTAACCAAAATTTCAAGGAGCATACCATTTCAACTTTATATGAACTTTCCCAGACAATTAGAAAAGAGGAAATGCTTCCTAAATCATTCTGTAAGATGTATATAACTCTGATAATTAAACCAGTTAGAAACATTATGAGAGAGAAAAACTATAGGTCTACATCAGTCATGAATATAGAAGTAAAAACTTTATAAAGTACATTAACAAATGAAATACAACCGTGTATGAATGAGATCAGACACTGCAACCAGGTTCAGTTTATCTCATGTATGTATAGATAGCTTAATGTTAGAAAATTTATAAATAAATTTTACCACAATCTCAATCAGAGGACAGGGAGCTAATAAAATTCTAAAAGCTTAATATTATATAAAATACTAATATGGATATCTAGGTATTTTGGAATGGCAAGATTATGATTTTCTATAATTTACAAATTTTTCAGAATTACTGTGTAATCAAATATATATGCACATACACATACATATGTGCATACATATATACACATACGTATGTAATTATAGCGATATGGATGAAATAGCAATTTTATTCCTGTTAAACATGGTTATTGGCTTTGGAATTAAAAAATAATGAAATATAATAATTTAAATCAGTTTCTTTTTCATAAAGAACCTAGTGGGCTTGTAAAGGAATCTTATATCCCAAACCCTTTCGAGTATAGAAAGTGAAAGTCACTCAGTCGTATCCGACTCTTTGTGACCCCATGGTCTATACAGTCCATGGAATTCTCTAGGCCAGAATATGGAGTCGGTAGCCTTTCCCTTTTCCAGGGGATCTTCCCAACCCAGGGAGCAAACCCAGGTCTCCTGCATTGCAGGCGGGTTCTTTACCAGCTGAGCCACAAAGGAATCCCAAGAGTACTGGAGTGGGTAGCTTGTCCCTTCTCTAGTGGATCTTCCCAACCCAGGAATCCAGCTGGGGTCTCCCGCATTACAGATAGATTCTCTACCAATGAGCTATCAGGGAAGCCCTTTTAGTATAGGTGGAGGTATAAATAATTTTTAGCCCCTATAATTGTTATATTGAATCATCTCAGTAGAATTTTAGGTATAAAGATTTATAATGTGGTATGGATCTTTGATTACAAAATACTAATAAGCAATTTTAAGCATGGTATTGGAATAGATTCAGTAAATGAACAATTCTTTGTTCTTTGGTTCTGTAATTTAATTTGAAAATTGATATGGTACGTATTAGTTGATCTTATTGATTGATCTTTTGCTTCAAGAGTATAGCCTGAAATTATCATTTGATAATGAAAAATACAATAAATTAAATAACATTAATAAATAATAAAATAACATTGATAAAATAAATAATAAAATAAAATTAATAATAAAAAACTAGTAAGCAATTTTAAGCTTGGTATTGGAATTTATTTATAGAATAGATTCAGTAAATGAACAATTCTTTGTTCTTTGAGTGGTTCTGTAATTTAATTTGAAAATTGATATGGTACATATTAGTTGATTGATCTTTTGCTTCAAGAGTATAGCCTGAAATTATCATTTGATAACGAAAAATACAATAAATTAAATAACATTTAATAACATTAAATATTATTTTAACATTTAAAATACAGTCTTCTTTGTGATAAAACTGAGATTACTCCTCGTCCTTATCAAGTTATTTTTATCACAGTTTTTTGGTTTTAGAGTATAAAAATGCTAATTTGTAAAAGTTTATTCACTTCAGACTGATCTGTATTACAGATTGAAAATTTTGTGTAGAGACGGTTTGTGATAATTTGTTGCTTGACACATCATCATTATGAGTTTGGCTAGCATATAATAGAAACTTATGTTTGTCTTCTCATTGTTATTATTTTTATATTTTTATATGGGTTAAAAATGTCTGCACTTTCTCAGTTAAAATAGAGGGAACTTTCTGTAAGTTAGAGTTAGCAGGTTTAAAAATCATTGCATTTTAACTAAATAAAATTTAGGAAAAGGGACCTGGGAAAAGTCTGGGTTAGGCACCCAAATGGGCTTACAGTTTTACAGAGGTTCTATGTTTGTCAGTTTTAAAACATATATTGTTTGAGGTAATTGTAATAAAATCCTTAAAAAAATTCCCCCATTTTTATCCTCCTCCCCCCACTCTTCATTTGTTTCTTATCTTAGACTTAAAAATGCATTTTTGTGTAATTATATAGAGGTGTTACCTACAAATACAGTAGTATTCTGAAAATTAAAATGGGAACACATTGTATTCCTATTCTGTGGCTAGCATTTTAAAGAGAACCTTTTTTAAAACCCAGATGAAGAATTTGAAGTTGTACAGATTTTTAAGACAGTGATTTCTTCAGTCCAGCACCTTCTGCTTTCTGCTAGCTTTTATTCAATTTTATTTGTTTTATATAACTTAAAAAAAAATAAAAAGCAAATGATGCTTAAACTGTTCTACTTATCATCCTGAAACCATTGTAAATAACTGTTATATGCTTGTACAGTTATCGCTTTGTACCCTAGATACTACTTTATAAAATATTTTGACATGCCTCAACCGATTTTGGTGCTTCCTTTTTTAACTTCCCCAGCCAGGAATCGAACCCTTTCAGTGAAAGCACAGAGTCTTAAACCACTGGACCAGCAGGGAAATCCTGGTGCTTCCTTTTGAAGCTGTGAAACATGCCTTTATCAAAGCCCATATTACATTATATTTATAGGTGTTGATTCTCTTCTTCCTGTAAAGCTTCATCTTTTTGAGTGCAGGGAGTAACTTTTTCCCCAAATTTTTATTAAATGTGAATTTATATACAAAATATTTATAAAATTATAAAGGTGCAAACTATAAGTGTACATCAGGCCCATGTGTTCCCCCCTTCCAGTTTAAGAAATAAAGCCTTACTATTACCTTTGAAGTTCTTATGTGTTTCTCCTACTCTTTGTCCTATCTGGTGTGGGTATTAATACTTAATTTGACCTTTCTGGATATTTAAAAAGAGGGTAACACCAGATCTGATTCATACACCTGATTCTAGGCTAGTGAAGGATTTTAAGTTCTGGAACTGGAACACTTATGTTAAAGATCAGCTGGAAACCTTGTAGATGATTGACAGATCCAAGGAGAATCACTGGAATTTGGAATTAGATTTGACTGTTTTTAGTAAATACTCTTTAAGCAAGGAAGAAAGGAAATTGGTTAGTTCATATAATTCTACCACCTTTAGTTTCATTTTCTGTTGTACTTCTGTTGATAAATTGAAAGATCTTCACTTTTACTTTTAAGTTCCGGAGAACCTGGAACTTAAAAATAAACGTGAAGGTCTTCATTTTTTTCTTTAGTGGAATGTCTTATACTTAAATTATTGTATTTATATAATTCTTACAGTGTTATATACTGTTTTCTGATCATATATTCTAATATTCTCTTTTATGCTGATGGGACCTTGATTGCAAGGGACATGCTTCATTCTTCCTTTCATGCAATAAACATTTATTGAGTACTTGCTATGTACTAGGTATGTTCTAGGTACTAGAGAGAGAGCTTTGAAGATACTCAACATCTTTTGTCTTATGGAGCTTATTATTTGATCGGAATAGAGAGGATAAACAAACAAGAATAATTTCAGTAATAAGGACGATAAAGGAAAAAACAGAGTAAACTGTTAAGGCGACAGACCAAGGGGATGACCCTTTTACATTGAGTGGACAGGGAACCTTCTCTGGGCAAGTGACATTTAAGCAGAGATCTGAACACACAGGTCCAGGGGTAGACTGTTCTCAGTGGAGAGAGGTACTCTGTAAAGTAAGAGGTACTCTGTACTTGTTCTGAGGCATGAACAAACTTGGTATGCTTGTGGAACGTTTGTCTTTGTATTGCTAGGACTTAGCAGGTAGTTTCACTCGGAGTTAGTTAAACTGGATCACCTGTATATTGATTCCCTATATGTCTAATACCATGCCTTTGTTTAACAGTTTGTTTATTACAGTAAAGCTAACCAGGATCTCTGTCTGTTAGCCATGACACTGGCCTCATAAGTATGATGCCCTAATCTGTTTATCTGTCTTGTGTAAATCACATTTTTATGAAAGTTGTAATCTTTAATGTGAAGTGTTGTTTAGTGACACCAGTTTGGACACATGCATTTTTTTTTTGGTGGGGGGTGTGGTCTGCTACCACCAAGTTAGTTCCAGTTTGACCAGCTCTCTTGTATAATGAATGCTAGATATAAAGCAAATTTAAAACTATTGTTTGTAATTGATATCTAAATACTGTTCTTTCTGTGCCAAGGGCATAATTGTAGCATTTAACTGTGCTTGAATAATTGAAGAATAAGATCACTGATTACATAGTATGTCTATAGGTTTGCACAGAAACCTTGAGTTGAAGTGACTCTGAAATGGCTCTTGTAGATAGCCCAAGGCTTTCTGTGCTGGCCAGCCTCATTGATTTGCTAAATTGTATTGCCCTGGTTAGGATTAATGTCAAAATTAAATAATTGAACTTGTGTGTATATATTTGTATAACAGTTCCCAACCAGGAAACCAGATTTTATACTCTACTTGGCTGGGTTAAATTTTAGTAATTTGTTTGAGGTATTCTTAGAATATGGAATAGTAAGCACAAGACCTATTAAGGAGTTTCTCTTAGAGTGCTAGACTTGCTTGCTTAATTCTTCAATGAAAGTCTCACATAGACTCCATTATTGTTTTTAAAATCAAATGTGCAAGTCTTGGCCTTTACCGTTCACTGAATTGGATACCTACTGTTTTTCCACTCGACCTGTATCTAATTTATGGTAAAGGAAGCACAAAAACAAAATTTATTTATGTTTTGGCACCTAACACCACACCATTATGGTTAAGGGTCTCTTGGCATTTCCATTAAAACATTTTCTTAGAGAGGTTTATAGCTTGGCAATTTTACTTTGCTTTGGGCTGAAACATTGCTATTTCTGTCCAAAAGCAAATTCTTTTACCAAATTTCATATAACTTAATTTACCGTGGTTTGTAATGTGTGTGTTGGGGGGAAGAGCTATCATAGGAGGTCTTTGGTGCTCTCATAAGCTATTTGATTACACAGTAGTATTTTGTACAGTATTCATTGTTGAATTTTAGTCTTACCTCAGTAATATTGTTTTTAATGTTTTGAAATAAGTTGGTTTAACATGATTCAGATAATTCATTTTCATGGGTTCTTTCCTTTAAAGAATTGTATTATTGTGATGATTTTTAGTTCTTTTAAAATTATCAGTTTCTATTTTTTATTATAAAACTTAGAAGTACTTTGTGGCATTGACTTCTGTATCAGAAACTTGGATTATTTTATCTTAAAAGGCTAAAGTAAGCCTCTCCTTGGTCTGATTCAATGGTATTTAAAACTTTAGTAGTAACTCAAATAATTAAATTTTTCTTTAACTTGATTTAATGGATAAATCTGTTTCTTTAGAAGTGACATAAGATTCATCAGTACCAGTATACCCAGAAATGAGTTAATTTTGTTATCCATTTGCATTTACCCATAATTTTACTTATCACCCTGTATCCATTAAGTATCCCTTCTGTCTCTGGAGAGTACATTTTGCCTGGGATTTTCTCCAGTTCGCACAAAGTGGTTCAGAGATGTTTGGTAAATAAATTCCAAGGATTTCTTTGAAATTAGTCCCAAAGAAGAGGTGCCCATAAAAGCTTCTTTTTACATTTTTTGGCATGTCTGAAACTCCCTTACAACAGTTGTTGTGGAGAGTCCCTATATAAGGTGTTAATGAGTTCTTAACATGTATAGAGAAGACTGCTGACTCACTGCCCAAGATAACATGGTTGAGCTAGCGTTAATAATTTGTCTCCTAAGAAAATAGTGGAGGAATGGGATAGAGAATGCAGGGTGATCACTTCATTCAGTGTTCGTATTATTACTATCAGTTATTGTTGGTAATAATTATTATTGCTAACAACAACCTAGTTTATTTCTAAGAATTTACTCGCTTGCAGTTTGCAATTCCCTCATCTCCAAATCTGCAGGCCAGATTTTAACTGCATCTCAATTTGCAGTCAAGTAACTATTACCAGAGTTGCTCTTGCCAGGCTCTACCCTGTGGTGGAGGGACACTGTGTTCTCTTCACATGGTTCTGTTGGAAAGCGCATGGATAAGGCAGGGGTCCTGCCTCAAGTAATCCTGGGGTATTTTTAATGTCCTTTAATTGCCATTCAGGATGTAAGTCAGACCAGACACAATTGGGTCTGGTCACATAGTTTAGAACTGCCTAGCAGTGTTTATATAAAGGTGAAATAGATTTGGCAAATAAATCTAAGTCTATTAATCGTATATAATTTATTTTTCATTAACATCTATTGATTCCTCAGCAGCATGAAATTAATTCCAGTACCCCTGATGTATTATATGTCTTTATTTTGTTTTGCTTGTTATCCCTGGATAGCTATTGGGGGGAGGTGAGAGGAGGCAATGGAATTAAGAATTTGACAAGGGCTTTGTCATCACAAACTGTTACCAGATTTATTTGCAGTTTTATAGTTGTCTGATTTTCTTAAAGTTTGATAATATCAGCCGATGAAAAGTATATTACATAGAATTTAATACCTTCTCTGTATATATTTGTCATACAGTTCTATTTTATTTTACATTCTTTGGGATATTTTAATTGTGAAAAATTTAAATTTACATGCACATTTCTTGGAGGCCATCCTCCCAACATGGCCAGTGAAGGTTTGATAACCAACTCACCATCTCTCTTCTGCGTTAAGTAATTTAAATTGACATGAAGGTAGAGAGTTTTTGTTGTTATTTTGTATTTAGCTCAGGTTATATCCAGCAAGGGAGAGGTATGGACTCTATTCTAAAAGAGTATTAAGAATTTTAAGATTTGCACCTGACATCTTTTTTATAAATTAAGTTGTTGCCTATTAGTTGTGGTCTTCAGAATGTTTATCCATTGTAGTCTCTAAGACAGCATTGTTCTTATGGAGTTGTGAAACACAATATGAGGCCAGGCATACGAGTGGTTTTATCATTAATTATGTTTCTTTTCCACTAATTCTTATGTGTGAGGGTAATACTCGTTCTCAAGTGGCCAACATTTTAATGTACTATGTACATATAGTAAAAGTAGAAAAATAATCTTGGCAGACAACTGAAATAGTTAATTTGCTTTTCTAGCCAAGATAGGTTTATAAAACTTTCTGAAAACTAAGAAATGAGAGAATTTTTCTTTGCATTAGTGCCACATTAACCCTTTACCTTAGGCTATAAAAATTTCCTTGCAGCGTTTTTTTCATTAGATAAGCAGCTAGAGGAAGAAGGATAGTTGATTTATTGTAATTGTGAAATATCTGCAAACACTCAGATAGTTGAATTATTTTGACATAAAATCCTGAGTAGAGATGAGATTTTTCTTTAAAAGTAAATGATAATTTTGAGGCCAGAATAGAAGCAACAGTATAGTTCTGGCTTTGAGATCTGTAATCTTTAGTAGCAAACACTTAAAAACAGCATTTAGAAATTTTTAATGGTATCTTATGGGCTTTAGTTGGGCTGTACTTTTATATTCTTACTAGTACTCGTATAAAATCAACAACTTTTCATGATTGGGCATTTACATCTTAAATCTTACACCCTGCTCTGTTGGGAAATAGATCCGACAACACTGAGTATTTTGAAGTTAATAGAAATAGCCTACTTTTATACAGAAAAGTTGCTTTATGTAATATTCAAGGGCTGGTGGACAAGGGTGAGAGTAAGGGTAGAGGGAGGCCAGGTGGGTGCATGTCGGGGATTGAGAACGCTGACATTGTCCTTCTCCATTTTAGCTGGTAGTTTGGAATAAAACTGCAGAATTAAATTTTTTGGAATCGTTACTACCCCAAGTGGGAATGTAAACTATATTGAACACAATTTATGTAGCCTGTTAAGAAGTCAACCGAACACTAGTTAATTAGTTTACATTATTACATCACTTCTAGTAGAGACTCAAACTGGTACCGAGTAAGAGGAGCTCTATCAGGTGAGCTGACTGCTGCCCATATGGGGCTTTAAGATAATGATGAGTTTAAATTTCCTCTTAGAGCTAAGTGAGAATAAAACTGGAGGCAATAAATACTCTGGGCCAAAGCCATTAAATGAAAAAGCTGGGAATTCTCCAGCTCTTGACTTAAATTGTTTGTTTATCAGCTGGCGCCTAGTCTGGAGTCAAGAGCTGGAGATTTCTATCTGTGACAGAACTTTGAAACTCTTGCAGGACACTTTCATTTCAACTTAAGGTAACTTGAGTTTATAGCTTTGGCTTTAAAGATTACTAATGATTTACTCATTTCCTTACCATTTAACCAGAGTGGACTTTTTCCCAGGAAGGGATCTGTGTTTATTTAGGGCCTTTGTCTGCGGAGGGATTAAAAGGCAGCCCACCAGCATTGTGAACTTGATGGTAATAAAAGGTCACCAAAACACACCATAAAAACATTCTTACCATGGAATTAATTATACAGTGTAATTTTACAAAGCAGTTCGGTTACTCCATCCCTACACCCCCAATTCTTAAGTATTTCATCTTTTAAAAATTAGAGCTTTGGTACAGTTTTAGGTTTTTGAAAAAAGAAAAAATGTTTGGCTTCCTTTATGATATTTAAACACTAAGGATGTTGTCACATGCAGTTAATTGCTTAAAATTTTTAAAGTTTTAAAATAAAAATTAGTTGTCATTATTAAACGGCAGGATGAATAACTTGTTTAGGAGGAAGGTAGAGGAGTCTGAAGGGGTGGTTGGTGTTTTCATAGAACAGCTCAGTTTCTAAAAATCTAAGCTTCGTTAAAAAAATTTTTTTTCTGTGCCACCAGGTGGCATTATATCCAAACCTGCTTGTGATAAAGGGAGGATTTTAAAATACATGCTTTTTGTTCAGGAGAGGTCATAATACTTTCTCTAGATTTTGTTTTTGAAGTTAGCTTAAAAATACATCTAATAGCAAGGTTGATTAAATGTCACTCTCCAAAGAACTGAAAAGATTTCTGAACTGCAAATATTTGTGTTTAGGTAGTTAATACTGAAATGAAAGTAAATTAGAACGTTGAGACATTTGCAGAGGATTACCTTTTTTTTTTTTTTTTAAATAAAATGAACATTTAACAGTTGGATATCTTTTTGGTTTTGTTTTACTTGTCTAAATCCTGGAGAGAGGATCCTGCCTATAAAACCCTCACAAATGTTGCAAAAATCCGCTCACCCCTACAATGTGGCAAATCAGTGCCCTCCTCCCCTCAACACCCACCTTATAAAAGCGGTGTCAGCAGGTTTCACTGTATGGGAATTTTTAAAAAGAGGGAAGGACCTCTGAAACGTGCAAGTTGGTCCTTTTCACGAGCCTAACTATAAGATTCATTAGGCAGTTCACGTTCATGTCTTAAAAGCTGTTTTTGGGAAAGTAAATTCTTGCATTTTCCTGTACTGATTTTGAGGGAGTCTTTATAGTCTTTTGAGTCAGCCCATTTTAAGAAAATGATAATGTAAAAGCAGGGGAAAAAAGGCTCACTATAAATTTTAATAAAAAAGATTCTTTCATTAAAATATAGTAATGTTCTATTCTTATGAACCCATATATAAGTTAATAAACTCTTCAGAAAAAAATTGTATGGTACAAGTATTCAGGTGCCACAATATTTTGTCAATAAATAAGGTTCAGTGTACATTCTATTGATTTTTATCCTTTTAAAAAATGTGTTCACTGTACAGAGAGATGTTTAATGCTTAGCTTTGATTATTTATTAAAATGCTTTATGAAATGTTACTCAATTTATATTCTCACCTCTTCCTCTGTGGCTTCTTAGTGTGTACAGCCTGATTAAGAAATATGTATGTTTTCAAATTAAGTGTTTGACCTCCCACTTTGATGTTCCTGCTTTTATATATACACACAGAAACACAACACAACCCCTCTCCTTCCCTATATTTTGAATAACTTGATTGTAATGTGCATTGTACTAAAACTAAAAACATACAAACCTTCAGTATTATCAGGAAAACTTTGTTTTAAAAATAAGGAAAATTTCATATTTGAAACTTGACAAAAGGTGTGCATGACACTTAACACTGAATATTTTACTTTTAAACTTGATACAGCAGTTTGCTTCTTGGCTTTGTTGTATGCTGATATTTCTACTTATTTAACATCAAAAAGCTGTAGTGGTTTTTCTTTATAGATTGTGCCTGTGTTCTGGAATTGCCTCCTGCTGTCCATGAATTGCTTCTTGTTTTTTTTTGTTAGAATTTCTCACCAGGGTTTTTGTGAGCTATGTAGCCAACATTAAGGGGGGGCAGGGAGAAGAATTTGATACAGTAGGCTGGATTAGTAAAAATTATACTATTTATAATTATAATTGAGTCAGTCTCCTGGCTCAGTGTATCAGTTTTATGTAATAAGAATAAGCACATGCAAATCTCCTGTAATAATATGCATATGTAATTACCTACAATGACTGTTTTTTAATTTATTTCTAAAATATTAAATGACTTATTTTGCTGAAATTCTAGAAATCTACTTTTTCATTAAAAAATGATAGAAAAAAATCCTTACTCTTAGGGTGTGTGTAATTTAGTAATGAAGCATTAAGATTTTGGCTTCTTTCATTTCAGTTGGAAATAGTACTGGTGTAAGTGAGTGTTGCCATGGGAACCTCCACATAGATATAAAAGGCAAGACTGTCTAACTGGAGGAGGAGGGGCGATGTTCTCAAATACCAATGGCTTTAAATGATCTATTTTATGTATATGTTGGGGGTCTAGAGGGAGCTAGGATAAGAAGGGAAGAAAAAGTAGTGTAGAAAGTAGACATTAAAGTTAAAACCGTGTACTCGTACTTTTGGAGTCTCATAGATGGAAGTGTTTTAAAATTTAAATGGATGAAATGTGACTCCTGATTATTTGTATCATTTGCATATGTTGGGGAGTATCTGCATATCTTATTTTTAAATTGTATTGATGGAACATGTTTAACTTAGTTGATTTTAGATAAAATATTTAATTCTGTGAAATTTTATTGGTTGGAAACTGAGGATTTCAATCTCTGAGATGGCTTTAATTATAAATTTTTATTAAAGAGTTTAACGTTACTTAATTTTATCTGATATCTGAAAAAAAATTTTTTTAACTGTAACTTTGCTGATGAGCAGTTAATGTGGGCTTTCAAAGGAAAACTGAGTTTTAGACTTCATAGTATTTTTAATATTAGATTTTTTTAAATTAAAGAAGTTTTTGCTTTTCTATAAATATGGGTCAAGGAAACAATGATTTACTGTATTTACATGTATAATATTGTATGGTTTTCTAAAATAAAGAATGAAAATAGCAAAAGCAAGCATCAAATCCTTTTATATCCTCAGGAGCACATGTAGCTGCTGACAAACAGGTTTAGAGAACAGCCAGTTTCACTGTTACGTAACGGTTTTTGTTTTTTGCATATTTATGCTACAAAAAGCAGTGAAATTGTGCCAAACAGGAGGTAGTGTGGTAAAATGCAACATTATTATTGCAGTTTTAACACTATGGATTTTGGTTATCATATATCCGTGTAAAAAAAAGAAAAGACATTAACCTGACAAAAACTGTTTAAGCTTACCTTTTTAGTCTTTCCAGAGAAAAAGTAAAGCTGCCAAGGTCATAAAACATCCGGAAGTTTTTAAATTAAAAAGTAATTTAAATTTTTTTAAAAGGGAGGGGGGAAACAGGAGGAGAAGGCGGGGAGACCGCACACTGCTCCCCAGGTCTGGCCGAATCTGATGTAAATCAAGCAGCAGTGGAAGTGTATTGTTTCCAACTCCACACAAACAATGCTGGCATCTCCTGGGGGTGGGCGGGTATTGGAGTAGAGAGGGGTGTTGAGAAGTGAAATGGAATGCAAAGAGTTGAGTCGTCAGTGGATTCTGTGGCTTAGAAAACAACGGGGTTGAGAGTAAAGAAGGAGAAAGTATGTTGGCATATACAATTAATGAAGGGAAACCTTCAAGGGGTGTGAAACAGTTCATAACTGTGAGAGAAGGCTTAGTTGCCAGTACTCTTCGGTCTTTTTTTTTTTTTTTAAAGAGATTGCATGAGGCCCTTAAACTGTAAAATGTTCAGCAACCAAGATACATCACGCTCACTTTTAAGTGTACTTTTGGCATGGACTGTCGGCTTAGACTTGATTTCTTATACAAAAAGATGAAGAAAAACTTTCTTGGAAAAATAGATAAGAGGGATAAAAAGTCAAGTTTATTTTAAAAAATACTTAAGAAAATGAAAGGACAATGACATCTATGTTGTTCTTCTGTTTCAGTTTGTGTCTGCTACCTCCCTTCCCCCGCTTTCTTGGAAAAAATCTGACAATCTTAATGCAGTGAAGCGTAATGAAGTGGAAAGCACATAGCCTTATCAATAAGTGGATTCAAAATATATTTAACCTCCTTAAAATTCATAATACAGAAATTTTTAGAAGGCAGGTAATATTTATTAAGTACCTTTGGTGTGTCTGGCTATCATGCTAGGTGGTTTGTGTATTTTAAATCATTTAATCCTTATAGCAACTTCGTGAAATGCGGGCTGTCCTCACTTTTTTTTAGTGTGAAAGTTGAGGCTCATTTGGAAGGTATGATATGACAAACTGAAATTATTATAAGAATTAGCCAAATATAGCAAGAAGACATTTTAGGTAGAGAGTTTTATTATGAAAGGAGTAGTACTTTCAAATTTGGAATTTCTTTGGTTGCTAGAATAACAAAAAGCCTTTTTTTTTTAATAATAAAAACAAGAAATCAGCAAAATAGTTTTTCACATTCCATTGATATCACCATTCAGTGACTTCCCCCCTTCCCCTGCCACCCAATATAGAAGAAATTATTACCCAACTGAAAAAACAAAACTTCAATTATTTAAATCAGTTTTGGTTTTGGTCTTCTATGCTTGAATCTAGTCAATGACAAGAATAAAAGGGACAAGAAAATGCAGAACCAGAAGTGAAAGCCAGAAGTTTTAAACCCTCTAAAATAACTTCCTTGGAAAGAAGATTAAAAGATGCCAGAGGGTATCTTTTTAGCTATGTGGTTGAAGTATGAGTACACAGACAGTTTTACAAATGTTCACTCTTTTAACTTTTTTATTTTAAAAAATAAATTATTTATTTAAGTATACTTTTACAACTTTTTAATCACCAAAAATTGGCCTTTACAAAAATAATGTTTAACTGCATGTATACCTTTTTTAGTATGTTTATAGTATTCAACATTAAGCTTTGTGATTAACAGTGTATCAAAGTTTATTGCTCAATAATAATAAAGTACAGTATTTAGTCTAATTTCACATTATAGCTATCATCATGTGTTTTACTGAAAGAATTATAACGTATTGGGAGTTAATGGTTTTTATCCTGTCATATTTTTATACCCTCTCAATATGCACAGTTCTTCAGTCATATTATTAAAAAAATCTGTCCCAACAGCTTTTGCAGAAGGCCTTTAAGAGTTGTGTGTGGTATGTGAGTGTGTCTGTCTTTCAATAGTTTTATTCTATTATTGAAGTTATTTTCTAAACGTAATTCACATTAGTTAAAAAAATGAGAGAGGTACAAACAAACCCATACTCCTCATAGCTTAAGTATAAAACATAGGTTTCATCGAAAGCTATAGGAAAATATGTTTATTACATTTTACTTTGCCAATTTTTCTTTGAATTTTGTAAAGATCAAGTGTGTTGAAATGCGATATGCTAGTATATATTTGGAATACAAACTGCTGCTGCTGCTGCTGCTAAGTCGCTTCAGTTGTGTCCGACTCTGTGCGACCCCATAGACGGCAGCCCACCAGGCTCTGCCATCCCTGGGATTCTCCAGGCAAGAACACTGGAGTGGGTTGCCATTTCCTTCTCCAATGCATGAAAGTGAAAAGTGAAAGTGAAGTTGCTCAGTCGTGTCCGACTCTAGCGACCCCATGGACTGCAGCCTACCAGGCTTCTCTGTCCATGCGATTTTCCAGTCAAGAGTACTGGAGTGGGGAATACAAACTGGACCTCGCCTCATCTCTTTTTTTGCATATACTAAGAGTGAGAATTTCAAGTGTGATATGTCTGGTTTCATCCTCACAGATCTAGCTTCAGGCATGATTGGCAGCAGTTTGAAAAGAATGATGAGTGGGCCTTTCTTCCCTTTATCCTGGTGTTTTCAACTGGAAAAAAATAAACCAGCATTCTTGTTACTAATAGCTCAAAACACTGAAGAAGAGTATTGTAGTCTTCTCAGGTTATTTTGGAAGTTATATGTGAAGCTTCTTTCATTTCAGTTTGTTCTTATTCTAAGGATTATCCAGTTCTCCCCAGAAATGCTTACGAGATGGATTGCTATGAATATTAAGGATAGAAAAGGCAGAGTAGAGAATACTGGCAAGAAATTTCTGGAAAAAAAATTTTCTTAAGGATATTTTGACCCTGATCTTTATTGGGGTGAAATTCCAAGTGAATAATTATTATTGTTGGTCAAAAAATCATCCATCTGGATAATGATGAAAACTGAAAGTTAGTCAAATGTTATTTTTCTGTGGTTTTGCTTTCTTTTCCTATTGTTGGTTGTATTGGAAGGGACCTTTAGTGGGTCATCCGATTATGCAGGGTCAAGATTAGCTTTGCCTGGCTTCAGTCATGTTATCTTTTCTAACCAAAGTGGCCTATGATATTGAGATTCTTCATGGGAAAAAACTGAGCAATTCTTGATCTTTATCTGTGCATCAGTTTTAAGTGGTGATATGTTTTTTGAAGATGGAGGCTGTGGCTTTGAACGAATGAACTGCTGTTATTTCAGGAGGTATGCTACCGTGAACATGGGACAGTGTTTTCATAGGGGAGGTGATATGGGAAAACCGTAGTAATGAGGTAAGGGATTGTACAGAACCTAAAGGAACAATACCTATTCTGTTTTGTTGTTGCAGTGGGAGAACTAGGGCATTTGTATATCTTACCAATTATATGTAGATATAAAGTTAACAGCAGGAACAAAGCAGTTTTGAAATAGTAATTTTGATGTCTACCCCTTATTAAGTATATTTGCAGTACAGTTGAGCAACAGAATAAACTTCAAATAAAATTCCAAAATAAGGAATTGTTGACTTTTAATTTGTCATGTGTGTCATGTGGGTATGAAGGTCACAACTGGGGAACAAGTTTTGGGAAAAGATACTGTGAAAATGAGCTGTTTGTGGTTTCACGACCTAACCATTTACTATTTCCCGCTTACTTTCCTTTGAGAATCATAGATGTGTATGTGTGTGGATATGCATCTTTATCTGATAGTTCTCCCTTATCCTGCCAAAGGAAAATTTTAACGTCTAAGAAGTAAGAGGTTATTTTTCTGTTATGTGCTCTACATCTTACAGTAAATTAAGCTCTGAATTTTTTTCCATTGGCAACAAAAATGAAGGTGATATACCTTCCTTTTACTTATGCTTGAATTTTAAATGTTCTTGAGTTTTTTATATGATGATACCACAATGTACACAAAGAAAGAAGCAAGCATCTGTTTATAATTTTTCCATATAAACCTTTTTTGAAAAAGAAAAAAACTTAAAACTTTCCGTAAGAAAATCTTTTCAATAATTGCTGTTTAATTTTATTTACATTTTTATCCTTTCTCCTTAATTTTAATCATAATTTAAAAAACTAATAAAAAGTATAAATGTAAAGAATTCAAAAAGTTTAGGATGAAAAATTTATCTAATTCATCTGGCTTTTTCCTGTGTTTTCTACTGAAATTTCTTAAAGTTCCTTCCTTTTAACTGCGCTTTAAATTAAACCTGAGGAAGGCATTTAATTAACTTTTTCCTTGGACCCCAAACCAGAGCTTTGACTCTTATTGGTATATATACTCCTATCTGAACACAGATCTTTGAATATGGTGTTTGTGTTCTGAAAATGATTCCCTCTCAGTAATGATCTAAAATGGATGGTATCAATCTCATATTCTCCTAAGGTGTTCTGCACCTAACCTTTGACAGGGATGGTTATGTTATGTATGTCCAGTTTGCGCTGTACCCACTCTGTCTTGGATATGCTTCTAAGTGGGCGCAGTTTTTGCTTTTCTTTTCAGTGTTCATTCTACGTAATTACTGAAATGAAAGCTTGTGTGGGAAAGAAGTCCTTGTTTCCTGTCTTTGTTGGTCCTTGTGGGTTCCTAATCTCCTAAGAGCCTTGGGATGTAGATCTGTACATCACAACTAGGGGTGGGTAGTTTTTATGGCGAGGAAGAGGGGAAAAGATAGTATTGAAGCAATTCCTGTCTAGGTCTGCAGAGTGCAGATTGCATTTCTCTTTCAGTGGTGTTAGGTTTATGGCCCTTTTTTTGGAAAGTGCTGTTAAGTGTTTGGAGACCTTTATCTTCCTCTGTTTTGTTGTAGCAGATGGAGTTGTCCTCTGGTGGTTTTGCTAGGTATGATAAATGTTGTGCTAAAACTACTTGGTGGAAGTTTGATCTGGAAAGATTACTATTTGTTTCAGTTTCCTGCAGAAAATGGAATCTGAGTATTCACACTGTTGAACGCCAAGCCCGTCCGCAGATCAACAGTAATAATACATGCTTCTCTTTGATGCTTGTGACTTTTCCACCCTCCCTTAAAAAAGAAGGGTTAGGAATAAAAGCTAGAAATGATGATCAGTTTTGTCTGAAGTAAAGTAAGTGGTAAAAATAGTCAAACCTTTCTTCTCAGAGCCTATAGGAAGAGGTGGCTGTATAATGTAGGATTGTCCCTATTTTATAAAAGAAGAATGAATGCAAAGCAGTTGTGCCTTTCTCTTGTGTTCACAGAAAAGTTATTCACAAGATAGTGTTGAAGTCTTTTATAGCATAGCTAGCCTTAGTTTTATTGTTAAAAAGACTTCCTTGTGCATGTTTCTAATATTCTAAGAGGCATTTCCCTCTTCAGCCACAACTTTTTTTAGTTTAATTTTGATTAATACAACTAGTAGTGTTTTTAGATAATTGTGTAGTTCTAGCTTTTATGCATATCTGATCTATAATTTATCTACACTGGAAGATACTGGCTACCGGACCTGGCTGCTGAATTGAAATAAATTTTCATTGACTGAATCCTCCTTATAAACACACTTGTTACTAAAAATGCATAGGAGATTATAACCAAATGACCTGACATTTGAAGACAGTTTCACTGCTGAGGGTCCGAGTTATATCCCTGGTCAGAGGACTAAGATCCCTCAAGCAGTAGAGCACGGCCAAAAAAAAAAGAAAAGAAAAAGTGAAGATAGTTTATTTCTTTCTTGGATGATTCTCAAGATTGGCTATGATCAAAACTAGGAGTAAAGTTGAAGCTTCTCCTGAGTCTGTGGGGGCAATTTGCAAATTATTATTATCCTCACATTTCAGTTATTTGCATTAATACTACCTTATATTGATAAAGTTAAAAATAGATTGTAGTTTTTAATCCGAGACTCCCTCTTCCAGCTCTTTTACCTTTTATGTTCTACCTCGTAAATATTCATAGCTTCAGTAGTCAGGAATAGCATAGCAAAGCATAATAATAAGAGTATCCACAGTCTTATTAAGTCCTTCTTTTTACTGGTGTTGGGGGAAAGAAGCAGAATACTGGGTGGTTTCAGTGGTATCTGGAGTTCACACAAGTCTTTAACTGTGGTTACTGCTTCTGAAGTGGAGGATGCAGAAGGGACCTCCCACCGTGATATACCTGTTGGAAGATTATTGACTCACAGCATCATATTTTTCCTTTTTCTGAGGTTGCTAAGAGACTCAGAGCTAACATACCCAGTAGTAATCATTATTTTCCCCAGCATGCTCTTCCACATGGTTTCCATTCTCATTTGTAGCTTTAACTTAACACATACTTATTTAGACCCTACTATCTGCTGCTAAGCACTGGTAAAATAGTGGTGAACACGAGAGACCTGTTTTCCCTATTCTTAGTGCTTAATATCTGTGTGTTTGTGTCATCTTACCAACTATCTCAAATCTTTTTTGGGAGTAAGGATATGAGTCATAAATACGGACTCACAAAGACATGAGTTTTCTTATCACTTCTGTCTCTTTAAAATCTTCCTCTGTGTACTTTTATTCCTGCCTTGTTTTCTATTTTTTACTTATTTTTCATCAGTTTTTTAAAACAAAATGACTCCCATTTCTTCCTGAAGCTTCTGTATATCATAACTGAAGACTGCATCTTAATATTTAAAAAATATTTTACTGCATGTATATGCATATGTACACTTGTTAAAAAACAAAATGGGATTTTTTTGCAATTTTTTAAGTTTTATGTAATTACTCTTTTAATATGTAATAGATTTATTTTACATTTTAGTTACTACAAAGTATTCTATTATGTGGACAGATTTCTGTTATTGCAAAAAAGTTACTCTGAATATTCTTGAACATAGGTCTTTTCATGTATATGCAAATTTATCAGAAATTCTAAGAAACGGAATTGCTGGGTCAAAGAGTGTGTCTTTTCAGTTTTGCTAGACACTGCCAGTCTTTTCACCAAAGGTGTACTTCCACCGACAATGTAGGAAAAGTATTTATTCACATTCTTGCCAACAATATCTTTACATTTCCTTTTTAATCTGATAGTTTAAAATACCATACTGTGGTTTTTATCTTTTTTTTAAGTTATGAGTTTGATCATTTTAGGAATGTTCATTGACCTTTTGTTTTTCTTTTTTCCAGTGATTCCTTCTTCCTGTTCTTTAGGCATGTTTTTATTGGCTTCATTCCTTCAGCAGATATCTGTTGAGTACTTAGAGGGTACTGGGCACTGTGCTAGGCATTGATCTCTTCTAATTGATATGTATGAATGTCAAATGCTCATTCATTTATTCAGCAAATATTTACTGACCATCTACCATGTTTTAAATACTAAGTCTGGGAATACATAATTGAGAAAACACACAAACACATATATACACACTCTTAGAGAGGCTATATTTTTAATGAGTGTGAGTATGTGGGGGGAAATATGTTGTTGTTTTAGTCACTGAGTTGTGTCCGAATCTTTTGTGACTTCATGGACTATATAGCCCACCAGGCTGTCCTACCATGGGATTTCCCAGGCGAGAATACTGGAGTGGGTTGCCATTTCCTTCTCCAAGGGGTCTTCCCGACCCAGGGATCGAACCCACGACTCCTGCATTGGCAGGCTAATTCTTTACTGTTGAGTCACCAAGGAAGCCCATAGGGAGATACATATTTTGCAAATATCTTTTGCCAGTTTGTCCTTTCTTTATTCATTTTGTATATGGTACTTTTTGAAATACAGAAGTTTTGAATTTATATGTAATTGATTTTGTCAATCTTACCTATGGCTTCTGAGTTTTATGCCCCATTTCTTTTTCTTTTTTGTTTGCCACACTCCTTGTGGGTTCTTAGTTCCCTGACCAGGGATTGAACCCGGGCCCTCAGCAGGGAAAGTCCTGCTAACTCCTGGACTGCCAGGAAATTCCCTATGTCCTTTTTAAAAAGGCCTTTCCTCTCCAAGATTATAAAAATTTTTTAAACAATTATACATTTTTCTTTTAGTTATTCTATGATTTAATTTTTTAAAAATTTAAATCTTTGATTCATTTAGAATTGTGGGGGAGAGAATAAGTATAGAGATGGAGATTATGTTTTTTTTTGTTGTTGTTAATTCACTTAATGAAAATCCATCTTTTCCCATTAATTTCAAATACTCTATCTTGAGCTCTGTGTACTCTTCTATTGATACTTTATTGTTGAGTCTTTCCTATGTAGGCCCTTTTAACTTTCTGTTGCTTTATTTTCCTATCTAGAAGGTTAGTCTTTCACTGGTCTTTTTTCCCTTTCAGAATTGTCCAGACTACTTTGGCCTATTGATTGTTTCGTATAGACACGAGTGGCATTTTATCATGTTCCTCCCAAAACATTCTGTTATTATTTTGATTGGGATTGCACTGAGTTTATGGATGAATTTATAAAGAAATTGATATAGTTACAAAGCTCTTGAAGAGTAAGATTTACACATTATTGGTTTCTTCTTTTATGTCTCTTATTAGGATTTTAAAGTTTTCTTTTTGTACACTAAATATTTCTTGTGCAGTTTATTTCAAAAAGTCTTTTTTTATCTTTGTTATTTTTGTCGGCAAATATGGAGCCCTTTCTTTTTGTATATTTCTAACTTGTTAATAAATATGACAAATATTGATTTCTATATGTTAATTTGAGTTCCACCTCCTTTTTGAGTTCTCTTACTGTTTCATCAAGGTTTTCAGTTGGTTCTTCTGGGTTTTCCACTTCTAAAATAATAATTCTGCTTCTTTTCCAAGTTTCAGCTCTCTTTATTTCTTTCATAACAAATGACACTGGTTGATACTTCCAGAACAGTTTTGAAAAGCAAAGTGTGGTAACAGGCACCCTTGTCATGTCTCCGACATTAATGAGAAGGCTTTTTTGGATTTGATGGTAAATAGAGTGGTAGCTTTTGGTTTGAGGGAGATTGAAAAAAAATTGTTAAGAAAGTATTCCATTACTTTTATTTTAATGGGTGCTTTCATTATTCATTCCCTCAGATGTTTATTACATTTCTAGTATGGATCAGACACTTAACTTTGGCACTGGGAAGTGAGCAGTCATAACCAGTACAGTTCCTGCCCTCATGAAATTTATAATCTAGTTGAGGGGAGACAGATGTTGGTCATCGAATCACAGAAAGTGGTACAGTATTCTTACTAGTATGGTACATTGGAGATACACTGGGCTTGTAGAAGTATATAAATAGGGAGATTTTCTTGTTGGAGGAAGTAGCTTCTGATTTGTGGTCTTTGATAAGGGAATGAAGTAACTCTGCACAGGGGAAGAAGACTCCAAGCTGAGGGTGGGTACATTTGCAGGGAAGCACCATGTTGGACAGTGTTGGAGAGGGGTCAGGGGTTAACAATCAAGACCTTTTCAGTGGTGCTCCTTATTTTGTTCTCTATGCTAAGGAGAATGGAAAGCCTTTGAAAGTTTTAAGCAGGGAGGGAGCATGATTGGATTTGGATTTCTAAAGGATCACATAGTTATAGTGTGGAAAATATTAATATTTTAGAGGCAGGGTGAGGGTCAAAACTGGGAGACTAATTGGGAGGCTATTGCAATAGGCCAAACACAGGGGGATGGTACTTTGAGCTAGAGTTGTGGCTGTGGAGTTAGAGAAAATGGCAACCTAATTGATTGTTTATTTGGTTGTTTTCCTAAAAGTATCTTATATTTAGGCATTACAAAGAGTCAGTGTATAAAATTCACCAAGAATAACTCAGAGGATTGGGGGAAGCCAAGTGGAGGTGCAGCTTTTGAATAAAAAAAATTGTTTGTCCCAGGAGTTGGTTTTAATTGTTTCTATCTCTGTCCTCTAGTTCTTTCCATCTTTACTCTTTTTGTTTCCTGATCTGAAAATCCAGTCTCTTTTCATCAGATTTCTGTCCATTCTTCTTAAGCATTTTTTATCCAGCAAATTTTATTGAGCACCTTCTCTGTGTTGTGTTTTCTTCTGGGTGCCTGGAAAAGAGATGACTGGGCCCTCAAAGTCATCGTAATGTAATAGATGAGGCAGATGTATATTCATAAAACAACATACTGTACTAAATGTAACATACAAAACATGCAAAATAGAGTTATTGATCCTTTTGGGAGCATCTCGTGGTTGGTTTTTTAGAATAAGGGAGGTCTAAATTACATTTTAAAGGATAAACAGAAATCTGCCAGGGGGAGAACAGGCAAAGGGAATGTAGCATGTGGAAGGACACTGAAACTTGAAACAGCACAATGTTTCTTCTGAAATTTGGCAGTTTGACATTTCTGAATTTTGGTGTTGCTGGTTGTAAACGGAGGGGAAAGTGGCAGAAGATGAAATGGGCCAAATTGGCAAGACGTTCACCATGAAGTTTCTTCCAGAATCACTGCATTCAGAAAAGCATTTGTGTTTGGGGAGTAAACAATGTTTTGTTTTTAAAAGCTTATGACTTCGTTTAAAAAGTCTTATTATCTAGACTAACAAGTTATTAGACTGGGTTTCAAGAAAGCAGATAACATTTTGTAGAAAATGCCATCTTTGAAATTGTCTTACACTATGTAACCTATAAATGCTTGCAGATAGTAAAACTAAATAGTGAAAGTGCCTATGTTGTTCACTGGAGGCAGTTAGAACTTCAGTGGCTCAGTGATATCTGAGTGAGCTGAGAGGGCTCAGGTCCTCACCAGACTTATACTTTCAGGGAGAGACTTAAGGTTTGTGAAGAATCTTAAATGATAATTTTGATGGTACTCAGTTAATCAAATTTGTGTAGTGCTTCCACTCATAAAAGATGAAAGCAAAGCTTATTTTTAAAAAAATTAACCTTAAGTAAGACCATTTGATACCAAAATATGATAGTGTTATCATTTAAGTCACTTACGAAAGGAAAACTACGGCAGTTCTCTTGCAGTATTAGCACTTTTCCTGAGCTGTTTTCTTCTCCTGTTAACCATTTCTCTGTTGCTTGAGAGAGCTATTCAAGTGCTGATACCAGCAGAGTGCCTCAGGGAAAAGCTGGAAATATAATTTCACTTAACTGTTGCTGCTATGTTTTCTAAGTGTGATAAGAAGGTACTTTTCTAATTCTAGGTGCTAGTATTACGCCCAGACTTTGAAGAAATTGATATTGGTAGTTTACAGAATTAAGTGAGATCCTTATCTGGGACTATGAAGGAATTAAGAGATACTTTGAGAATGCTCTGCAGCTGAGGTGTAGATAGAGGTAAAGCTCTAAAGGGATCAGATGGGTGGTAGTTAAGTAATAGCAGATGTTCCTTTTAAAATCTGCAAACCAGAAGTCTGTTATGGTTTTTGCTGACTTGGTTCTGTAGGAAACCTTTGATTTGTGCCTTATACTTCTGAAAGAATCAAGAAGAAACTATTCAGATGATTGGACACCAGTATTTTTGCTTTGTAGACGGTTTTACATACAAAGGAAATTCTAATTTACTGTAGGCTAGCACCAGAATATTTAATTAAGTATGAAAGAGAGTTGGGCATAGTGAAAAGGACCATTATGTTAGGAATCTGAAGACAGGTTTGAGTTGCTTTGTTTCCAGCACCTGTGGTGTCGCTTTGGGAAAATTACTTGACTTCTGTGAGCCTTGGCTTTTCTGGGTGTGTATAAAAGTGGTGAGAGTACATATATGCTATTTTGAAGTTTAAGTGAAATATTGTATGAAATGAAAACCATATTAATTGGTTCATAAAAGCATTGAATTTCCAGAGTGAGCATATGCCATTTTATGTCTGTGCTTCTTGTGAAATAAAATAATGATCAAGAACAGGGTAAAGCAATAAAAATAGAGAATATAGTATGCTTTCATTTTTAAATTTGTTAAATGCTTTTATTTTTTGGCTGTGCCACGCAACTTGTGGAATTAGTTCTCGACTAGGAATTAAACCCGGAGCCCTCGGCAGTGAAGGTGAGAAGTCCTAACCAGTGGACCACCAGGGAATTCCCTATAATTTGCTTTTAGAGTGTTGATTCTTCAGATGTCATTAAGGAAATGTTAGTAATTTCTAGAAGCAAAACTAGAGAATTGTAAGTTAAATCATCTTATCAGATAACAAGATGATTTTGAGATATATTTTAAAGTACTGTATCTTTTATTTTATATATTTAAAATACTTATATACTGATGTAAAAATACTGTACAACTGATATTAAAAATACTATATATATATATGTATATATATATAGTTACCAAAATCTCTTGCCTTGCATTTATCCTGGACCATCTTCCCTTATTTCCTTACTTACTTAGAAAATGAAGCAAAACAAACCAACAAAAAAACACCCTTCCTCCCTTGTCTTTAGCTTTAAACCTGAAGTGCATTTTAAATGTCGTTTGTGCCTGGCCAGCAGTCTCTTCATTCTTTCAGTTTTGCAGTCAATAGTGAATTGTTTTCAGAGTAAAGATCCTAAACATTCCTGTGCTAGAAACATTCCTTGGGGACCGAGGTCCAAATATCATTCTGCCACTCTGCAATATCTGTTTTAGCTAAATTTCTATTGGTATTTGTATCATTGCATGATTCATAAACAGACATTTACTTAGACCCTCTCCCTCCTGAACTGCCATACTCAGACCATGGAATCCGCTAGTTTGGAAGTATGACTACCTGATATGCTCATCTCTCTCTGTTACCCTCTCACTTGTTTAAAATGCCCGATTTTATAATAATGTTACTTGGGTGAGACTTTGAACTATAGCTTTAGCCTGGTGGGAATCTTTTCTCAGGTATTGAAAGGATTAGAAATAGTTAAATGCTCTTGAATGCTCACACCCCAAATGATTCTCAGATTGTTGGTTGGTTAAAAAGGTATTAAAAGAGAAAGAAACCAAATTGAAAGGGGAGATGAAAAGGGTGCAGGCAGAGGAGGGGGAGGGTGTGCACGTTTGGGGGGTGCCTGGCTGGGGAGGGTTGTGGAGGGGGGAACGTAGACAAGGCAGTGAGCCCTCCACATGAACTGTACCTGATGAAATTTGTCACTTCTTTCCTTTTCATTTAAAAATGACTATTAGCCAAAGTACCACTGCAGCATTTTTCCTAATAATTTTTTTTTGGCCCAGTATAACTTCTTATACTAGATTTTCCTTTAGGTCATTAAGATTTAAATTTCATATTTCTAGTAGTAAAATCATCCTTGTCAAGTGTAGGGAGGCTGTAGCTTTAACACCACTTCATGTCTGATTAAAAGGTTCCCTTTTGTAATTAATTTTCCTCTGAGTTCTTTGTGGAGCACAGTAGCCCACTGCAGAGAGGTTAGAATACTGTGGACTTTGGCTGTTCAGCTTTAATGATACAAGGGAATAGCAAAGCAAGAATAAATGAGGTACTTTTTGGTGAGCACAAAATGTGAACTGCCTGTCAGTGTGAGCTTGGTTCTAGGAGCAGTTAGCCAGCAGTAATAGGGCACACTTGAGTAATTGAATTTGCATAACAAGGCTTGCCGAAGAGATCTGACAGGCACAGAGATTTGTCTAGCTAGCGAGCTCCAGATGGACATGACCGCGCAGCAGCTGGGCGGCACGTTGCTCAGCATGGACAGCACCGCCCAGACTGGCAGCTGGACCCTGGCGACTGCAGGGCTGTGGCAGGCCAGCTGGTGGCTTCTGACAGCCCGTGGCCCGGTTGGAGAGCCTTTTCATAATGGCCTGTCAGGGTATGGGACCTGCAGGGACTGGCAGGAGAATATCACAAGTCACCAGTGAGGGTTGTTAAGCTGAAGAAATCTGTCCTAGGGAAGTAGAGGTGGTCACCATTGCAGCCCCAAAGCAAATGCCTTCCAGAGCCATTCCCCTCCTTTTCGAAGAGGACAGGCTTTCTTTCTTTCTTTTTTTTTAAAAACACATTTGCTCCAGGCTGCGGTCATTCTGAATTATGTCATATTCTTAAAACCTTGAAACCAAGTTGGCCACCTTCCTGAGAGCACATGTTGACTGTCAGTTGAGATGAAAGAGAACATTGTTTTTTATGTCTTTGCATACTTGCCCCTCTGTCTTTGCATACTTGCCACCAGGGCATATTTGTTGGGGGGGAGGGGGAATAGGTGATAGTTTAATGATCTATCTAGGATTTATTGCTTATAAGAAAAAGCGATATATTTTAAGAATAAGCTGCAGAGAAAATGAGTGAACTGGTATGAGGTCAGTTTGTTCAGGCCACTTCTTTCCTGTGTCCAGGTGAGCTGCATTTATGTAGAAGAATTATATAACCACCTGTCTTCTTAGATTAGAATGAACATAGAGGAAGGCCAGCTCAGTGCTTGCTATTAATAAAGTTTACATCTGTAGTTTTAAATTGAGATTTTTGCCATCTATAACACTTTCACTCTAAAAAATCATATAACTAGACAATACAATTTTTTTTTTAAGGGCAGGAAAACTCAGAAGCATTTTTCAGTAAAATGAGAAATTTGCTGTTATAAGCCCCAGGCTCTTGTACTTTCAATACAACCAAATTCTGATGAAACAACACAATTCATACTGGAGCACCTTGGGCTTTATGGTAGTAAAAACAGTTCAAAAGGTTACTGTTTTAACCTTCAAATAAGCAAAGATACAAAAGTCTGTTTTCAGCCAAGACAGAGGAAATATGAAGCCTCATTGATTGCTGCTGGAGATGGAAATTATTATAACCAATTCAGAGAGCAATTTGGCTGGATGCATCAAAAGCTTAAAAAAATTATGTAAAATAATTTATCTAGTAATTCTAAGAATGTATCCCCACACATTCAGAATATATATAAAGATTTACCTTTTAGAATGTACATTTAGTGTTGTTCAGAACACTGTTTCTCAGTGTGTTATCCATGGACCCTGGGGGTGGCCATGAGGTCAGTATTATTTCATACTAATACTAATAATATTGATTTAATACTAATACAGTGCAAAAGGAATTGTGGGTAAAAGCGCTGGCCCCCAGCATGAATCAAGGCACTGGCATTGTGTTCTTCATTGCCACCTGCATGCAGTTTTACTTAAGAATGGCCTTGAAGCAATACAAATTAAGTCTTGATCTTTGAATACATTTTTTTTAACAACTGTGTGATAAAATGAAAAGCATGCATAAACACTTTCTGCTACAATAGATTGTTTTGAGGAAAAGTTCGTTTGTGATTGAGTTGGCAGATGAACTATCTGCTTTTCCATGGAATATCGTTTTTATTTAAAAGAATGAATGATAAGACATTTTACAGAAAAAGGACAGAGTGAGCCTGTTACTTCAAATATTTGTTGCCAATAATAATATTGGACCTTTCAAGCAAACATAAGAATTTTAGAAAACCTGATTCTACAAGCCTGACAGCTTTTTAACACTAAAGACTATTATGAAGAGGTTTGTGGTGCTGTTAAAGAGTGTGAATTTCTAATATTGTATATTGGTAATTTGAAAGATATGCGTAACTTATGGAACCCTTATTTTCCAAGAGATTATTATATAATGCTACAGAACTATCCTGAGTAAGAGATGCATTCAAAGTATAAAGTAGATAGATTTTAATATAACAGACTGAAAAAAGTTCATTGGTAACAATTTTAGATTCCACCCTGCAGCTGGCCTTTAATAAACTACCAGTTTTCAAAGTTTTGGTTTAATATCGAAGAAAAGTATCTACAGTTATCTGAAAAGATTCTTGAAACACTCCTCCCTTTTTCAATTTCATACCCATGTGAAGCCAGCTTTTCTTTATATATATCAACCAAAACAACATATATTTGCTTCTGCACTCAATCTGGTATGAAAATCCAGCTGCTTTCTAATCAGCTAGATTTAAAGAGATTTGAGAAACTGTAAAACTGTGCTACTATTCTCACTAAATTTTTTTTTGCTTTAGGAAGTCTTATTATTTTTCATAAAAATGTTAATATTATGTAATGGGTTTATTGTTTTTAAGTGAATTAATAAATAATCTTACATTTTCTCAATTTTAATTTCTAATGTAGTAAGTACCAGTTGATATAATCCACCTAAGCTAAAGGTCCTCAATAATACTTAAGACCAGAAAGTTTAAGAACCACTGGTTTAAAATAATGATTACTTGGAAATAGCACAGATGTTCAATAGGAGGAAGTTGATTAGATTGCATAATATGCATCAAAATGTTAAATATTTGACATGAAAAAATTTTACAGTATTTTGTTAGGTAAGAAAAGCAGGCTATAAGATAATATATACAATATTCCATTTTTGTAAAAAAAATCATGTGTATATCAAATGTATTCTATAACACTCAGATATGAAGCAGTTTTCATTGGGAAAGAAGGCAGAAAAAGTTCTAAAAAAGTTGTAAGAATGTTAAAGTGTATCATGAGATACTGTTTCTTCCTGGCTTTTGATGAAAACATCTTGTTCTTTTCTAACCAGCTTACCTAACCTGAATATTTTCCCCTTATTTTAAAAATAAGGACAATAGCTACCTCTTAGGCTAGTTGATGGCACCCTACTTCAGTACCCTTGCCTGGAAAATCCCATGGACGGAGGAGCCTGGTGGGCTGCAGTCCATGGGGTCACGAAGAGTCAAACACAACTGAGCGACTTCACTTTCGCTTTTCACTTTCACGCATTGGAGAAGGAAATGGCAACCCACTCCAGTGTTCTTGCCTGGAGAATCCCAGAGACGGTGGAGCCTGGTGGGCTGTCATCTATGGGGTCACACAGAGTTGAACACGACTGAAGCAACTTAGCAGCAGCAGGCTAGTTGAAAGAATTAAGTGAGGTAATAGTACCTGGCATATGATAGTTGTCCCATATATATACTTCCCTCTAATATAACATTTCTCTCTATTCTAAAATTCTGTATGGTAGCAGTGTGTCCATGACATTCAGTGGCTAGTAAAATATTCCTTTGAAGTCAAAATAACTATCCTTTGAAAACAAGAGCATTTCAGGTGACTATCATCTTCTGTGAAAAAAATTTGGACTAATAGCTGTAATACAAAAAGTAAACAGCACCATACTCATGCTTTTTGGTAAAGATGGGTATGGGAAACAAGTATTTAATGAGCTGCAGATACCTAAGTTCCCAGCCAGGTACTTTTGTAAAATAGCTGGATGCTTTACAGACATTATTACATTTAATCCTCACAACAGCCCTCATTTTACTGAGGCAGAAATGGTCAAACAGAGATGTTACAGAACATGTCTTTAGTCATTTGTGAGGGGAGTAAATTCAAACCCATGTCTGGCTGACCGTGAGGTTTATACTTTGAACCCTATAATATACTGCCTCTGATAAAAGAGAAGTGAATACAAGCAGATGAATACAAGGAACAAGCCAGCCCTGCTCCTCACTTTGGGAGATTCTGAGGTAGGGGAAAACCTGGATTCAGGTTGATAAACTTCATGATCTCTGAGTCTCATTCCCCAGTGTTAAAATAACATATAAAACACAGTGTCTGATACGTCATAATCATTGAGTAAATGGAAGTGAGTTATTATAACTACATGGCCAAGCCAAAAGTTTGGGTTCCTGACTATAAAATATGAAAAGAAAAAATATCACTGTATGTTTATAATCCCTTATTTGAAACTCTAGGAACCATATGAGTTTTATTTTAAATTTTTTAGAAAAACAATACCATACACTTACCATATATTATGTAACATCCCTAACAAGGTCCAGGGCCACCCTTAGTAATCAAATACATTAATTATTTCTGCAGTGAAACATGTGATATTCACACTAAGCATAATAAATGCTATTAATATAAAAGGTAAAGACTGAATATGTAAATAACCTTATGTCAGTTCAGGTGAAGTTTTGCTGTCAAATGAGTGAAGAAAATAACCTTTTGCTTTTAGAAGTTTTGTAGAACAGAGTTCTAGGGATGGGATTGTGGATTCAGAAAGCATACAATATAATGTTTCAAGAGAATAAAGAAGCCTAGATTTCTTTACCAATTGAGGAACAGATAGTCAGATGATTGTTGTGTTCAAAAGAGACTCTACATATTAAGTCAAAAACAGTAAGTCCTTTTTGCTCCTAATCTCAAATACTAACTATATCCAAGGAGAAAAAAAACACGCATCTCCTCTCATATAAATTTACTTCATGTTAAATGTTGGGGACAGAATCAAGTCCCATATTTCATCTGAACGATCTGCCTTTATCAAAGAAACCACAAAAAACTAAATCTATTTGCCTTGGTCTCTTCTTCCCAGATGTCTTCTTGTAATAGAATCTCTTTCTTTCTCTCTGTTTTTTCAGTGAGAGGGGAAGATTGATATTCTGGGTCTTGGTCTTCAAATACTGAAAGTGCAAGTTGCTCAGTTGTGTCCAACTCTTTGCAACCCCATGCACTATACAGTCCATGGAATTCCCCAGGCCAGAATACCGAAGTAGCAGTTCCCTTCTTCAGGAGATCTTCCCAACCCATGGGTCGAACCCAGGTCTCCCGCATTGCAGGCAGATTCTTTACTAGCTGAGCCACCAGGAAGCCTTTCAAATACTGAAAAATTTGCAAATACTAAATTCTCTTGAACTGTGAAAGAGACTAACATTATAGGTTATGTTTGGTCATTCAAGTGGTATTCAAGAAAATTGCCTTTTGTAAAAGAAAAAGAATTGAATAATTTTAAAACAAGGGAATTTCAAATG
Source organism: Bubalus bubalis (assembly GCF_019923935.1). Lineage (NCBI taxonomy): Eukaryota > Metazoa > Chordata > Mammalia > Artiodactyla > Bovidae > Bubalus > Bubalus bubalis. The sequence continues at coordinate 68,142,791 of NC_059164.1, forward strand.
TTGAGAAGATAAGCAGTATAGTTACTGGCTGTGCCCGATGGAGTCAGAACTGAGGGAGAATCATAAAACAGCCTATTCTTTATCCCTATCCTCCTCCAGTCCTCACTTTTCTTAGTTTATATTCTGTGGTACATGATTAAACATCCCTCTGTTGAATTTATTCCATCCCTGTTCTGCCCTTCATTTGCCCTTGAGGAGCTGAACATGCTTGGAGTAAATGGATGCCCTAGTTTCACTTGTAAATTATCACTAATCTCAAGTGGGCCCTTAAGACGGACAGTTTTTCATTTGCTTAATTCATTCACGCTTTTCATCACCTAAATAATTCTTTCATACCTTCTCTAGGACCCTTCCCCAGTGTCATCTAATGAGCTTCCTTCTTAACTTTCACTGAGGAAATAGCAGTTGTCAAAGAACTTCCACGTGATCCCAGCACTGCCTCTACTAACCTCCATGCTACTTGATGCTTGCGCTCTGCCTTCCCTCCTGTCACAGTGGATGAGCCCTCAGGGCTTTGTTGAAAGTTAACTTCTGTACTTCTGCCCTGATTTCTACCCCTCTTGCTTTCTCCCCAAGTAAATCAGAATCCCTAGGAGCTGTTCTTTGCAGTTGGGGTTGAGAACTACTCTTATTAGAATATAAGCTCCATGAGAGCAGATATTTGTTCTGTTTTGTTTAGTATTTGTAACAGTACCTAACACATAGTAGACATGCATCCACCTATCCATTGTGTTGAATGGATAGATGAGTGAATGAATAAATTTTTCTAGAACAAAAAAAGATATAAACTAAGTTCTGAAAAGGACAAAACATACACACCTAATAAATAGGCTTTCCCTGTGCTTTATAATTAGAAGTTCAGATCTGTTCACCAAAAAATATTGGTTGAGTGAGGTTTCTAATGAGTTCCTACAGATATGCTCATTTGAAATTTTTTTCCTAGAATTTGTTTTTTGCAGGTAATTCTAGTTACTTGGATATTTTTTGGTTACTGAGAGCTGAGGTTTTTCTAATATCTGAGTGCTCAAGCCTTTTCATGTGGATTTCTTGGTGGCAGTTTCACAAATGAGTGGATCTATTTAAATACAAACCCCTGTTCCTTTTTACCCAGTACTGCTGCTCAGAAGACCTAGCTTAGAGCTCCATCACGTTTTCTCTTAAGGAGACAGATTCTATTATGACCATAATCTAATTGATTGCATTTCTTTTTTCTTTTTTTTAAGCAAAAAAAAAAAAAAAAAAAAAAAATCAGTTTAATTGTGGTTAAAAAAAATCTAATTAATAAAAGTTGATAATAGCTTCATTCATTAATTAATGTACCCACCCAGCATTTATTGAACACCTACTGTGGACAAAACACTAATCCAGGCACTGGAGACCTTCTAGATGAGAGAAACAGTAAGGATAAACCTTCAAGTGTAATTTAAATGATATAAAATTACATTAAGGTAAATGTTATAAAAAGAAATTAGATTGTGACAGAGATCTTCATTCAGTTAAAAATGAAGATGTATTCTGTATTGGCTTTGAGTGTAATTGATTGCATTTCTTTCCTTAAAGTGAGAATAAAAGTGTTTATTTTCATGATACCTCTGTTTGATGAAAAGTCATAGGAAAAAGCCACATATATTTTAATTTGGCTCTGTTTCTCTTTTCTGTAAATCCTAATTTATAGAAATGTGGCTATTCAGACTCCTGTGCGTTTTGACAATGTACATGAACAATGTACATGTGTGTGGGAAGTAAGCACTAGGGATGAGGGTGGGATGGTTAGATAGCATCATGGACTCAATGGACGTTAATTTGAGCAAACTCTAGGAGATAGTCGAGGACAGAAGAACCTGACATGCTACAGACCATGAAGAGAGTCAAGTGTGTCTGAGCAACTGAACAACAGCGTAGCAAAGCGTTGTGGATTTTCATGAACTGTAACTCAGTAGCATAGCGCTATGTAATAATACAGTCCTGAGCGCTGCTTCCTTACCGATGTCAATCAAATAATATTAGGATAATGATACTCGCTTCTTTTTTTGGCAGTTGAATTTTTATTTGTAAAACAACCTTAAAATGAAACTCACTTAATTTTTATATGTATGCCCTGGTAGATAGTCTAGAACAAATACCGTTGGTGTGGTTAGTCATTTACTTGGGAAGCTGTTGCCAGGGTGGACTCAGAGCTACCAGGGACAGAAAGCACATATGTAAAGCTGATTGTAACAGTGGAGATACAAAGTAACTCAGCAATATAATAGTGTAAATTAATGAAGGATTGCTCCATTTGTAGAAATTTGATGCAGATGTTACAGGAAAGTATCTTTTGTAAATCAAGGTACAAGTATTTATCTCTGTTGGTCTTTAGGTCAGAATTTTCCCTCTGTTACCTCCTGCCTTTGTAAAAGACAGTAAAAGTAGAATTTGTGAAACATTTCTAAATAATGAGTATACAAAGACACCATTTATAGGTGGTTCAGTGCTATTATTCTATTTTTTTTATTTTATTGGAGTATAGTTGATTTACAATTTTGTGTTTTATTTTTAATTTCAATTTGTAGGTTCTTCCCTTGAGACTTTGTTCTTTTTTCTCTATTTTTAAATTTAAATTTATATTTAAAAATTTTAACACTGTTGTGTTGGTTTCTGCCAACAGCACAAGTCAGACATATTTATACATACATCCCTTCCCTACCCTCATCCCATCCCTCCTACTCTTTTTGGCTGAAGCATTTACTTCTATCTGAAAACTATTAGCATAAATCTCCTGAGAACCAAGACATCCTCCTGTATAACTTCAAGACTGCTGTCACATCCAGGAAATTTAACATTAATTCAGTATCATCTAATGTATAATCCATATTCAGGTTTTCTCAGTTACTCCCCAAATAACTGGGCTTTTCCTTTTCCTGTGATCCGCATTCTGATAAAGGTTCATATATTACGTTTGGTTGTCATGTTTCATCAGCCTTCCAAATTTTTCCTTTAAAAAATCTTTCATGATGTCATTTTTAGAGTCCAGATCAAGTTATCTTACGGAATTTTTCTCATTCTGAATTTGTTTCCTTATTGATATAAGGTTAAACCTTTTTGGTTACCATACAGAGCTTGATTTGAAAAAAAAAAGTTGGCATTCACTTATAGAGAATCTTGATTTTTTGCCTTTCTCAGATGCTTTCCTTAGAGTCTCAACCAGGTATAAAGAAGTAGTAGTTGAATTTGTTTGTTTGTTTGTTGTAGATATTGAAAACCTGACATATTGTAATGAAGAAAAAAAAATTTTAAGCAAAACTCAGCTGTCCAATTTATGATCTAATGAGCCTTTCCAAAACCTGATGGTAGGGTGTTTGCCCCATAGAAATCGTAAAAGAACAGCATTAAATATTCTTCTGAAATTCAAAGCTTTCAAATTTACATCCCATCAAAAATTCACATTGTGTAAAACAGAAACAGGCTGAATTGCAGGTGGATTACTGAAATAAAATCAAGAAAGTGAGTATTTTGTACCAGCTCTCTTGAACCTTATGCTCATGGGAGGAAATAGGCATTCCAATATCTGTATCTTTAGATTATTCTGAGCTTATCTCTGGTTTAATTTAGGAACTTGTGTATAAGTAGTAAGAGTTTAACAGTCAACTTTAAAACCAAAATGACATCTTACTGTAGCCCTGGTGTATAATGCTGTCTAAGAAAATAAAGCAAATATTTAAAATAACATATATTGAACTTATAAAATCAGGTATTTCCAAAACAATAGTTCCAATAGTTGTAACAAATGTTGATATTTAAGTATTGTCTTCAGAACTCTTTTTTTTTCAGAACTCTTCCTTTTTCAGAACTCTTGACAACTTTCACTTAGTAAAATTTGCATACCAGATTTTCTAAAAATACTGTTTTCATCTAAAGATTTGTTTTCTGTAAGTGCATACTAAAGAACAGTAGATGCTAATAACAGGAGTAAATTCCCCCCCCCACCCCCGCTTTTTTTTTATTGAGGTCAGCAGTGTTTAGATTAATCAGGTTGACATTTCTTGCTGGTGGGTCATGAACTGTTGATAATAGCATTAAATGGTGATACGCTTGTTGCAGAGGTACAACTCATTATCCAGCTACTGTATTAAATCATCATGGTACCCCCACATCCATGTGTTCTGTAGAAATAGAAGATGAGGAAGTATATATTTCTTTTGTTTGCATCTTAAATTTATTGGAGGCTTAATCACGTTCTCTATGGAAGCTGCAGCAATGCCACTATTTTAGAGGACTAAAAGGCTCTGACTGATTTGGGGAAATAAAGGGGTGTAGAATTTTGTAAATAACACACCCAAAGTTTCTTTTCATATTGTGAACCTTTCTGAAAACTTGTTTGAAGAGTGAGTATACCTGGGTAGCAAGTAATAAAAGCAAATGTTTACAAACTTTTAATTTGGATTTAATTTTAAATTATAGGCATATGAATATTTTTAAAAGATATATTCATTTTAAGGGAGAGATGGCACTTGGAAAGCTTAGTTATGGACTATGGGAGTAGATTTCTTGAGAAGTGTCATTGTTATGAAAAACCTCTTTTAAGAAAAGGGCTAGATTTTTAAGTAGCTGCTAGTCAGCTGCCTTTTAAGATAAACTTCAGTAGTTTAGTATTCAGTGACTCCGAAGTTACTAGTCTCTTTGAATTTTAAATTCAAATGTTTTATACATATAATATGCACATTAATATACTCATGTCCCATGTGTATATAGGCAGTGAATAGTAGCATGACTCTTGTATTAATGTTGACTTAGTTTCTGATTGGATAGTATAGAATGAATGAATTCAGTTTCCAGATATTAATAAAACACCACAAACACCCAGCACAACGGTCTTATAGATAGGTGCTCAGTAATAATTTAATAATGAGTGTGTGTCACTTGTGCAGAAACTGAACTTTTTTAACACTTTGTATTTGTGACACAGAATGTATCTTAAGGAGGGATGGTAACAAATATTTCCTTTTATGGGAAAAAAGAATATTAACATTTTCAGAGTAACAGCCTTATTTAGAATAAATAGGTTCTTGCTGACTCAAAGAGAAACATAGCATTAGAAAATTACAGGCCACTAGAGGTCACTGTTTAGTAATCAACTTTTAATGAACCAGAACAGTCAGGAAAGCCAATAAATTACAGTGTGGGTTTTTCTAATTATGAATTCATATTTAATCCTTCAATGCCAAGTTAACTGTGGCAGTGGTTCTATGTATTTTGCATATGTGGTTATGCTAATATACTATTATATTTCTCAGATGCTGGTCCTCCATCATTAGAGAAGTATTGCCAAAGGCTTTGTTATCTAGTCTTAATTACTAATTACGAGATGTAATTAACTTTGTTACCACCTTCACCCCTTTCATGGAACAGAAAGTTCTTTTGAAAGGAAAGTTTCACTGTGAATGAAAATTACATTTATGGTATCACAGGTCATAATCATATCACAGGTGTAATGGTTCTGATCCAGTCCACCCTCTGCCTGTCTGAAATCTTCATGCTTCATTCTTGGTTTCTCTTGATCCCATCTCTGTTCTCTGCTCTGTCTAACCTGGTTTCTTTCCTCCCTTCTTTGGTCTACTTTATGTGAATCAGCTGCTTGATTAACTCAGTGACTGTTTACTCTCCAGCTTTCCAGCCTTGAGTAAGTGAGGAGTAGAATTTGACTCTTAACTGCATATGTTAAAGGAATCCCAGGGTGGGTGACTGGGACCCAGCAAACCTGCAAAGGGAAAACCACATGCAAGTGAGCAAGTGTGCTCTGCTGCCACCACTGCTGCTCCAAGCAGATGTCTCTCCTCAACCTGTCCAGCCCAGAATCCATTCAGGAAAAGGCAAATTTCCTTGCTCATGTGATGTAAATTTGTTTTCTTCCTTAGAGACTAGGCTGGTTGCCCAGGAGGAGGCCTCTTAATCATGGGGAGAAAACCGGAACACGTGCAGATGTGTTTTCTATTCTTGAAAACAATTTTGTGCATTCTGCCCAGAAACAGGTACATCAGTCCTTTGCTACTCAGACTTCCTCTGCTTCATGTTGCCTTTACTTCCCCTGCTGCTAGGCAGCTGCTGGGTGCTCGGTATCCATGGGGGATTGGTCCCAGGACCCCCTGCAAATATCAAACTCCTCGTGCTCAAGTCTCTTATATAAAAGGCATAGGACAGTCGGCCCTCTGTACCTGAGGTTCGGCATTCACAGGTAGGAGTGCCACCTGTTCACTCAGAGTTCTCAGGGTTGCTTCAGTCTACGCAATGCACATACCTGATATATTGTTCACCCAGACCAGCCCAGTCTTGTCAACGTGCCATTCAAGGCTCTCCACAGTCTGGAGCAAGCTAACTATTCTACTCTTGTTTCTTATTACTTCTCTTCACATGCCTTAACTTCTAGCCAAACTGAACCATTCATGATTTCTTAATTGTGTCTTTTATTTACTCAAGTTTCTATTTCTTGTTTATGCTTTCCTTTGCTACAGTTTTCATCTCTTCCTCATTTCCTATCTGTCAGACAGTAAGCCCAGCATAGGTGCTACCTTCTGTGATATTCTCCTTCAGTAGTGCTGAGCCTTCCTTTGAACCGCCATAGCAGGTAGGACACTTACCATCCCACCTTGCACTGTAATGGCTTGTGTACCTGTGTTTTTGCCTCGACTCAATATTGCCTACACTCAGTATAGAGTCATTGAATAAAATTCTTGGCAAATAAATCAGAAGTCCTAAAATACAAACAGTTGTTTGGTACAAATAGCTCTTTATTATATCACTTAATAGAAAGGGAAATGGAAATGTATTTTATACTTTGAAATGATTCTCCTCATATTTGCATAGCTCTATCTTGAAGAGATTGAGAGTTTAGTTAAAAAATAACCTTTTGCTTAAACAGCTACAATTTTTTGTGGTTTTATAAAAATTTATAAAAGTAAGAGGATATATACATTTTGAACTTGAACCAGCTCTTTTCAATTAGTCTTTCCAGTGGCTGAATACATATATAAATTCCATATTATTAGAGGAATAAAGAATGCACTTTATTATGATAGAAGCTAACTTGCAGAGTGTTTGTTTATAACAAGGTAAAATAAAGTATTACCTGTTTGAATTTGGAATATACCTTTCCTTGGAAACAACATTTTCTAGTATATTCAGGTCCTTTTTTCTATCAAATGTAGTCAACACAGGATATTCCTAAATTATGATAAGTATCATGTTTCTGTGGGAAATGATTTCAGAGATTCAGCTTGGAATGCCATGCCAGCCAGGATGCCAGCCCTTTTTATTCTTTAAGAAAATCAACTTACTGCTTAAGCCTTCCTCCTCTTTCTAGGCTGTGGGCTCTAAATTTTCCTGTGGGGTTCACTTACTCTTCTAAAATTTCAAGTAGCTCATCTCTGAAATGTTTTCCTAATTCTGTATTTCCATCACAGTTTTTTTACTTTCTGGACCTGCATTTTTATTAATTTAAGTCCTTAAGTTAAACTCTTTTTTCTAAGTCAGGCTCATCTTTGCTATAAAACAAGTTCTTCCTCTTGATTTCTATTTATAGTGTGCTGCAGTTTCAAAATTTTTAAATTTTAGGTTTAGACTCTGAGAACAGCACTGTCCAATAGAAATATAATGCAAGTCATATGGATAATTTAAAACTTCCTAGTAGTCACATTTAAAAAGTATTTTAAAATACAGGAACAGAATTTAATAATATTTCATTTAGGCCAGAATATCTAAAATATTAACATTTTTTAAACATGTAATCAATGTAAAAATTACTGATGTATTTTTACATCCTTTTTTTCCGTACTAAGTCTTCAAAATCTGGTGTTCATTTTACACCTAAAGTACATTAAGAAAACGATCTTGTTTTAAATTGTTTAAAAAAAAATAAAGTGCCTATCACTAAATTTAATGAAGGTAAAAAAATTATACACTGAAAACTGTTGACACATTAATGAAAAAAGTTGTGTATGTGTTAGTCACTCAGTTGTGTTCGACTCTTTGTGACCCCATGGACTGTAACCCACTAGGCTCCTCTGTCCATGGAGTTCTCCAGGCAAGAATTCTGGAGTGGGTAGCTATCTTCTTCTCCAGGGGATCTTCCTGACCCAGGGATCAAACCTGGGTCTCCTACATTGGCAGCAGACACTTCACCGTCTGAGCCACCAGGAAAGCCCAGAAGTTGAAGACGATCCAAATAATTGGAACAATATTCTATGTTGTTCATGGATTGGAATAATTAATATTGTTAAAAATGTCCATATTACCCAAAGCAATCTATAGATTCAGTTCCAGTCAAAATTCCAATAGTATTTTCCATAGAAGCAAAACAATCTTAAAATTTGATGCTGTGGCTGAAACTCCAAAACTTTGGCTACCAGATATGAAGAGCCAATTCATTGGAAAAGACTGTAATGCTGGGAAAGATTGAAGGTAAGAGGAGAAGGGGATAAGAGGATGAGATGGTTGGATGGCATCACCAACTCAGTGGACATGAGTTTGAGCAAGCTCTGGGAGATTGTGAAGGACAGGGAAGCCTGGCATGCTGCAGTCCATGGGGCTGCAAAGAGTCAAGACATGACTGAGCGACTGAACAGCAGCAAAATTTATATGGGACCACAGAAGACCTCCAGTAGCCACAGTAATCTTGAGTGGAACAAAGCTGGAAGCATCACACTCCCTGATTTCAAACTATTACAAAGCTGTGGTAGTCAAAACTGTATGGTATTGCCATAAAAGCAGACCTACAGATCAATGGAGTAGAATAGAGGGCAGAGAAATAAACCCATGCATACATGGTCAATTAATATATGACAGAGGAGGCAAGAATATAAAATGGGGAAAAGATAGTCTCTTAAATAAATGATGTTGAGACAGTCACATGCCTAAAAATGAAACTAGACTACTATCAACACCATAGACAAAAATTAACTCAAAATGGATTAAACATTTGAATGTAAGAACTGAAACCATAAAAGCCCTAGAAGAAAACATAGGCAGTAAGCTCCTTGACATCAGTCTTAGTGATTTTTTTTTTTTTTAGAGGATCTGATTCCAAAAGCAAGGCAATAAAAGTAAAAACAAGTAAGTAGGACTACATCAAACTAAAAAGTTTCTGCACAGCAAAGGAAGTCATCAGCGAAATGAAAAGGCAGTGAGATGGGCATGGAAAAAGTAACCCATTACAATGCAGACTTGTAGTTGCTGTAACAGTTGTATAAGCAAGGTCCATGATGAGATGATGTTATAGTTTGGATTATATGTATTTATCAGATTGAATAAGTTCAAAGTCAGTTACTTTCCTGAGCTGATGAGTGTTACCAGGTATTTTATAGTTGGGTGAAGGTATTTTAAGAAAAAGAGATAGTTTTGAAGGTTTGGAACTGCAAAAGGGCATATTTAAGGACTATTAAGTGAGAGTCAGTTTCTGGAGTTTTAATTGTTTCAAATTGAGCTGCTTATTATTTTCTGAACAGATTCGTACTTTTATACCTTTATGTATTTGCTTTTGTAGTTCACTTCTAGAATTTCTCTCTTTGCCCCAAATCTTTCCCTGTTAGCATATCCTAGTCTTAATCATCTTTCATGGCCCATATTGAACTGATCTTTTTAGTGAAGATTCTCCTACTCTCTTTTCCTAGTTTTATTCCATAAATGAATGTGACATTTCCTTCTTTTGAATTTTGAACATTTTGGCTTTTCTTTTTTTTTGTTTGTTTTTGTTTTGTTTTTCCATTTTGGCTTTTCTTATGGCAGTTGTCTTTGTATTAAGATTAATTTTATAATGGAGTAATCCTTGTTCTGGATCACAAAAATTAACTTGAGCAAGAATTGGGTCTTAATTATTTTTTTATACTCTGAAGAACCAAGAGTGAATTCCTTCTATGTAGGAAATATTCTGTAAGTATTTGATTTATGTGTAGTAAATATATTTTATGAAATGTAAACCAAATAAAAACACAAAGTAATCTAGAGACTACCAAAACCTAATGTTTTCTTTTAGATTACTTTCATGAAAAATATTCATAAATTTGATTGGCTGCTATACCTGGATAAAATTTCTGGATTTCACTTGTAAAAGTAGATGCCATAAAAGCAACATTCTGTTCTAAATTTTTAGTGTAACACAGGTGCTAATGGTAAAGATAAAACCTTTTTTATTATCATAAAAGAATTAAAGATATCTCAGCATAAAAATAACATGGAAATCAATCATGCCTTTGACATTTAAGGACATGTTCTGTTTTCTTTTTTTACATATCTATCTGCTTCTTCTGGCAGTATAGTGAATTAGATATGTTAAAGTAAGACACCTAGGTGCAGGATAAATTACAACAAACATACTTTTAAATGCATTTCAGATACTTCAAAAAACAAGAGAAATCCTCAGTGACCAAATAATTTAATAATACAGGCGTATCTCTGATATATTGCTGGTTCAGTTCCAGAACAGTGCAATAAAGTGAGTCACATGAATTGTTTGGTTTTCCAGTGCATATAAAAGTTATGTTTATAGTATATTGTAGTCTGTTAAGTGAGCAATAGCATTATGTCTAAAGAATAATGTGCATACCTTAATTAAAAAATACTTTATTGCTAAAAAAGTGCTAACCATCATCTGACAACATAGGGTTGCCAAAAACCTTCAATTTGTTAAAAAAAAAAAAAAATCTGCACTGAGAAGTGCAATAAGCAAAGCGCAATAAAACAGGATATGCCTGTAACCTGAAGGCAGAGTAATAAATCTAGAAGCTTTGGCTGCCCCAGAGGCAAATGTTGATTTCAGGAACCAGGAGCTTTAGGGATTAATACCGATGAACGAAGAATCGAAGCGTAATGGGAAGCCAGGCCTTGTGCTCACACCAGTTGGGAAAGCTGACCCCTGCCTCGTATTCCCCTACTTCCTAAAAGCCAAATTACCCAGAAGCCGTATCCTCTGGAAAAAGGGTGGTCTGTAGATAATATCCCGGCTGATAAAGTAGATTAAAGACTACTGGAAAAACCGCACACTCTATGGTGGTAACCGTGAAATTCCAGATGTTCAAGCTGGATTTAGAAAAGGCAGAGGAACCAGAGATCAAATTGCCAACATCCGCTGGATCATCAAAAAAGCAAGAGAGCTCCAGAAAAACATCTACTTCTGCTTTATTGACTACACCAAAGCCTTTGACTTTGTGGATCACAACAAACTGTGGAAAATTCTTCAAGAGATGGAAATACCAGACCACCTGACCTGCCTCCTCAGAAATCTGTATGGAGGTTAAGAAGCAACAGTTAGAACTGGATATGAAACAACAGACTGGTTCCAAATCGGAAAAAGAGTACCTCAAGGCTGTATATTGTCACCCTGCTTATTATTTAACTTATATGCAGAGCACATCATGAGAAATGAATGAACTTGGCGGGATGAAGCACAAGCTGGAATCAAGATTGCCAGGAGAAATATCAATAACCTCATATGTGCAGATGACACCACTCTTATGGCAGAAAGTGAAGAACTAAAGAGCCTCTTGATAAAAGTGAAAAAGGAGAGTGAAAAAACTGGCTTAAAACCCAATATTCAGAAAAATAAGATCATGGCATCTCGTCCCATCATTTCATGGCAAATAGATGGGGAAGCAATGGAACAGTGAGAGACTTTATTTTTTTTGGCTCCAAAATCACTGCAGATGGCGACTGCAGCCTTGAAATTAAAAGACGCTTGTTCCTTGGAAGAAAAACTGTGACCAACCTAGACAGCATTTTAAAAAGTAGACACATTACTTTGCCAACAAAGGTCCAACTAGTCAAAGCTATGGTTTTTCTAGTAGTCATGTATGGATATGAGAGTTGGACCATAAAGAAGGCTATGCACCTATAAATTGATGCTTTTGAACTGTGGTATTGGAGAAGACTCTTGAGAGTCCCTGGACTGCAAGGAGATCCAACCAGTCAATCCTAAAGGAAATCAGTCCTGAATATTCATTGGAAGGACTGATGCTGAAGCTGAAACTCCAATACTTTGGCTACCTGACACAAAGAACTGACTCACTGGAAAAGACCCTGATGCTGGGAAAGATTGAAGGCAGGAGGAGAAGGGGACAACAGAGGATGAGATGGTTGGATGGCATCACCAACTCAATGGACATGGGTTTGAGTAAGCTCTTGGAGTTGGGATGGACCGGGAAGCCTGGCATGCTGCAGCCCATGGGGTTGCAAAGAGTTGGACATGATTGAACGACTGAACTGAACTGACAGTTGGCATAATATATCAGCCTCGCTCTCCCCGCCAAATCTTTGTAACAGTAGGTCTGATCTCAGGTATAGTGTTCAAATTTAAGCAACTAACCCAGCTGGGGAAACACTCAAACAGTAAGTTCGGTTTCTGAGTTGGTAAGGCTGGTAGGGCTTGTCAGCCACAGAAAGAATGAAAATCCTCTCTGGAGAAAATCACCTTCAGTCTAGACCTCTTGGAATTCACAAATATTCAGCTTAGTAAATACGAGCTGACAAAAAATATATATATCTAAAACATAAGGCAAGTTTCCAGCACAAGAATTAACAGGAACAAACAAATCCCTAAAGCTCTTGGTCCTGAAGAGCTAGAGATACTAAAACCCCCCAAACAGAATATATATAATTACTATATATAAAACATTTTAAAATGACAAACATAGAATTAAAAATAAATGAACTAAGAACGAGAGAGTATCAAGAAGGATCAACCACTCAAATTTGGAAAAAAATATTGAAATTTACAAGTTAATAGATGAGTTAAAGAGCATTTGGAAGGGAGCTGAAGAGAGATTTAGTAAATAGGAAGAGAGATCTAAAGAAATCACCCAAATGTATTACAGAAAGACTTGGAGATGAAAAATAGGAAAGTTAAGAGGCATGACTACATGGATAGAAAAAGTCAAACGTGTCTGATTGGAATTCCCAGATGTAATGGGGGAAAATGGTCTAAATGATAATGTCTAAGAATTTCCAAGATTGACATAAATCCACAAAAAAACAGGAATCCGCCTAACACCCCTCCCTACCCTCAGATCTCCCAGCCTGGATTCAAAGACAGCTCAAATTCTGAAGCTATGCATGAGTACAAACAAAAAGAGTTCTGAGGGAAGGGTATTTTCTAGTCCAAGGAGCAGAAAGAAAGGCCCCATGAAACAGAGAGGAAGAATTCTTTATTTTTTTCCCTCCCAGCTCTGCCACGGGCAGGGCTTATTTAAAAGGTAAGTCTTACTTCTGAAACTGCAGTTCTCTTGTGGCAGCAGCAGGCATACAGATTCTTAAAGATCGTAGGAAGGAAATCCATCTCTCTGACCACAGAAACTGTGGTCCAAAGAGTGTGGGAAAATTCCCCTTGCTTTTTACTTTCTTTATTCTTCTGCTCCTGGTACCCAGAGACAGACCTAGTTGTACGAATTGCAGGATTTTGCAGCCGGAGGACCAGAATAGGAGGAGGATTGGTAGCGGGGATGGGGCTTCCCTGATGGCTCAAGTAATAAAAGAATCTTCTTGCCATTACTGGAGATGCAGGAGATGTGGGTTCGATCCCTGGGTTGGGAAGATCCTCTGGAGAAGGAAATAGCAACCCACTTCAATATTGCCTAGAAAATCCCATGGACAGAGGAGCCTGGCAGGCTACAGTCCATGGGGTTGCAAAGAGTCAGACCCGACTGAGCACCCATGCACATAGCCAGAGTACCAGAAGAGGGAGAAGATTGAAGTGGGGGTACTGGAGTGTCAGTGAGTGGGGGCTGACGGGAGTTCACAGATAGGAAGGGACTCAAGAAAAAGGGATCCCTTAGTGTTGTGTGCACTTTTGGGTCCATCCCAGAGCCACACAGCGTGGACCTCTCCCTAAACAGCATACCAAAAGCTTTAAGAACTTTACTATGGGATAGACTGGAGAAGGAAATGGCAACCCACTCCAGTACTCTTGCCTGGAGAATCCCATGGAGGGAGGAGCCTGGTAGGCTACAGTCCATGGGGTCGCAAAGAGTCAGACACGAATGAGCGACTCCACTTTTACTTTCACTTTCACTATGGGATAGACAGACTGGTCCCTGCTGATGCACACGCAATACAATTCAAATATCACCACTGAGACTTTAAAAACCGAACTGACATTGAAACCACAATGCACAAAAAGCAAATAGCAGTTTATAGCTCGACCCTTACCTGGTCAATTGTCTGGTAAAGCAAACAGACAAAAACCAAAATGCAATATTCTTCATAGAATTTGAGTAAGACCCAGAGTCTCATAGCATGTAATATTCCAAATGTCTGTGATACGCTGAAAAATTAACTTGACATAGAAAGAACCAGGAAAATCTGAAAAATTCTCAAGTGAAAAAGACTATCAAGATGCCAACTCTGAGATTACCCAGATATTTCATATCAAGCAATGACTTTAAAATAGCTATCATAACCATGTTCCAAGAAGTATAGAAATAGAAGCTATAAGAAAGAACCAAATTGAAATTTTATAACTGAAAAATACAATAACCAGAAATTTGGGAAAAAAAAAGAACCACAGAATGTATTTAAAAGCAGAGTGGATATGACAAAGTTAAGAGTCAGTGAATTTGAAGATAGAAATGACATGAATGCAAATTATTCATTCTGAACAACAGAGGATAAAAAGACTTTAAACAATGAACAGAGCTTCAGGATCCTATGAAATACCATCAAAAGGTGTATGTGCCATTGGTGTTCCCAAAGGAGATGAGACAGTGTGGTGCAAAAAAAAAAAAAAAAGAATGTTTGAAGGAAAACATGACTGAAAGTGCCACAAATTTGACAAAAGAAAATCTTATAAATCCAATAAGTTCAGCGAGCCTGAAACAGGATAAACTCAGAGAGATTAATGCCTAGATATATCATAAACAAACTGCCGAAACCAGAGAGAAAGAAAATTATCTTGAAAGCAGCCAGAGAAAAATGCATTACAGGGAACAGTGATATGAGTGACTTTAGAGAAACCATGAAGCCCAGAAGGCAGTGGAACAACACTGTTTTTTTTTTAGTGCTGAGACCAGAATTCTATATATGGCAAAATATCTTTCAGGAATGAAAGTGAAATAGAGACATTCTCAGCTAAAGGAAAACTAAGAGACTTTATCTTCACCAGACCTACTTAAAAAACATACATACTGCACCTAACAAAATAACCTTAAAAATTTATAAAGCAAAAAAGAAGACAACCATAGGGAGAAATTGATAACTGTCCACCATAATAGTGAGACATTTCAGTATACATCTTTTAAGCAATTGGTGAACAATTTTTTAAAATGCAATAATTTGAATAACACAATTAACAAGTTTGAACCTTATATCTAGAAATTGAAGAAATGTATTTCTTAAAACACATGGACAAAGTATTAAAAATTGACCACATATAAAGCAAGTCTATATAGCAAGTCTCCAACTCCAAAGAATTTATATCTATAGATTTCATTGTCTAACAACAATGTAATTTAATGAGATATGAATAGCAAAAATAATTTCTGTACATTTGAAATTTAAAACCACATTTCTAAAGAGTTCATATTCTTTACTCAAATCGTATGAGAGCAAAAGAATAGTACTCAACAATAAAGAAAAAAATATATTCAACTGGGATGCAGCTGAAGTAGGACTTCTAGAAGAAAGCAAATTCAAATTTTGAATAAATTCTGAAAGTATATTAAACGGAAACAAGGTGAGTATAGGAAAGAACTCCTAATTTTTTTTATTTTCAAAGCAAAAATAAAAACACATTTTGAAAAATGAAATGAGTTTAACAATAGCGGAAAACAACCCAATTTTAAAATGGGCCTAGGACTTGAGTTAAACATTTCTCCAGAGAAGGTATACAAATGGGCAATAAGCACATGAAAAGGTGTTCAACTTCACTAATTATTAGGGAAATGCAAATTAAAATCACAATGAGATACCATTTCACATTCATTATGATGGCTACCATGGAAAAAACAAAATGACAAATGTTAGTGGGAGATTGGGATTGACATCTACACACTACTGTATATAAAAATAGATAACTAATAAGGACCTACTGTGTAGCATAGAGAACTACTCAGTGGTCTGTGGTGACCTAAATGGGGAGGAAATCCGAGAAGGAAGGGATATGTGTATGCATATAGCAGATTCATTTTGCTGTAGAACAGAAACCAACACTACATTGTAAAGCAACTATATACTCCGAAAAACATTAATTTTTAAAAAATGAACCACAAACACAAGATGATTTTAGAAATCATATCACAGGGACTCCCCTGGTGGTATAGTAGTTGAAAATACACCTGCTGGTGCAGGGGATGCCAGTTTGATCCTGGTTGGGGAACTAAGATTCCCACATGCTGTGGGGCAACTGAGCCCGCAAGCTGCAACTGATCCTGTGGGCTTTGCACCACAACTAGAGAAAGCCTGCACATTGCCATGAAGGCCCAGAGCAACCAACGTGTGTGTGTGTGTGTGTGTGTGTGTGTGTGTGTGTGTATTGGACTTCCTTGGTGGTCCAGTGGCTAAGGCTCCAGGCTCCCAATTCAGGGGACCCAAGTTTGATCCCTTGTCAGGGTACCAGATCCACATGCCACAACTAAAGATTCCGCATGCTGCAACTAAGACCTGGCATAGCTAAATAAATAGTTTCTAAAAAATCATATCAAACTTTAAGTACTGATTGTTTAAAAAAGCCTGCTTTTGTGTGTTTAAAAAGTAAAGCTAAAAGTGGACAATAATAAGATTTGAGGTGTGCGTGTAGTGAGGGAATAGTATCCTCTACTACTTAATACTCATTAAGCCAGTGAGTATCCTCTGGCTTAATGCATGCTAAGGTTCAACACTATGTTTGAGAGGAGAATAGAAACACTGCAAACCTTTAGATATTATTGGAAAATGTTATAGTTAATTTTGTATATGTAAAATTTTTAAGGACTATCATTAGAAGAATAGAAAAGTGATTCATAGATTCCAAAGCCCACTGGTCAGGGAAAAGATATTAGAAAATGTTTATCAATCCAACAGGAGGCAAGAGAATAGGAAGAAAGTAATTTAAGGAAAAATGAAAGTAAACACAAACACTATGTTAGAAATAAATCTAATTGTAATACATATAAGCTAGCTAAGTTCATTTTTCTTGAGATTGTTATTTAAAACTTCAACTGTCTACTCCCTATGAGAGACATATCCAAACATCTTTTTTAAAAAGGGAAAAAGGAAAGAAAGAATTCCCTGGCTGTTCAGTGGTTAGGACTCCCAGCTTTCACTGCAGAGGGCCCTGGTTCAATCCCTGGTTGGGGGGAACTAAGATCCCATAGGCTGTGCAGTGCTTAGAAAGTAAGAAATCAAAGCTATGCAAAAAGATTAAACATAGGGCGAGAGAAAACACTGAGAAAACATTAACCAGAATAGAAATTTCAGATCAGAATTAACAAAAAATAGTAGCTGGATATAGAAAGTTAAAAAGAAATCAGATGATTAAAGTAGCATTTCCTGAAACAGCTTCTGAGAAAACTAATTCTGAGGAGGTTTCTTTTTTTGTATTCAAATAAATTTAAGAAATGATACATTTTTTTTGGTCACCCTTTTGGAACTATTCAGGGTGCATGTTTTCATATTAAAATAAGCCCTTAAATTCTTAGTTATCTGTTTAACTTTGTTTAAACCAGTATGTGTTTGACCATAAAGCCTTTAATTAGTTTAAGAGATGGGAGTCAGGGGGTAGAAAATTTATGGGATAACTCTCAAATTGAAAGAATGAGCTTCAAGAACCAGGGTTTTAGTGACTAGAATTGAGCAGCTTATGCTGCTGAAACACTCTTTATTTGTCTTTATTATCTGCTAGTTTCTGCTATGCTTTTTTGCTTGTCAGCCTCATAATCTTTTACTGCAGACACTGTCCATGTGAGCCTTCAGCAATCTTAACTTAGCAGCCTAGGACAGACTCTTGGTTTTGTTGAATTTCCTTGTCCCCATGGACTAGGTACTGTTTTCCTAAGGATGGGGTACCTTTATAGTCTATGAGCACAATCCTTTGGCCAGAGAGGGAGGATTTGTTAATAGAAGGAGAATGGGAAAGCTTACAGGGGCCAGAAACAAAACCATATCACTAAACATGCAATAACATCCTGTAGAAGTAGTGTTCTAAGGAAGTGGCCTTGAGAAATACTGCCAGGGATTTCTAGTGTATATGGGTAGTGTATACAGATAGTTGGAGAAGGAAATGGCAACCCACTCCAGTATTCTTGCCTAGGAAATCCCATGGACAAAGTCTGAGCCTGGTGGGCGATAGTCCGTAGGGTCGCAAAGAGTTGAACACGACTTAGCAACCGAGCACATATACAGATAGTAGTAATGTCTTAACTGCGAAAGGATGCACAGAAGAAAGAACCAGTTTGGGGTCTGTGTGAGAGGAAGGTTGGGAGGACAAAACATGCTGAGCTCATTGTGGTTTAGTCGCTCAGTCATGTCTGACTCTTTGTGACCCCATGGACTGCAGCATGCCCGGCTTCCCTGTCCTTCACCATCTCCCAGAGCTTGCTCAAACTCATGTCCATTGAGTTGGTGGTACCATCCAACCATCTCGTCCTCTGCTGTCCCCTCGTCCTGCCTTCAATCTTTCCTAGCATCAGGGTCTTTTCCAGTGAGTCGGCTCTTCGCCTCAGGTGGCCAACGTATTGGAGCTTTAGCTTCAGCATCAGTCCTTCCAATGAAGAACATTCAGGGTTGATTTCCTTTAGGATTGACTGGTTTGATCTCCTTGCAGTACAAGGGACTGTCAAGAATCTTCTCTGACACCACAGTTCAAAAGCATCAATTCTTCGGTGCTCAGCTTTCTTTATAGTCCAACTCTCACATTCATACATGACCACTGAAAAACCATAGCTTCGACTATACAGACTTTTGTTGGCAAAGTAATGTATCTGCTTTTTAATACACTGTCTAGGTTTGAAAGTGAAAGTTAAGTCGCTAAGTTGTGTCTGACTCTTTGCGACCCCATTGTAGCCCACCAGGCTCCTCCGTCCATGGGATTCTCCAGGCAAGAATACTGGAGTGGGTTGCCATTTCCAGCTGAGCTCATTAGACTGGACATTTTTCATTTGTGTTTTGGACTGGAAGATTTGGGGGCCCAAGGACTGTAACTCTGTCTTGAAGTTGCCTTGCCCCGTGCTGTGGATTTCAGTAGGAGTTCAGTAACGCTGAGAGGATATGTGAATTAACTGTGATTAATTTGTCATTTTCACAGATTAGTAAAATTGGAGATGAGATTCATTTTATAGAAGAGGGCACTAAAGCCCAAAGTGGTTGATTTGCCCAAAATAGCACTGTCCTGTCAGAACTGGAGCCTGAACATAGGTCTGGTGTGTCTTCCCAAGGCTGCTGTGTCCCCCTCGGCAGGCTGTCTCCTGCTGAGGAGACATGCCAGTATTGGTGGTCTCACCTCCTTCTGTCCGTTTGGGGTAAAGCCTTTTTCTGGTTTGTTCACCCAAAGGGGCTGCTCTTTTCTGGGTGCTTTTGCCCTGGAGGGTTTTTACAGTTCACACAAAGGCAGATTTAAAACCCTCTTCTTTTGGCCCAAATCTGGTTTCATAATTAGGCAAACCAGATAACCATCATTCTGCTTCCAAGTAGTATTATCCTGGGATTATTGCCTTCTGAATCTTGAAGGCATTTCGCTTTGCTTTATAGTCTCTCCTGTTCCGCGTACCTACCCTTCACTCAACCATGTCAAGACACTAGGTGCTATTTTTATGTGCGATAGCATGTATATACATGGCATGTATAACATACTGGGTTTTCCCCCCTACTCCCTTGTTTATAGTTTAAGTACCAGTCCACATGGATTTAAAATTATTTGCTTCTTTAGTTTAGCCTATGCTTTTAGTTGAACCAGTTCTTGATCCTAGTTTTTGTGCTTTGATTAGTCTCCTTTTTCATCTTAACTCCTGGGTGACCTCTTATCAGAATTTGTGCATTTTTCTTTGGGGAGGCAATTTGGCCTAGTGAAATGAGCATAATACTGCAAATTAGAGGACCCTAGTTTTACCCATTTGGCTCAACTATGTATGTTTACCTATTTCCTGTTAACTGTTATGTGTTTTTAAAATAGACATTGTAAGACTAGTATGACTTTCCTTAGTTTTCTCTGCATAACTGCAGTAATGATTTGTAAAACCCTCTACATAACTGCATTAATGATTTGTAAAACTTAGAGTTAATAGCATATCATTGAAACACTCGGTTCTTTTGCAGTATGTGAGAATATCAGAATTGTTGTTCTGACTAAATCGTGTCTGACTCTGACTCAGTGGACTGCAGCACGCCAGGCTTCTCTGTCCTTCACTGTCTTCTGGAGCCTGCTCAGATGTCCATTGAGTCAGTGATGTTATCTAACCATCTCATCCTCTGTCACCCGCTTCTCTTGCCCTCAATCTTTCCTAGCATCAGGGTCTTTTCCAATGAGTCGGCTCTTCGCATCAGGTGGCCAAGTATAGGAGCTTCATCTTCAGCAGCAGTCCTTCCAATGAATATTCAGGGTTGATTTCCTTTAGGATTGACTGGTCTGATCTCCTTGCAGTCTAAGGAACTCTCAAGAATCTCCTCCAGCACCATAATTTGAAAGCATCAGTTCTTTGGCGCTCAACCTTCTTGATGGTCCAACTCTCACAACCATACATGACTACTGGAAAAACCATAGCTTTGACTATATGAACCTTTGTCAGCAAAGTGATGTCTCTGCTTTTTAGTACACTGTCTAGGTTTGTCACGTCCAGTATGGTACTGGGGAAGAGCAGAGAAATAGCTCCAGAAAGAATGAAGAGGCTGGGCCAAAGCAGAAATGATGTTCAGTTGTGAATGTGACTAATGGTGAAAGTAATGTCCAGTGCTGTAAAGAACAATATCTCATAGGAACCTGGAAGGTTGGGTCCATGAATCAAGGTAAATTGGACGTGGTCAAGCGGGAGATGGCAAGAGTGAACATCGACATTTTAGGAATCAGTGAAATAAAATGGACGGGAATGGGCAAATTTAATTCTGATGACCATTATATCTACTACTGTGGGCAAGAACCCCTTAGAAGAAATGGAGTAGCCCTCACAATCAACAAAAGAGCATCAGAATACCACCAGTTAAAAATTGTTTTTCTTTGCTTTTTATTTTAATTAATTTACTGACTCGATGGACGTGAGTCTGAGTGAACTCCAGGAGTTGGTGATGGACAGGGAGGCCTGGCGTGCTGCGATTCATGGGGTCACAAAGAGTCGGACACAACTGAGCAACTGAACTGAACTGAATTTACTTATTTAGTATAATTTTAATTGTTGTAAATGCATATAACATTAAATTTACCATCTTAACCAAGTTTGTGTAAATTTCAGTAGTATCTGCAACCATCATTTTTTTTTTTGTTGTTCTCATTTGGGTGATCTTTGTTTATTTCCATAATACAGAATGAAGATTGCATGATCATTGATCTCCAGAACTCTTTTCATCTTGCAAAACTGAAGCTCCACACCCATTAAGCAGCAACTGCCTATTTCCCTCTTTCCCTCAGAAGCCCATCTCCTTCCTGTCAGTGTGAATTTGACTGCTCTGGGTACCTCATACAGCATTTGTGTTTTGGGGACTGGCTTATTTCACTTAGTGCAATGACCTAAACTTTCATTCATGTTGTAGCATGTGTTAGAATTTCTTTCCTTTTTTAAGCTGAACCATACTCCATTGCACGTCTGCACCGATTCTTATTTCCACCAACAGTGTTCAGGGGTTTTAATTTCTCACATTCTGACCATTGCTTGTTATAGTTCTGTTTTGTCTTAGAGTAGCCATCCAACTGGATGTGAGGTTTTCTTTGGTATTCTTACAGAGTAAATTCTGATTCAAATACACTGAGCTAGACCTGGGACTGACAAGTTGACTTCGTACTCAGCATCCTGAACAAAATAAAGTGGCTGGCTGTGAGTGTCGTCAGGAGGTAGTTTGTATTCAGGGGTGAGGAGGGAGAAGGCTGTCATCTATGATAGGATGATGTATATGGCTTATTCTTTACTTTCAGGGAAAAAAAAAAAGGTAGGGCAAGAAGCATTCCTTCCTGCCATGTTTCATTCTCATGAAACCAGGTGAAGAGTTCTCGTACCACTTACATGGTCAACATTCACTAGTTGCCTTGATGACATATTTGGTCTCACAGTATTCAGTAAAAGTTTTCTTCTGCAGGTTTTAGTACTTGACCACAAATATAATAATTTTTATTACTTCCTATAGTATTGTTTTTCTACTCAATAAGGAAATGGTAAATGGGATCTAAACCCTGTGTAAACAGCAGTATGTTCTTGATCATCATGCAGATACGATAATTACCCTTTCTTACTATGATGCTATGCAACATCGAAATGGTGCAAAAGGGTACTGAAAAACCAAAGGGCTGGGAAGCACTACAGAGTGGACTGAGACTGGCGCACACTCGGAAGTGCCACCTCTTCAACTGTGCATGCCCCCCAGTTCCAGAGGCCAGGGTCTCAAGGAGTTCCCAGTGGGTCCTGGAGACCGTAATTCCCAGTTAGCTGAGGGTGACTTATTAGCATGGCTTTCTCTTAATCTTTAGTTTCTATCCTGAGTTGGCTCTGATTTGCTGCCAGGTTATCACCTGGCCTTTAGCTTTTTCTTCCTTATTCTCTACTCTCCCTTCTCTGTCAGTCATTACTTCTTTTACCTTTCCCCAAAGTTAAAACAGAACTCAGGTGAACGATCAGTTCTCTAAAATAGAAGGTGGGTGAACATGCTTGTGTTACTTCTCAAGCAAACTGGAGGAAAAGGGAACCTCAGAGGTTTGTGAAATACAGCAGTGATTGGATCACTCAGAATTTGGCGTGTTAGCCTTGCTATACTTTGTGATTGTTAATGCTGAATGCAAGGAATGTGTAGAATGTATAGGGAAGAATCTGACTCCTATCACAGAAAACTGTTGCAAATTATGCTACTTCTAAAGAAAGCAAACAGAAGGACAAAGGCTACAAGCTGTTTAATACAAGATTTTTTATTTGGCTTTTAAAAGTGGTTTTTTTTGTTTGTTTGTTTGTTTTTTAAGCTGAAAGACACATTATCTGCAAGATGGAGTTTTGAAAATCACAATCTCTGAAGACATCATTAACTTTCTCCTTGGGCTCTCCTTGGGCTCCAGATACGTAGCTTTTAGGAGCCTAGAGTTTCATAGCAAATCCAACATTATGCACCATCTTGATCTGGGGTGACTGTCAGAGAATTGGTTTTTAAAGTGATTTTCAAAATAAAAGCAAACCATTTCATTCTCTGATTTACCCCCACCCTATAAAAATCCCCACTCTGTATGACGGCTTCTGTACTGCGTTGGTCCTGAAACCAGCCCAGCTCCATGCGGGATGTTCTGTTGCTCTTTCAGCATAAGCAGGTCTATTGTGATATTTATCTGAATTCAAACAAGGCTAATTAAAAGAGCTGCTGACAGTTGTTGTGATCTGACTTTGACTGCAGCTTGATGGTCATTATGGGTAAATAATGAACCAGGTCTGCAAATGTAGCAGCTGCCAACTTGGGATAGAAGAACTGCTATTGCTTCCAATTTAAGGATCTATCGACCGCTTCCCTTCTCCCTGCAGATCTTCTGCAGAAAACTAATGTTTTCTGCTGCCATGTATTGTGGTTTCAGCTGTTTCAGATAGAGCCTATAATTTCCTTCTTTAATATTTAACTTAGGACATTATTAGCTTTCAGAGTTAACAACTTTTCTGTTTTGAAGAAGTTCAGCTTTGTCCTTGTGTGTCTATAACTAGCTAACCAGCTGTAGTTTATTTATATGTGTTTAATTTGTATTATATAAGAAAGAGTCTGAAAGAGCAAGGTGCAGCTTTATGAAGATGTTTCAAAATCCTACGTAAATGGTTTTTACTTGTTCTTTAAAGAGAAACATGTCCCTTGCTTTTGTTTTCTTATCGATGGACACCTCCTGCCAAACCTGTTTCAGGTTTTGTTCACTGATTCAGTGACTTATGAAATATTTTGATACAAAGCTCCATTTATCAGTTCAGAGGAACTGCAGTGACTTACATTAAAATATGATACTGAATATATTGTCACTGTATCATGAACTTTTCCTTGTACTATTAGCATGTCAGAACAGGTGCATTAAAGGTAAGAGAGAAACACATTGTGTTCATAGATTGATATAGTCCCTTGAAGATTTCCCACACATAAAACAGGGTGTCTGGATTTGAAAGTCACAGTCTAGAATTTAACACCAGCTAGTACTTAACAACACATCCTAGCATTTGTTCACCTGCCATGGAGAAGGCTGTCTGCATTATGTAAAGGCTGAGGAGACACTGGTGCTTTGTGCATAATGCAGCAGAGCTTCAAGATCTTGCTGGGAGGAAATGATCCCAAACATGCCCCTGAAAGACAAGTCTTATTTTGAAAAATAATGATGAAAAATTGCTTATTTCTCCATGTATTTGTGTCTGTTTATTGCAGGAAGAACTAAACTTCATTTATCCAACTCCAGAATAGTGCTGTGAATGTTTCTGCTTTTCTGTTTCCAGCTTGGATAATGCCAGCAATAGTGTTAACAAGGGGTTATGTTATGCTGGCTTATGTTAAACCAGATCACCCCCTAACATGTGCAGAGCCATTCATCTGTGTCACCAAAACCCAAGAGGACATCTGACATGGGCTCTGAAACAGAAACAGTGATCACTTACAAATCAAACATGGCACGCTCTAAACTGATTGTGCACGGCAATCTTTTCTAGAAAGGACAACTAATTGAACATGATAAAGTGTAAAGTTAATTAACACCCTTAAATTTGTTGATTACTTTCACGGGATTATATTGTTCGTCGAGTAGCAGCTTTCTGTCCCAGCTGTCGCCTTTTTCAGCGAATGTCGCTGGTAAACAATAGAGACACCATAACAAGTCGTAAATGGTCCCTGTGACAGCAGCCCCTTGTGAGGCTGCATCTGTAGAAAATGATTAGAACAATTGCATTTTAAAGACGGCTCACATTGCAGCCCGAGTCCCATTGGCCCTCTTCTTGATCTCTTCTGATGGCAGACTGGTTAAAACATTTAAGTTCTTTTGAGTAAATTAAGTGATTTACTACATTTTGCTGTATATCAATGAGAATGCTTTGGTGGCAGGATTTTTACAGTATTGAAAGAGTACAAATCTAACTCGATTGTACTCTTTAGATTGCCATCTCTCCCTTCTCTGGTTTTTGAAGATTCTTTCTAATAGCCATTGGATTGAAAATGACCTCCTTATTTGTGACTTATAAATGGTTATTCTAAGTTGTCTATGCTTGCATAATAGTTTTTTTTATTATGAGCTGAACTCTTGGTTCAGCTTCTCATTAAGGCTAAATTCCATATTTCAGTTCTTTGCTGCTGTTAGGCCAAAGACTTTAACATGTTCAAATTGAGTAGATTTACTTTTTGTTATATTTAAATTTTTTGTAACACCAGCGTAGAAACTGTGTTCTGTATCTTTCCAATGTACTCTTTCATTTGAGTTTCAAATTTAAGTATGGCAAGTGTTTTTATATCACCATTTTCAGATGGAGCAACCAAGATTGAAAGGTGTTGTAAGTGGTCCAAGTGGTGTG
The DNA here is from genome assembly GCF_019923935.1 of Bubalus bubalis. Lineage (NCBI taxonomy): Eukaryota > Metazoa > Chordata > Mammalia > Artiodactyla > Bovidae > Bubalus > Bubalus bubalis. The sequence goes on from NC_059164.1 coordinate 68,168,416, forward strand.
ACCCTCACTCCAGGTCACTTAACCCAGATCACATGTTCATTTTTCAAGTCTTCATGATAGTATCTCCATACATGTGTACTTATGTGCATGCATATTTATTCAGCAATAAGTGAGAATGCCATTATCACATGTGGCTGCTGCTGCTGCTAAGTCGCTTCAGTCGTGTCCGACTCTGTGCTACCCCATGGACTGCAGCAGGCTCCACTGTCCCTGGGATTCTCCAGGCAAGAATACTGGACTGGGTTGCCATTTCCGTCTCCAATGCATGAAAGTGAAAAGTTAAAGTGAAGTCACTCAGTCGTGTCCGACTCTTTGTGACCCCATGGACTGCAGCCCACCAGGCTCCTCCACCCATGGGATTTTCCAGGCAAGAGTATTGGAGTGGGGTGCCATTGCCTTCTCTGATCACATGTGGAGAATCATGCTATTCCAAAGTAAAAACATTGTGTTATTTAATTAAGTTAGAAAACATTGTCTTAGTATTCTTGGTCATTTTATTAATCATTGATTTCTTCTCTGCTTACTTCCTAAAAAGCCAGGGATCATTTATCAGACACATGCTGGATGCTAAGATTCAAACATGATATTATGCCCATAATAATCTTATCAAGACCCCAGAAAAATCATTGATTAGTATAAGAGCTTTATCAGAGATATCACTAGGAATATCACAATAATAGAAAAAGTGGGTCCTGGTCATTCACTGCTTCTCAGAGTTAACCTGAGATGAATCTTTGTTTAAATGTTTATTTCATTTATTATTTATTTATTTGGCTGCAGCGGATCTTAGTTACAGCATGCGTTCCCTGACAAGGGATCGAACCCAGGTCCCCTGCATTGGGAGTGCAGAGTCTTCGCCAGTGGACCATCAAACAAGTACCCTGAGTCTAGAAAGATAAGCAGGAGTTAGTCAGGCAAAGAAGAAAGAGAAGGAAATTTCTTAAGAAGGAGCGCCCAGGAGAGGCATGGATGCATGAAAAGACATTGCACATGACAGCTGCTGAAAAGGGTTTCCAGTATGCATTGTATAGTGCATTTTGTTGCAGGGATAGGTGAGGAAACCAGAGAAGTTAGAGTTCATTAAAAAGAAAAAAAATCAGAAACCAGTTACAGAGAAAGAAGAGAAATAGAAAGTTATTGCTTCCTGTAACTAAAGAAGAGGGGGAAGATACAGTGAATTATGAAGTTCTCTTTTTTGCAGAAACATGAACATTTAAGTACTTCAGAAAAAAATAGCTTTTCCTTAATGGAAAAAGAAACTGTGAGACTATACAGAAATAGTAAGGAACAGTTATTAATGTCTCTAGCTACTGGTTATATTCATGTTGATACATGACTTGAGACTTAAGCCCGTTTTGGTTCTTCTGTCAAAAAAAAAAATGCCAAAGATTAGGATAAACATAAATTTTAGAATGAGGTTATTAATATTGACTTATATGACAGGTACAAGACTAAGGTTAGCCAGAAAAGGATATAAAGAAGGAACTGAATTTTAGCTCAGTTTACCTTGAAAAAAATTATCACTACTATTTTGTAAAAATATGAAGAACACTGTCCATTACTTTATTTACTGTCTCCTGCGTAAAGTTCCAAATGATAATATTTTAAGCATGTAACTTAGTTCAAGGAAAAGTTATATTTTCCTTGAGACTGCTTTATTCCTCTCCCAAATAGGATTTGCCCAAAATCAAAACAAATTAAAACAAAACCTGATATCTGTGTTTGAAATTCATTGTGAAATCTTATGGTTTCATTTTGGTATTTGTTCTTAATTCTCATTTTCAGTTTTCTGATTGTTTTGTTCTACTAAGCAAGCTCAAATCTGTTGTGAAGAGAGGTAGGGTATTAAGTGCATTTAGATAACAGGCAGAACTCACTGTATATAAAACAAACAAAATTACACGCTCAAGTTACTTGAAACTGCTCTGAACACAATTTACAAATGGGTTCAGAATACTTGTATTCTTATCAAACTTTTCATAAGCCTACCCACAGTTGACAGCAAGACCGTTACTATCTGAGATCAATTTCTTATTTGATTTTCACTCTTTCTCTGAGAATCAGTATTGTTTTGATGATAGAGGTTGAAAAATAGAAGGAAAGGGGGAGTTGGTATTTGGTGGTGATTGTCTTCATCCATCTGACACGTGGTATGTGATGCTACCTTTTGGCATTTACTTCTGAGTATGTGTCTCCTTTTCCTAATTATTTGTTAGACTTTCTGAAAGCAAAGACTATGTTTTATACCTATCATGACCTTACATTTTGGACTTTCTGGAACAGTTGTATTTCAGATATTCTCCTGATACCAAAAAAGAGGTCCCAATTTTTCATTTAGAAAATACGCTTACTCCTTGAATCTTTGTACCTAGCACCAAGATCTATCAAGCTGTTAGAAGGACTGAAGATATTTCCTGCTGACGTTTTCTTCTTTGAACTTCTTGCAATTGTGTGTCTACCTCTCCTGTAGCTTGCATCTAACAGTCTTTTATTATTTACATTTGCATTTGTCTTACCTCTTTTCCTGTCTCCATCCACACGCACCCACACAGTGCCACAGACACTAGCTGTCAAACTCCTTGGGTGCAAGGACTGTTTCTTTGCCATTCTTGGTTGAGAACTACTGAGGAATGGATTTCGGATGGTCACATTTTTTTATGTCAACTATAAGTAGGAGTGAAGGAAGGAAAGAAGGAAGGTAGTTGAGATAACGGAGGCTCCCTGTGATACCTTTCTTATAAAGGGGAGGGGTGATTTAGGGTCTTGGATTAAAGTGCTTCTCCACTGTAAGGTTGATTGAAATCAAACTGCTACCAAGAGAAGTGATAGATATCTATCACTTTAAAAGCAGGGTGGTCAGCCACCCATTTTGAATGGTTTGGGCGTTTGCCTTTTCATTTGTCTGTACCAATGCATTCAGTTTTTCTGATCCTAGGGTCATAAGAGAGAAACACAGACGACATCATCACAGGAAAGCGTTAGATAAACCATCAAAGGCAACTACAAGTCTTTAGGCTTGTCAGATTTAATTACTGTCGTTACATGAAAAAATTCATTTTTTAACTCTTTTCTCTAATCTGAAACTTTTTATATATTATTTGCATAAAATGAAACCTGCTTCAGTTTTGTGTGTTAATATGATGGATGTGGGAAAGTGTATGTGTATGAACTTGAGATTCCAAGATTACAGAATTTCAAAAGCTTAAAAGTAACTCAGTGATAATCTTGTCTATCATCTCACTTTACATGTGAGAAACTTTCTAGAACGACAAATGCTTTGTGCGTCTATGGGAACAGCTCCTGCATGTACTGTAGTCACTCACTTCCTGGCTCTCCCTTTGCCCCTTTCTCTTTCTGGAACACATACTGTATTTACTAAGCATCTCTTATGGACTGGACACTGGGTGTACAGGGTGAATAAGCCAGAGTTGCTGCTCTCCTGGAGCTAATTTTAATGTGGGGAATTCAGATCAGAAACAAATAAATAGAGGTGTTAACATAAACAGATGGTAATCAGTGCTGTGAATAAAACCAAATCTGGAAAAGGGGATAGAGAGTGGCTGGGTGCCATTTTAGATGGTTATGTTACGGAGATAAGGAAGGCCTCTCTAAAGAGGTGAATTTTGAGAAAAAACCTGAATGAAATAAAGGAAACAAGTATTAAATATCTAGGAAAAGAACATTCCAGGAAGAAGGACTAGCAAGTGCAAGGCTTTGAGAAGGGAACTTACTTGACCTGGTTTGGGAGCAACAGGGAGGCCACGTGGCTGGAAAGCAGTGAGTGCTGAAGAGAATGGTATGAAATGAGCTAGGAGAGGTAGCCAGGGACCACACCATGTACCGCTTTGTAGGACTTTGGATTTTATATTGAGAATGATGGGCCACTTTGGAGGTTGGAGAGGAGGGAGGAACCATGAACTAGATTTACACAGTTGACCCTTGAACAACAGGCGATCTACTTATGTGCAGATTTTTTTCAGTAATAAGTATTTCTGTACTATACGACCCATGATTGGTTGACTCTTTGGATGCAGAGGGCTGGTCATAAATTAGACTCAGATTTTCAACTGCATTGGGGTGAGGGTCCGTGCTCCCCATCTCTGTATTATTCAAGGGTCAGCTATATTTTAAAAAGGATCCCTCTGACTGTTGTATGGAGAATAGGCTTTAGAGGCAAGAGCTGAAGAGAGATCAGGTAGGACCTGGCTGTCGCAATAATTCAGGTGAGAGATGGTGATGACTCAACCCAGGTTTAGTGATGGTTAAGGAGAGAGGGGGCTGGTTCACAAGTGTATAAAAACTTCTTAGGGTCGGGAACACAGGTTATTCATCTGTCACCCTAGGGCTTAGCACAGGGCTTGATTTTTAGTAGGTTAATTTTGTTGAATGTATAAGACCAAACGAATGCAGCTTTCTTGTCACTTTCCCACATTGTGTTGCTTTTGAAAGATTTTACAAGAGGCCTTCAATGTAATCTTAATGTCACTGGCTATGGACTACTTTAGTAGTTCTTAACTTCAACCAGCCTGCTTCCATTATTTATAGAATTGGCTCAAGCCAGCCGCTATTTAGCCAGAGAGGCTAAAATTATACTAGAGCAGACAGCTTAGATAACCAAATAGGAAAGGACTCAAGATATTATATAGGTGAAGAAAAAACCACTCTATGAAAAAGCTATTAATGTTTTCCTCTTTTATACACAGAACCTCAGAGAAGTGAAGTAATTTCCTTATAATTTGTTTATAACAACAACATAATCAGCACATCCCCAAACCAGGTATTTCATCTCCAGATCCTTTACTGTTTGTACCATGCTCATGAATTAATTTACTGAACAACTATCTGTTGAATGTGATAGATAATGGAGTGCTGACATAAGCATGACCCAAATGCTCCCCTTGTAAATGATTTATGGTGTCATGGAGGAATCAGGTAAGAAAGTCAAAGGTTTTAATAAGGTGTATAAATGCTGTAATAAAATTAAGCATAGGGCATATTTCGGTTTTGTATATATAATACAATTACTAAAATATAAGGTTAAATAAATACTCCCAATAGTCTAGCAGCTGCCTAGTTATATATTCCATATTTTCCTATTTTGGGGATTGGATCTGATTTAAAACGCATGGCAGAGTAATAAAGTTACTGTTTATTATCATAGACATAAAAATATATACAATGTCTTCTGAAATCCATGAGATTGTCTTATACAGCTTTAGAGTTCCAGCTGTCTCTATGTTATTTCAAAACTTGAAATGGTTGCATTTATTTTGGGATAACTTCAGTTCAGTCACTCAGTCATATCTGACTCTTTGTGACCCCATAGACTGCAACACGCCAGGCTTCCCTGTACATCACCAACTCCCAGAGCTTGCTGAAACTCATGTCCACTGAGTTGGTGATGCCATCCAACCATCTCATCTTCTGTCGTCCCCTTCTCCTCCTGCCTTCAATCTTTCCCAGCATCAACATCTTTTCCAGTGAGTCAGTTCTTCACATCAGGTGGCTAAAGTATTGGAGTTTCAGCTTCAGCATCAGTCCTCCCAACGAATATTTAGGAATGGTTTCCTTTAGGATTGACTAGTTGGATCTCCTTGCAGTCAAGGGACTGTCAAGAGTCTTCTCCAGCATCACAGTTCAAAAGCATCAATTCTTCGGTGCTCAGCTTTCTTTATAGTCCAACTCTCACATCCATACTTGACTACTGGAAAAACCATAACTTTGACTAGACGGACCAGGTCTTAATTTTGTCATTGCAATGGGACTGTGCTTGATAGTGACATACGGTTAAAGGAATACACGTGGAAAGTTAGAATGTGGTCCCAGGGAATTCCAGAACTTTAGAATTACCCAGTTTGGTCAGACCCTTACATTGGAATATAGGTTATGATGAAGTCGGAAATAATCACATCACATAATAAGAGAAGGAGAGTGGAAATACCACAGACTTACAAATTAAAAGATGAATTACTCTTTCTTTCGTGGTATTCTCTTAAGTAACTTATTTCTTCTTTTTGAAATATGTGTTTGAACAAGTGAGAAAGTACACTTGTCAGAAGATTAACCAGCTGAGAACCATTGTCAGCATTAATTTTCCTTTAATAAATGACTCTCTGAAGCTATTTAGCAGCCTGTAATCTAGATACAAAGCTGTTGACCTATGATGGATAGTGCTGGGTTTGTTTATAAGCTTTGACTTAAATCGTCTGCTTAATTTCTCCTGGTCAGATCAACAGGATTTGGAGTAAGGGTGGTTATGTGGCTTGAATTAAAATAGCCATAGAAATTGAACAAAATGATTGTAAAACATTAATGATCCACCATCTTGGTGAAGTAAATTAGAAACTAACAAAATGACAGTCACTTAAACTTCACCATTATCAGGATGTTCAAATGACACAGATAAGCTAATTAAAAGCATTTGTTCTAATTGGGTTTTTGTACATAATCAGTTCCATAGTGTGTCTGAAAATACTGTGAAATAATGTAATTTAACCATATGTAAGCATCTCAGACTTTCATAGCATGTGGGCACTTCCTCTTCCAAGATTGTTTGGCTAACATAATGCTGACTTCTCTTCCTTTTAATAATTAGTTAAAAATAGCATGAACTGTAAAATAGAAAGGCTATCAGTTTGTGAAATGTTCACAATTAGAATGAAATAAAGATCTCCTCATTTGGCTTTTTATGTATAAAACCTGTATTTCATTGAATAAATCAAATTTAAAAGTAGGCCATTACTTGCAGCTGTCTAGTCTAATAGCCAGGTTTGATACATAGCACAAATAGTTACAGTTTCTTTATTCCTGGCTATACTATAAATAAGTTGTAAAGGCAAAAATTGTACTAATATAGTTCTTTCACATACTTTGCTGATTTTGAACAACAAAACCTAACCTGAAAATTATGAATTAAGATTTTTTTCTAATGCTAAAAGCAATAAATAATACTCTTGGTTTTATTTTATAGTTAATAATAATATAGATGAGTGAAGCTCCCCCTACTTCCTTTTTAAGACAAGTCTAGGCCATATTTTCTGTGCTGAAGTAGAAGTTGCTTCTCCAGTCATTTCCATTAGTGAACATACTTCAGACCTTTGAGAGGCTGAGGAGTGGCCAAACCGTTGATAAAGTTTATTTCTTCTTCCCATCATGTCACTAGGAATGAACTGCCCAAAAGGTGTATAGGCATACCTTGTTATATTGCTCTTTACAAATATTGGGTTTCTCCATTAAACACAGAATGGGTACACAACAAGGTCCTACTGTATAGCACAGGGAGCTATATTCAATATCCTGTGATAAGCTGTAATGAGAGAGAATATATGTATGTATAACTGAGTCACTTTACAGCAGAAATTAACAAGACATTGTGAATCAACTGTACTTCAATAATAAATAAATTAAATATTTATTTAACAGAAAGAACCAACATTGTGGTAACCTTGACGTGTCAGGTGATACTTAGCATTTTTAACAATAAAGAATTTTTAAATTGTGTATACATTGTTTTTATAGACATAATGCTATTGCCCATGTAGTAGAGTACAGAATAGTGTAAATATAAATTTTATATGCACTGAAAAATCTAAATATTCATGTGACTTTCACCTGATTATAATATTCACATTACGGGGGTGACCTGGAACTGAACCCACAGAATCTTCAAGGTATGCATGCTTGTATAGCAGGAGGAAAAAGAAAAATCAAGTAATAGCTAAAAAGTGCACATCAGAATAATCAGTCTAACTAAGCAGTTGTTTTCTTTACCTTAAAAAAGAATCTTTCCATCTGAAATGCTTACTTGTTTATGGGAGAAAAAGACAAGTCCCTCTCTTTGTTGGTCTCATCTGTAGATAGTGTATAGAGAGGGAGTGAGTGAGCCAGAGACCCCAAATCCAAACCTGGGCAGTTGACCCCATGGCTGTTCCCATGGCACAGGTACTGGTCGGGGTACAGGTCATCTTTTTCACACTATTACTGAATAGGTTTTTCAGGAGAATAAAAGATGCATGGAAATAATAAAATTCACATTTCAAATTCCCATGGTACTCCATGATCTTGCAAAAAAACTTGAGATGAATTGAGTTCGACTGAATCTGTGTGTTGCCTGTGGCTTATGAGTAACCTTCTAAATACTTGACAATTAAAATATTCCAGGAGAGATTTATGCCTGATACAAATACAACTTGGAGGCAAGGTTTTTGATTTGGTTTGGAATTTTCTCTGATTTTAGAATCTACTTAAACACTTGAAGAAATGTATCCCTCTGCTTCTATCCCTTTACCCCCAAACCATTCAGGTGTGGGAGCTGCTCGGTCGGGGAACCTCACATTTATGGTAGGAGGAGTCGAAGAAGAATTTGCTGCTGCCCAAGAGTTGCTGGGGTGCATGGGCTCCAATGTGGTGTATTGTGGAGCTGTTGGGACAGGGCAGGTAACGTTTTCACATCACTGACACTGATTTGATGATGTAAAATCAGCTAATGTTCATTATTTCTTTCCTGACGACAGTCTGATTCTGCGTTACTCTGTTCAATCTATGGATTTTTTTGTTTGCTCAGATTTTCTTAAATTAGAATAAATTAGTTTTCCATCATTCCTACTGGAAGTAAGCAGAGATCAGCCAATTAATTTAAAAAGATGGGAAAAGTTCCTTCATTTCAGACTTTGACATATTTGCCCCAGCGACCACTGAAATTATCCTTAAAATGGCTTCCGTGTGAAGTGCTCATGTTGTCTGATTTGCTGTTATCCACCCTCTAACTTTGTAATTGCTTGCCACAGCTCTATTTGTAGTACTGTTGGGTAGAAGCAATGTATGCACTTTAACTTAAAAAACAAAGCAAAACAATTTTCATTAAGAAATGTGTTATGTTACTTTTCTAGTCAGATAAAGGTGAACGATCACATTGAATCTTGAAATCAAACAGGTTGTCCCCCTCCCACCCAACACTCACACTCCTCTTCATGCTTTGTCCTGGCCACTGGTCCCTTTTTTTTTTTTTTTAATCATATTCAGGACTATACTGTGATCTTAGATACATCTATTGTCTTCATTCCCTTATCCAGTCAGTCTCCACTTTCTGATTCTAGCTTCAGTGGCTCTCACTGTTTTCTCTCTAGTTCAGTCCACACATTACCTGGTCTAGTCTTTCATTGTGTCTTGCCTTGTTTTCTGTTCACAGGGCCTAGTGGATCTCTGGACACTGGGTTTACCCCTCTGCCAACATTATAGCCAGAACTAATCAAGATGTTTGTGTCCTTGTAGAGTTCCCAGTTCTGACACTTTGTGTAGATCTCTGTTTCCTACCATGTCAAACTCAGACACTCTATTCTAACTTCCGTAGCTCTTGACCCAGTCTTACTTCTTCCCATTCCTTAAAACCACTGCCCAGGAATCCGTTTCCTTACTGTTCTCAAGAATATCTCATTCTCTTATGTATGAGATACTTACTTTTTCTCCTGGTCTCCTCCTTTCCCTTTCTTACCTATTTAAATCCTGCCTGACCTTCTGAGAGATGGTTTCAGGTTTCACTTCCTTCCTGCTCCTGCCTTCAGTGATCTGGTGTCTCTGAACTCCTACTGTCTGTCTACAGCTTCTCCCATGCAATTTACCACTTAGTTGTGTTTGCTTGTTCACTGCCTTGTCGTTCAGTGTGTTACCACTGTTTCCCCAGTTAGGATGTCAGCCCCATTCCTGAAGGAACAGTTGTGCCACATCAGTCAGTATTCCCTGTCGTGCCTGCACCCATGGGAGTAACTCGGTCACCTACACTTCACGGTTCTTCCCTGGTGCAAGAGACACCCCCACCCCCGTCAGCTCTGGGAGCTTGTGTTAGGCTTGGAGGGAGGTTTGCAGTACCAAATGCCTTTTCCTGCTTGAGAGAATCAACAGTTGAATGCTCTTACTTTTAGAAACAGGTAGAATTGGGTGAAGAAATCTTCCTGTGAGTTACGGCTTGAAAATAAATATATTTAATATGTACTCAATTTGTTTTCAGGCTGCGAAGATCTGCAACAACTTGCTGTTAGCTATTAGTATGATTGGAACTGCTGAAGCTATGAATCTGGGAATCAGGTTTGTTGAATAGTACATTTTCATATACTAACAATTTTTACGAGCTTTCCAATTTGATTTCCTGATGTTGAAAACAAATGTTCATGAGAGATAAATGAGTTGATCCAGAAACATTTTGAAAGTATTTCATTATTGAACTTTAATAGACTTTGTTTATTGGACAACCAATAGGACCCTGGAGAGCATGAATATTCTTTGCCCTAAGCCATAAAATGTATTGTGCTGTATATTTGAAGTTACATTATCCTTTTTATATTGGGAGCTCCATTTCTTCTATTATGTCACAATGCAAGAAACACTTTTACTATAAAATTTAAACAATTTTTGGCAGTGTAGGACAAATTTGTATAAAATACAGTTTTAATGTATAGTGAATTCAAGTGTTAGGCTACCATGTGACTGGTTTTATGTATTTATTTAAAATATAGTCCCTAGTATCCACGTTAAAAGGACTCTTGGTAATTTATTCTCAGGATAAACTAGATGGCATTCATAAGACTGCATAGCATAACTCTTCATTTTAACTTGCCTAGGGTTTTACATTATCCTTACTTTACATTAAAAATATATCTTTTCATTGAAATAAAATGGCATTCATACTTTGCTAAAATTGATTTAGGAATTCAGTTTTTCCTACGATGGGGATCATCCTTTAGAATGCTTAAGGTTAATGCCTTAATTTTAGTCTTTAATCTTTTGGGTTAGGAATTCTAAATATGATTAATCACCTAATTAATTTTTTGGATGTTTTGTATTTCATGAATATAATATATATTTCTTATTTTAGAAAATGCTTAATGAGAAAGATGCTTTTATTCAAGTGTTTTCTTAACACTTGCCAGAACTGCTTGCCAAATATATTACAAATCAGAGTAGTGTTTCATATCATAGCTTTTGATAAAAGTAATAAAAGAGCCAAAGGACTTGAGATATTTTTTAAAACACAATAATGGATTCACATTTCCTCTTAATTACCATATCAAGATGCTGTTGTTTTATTGAATTGCCCTTGTCTCAGATGTTAAACTATCTTGACCTATTAAGTTGTCATGTTGTAATTGAGATAAAAGAGGAATTTGCTTTGCATCAGTGCTAATTGGTTTATCAATATCCTGTACCATTTACATTTTAAAATTGAATGTCTGTAAGATGGTAAGGCATATCTGTACAAAGTCTTAATAAAACTAGTAGTATATAGGAAGCTTTTCAGAGTGCTGTGTCTGTAATGTAGCTAGTTTAGGCTATGGGTCACTTATCATAATTGGAAAACTAGTTATTAGTAACTTGTTTTCATGTCCATTCTTTAGACTAATTTTGTGGAGGGAGACAATGTAAATTTCTGGAACCAAATTGCATACAAAATTAATTAGTATTGACAGCAGGATTAGAGTATTAGTATGCATTTTCAGCTTTAGAATTTTATTTTCATTTTTCTGGATATAAATGAGTATATAATTAAAAAAGTAAAAGGCTAGGTTACACTATACCAAAATTTCCCTCTATTTTTGCCAGTTTATTTTATATTCTGGCCTCTTACTTTAAGCATCACTGGATCAGAATATTCATTAGGCATCTTATAGCATTCCTCAAATGTTTTTGCTAGCAAAACTCTTATTAGGTGATCATTCTAAAATGAAGTGTTTGTACAGTAAGTGCTTATGGAAGTCTAACTCCAAAGGCCAGCTAATAAAGAGTAGTATGAAAATCAGTTAAATGAATAAAATGTATACCTTGGCTACTAGAGTAAGTTTATTATCAAAGAGAAAAAAAAGTGATAAAATTTCAAACAAGTATTAAGAGCAAAAGCAATAAATCTTTTCTCTTATTGTTGGCCTTGATTCACTATGATAAAAATAATATTTGGAAAATATTAAGCTTTCAATGTTTAATTTTCCCAAAACTGTATATTACTATTATTGATCTATATGTGTATAAATGAAATATTTACATATGTATATACACACACATATATGTCTGAATTCAAAGCAGGAATTCATTATTTTTACTTATGTGCTATAATATTAATAATCTGTAAGTTTGTGGTACTCTACACTGTACTAATGAATTGTTTATTTTCATAACATTAGGATTTTATCTTACAGAGATTCTCAGCGGTTTGAAAGTCCTAAAAATGATTGCTTTGGCTATTGTCTTTTCTCCATGGTTTACAGACATGGTTTAAAATGACAGGATTGTTCTCTAACAGAGTATAGAGAGCAACCACGATTTATTGAGCTTTGCAAGGTGAAAGAGAAAATTGGCATCAGCAAGCATAAATTCCCAAGTAGTAAATTCCCACAAAGTACTATCGCATCAAAGTGGTTCAGCCACATTTATATTCTGTTCACTCTGAAGTGAAAATTTTCTAGAGCATTAATGTCAACATTTACAAATTGAGTCACTTGTTCCTATGAAGTGATCATTTCTGATTAATTTCATTCTCATAAGGCAGTGTTTTTTTCTGAAACACTGACATTTCCCTTTTTTAAATAGAAGAATAAAACCTTATAGTTTTAAACTCTAATTGACCCTATATGATCTTTTACAATGAATGTTTATGGATGTCAGTGAAAGTTTAAATGCTATTAAAAAAAGTAAAGTGTAAAAAGCATTGGTATACAACATATTTTGAGATTCTTTTTTACTGGACCTTTCTGCCTTCTAATTGGATTCTATTTAGGACTCAGAGCATAGTTTTAGGTACTAAAAATGCCTTATGTGCCTTAGAGAGATTTTGTTCCCATGCACCACATAAGAATAAGGTTGGTAATGTGAGTTTTGTTGTTTTGTTTTCATTTTTCTTGTACCAGAAATTGTGTTTTTGTTTGGTTTTCTTTTTTTTTTTTCCCCAATATGGGTGGTGTAACAAGTTATTTGCATTACCACCAGGGCCCAGGGCCCTCTAGCAACAGCCATATTGTCTCCTTCCACCAAAAGAAGCTTAAAACAGTTAAACTTCTGGAAGGCTGTTCAAGATGAAGACTTTCCCACTAGCATAATTTTAGCTTCTTGGCTACTGCCCTGAGATGGTGTTGCCTTTTTGTTTAAGTGATGACTGAAACCTCTCAGTTGTATACCCTAATACATAAAACATATGGCCAAAGGTTTATAATAAAAGTTTGACCGAATTTGATGGCTGATTAAGTGACTACCCATATGACCTAGTGAGACTCAGGGTGGTGAGTCAGGGTGCCTGTTGATGACCACATCCCAGCTCTGCCACCAACTTAAACTTTTCTCATCTATAAAATGACAAAAATAATAGTATCTCTCCACAGTAATAATAGGATCTATTGTGAAAAGTGAAAGTGTTAGTCACCGAGTTGTGTCCAACTCTATGTAACCCATGGACTGTAGCCCTCCAGGCTCCTCTGTCCATGGGGTTTTCCAGGCTAGAATACTGGAGGTAGCCATTCCCTTCCCCAGGAGACTTCCCAACCCAGGGATTGAATCCAGGTCTCCCACATTGCAGGCAGGTTCTTTACCGTCTGAGCTACCAGGGAAGCCCCGTAATCTGTTGTGAGGAGTAAATAAATTCACCCATGTCAGTCTTTTAAAACAGTTCCTGACACATAGTAGGTGCTTAATACATGGCAGTTATTGACGTGATGGTGGTGGTTAATATTTGAATTGTACTTAACGTACAATTAACGTTTTTTTCTTCATAATGCTTCTCACTGGCTAGCCTTATATATTTGTTTGTTTGTTTGTTTATTGCCTGTCTTCCCAACTAGAATGCAGGCTCTGTGAGCTTTGTCTGCTCATCCATGGCGCATAGTAGACACTCAGTGAAGATTTGTCAGGTGAATGAAGAGGAAAGAGGGAGGGAGGTGGGCAAGGCTCTTCCCCCTGCCTTAGGTAAATGTTACTATCTGGATGTCCTAACTGGCCCAGTCTTGGAGGGCAGGCACAGCCCCTTGTTAGCTGGCAAGTCGGCATAAACTTTGGTGAATAAGGGAATGATTGATTTAAATTGACCTAGTCTTGGATGTTTCATTTCCAGATTGGTTCCTGATACACACATCTCAAGTTTAGGGACATCATTTGCTGTGTCCTTATATAAACCAGACAGTATAGATACTTACAGAGACTATAAAGTGAGCAAACTTTTTTGGCCCTTAAAAGCTTTGGTTACAGTGAAGGCAAACACTTGGCTTCTCTTGAATTTTTCTTACAGTTTATGCATCATTTTTACTTCTCTCAAAAGTTCATTTAAAATTCTTGTGTTTTAAAGGTGAGTAGATTTGACACAGTGACGTTTATTTGAGTTGCATTATATATGCGGTCAGAGCAATGAATTCATTCTCTGTTTATATCAGAGAACATTCCAGCAATTGTAAAGCCACATGCATGCACACGCGTACTCTCGAACCACATCCAGTGGCAAGTTATTATGGGGACTGACAGACTGTCATCCTTTTGATGGCTTGAGCTGTATATCTCCTGAACAGCAATGGGGCTCTTATGCAGAAAGTATCATATGTTCCCAGCCAATTTACAGGGAAACAGCAATAACATTTTATCATGGTTGAGAGCCCAGTAGCTGCTTCCTATTAAACTTGCCCTTTCAGATACCTGTCTTGGATTAATTTGTTGATTTCAAATGGAAACTCAGTCTTCTCCAGTGAAGCATGACGTTCTAGGATAGACTCCCTGAATGACAATTACTGTGTATTCTAGCTGGTTGCAGACCATTACAAGCCTTGGGCACAGTGGAAGACAGAGGACTTCAGTAACTGATTTTAATATCATGTCTAATTTTAGCTGTCAGTTATATATATGCCAGTGAAAGAATCCTCAGAAAGATGAAATGCAAAACACTTCTAACTTGCTCTTTTTAATGATACACTTTGCTGTTGGGGGCGGGGGGGATGCCTTGGGGAGGAGCGGAGAGGGAGCAGCCATCTCCTGAAGGGTATCAGCATGGTGGGGGAGCATCAGATTTGAAAAGTGAGCACGTAACAACTGTCACCTTGTTTTTTGGTGTGCCCCTCAGGGTGCTTCTAAATAGTAACATGTTCACCAAAGAGTTCCGTAAATCAGTGCCAGTATTTTTCCTTGAACATTCAAGCAAAATGGAATATAGGGTTTTATGACAGATAATAAGCTGTGTTCCCATTTGGTGAGTATTATAGACAGAGTATGAATTTCTTTAGCAATAAAGAGCATTGTGAGGCACTGTTGAGTCCAGGCTGGTAAGCAGGGGAGTATCTCTGCTGCTCAGAATGTGATGAGCCATTTTAAAAGAAAATTTAAATTAGGAAGCCTTAATTACATTTCAAATGGAAGGAAAAAGCAGTGCTTTGGGGAGGGGGTCTTTAAAAATATCCCCTGCTCATAGAGCACAATATTTGTGCTCAGAAAATTTATTTGCAGCTACAGCAAATTAACTAATTGTTCATTTGGGACTTTATTTTTCATAGTTATTCCCTAAGTGCATTGTCTTTGGGTCATCTGCTACCATAGAACCCTGATAGCCTGATTTTATTTAAAAGAGAAAGAAAGCATCAGTAGCAAATTATACGTGTAACAAACTTGGATCTTTATAAAAGAATGAATGAAACTGTCAGGTTACTTTCCAGCAGAGTACAGTTGAACAGCTGACTTCAATGGAATCTTTGTCTGTTAAAATCTTTTAGTAAAAACTGCTCATTATAACATGGCCCACTATGTGAATTCGTGTAGATGGCATGCCATATTGTATTCCTTGAATCACAGTTGCTCCTTGAAAGTCTGATTACATAACAGTTGTATGATTACATAACAGTCCTTACCCATCCCAGGTATTAGCCCTTGACCCCACTTGAGCATTTGGAAAAAGGTTTTCCTGGTTGTTATATTCCACCCTGGAAATAAACAGATATATTTCAACACACAGGTAATAAGCTGCATGCCAAAATACACAATTCATTTAACATTTATATGTCTCTTTTTAATCTTTTTTTATTCTGGAACAGATTCATTTTAAGGAAAAGCAGAAAGTTTTATTTGAAACTTGATTAAAAGATACTTAGCAAAACTGTGCTTCCCAGACTGCACTAAGATACTTGAAATCAAAGTAGTACAGCATTTTAATTCTTTTTTTTTTTTCTGGGTCCACATTTGAACAGCCGTTTATGCCATCAGCTCAGTGATAGAACAAATGATGTTTCCGCTTGGGCAGGCTTTGTTTTATCAGGATCAGTAACCTTATCAGCAGTTGACCCAGAACTATAATGCATGCCTCTGAATAGATAGCATATGTCACAGCTCTATGCAGACTTACTTCATAAGCAAGATGGGCTAATGAAGATTTAATAAATAAGGAAAAGTTTACAGCAAGAAATGTCCTCTTTTATAATAATAACTTCTCATAAGCTTATTTTACTGCTCATGACTCATCTCTTGCATTTATTCTCATAAAAGCTAAAAGAATAAACATACACATAAATGATACATAGACTCCCATGGTACGTAGCTTATCTGTCAGTATTTCTTTCTGAAATACATCATTTGCGAGTAAAGACTTGAGATGATCATCTTGGCTTAAGGTTCTTAGGTGACGCATAAATGCAATAATGTTCAAAAGACTAGAAAACCTATGTGTATGATAAGCCAGCAACACTTTTTATGCAATTATATATTGTTTCTTAAAAGCAGGGTAGCACAGGTTTTCTCTCAGTGTAGTGTGTCCTGGCTCAGAAGTGTTTCTTCACTAGCTTTTAACACCCTATAATTTAAGATTGGATTCTTCACTCATCCATCTGCTTTGATTTTTCAAGACATCATAAATGGAGAGAGAAGATGGAGCACCCTCAGACGTAAATAAGTCACATGTGACTTGTACACTTTGACATTTAACACTTCTTTCCTTTGACCTTTGACAGGTTAGGGCTTGACCCAAAACTCTTGGCTAAAATCCTAAATATGAGCTCAGGACGATGTTGGTCAAGTGACACTTATAATCCTGTACCTGGGGTGATGGATGGAGTTCCCTCGGCTAATAACTATCAGGGCGGATTCGGAACAACACTCATGGCGAAGGTATGGGAAATGCAGTGACTACCCAAGAGAGTGGGGAAATGTGTCATGGTCTGTTCTTCTCCTTCCATCTTTCCCTCCATCATTCTCCACCCACCCGCCTTGCCACTCCCTCCCTCCCCAGGGCTCACCACCCTGCCCACCCCACCCGACCCCCACTCCTCCCTGCTTGCAACAAAGCACACCCCTATCCTAGAAGGCAAGATGGCTAAAATAGTGACTCACTCACAGGAAATTAGCTCAAACTTAGCTTCGATAAAAACCCTTATCTTGTTCATTTTTAATCCTGGTCTTTTGGATGAGAATAGATTAGGATGTTTCTCTTGTGCTTGGCTTTGTTTGTAATGTGAGTCGGTAAGATTTTGTTCTTCCTATGTTTTATAATCTTCTTGTTTCTAGTCATTTACCAAGTCCTTAGAAATGGAAGCAGTAAGCATTTTCTGATGGCTAATAATCTAATGACATTAGATGTACATATCACAGAAGAGAGGATCTTTCTCATGATACTAGATTTCTAAATACATCTTCCTGCTTTAAGAATATGTGTTTATGTGTAAAGTCATTTGAAAAGCAAATTATCAGCCTTCTTTCATTTGTGATTTCAGCGTTAGAAAATACTTTTTAGACAAACAGACTTTCAGATTTTTGTGTAGCACGTTGCCCCATTCTCACTCCCCACAACCCTGCCCTTTACTTGACCAAAGTAATAGTACGAACACCTGGATATGGTGCGCAGGTCACCGTCATTCGTTCCCCATGATGTTCGTGCATTCTGCTTTTCGACTGTGCCTTGACTTTGTCCACTTGCCCTCTCCACCACCTCCAATGCCTTGGCTGAACCTCATTTGGATGCTGCCACATCAGCCCTCAACTGGTGTCCTTGCCTTTCATTCTCATCGTCTCCAGTTCATTTTCCATGACATGGCAAAGAGTGGGCTTCCTAAAATGTAAAAACCTGATTATGTCGTCTCTCCTGTTAAGTCTCTTTTCATGGTTTCCAGTTGCTTGTAGGTTAAAGTCCGTCTCTGCACGTTTTCTTAAAGGCCTTTGCTCTCCTTCCTGATTCATCTCTGCTTCCCACTCCTCTCCTTTGCTTTAGCCACATGGGACTCATTTGGCCCCTTGTTTTTCCCTCCCTGGCAGCCCTGCGCCTGGTCTGCCCCAGGCCTACCTCAATGCTTCCTCTACCTCCAGCCTGACCCCGGGCACATTGTCAGCTCATTTGAAATATTGATTGGGTGAAGCCAGGTTTGAAACTATGTTTCTTATTTTGTGGATTTTGTAGTTTGATTTCTCCTCATGTTTCATTTAAGAAAACACTTATTTTTATGCCAGTCTGTACCTTGTATTTCGGCTTGCATATCTTCCACACAGGCTTTTATTGATGTAGTGTGCTGTGTTACTTTTATTGGAGAAAGTAGCTCCTTAAGCGGATTGTTTTCACAAAGCTGCAGGGTCGTTTATCAGGACACAGAAGAGTGAAAGAACCGCATTTATGCCCAGTTTGCTTTCTGTATCTGTGTGAAGTAGGTTGTGGCCTGTTAGCTTGTTTGGTTTCCCAAGTACTACTAACGGCTCCAACTGAAGCAGCAGCTACCAAGCGGCCTGTGAGCAGTGCTGGCTGTATTGTGGGTCTCAACTGCAGCTGACCCCGTGTCGCACCTCTCCTTCCACCGTTTGCTCCAGTATCCCTGCCCAGGAAGAATCTGTCCCTACTGAGGTCCTTGAAAATTATTTCCTTGATAGTAGAAGGTAGCATAAGACAATTCAGTAGTAAAACATATGAACATTGTTCTCTTTTGCCCTTGTTTTCTCTGTAAAATGCAGGTGTCATTTCCCTTACAAAGAACAAGACTTCTGAATTTTGCTTAAAATGAGAGAATTTACACAGAAATGCTTTCATCACCTCAGAGAGCTGTTAGTGAAACACACTATAGATAATGAGACTTGTCGAGAAATTGATAGAGGTTAAAAAAATCCCCATTCATGCTACTGGTGAAAGCAATCGTACTTGGGCAGATGAGGCTATTTGTTGTTGTTCAGTCACTGAGTTGTGTCAGACTCTTTGTGACCCCATGGACTGCAGCGTGCCGGGCTCCCCTGTCCTTCAGTTTCCCTGATTTTGCTCAAATTCATATCCATTGAGTCACTGATGCTATCTAACCATCTCATCCTCTACTGCCTCCTCCTTTTGCCTTCAATCTTTCCCAGCATCAGTATCTTTTCCAGTGAGTTGGCTCTATGCATCAGGTGGCCAGAATATTGGAACTTCAGCTTCAGCATCAGTCCTTCCAATGAATATTCAGGACTGATTTCCTTTAGGACTGACTAGTTTGACCCCTTGCAGTCCATGGTACTCTCAAGAGTCTTCTCCAACGCCACAATTTGAAAGTATCAATCCCTCAGCACTCAGCCTTATGGTCCAGCTGTCACATCTGTACATGACTACTGGAAAACCATGCCTTTGACTATATGGACCTTTGTCAGCAAAGTGATGTCTTTGCTTTTTAATATTACTGTCTAGGTTTGTCACATCTTTCCTTCCAAGGAGCAAGCATCTTTTAATATCATGGCTGCATTCACTGTCTGCAGTGATTTTGAAGCCCAAGAAAATAAAATCTGTCACTGTTTCCATCGTTTCCCCATCTGTTTGCCATGAAGTGATGGGACTGGATGCCATGATCTTAGTTTTTTGAATGTTGAGTTTTAAACCAGCTTTTTCACTCTGCTCTTTCACTTTCAAGAGGCCCTTTAGTTCCTCTTCACTTCCTGCCATTAGAGTGGTATCATATGCGTATCTGTCTGAGGTTATTGATATTTTTCCCAGCAATCTTGATTCCAGTTTGTGATTCATCCAGCCCGGCATTTCACACAAAGTACTCTGCATATAAGTTAAATGACTAGGGTGACAATATACAGCCTTGTTGTACTCCTTTCCCAGTTTTGAACCACTCAGTCGTTCCATGTTGCTTCTTGACCCTCATACAGATTTCTCAGGAGGCGGGTCAGGTGGTCTGGTATTCCCATCTCTTTAAGAATTTTCCAGTTTGTGGTAATAACACAGTCAAAGGCTTTAGCATAGTCAGTGAAGCAGAAGTAGATGTTTTTCCCTTGCTTTCTCCATGATCCACCAAATTTTGGCAATTTGATCTCTGGTTCCTCTGCTTTTCTAAACCTAGCTTGTAGATCTGGAAGTTCTCAGTCCACATACTACTGAAACCTAGCTTGAAGGATTTTGAGGATAATCTTAGTAGCATGTGAAATGAGTGCAATTGTACAGTAGTTTGAACATTCTTGGCATTGCCTTTCTTTGGGATTGAAATGAAAACTGACCTTTTCCAGTCCTATGGCCACTGTTGAGTTTTCCAAATTTGCTGACATATGGAGTGTAGCAGTTTAACAGCATCATCTTTTAGGATTTGAAATAGCTCAGCTAGAATTCCATCACTTCCACTAGCTTTGTTTGTAGTGATGCTTCCTAAGGCCTACTTGCTTTCACTTTCCAGGATGTCTGGCTCTAGGTAAGTGATCACACCATTGTGGTTATCTGGGTCATGAAGATCTTTTTTGTGTAATTGTATATATTCTTACCACCTCTTCTTAATCTCTTCTGCTTCTGTTAGGTCCATACCATTTCTGTCTTTTATCCTGCCCATCTTTGCATGAAATGTTCCCTAAATAGCTCCGGTTTTCTTGAAGAGATCTCTTGTCTTTCCCATTCTATTGTTGTCCTCTATTTTCACTGTTCATTTAAGAAGGCCTTCTTATCTCTCTTTGCTATTCTGTGGAACTCTTGATTCAATTGGATATGTGTGCATGCTAAGTTGCTTCAGTCATGTCCAATTCTTTGTGACCCTCTGAACTGTAGCCTTCCAGGCTCCTCTGTCCATGGGATTCTCTAGGCAAGAATACTAGAGTGGGTTGCCATGCCCTCCTCCAGGAGATCTTCTCAATCTGGGAATCGAACTTGTGTCTCTTTTGTCTCCTGCATTGACAGACAGGTTCTTTACCACTGTCATCTCCTGGGAAGCTCTCAGTTGGGTGTATCTTTCCCTTTCTCCCTTGCCTTTCACTTCTCTTCTTTCCTCAGCTATTTGTAAAGCCTCTTTAGACAACCACTTTGCCTTTTTGCATTTCTTTTTCTTTGGGATAGTTTTGGTTACCACCTCCTATACAGTGTTATGAACTTCCGTCCACAGTTCTCAGACACTCTACCAGATCTAATCCCTTGAATCTATTCGTCCCCTTCACTGTATACAATCATAAGGGATTTGATTTAGGTCATACCCAAATGGCCTAGTGGTTTTCCCTACTTTCTTCAATTTAAGCCTGAATTTTTTGATAAGGAGCTCATGATCTAAGCCACAATCAGTTCCTGATCTTGTTTTTGCTGACTGTATAGAGCTTCTCCATCTTTGGCTGTAAAGAATATAATCAATCTTATTTTTATTGACTCTCTGGTGATGTCCATGTGTAGAGTTGTCTGTTGTGTTGCTGGAAAAGGGTGTTTGCTGTGACCAGTGTCTTTCCTTGATAAAACTCTGTTAGCCTTTGCCCTGCTTCATTTTGTAGTCCAAGGCCAAACTTGCCTGTTACTCCAGGTATCTCTTGACTTCCTACTTTTGCATTCCAGTCCCCTATGATGAAAAGGACATCTTTTTTTGGTGTTAGTTCTAGAAGGTCTTGTAGGTCTTCATAGAACTGGTCAACTTCAACTTCTTCAGCATTAGTGGTTGGGGCATAGACTTGGATTACTGTGGTGTTGAATGGTTTGCCTTGGAAGCAAACCGAGATCATTCTGTTGTTTTTGAGATTGCACCCAAGTATTGCATTTTGGACTCTTTTGTTAACCATGAGGCTACTCTATTTCTTCTAAGGGATTCTTGCCCACAGTAGTAGATATAATGGTCATCTGAATTAAATTTGCCCATTCCCATCCATTTTAGTTCACTGATTCCTTAAATATTGATGTTTACTCTTGCCAACTCCTGCTTGATCTCGTCCAGTTTGATTGATTCAAAGACCTAACATTCCAGGTTCCTATGCAATATTGTTCTTTACAGCATCAGACTTTACTTTCACCACCAGGCACATCCACAACTGAGCGTTGTTTCCACTTTGGCCCAGCTGCTTCATTCTTTCTGGAGCTATTAGTAATTGCTCTCCACTCTTCCCCAGTAGCATATCGACCTGGGGGACTCCTCCTTCTGTGTCATATCTTTTTTGCCTTTTCATACTGTTCATGGAGTTCTCTCAGCAAGAATACTGGAGCGGTTTGCCATTCCCTCCTCTAGTGGACCACATTTTGTCAGAGCTCTTCACTATGACATGTCCATCTTGAGTGGCCCTGCATGGCATGGCTCATAGCTTCATTGAGTTATGCAAGCCCCTTCACCATGACAAGGTCTTAACTCACTAGGAGATATTTTGCTTAACTGCTATTAGATCATATTGTGTTGGGAGAGATAATGTTAGTGTGTTCTTAAAGTAGAGGCTTTTATGTTTATTTCTTAACATCATAAAATTCTAATATAGGGTGTGTATATAATCAGAACATAATTAGAACATCCAAAAACTCCTCAACCTAAAAGTCTGTTTCTGATGGCCTCTAAGGAACAACTTACAGAATATCATGACCACTGTTGTTACTTACTTAATGTACCTGTCTCCTTGTAAAATGCAGTGACTTGGTCCTTCATTAATTTGTTGAAAACTTTTGCAATTGTTTTATTTTTTCCCCTGAACCACCCACTGAGCTCATGAATTCATAAATATTTTTATTTGATTAGTGAAGTGAGGCATTTGTTTGTTTTAAATTACATGTTACAGACTTCAAAGGATGACTTCTTTTCTTACATTTCAGGACAGACAAACCACTTAGAGTTTTATAGACTAAATCACCTTTCTCTTTTTAGAATGTCTGTCCTCTGAGGTAGCAGCCAGCAAAGCTATTTTAGCTTCCTTTTTTTGGTTTTATTAGCTCTTATTTGGGATATTTACTTGCCCATTTGAAAACCTCTAATAGACTTTCCTTCTCAATAATGTTGTGTTCTCCTCAATAGGTTATGTTATTCTAAGTTTTTATATTCTAGTTATATTTCTAGGTTAAAAATTACAGGCAGTCTTTCTATGTAGATTTTCTGTCATTTTAAATAAATGCATCTTGCAGATATGCAGCAAAATGATGTTGACAAGACGCTTATCTGCTTGTCCAGGTATAAGCAATAATGTAGCTTATTCACCCACATTTGTTAAATGTGTGAGTAGCTATAGACAAGTTTTAGGTTAAGTAGATTTTCCAAATCTATGTGTTTGCATGTGAAAATATATAAGTAAGCACAAAATCATGTTAACACCTATAGCATCATACATATCCAAGCAGCTAGAGATTTAACCCATTCTTTAAACTTTCCTTCTTTTTTCTTTGAATAATTTCCTCCTTTGAGTGGATGGTATCCATAACTGCTCATTTATCAAGAATGTTCCTCAAAGAATACAAATGGTCCTGATCTTGCCTCCTTTTTCATTGCTTGCTGACTTTTCTGTTGATGAGGCAATGAGGATGGTGACAGTAAGAAGGCAATCTAGTTGGTTTTGCCACTTGTGCAGCTCTTATATAATCACAAATAAGATGAAATGTGGGGAATATTGTTTCAGTTATCCATGCCTTCATTGTCTTCCATTTACCCTACATATTTCAAGGTGGGACAAGATTCTGTTCTTAGTAGAAGATATCATTCACCACAGTTTAACTGTAAAAAATTTATAATGTTAGCTTTTGTCTATTTTTAAACAACCATAAGTTTTCTAAAACTCTCAGAATGAAACATTAGCTCTCAGAGATGTTAAAGGGTTGATGTGATGCTGACTGTCCATTGCACTTGAAAGAAAATCCAGCCTTCTCACCAAACATCATAAAGTTTTCTTGTTCCACCTCTGCCCATCCCCAGGTTCATTTCCCTCCCCAGCCCCTTGCTCACTCTAGTTCAGTCTCATTGGCCTTCTTACTGTTTCTTGAACATCCAAGCTATGCCTCCTGTGGGGCCTTTCCCTTGCTCTTCCACCCGCCTGAAACTTTATTCCCCCAGCTCTCCAAACAGCTCACTGCCCCCTCACATTCACATCGTAGGTCAAGTGTCTTCACCTCGGGAGGTCTTCCCTAAACATCTCATCAATCAGAACTCTCTTCCTTCCACTCTACCCCTTGCTATGTATGACTTCCTGACCCCTTACCCTGCTTATTTTTCCTCATCACTTGTCATTATCTGGAAGTTCAGCAGTTGTTTTCCTGTCTGTCTTCCACACTGGACATTAAGTTCCTGAGAATAATGACTTGGTTTTATTATGACTATGTATCACCAGCACTTAGAACAGTATCCAGCACACAGGGTTTTTTAAATATGTACTAAAAGATTGGATATTTTCATCATTGATAATTTCATCATGCTTAATTTCATATTGGGATTTGTCTTAGCCTTACAGGCTTCTGCAGATGTGAAAAAGCATTTCTCTATGTGGTCTCTTCCGGATAGGAACATACCTGTCCAGAGTCAAAACAGATAGGTTTTGTGGAGGAGTGGAGAGGACACTCAGAAATCAAGGTTTGTCTCTGGAGCAGTTTTGTAGCAGTAAGATAGCACTTATCAAATATTTATAGACACACACACACACACATAACTTAACGTCATTCTTGTAAGTATCTTATTTTTTCAGATTTCATTTTTTCTTCTTTGAAACCCAAGCATTAGGAGCCACAATTCCGAAGTGAGCCTTAACTGCACAGCCTCAATGTGTTCCCTCCACCCTTGTTTGATTTAGGATCTGGGATTAGCACAAGACTCTGCCACCAGCACGAAGAGCCCAATCCTTCTGGGCAGTCAAGCCCATCAGATCTACAGGATGATGTGCGCAAAAGGCTACTCAAAAAAAGACTTCTCATCCGTGTTCCAGTTTCTACGAGAGGAGGAGACATTCTGAACTTGCCCTTTGGCTGGGGACACTGTTGGAAACCAAACTCTCTTGGAGCCACTTATAGCTCACTTCACAAGTAAATGGGCTTAATCAGAGGTCACCTGTCTGCTTTTGATTGTCTAGGTCACAATAAACCCTGGGATTTTTCACCCATTTTTAACTGCTTATTGTTTTTATCTATTTAGAAAACACCTAGTACCTGAATTTTTTTTTTCCTTTTCTGCAAGCCTCTTATGGTCTCTGCTAGCTAGCCAACTGACCTTTTTCAAAAGTTTGATTCCTGAGCATCTTCAGCTGAAACGTTGCCTACTTCAATCAGGATATTATTTACTCCACTTTTCACTTTCACAAATAAGACCAATTTTTTTCAACAGGATAAAACCTATCCTCAAGGAAGGAAAAGAAATTGGTATGAGGAAGTGAGTTAGGGAAAGGGAAAGTATAGGGAATTACTCCCTGTGTCCCTCAGGAAGTTTATCCTGTTAACCCAGTGGTGGTGGTCTTGCACTGAGGTTATGGTTTATTTTCCAAGAGTTGATAAAGCAAGAGGATGCCTTGCTGCATGTTATGTAATTTGGACCCTGTTATAGTATCTCGGTGTGCCCCTCTTGTAACAACTCCCAATACTCAGCAAACTTTTTTTTTAAATATATTTTTGCTTCCTTGTACATTCTTACTACATATTTTTTGACTTCAGAAGAATGACTTCTTTAGAACTGTTTCAGAGCCAATGATATATGCTTTAGATAATTATTACATTATCCTAAATATAACCATATTATTTTGAATTCAAATAAATTTCTATGCTGGTAATACTTCCTTGGAGTTTTTGTGTCTTCCTAACCTTTTTGGTGAACAGTCAAATGACCTGACAGATTGGTGTTGTCGACTAATGGGGAAAGGATGGGACGAGGGGAAGGGAGGGCAGGTCAAAAGGAATTGAGTGTGAACTGGCCAGTGGGCAGCCCCCATCCTCCCCTCTGCTTGCATCCTTAATGAGTCTTTGTTTGTTTTCTGGTTCGTGGGTACTATAGGAATTTGGCCCGCAATAGATGTAATTATGTCCCAATAGGCAGCACAGTTGCTTTTTTTCCCCATCACAGCCCCTAGAAATACTCCAGGCCATATACCTAGACACCAGATTTAGCAAAGTACTGCTACTTTAATCATTTTCCTGGTGATCAGAAATTCCAGGCATTATTGTAAGTGCTAGGGCTCCAATGATGAGCAAAACATAAAGTCCTGCCCTTGTAGACCATAAATTCTGGTGTCTCTTAGGTGTATATGTGAGGAGGTGTGAGAGACAAGAAATAAGTGTTGAATGTGTATGTCAGATGATAATAACTAAAAGGAAAAATAAAGCTGGGTGAGGAAGATGAATGGGGAGTGTAGGGGTACCTTATTAGGCAGGTAAGGGCAGTGTGGCCTTTGAGCAGAGATAGGAAAGAAGCGAGGGAGCAAGCCATATAGATATCTGGGAAAAGAACATTGTAGGCACAGAGAACAGAAAGTGCAAAGGCCCTGAGTTAGGACAGCATAAGATACATGAGGACTAAGGAGGCCAGAATTGTGAAATGTCATAGATTGAGGGAAACCAGATCGTGTAGGACCTTGGAGGCTATGTAGGGATGGTAGCTTGTATTCTGAGTGAAATGTAGCATGTCAGTTAGCAAAAGTGAAAGGTAACCAATAAACTGCCAAGTTTAGTAGTTTAAAATAACAAGCATTTATTATTTTTTAAGATTCTCAACGTGGGCTATGTTATTCTTCTGACTGGGCTAACTCATTTGGAGCTGGCAGCTGTGGTTTGGTCTCATGTAGCAGGGACAGCAGGAATGATTGAGGCTTTTGTCCACATGGTCACTTATCCTTTGGGAAGATCCAGGTTTGTTGATCTGGTGGCAGAAGGTTCCCAGCAGCAACATAGGACAAGTCCCAGTGAACAAGCTTTTTTCAAGCCTCTGCTTGCTTTATGGCTGTATTGTCCCATTGGTTAAAGCAGGTCACCTAGCAAAGCCCTGAGTCAATATGGGAGGGGTTGCATAAGATGTGGACACAGAGAAGGGGGCAGTACGGGACCATTTTGCAAACAACCTAATATCACAGCCAGCACATGAAAGATTTTGGTTTAGAGAGATCCCTCTGGCTGTGGTGTGGAGAGTAGACTATTGGGGAAAGGGTACAAGCAAGGAGACCAGGTAGGCAATGGTAATAATCCAGGTGAAAAATGATGGTGACTAGGACCAGAATGATGAAGATGGAAGAGGCAAGAAGTGGTCAGATTCTAAACATAAAGATGGATGTGGAGAGAGAAAAGGAGTCAAGGATGACTCCAAGGTTGGTGGAGAAGGTGGAGGAAAGGTGTGACCATGTACTATGAGAACAAGATTGTGGGAGAAGAATTTAGGGAGGATTGGGAGAGGTATAGGAGAAAAAATCAGGAGTTTATGATAGACATCTAAGTGGAGAAAAAGCAGGTCCAAGGACCGAGCCCCATCTTACTCTAGGTTTTAATGGTTGGAACA
This sequence comes from Bubalus bubalis, assembly GCF_019923935.1. NCBI lineage: Eukaryota > Metazoa > Chordata > Mammalia > Artiodactyla > Bovidae > Bubalus > Bubalus bubalis. The sequence continues at coordinate 68,196,012 of NC_059164.1, forward strand.
TGTGGCAGAACCAGCAGATGAGACTGAGTGACCAGTAAGGTAGGGGAAAAAATGGGAGCAGTGTCCCAGAAGCCAAATGAAGACTCACTATAAGGAGAGAATGCACATTTGTATCAAAAGCTACTGACAAGTTGAGTAATATAAGGGATGAGAATTAGTCATTTGGATTTGGCAAGATAGAAGTCATTGTTGACTCTGACAAGTGTTTTGGTGGAGTGTTAAAAATAAGATTGGGAATGGGAAGAGAGAAATGAATGGAGACAAATTTCAAGTTTTGCTATAGAAAGAAGACAAATGGGATAAATACTGGTAGGGAACATGGGGTCAAAGGAAGTTTCATTATATTTTTAGGATGGCAGGTGTTATAGGGTTATGCTGATGGAGGTGAAATGATCACAGAGGGGTAAAGTAATGATGCACAAAAGAGGATGTTGCTAAGTGGGGTCTTTGAGTAGTGAGAGGAGAAAGGTAGAGGCATGATGGAGCTCTGAAAACTAAAAACCAGCATAAAAATCATGTGTCCAACTGCCAGCATCTTATATGAAGGATAGAGCAGTATTGCAGTTAAATACTACAATTAGATATAATTTAAAATTATGCTTTTTTTCAACAGAATAAGTATTAGTGCTGGAAAGGACTTCAGTGACCGATAAGCGTTACCTGTATCAGTCACCCTCCTGATCATCAGCTTTCTCATCTACCAAGTTATCATCAATAGTGTAGCTTAGTATTAAGTGCTCTTCTGGAAACTTGAAACAAAACGTGAGTCAAGGACAATTGCGAGTGTTAACGAGCGTGTGGAGGAAGTAGAACCCTCATAACATTGCTGCGAGGACTGTCAAACGGTGCATCCACTTTAGAAAATGGTTTGGCAGTTCCTTGAAAGGTTAAACATGGAGTTACCACATGATCCAGCGATTCTACTCCTAGAAAGTGCTCACGAAAAGGTAAAATATACACCTCCATAAAAACCTGACCATAAGTGTTGATAGCAACAGTATTCATAATATGCAAAAAGTGGAAGGAATCCAAACACCCCTCAACTGACAGTTTGCATAAACACATCGTGGTATATCCATACTGTGGAAGACTGGCCATGAAGAGGAGCAAACTACTAATGCATGCTAATGTCAATCATGGGGCGTCTGAGAAGCCTTGCTCAGGTATTCCATAAATAACCTCAAATTCAGTGTATCAAGCCTGAGCTCCACATCCTCCCCTGTTGACATGCTGCTTCTCCTTGTCCCTGTCCATCCAGATTCCCAGGAAGGGCTCTCTCCTCCACCCATTCTCCAAAGCAGATTCTAAATCTCTTGTACCTGCTTCACACCCTCATGGATTCCTGTCTAGAATACTTAGGTTTCTTTGTGGTTACTTCTTTTTTTCCTAAGAACTTCACAGAGGTATAATTTACGTACAATAAAATCTGCTCATTTTAAATGTATGATTTAGTGACGCTTAGTCATCGCCACAATCCATCCAGTTTTCCATCACCACCACCCCCAAATCTCATTTAGTCACTTGCCAGTCTCTCCTTCCCCTAACCCCAAAACTCTAAGCAACCACTCATCTTTCTGACTCTGTAGACTTGCAGCTGCTGCTTAGCCACAAATCTGGTTCTTCCCCAATTTGTTTGTTCCCCCACTGCAGGAGAACTGGAAGGCTGAAATTCCCCTGCAGAACACCTTTTGTGGCTCAGCTGGTAAAGAATCTGCCTGCAATTTGGGAGACCTGGGTTTGATGCCTGGGTTGGGAAGATGCCCTGGAGAAGGGAAAGGCTACCCACTCCAGTGTCCTGGCCTGGAGAATCCCATGGACCGTGTAGTCTATGGGGTCACAAAGAGAACTGAGTGACGGTCACTTTCACTTTCACACCTTTGAGCCTCAAATGCAGCCTGAACCCCTTGGTGTGGTAGTCAGGCCTTTCATCCTCGCTCCTGTCTTACTTCACCAGCACTTTGTTTCCTCTATGGCACCCTGTGGGCCCCTTTGTTTCCTCTATGGCACCCTGTGGGCCCCAGCTTGTGAACCACAGCACTTGCCGGTTCCCAAGCATGCCATGTTTCTCACACCTCGGGACCTTTGCACATGCTGCTTCCTTCACCTGAAGTACCCTTCTCCTACACTCCTGACCCACTGGCTCAGGCACCGTATCATCTAAAAGGCCTTCTTTGGGCACCTCAGGCTGAGTCATTTCCCCTGTTTCTATAGCTCTTTGTTGATCCAGCCTACATCATAGGACTTTCCTCTTACATTATGTTTGCTGGTTTGCTCATCTGTTTTCTAAACAGAATGTTAGGTCTTTGAGGGCACAGAATGTATCTTATTCAGCTTTGAGTCCCTGTGTTGAGGTCAGCACCTGGCATCAAATAAGAGCTCAATAGAAGACCGAGTGAGTGGAAGCAGCGGCATTGCATTTGTGTTAGGTTAACTATGATCTGCATGAACTTTTTCCTGAAAGATTCTTCCTTGGCGGATCAAGTTTATTTTCCTTTGGGTTATAAATGATGCAGTTTGTTAGACACTTGCAGAGTGTGGAACTTTTACAAAATTTTCTTAGTCAAAAGGTTAGCTTATGATATTTGACCTAAGAACTTGTGCAATCAAAATACGCATTTTTGGTAGCAAGCTTTAGTCTCATGTTAACGTACTTTAAACATCAACTTGCATGCAGATAAAGCATGCACATCTTCCACCTTATGGAGTACAGCAGTTCCAAATGTGATCTTTTTTATCACGCAGCCTAGACCTTGAGGCATAAGGTGAATTTCATAATAACACAGGTTTGATTTATTCAAGGGATCCTTGAAGAGTTAGGTATTTCAGAGACTCTTTCGCTATTCTGGTGATCTGAAACCATGATGAAAGAATATATGCAAGGCCACCGCTGGGTCCCTTTTTAAGGGAACCTCAAATGGTCTGGGTCTACCCTTGGCCAATCTTATTGCAGGGATTTTGATCTTGACTTGTTTTCTAAGCACTCTGAAATGCATGTGATCTATCCGCTTCCTATGGGGGTTGGGGGAGAAAGGGCAGAGAATGGGGTTGCATTATCCATGTGCATAAATCCTACCCGGGCTACTGTCAGAAGCCTGCTGCTGCTCAGGGAAACTTCACAGGTTACCACCAGCCTCAGCCGCAGTAACTGCCCCCTTGAGCATTCTCAAACGGCCAACCAATGGGGAGTTGTCTGCCTGAGTGGGGTTTTTAGCCATCTTTCAGTTCAATTGAAGCGGTAGCTTAAGGACATCATAGAGATTTGTAACGTTCCATGCAAGGTGTCAGGCCCATAAACCAGCATGTCTATCTCGCCAGTGCACATGGGGAATCGTCTCTCGTCAGTGGCAGAGAGATTGAAGATGACCTTTTACTATTTAATTGTATTCATCATTTAATAATTCAAGAATACCTAAAAGGGATGATGACTTCTTCATTCAGACTAGAATTCGACTCTTGGAGAACATTAATAGGAAAATACAGTAAAGCCGAAGCACTTTTCGAGCAGACTGTAGGGCGTGCCTAAGTGTATTGTTTCCCAAAGTTGCCCCTGGCTAGCAGAAAGGAGACCTGGGTCAGCATTCACCTATCCAGCATCATGGCTCAGTTCCCTTCTCTTTAAAATGAGGGCATTGCACTGATCTCCAGGGTTTGTTTTAGCTCTAAATTTCTGATTCCTCTTAGTTAAGGGTTTAGGAAAATGTAAGGCACGTGCTTCTGACAGTTTTTGGACTCTGTCTGGTCAGGGATTATTTATTGCTCATATAGGCATCTTATTTATTAGGGTTTTTTTATAGCTGGGAATAGATTCAGAGATCAATACATTTTTATTAATGATAGTCCGTCATGCCTGGTAAAGAGATGGCAAGAGAGCTCGTCTAGAATGAGCCCCTTGAATAAGCCTGACACACTGAGCTTAGCTCTGAGCTGCATTTTGGCAGGCCTCTCTGTAAAATAATGACATTGGCAGAGGGAAACACTATGGAAACCTTCCTCACAGCCAGACTCATAAAATCAAAGGGCAGATTTGGGGTGTGTTTCTCAGCCTTGGCTGTATATGTAAATCCCATGACTTTTTGAGTGTAGCATTTTATCTTCAAAAGGACAAAATTTGGCATTTGCTGTGGTCATTAAAAATGATAAATGCCTAAAATGCTTGAGAGTTGGGATTCTTGTAGGTTAGAACAAATATTGTTTCAGGACCAGACGGTACCCTACAGTAGAAAACTTCTTACTGAAGTTTGTCAAATCAGAAAATAAAAAATCCTCCATTATTTTCCCTATAAGTCAGAGGATATTGGGTATAATTGTTGCCACATCTCCTTATAAAAATGAATGGTTTGGGCCTTTTAGAGATAGATGATGACTCCTGACTCCATGAAAAGATAGCTTTGTGCCCTGAAATGGTTAACTCGCCTCCAGATGGTGCCTCTCAGCCCCTCTGAGCACAGCTCAGATGATATCAAATTCACTGTTCTTTCACATTTGTTTTGTGCCTGTTGCATTCAATTTTCATTCCATTTATGGCTGGAACTTGAAATATTCTATGGTAAGTTTAGACAATTTGAAGACTTTCTCTAGAAATTTCACATTTGAGTTCCAATCTCAGAGACCCCAAAGAGCAAATGTAGCTTTCATTCCCCTCTCCTCCTTTTAATGACCTTAACCCTGACCCCAAGCCTGCTCTCTATAAGTGCCAAACATGATTCATTCTCCTTGCTTGATTTAGTTTTGCCTCTTTAATGAGCCAAGATGACTAGGGAGACCTGATAGCTTATTTGTGCTAATGTAAGTATGCTCTACTAGTTAACTCCTAACTCATTTATTTGTCTTTTACTCTTGCCTAAAATTGACCCTTTGTCTCAGAGATGAAAAGTCCATATTTTAGACAAGGGAGATGCAAACAGTTAACGTTAACAAGCCAGTCAGGAGACAGACATTACCCAGGAATGAAAGATAAAGCAAACTGCTCAAGAAGGAGAGAGTCTTTGTATTCTGTGCCTCTGCACACAAATATGTGTACCATGTTACAGATGACAGTGCAAACGTTCATTAAGAGCATAGTTTACTGTGCAGTTACACCTTAATGCGCTATTTCTCAGAACCAGTTTCCTCTTCTGAGTTGTAGGAGTCATAATGTCCTCAGTAAAAATTTTCGTGCTTGAAGCTTTGCTGTATGAATGTCTTATTTCTCCAGCCTCTCTAATGTAATTTCTGATCCTGTCTGTGTGTGCAGGAATCTTTTTTTGACATGGTGTTTAATGCATGCTGATTTTTTTTTTTTTTCAATATTGCAATGGCAGACCTGGGCCATCAAGGACGCTTAGAAAGTGATAAGCACGAACAGACTTTTAAAGAGATTTACGACGGTTTAGTTTCTCTGTTGTCTGCCTCTCCACTTTCAGCCCAACTCATTTGGGTTGGTTGGGGTCTGACCGTGGGGTTCTGACAATGTGTTTTTATCCTGGTGAATTTATGCTTGCTTCAGTGTCCAGGAAAAAAAAAACAAACACTCCACTATTAAAAACCGATATGACTTTGAACAGTGGCTTGATCCCTGATTATGGCCTCTCCCAGCCATCCCATTTAATTTCTGGCTGGTCCAACTGGTGGCGTTAAAAGCTGCCCCTCCCGAGGCTGCCTGTTCCCTGAGTCGCACTGCCCTCGTAGCAGTTTAGTCTGGCCCCTTTTATAGGTCAGTGACACCCTTGAGCTTGTATTCCCGTGTCACCACAAATCTTAAAAGATGCAATTTTCTTGGCAGCTTCATCCTCCTGAGATGAATTGGAGGGTGGGAGTGAAGGACAAGGCTCTAATCTCCGTGTTAGGACCAAGGAGGGCAGACACGCCTGTCCTCCCGCCAGGAGCCCCAGGGAGACTGAGGGCTTGAAGGGCTCTCTGAAAGAGGGGTTTCTGCAGTGCTACTACTCACACGCTGGCATTTTCGGGTTTCGAAAACAGTCTGTTCTCTTCTCTATCTGGTTGTGCTTGTCCTGGAACAGTACCGATGGCATCCCTCATCCATGGTACAGCTTGGTGTGCTTGTTCTCTTTGGAAGAAATAAAATGAAAACTTCAAAGAAAATTCTCCTCAAGGCAGTCAAAGAGTTATCTAATCTCCAGCTCTTTAGAGTTGGGGAATCTTTTCTTATGTTAGCCCTGTTATGCCAGATGGTTTCCTCTTAAAAAAAAAAAAAAAAGAAGAAATCATAAATGAATTCTGCATGGTCAGGTATTGTCATCTTTGTGGAGAATTTTCTTTGCCTAATGTCCTATCTGATGGGCCATTCTATGTATTATATGCTACATAATCTCCACAAATGTATACTGTGGTCCATAAAACTGCCATACTGTTTTCAGAAACGAGTAATTCACAAAGTAAACCTGAGACAGTGCTGTTAATAAACACAAATTGCAAACAAGAAGGTAGTAAGTGGAAATAATGCACTCATTTAAGAGTAATAAAGCCTTTGATCTTACTTTGAAGGAAAAAGTCTATGTTTAAACTCCCCATTCAGGGACAGCCAGATGCCCATAAAGAGCAGTGCTTTGCTTTGATAGAAAATCAGTGAGGCCTGTCTAGCAGGTCTGGTTTGTAAACAGATTAGTTAAGGGCTCATCAGGACTGATTTGCATAGGATTCAGCTAGCCCCAGTCACTTTTTCAACCTTAATGAGCAATGCTGTTTCCAGGTTGGAAATTACACCATTTTTTTAAAGCTAGAAATCTTAGGTAATTACTTTGTGGGAAAGGAAAAGAATATTCATATAAAGTGAACACTTTCTGTCCACAGCTAATGGGAAAATGATGACCTAAGACTTGTTTTGCTTGCTCTAAATGGTGAAGGGTATAATGAAGGACATAGGTTATGAGTTTAAAATTAGGTTACAAAAAGGTTTTCCTTCCTTTCTATGTTATTTGAGAGGTAAAGGAGGATTAATCTGAATGATCACAGAAAAGGTAACATTGGACTGCAGACTCAGACCACAGATAATTTATTTACCTACCAATGTTTCTGGAGGACCTCCTTGGAGCCAGGCTGTATTCTATGGACCAGGCTTCCCTCCACCAGTGCTCAAGGCAGACAAAAGCCCTGACCCCATGGAGCCTACCTTCCAGAGCCTACCATTATGGAGAAATGGGAACAGTAGAGGAAAAGAATTGGGCCAGTTTAAGCGCACGTTCTAAATAAAATCTCCTAGTTAGCAGCCCTCTGCTTGAGAGGTGGGCAAGACTGATATTCCCAGAGAGAAAAGATCCTCTGATCAGTATAACTGTACTTTTACTTTTGGTTTTCAGAATAATAAGTAATTACCTTGCTATCAGTAATCAAGAATATCTTTTGGAGTGAAGAAATTGTCAAAAGAAAACCTTTGCTTACTCTGATCCTTGAATAGATAACAAATGGGCAGCTCAGTAGAGACAAAGGATAACTTGGAAAATAAACAGTCCCTAAAGAAAATGAAATGATATTGAAAGTTTTCACCTGTGACCTTCCAAAAAGGCAGTGAATTAATGGTGGGCAGTGGTCTATTTCTTTGGCTTGCAGCAGCATCCTTATGCTTATGAGAGATGCTTTTTAGGTATTGTAAACATTGGCGACACTAACTTGCTTAGTTGGGAACTTGAGTGTAAATAATAACCTTCAGCCTTTGTGTCTGGCCTTGTCAAGGCCAAGGACCTCAGCCTTACCCTGCTTCCTAATCAGCACACTCCTATAAATGTCACCTTGGAGACATTCCACTCTGAAAAAAAAAATGCTCCAGCTCTGCTAAGTGTTAGGAGAGAGGCTGGGGACAATTTCATACTGACTTGGCCAGGACTCCAGGTCCTGTCCAGCTAATTCAGATGGATGGAGGGTGTAAAGGGAGGCCATGCCCTCTGTTTCTCCAGATGGGTTTGATTAGGCTGAGGAGGAAGAGAAGGTCTTGAGGTGCCTGCTTGTGAAGACTGCTAGGGAGAGGGTTGCAGGGCAATCCAGCTGAGGCCAAGCAAGACACCTGTACTCCTTAGGAAAGCTGGCTCACGTGCATTCTGTATCTCTCAAGAGAACATATACGGGGCCTTGGAAGGCCTTGCAGTTCCCCCATTCTGGCACCCCCATCCCCCATACACACCCCCACAGTATTCCTTCATAGGAAGAGTCTCCTTCCAGCCTGCCCCTTTCTACATCTCTCTCATCTTCTACATGGGAATATACCTGACAGCCTCTTCAGGCAGGTGTGCTTGTCTGAGAGTAACCCTCTAGGTGAGTACTGATAAGAAGGCTCCAGGAACCTGCTTTTCAGGAGTCTGGGCAACACCTGCATCCTAGACACCCCACGGTGGGAAGCCAGGCTGTTCCCCTTCCTTCTCCCCCTCTTCTCTGTAGACATGACTCTCCAGTTCACTTCTTCCTAGCTCGGGCCAGCCTGAGGCAGACCAGCATGGCTAGTGCCAGAGCAGGTGTCCAGACGGAGCTCCTCGTGGGCAAGAGCCATTGCCGTCAGGTGTGCCCCAAGCATCCAGTGCGGTGCCTGGCACACAGTATAGACTCACTAAATACTGCATCTATAGGGAGAATGGATGAATAAATGAGCAAATTGCTGAGATGCCAGTTTTCTGTTGTAAGCATCCCCAATTTTTATTAGTAATACTCTGACATTCCCCTTTGTTTGGCTCACCAGGAACAGAGCTGAAGCCAAAGTGCCCATGGGCTCTGCTGTTGTGGGCTTTGAGCGGGAGCGATTGGAGGGAAGGGACTGGCTGCAGTGGGCTGATGTGCCTGGTTTCTGGAAGCCTTGGGGTACTGTATGGGTGCTGCCGCATACCCAGCCCCAGAAGCTCTCCTGAGTTCGAAACAACACTTAGCCCCTGTTTTTAAGGGCCCCAAGGCCAATTCTACGGCATCAGGAAAAGCGCCTCTAAACAGCCAGTTACACATGTAAAGCCACTGGCACAGGCTGTGACCTATAGCAGATACTCAGTCAATGTCCCAGAGTGGCTTGTGTCTGGATGCTGGCAGGTGAGCACTTCGACTGGACTCATAGGCCAATTAGTTTGAAATGCTGCTTGGCTAATCACCAAGCTTAGGGGACACGGAAACCCAGTGTAGCAGAAAGTCAGAAGCTTTGCTTAGTCTCTTTTTCCTGGGTTCACATACATGACTGAAATAGGTTTAAAACCCCATCTTTATTTTACAAACTTACAACCTAACTTCTGAAAATAATGATGAAAGCCATCCTTCATTCCACTCATCTTCTGCACTTTTTAACACAGCAACAGTGAGGCAGGATCCTTGGGCCATAAGAGATCAGGCCTGAGTTTGAATCCCTGCTTTACTATGTCCTAGTGTGTGGCCTTGGAAAGGTGACAGCCTCCCTCAGTCTCCATTTTCTCATCTTAAAATAGGGATGATGATAGTGCCTACCTCATGGGGGTGTTGAAAGGCTTTAAAAAGACAAGATATGTGCAGTGCATGGCACAGTGCTTTCACAGAGTAGATGCTCTGAGCCGGTCATTTCATTCCTAGGAATGCATCTTAAAGAGACAATGAAGCATTTGTTTGTTTCAGCACATAGAAATATATCTATAAGCATACCCCTTCATCTCAGCTTGTTTCATAGCATTGACAGGTCGTTCAGTGCCTTGTCTGACCATCGTCTTCCTCAGGCTCTTTCCAGTTAAGCTTTGCCAGGCCTAGAGTCAGCTGGTGAAGAGGTTTGGCTTTGGAGATGCGAGAAAGGTGTGAAGAGCTACCACAGAACTATAGGAACCTCTGCATGTTCCCTACATCTGTTAAATTGTGAATAGAGGCACAGCACAGCCAGTGAAGATTATCCATCCATCTTAGCTTCTAGCTACCTATAAGCCTCCTAGTTACTGGAGAGGAAGCACAAATGACTGTATTTAGGCAGACAAATATGATCCTAGAGTAAATGATAGAGCTATGGAAACTAAAACAGAACTACTGTGTGGAGGCAGGAAAAGACAGGAGTCAGGAATAGGGGAGAAGAGAACAGTAAAGAGAGGGCTGCCTTTATCTGGAATGATACCTAGAAAGGGGAAGAACAGTGGCCTTGGAGTATGGCAGACTTATATTGGAACACCAGCATTGCCAACAATTAGCATGTTAACATTTCTAAAGTTAGTTTTCTTAACTTTGTAATGGAAAAGCAGTTCAGAGGGTTTTGGGGAGAAATAAATGAGATGAAAGAGTATCTATAAAGCATCTGACCCATGGAAGATAGTCAATACGATTCAGCTCCATTTTCAAATATTTTGTCCAGGTGTCTCCTCAGGAAAACTGTGTAGTGTACAAGGTGCATTGATTTCAAACCCAGAGGACATGATCAATATAACATCTTTAAAATTGTTTTATGTCCCAGACGTGAAAGGTCTGGTGTATATAGTTTGTATACTTTTTCATTATCTTAGTGAAATTTTAAAGCATTTACCCTTGTACCAACCTAATTGATTAAAGACCCTGTTATTGATTGATTCAATGAGTTGGTTGAGTAGTGAAGAAGTAGATTAGTAAGGCCAAGAGAAGTAGTTTAAAAACGTGAAATATGCTTAAGCCTCCAGTACGCACTTTTGTTTATCGTCATGGTGAGCTGTGTTCACGTGTACATGTACTGCATGACTGACAGAGGGCTTTGAAGTTTACTCAAAATCCAACTAAAAAGGCTGCTCAGATTAGGGATGGGGGATGGCAGAAAGCCTGCTTTTACCCAAATGTCCCATGCAGATAAGCACCAGGACACAGGGAGAATAAGAAGCGGTCCTCTCAGCTTGAGTCTCCTGTTTTACTTCGGTCTGTCCAGAGTAGTTGCTAAAGTAATTTACAGTTTGGAAAGCTGTGATCACTCTACCTGAAGCACTAAAAGTTCATGGTGAGGCTCCCAGCTTATCACAGGCAGTAAATGCTCACAAACCATAATGGACTAAAAGACCCCTTGCCCAAAATTCTCACCCAGATGATAATACCACCGAGGCAAAGCCCTCCTTCTCCCCGCTTCAGATAAGTAAGTGTGTAGTCTACTGGATACTTTTAGAGCTCACATATTTATCTTACGCTTTTTTATTTCATTAAACCAGCTCCAAGGCTGGCTTTCATATTTTCAGTAACATACCCCTTTTCTTCCCTGTACTTCCCATCTCACTATTAACCTCTGCTCCAGTGGGGCTTTTTGGTGTTTGAAGAGGGTGTGCAGTTTAATCCACCTTGCAGTTAAAACAGGAAAATATGTACACGGAAAATGAGGTTTGCATTCAATCAAGAATTAGCCTTCTAATTTCAATAGCAAAACACACATCCCAGACTTAGCATCAGTGGAAAGCAGCATTGTTGGAAATGATGTAGCAGGAAGCTTACTTCCTGAGTTTAGACCATATAAGCCTTTTTGTTTTCTTGGCTTGTGGGATCTCAGTTCCTCAACCAGGGATTGAACCCAGGTCATCGTCAGTGAAAGTACAGAGTCCTTCCTAACCACTGGACTGCCAGGCAATTCTTGCTGAATTTAGAATGATTACCAACTTCCATCATACTGCCTTCTGGCGAACTCTAACAGTCTCTTGTGTCATAAAAATTATTCAAAATCAATCAATTTAGCAAAATGATGGACTTTATTGATGCCAGAGTACAGATTTATTTAAAAACCTAAGACTTCTATTTAAAATTTTTTTTAATGATTACTTCAAATATTATAGTATACTGAAATGTCAGAGGCCCTTGGTCCTGTATTTTGACCATCTACATCCACTCTATTTCTAAATGCAATAGAAAGGAAAAGGAGGGCCAGAAAGTATCACTGACTTTGCCTCTTTACTGCTTATCTTTTGGACAGGATGGAAATCTGTCTTTGTTGGCTTTGATTTAGGTTTTTCTTTCTTCCCAAGTAACAACAGTTACCTGTCATCTCGTTCTTATGGACCTGGGACCAGCAGGAATGGCGTCACCTGGGAGCAGAAACCCAGCCCCAGCCCAGAGCTGCTGAATCAGAATCTGTACAGGATCCCCAGGGGATTCCTTTCACATTCAGGTCTGAGAAAAGCTGGTGTCTTGAGTAGGGCTCAGCCCATGCTATGTTAGGGGATACTGTGGTTAGGATGTAATTAATAGGTTTTTAGTTTGAGGAGGTATTCTTTGGGAGTGAAAACCAGACTTCCAGAAGCAGAGGATTTACTGATGGGATATACATGGACCTAAGCTGCTGCCTCATAACTTTGTCTTCCTCTTTGCCCGTAATGGTCCCTCCCCTGTTCTTTGTTCCATCATCACATCTTTTCAACTTCAGCTCATATTGGTGCCTAATTTCCTCTATATTTGCCAGATCAAATTCTCAAGAGCTAGAATCTGATTAGCCCAGTTCAGTGTCTTGCTTCCAGCCACCCATAAGTCACTGGCCAGTCTATGGACTGGACTCTTGGATCAGCTTGATGGGGGCAAGTTGTTTACATAACGGCTGCCTCTTGACTGGCAGGCAAGGAGACAGACCTGGGAGGTGGGCTCCTGGAGAAAATTTTAAGGTTTAAAAATTATTGCTGAAGGATTTGAAATCTTTTAAGAATTCCAGGAACTTGAGTATTCCAAGAAAAATTGTAAATCCCAGAACAGATATATCAGCCATCTGAGGACCAAAAACTTATAACCCCTTTGATGCTGTAACAGGGTAACAGGACCTCATGGAAGCCCAGTAGCCTTGTTTTACAGGCACTCCCCAGAGCTGGTTACAGGCTCCATAAACGAAGATGATTCTTTCTGCAGGACATTTCTCTGCTTGTCGGGCCACTCTGTTCTCCCAGCTTCTCCCTCCTGGCTCAGTCTGGACCATGGTGGAAGTGGGACTGATCCTGCTTCCTGTGCATTTTCCCTTCAACCTGTTCCACCCATGTTTGTCCCTGTGGCCTTCCTGGAGCGTAGCCCCAACTTGGACCTGACCTGCTCAGCCTTCAGAGTTGCCAGGCAGGCCGCAGGCGCTTCAGTCGCCCCAGGCCAGCCTCGGCCCCACCACTGCTCACCTGACTGTGGCCCCTGTCATTCTGAAAGGCCTCCCGCCCCCTCCTCCCCAGTCCTTGCCTAGAATCTCCTCTGATCTCCATCCACACAAATGCCACCCCCTTTCCAAACAGATCTCCGATGCTGCCCCTTCAAGCTCCCTCTCCTCATTCTCTTCTTCTCAGCAGCTATGACTCTCACACATTACTTTCCTTTTGGGTTTTGAGGGTTTTAAAATTTTAACCTGAGAATGACATTCCTTTCCTGTTGGATAGAAATCCCTTGGGAGTGGCGACCTTGAACCTCACAGGGAGAGTGAATGGTAGGAAACCAGAGGGATAGAGTAAGGCCTATAGCATCTGGACTGTGAGTTCCGTCTGAATTCACACTCCTGGTAGACTTCCTCTCCATGATTTGTGTGACCTTTGAACAGGCTTCACTGGCCTCTCCCAGCCTCAGCTTCCAGATCTGTCAAGACAAGAACTGTACACATCTCACAGGCTTGCTGGAGGATTGCTTCTGAAGCGACGAGCCCAAGAGGTAAAGCACCTCTTGGACTCCCGAGCGCCTCCCACACCATCAGCTACTGCTCTGGTGGTGACAGGAAGTGCTCGGTAAATGCCAGGCCCCGGGCATCTGTGGGACTGGGATGCCTGAGGCTGGGGTTCTTGCCAATTGCCTTCATCTGCTCCTCTGTTGAGGCTTTTATAAGCGCTGCTAACAGGCAGGAGGATGTCTGGGTTTGAGTTTCACCTCCTCAACCCCTCACCTTCTGGAGGAGGTGCTAATGAGCAGTGAAATGACCACCAGGTGGGCTGGGAGGGAGGCAGAGGAGGATGTGGCCAAGGAGCTTGGATATCCCTCTGCTGGATGCTGGGCTTTGGAATCCCTGAAGCCTGACAGGCATCCCTCCCAGAACCCCACACTGCGTCCTACTTGGCACGAAGAGGAGAATAACTGCAGAGTCAGAGCAGTGGTTCTGGTTCCGGAGGAGTTCTGGGAAGGAGCCCAAATGGGGCCTCTTTCTGTCTGGCTCTGCGAGTAAGCTCCCAGCCCCCAGCCTCCACCCCAGGCATCGTGGCGTTGTAATAGCTGCTCTTTCTGTCGAGCAGATACTATTTTTATTGATCACCTTCTTGACAGAAATATTAAGCCACAGAATGTTCCTGGCAGGTGGCAGCCTGAGTGCCACTGGCGGTGCATGGGCTCGCGTCTTCTGTTCCAGGGCCCTGGCCAGAGCGGGCAGGCCCAGAACTGGCAGCTTCCCAGACACCCAGGAAGCCAGTGAACTTGCTCTGTGTGGGGGTTAGAGTGGAACAGGCGGGCACCAGTGAGCCTTCCCTTCCGCTCTGTGGTTGGGGGCTGTGGGCGAGTTCCAGGTCTTGAAGGAACTGGTCTTCCCAGGGACAGAGAGATCAGTGGCTCTCAACACCACTGCACTTGAGAACCACCCCAGGGAGGTTTTTTTAAAAAACAAAAACATAGATGCCCAGACCTGATCTCCAGGGTTTCTTATTGACTTGGTCCTGGGGTGGGCCCTGGGCAACCACATTTTTTAAAAATTCCCCCAGGTGATCCTGATTCGGTCTGGCTGGAGACCCATGATCAGAAATGGTCAGCGAGGTCACTGTATCATATGAAAGAGCACAGGCCTTGCGGTCCAGCAGATGTGGGGATCCCCCTGGACTACTGATTAGGCACCAGCCCGTCATGAAGAGGCCCAGTCTTCCAGGTTTTCAATTTCTTAAATCAGGAAAGGGGTGGTAGTGGTGTTGCTCACCCTGCCCTGAAAACTGGTTCTGGTTCCGGAGGAGTTCTGGGAAGGAGCCCAAATGGGTCCTCTTGTGTAGTTAATTGAGGGAAGGTGTGAGTAGCTTTGGGACCTTAGCAAAGTATTTACCTGTATTTGTAGGCCTACACTTAACAAATAACAGTGCATTCACTTTACATAAGTTATAAAGCTTGCACACACTCTACAGTATCATGGTCTATACTTCTTTACTCTGTTAGGCTTCCACTGACATTAAATCAGAGATTCTTGATGGGGGCAGAGGGGACAGAAACATGCTCCCTCATGAAGACACATGAGAAAGGGGGTGGGGAAGGAGGCATAGTACACTCTGGAAAAATATGAAATGGGCTTGATGCCAAGAGAGACTTATGGACTCTGTTTTCCGTGTCACCTAAGTGGCTATCTTTTACAGTAGGCAGAGAGTATGCCTGACCTCTTCTGTGGAGGGAGATGCTGTACCTTCCCAGGCCGTAGGCTATACAAAATGCTTAAAAAGATAAGTGTGGGACAATGTTATTCACACCTCTACTTTGCTAGATGTGAAAAATACGAGAGACCCCTGGAGAACAATCTCCTAACAAGTCTGTGCTCTTAATGCTCTACACCAGGGTTAGTAAACTACCATCTGTTGGCAGGCAGCCTGTTTATTCTACAGCCAGTGAGCTAAGAATGATTTTTTCATCTTAAACACACACACACACATACAGAATATGCAACAGAAACTTTTTGTGGCCTGCAAAGCCCAACTATCTGACCCTTTGCAGAATAGTTTGCTACCCCTGCCCTACACAATACTGCTTCTGTAACTACCCTGGCCAGACTAGTGCCAAGTAGATGAATCTGACTTATTCTAACATTTTCTGTAAATATTGGATTTTATAGGGCTAGTGTGTTGCAGATTGGATTCCCTAGGAAGCAGACTCTGAGAGGGAATTTAATGAAAAGGATGTTTATTAAGGAATGCCTTTGATATCATCACCTGTGGAAAATGGGAGAGAATAGATAGAGGGAGAAGCCAAGCTGTGAGGCAGACCTGGCAATAGACTCAGCCATTTCCACAGGCGCTCTGGATGTAGAATATCCCCTTAGAGTGTTCCCAAGTTGGGCTGAGATGTCTGGGCCTTTATACTCCTGTAAGAGTCCGTTATTGGGTATCAGCCACAGGGGAGGGGGCAGAACTTGGGCAGGCGGCTCTCTGGAGCTGAGGGCATCCCTGAAGGAACTGACAACTGAAGGCTGCCTTCCAGCCGCCGGAACTGCGGACCTTCTGATGAAGGCGGCTTTGGGAGGTGCACTACAGTGTCCACGGCATAGGGCAAACATTCTAGGGCCTTGATGGCAGAATTGTTACAGGTGGGAGTGATTTTTCTAACCTCTTTATACCCTGAAGTACTTAGCATAGTGTCTTGCAAGTAGTATATATTCACTGAGGGGATGGATCGATGCTTGGATGCAATGAATTTTGTTAAGTTTAAGCATAAGGACCTTGTCTTCTAGTTCTGTGGCCTTCCTTTTTGGTTCTTTTCTGCTCCCTCTACCCTCCCCTGACCCAGTCCATTTTAACTTTTAAAATCACCTAGTAATAAAATGCTGAGAACAGAGATGTTTAAAAATATGTGTGGGATGAATAAAAAAATGAATCAATTACAGAATTTTAAATCTAAAATAACTTAAAGTTCTGAGTATTCTAGTATATTTCATTATAATTTTATTTTTCATGAAACTCTTCCAAAGTCTCTATTTTTAAAAAATTTAAATCTTTATTAAGAAGTAATTTTTGCTTGTAAAAAAAGAAAACAAAGTACATAACATAAAATAAGTCCTCCCTTTCTAATTATATTAACAGCATGTTTTGTGTTCTTACAAATTTTTTAAATGTATATACTATTATTTACTTATACATAGATGTGTTTATTTGTCTAAAAATGGTATTATCATATATATGTATATATATGTGCTATTTTTCCCCAAAAAGCATATGACAGATATCTTGAGGTTATTACACCAAAGACTGCTGTTTCTTTAGAAAATGCAATGTCCTAGTCATATATGCAGCCCCAAGAATTCAACAAAGGTGATTTGAATTGAATTCGATTTCTAAAGTCTGATCCCCCAGAGCCTTTATTTCTTTTGATCCCCTGGCTTTGGAAGCTTGGTTAGGATGGGGAAAGAACTATTAAAAACTTGCCTGAGGGAGGGGGCGTGGAAGTGTTGCTAAAATCCTCTTTGAGCCATGGTTGGGGCTGGTACTCACATGAGCAGTGGAGTCTGGCAGATCTTCCTTGCATAAAAAGATGAAGGAATTGTGATAGGAGGAGGATGGATCCCTCCCTGCCAGGCTTAGAAACCCCCAATTGCCTAGGGAGTTCCCTAGGGGCTTAGTGGTTAAGATTCTCAGCCTTCACTGCCCTGGCCCCAGGTCATTCTCTGGTCAGGGAGCTGGCACCCTGTGAGCTGCACGGCATGGCAAAGAAAAACTCCGGTTCTCTAAAAAGCATATTCTATGGCACTCGTCTGTCCATCAGTGTCCAAAAGTTACTAACTGAGGCAGGCTTTATGGAGCATGGAAAACCCACTGTTTCTGAAGCTTCCTTGAGAAGCCAGAAACCATGAAGTTCTATGCCCTGAGGTCCTTGACACTGCTGCATTCACCTCCCAAGACCCACTTCTGTTCATCAGGAGCCCTGGAGCGGGAGGCACTGTTATAGAATGACACCTCATCCTCTCTCCTTTCTGAAGGCTATTCTTCAAATTAGCTCAAACAGGAAATTAATAACGCTTATAGACTTGACCTTTGAAAAAGAAACATTAGATTCTCTTTCCAGCAGCTGGGAAACTGAGCACTAGCAACATAAGTGTGTGTGTGTGTGTGTGTGTGTGTGTGTGACTCAAAGAGGGGTCAGAAGCTGCAGCTCTCACCAATACAAGTGAGGGGACAAAAGGCAAATTAAAATATTATCTTGTGAACTGGGACCGTAGACCTGACTCAATACAAGCTTTCACCCCTTGACCAAAATTAGACCTTAGCAGGGAAGATGCAGTATGGTCTTTACTCAGGAAGACATCAGGTTTCATTCTCACTTGGGCCTTGGTTTGCCAGGCAATAGGCAATATCATGGGGCTTCCCAGGTGGCTCAATGGTAAAGAATCTGCCTGCGATGAGGGAGACATAAAAGACATGGGTTCGATCCCTGGGTTGGGAAGATCTCCTGGAGGAGGGCATGGCAACCCACTCCAGTATTCTTGCCTGGAAAGTCCCATGGACAGAGGAGCCTGGCAGGCTACAATCCATAGGGTCTCAAAAAGTCAGACACGACTGAAGCAACTAAGCACACGTTTGCATGCACGCGCGTGCGCGCGCGCACACACACACACACACACACACAGGCAATATCAAGCATCAGTCTCTAATAAAGTCAGCAGAAGGTAGATGAACTACAAAGAAAGAATCCTTGAATGGCTATATACCCCTAAATTTGCCCCAGGCAGAAGTGATTTTCTGCAGTTTTGTTGGTAATTCTTTTGCTATTCAAAGGAACAAAGAACAGCTAATTCAATGATAATAGAGTAAAAATATAAAATAGCATTAGACTTTTATAAATCAAAGATATATATTGTATGATTAAAAGTAAAATTTGCCATTAATTTAAAGTCTGTTTTTCTACTTAAAAAAATAACCTGAATAATTTTCCGTGTCATTAAATATTATATGTAATATTTTTAATGGCTGTAGACTAGTCCATTGTATAGCTGCTGTATAATTTATTTAGCTATTTTCCTATTGTTAGACACTTGGATTATTTCCAAATTTTAGAAGTAATAAATATTTCTAATGAGCATTCTTCATATATAATTTTTCTCTGAGGATATATTCCTCGAGGTATAATTGGTAGGTCAAAGGCCCAGTGAAATTTAAAGTTTTTTGATTCTTATTACTAAGCTGCCTTCCATTAAGGCTGTATCTAGTTGCTTTTTAATTGACCAGTATAAGAGCACTGAGACTACATAAACAATGGTTTTTAACAGGTCTGTGAAAGCTTGAAGCTTGCTGCCTATGCTGCTGTGGTCACATCTGGAGAATTATGCCCAACAGTGCAGGACTGTGTGGAATTCACAGAAGGGGAGTAGTCTGATGAGTTTGTATTAGTCTAGGGAAGCTTCGTGGAGCAGGTGAGGCTTAAGGGAGGCCTTGAAAGCAGGTAATCGACTGGCCCAGAGGTCAAGGAAACAACTGATGTAAAGCAGAGGCCCACCTGTCCCCAATAGGGAGCTGTCGCAGAGTTGCTGGAGGAGAGAATGCGCGTCATGCTTCCAAGAGGAGCAGGACCAGGCTGGCTTTAATGGCTGGGGACAGTGCAGCCAGCCCATGCTCCTGGATAAAATGGATACCAAGATCGGGATTCCAGAGTAAGGCAAAGTCTTCATGCAAGGGACATGTCTATCTCCTCATTTGACCTCCACACTTGATGATTCCTCAGAAATGGAAAGAAATTGGGGCTTTTCTCCTTTTCATTATATTAGAGGGGAAAAACACAAAAAAATCCACCAATCCTGCCGATTTGCTAGATATTCTTGGAAGGATAATAAAAGTAAAACTTTCTTTCTCTTTCAGCAGAATAGAATTAGACTCACCTTGTTACAGATTGTGCTGCTACTAATTAAAAAGAGAGGGAAAAACTCTGCTGAAACATTCTCCACTTTCCAGCTGCTTTTATTTAATCCATGTAGTTTAAATTCTCCAAGGACCTTAAACTAAATTGGCCACCAGATACTGAAAAATAAAACAAACTGTTAATTAGAGGGATTGCAAAGAATGTCTTTCCTTTGGTTTAGGAAAGTGGAGAGGATGTTGGATGAGAGCCCCTTCAAAAGTGAGGGAGAAAAAAAAAAAAGTGAGGGCGAAAGATGTTTAGGGAATCTTTTCTTTCTCTCCAGGGATTCCAAAGCAAAGATTTGTAAAGACTTTGCAAATAGCCTGGACAGCATTGGCTCTTGTTAAAACAGGTAGGGACCTCTTTAGAGATTGATGAAAGGATGCAGTTTCCCCACTGGGAGAAGGTACAAGGAAGCCTGAGCATGGACCCAAGCAGGACTCGCCTGGTGGAGACAACCACGTGCCTCCCCACTCACCGATGACCAAGCCCAGGAGGAGGGGGTATCCTGACACCAGATGTCAGCTGCCAGGGCAGACCTCACCTGCAGGAGCAGGCCTAGTCTGCACCCATTGCTTAAACACAGCCTGGGTCTGCCAGGAAGAAGTTGCTTCTCACGGGGGCACATTACCTGGGGAGCATCCAGCTTGGACCAGGGAAAGGTACATGCTGGGGACAGTGGTGGGCAGCAGCGCCCTCTCCCTGCCTGGGTGCAGGTCCAGCCCATGGGCGGTGGATTTTGAGCTCAATCTCCACCCTGCACGGCTTGGATTGCAGGGTCATGTCACTGAATTCAGAAGCAGAACTTTGGGAGTCAAGAAATGGAATCTTGAATTTTTAACTTTTTGTTGTCATATGTTAAAGAGTATGAGGTGTATGGAGTGATAGTCACTCTGCCCAGGTGACTATAGGTGACTTGTTTTCCCTCTTTGAACCCATCTCCTCTCTATAAAATTGGGCTAAAAATAAAATACAGCTCAGAAGGTGTGAGGATTAAGTGAAATGATGCTCTTAACCATCTAGCAGGGACCTGCACAGAGGAGGTGCCGGCAAGTTGGGTCTTATTCACACTCCAGAGTCCAGAGGAAATGGTACCTGGGTTGGGACCTCCACTGCATTTCGGGGTCAAGTAAAGCTTACAGGGTTCTCATTAAAAGGAAAATGTATTTCTTTTAAAAAATTGTATAGGACAAATGCATTCCTTCTGGGCAAATATGCCCAATGTGAAGTGGGATTCAGAGGTAGAGAGGCATGCAGTCATCTGTAGGACTCCAGGCCAGGTGAGTATCCACTAGAGGAAACCAGGCCCCCGAGCAATGGGTGGGTGGGTGGCTGAATTTTATACTTTTTATTTTACTGCTTTGGTTGAGGCCTTCATTTCCTTCATTTTCTCTGCATCAAACATATGTACTTCTGTGATAATTCTGGCCTCTGTGGGAAGCCTGTGAACAATTATGTAGGCATGTATAACTGTATGGCGTCTGTCCCCAGGATTTCAGTCAGGGGACCTCTCCACTCCACCAGCCTCTGCACACCCGGATTGAGAGCCCTCTGTTTTCATTTTGCCTGACTCAGGGTCTAATCACTGTCCACTAGGTGACCAGCCTCTAGCATGAGTACTGCCCCAGTGCCATGGAGAGGCTGACTCAGTTCAACAGGGTATGTGGAAGGGGAAGGGAGTCATGGCCTGGTCATTTGCAGACGGGCCATCCCTAAGGATACACGGAGACTCTTGAAAGCCACAGAGCCTCACGTTCAAGGCTGGGCACCTCCAATCGGCTCCTGGGGCCCAGGCTAAAGTTAAATTGCACTGGGCAGCAACCCAGTGGTGGAGCTCACAGAGCCCCGTGTGGTGTGGGCACGTTTCTGCATGGCACCTTCCCCTTCAGAAGCAGGGAGGGCTGTGACTGCTGGGTGCTAAGTCGGGCTTTTGAAGGTCACTCAGAAACCTCTCCTGAGTGTGTCCAGGCAAGGTTTTCACTTTCCCCGCATTTGCCAGGCTTCCTCCCTCTCTCTGCAGCCTTAAGATACTCCTATTTGGCTACAAATATGTCAGCAACTGACATCTTGGAAAAGAATAAATGGGCCAAGTCAGAGTTTGATGCTCTGCCTCTTAAAAGTCACATCCAGTTTGCCAGATGGCAGGAGTGAGAATGCGATTTGATGTGGACAGTTGGCCAAGTCACCCAGAGAGAGGCTCCTCCTCATCATCAGAACCCTCACCACAGAGTTGTATCCCAGCTGAGGACCATAGTTGTGTTCCCTTGCAGCCCACCTTCCTGTGGATTCTCCCTCCCTGTTTCTTCTGCATCCCTAGAAATCCCGGCTATGCATCATTGGAAATGTGCTACCTAAATATTATGCTCACATTATTCCTTCAGTCCCCAAATGTGTCATTGCTGCATACTGTACAGAACAGTATCCTTAGCTGTGTATTTATTGTGTTGGGGTTTTAACTTAATCAATTTTACTAAGTAATACAACCCCCTCGCTGCCCTGACATGATAATTAACGCGGGGCGCACAGACACTCCTGCATGTATTCACCTACGGTATTTTTTTGGAATGCTTCTGCAGCATTAGCACACACAGACCAAATTCAGCCTCAAACACAAAATAGGAACAATGCTTACCTAAGTTTTGTTCATCTCGGCTGCGGAACCTTGAATGTAATAATTAGGTTGGGTCTACAGATCAGACCTCCCTGGTCCAGGTGATCATAGGCGCTGGGTCACAGACTCTGAGTGTGCTCCTTCATTCAGGGCTTGTACTCTGGATTCACCTCCACCATCTCCACATCGCTCTGTACCTCAAAAAGCTGGCCTCCTGGGGCTGCCTGGCCCCAGGCTTCCTGCCCTCCAGCTGCTGGTTTGCTTTGGCCAATGGGAGGCGCTGGCAGGAGATCAAAGGGCAGGAGTTGAGAAAGGTCAGGGTATTTATCCCACTGGCTCCTTCTTTCCAGGCTACAGTCTAAGATGTCTTAAATCTTGACATCTGCTTCTTGCCTTCAGTCACTCTATCTCAGCTATTGCTTCTGCAGTTCTCTTGAAAAAATCTTTTCAAACTGAGCCTTTGATTTCTTTGCAAGACTCTGTTTCCCTCTAACATGCTCTGCAAAATTCTAGCTCTGCCGGCAGAAGGCTTCTGTCTCTCTTTAAACTGAGTGTGCGTGTGTCCATCCTCTCAGGAAGAACCAGCATTGTTCTGTACACTATCACAAGAGAAGTGGAAAACTCCTTTTGGTAGAGTCTCCGCTTTCTTCTAACAGAGTTAGTTCGCTCTCACTGTCACTGTGCCCAGGCCCACCTACCCTGTGCAAAATCATTACCTGGCCCATCATGAAATTTTCTCTGGGTGTTATTCTCTAACCATGTCACAGCAGATTGTATCTTCAAAGATGGATGCAATAATATCTCTCATCCCCCATGCTCTTCTGCAATGTGACCTTGACACTCTTCCCACTGAGAGGTGGAATTTTTCTCTTTCGCTCCCTCTGCTTGGATATGGATAAGCTCATGGTTGTGTCCACCAATGAAATGGGGCAGAGGGATTCATTGTGATTTCTGAAACAGGGCAAAGTCTAGTTGGCTTTGATATGGTCTTCTTGAAATGCTCACTCTGCAAAGGCCCCCTCCTGAGACCTTCCTCTCAGAACTTAGCTAGTAGGATGTGAGAAGCCCAAGTTGTTGGGGAGTGGTCTAGTCAGCATCCCAGTTGAGCCATCCTACCATCTATCCCAGCTCAGGCAGAAGACAAGGGAGTGGAGATCCTCCAGTGGGGGAGGTAGATACATGTGGGAGGTGGATCCTCCAGTTCCAGCAATTCTAATCCCTCACAGTCCAAATCTTCCCAAATGAGGCCCCAGGCATTACAGCACAGAATAACTATCCCCACTGTGACCTTTTCAATACTTGATACCTGGGATCCATGAGCATACGACATGGTTGTTGCTTTACATCACTAAGTTTAGGGGGGTTTTGTTATGCAGTCATGGTAACTGGACCACATTGTCCACTGCTGTGTGGTTACCTGGTGATGGGAGCCACTGATTTGTTCAGAAATGCACTGTACCCAAGAACTAAACTTTAAACAACAGCGCCTCTTCACTTCTATTCTAGAAGGAGGGGAGATAACAAAAGTTTAGGTTTTTTTCCAAACACTGATTCAGTGATTTGAGAACAAGTATGGGTATTTAAAATCAAAGGATGCTATAAACATTCAGTATACTGCTCAAATTCCAGCGCTACTTTTATAATGTGGGGCTGCAAGTTTTCCTCCCTTTGCAGCAGTTGCCTCTAATCTTGCAGCCATCTGTCCCTGCTCTGATGAAAATAGAACACCCCATGCCTCCTCTCCCTGGTCCCTGCTCAGATTACATGCTTATATTAGGTTGAACTGTATGAAATTGCCATTTTGTAGGTCATAAATGGTTAAATCTTAGTAATTTCATGTGGTTCAACCTAATGTTAACCTCCAACTCCTCAAATACATGTATCACTGAATTGTATTTGAGATCTCAACCTAAATGAGACTTGCTCTCCACTTCCCTTTCCTGCCCCACTCCAGCTAAACTGGATTATCTTGTATCACATCATCTTGTCCTTTCCTCCAGAGCACCTGTCACAATTTGTAATTATATGTGTGTTTATTATTTAATGTCTAATACCCCAAAGAGACTTATGTAAACACCATGAGCACTGCATATCGTTGTTTCCAAGCCCCTCATGTGGGGCCTGGTATCTCATAGCCACTCAATAAATGTCAGCTCAATTAATGTATATACAATGTGGCTCTCTTCACATGTAGACAGTGATTTCCAGAGCATCCTGAAAGCACTGTGGTCCTTGTCATTGTATCTGCAAGCTTCTAGAGCAATGAATGGTTTCTAATCCAATGGTCCATTAGACACGCTCGGAAAGATTTTAGAAAATACTCTGGAGACTGCCTTCCAATCAATCAAATCAAGGTCTCCAAGGAAAAGGGATGAGCCCAGTCACGGTTGGGAAACTGTTTGGGAAGGCAGAGACGCCATCTACAGAGATCTCTAGGCTTGGTGCTGCAAAATTATAATGCTTTCTTGCTATTGCCCCAGTGGTAGAGCTTCAGACCTCAATCAGGTGATTTTGTTCTCAGTCCCAGTTGCCTTCTTTGGGCACATTAGATATTGTTACCAACCAGTCAGCTTTTGAGAACCAATCACACTTATTTTGCAAGTACTCTTTTCAGTAATTATACCAAGGAGTGAGTACCCCCAAATCTGCTCCAAATAAACATGAAATCTAAATTGAAAGAGTGTGTGCTTCTAAGTGGGTTCTTCCACCTCTCCTTCACAACCCCCATGCTTGGTTTAGTCACTAAGTCGTGTCCGACTCTTTTGCGACCCCATGGACTGTAGACCTCCAGGTTTCTCTGTCCATGGGATTTCCCAGGCAAGAATGCTAGAGTAGGTTGCCATTTCCTTCTTCAGGGGATCTTCCTGACCCAGGAATTGAAGCTGGGTCTCCTGCATTGCAGGTACATTCTTTACCATCTGAGCCACCTCTTCCTATAGAGAAACTCTCAAGCCATCACACAACTTTCTTTCCCATCTTTCCAACTCTTAATTTTCCGTAAGTCACCATTTAAGGGAAATCCACACACCTATCCATTCATATTCATTTGATATCCAATGAATTCCATCAATGGAATCGGCTCTGGGAGCCATTCTTTCTATCCATCCATATTCATTTGAATACTGAACACCCACTGTGTAGCCTTTCCATGTGCCCAGGAACCAGCTTTTACCCATTAGAGGGCGCACCAACCTGAATAAGGCTTAGTCCTGGCCCCAATAAACTCATGTAATGAGAAATTGAACAATGTGATATATGCTATTTTAGCAACTTGTAAAAATTATCATTGGGACACAGTGAAAAAATGACTGATTATTGGTAGGAGAAATAAAACAAAGCTTCACAGAGGCAATACTGGCTGGACATAGATAAGTAGGAGTCCACTGGAGGCAAAATTGGCAAGTTACAGATGTCTGCTGCTGCTGCTGCTAAGTCACTTCAGTTGTGTCCGACTCTGTGTGACCCCATAGACGGCAGCCCTCCAGGCTCCCCCGTCCCTGGGATTCTCCAGGCAAGAACACTGGAGTGGGTTGCCATTTCCTTCTCCAATGCATGAAAGTGAAAAGTGAAAGTGAAGTCGCTCAGTCGTGTCGACCCTCAGCAACCCCATGGACTGCAGCCTTCCAGGCTCCTCCGTCCATGGGATTTTCCAGGCAGGAGTACTGGAGTGGGGTGCCATTGCCTTCTCTGACAGATGTCTGGGCAAACACAAAACCTAAAAAATTAGAATAAACCTGAGAGTCCTGGATATAATCGAAGTAAATCAAGCAGTAGATAGGTATATGTCAGCTCTTTATTCTGAATGTGGCCTCAGACCACAGAAGGCCCTCTTCTCATTTCTTAAGAACAAGACATGTTGTGCATTTGTTCCTCACATATGCATTTTCATAAACTTTATTGATTCCACTGTGCTGTTTATAGCTACTGATTTTATATACTCTTCTCATCAAACTGAAAGTTGATTATTTTGCCTCATACATATTGTAGTAATTAGATTGCTTACTTTAATGGCACAACAGTGTTTGTTTGTACACTTTGCCAGCGACACTGCTGACAAAGCACAGTCTATCTCACTTTACTGCATTGTTCTTATTAATCTCCTAGAGCCAACTAAGCTCTGTTTCTCTTGGGAATTGCCTGAGAGGCAGAAAGTCTTATTTCTGTCCAATTTTGGTATTCCTAGGGCTGAGAAGTATTTTGAATTGGTCTCACTTTCCAGTAAATTCAACCTACCCAGTTCTGAACCAGGGTTTGTTTCAGTTATCTCTTGCTGGATGACAAACCACACCAAAACTTAATGACTCAAAATAACAACAATAGTTTATTGTCTTTCATAATGCTGAGGGTTGACCAGGCTCAGCTGGATGGTTTTTCTGCACTGTGTGGTGTTGGATGGGATTGCAGTCATCTAGGGGCTTCATCAGGGTGGACTTTCTAAGCTGCCTCACCAACATGGTTGGCAACTGGTCCTAGCTGTTGGCTGGAAGCTCATCTGGGACTGTTGACCAGAGCACCTTAGTTCTTCTCCATTCAGTTTTTCCACATGGCTGGAGCTTTTCATAACATAGTGAGGATTCCAAGAGGAAACATGTCTAGCACACAAGAGCAGAAACTGCAGGCCTCTCAAGGCTCAGCCTTGGCAATTACACAGTGTCATTTCCACTGCTTTCTATTGGATGAAGAAAGTCAGAAGGCCACCCCAGAATCAAGGTGAAAGGATATAGATCCATCTCTTGATGAAACGAGTGGCAAAGAAGATGCAGCCATCTTTAATTCATTGTGTTTTCTCCTATAGAGATCAATTTACTTGCTGAGGACAGAGTATGCCACAAAATGTATCTCTGATATTGTGCAGTTGTTTCACAAATGTACAAGTCTATTGCATTTCTTGGGCTTCCCTTGGGCTCAGCTGGTAAAGAATCTACCTGCAATGTAGGAGACCTGGGTTTGATCCCTGGGTTGGGAAGATCCCCTGGAGAAGGGAAAGGCTACCCACTCCAGTATTCTGGTCTGGAGAATTCCATGGACTGTATAGTACATGGGGTCACAAAGAGTCAGACACGACTGAGTGACTTTCACTCACTTTGTAATTGTAATTATTGCATTTCTTAGAAAATCAACACAAAGGCCAGCATGACTACCCCACACCCTTTTAAAGCACTTTTACTATAATGGAGAGTAATCAGGCTCAGACACTATGCTTCTGTTTGCTCTTCTAGCTCACTGATATTGATGACCACTGTGAAATAAAAGCATGCTTGCATTTCATTTTTTTATTTTTATTTTATAATTTTTGCATTGAATAATACTTCTATATCCTTTACAAACTAATCAAAAAAGAGCTCTAATCAAAGCAGGTTTATTTAGGTTTTATGGAGAACAAAGGTATATACAAAAGAACAAGTCACCAATTGTTCTGATCTGATGTTGAGATTAAGTTAACCCTTAGCCATAGCATTTTGTCCAAGGCAATTTTTTTTTTCTAAATATTTCCAGGTTTGGTCTAGCATTTTGTATAAGTTCATTTATTCATTAATCCATCCATCCATCATTCATACATTACCTTTCGGACATTTCCACTTGGATAACCTCCTTTGGCACTGTTAACACACAGATGAATGAGGCAGAAGCCCTGCTTAAAGTGACCCCACAACTTGAGGAACTGAAATGTACACAACTTTGTAACACACCAATGATGGCATAAAGCAAAGGGTAATCGCTTTTGCCTGGGTGAGTCAGGGAAGACTTGTGGAATAAGTGGGGGAAATGGCAAATGCAAGGGGAAGGGGCAGCAGAGGAGCTGGAAAAGGGGGGCTGGAGCAGTTTGGGAACAGCATTGAATGCCATATTTTGGTCACCTTGGTATAGGTGATGGTGAGAAGGCAAAAGGTTTTTAAGTAATTGCTTTAGGCAGTGTTGTGTAGGAACTGAAGGAGGGTGTTTCAGGAAACAACCTATAGAAGAAACACACAAAGGTAGGAATGGGAGGCACATTTGGAAAATTTGCAGAGGAGCCAGGATTGCTAGAGAAGGGGAGGTGGCCTGGGAAAGCTAGTGGCCACTCATGAAGCCGTTTCAGGTAAGTGCCCAAGCACCTGGCCCTTGGTCCCCAGTCCTCTGTGGTCTGTCTGGACACCTCCACCTGTGCATGTCTTTACCCACTGTTTCTCCCGCCCATGGTGTCATAGCGTGGTTGGACTTCCTTCCCAGCTATCAGTCCTTCTTGGCTCTTCATGCTGCCTGCACTGTGGGGCTCCCCAAGTGTGCCTTGTATGAGAGGGTCCCCCTGCTGTGTTTCCCCATGGTACCTCTACCTCCTAGTATGCCCCTGGTCCCTTGTCTTATTGGGGTGGGGGTGAGGTCACAGACCTCCTGGCTGCTTTAACTCTCAGTTTCTAAGAAAAAAAATACCCAAACGACCCAGAGTTAAGATCTCAAAGCCCTTTATAATCTGTAACTACTACTACTACTAAGTCACTTCAGTCATGTCCGACTCTGTGTGACCCCATAGACGGCAGCCCACCAGGCTCCCCTGTCCCTGGGATTCTCCAGGCAAGAACACTGGAGTGGGTTGCCATTTCCTTCTCCAATGCGTGAAAGTGAAAAGTGAAGGTGAACTCACTCAGTCGTGTCCGACTCCTAGCAACCCCATCGACTGCAGCCTACCAGGCTCCTCCATCCATGGGATTTTCCAGGCAAGAGTACTGGAGTGGGGTGCCATTGCCTTCTCTGTTATAATCTGTAAAGTTGTGTGCAAATAGTATTATTGCCATCATTATGAGTTCCAGAATTCTACAAATCCTTGGTGGTCAAGAGCCTGTGTGTTTTTCATTTCCTCTAAGGCACTTGGCATGGTCCTTTGGTGGTATATATGTCCTCAATAAGTAATGGTGTGTAATGAATAGTAATACATATAGTTTATTTTAAACCCATGTTTACCCTTTCCAAGCATTGGGTAATTTTTCTTCCAAACATTGGGGTCTGTGGACAGTTTTAAAAGGTGCACTAAAGTTCAAGAGTTCTTTATTGATCCTTTCCTTTCGATCTTGGAATTTTAATAAAACAACCTCTGGCCATTAAAGCCCACATATCATGAGAGTGTAGCAACAAAATTAAAAATGAGAAATTATTGGGACAAGGAGATACCACTGCACATGCGTTAGGATGGCCATAATTAAAAAGACAGGTAAAAACAAGCATTGACAAGGATGGGGGAAAATTAGAAACTTCATACATTGCTGATGGAAATGTAAAGTGGTGCTTTTGAAAAGTTCCCCAAATATTTAAATAGGGTTATTATATGACCCAGAAATTCCTCTCCTAGATACATATCCAAGAGAATTGGAAACATATATTCACACTAAAATTGATATACAAATGTTCTCTAAAGTATTAATGATATTGAAAGTGAAAGTATCCGTCGCTCATCCATGTCTGACTCTTTGCGACCCCATGGACTGCAGCACACCAGGCCTCCCTGTCCATCACCAACTCCCAGAGCTTACTCAAACTCAAGTCCATTGAGTTGGTGATGCCGTCCAACCATCTCATCCTCTGTTGTCCCCTTCTCCTCCCACCTTCAATCTTTTCCAGCATCAGGGTTTTTCCCAATGAGTCAGTTCTTCACATCAGGTGGCCAAAGTATTGGAATTTCAGCTTCAGCATCAGTCCTTCCAATGAATATTATTCAGGACTGATTTCCTTTAGGATGGACTGGTTGGATCTCCTTGCAGTCCAAGGGACTCTCAAGAGTCTTCTCCAGCATCACAGTTCAAAAGCATCAATTCTTCAGCGCTCAGCTTTCTTTATAGTCCAACTCTCACATCCATACATGACTACTGGAAAAACCATAGATTTGACTAGATGGACCTTTGTTGGCAAAGTAATGTCTCTACTTTTTAATATGCTGTCTAGGTTGGTCATAGCTTTTCTTCCAAGGAGCAAGCATCTTTTAATTTCATGGCTGCAGTCACCATCTGCAGTGATTTTGGAGCCCCCCAAAATAAACTCTCTCACTGTTTTCATTGTATCCCCATCTATTTGCCATGAAGTGATGGGACCGGATGTCATGATCTTAGAATAGTAGCCAAAAAGTGGAAACAACCCAAATGTCCACCAACTGATGCACGGATAAGTGAATGTGGTATATACCTACAATGAAATATTATTCTGCCACAAAAAGGAAGTACTGATACATGCTACAACATGGATGAACCTTGAAAGAATTATGCTACATTAAAGAAGCCAGTCACAGTAGACTACGTATTATATGATTTTGTTTATATGAGATGTTCGGTTATAAAAGGCAACTACACAGAGACATAAGGTAGGATAGTGGTTACCTAGGACTGTGTGTCATGTGGGGAGGGAAACAGGACAGTAATTGCACTAAGGGGTATGGGTTTTATTGGGAGGTGATGAAAATGTTCTAAAATTTATTGGTGGTTATGTAACTTCATAAATATATTTAAAAACATGGAATTTTACATTTTAAGTGGATGAATTTATGGCATGTAAATTATATCTCAATCAAGCTCCATCTAAAAAGTAATTAGTGTGAAGAGAGATTTATAAGCATTTCAACCCTAGTTGGTGTTCATCTGTCTTCTAATTCTGCCCATCCCTCCATGATGAGCTCCTCAACTCTGAGAGTAAAGCTATCACTCCTGCTACAGATCTCTCTCCGTCCTGGCAAGGGGAAGCAACTGTGGTTACATCCAACTCTCAGCCCCTTTTTTCCCAGGTCCTCTGTGGGCCATCTCCTACTTCTGTAGCATGAGCTCTGGTCCCTTAGGCTCTATAAATCACACTCTCCATTCTGCCCTTGCACTTTAAAGTGATCTGAGATACTTTGTATAAAGGATGAGGCAGCGCATAAAAATAACTAGTATTGTACCAATTTTCCTCATCTGGTGGTTTGGGGGAAACATGTTTGTAAAATTATAGCAAATGTGAGAAGCCACAGAAAATTGCCTCTCATCCGAATGGAGAAGCTAGATTTTTTATTTTGTTTTATTGATCATTGAGGTAGGCGCAATGATATTTCACTTTGTAGTTTGCCTGCAGGAGCAACATCCACCTATCTGTTGTAGCTGCCAGGCCAACTAAACAAGCCGGCCATTCTGTGTGCACCTAAGGCCCCCATGCAGGCTCCTGGATTCCTGAGCTGGCAGCTCCATCTCTCCAGAGTGCAAATGCAACTTGAAGTATACGACTTACAAAGGAAGCATTTTGTTACAGACAAGTTGGAAGATCTGTTTGACAGTTGAAGTCAGACCATTTTGATTTTTACATAAAAACAGTTAAACATTCCCTTGACAGGTTTATTCTAATTTGGTAAAGGCAATAATTTTATGGGATGGTAATTGTTTCCTTGCAGTCCTGATTCTTGCTGTTTCTCTTGCATTCTCTTCTAATTGGCAGATTGATGGGCTCCCAAGAATTTGCTCAAAAGCCATTTTCAGAAGAAGACAGACAAATCAGAGGGCCTTGCCTTCTCTCTTGAAAGATGACTTCTAATAGTCTAGGTGAGAGGGCTATTTTTACGCACAATTTACAAATGATTACTGGCATATTCATGGACTTTTTACTAATTTAGATTTAATTTGTAAGAAAGTAATAAATAAATGTGTTTAGTTTAAAAATCGACTGCTACAAAACTTTTAAAGAAAAACAGCAACCCTTTCCCCACCCAACTGTTGCCCCTAATTTCTTCATCCATGAGATTCCAGGAAATTCCTTTCATTTCTTTACCTGTACCTCCTGTTATTTACCTTCATATTTCTAAATAACAATAATATACTGCTATTTCTTTATTTTTCAGTTACAGCTGTTACCGATTAACTTCCTGCTGTGGAAGATCAGAATTCAGCTTTCTCATATTCCCCCAACTTACCATCCTGGAAATTGCTTTTTCTTTTCTTCTCTGTTGGATCCTCTAATTTTTGTTTATTTGTTGTGACTGACACAAGGAAGCATACCTTACATTAGTTAAGCGCCTTCCCAGGAGGCGCTAGTGGTAAAGAACTTGCCTGCAGTGCAAGAGACTTCAGAGTTGCAGGTTTGATCCCTGGGTTGGGAAGATCCCCTGGAGGAGGGCATGGCAACCAACTCCAGTATTCTTGCCTGGAAAGTCCCATGGACAGAGGAGCCTGGCAGGCTACAGTCCATAGGGTCTCAAAAAGTCAGACATGACTGAAGTGAGTTAGCACGCATATGTTGTTAATCTCATGTCTTGCTCTTTCTTAACTACCTTGTTTTGGTGGAATGTATCAGCCTTCCTCAGCAATCA
This sequence comes from Bubalus bubalis, assembly GCF_019923935.1. Taxonomy (NCBI): domain Eukaryota; kingdom Metazoa; phylum Chordata; class Mammalia; order Artiodactyla; family Bovidae; genus Bubalus; species Bubalus bubalis. The sequence continues at coordinate 68,228,333 of NC_059164.1, forward strand.
ATGCAAAGAAATGGAGGAAAACAACAGAATGGGAAAGACTAGAGATCTCTTCAAGAAAATTAGAGATACCAAGGGAACATTTCATGCAAAATGGGCTCGATAAAGGACAGAAATGGTATGGACCTAACAGAAGCAGAAGATATTAAGAAGAGGTGGCAAGAATACACAGAAGAACTGTACAAAAAAGATCTTCATGACCCAGATAATCATGATGGTGTGATCACTGACCTAGAGCCAGACATCCTGGAATGTGAAGTCAAGTGGGCCTTAGAAAGCATCACTATGAACAAAGCTAGTGGAGGTGATGGAATTCCAGTTGAGCTATTCCAAATCCTGAAAGATGATGCTGTGAAAGTGCTGCACTCAATATGTCAGCAAATTTGGAAAACTCAGCAGTGGCCATAGGACTGGAAAAGGTCAGTTTTCATTCCAACCCCAAAGAAAGGCAGTGCCAAAGAATGCTCAAACTACCACACAATTGCACTCATCTCACACGCTAGTAAAGTAATGCTCAAAATTCTCCAAGCCAGGCTTCAGCAATACGTGAACTGTGAATTTCCAGATGTTCAAGCTGCTTTTAGAAAAGGCAGAGGAACCAGAGATCAAATTGCCAACATCCGCTGGATCATCGAAAAAGCAAGAGAGCTCCAGAAAAACATCTATTTCTGCTTTATTGACTATGCCAAAGCTTTGACTGTGTGGATCACAATAAACTGTGGAAAATTCTGAAAGAGATGGGAATACCAGACCACGTGACCTGCCTCTTGAGAAACCAGTATGCAGGTCAGGAAGCAACAGTTAGAACTGGACATGGAACAATAGACTGGTTCCAAATAGGAAAAGGAGTACGTCAAGGCTGTTTATTATCACCCTGCTTATTTAACTTCTATGCAGAGTACATCAAGAGAAATGCTGGGCTGGAAGAAGCACAAGCTGGAATCAAGATTGGCGGGAGAAATATCAATAACCTCAGATATGCAGATGACACCACCCTTATGGCAGAAAGTGAAGAGGAACTCAAAAGCCTCTTGATGAAAGTAAAAGTGGAGAGTGAAAAAGTTGGCTTAAAGCTCAACATTCAGAAGACGAAGATCATGGCATCCAGTCCCATCACCTCATGGGAAATAGATGGGGAAACAGTGGAAACAGTGTCAGACTTTATTTTTTGGGGCTCCAAAATCACTGCAGATGGTGACTGCAGCCATGAAATTAAGACACTTACTCCTTGGAAGGAGTTATGACCAACCTAGATAGCATATTCAAAAGCAGAGACATTACTTTGCCAACAAAGGTCCATCTAGTCAAGGCTATGGTTTTTCCTGTGGTCATGTATGGATGTGAGAGTTGGACTGTGAAGAAGGCTGAGCGCCGAAGAATTGATGCTTTTGAACTGTGGTGTTGGAGAAGACTCTTAAGAGTCCCTTGGACTGCAAGGAGATCCAACCAGTCCATTCTGAAGGAGATCAGCCCTGGGATTTCTTTGGAGGGAGTGATGCTGAAGCTAAAACTCCAGTACTTTGGCCACCTCATGCGAAGAGTTGACTCATTGGGAAAGACTCTGATGCTGGGAGGGATTGGGAGCAGGAGGAGAAGGGGACGACAGAGGATGAGATGGTTGGATGGCATCACTGACTCAATGGACGTGAGTCTGAGTGAACTCTGGGAGCTGGTGATGGACAGGGAGGCCTGGTGTGCTGCGATTCATGGGGTTGCAAAGAGTCGGACATGACTGTTCGACTGAACTGAACTGATCCTCTAGGAACTTTTTGAAATGTGACACATGGGGAATTCCCTGGCAGGCCAGTGGTTAGGTCTCGGTGCTTTCACTACCGTGGCCTGGGTTCAACCCCTGTTGAGGGAACTAATATCCTGCAAGTCATGGGGCATTGCCAATAAAAGAAAGAAGGAAAAGTGACACATGGGAGATACATTTTGAGATCTTGTCTTTTTCCACCATCTAATTTGATTGAAAGCTCAGTTGGGTATGAGATTCTAGCTTGAAAATTATTTTCTGTTAGGACCTCAAAGGCATTATTCCATTATCTTCTAACTTCCAGTATTGCTACTAAAGAGTCTGATACCATCCTAGTTCTGCATGTGATCTCTTCTCTCTCTCTGTCTCTCAGAACTTTTATTCTTTATCCCCAGAACTCTGCAATATCGCTGATATCTATCAATACTATTGTTGTGAGTCATTTGTATTCATTGTGTTGGGCCTTTGTGGAGCCTATTCAGTCTGAAAACATCCTTCAGGAAAGTTGTTTTATATAATTTCTTTGATAATTCCCTGGTCTGTTTTATCTGTTCTATCTTTCAGAAATTAGATTTCCTAAATTGGTTCTCCAACTTCCTTTTCTCCCTATTTGTACTATTTTTCTGGAAGAGTTAGTCAATTGTCTTCTAATTCTGTTAAAAGATTAAAAATAGATTAAAAATCTTTATTATCATGTGTTTAATTTCCAAGAGCTTCCTGTTGTACACTGGATCTTGCTCTTTTCCAGCATCTTGCTATTTTCCTTTCTCTCTGAAGATATCAATCATTGTTCCCTGAAGTTTGCCCTGCTCCCTGCATCACCTTTGTGTCCTTTACCATACATGCATTGTGGGACAGACAACTAAGTGTACAGCTCTGTGCAACTTGAGCCAAATTAACATGAAGAACTCACTATTGAAATTTTCTTCTTTTTGTCCATGGGAATACTGCAGCATCCTGAGTCTCTTCCTCGTACATTTGACCCCTTCTCTCTCCCTTCAGTGCGCCTCCTCTTCTCTCTTTAATCAAGGCACCATCATTTAATGGATCTTCTACTCTTCTATTTCTAAATTTAAAAAGGAAAAAACCCTGACTCTGAGACTTTCCTTATTCTCACAGGTTCAACTAGTACTTCCACGTGAATCCATAGTGCTTCAATATCTATCTTCAAACTTCATACACAAGACCCGGCTCTATATACCTTCTACCTAGCAGACATTTTTCCTTGAAGATTCTGACACAGTTCAAATGCAACATTTGCACCAGACTAAGAATTGATGCTTTTGAACTGTGGTGTTGGAGAAGACTCTTGCGAGTCCCTTGGACTGCAAGGAGATCCAACCAGTCCATTCTGAAGGAGATCAGCCCTGGGATTTCTTTGGAAGGAATGATGCTAAAGCTGAAACTCCAGTACTTTGGCCACCTCATGCAAAGAGTTGACTCATTGGAAAAGACTCTGACACTGGGAGGGATTGGGGGCAGGAGGAAAAGGGGACAACAGAGGATGAGATGGCTGGATGGCATCACTGACTCGACGGACGTGAGTCTGAGTGAACTCCGGGAGTTGGTGATGGACAGGGAGGCCTGGTGTGCTGCGATTCATGGGGTCGCAAAGAGTCGGACACGACTGAGCGACTGAACTGAACTGAACTGAACAGAACATCAAACCAGTTTTCCACAAAATTAACATCAGCTCCCAGTAGCTTCTCAGACTTGAAACTTGAGAACCAGTCAGTCTTGCCTTTAATCTCAATAGCTGGCAACACTCAGCTGATGCTTACTCAGAACTCCTCATATTCACACAGCCCTCTCTGTTCATTATAATCCTTTTATCACAGCACATATTTGAGTGTTCTACATACTAGAGAGGTCAGCGCTATGACAGGTATAAGTCATGGTCTCTGCTCAAAGTGCTACAGTCTGTGATCTAGACATGAGTGAGACTCAAGTTAGGGGGGTGTCTATGCATCTTCTAGATTGCTACCATTGCAGGTGGGGTTCTCCAGGAAGCAGACTTGTTCTTTTGGGCCTCCTCAAAATTTTGTACTGTAAGCCTGAGTGCCTTTTATAATGAATGAAAAATACTTAAAAATACAGTGAGAAGGTGTTGTGATAAAACCATGTGAACACAGAAGAAAACTCAGAGCAGTAAGTAATGGAGAGTTTCTTGAGACATCTGAGCATGGAAGGTGAATTGGAACTACAGGATGAAGGGAGGGGGGCTCACAGCGCTGGTGCTTGAGGGACAGTTCAAGCAGAAAGGATGAAATGTAGCCCCTGCTCCTGGGCGTGAAGAAGCATGTGGTATGAACTGTAAGTTCAGAAAGACTGCAAGCTAGGAAGATTCGAATGGTGAGAGATGAGGCTGAAAGGTCAAGAAGCAGGCAGTTCATGAAGAGCTGGAGGGACAGAAATGTGAACTTCATCTGGGAGCCCCTGATAGGTGCTCACACATCACCTAATGCAGGCGGAAAGGACCCATGGCCAAACAAGGTGTTGATTAATGGATGCTGTTTTGTGAAACTCATTTAGAAGTAAAAGCTGATTTAGAATGAAAGGCTTCATGCTTGGCATAGAGTATTCCAGCCACTGCCAGGTGACCTGACTCAGGCAGGGAAACCAGTCTGCTGAATGTGGAGAGAAGACAATTTATACATGAACACATGCATGTGTGCACATAAACACACTCTCAGAAGGGAAGAGCCAGTCCACATTCAATTTGCAAACTCTCCAAGTGACTGCCAAGCTTCACAGGTAGCCCTTACATATCACTCTGAACTCTCCACAGGTCATATCAGTGTTAACTGTTAGCAGCCTGAGAATCCACTACACACACACATTCGGACCTTCCCGATCTAAAGCTGCAGGGATGCATTTTGCTGAGCACTTACCTTCCCTTTGCAGAGCTCAGCACCTCTGTGTATTGTGAGCCAGCTGGGCTGAGTTGCCTGGGGAAACCTGGAGATCTGCTTTTTTCCAGGGCACCTTGGATAGCACCCACGCTCTTTCCTCTCCTGGCTCCATCCTCTGTGTATGTGGGGAGAACAAGTGGGCCCTGTGGGCACCACTTTGGCTCCTGCTCCAGCCCCACCTCTCCCACCCCACCAGCACTGCCTGGTGGACTCTTGCTCCTCTCGCTCAGATGGTTACAATATGCTTCTCACTGCAGTCCAGCTCCCCTCCACCTGTTCTCCACCGGACCACCTGGACGATCTCAGAGGCAGAGAGATGAGGGAGTCACCTGCTCAAAACTTGAATGACTCTGATTATTTCTGGCAGGGTCCAAACTCCCCCCTGCCCTTTTTTCTGAGCATTTCACATACTCGAGGCCCTCCAGTGGGGTCTGGCCTCAGCCTCCCTCTATGGACCATCTCCACCTGCTCCCTATATCTGCAGCTCCATGGGAGAACTTGCCATCAGAGGTACGGATACTGCAGGCTCATCCCTCACAGCCCTGCTTATTCTGTAATGTTTTCCCCTTCTTCTCTGACAGGGTGCAGTGGGAAGAATGGACTTTGGAGTCAGACCAACCTGGGTTTTATTCCTATAATAGCATTACTGAGTATATAATCTGGTGTGGGTATTTAATCTCTCTACAGTTCCTCATGTGTAATTCAAGAATCTTACTCTCTCCCTCTGCATGCTGTTGTGAGGATCAAGTCAGGTAATATTTGTGCAACAGGATGTGGGAGGGGGCTTATCCTGTTGCCTGAGCTTCTAATGAATCTCTGGAGTGACTGTGAGGTGATAAGTAACCCCACATGAAAGAGCAGAACAAGATACACCACACGGGATTTGCAGAGGGGTCTCCAAGACCCAGCAATCATGATCTCAAAAGACTGTGTGAGAAAAGGCTGGAGATGAAGTGAATTTCATGAGGTTTACATATTAAATTTGCCCAGTAGCCTCATCTCACTTGAGGTGAAAGATAAGAGTGTGTGTCTTTCCAACAAAATTTGTTATTGTTCAGTTGCTCAGTCACATTCAACTCTTTGCAATACTGTGGACTGTTTCTTCACAATCTCCTGGAGTTTGTTCAAACTCATGTCCATTGCATCAGTGATGCCATCCAACCATCTCATCCTCTGTCATCTCCTTCTTCTCCTGCCTTCAATCTTTCCCAGCATCAGGGTCTTTTCCAATGAGTTGACTTGTCCCATTAGGTGGCCAAAGTAGTGGCGCTTCAGCTTCAGCACCAGTCCTTCCAATGGATAGTCAGGGTTGATTTCCTTTAGGATTGACTGGTTTAATCTCCTGGCTGTCCAAGGGATTCTCAACATTCTTCTCCAACACCACAGTTCAATATCCTCCTCAAAAAAATCCCCTTGGGACTTTTCTGGTGGTCCAGTGGTTAAGAATCTGCCTGCCAATACAGGGGACATGGGTTCAATCCCTGCTCTGGGAAGATTCCAGATGCCTCAGAGCAACTAAGCCTATGAGCCACAACTACTGAGCTCATACACCACAATGACTGAAGCCCACGCACCTAAAGCCCATGCCCTGCACTGCAATGAAAAGCCTGCCTGGTGAAACTAGAGAAAGCCTGCACACAGCAACGGAAGACCCAGGGCAGCCAATAAATAAGTAAATAAGTCCCCTTCCCCCGTCTCTTACTTAGTGCCCAGTTGAAACTTTAGCCTCAACATCCCTTTACGGAAACAAAGATGTTAGTTAAGAAATCATGACACCACCATGCATGAGCTGTCCAAGAGAGAAAGGGAGAGAGAGGCAGCCAGTTACTACCAGAGGAACTGAGTGGTGGCCAGTGTGACTGCAGCAGCCAAAGTGTCTCGTTTCTCAAAAGCTCTGTTTGGAATTTATTGCCCGTCTTCTTCTAGTCAAGGAAGGTTGGTTGTAAGGTTGCCAGCTTGCTTAAATAAAGAGAGAAGGATATTCGACAAGTGTGGGGGCAGCTCTTGAAGTCTAGCGCAGCTGGTCTTCATGGGGATTGTAGACCGGAACTGGGAGGCCATGAGAGATCCAGGCAGATTTAAACCTGACCTGAGTCTGAAACTTTGTTGTAGTCTGGTCTGGATTTTTTCATAACTGAAGTTGAGACTGGTTAAATCATCACAAGTGAGCTGGAAAGATAGGTATCTGATATTGTCAAAGTTCTGACAGACTGTGTTTGAAAGAGATAAATAAAAATGTTTCTAGATTGAAGCCTAGTTCACTGGGCCCATTCAGTAAATAAGTATACCCTGTATGTAAAAATATCTAGCACAGTGTTTGGCATCTAAGAAGTCCTAATAATTGCTAGCTATATAAATAATCAGTTCAGTTCAGTTGCTCAGTCGTGTCTGACTCTTTGTGACCCCATGGACTGCAGCACACCAGGCCTCCCTGTCCATCACCAACTCCCAGAGTCTACTCAAACTCATGTCCATTGAGTTGGTGATGTCATCCAACCACCTCATCCTCTGTGATCCCCTTCTCCTGCCTTCAATCTTTCCCAGCATCAGGGTCTTTTCCAATGAGTCAGTTCTTCCCATCAGGTGGCCAAAGTATTGCAGTTTCAGCTTCAGCATCAGTCCTCTCAATGAATATTCAGGACTGATTTTCTTTAGGATGGACTGGTTGGATCTCCTTGCAGACCAAGAGAGTCTCAAGAATCTTCTCCAACATCACAGTTCAAAAGCATCAGTTCTTCAGTGCTCAGCTTTCTTTATAATCCAACTCTCACATCCATACATGACTACTGCAAAAACCATAGCTTTGACTAGACGGACCTGGTATTAATAATAGTTACTATCATTATAGTACTATCACCCAGGGTATAGCACAGAGTATTATTAAGCTATTCACATGCCTATCTCTTCCTCCAGAAGAGCAACACTCCATTTGTTCCACAAGTAGTAGATAGGGTAAATGCAACTTGGGTGAAAATGATTCTCTGCACCCAGCAATGAAGAGCCAGCCATAATGCACACAGAAAATAGTGGGACCCGGAGAGTTTGATGCCCAACATCAGAGTGTGTGTTCATTGGCAATGACCAACTACTGCACAGAAATGCTGAAATTCTGGATTCTTCTCAGAAATAACTTCTGACAAGAAGCATGGGAAATAAGATATAAGGAGAGAGGCAGAAGGGAAGAGCAAGAATGTTTCTAGGTGGCCAACTATGTGCCAGGGACTGTGCCAGGCCCTTTACATTTGTTATCTCATTGAACGAGATGAAATAATGGATAAACGCATGCTGGATACATTTTTAAAAATGTGAAATGCTGGCCCAGAGAGCTCTGAGCCTTTTTTCTTCCATTATAATTTTTGTGTAAACATGAAACGACACGAGTTTAAAGATGGAGCCTCCTGGGATACAAGCATAAGAGTTCCTAATATAATCAAAATCCTCTTATTTATTTTCTTGCCTAAGTGGCTTCTCCCAGGAGGACAGCAGTTGCATTTCCTTCATTCTGTGCAGTGGTGGTTGCAAATTAATGTTCTCTGCCACCAAAACAGTTCTATGCACCTCTCTGCCAAATGTAGTTATCTCATTCAGTAATGGGTACAGCCTGGAGACAGTGGAATTTAAGTCCCAGATCTTAGAAATTCTGGGCAATTAGCCACTCACTTGCACAAAAGAGTAAGGAAGGGCAAAAAGGCAGTAAAACAAAACCTTGTGTGACAGCTGTTGTTCCGAATAATATGTCCTTTATGTTTCTAGACTGTTCTCTCAATTGATAGGCTAGAATAAGTGAATTAAGGTAATAAAAGGAAAATGAAGGCAAAGAATGGAAAGGTGATGAGTAATTAGCAAGTTCTCAGCATTGGTTCAAAATGGTGGGTATGAAAAGTAAAAGCTGAAGAATGCCTTTACTTTCAAACAGAGATCAGAAGATATACGCCTAAGAAAAAGCTGTAGAAATGTCACTTTAGAGAGAATTTTAGAATCAACACATATGAAGCACATTAAATGAAGGATATACTACAAGATTAAAATTACATCTATACACAAACCTGTAGAACTAAGTTATACCAATATAACAATCTGTTGAATTAAATGCATAACCGTTTTTTTTTTTTTTTCCCTATCTGATGTTTATCAGCCAGGGTATATTTTTCATTTTAGAAATTTCTTGTTTGAAAAACTACTGCTTCTAGAATAAGCATTTCTTGGCATGGATCTTAGCATAGTTGTATCTGGCAAGAATTTACTTCCAGAAATTTGGCTGGAGACAGGAAGTGAATTTAGTCATAAGTACATCTACATGGATGGTTCAGTAAAAACTCCATGTGCTCTCTTAAAAGAATATTACTTTATCTTTCATTATTCATGCTGAACAACTCTAAAACATAACTGCCTTGCTCATCTAGTTTCAGGTTTATATGGAAAAGTGGGCATAATAAGTCCACTTAACTCAAAACTTGTGGATTGTGGGGTTAGAGATCTCTGGTTAGTGTCCCAGATTTTCCCCAGCTGGTTCTACGAGTAACACTTCCTCACCAGACAGGGTTAGTTGCCTACCAGGTATTCACTCTCTCCCTGCCCCTCATTTCAGAAACACCATTTTGCCCACAGCAGCAATATATCTAGCTCCTAACATTCACTGCCCAGACCTCCTTGCAGCCGAGGCTGAGACTTCATTTTCTAACTAGGTGAGCTCCTCAGCTGCTTCATTGTTCTAGGTTTTATTCACAGAATATTACATTAAAAAGGAAATAGTGGCTTAACCATACTTCTGTGAAAGGAACCAGGCTAACCCCATACCTTCTTGTCCACTTCCCTGAAAAAGAGTCATTCTAGAATTTAGCTGTATTTGATGTATGACATCAGGTTGTCTTGATATTTTAGGGCAAGATTTCTAGCAGAAGAATGAATCAGGGCTTAAATTGGAAAATATTCAATTCAAAAAAAATTTTTTAAGTTTTACAAGATTTCAAATAATGTTCACTGTTGACTATCTTGGAAAAATTGAAGAGCCCAGAATTGAAGAATCATAGGTACTTTTTCATTTTCTTTATACTTCTTGATGTTTTCCGGATATTTCACAATAAAGATCTACCACTCTGTAACCAGCAAAAAAGATATTTTGGAGTATAACAAAAGGGTTTAGAGGAAAAGGGAAAGGCCTGATAAATATAATTTCCTTAGAGAATAGCATTACATAAAATAGTATTAATAAAAATAGATATCAGCATTGACATTTTCATCAAATATGCTTTTGAATGTCAGCTGAAGTTTGCTTCTATCAAGTGTGTGTTCCAAGTAAGTGAAATAAACGTTTAACATCCGAGGATTTAATAACATACTCTGTAAAATTCCCAGTGATCTAATAACTTTTCTCCTTATGAACAGACAAGAAAACCCCATTATCTTCAATGCAGGAGTCTGCTTACATAAATAGCCTAAATCATGGGGCTGGAAGCAAGAACTGAGCAAGTCCAAATGACTCCCGGCTAACACTAGTATGACATTTGGTTAGGGAACGTGTCCCAAGAGAAATGTAAACTATTTGAAAACATCCTGTTGCTAAAACTTGGACATAAAAAGAATGACAAATGGACTAGACTCAGAATCTTGATTCTAAGCACGCATGAGTTTGGCTCCTGTAAATACAATTTTGGCCCATACTATTTTTCATGTTCCCTCTTATGGATATCTTCCCTACCAAATGAAGACAGATCTATCGACATTTACTACTCATTCAAGAGCAGGCTGAGAGCAACCAGCACCCTCACTTTTGGCCCTGGGGTTGAGCAGAGTGAGTCACAGAATCCTCATTCCTTGTGGAGTCTTCCATCCAGCTTCCCTCCAAGGCTGAGACCTGGGGACTGATTGCAACCATCTGTTTAAGAGCTATTACTCTGACCAAAAAAATGAAAAGCTACAAATTGTTAAACAGAAGGAATACTAGAAAAACAGGGCAAAATGACCAGATCTTATACCATGCTTGGAATTCATTATCCCTGAATAACTTCCAATGCATTCAGCTGACATCTCAGAAGGTGTGGGACAAGGGAGCTACGGGTTGAGGCTCACACTGGAGTTGGACCATCAATGTATGGGTCCAGCAGCTCAGAGACAGTGTGTGAATGTTAGTGCTGCATTTTCTCCACTTACAGTCCAACTCCACTTGGGAGAATTTGTGGGAAGGCTTTTTCTTGTCTGGGAGTTTCTTTACTGTCAGATTTATTCTTTCAAGATATTTTTAAGGCAAAGGAAGTGTAATAGGAAACCTGCAGCATATTAAGAGCTAGCTACTCTTTTGGAAAAAGTGGAATGATTAAGTGAACACTTTGAAGCAGGCAATGTGTAATCAATATGTGGAGAGAGAGGATCGAGACAAGGCAATCTTAACTAGAAAGGGACAAGAGAAGAGGATTTCAGTGTTAGCACCATTTAAAAGCCAAGTGTTCCTCTGATAATGAACTGTAGCTACAAACCACAAGGGATAACTGCCTATTGCTTTATTAAAAAGACAAGGATTTCTAGACAAGAAAAATATTAGAGTTCACGTCTTAAATGTTCTTGTACTGGAAAATAGAAAAATGTATACAGTTTCTTCTCACTTTCCTGCTTTTTTACAACCTGCTTTCCTGCTTTTTTACAAGAAGTAAAGAAATTGTGGAGGAAATTGTCTGGGACTCAATGCCATTCCCACTTAAAAGACAGGCAGGTGTCTTAACACACCTCAGTTTCCTTCTCATCAAAGGAGGTAAGAGAGTAGATGCTCTGAGGGTAGGGCCAGTTATCTGAATTATTTTTATGTTCCCTTCTCCCCAGACACTGCATTGCCTACTGAGAAGGCGCTCAATAAATGCTAGGTGAATTGAGTTGAACTGAATTGAATTGTAATAACTTGGATTTTTGTTGATCTTGTTCTTTAAGTAATATTCTATGTTGGCTGCTGTTTAGATTTGAGTCTTGGTGTGAATTGTACACAAGGCTTAGGAAACAGGAAAGAAAGACGGAGAACAAGGACTAAAGAGTTTGGGATGAAGAGGGTGAAATATGGTCTCGATGTACACCCATCTGTTAAATGAGGAAGATGGACGAGGATGACTTCTAAGTTCTTTGCAGCTTTAACACTTTATGAGCTTTGCTACATCTCCCATCTCACTGATATTTTTGCTTTTAGCACCTCACAATTCAACCCCTGCATTTACTGCTCTGAAATACTGCATTTTCGATTAATTCCATCACTATTAATCTAAAATATTGAAATGTCCAACAAAGAGGGGCTTTAAATACAGTATTTATTAAATAAAATATGAGACATTCCTATAACAAAATACTACTGACAGTGTAGCTGGTAACATATTGATATTGCCACTAGATGACCATTTATTAATGTGGAAAGTTTTGTTCATGAGTAAAAAAAAAAGTTAAAAACTATGTTATCATAATAAATGAAATACTGGAATATCTGGGAAAAGATTCACTAACATATGTTATCTCCCAGTGGTGGGATTATGAATGACTTATTTTTCTTTTGGGGTCAATATATTTTCTTATATTTTTACAATGAACTTAGATCACTTATGCTATAAAACAGGAAAGAAATAAAATACTGTATCTCAACCCAACCTAAAAAAGATTGCTTGGGCTATTCTTCAACTTTCTTTGGAAAGTGATCCTTGCCTTCCATTTATCCTTTGAGTGGATAAGTCCTTCTTACCAATTTCACAGTGAGGCTGCAGATTTCCACTTGACCCAGAATTTGTCCTTTAGTTTGCATCAGCTCTATCTTTGCTCAGGCTCTTCCCAAACACTGCCTCTCCCCAGTTCTTCTGGCCTAGATCCAGTTAGGATCCTAGATTCGTCTAGGTTCCTTCTTTGTCATGAAGCTAAAAAAAGGCTAAGCGCTCTATTCCTAGACGGTTTTGTGGGTGTGGTTCTGGATTTGACTTAGGCTCTGCAGTGAGATGCTCTTGCATGAAGATTAGAAGACAGGAAGAGGTAGATGCTACCTTCCTGCAGTGGTGCTGCTTGACGCACACACTGACACTGGCTGCAGCAGCCCAGCTCTATAGGTCATGCATGTTGGGTGGCTCTGGGGTGGCCAGATTGGTGGCAGTACAGTTCCTGGCAGAGTTTCCTGACCTCTGCATCACAACTCTATATGAAAGTGAAAGTTGCTCAGTGGTGTCTGACTCTTTGCGACCCCAAGGACTATACAGTCCATGGAGTTTTCCAGGCCAGAGTACTGGAGTGGGTAGCCTTTCCCTTCTCCAGGGGATCTTCCCAACCCAGGGATTGAACCCAGGTCTCCTGCATTGCAGGCAGATTCTTTACCAGCTGAGCCACAAGGGAAGCCCTAAATATGCTGACATGCTTCACCATGTGGGATCTTAGTTCCCTGACCAGGGCTGGAACACTTGCCCCTCTGCATTGGAAGCACAGAGTCTTAACCATGGGACTACCACCGTAGTGTGAACTCAAAGCTAAATATATGGCCTGAAGACCCCCTGACTTATTCCTCTGGCCCTTCCAGTGAAACTATAGGCACCTAATTCCCTCTGTTTTATCTCCTTCTGCTCGACATGCCTCAAGTGGTTTAACTTTCTGCATTTAACCCAGGGAGACACATTATCCAGGCAGAGTCTACTGACCATGCAAAGCCTGATTTAGGTCCTTTCTTCACCATGAAGACCTCACTGAAGAGTGTGTGGATCTAACTAATAATGACCTCATGTGGGGGATTCCACTAGACTAGAACTGAGAAAACAGACTGCTGAGGGTCCCCCTTGGAGGGTTTTAATTTGTTTTCTATCTGGGGTTTCATGTTAAGATTTCCTGGGACAAAGTGTTCCTTATCAAAAAGAGTTCTAGAACCTACTAGACAACCTTAAGACAGGAATATTCTTGCATAGACTATGCTATTTCTTGTTAAATATCTGTGATGTTGCAGCCAAAAGGAATAGAAATAAGAATGGGATTCATTCTAGGCTTTCCTTGGGGTATGGGACTTGCACATTTCACTGCAAGAGACATAAAACCCCACCCTTCCCACTTCAGTTAAGTCTGCCCCCCGCCCCCATCTTCAGTGAGACAGGAAACAGCTGTTTACCATCCTCTCTTTAGCATCCTGAGTCTGTGCAAGCTCTTTCAAATTTTTGTGCATATTCAAAATGAAATTTGAAGGTTTCTGCAAAAGAATTGATTTGTATCATTTTGTGCAGAGGGCTGGGGCTGCAAGAAAACTGGCTTCTAGTGAGAGCCTTACTGTGCTCTCTCCCATCATGGTAAGGCTCAATGATAAGAGGTCAAAATAGAAATGCCTTTTTTCACCCATAAAGTTGAGGAGTTCATTTGACATACATACAAAACTAATAGTTGTAGATTTAGTACATTTCTCTGTAAATCTGAACTTGAAGACCCACAAAAAAAATTTTTGTTTGGATTACAGATTCTACAGAAGTAGGGATGACCACTCATTCCCCAAAGATGTTATAAAGAAAGAACAGTATGACGTTTATGATTCATATTAACACACCTTTCATCAACAGAATTCTAATTACTTTTTAGATGCTACATAGGGATGATGTCAGGTATTTCTGCTTATCACTCTTTGGGGTGAAGCACAGCAACTGTTTGATGATATAAGACCTGATGATGATCATAGTGTTGGGAAGCGCTGGAGAATCTAATCTCCAAAAGAAATTCTAAGAAGTGTAAAAGTAACTCTGGGCAGTATTACATATTTTCTAGGGCCTGGGAGAATTGTTTCCAGTACCATGGGCTCTTTAAATATGTGAGAGAGGCTTCCTTTGTCTCCATCCCTTTTAACTTGCTGGAGCTTTTGTTTGGTATCTACTCAGTGGAAGACTGTTTCCTTCCAAAGAAGAATCTCATGTAAGTTTGCGTTTTTTAATTTTTTAATTGAAGTTGAGTTTACTTACAATATTGTACTAGTTTCAGGTGTATAACACAGTGATCCATTTATATACATATATATAACTTCTCTTGTATTTTTCTTTGGCTGTGCTGTGGCTTATGGGATCTTAGTTCCTTGATCAGGGATTGAACCCAAGGACACTGCAGTGAAAGCACCAAAGCCTAACCACTGGACCACCAGGGAACATATATATATATATGTATATATTCTTCTTCAGATTCTTTTCCCTTATAGGCTATTACAAAATATTTCTTTTGCTATACAGTAGGTTCTGTGCATTTGCATTTAGACTTGGGATTTAGGAGGCAGGCACACACCAAATAACTGAGTCAATGGGTGCCAAGAGAATTAGAAGAATGTAGCATTATTATTATTATTATTTTAATTAAGTATAATTGCCTTATTAATCCTCATTTGCATAATACTCCGTAAAGCACTTAGCTAATACATAGCTATATTTGCAGTTTTATTCACCCAGAATATTTCTATTCACCATTTATATAGCACCTATTGGTTTATGATGCTAATATAGTAGATTCATGTTTCTGTTAAGGCTTAAATGAAAGAAGTTGAAAGCCAAGTCCATTATATTACCTTCTTTATATAGAACCTTTCATCATAAAGGATTCCAAATTGCTTTACAAAGTACAGTGAAACCCTTTTACAATGAATTCCTAAGGGGCAGCTACAGTGGTGTTAGCTGCAGCATTTCATTGTATGAGCACTGCATTCAGCATTATGGGGCTGATGCGGAAGGGGTAGATTTTACAATCCTATAGCCCTTGGGAACTCAGGTTGTGTTATTTGCCAAGGTGTCTATAGTCCAGAGCAAAGGAAAAATTAAACTCTGCTATTGGCCTATTATTAGATGAATTTTTAGTCTTACAATATAAAGAAAGTATGAACAAGGAAAATAGTGCAAAGGAAAAAAGCACCTTAATATAATACGTGAGAAATACGTCAAATGCAGAGACCCTGCTATGCTATGCTATGCTAAGTCGCTTCAGTCATGTCCGACTCTCTACGACCCCATAGACGGCAGCCCACCAGGCTCCGTCGTTCCCTGGGATTCTCCAGGCAAGAATACTGGAGTAGGTTGCCATTTTCTTCTCCAGTGCATGAAAAGAGAAAAGTGAAAGTGAAGTCGCTCAGTCGTGTCCGACTCTTAGCGACCCCATGAACTGCAGCCTACCAGGCTCCTCTGTCCATGGGATTTTCCAGGCAAGAGTACTGGAGTGGGGTGCCATTAACACCAATTATTTGGTAACTATCACGTTTTCTCAAGAACACAATTTTCCTTCTTTTAAAGTGTTCAAGTATAACATTCAGAGAAGTATACAAACTGCAAAGTGACAACTCCATAGATTTTCATGAAGTTGGCCCACCTGTGTAACCAGTCACCTGTTGAAGAATAAATAGAATGTTACCAAGACCCCAGAGGTCCTCATATGCATCCTCTGAGTTATACCCAGTATCCTAAAAGGAACTACTCTCCTGACTTATAGTAGGTTAGTTTTGCCAGTTTTTGAACTTTCTGCATATAGAATTACACAGCATGTACACTTTTATAATGCCCCCTTTTTGCTCATTTTTATGTCTGTGAGTTTATCTCCATAACTGTATATAGCAATAGTTCATTCACTTTGATTGCTGTCTGGTAGTCCATTGTATGAATGTACTGCAAGGGAGGAAAAATATTTTTTCTCCACCCTTTTAAGTTCTTAACTGGGACCCTGTAACAAAAGACAGGTTAACAAGAGAAAAGCATAAAAATTTATTTAATATGTTTTACATGACTCAAGAGCCTTCATAAGGAAATGGAGACATGAGGAAATGGTTAAATACGAGTGTTTTTATGCTAGGTTTGATGAAGGGTGGAGAGCTGTGGAAAGATATGATAAGACAAAGGGTGTAAAGTAAGTACCAGTAAACTGGGGGAGACTTACAAGGCCTGTTCATTCAGCTTCCTCTCTGTGTCCCTTCATCTTTGGAGATAAGGATGCTCCTTTCCTCTGGATATTGGGAGACCATCTCTCACATGACAGCATGAGGGGTTTTATGACCTGCTTCAAGGGGAGATCAGAAAGTCCTTCCTACACATGACATTTCTCAAATTCCTTCAACTTTAAATATTCAATATGCAAGATGCCATATTTTAGGGCAGTGTGTCCTGAACCCCATCTGAGTACTATAATTTATTTCATAAATTATTCATATGCAGAATATATAAGAACTCAAATCAACAAGAAAAAGGCAAACATCCCAATAGAAACGAGGACAAAAATTTGAGTAATCACTTTGACAGGAGTGAAAAGGTGATCAATCTCGTTGATTATCAGGGGAATGCAAACTAAAACCAGAAGATACCACTATACCTCTATCAGAAGGGTTAAACAGAAAAAGAATGACAACACCGCATGTTGGAAGGTGTGGTGATACTGGTTGGCATGTAAAATGGCACAACTACTTTGGAAAATTGTTTGACAGTTTCTTATAAAGTTAAACACACACCTACTTCACTCCTAATCCTTCTCTAGATATTTATCCACGGGAAATGAAAATATATATTCATCTGCTGCTGCTGCTAAGTCGCTCAGTTGTGTCCGACTCTGTGCGACCCCATAGACGGCAGCCCACGAGGCTCCCCCGTCCCTGGGATTCTCCAGGCAAGAACACTGGAGTGGGTTGCCATTTCCTTCTCCAATGCATGAAAGTGAAAAAGTCGCTCAGTCGTGTCCGACTCTTCGCGACCCCATGGACATATTAAAAATGTTCATACAACTCTACCCATAGTAGCTTCTATCTGGAAATGGTCCAAATGGCCATCAATAATATATTAGATAAATAATTTTTCTTCTTTTTAATAACTCAGAAATGGCTTTTTTAGAAAGCAGAAGTAAGGCAATAAGAAGGATCAGAGCAGAAATTAGTGAAATAGAGAACATAAAATAGTAGATAAAAACAATGAAACCCAAAGTTGATCCTTCAAGAAGATCAACAAAAACTGAAAAAACTATTAGCTAAACTGAACAAGAAAAGAGAGAAAACTCAAACTGTTAAAAATCAGAAATGAAAGAGGGTATTATTAGCAACCTTACAGAAATAAAAAGCATTACAAAGGAATACTATGAACAACTGTATGCCAATGATTTAGATAACTTAAAGGAAGTGTTAGTTGCTCAGTCGTGTCCGACTCTTTGAGATCCCATGGACTGTAGCCAACCAGTCTCTTCTGTCTATGGAATTCTCCAGCCTTGAATACTGGAGTGGGTTGCCATTAAATTCCTGGAAAGAAATGAACTGTCAAATTTACACAAGAAGAAAACAGAAAACTTGACTAAGCCTATAAGTAAAGAGATTGAATTAGTAATCAAAAACCTGTCACACAGAATAGCCCAGGCCCAGATTTCATCACTGACTAATTCTATTGAACATATAAAGAGTAACCAATTCAAATTCTTCACAAACTTTTCCAAAAATTAAGAAAGAAGGAAAGACTTTCAACTCACTTTATAAAGCACTATAATTTTGATACCAAAATCAGACAAAAAAATATCATATGGAAAGAAAACTACAGAGCAATATCTCTCCTGAATATTGACCCCCAAAGTTCTCAACAAAATACTAGCAATATATAAAAAGGATCACACACTGTTCTCAAGTGGCATTTATCCCAGGAATTCAACACTAACATCTGAAAATCAATTAGTGTAACACACCACATCAATAGAATATGGACAAAACCCACACACATATAGTCATCTTGATAGACACAGAAAAAGCTTGTGACAAAATTCAATTCACCATTTTTGATAAAAATATTCAACAAACAGTAATAAAAGAAAACTTCTTCAATCTGATAAAAGACATCTATGAAAAAGCCAAAGAGAATATCATCAGTTCATTTCAGTTCTGTCGCTCAGTCATGTTCGACTCTTTGCGACCCCATGGACTGCAGCAGGCTGCATGATTTTCCCCCAAAATCAAAAAGAAAACACAGATGTCCATCCTTATATTCAACATTATACTAGAAGGTCTAGCCAGGTCAATTAAGCAAGAAAATGAAAAAAAAGTTATACAGATTGAAGACAAAGAAATAAAATTATCTTTATTTACAGATGACATGATCTTGTTTTAGAAAATCCTTAAAGTCTACTAAAACAAACTATTAGAACTAATAAATGAGTTCAGCAAGGTTGCAAAATACAAGATCAACATGCAAAACTCTCCTGAATTGCTGTATGGTAGCAGAAGGCAATGGCACCCCACTCCAGTACTCTTGCCTGGAAAATCCCATGGACGGAGGAGCCTGGTAGGCTGCAGTCCATGGGGTCACTAAGAGTCGGACATGACTGAGTGACTTCACTTTCACTTTTCACTTTCCTGCATTGGAGAAGGAAATGGCAACCCATTCCAGTGTTCTTGCCTGGAGAATCCCAGGGACGGGGGAGCCTGGTGGGCTGCCGTCTATGGGGTCGCACAGAGTCGGACACGATTGAAGTGACTTAGCAGTAGCAATAGCAATGAACCAACAAAAAGTATCAAGGAAATAGCTACATTTGTTATAGCACCAAGAAAAACTAAAATACTTAGGAATAAATTTAACAAAAATTTATTGTTTAGCAGATTTAACAAAATTTTGCATGCAAAACTCCTGCTCTGAAACCTATAAAACGTTGCTGAAAGAAATTAAAGACCTAAATAAATGGCATAGCATCACATGTTCATGGATCAGAAGATGTAGTATTGTTAAGATGACAATATTCCACAGACTGATCTATGGTTTTAGCTTTAGCACAATCCTTTTCAAAATTCCAGCTGACTTCTCTGCAGAACTCGACAAACTGATCCTAAAATTCATAAGAGAATACAAGGGAACCAGAGCAGCCAAAACAATCTGGAAAATGGACAACAAAGTTGGAGAACTCATGGGTCCCAGTTTCAAAACTTACTACAAAACTGTTGTATCCAAGACATTGTGGTATTAGCATAAGGGTAGACGTATAAATAAATTAGTAAAATTGATAAACAAACAAAATAACATAAATAAACATTTATGTCAATTGATTTTTGACAAAGGTGTCAAAGCAATTCAACAAGGAAAAGAATAGTCTCCTTAATAAATTATACATGGACAGTTATCCACATGCCAAAAAATGAAGTTAGACTCCTACCTCACATCATATACAAAAATTAACTCAAAATGGATCAAACCTAAATGTGATTGCTGAAACTATAAAACTGTTAGAAGAAAACATGGGGGTAAATCTTTGTGACCTTGTATTATGCAATTAAAAAAAAAAACATGTATTACACTAAAGTACAAGCAACAAAATAAAATAGGTAAATTGGGCATCATCAAAATGAAAAACCTCTGTGCTTTAAAAGACATCATTAAGGGGCCTCCTTGGTGGCTGAGTGGTAAAGAATCCGCTGGCCAATGCAGGAGACATGGGTTTGATCTCTGGTCCAGGAAGAACCCACATGCCGCAGGACAACTAGGCCTGTGCACCTCAACTACTGAGCCTATGTTCTAGAGCCTGGGAGCCGCAACTACTGAGCCCACGTGCTCAACTGCTGAAACCCAAACGCTCTAGAGGCTGCTCTGTAACAAGAGAGGCCACTGCAGTGAGTAGCACATGCGCCACATCTAGAGAGAAGCCCCCATTTGCCACAACTAGAGAAAAGTCTGCACAGCAACAAAGACCCAGCACAGCCAAATAAATAAAATTATATTTTTAAAAAAGACGTCATTAAGTGAAAAGACAATTCACTGAATGGGAGAAAAAATTGGCACATCATGTATCTGATAAAAAGACTTCTACCTAAAATTTATAAAGACCTACTACAATCCCATTAAAAAAGGCAACCCAATTGAAAAATAGATAAAGGATTTGAATAAACGTTTCTCCTAAAAAGATGTATTAATACAAATGGCCAACAAGCACATGAAAAAATGATCAAAATCATTAACCATTCATGAAATGAAAAACAAAACCACAATGAGATGTCACCTTACATCTAGTAGGATGACTAGAGTGAAAAAGACAGATAATAGTCCATGTTAACAAGGAAATGGAGAATTTAGAACCCTCATACACTGCTGGTGTGAATGTAAAATGGTGCGCCCACTTTGGAAAAAATTATGGTGCTTCATCAAGTGTTAAAGAGAGTTACCATCTGGTCTAAGCAATTCCACTCCTAGACAAAAATGAAACCCTGTGTCCATTCTCAGATTGTAAATGAATGTTCATAGCAGCATTATTCATAATAGCCAAGAAGTAGAAATAACTCAGATGTCCCTCAACTGATGAATGGATAAATAAAATGTGATATATCCATACAATGGAATACTGTTAAGCAATAAAAGGAAAAGAAGTACTGATGCATTCTATAACATGTATGAACCTTAAAACCATGTGCTACATGAAAGAAGCCCATTACAAAGGCCACATGTTATATGATTTCATGTACATGAAAGGTCCAGTCTAGGCAAATCTATATATATAGAAAAGAGGGGTGTAGAATGCAGATGGATTGAGAAAGTGACACATAAGAGGTATAGAGTTTCTTTCTGGGGTAATAAAAACATTCTAAAGTTGAGTGCAGTGATGAGTGCACAACTTTGTGAATATACTAAAGCAACTGAATTGTACTATAGGTGAGTTGTAAAGTACATGAGTTATATCTCAATAAAACTGTTTTAAAATAGCTTTGTTTCCAAATTACAAAATCAATCACACATTTTTTGTGGGAAACTTACGTCACCCCACTCCAGTACTCTTGCCTGGAAAATCCCATGGACGGAAGAGCCTGGTAGGCTGCAGTCCATGGGGTTGCTGAGAGTCGGAGACGACTGAGCGACTTCACTTTCACTTTTCACTTTCATGCACTGGAGAAGGAAATGGCAACCCACTCCAGTGTTCTTGCCTGGAGAATCCCAGGGACGGCGGAGCCTGGTGGGCTGCCGTCTCTGGGGTCACACAGAGTCGGATACGACTGAAGCGACTTAGCAGTAGACTTAGCAGTATAAAAGGATAAAAGAAAAATCAAACATAATCCCACAGATAACAAGAGTTAACAGTGGGGTGAATATCAGGGACACCCTTTTGCTCTTTTGAACAAAGGAATAAATTCCCTAAAAACACAAATTATCAAGAGCTTTATTGGCTTTACCATTTTTGATAATTTGTGCTTTTAGGGAATTTACTCTCTTCTCTTCGATGGTATGGCAGATTGCATTCCCCAGAGATGTCAACATTGATACATTTATCCCATCCCATGTGATCTTTTTACAGTGTACCTGACATTTCTCCACCCAGAGATGGAGGTCCATAGACTTCTCCAGGTCTGTATTCCCTTCCCTAGAATCTTAGTTTGACTGTCCACCAATGGAGTGATGATATTAACATATAACTTCCAAGGATAGGTCATAAAAAGGATATAATGTCCACCTGGCTCATTCTCTCAGGACACTTGCCCTTGGACCCCACCTACCACGTTTTCAAGAAGCCAAAGCCACATGGAAAAGCCATGTCTGGGTATTCTGACCCTCAGATCCACCTAGGCCTTCAGCCAGTAGTCATCATCAACCTCCAGACACAAGAGAGAAGAACCTACAGATGCTTCCAGCTCTCAGGCTTTCAGAATTCCAGCTGCCACTGACACTGAGGAATAAGCATTCCTGTTATGCTTGTCTTGATTCCCTCAAAAGGACCCATAAAGATAAAAAAGTGAGGCAAGAATCGAGGAAGTTAGATTACTTTCTTCTTGCTGAATTTGGTGCCATTTATACTCCAGTTTTCAATACCCAATAACCTTAATATAGTTTTAGAATTTATAACCACCTGAACTATATAGAAGTTATATAGTTTATAACTTATAGTTAGAACTTATAACCACCTGAAGAATCCCACTAACTTAAAAAATTTGAATGTAACAGATCTACCATCTCATACGAAGACAGCTCAAGTTGTATCTTAGAAAACCTAAATTTCTACACATGATGGTTTTATAGGTTTTTGAATTTCACTGGATTTCCTAATGAATTTCTGCCTTTACTAGTTAACTACTGAAGACACATTTCTTCCTTCTGGAATATTTTGCCTGCTACCCATGAATATTAGGCTACCCATGTTAGCCTAATATTAGGCCACCTATGTTAGGTGGACTTTGTTAAGTGAGTGTCTTTTGGTTATGGAGTGGTAAGGTGCATGCTTTGATTTGAGATCCAACTGACAGCGATGACTTTATACTCAGTCAATAGCTTGTATCTACTTTTTGAAAGAAAAGTAGTGTTATTTGTTAAGTAACTTAGCTGGTAAAGAATCTGTCTGCAATGCAGGAGACCCTAGCTTGATTCCTGGGTTGGGAAGATCCCCTGGAGAAGGGAGAGGGTACCCACTCCAGTATTCTTGGGCTTCCCTGGTGGCTTAGATGGTAAAGAACCGCCTGCAGTGCAGGAGACCTGGGTTCGACCCCTGGGTTGGGAAGATCCCCTGGAGGAGGGCATGGCAACCCTCTCCAGTATTCTTGCCTGGAGAATTCCCATGGACAGAGGAGCCTGATGGGCTACAGCCCATGGGGCCGCAGAGAGTTTGACACAACTGAGTGACTAAGCACAGCAGCACAGCATTTGGAGCTTGGTGGGCCATCTTTGATCATTTTTGCATCAGATATACAAGAAATATATCTTCCTTTGAGGGAAAAGAAATGTTATTTTTCACTTTTAACCCTTTTTTATTGTTTGAATTTTTAATTATAAGCATGCACTTTTGTAACAATAATAAAAGCAAAAGAAAACCAAAAGAGGTAATTTTTAAAAAGGACCCTGCTTCTGCAAGATGTTCATTTACTTTGACCTGCCTCCAATTTCTTAATTTCCCTGTCTTTATATCTGTGTGCAGGTATAAGAAAAAGAAAAGTTCCCAATCTTGGCAATTGCCATGGAAAAATTTGGAATTTGTCTTCCAAAATTCCCACCCACAAGGCACTATTCGGAGAAAGCCTGTTAGTCTGCAAAGACTACCATACTTGATCTTGGGAGTTTGAGCTCACTGAGGACAAAAACACTTCAACAGACAGTTATTTAAAGATAAATCTAAGTCAAATTCTGAATTAAAGGTTTTGTGATAAATAGTTCTGGACACAATATAGGAGGATCTCATCTGTACATTGTGGGCTAATATTTTATTCGATCTTTCAAAAAGAGGGATGGAACTAGTCCTGAGAGCTTCGCGTCAGAGAAGTACAAGGACCTGCGATGTGGGGGTTGGGTGAGGGGAGGAGAAGACGAGGAAAGGGACCCAGGGGGTGGCCTCCCACAAGGCCATGGACAGTGGACTCTTGGAGTGGTTCTATCTGAGGTCCAAGCTTCAATGTCTCTTCCATGATTTACAATCTTAGATTTTTTTGTACACCAAGAAGTCTGGCTGAAAGATATTAATCTAAGGAGTATTGTTTGATGGCCATGTAGTACACCAAGTGTTCTAGATTATGTAGATTTTCTCTTTTTCAAGCCAAGTTCAAAAATATCATCTTGTACCATATTGTTTTGGCAAGATTGTTTCCACTGAGTTTGTTTTGGTATAATATCCTCTGCTTACTTTGACAGACACTCAATCAACAGCCATTTGACAGTCATTATTGCATTTGCCCTTAGGATATTGTTAAGTGCAGTGTTTGACAGGATTCAGTGTCTTCTACATAAGGATGCATGTGTAAATTTCAGACAAAATCCCAGAAAAGTCTTTTATTCTCCTAAGAAATTGATACTTCCCTCATGGATAACGTGTATCACATTATAGATTATGTTTTCCCTCTTGTTTTGACTGCCAGGTATCTCAGCACCAGATTTGCCACTCCATTTTAATAATTATTGGATCAAATGGCAGTGTATCTATGTTACCACTTTAACCTTGGTCTTGTTTTTCTATTCGAGATGTTTTTGTGAGTCTGGTTGTAAAGTCTACTCTCTTTTTTTGTTTTTATACTGCTTATCCTCATAAGCTTCCTCAGACCTTTGGTAAAGTCGCCCAAGTATGTGTAAATAAACACAATAATGGAACAACTTTAGGTAACCAGTTTTACTTGGAGCTGCATGGGACTTAGATGATCTAATCCAATTCCCTTGTTTTACATGAGTAAAAAGAAGACTCAGCATGGTTAAGCAGAGTGAAAAGCCAGCCTAATGTTCCTGAGACTGAGAAGTTTTGAGGGGCTCAGGACTTTCAGGACTGAAATCAGGATTAGTTGGCTGTCCTGCTGGGTTAAGCGGTTTTGCTAAAGGCACACAGCAGTGAATGGCAGAAATGGCACCATGGCCCAAACCTCTGGTCAACTAACTCAGCTCTTTCCCCTTATTAAATGTCATCCTAGAATGTGGTTTTATGAAAGCAAGAGTTGAAAATAGGCCTCTATAGCAATTTGGCATCCATTTCTTAGTTTCTTCGTTAATTTTTTTTTCTTTCTCTTTTGGGTTTTAACCCTTTTAATTTTTCATAGGAAGTTATACTCGACTTCTCTCTTGTATACAGCTGTACCCATAGCTAGAAAGTTCTAAGCATTCCCTGAAGATGAAGGCCTCATCCTCATACCTTCCTTGGCAGATAAGGCTGAAGATAAGCTTCTTACAGGTGAAAAAGGAAATTTCCCTTTGTTCCACTTCTCCAACCCCCCCATCTCTGTTTTCCAGGGCAGACGCTGAAAGTTCAAGAACGTACATTCACAGTGGAGCTATATAAACTCATTTGATCTCCTCTGTCATTTTTCCAATAGAATATTACCCATTTTGAGGAAAGGAAACTAAAAATATCTCCTTCCCCACTCTTTTTACTTCTTCAACCAGATCTAAGGAACTGAAAATTACCTCTAGTGGTTCTCTGAGTAAAACAGCAGCCTTCACAACTTACCATGGAAGCAGATTCTGGAAAAGTTTTTTACAGGCTCAACTTATACATGAAACTATTCTTTTATTAGTCCAATATCCAATCATTTAAACTAGTGTTAAGGAAAACTTGGCACTTTTAAAAATGGAAATCTAAATAGTTTTCTTGCCAGTTTGGGGAAAAAATGAAAAGTGGAAGATTTCTGGGGGATCCAAGATTGCTCTAACTCCCCCTTGGTACAGGGTTCCTCTGGGTGCAAAACAAAGTGGTCCTGTGTCAGAGCTGATGATGGTGACCACACAGGAAACTCTCAGTGATGGCACTTCCAGCCTCCGTTAGGAGGGCTTGCAGTGTCCGACTCCTAACGTAGCTGGCTGCTTCGGCTGTTTCCCAAATGGAGATTTACTAGAACCTACAGACAATATTGAGTAATCCTCAAAAGACTCTCATTTTTAATCTTTAATTTTGACTTTATTTTGTGAGAACCGATGTAGCAAGAGAAAATAACTGAGCCGTCAGCCCCACTGCTCAGTAACCAAAGTACTCACCCTGCCAGCAATTTCTTCCCTTCCCCTGCCCTTCATCCCTCCCTCTCTCTTCTCCTCTGCTTCTTCTTCTCTCCTTCCCTCCCTCTCTCCCTTCCTTCCTTTTTTGAGAAGGGTATTGTAAATATGGGGACAAGCTATATTTAGATTTTATTAGTTCTCAATCCTTGTTAGGTTATTGCTTCCCCCTTTTGGAGTGTATCTCCTGATGGCTGGAAATGATCACTCCTAATAGTATCTTTCAATTTCAAAAACAAGTGAAGTGAATCTTGGTGGTATGCTTGCTTTGCTTGTTGTAGAGAATCTCTAGGAGAGCAGTCATGATAAGAATCTTGATGTGGATTTATGACTGCCTCACTACTTCAGCTCCACTTGCCACATAAATTTATTCAGTATCTGCACTGTACCAAGTACAAGGAACTTACAATATGGGGAAGAGAAACAAAAATGGCAGCAAGTTGGAGTTAAGTTCTAAACATAAGTGTAAGCAACATGTTTTTTACATTATGGTGGTGGTAGTGGAGGCGGGTGTTTGTGAGTGTGTGCGTGCGTGCACTGCAATTAGAGAAAGCTCCCCTATGAGAAACAGCATTTAAACTGTTAGTCATTTTCCCATCCGTCTTGAGCTAGCATTGTCTCTTGGTGAGAAAACATAGCTATTGATGTGTATGGCCTAAGGAGCTCCAAAAGCTCTGTTACCCAAAATGTCTTCTCCCAGAGGTCTGTCACAATGCCTGAAATCTCATTGTTGGCCTTAGTCCTTTAACTCAGGATGCTGCAACTCCAAAGAACGTAAGTTAAAAATGTCACCATATTCCCTCTGGGAGAAGCAATACATTTCCTGTTGGGCACACATGATATCAGGGTTTCCTAGGTGGCTCAGTGGTAAAGAATGTGCCTGTCAATGAAAGAGATGCAGGAGACGTAGGTTTGATCCCTGGGTCAGGAAGATCATCTGGGGGAGGAAATGGCAACCCACTCCAGTATTCTTGCCTGAAAAACCCCATAGACAGAGGAGCCTGGTGGGCTACAGTCCATGAGGTCACAGAATCTGACACAACTGGGCTACTGAGCATGCACACATACACATATCACTTAGTTTATCAGGTCAGCTAGTTATTACCTTGGAAAGTGAGACAGAGGGTAGGTGCATTTTACCGAGTTCCCACAAGAAAACATTTGGATCTTGCAACAGTGCCATAGACATGGTAAAGGCAAGGAGGGAGATCCATAATGTAGAAGAGGGAGACTAGAAAACACACTTCACTCATGAAATATGAATGTCCCTGTCTCTGCTTTACTTCCCTCACTGAATGGATTATAAGTGGGTAGGGGTAGGGGTATGACACAGTTAGGACCCTTTATGGATGTTACTTTGCAAACAGAGTAGAAGCTTCAGGTCATCAACGGACCCAAGAGTGGCAAAGAATGCAGGGCCCACACTCTTCACCAACTACCATAACCAAAGTCTCTGTTGATTGGCTACCTAGCATCCATACCTTCATGCGTACCCAATTTTTAAAATCTATTGGCCATTTTTTGCCCATGAAGCTCTTGTGTTTCAAGAGAACCTCCTCCTTTGTCCACCTTGAGAGATGAGTCCTGACAAGTTTATATCCCATTCATCTGACCAGCTACCAACTTGTGGGTGGGCATGCAACCTGAACTGATCCAATGGGGTGAACTTCCAGAGCTTTGCTTAACAATCTCTCACTTACTATATGAGAATGAAGAGGCAGGCAGCCCAGATTATGACTGGAAGTCATTTGAGCAGTAGATGAAGGATCCTTTGACTCCAGCCAAAGCTGTAGCTGGCAGTGCAGAGAAATGGAAAGAAACTGGATTCTTGAGGACAAGAAAGAGCCTTTGGATAAGGGAGTCCTAAAGCTTGCTCCTCCAGTTGTCTTGTTAGGACCATGGCCTAACAAATAACCTAGCAAGTATGGTCTGAGGAGTTGTATAGGCATTACCTGGGAACTTGCTAGAAATGCAGCATCTTGGGCCCCACCCTAGACTTACTGAGTCAGAATCTGCATATTAATAAGATCCCCCAGGTAATTAATGTGTACTTTAAAGGTTAAGAAGTACTGCTCAATATAGTTTAATCCCACTGACTTGGGTTTTCTTCTACTCTCAACAGAAGAATCCTATCACAGGCTCCCTCACCTGGTGACTCTAGGCTTCTGTGATTCTGTGGTCTTGATTAGTCCCTCTCTGTTTCAGCACAATCAGCACCCCCTCCCCAACTCCCCACCCCACACCACTCCTTTCTTCTTACCATTGTCCATTTAGACAACCATCTGGAGATGTCTCGTTTTCCCTGCTGACCTCTTAATCTATTTCTTAAACATCCAACAGATATGTAAGCTGGACCAATTCCAAATGGTTTTTAGAGCAGTGAGAGGGAGTTTTGTACTGACTAGCAAAAGACAACTTTACTATTTGTTTATTGCAAGGGTCAGAGGGTTAGCTCTTAGCACACCAACCCAACTCTTTGCAAGTGGTTTCTTGCTCAGGCCACCGGAGGTGTAGAGTTTCTGAAGTACTTGAGAGATGAAGATTCATTGGTTAGTTCCGTTGCTGTGTCTGAGCTTCAGAGGAAAAAACTTTTTAGCCAGAAGGGTATAAAAGGATTCCACTCTACTCATTTATCTGAGGAGGGTGGTGGATGGGAATCCCATCAGAAAGCTTACTGATCAGGGCAGCACCTGGCAGATGGTCCATGCTTAATAAATGTCATATCACTGGTGCCTTCTTTAATATAGACATGGCAGTGATGTCCATTTCAAGAGGGAATGGCCTGACCATTTGACCACAAGCTAGTTCTATTTCTGAGATACAAGCAGTAAACACTGTGCAACCAACCCATTGGGTGTCTAATTGAAGCACTAAGTTATGATTTTTTTGCATTGGATTCCATAAAGCATTTAAAACTTTTCTAAAGAGGCCCTTGGCCTGGAACTCAAAGACTTGCTTCTCTAGCTGGCTCTGCAACAGACCATGTGGCCAGGGGTATTCACTCTACCTTCCAGGCTCGCAGTCTCTCCCCACTGTCAAAGAGAGGACAAGACAGCATGGCTGTTCAAGTCCCTTACAACATTCAAGTCAGGAACCCTGACTCTGCTCTGGTCTTTTCCATAGCATTTTTCTCAGCAGTCCTCCTTTAGGAAACTCCATTAAGGCAAAAAGGGGCACAGAAAAGTGAAGGGACCTACCCTGCAGTAGAAATTAGCGGAAGACACTAGAAGAGTTCTGCTCTCCCTGAAGCCTGAGATCAGAGCTTGTCATGCGATTCGATTCTATTTGTCCCAGGTAATTCTCTGGGACTAGAGACAAGTTCATAGACTAGTTCAGCTGATGACCCTAAGTTTATCTTAGTTCATGAGATCTAACTTTTAAGCAAAAATTCTGGATTAGAATCTGGTTTCTTTGGTCTAAAAAGATGTTGAGTTTAAAGATAATATATGAGTCACCTAATGGTCTGAATGAGGACAGTTGCCTCCCTGGGTCTTAAGCTGCTGCCTCAGTTGAATAGTGTTTTTTCAATCCTGTATTTGCGTAATAGAACCAGTTAACAGACCAGCCAGTGTTGGCTCTGGGGGCCTATTTATCAAGGTCATAATGGAAGGAAGAGCACCTGGTAACATTGCCAAAGCGGACTTCATTTCCCTTTGTAATTACAACTGTAAAATAACTTCCAAATCACAAATTGCTACTGAGAACCAGAAAAGGCAGTTCTCACATCTCCACCTCAGTGAGTGACAGTCTCATTTCTGCTTAATTGAGCAGCAGTCAATTGCTTTCTGTAGCCCAGGTGGTAGCATTGGCCTGTTTGTCACTTGGGTGAGCTAGTTATGATGGTGGGAGCAGCAGTGGCCTCACTTGCCTGCTGGTGCTTGGCTGGTAATTCCACTGTTGGCCTGCACAGACTGCTCGGCAAAGAGTGCTCCCAGCGAGCACTACTGCAACTTCTGAAGGAAAGTCGAAAATAATCACTGAGAGTAACTGCATTATCCCGTGTCTGCCCTAGCAGTCGTCAGTCACAAACAGCAAGCATCCCATGAATGGTCCCTCTTAGGCTGATGTGAATAGATTGAATTTTTTCCTTTGCTGAAAACTCTCAGCATTGAACTTAATCAATATTTGCATATGACATGGCTAGATTAGACAATTGTTGGCCTTCACACAGACTATAAAATGCTGTCAATTACCCTTCCACATTTTCATTCCCATTAAAAAAAAAAAAGGCTATTACTACAGAAATAAGTGACTGTAGGCTAAGGGACAGTAGCTGTTTAATTTTTGTCTTAATTTTAAAATTCTGGTCAGACTGCCATTTAAAAAATCAGACTCCAAGTTAACCATATGTAGAGAACTGTTTAAGTTAAAACAGACACAGATAAGTTTCTTAAATAAAAAACAATGGCTGTTACTAAATGCTTGTTATTAAGCCCCTTGAATCCTAGCTACACAGGTCCCGGCTGTGTTTCTGGGCAAGCTCCTTGGCCTCTCCATATCTCAGTTTTGTCATTTATAAAGTGGCAACAGTTGCTTCTACTTCACCAGGTGGTTTTGAGAATGAGATCAGATATACACCTATGGGCTGGGACATGCATAGTACAGTGCCTGGTATTACATAGTAAGCAGTCTATTATTTGCTCACTATTATTATTATTGCATATTTCCCACTCATTAAAAACTCTTAATTGTGATAATTAAGAAACACGTATGTGATGCACCGAAGGGTAAATCTATTTTTCAGTCATCCTAATTTGGTTTAACACATGATGGAATGTAGGCTGCATTCCAAGAGCTTGGCTGGAGGAACAGGGAAGAAGCGGAAGAGTGGGGAAATTAACATAGTGTAGAGACTGGCCACCTTCATCAGTGGAGGCCTTTGCAAGAGCAGGTACATATCATCCTCTAAGCCTGGAAGGAAAGAGAAAAGGACCAGAGAAAGGGGAAACTGTGGGAGTAAGTGCAAGTCTGTTGAATAAGTTTGGGTAGGGTAGTCTTGGTCTGGCTGGGGGTGATTCTCAACTCTGGGTACACATTAAAGTAATCCAGGCTGTTCTTGACCATGTTACATCAAAATTTCTGGGGGTGGGGCCCAGGCTTGGTATTTCTCAGGTTCCTGGGTGATTCCAATATATAGCCAGGGTTGAGAACTTCTGCACCGAAGAGTAGGTGCGAGGAAGAGGTGGAAGGTTGAATGCATCCTGAGTAGAGTGAATTTCTGACTGTTACTGCAGGGGGGAATTTTCCAGGAAGTCAAAAAAAGAGATGAATGAATAAGTGCTGAGCTGTAGTGGTGGACCATCTGAGATTAAATAGCATGAGTTTGAAGAAGAACTCGTTGTAATTGTTTCTTGACAGCCCCAGTTGAGATTCCTTTGCATGTGGAAAGTAGAAATGGTCAGCAAATGAGAAAAAAGGAATTTCTTGGAAAGACACAGGAGTATCTCAACAGAAGCCAAGAGAAGTGAGGGAACCAGAGCAATGCTAGGAGCCTCAGCATCAAAACATCAGGGACGCTCTCTCTAAAGTTCTGCCATCAAATGCTCAAATCAAGACCTCTGTTTCAATTTCAACTTCCTGGGAGACAGAATGGTTGTGTCCAGGATAGGTCAGTGGTCTGTTCATAGACCAGTTAGCTATAGCTATGGAACAAGGGCCCACAAAGGCTGTAAGTCCACCACCCTCTGTGTACTGGTGACATTTCCCATGAATGGAGATCATAGTGAGCCTGACAGACACACCAAGAGGGTTTATGACCCCATCTTCTCTAATGACACTTGACATTTTAGCAGTGGGGGAGGAAAAGACCAACTCCAGGGGTTTCCAGAGCTATACATTATGAAAGTGGGCATGGTAGGCTGACTGCCTTTGGCCAGGAGAAAACGGAAGCCATGCAGCTGGAGAAGAACTGTGAAAATAAGGATCAGTAATTGTAATGAGCAAAGACTAAGCAAACACATGCTTAATGATTATGAGCCAGCTACTGTTCTTTTACCAAATTCACTTAATCCTCATAGGAACCTTATGAAATAGTATTAATACCATTGTTACCTTCATTTTTCAGATGAGGGTAACAGAGTAATTAGGTAACTTACCCAAGTTCACACAAACCCAGAAAGTTAGGCTCCAAAGTCTATGTTCCTGTATGTTCCAAATTCCTACATTCATCTAAAAAGATAGGAAGCCCTGGTGATGCTTAGTGAGGGTAGGGTACAGGAAAAGTAGATGGCAATATAATGATGTGATGGGGAACTGAATCTGAATTTAAAGTCTTGGAGGAAGAAAAGTTCCAAGAGATGAAGAAATCATGTTGCTCAGTGGCTGATGAGTGTTAGGAAAGTGGACATGAAAAGTTGTATTTTAAAGTGACTCTCTCAAATGACCCTTATGATAACCAATCCGTACTTATCGTCATCTGGATGGTGCTCCTGACACATCAAAGGTGAACTCTATTTTGTTGATGAACTCTTGTTCTTGATAGGACTGTAGATTCCTCAAGGACAGGGATCACCCAGTTGGTGCTCTAGAAATGTTCTTTCAGTCTATTTAAATAGAGAGTTTATTTCCCTACATCACTGTTCATTGGAATGGAGTACTTAGCCTGATGTAAGACAAATTTACTAACCAAGAAATTCTCCTTCTCTGTACTTCATGTTCTATTAGTGCTGTCTAGCTCTTCCTGCAATGATTTGCTGTCATTGAGACTGTGATTTAATTATGCAAAGTATGACAGATCATTTGAAAGTTGTTAGTTGCTGAGGAAGCACATTCATGATGTGGGAGGTGAGGAAAGCCTTTACATTTTGCTAAGTTTCATATCCTCTATGAACACTTTTTAGTGGGAAAGAATTTTAATTCTAAATGATTACCCTGCAGATTTATGAAATATCTCAACTAGACGTGACAAAGAAAATGTGCTTAACTGTCTCCAGCAGTGGAAAAGAAAATGATATAATCTGAGAACCTGACTCTATTACCAGTGCAATGTATAGAAATGCCTTACCTGCCACCCCCCCGAACATCAGCACCCAGACTGAATCCACCATCATGTCTCTTCCACACCCCAGAAAAATGGTAAGATAATTCTGACTGCCCTCAGTTCACTTGTGCTGGGAGGCTGGCACAGTGGAATTCAGACACAGCTGGGGATAAGAAGACCAGGGTGAAGTCTACACATGGTAAGGGAATCAGGCTATGACTTATTTGTTGATAGAGCCATCTAAACAGTTGCCATGACTCAGTCAGATGCACAGAATGCTTTGTTCCTCAAAGTGCTGGGGAACCAACATTAGCATCTCCTAGGAGCTTGCTAGAAACTCAGAATCTCAGGCCCTGCTCCAGACCTACTCAAGCAAAACCTGTGTTTTAACAAGATCCCCTAAGAAGCACTGGCTTGATACACTGATCAATCAAGTCTTCTTTAAGGGCAGATTCTGTGCCATTTGTCCATGTATCTCCCATGCCCAGAACACTTAGTGAGAACTCAGTTATTTGTTGTATTGAATTGAGTGGTTTATATGTAAAGGCATATATTTATGAAAGTACTGGGGTGTCTGAAGAATGTAGAGAGGCTGTAGTATAAAGAAAAAGCAGGGAAATCTCTTTTGTTCAGTTGGAGTTTCAGTGTGCGCCTAATAGGAAGGATGACTTCCTGATGCCAGTCGCTGTATCTCCAAACCCAAGGGCTCTTTCTGGAACTAAGCCAAGCTCTCTGCCAGGAACTAACAATCCCTCCCCCAGCAGCCTTCAACCAATAACTGACTGGAGTGTTGTCTAAATAATTGGGCTCACCAGCCATCTAGGGGGTCTAGTTCTGAATCCTATACTATTTCACAGATTCAGCTCCAGCCACTCATTGTAATATTTCCCTCTCCCTGCCAGTGTTTCCTACCCCTCCCAAATAAATTATTGCATTCAAATCCTTGTCTCTGGGTCTGCTTCTAGGGAAACTCAAACTAGGACACAAAACATTGTATATTATATAAATCAAGCTGGACTTAGAGTCTAGGAAAGGACTAGGGTAAGTTTCAACTCCATCCTGAGCCAGGAAAAGGAAGAGGAATTTGAATCAAACTGGGCATATGCCTTGAACTCACCTCATGATCCTGAGTTGGAATCAGTTTTGAGTCTGCTGTTTTAATTTGATCAGATCTCTTAAGAGAGTTGTCTTGTCAAAATATCCTCATTGAACAAACTCCCCAGGAGGTCAGGAATCTCTATATATTTGAGGGTGAAAGTGCTTTTGAACCTGTTGTGGTGTTGGTGAAGACTATTGAGAGTCCCTTGGACTGCAAGGAGATCTAACCAGTCCATCCTAAAGGAGATCAGTCCTGAATGTTCATTGGGAAGGGCTGATGTTGAAGCTGAAACTTCAACTTTGGCCTAATGTGAAGAGCTAACTCATTTGAAAAGACTCTGATGCTGGGAAAGATTGAAGGCAGGAGGAGAAGGGGACAACAGAGGATGAGATGGTTGGTTGGCATCACGGACTCAATGGACATGAGTTTGGGTTAACTCCAGGAGTTGGTGATGGACAGGGAGGCCCGGCGTGCTGCAGTCCATGGGGTCGCAAAGAGTCAGACATGACTGAGTGACTGAACTGAACTAAACTGAAGGTGGAGAGACCCCCAAGTGACAGTGAAAGTCACTTAGTCATGTCTGACTCTTTGCGACCCCAAGGAATTCTCTAGGCCACAATACTGGAGTGGGTAGCCTTTTCCTTCTCCAGGACATATATTTGTGGGTGAAGGTGGAGAGACTCCCAAAGGCAAACAAAATGACTTCAACGTTACAAGGGCAAATGTATATAGTACAAACTGTATGTCCAAAACCTGGAAAACAGAGAAGTAATCAAAGAGGGAAGTGGTTCAATCACTCTGTCCTTTCGAGTATGGACCCTGGCTAATGTCTAGCCTGTAAGAGGATTTCAGAGAGTGTTTGCCTGGCTTTTGACTAATTAAGTGCAAGAAAAAAATCTAAATTCAATAATAGAGTGTTGTAAATGCTCTATTTACATTTACAAAGGAAGGAAGAAAATCTTTAAAACCTATGTATGTGATTTTTGTTGAATTTTCCATTTCTACCCATTGTTTTCTGTGTCTCACTAACCCAAGCATACTCACTGTTAGGCACTTTTTAGAGCAGTTCCTCATTCTCTGAAGTGTGTTGCCGTATTTTTTATGTTTTTCCTCACAACACTGGTAGGTTAGGCAAATATCATTTTCCCTGTTTGAGGAAGTTTTAAAGCAAGACAAGCAACAGGGAGATGTCATCTGCTCAGGTCAAACAAGAAGCTACCATGAAACCTCTACTGACCCACCAGCCTAGGGGTAAGGCAACTCTAGACCCCATCTATGTAAACAAGTTCAAACAAGGCCAGTTACTCCCTTTAGGCTTTCCACTAAGTTGGAAAATAAGGAAAGTTTTTTTAAAAAAACTATCACTACACTAATGACATGGATATTTCTTATACATGTACCATAAAGTGTGATGCCAAATTAATGTTCTCCTCTAAATTCCCTATCTTCATCTCTATTCAGTTTTTCTCCAAATCAAACACCACCTCCTTTAGGAAGTTCTCCAAAACTCCATCAGCCTTCAAGAACTGACCTATCCTCTTTGGATTTGGCAACACTTTGTCATCATATCACAAGTGTTTTGCCAATTTTGTGCTATTTGCCTGGTCCCTTGCATGATCTCTGGCACATAACAGAAAGTTCAATAGTTCAACACGAACTATTGAATAAATGAATGAAGATTTTGTAACAAACATGGTGTGTGTTTGTGTGTGTGTTTGGTAAAGGGGAGGGGAAGGGTCCAACCCCAACCCCACTCTTAACTGACCAGCAAAGACAGGCAAAGTCTCAGGATCACTTGAGGTATTCTTTAAATAAAGGCTAGACTGCCACAATGGGTTTCCCAGGTGGTACTAGTGGTAAAAAAACAAAAACAAAAACCTGCCTGCCAATGCAGGAAACTTAAGAGGCGTGGGTTCTATCCCTGGGTCAGGAAGATGCCCTGGAGTAGGAAATGGCAACCCGTTCCAGTATTCTTGCCTAGAAAATCCCATGGACAGAGGAGACTGGTGGGCTACAGTCCCTTGGGTCACAAAAAGTTGGACAAGGCTGTATATTGCCACCCTGTTTATTTAACTTATATGCAGAATGTTTGCATGCATGATAAGTTGCTTCAGTCATGTCTGATTCTTTGCGACCCCATGGAGTATAGTCAACCAGGCTCTTCTGTCCATGGATGCTCTAGGTGAGAATACTGGAGTGGG
Source organism: Bubalus bubalis (assembly GCF_019923935.1). Lineage (NCBI taxonomy): Eukaryota > Metazoa > Chordata > Mammalia > Artiodactyla > Bovidae > Bubalus > Bubalus bubalis. The sequence goes on from NC_059164.1 coordinate 68,264,654, forward strand.
GTTGCCATGTCCTCCCCTCTAGGGGATCTTCCCGACCTAGTGATCAAATCCCAGACTCTTACATCCCCTGCATTGGCAGGCAGGTTCTTTACCACTAGCACCACCTAGGAAGCCCTATATACAGAGTACACCATGTGAAATGCCAGGCTGGATGAATCACAAGCTGAAATCAAGATTGCCAGGAGAAATATCAATAACTTCAGATGTGATTTGAGGTCTAATGGCAGAAAATGAAGAGGAGGGTGAAAGAAGAGAGTGAAAAAGTTGGGAACACATGTATACCTGTGGCGGATTCATTTTGATATTTGGCAAAACTAATACAATTATGTAAAGTTTAAAAATAAAATAAAATAAAAAAAAAAAACTCAACATTCAAAAAACAAAGATCATGGCATCCAGTCCCATCACTTCATGGTAAATAGGGGAAAAAGTGAAAGCAGTGACACATTTTCTTTTCTTGGGCTCCAAAATCACTGCAGATGGTGACTGCATCCATGAAATTAAAACATTCTTGTTCCTTGGAAGGAAAGCTATGGCAAACCTAGACAATGTTACAAAGTAGAGACATCAGTTTGCTGACAAAGGTCCATATAGTCAAAGCTATGGTTTTTCTAGTAGTCATGTATGGATGTGAGAGTTGGACCATAAAGAAGGGTGAGTACCAAAGAACTGATGCTTTCAAATTATGATGCTGGAGAAGACTCTTGAGGTCCCTTGGATTGCAAAGAGATCAAACCAGTCAATCCTAAAGCAAATCAACTCTGAATATTCATTAGAAGGACTGATGCTGAAGCTAAATCTCCAATACTTTGGCCACCTGATGTGAAGAGCTGATTCATTGGAAAAGACCCTCATGCTGGAAAAGATTGGAGGCAAAAGAAGAAGAGGGCAGTGGAGGATGAGATGGTTAGATAGCATCACCAATTCAATGGACAGGAATTTGAACAAATTCCAGGAGATAGTGAAGGACAGGCAAGCCTGGTGTGCTGCAGTCCATGGTGTTGCAAAGAGTCAGGCATGGCTTAGCTACTGAACAGTAGCAGACTGCCGTAGTCACAGATGGCCTTTCTAAGGGCCATAGAACCATGTCACTTCTTGCACACACCTTACAAAATTAGTTCTGTCTTTGCAATTCTGTTTGTTTCTCATTGTCATCATTCCTGAAAATATGACAATGGGGGGCTCACAAATGAGCTGGTCCACTCTATTGACCCCTCAACAGAAAGCTGTAGTACAGCAGGAACTACAGGGGATAAAAGCAGGCAGAAGGCTACCACAGAGGCCAACCATTGTGGGCATGCTAGCACATACATACATATTTGCAGAGCACATTCATATTAAAAAATGAGAACCTGTTTATTTCCTGAAGAGTTTCCATTTAACCACTAATAATTTGTCCATTTACAAGTGTTTGTTGAACATTTATCATATACCAGGCACTAAACCAGAGACTGGATGTATAGAATACATTTACTCCCACATCACCAATGTTTCAAGGATCCTTCAAAATTTCTGGTCCACTGATCACAGCCTATCTTTTCAGCGGTGTTATATATTTTTCATTGTTATTATAAAGTAATTATTACTGTTATAGGTGGTAATGAAAAAATATAGACAGATGCTCTGTTCACACTTGAGCTAATCCCCCTGAATTACTGTTGGACATTCTCAGTTGCTTAGTGGAGGACAGGCAGCAGTAAAAGTCATGTCCCCATTTTTGTCCTCAGTTTCTTTATCTGCAGCACCATAGTACCCTAAGCAACCAGCAAAGCCATTCCTCTTGGCAGTAGCGTGCTAAACTCAGCCCCACGCACGTTTTTAGCTGGTCCATCCTCCCCCTCTCCAGCCCCTGCACTGCCCTCAGGAGCTTCCCTCTAGTCTGCATGGCACACTCACATTGAGGAAAATAAAGAAATCACTGTGCTTGGTGCTTCTCCCCACTGAACGCCTCATTATAACCCAACAGGAAAGAAGTTTAAACTGAACAAATGCTCACTTTCCTTTTTCTCCCCCACCCATCAGTCTCTGTCTGCTTGATGGAGGAAATATGGCTGTTAATAGCCTACAGTGGAACAAACATTTGCATAACTGTTACCTCAGAGCCCATAACTCTGAGCTAATTGGCTGATGGTGATTAAAATGATTAAGTGATTGTAATTTATATGATTAACCAATTAGACCCTTCTCCAGTGATTGGCTCAGGGTAGGCCTCGAGATGTGTGCTTGTCTCCCAGCATGAAGGCCGAATTGAACAGTGCTAAATGTTCTTTCAGATGCTGAATTGTTCCTCTGACCAGCCGGGAAGATGTTTTACACCCAGTAGTTTTATGTTATCACATTAAATGGGTGGTACCAAAAAATTCAGCAAGTGCCTGCGTGCTCAGTCATGTCTGACTCTTTGTGACCCCATGGATTGTAGCCTTCCAAGGTCCTCTGTCCATGGGATTCCCCAGGCAGGAATACTGAAGTGGGTTGCCATTTCCTCTTCCAGGATCTTCCTGACCCAGGGATTGACCCATGCCTCTTACATCTCCTGCATTGGCAGGCAGGTGCCTTACCACTAGCACCACCTGGAAAGCCCCCAAAAATTCAATGCCTGGCATAAAAGAAATGGAGGCAGGACAATGACGCTTTAAGGTGGAGACACAAGGTGGATGTGCAGTTGCCCAGAACCATGATTGTTATTTGCAAGTAGCCCATATTCCCCTAAAATGATAGACAAGGTTAAGACCTAGAACTTGGGATCCGTGTCAGTTGGCTTTAGTCCTGGCTCAGCCGCTCACTGACTATGCTATGTGATCAAAGTACTTAACCTTTCTAAGTCCATGGATTCCTCTCCTATAAATAATATTCCTACTGGCCTGGTAAGGTTGGGCTTCCCTGGTAGCTCAGCTGGTAAAGTATCTGCCTGCAATGTGAGAGACCTGGGTTCAATCTCTGGATTGGGAAGATCCCCTGGAGGACGGCATGGCAACCCACTCCAGTATTAATTTTTGCCTGGGGAATCCCCATGGACAGAGGAACCTGGCAGGCTGCAGTCCTTGGAACTGCAAAGAATTGGACACGACTGAGCGAATAAGCACAGCACAGCACAGCACCTCATAAGGTTAGTATGAAGATCAAATTAGGTTTTGCATATTACACTCTCAATAAATTCTAGCTGCCACTGTTACTGCTATTTTTGTCATGATTTTATTATGACTTCATTGGAATGTAAGCTCCAAAGACATCTTCACTTTACTCTTCCTGGTGTTCAGCATGGTGCCTGGCACATAACAGGTACTAAAAATGTCTGTCAATGATCGAAATTAAAACAGAGCTCTAAATTCATGCCAGGCACTTTTCTAAGTGTTTCACCTTCACTAATAAGAGTGACCCTTGTAACCACTTGGAGAGGTAGGTACTATTATTATAATATCTTCTGCATTTCAGAGGTGATAAAGCTCAGGGAGGGAAGTATGATAAGTTGCTCAAGCTCTTGCTGCTAGTGAGAGGTGGATTTGAGAGTGAGGCCTACATTGGGCACCTCTGTAATAAGTAGGAGGATATTTAGACATTTCCCCTATTCAGTATGAAATGTCATTGCCAAATGGGACTAAGAAAATAACATGGTTCTTTCTATTTGCTGGAAAAAAAAAAAAAGGTTAATTTACCTGATAACACATTGCAGGGACTTGGCAAATTTGGCAAATGTGATAACCAAGAAAGAACTTGAGTTCTCAGAACCAGGTAGGCACAAAGCAGAAATCCAATGTATTCTTTGTTAATCTTTTAGGTAAACTGTTTACTGTGATTCACTATGGCCACCTCAACCCGATTTCCCCATCTGCCATCTTTCTACCTTCTTTCTTCTTTATTCTCTCTGTTCCCCCTTGCTGCATGCATGCTAAATTGCTTGAGTCGTGTCTGACTCTTTGCAGCCCCACGGACTGTAGCCCGCCAGGCTCCTCTGTCCATGGGATTCTCCAGGCAAGAATACTGGAGTGAGTTTCCATTTCCTTCTCCAGGGGATCTTCCTGTTCCAGGGGCTGAACTCACTGTCCTATGTCTCCTGCACTGGCAGGAGGGTTCTTTTACCACTAGCACCACTAGGGTTTTCCCAGGCTTTTAGACTCAACTGGTGACAGACCTCTGAATTTTGGATTTCAGGCCAGAGTTTTTAGAAAGTGGAAACAGAGGCTGATAACTGGGATCCCTATTCTGGCAGCAATGGCCACTATTCAAAAAGTGCCTAAAAGGAGGGATGGGTTTTGGATAAAGCCCTTTGTGGTTTACTCGGCTTAAAAAAATATATCAAGATATTTGACAAGTTCAAATTATGCCTGGGTCCCCATAGCACTAGCCTCTGGATCCCTGTTCTTTCCCAGGGTTTAGGGAAACCAGTCTTTGGTTATTGCACTGGAGACACTACCTTAGGTGTCTTTCTCCCAGGACTCTTCTGGTTATTAAATGTCAGCATAACAAAGACAGCAAGGGTTTCACTTCCACTTAAAGAATAGCATTCAGTGGTGCCATAGCTTCTACCAGGGATGAGGATTATTGTACCATGGCTCCTGCTGTTACTGCAATAAACGTGGATATGAGGTGAGCTGGAATTTCCCTACTGAACCCAACACATTATTGGTTCCTCAGCCACCTGACTCAGTCTATGTTCTTTTTCTGACTTTTCATCTCTTCTTTTTTTTTTCTTTTTTTTTTTTTAATTTCAGCCATTAAAAAGAATACATTTAAATCAGTTCTAATGAGGTGGATGAAACTGGAGCCGATTATACAGAGTGAAGTAAGCCAGAAAGAAAAATACCAATACAGTATACTAACACATATATATGGAATTTAGAAAGATGGTTATGATAATTCTCTTCTTTTTATTTCCTTTCCTCCTAGATCAGGACTTTATCTTTTCTCCCCTCTATCTCTTCCTCCTTCCTTCCTCACCCCTAATTTCTTAAATTATGAATGTTTGATATTTTCATAGGACAAACTATGGTTTATCTTGATGTACTTGGCCATTCAGTAGAAATTGGTTCATATGAGTTTTCTTTAATAGCTCCCATGATAGGGAAGTTGGAATTTTTATTGTTAACTTGATACTGAAATTAACTCCACTTTCTTGATGTTACATTGGTGTAACTTTGCTAAGTTCTTATTTAAAAAAAAAACATTAATACATTTTTATATTAGAAATTTTACAGAGTATAGAAAAGGTAAAGAAGAAAATAAAAATCACTTCAGCATGTCTCCTAATGTTTTTCTTTCCATTAAATCCTTCTCTGTTACAAAAAATAGAAAGATATTTTTAAATTTGAAAGACTATGTTCCATGTGTACGTGTATGCCTAAAAGGAGGGATGGGTTTTGGATAAAGCCCTTTGTGGTTCACTTGGCTTAAAAAAATATATCAAGATATTTGACAAGTTCAAATTATGCCTGGGTCCCCATAGCACTAGCCTCTGGATCCCTGATCTTTCCCAGGGTTTAGGGAAACCAGTCTCTGGTTATTGCACTGGAGAGAGAGAAAGCCAAGCTCTGGACTTGGCAGGTCATAGCTATTCAATTCGTCTCTAAATCTTTACAAATCCAAGAATTTCCCTGAAGTCATCATTCACTCTGAATTTGTCTGTTGCTTTTTGTAAAGGAGAGGAAAGAACCTCACTTTGGTTAAACATCAGCGCCTATGAAACCAAGCGTTGAAAGGGGGCAGAGTCTGTAATTGATTTTCTGACAGGTTATAAAATATTAAAAGATGGGAAAGTTTTAAAACTAATTTTTAGGTATCCGTCTGAAGCCATGTCCAGTTGGCCTGCAGGATCAATGAAACAACATTACATAGAAATGCTGAACTCATACTCTCCTGGCTAATCTATATTTCAAAGATGAGATTGAGCTCTTAAATGACCTGCTCATAGAGTGAGCTGATCCCAGTTTAAACCTCCCATTTGGAACCTGGGTTGCAAAGATTAACTATTTCAAGGAAATGAAAGCCAACACATCCCTGAAGTCTTGGCAGACGGGAAGGTGGGAGAGAATAGGACAAACCAGGTAAACAGGTCCAGTAAAACCCACAGGGTCTTTTGTCAATTTAACATCACTCTTTGGAATGATCTTTTTTTATTTTACATATTCCAGTTTAGGGGAGTGTGCATGGGAGTCAACCTTTATATTTCCTGGTATTTCCTCCCAGGTAGCATCATGGAAATTTGTCTACCTTTATTTGCAAATGAGGTATATCCTAGGAAGGATGGAGGTGTTTTTCAGTTCCTTTAGCTCCATCACCAACAGCAAGTTTTGGGGTTTCGGGAACAAGATATGGAAGCCCTGGCACTATGACCATATGACGTGTATTTAGTTATTTTCTTTTCCAGATCCCTATTTAGAATGTAGGGCTTCCCTGATAGTTCAGTTGGTAAAGAACCCTCCTGCAATGCAGGAGACCTAGGTTCAACCCCTGGGTTGGGAAGATCCCCTGGAGAAGGGAAATATGCTTAGGATGTAAGCCCAGCAAAGACTGAGCTTTTTGCTAAATTTGTTTACATCTCAAACCTTGGGTCTCAAAGGGTGCCTGGCAGAGCAGGTGCTCAATAAACATTTGTGTGAGTGGATAGATGGACAGACAGACAGATGAGCTGATACCTAACACAGTAATAGAACTGTGATCAAGGTGCTATGGGAATATAGTTTCAGAGCCATTTATTTTGATAGGCTCTAGGGGACTTCAGAGTTGGGACGACAGACAGCCCTAGGCACTGACCTAAGTGCATTTGGCTTTGATCACCTAATTTGTTGCAATTAGATGAGTGCTAACAGAAGTCACTGTTAAATTAAGAGATAGTATAGGTAAACTGGCCAACGTTGTGCCTGTCACAGGGTGTTGTGGTGTTGTGCTCAGCTCTTTTGTAACACCATGGACTATAGCCTGCCAGGCTCCTCTGTCCATGGAATTTTCCAGTCAAGAATACTGAAGTGTGTTGCCATTTCCTACTCCAAGGGCTCTTCCTGACCAAGGGATTGAACCCATCTCTCACATCACCTGTATTGCCAGGCAGATTATGTACCACTGTGCCATCTAGGAAGCCCTGTCACGGGGTAGCATTCCATACATGTCACTCTGGGTCCTTCTTTTAAGAACTTGTCCTGATAGCTCTTCCTGATTCCAATCCTAGTTTTTCCAAGAAGCACTTCCTCAGGTGTCTACTCAAGTGTCCCTTCTCGGTGTGGTCTTTTCTGGCTGTCTCTCAAAGATTGCAGCCCTCCCCTCACACTTCCTATCCTTGTCTATATCGTTTCTGCAACCGATATATTTTGCTTATGTGTTTATTGTGCATCTCTCTGTACTAGGATATAAACCCAATCAGGGCAAAGATCTTTGTCATGTTATTGCTATGTCCTCAGCGCCCAAAATACAGTCTGGCATACAGATTATGCTCAGTAAATGTTTGTTGAATGAACAAATGAAACAAATCCCAGTTCCACTTAGCCAGAGAAAGTTGCTATGATATGCTACAGGAGAGTTTGCATTTTTCTGTTTTCCTATGATCGATATACAATGAATGTTTTGTGAGTGAGCAGAAGGGAAAACAATTCCATGAACCATTGAGGCCAAATTTTCTCTTGAAAGGAGGTAAGGTGTAGTCGCCCCTATGGCTCCACATTCTTCTAAATGTGCAGGAAAGATGCTCAAGGCTGATTTCCATCACACTCCTTTCTCTTTCAGCCGATCCCTCCGCAGGGAGGCTGGCAGTCGGGCCCGATCAGCACTGCTGGCCTCATAATCAGATTTTAATGACTGTCTGCTTCCCTTCCTACATGTTTATAGTCCTCAGCACTCTGATTAAGTTTTTGGTCCCGCAAGATAGTTAAAAGCCCACAATTTGCACTGGGTGTTTTATTTTTTCTAAGTTAAGCAAGTGGGTAAATGGCTCTTTGATCTTCCCACTGTGGATGAGAGCAGTTTGTGTTTTTAAGGCCTTCAACAATTACGCGAAATGGACACAGGACTGGGTTTGAGGTTGACCTTCTGGATGGTTAACAGTCCCTCCAAGGTTTTTATTCTTTCTCCTCCTGTCTCCCCCACACCCCAAGTCCAGGAGGAACAGAGGAAAAGAAAGCAGCAAAAAGCTCTGGGAAGAAAAAGGAACTGATGGTAGGGGCCAGCCAGAGAGTCGGCTTTCAGAGCTGGTGCTCCAGGTGGTCAGAAGCATTTCTCTCTGTACGGTTTCCCTCACCTTTGTTTGTATGGGTGCCTTAGTGGGGGGAAGCACAGAGATTAACTTGTTATCCCCATGCAGTTTGGTCAGTAGCTCTAAAGGAAGGCCAATAAGGAGGAGACAGTCCCAGTCATCTGCTGAGCTCTATTTGCAGCATAAAGGAGTAATGAGTAGAACTCTTGCTATTGCACTTCTTCCAGCAATTATGTGTACAAGAAGGATGAGGAGCTGTGGGCCTAAGAGAGAAGGGAGGGGGCCATGGAAATCACACACAGTGTCTCTGGGGCTCCCCAGCTGTGTCAGGACTGAAATATGAATGTCATGCAGGTTGGTGACTTCCTTGTGGCATGTACACATTATCCCACCCGTGCCACAATTAAGTCACATTCAGTAGCACTTCATTATTTTAATTAAGCTTATTGCAAGAGTAATCATCATTGCCGTCAGTATCAATCATCAGTAATTTTTCCGATTATGGCCATAAATGGTGACAGTCCATGTTGACAGTAAATGATAATGCCTCTGGCTTGAACTGACACTTCATTGGACTTTGCAAGGTTGCTCTGAACACTCCTGGGCTTGCTATGTAAAGAACTATTTATCTATGACAAAAGCTGGGTCTATCCGATATTTGTTTTTGCTTCCCAAATGGATAAGTTCATAATATTTGCAAAATTCATCCTTTAGTAGATGACAGCCATGGAGTCCAAAACACATTTAGAAAGAAGTTATATGCTCTGAGCTCAGGGCTGCAGCATCACAGCCATTCCCCAACCTGTCCTAAATGTGTATTAGTTGAGTTATAGCTCTTTCTTCCAAATGGACATGGGAAATGAAGTTGTTTCGATTGCAAAATGGCTCTTGGCAGTCTCCTATTTCTAAGTGGAAGCAGGGGAAAGAAATCTGAGGGAAAACAGCTCTACTTCCCTTTATAACTGGCCCTTTCTGGCATCCGACATGATTGAAATTCTTCAACATTTAAATAAGGTTTCTCCTAAACAACAATAACCTAGTTACTTATTATTCTTGTAACTGCATTTCCATGGTTTAAAGTACTCCCTGGTCTCAACCATTTGTGCTACAAATAATTTTAATTGAGCCGAGAAACCCTTGACATTTTAGAAATTACCTTCTATTTATAAGACTTTAAGAAGAAAACCTTCCTGGCAATCCTGACCTCTGTGCGATTTGGCCTTTTTTTCCCCCCTACTTTGAGGTGTTTTTTTTTTTTTCATTGAACCAAATTACTTTCATTTCTAATTTAATTTTTGCAGTAGCAAATAAAATGCCAATTTGATATGTTCATAAAATCCCACACAGACTATGAAATACCCAGTCTCCTTTGACTCACACATATCAGGAAGCTGCTCATCTCAAGCCCATTCCATTAAGGTTGATGAAATGGGTTCTGGGAAGATTATTAATGACAAAGGCTTAAAAACAGAGGCTCTTTCAGGTCCTAAAATATCCTTTGGGGTTTCTGGAAGTCTTTTGAATAGTGAAATTTTTAATTTTTGTTATTTATTTCCCCCAAATATCATGGATCGTTCTAGTGTAGACCTTGTTAAAGCACATTACATTTTGATACAAATAAAAAATACTATGCCTTTGTACAGTGTTTTCACATTCATTGTCCTTCTTGCTTTTCAAAGGAACCTGTTCTTCCATTCAGTAAATATTTATAGATCACTTACTATTTTCCAGGCACTATTCTAGGCACTCCAGATATAGTAGTAGGCAAAATAGCTTGTGGAACTTACATTTCAGTAGGAGACAAGTTGTGTGTGGGTTAGTCGCTTAGTAATGTCTCTTTGCAAACCCATGGAGCCCATAGCCATTTCTTCCTTGATCTTCCTGACCCAGGGATCAAACCCAGGTCTCCTGCATTGCAGGCAGATTCTTTACCATCTGAATCAACAGAGAAGCCCTTAAAATAAAATAGAAGCAAGCAAAATATGTTGGCCATCTGATGTGAAGAACTGAATCATTGGAAAAGACCCTGATGCTGGAAAAGATTGAAGGCAAAAGGAGAAGAGGGCTGCAGAGGATGAGATGGTTAGATAGCATTACCAATTCAATGGACATGAATTTGAGACCTGGAGGAGGTAAGGACAAGAGCAACCTTTCAGGTAGAGAGGACAGAAAGTACAAAGACCCCAAGGCAGGAACAGAAAGGAGATCATTGGATGTAGAGTGAAGTGAGCAATGGGCTGGTGGTAAGAAATAAGATCAGAGTGGAAGCCAGAATCCCATCCTGTAGGACCTTAAAGGTGAACACATGGTTTTACCCTAACTAAGGTGAGGACACTGGAGGGCTTTGAGCAGAAGAATGACACAGTCTGACTTTTGCTTGAAAGGACCAGTCTTTGGCAGTGTAACAATAGGCTGGGAAGAGGGCAATGGCAGAAGGAGGGAGGTAAGTTAGGAGACCACTGCATTTATCAAGGAAAAGATGACAGTGACTCAAACCAGGGTGGTATCAAGGGAAGTGCTGAGAAACAGTTTCTGGATATTGAAATTAATTAAGGAAAATGCTATCTAGTCCTATTTTAAAGTGAGAAAACTAGGTCGCAGGGTAACTGACTTTCTCAAGAATACAGAGCAAGGATGTGACAAAATTGGGCTTGTGGGTGAGAGACCCAGACCTGTGGGTAGGGGTCCCTCAGTCCACCCCGTATGGACCAGCTGCACCTGAATACACCCTAAATATCCATCTTAGAATTCCTGCCTCAGAGCCATGGTCATGTTCTCATTACCCTAATAAATAAGGAATAGGAAGAGCAAGAGACCTCCAGTCCCTGTGTACCTGGATGGCTAATGCTACCTGACAAGTAGCAGGTTGGAGCCTAATGAACGGCTGGGAGAAATAGAAGCAGGGGTGCTTGCTTCTAGGGGAAAAGAGGTGCTCATTAGCTATCCAGTTGCTCAGATGGTTCAGCCTCTTGTTTCAAGCAGACCCCAGTACCATCGGCCACCTTTCTGTAAACAAGCAATTCTACTACTGCTTTGGGCCCCATGGATATTTAAAAAAAGACTGGGGTGAGATTCATATAACATAAAATGAACCATTTTAATTTTTAAGTGAACCATTCAATGGCATTTAGAACGTTCAAATGTTGTACAACCATCACCTCCATCTAGTTCCCAAATATTTTCATCACCCTGAAAAGAAACCCCAGTAAGTAGTTACTTCCCATTCTCCTCTTGCACCAGGCTTTGGTAACCACAGATCTACTCTGTCTCTATGAATGTACCCATTCTAGATATTTCCTATAAATAGAATCATAAAATATGTGGCCCTTTTGTGTCTGATTTCTTTCATTTAGCCCAATGTTTTTTGAGATCCATCCGTGTGATAGCATGTACCAGTACTTCATTCCTTTCTTTGGCTGACTAATTCTCTCTTGTGGGCTTCCCAGGTGGTGCAGTGGTAAAGAATCTGCTTGCTAATGCAGGAGTTGCAGGAGACACGACATGAGGTCAGTGCCTGGGTTGGGAATATCCCATGGAGGAGGACATGGCAACCCACTCCAATATTCTTGCCAGAAGATTCCCATGGATAGAGGAGTCTGGCGGATTACAGTCCACGGAGTCACAAAGAGTGGGACACGACTGAGCAACTGAAAACACACACACACACGCACACACACACACATCATATGTTTATCCATTCGTTCATTTAGTGGACATTTGAATTGTTTCCCCCTCTTGGTTATCATGAATAGCCCTGCTATAAACAGGTGTATATGTGTGTTGGTTTGAGTACCTGCTTTAGTCCTTTGGGCAGTATTTCTAGGAGTGGGATTGGTGGGTCATATAGTAATTCTGTGCTTAACTTTTAAAGAAAAAACAAACTTTTCCACAGCAACTGAATCATTTTCATTCCCATCACCAATGTGCAAGGATTCCAGTTTCTCCACATCCTAACCCACACTTGCTAATTTTCCTTTTTAAAAAAAAGTTAATAGCAATTCTAGTGGACATGAAATGGCATCTCACTGTGGTTTTGGTTTGCATTTCTATATGGCTAATGCTGTTGATCATCTTTTCGTGTGCTGGAAACAATGTACAAATGCTTATTTAAGTTCCTTGCTCTTTTTAATTATTTTTTTGTTGTTGTGTTATAAAAATTCTTTATATAGTTGGATACTAAACTTTTATCAGAAAAATGATAATTTCTCCCTTTCTGTAGATTGTCTTTTCACTTTCTTGATGATGTCCTTTGATGCACAATAGCTTTTAATTTTGATGAATCCCAACTTACCTATTTGTTATTGTTGTTCAGGTTCAGTTCACCTGTTTTTTCCCCAAACTTTAAACTATTTTGTATTGGGGTATAGCTGATTAACAATGTTGTAGTAGTTTCAGATGAACAGAGAAGGGACTTAGCTGTATATATAAATGTATCATTTCACCTGGTTTCTTTAAATCAATGTTAATGGGAACAACAACAACAATTTTAATAATAATGTTGAACACTAATGCAGAAGGAGGAAGTCATAGAAAAGCATCTATGAGTTTTTTCTAGTCTATACCAGGATCTGGGACAGACATGGAATTTGCCAAACTCAAAAAATCTGAAGCAGTAGACCTCAAAGTATTCCTCTTTAAAACATGTTATGAGGTATGTCAAGCTGCCATCACAAAAGACCTACAAACATAATAGCTTAAACCAGAAAGAAATTCATTTTTTCCATCTTATGACAAAGGTAGGATGGCTCAACAGGGTCAGGGTCCCAAGCTGCTTCTAATGTCCTGTTTGCCATCCTTAACACATGCCCTCCATCTTGTGGTCTGAGATGGTTGTCCCAAGCTACATCAGCATTCCAAGCAGCAGGAAGGGGAAGAGGAAAGAGGTTATGCTCCTTCCCTTTAAGGGTAAGTCCTAGAGTTTACACACATCACTTCCACTCACTCCCATTACCCAGAACTTAGTCACATGACCTCCCAAGGAAGGTTGGGAAATGTGATCTTTAATTCAGCAGCTATATGTCCAAATAAAAACTCTGAAATTATAGAGGAAATTACATATAGGGGGATAAAAATACAATCTTGGACATAGAACCTGAACTTTATTAACATTCAGAGTTGCAATCTGAGGTGTGTTGCTAAAATTAGGAGGAACTAATTTTACTAAGATAAATCATCAGGGAAAGGATTCCAATAGGTGTAGGGAAAAAGGAGAAGAAAATGATGAGCTGTCTGAAAGAGCACATAGATGATGAAACAGTGGAGGGGAGCCATGTGTTTGTATCCGTGTCCCTTTACTGTGGAAGATTTTATGGGCAGAGATTTCTATCTGGAAGACAAACCAATCGCAAAAACAAAACCCAAACAGATGGTGCTTTAGTGCTTTAGCACTATTAAGTGCTTTCACAAACTTTTTTTCATTGAGTTGTTATAACAACCTTATATTCCATATATGACAGGTAATGCTCCTGCATCTCACCTCCATGATCAAAGGGAATCTCTGAGGTTAGGAAGCTTCTAGCTATTTGGTAGCAGAGGCAGGATTCAAATTCAGCTCCCCCTGACCCTATCTTATATTCATTTGCTGCAGGACTTTCCCATGGTGCTTTGGAAGATCCCCTGGAGAAGGAAATGGCAACGCACTCCAGTATTCTTGCCTGGAGAATCCCATGGACAGAGGAGCCTGGTGGGCTACAGTCCACGGGGTCGCAAAGAGTTGGGCACGACTGAGCGACCCTACTTACTTACTTACTTATGTACACAGATGTAGCTCATGAGCCAGACTACCTGAGGCCCGAAGCCCAACATATCTTCCAGGAGGATCTAGTAGTCCTACCCATAGGCCTTTCATCTTTCCAGACCCGCTATTAAACTCAATAGAGTCCTGGAAGGTCCCTGGAGTGTCAGTTTCACTCATCTGCCTCTCTGGCCCACTGCAGCTGGTATGAGCAATGAGACAGCAGGCCAGGGAAAGAGAGAGGCTGGAGGCCGGGGTGAGTAGTGTTGGCAAATATGCTGTGGGGAACCCCAGTACCCTCTTGAGCAAAAGGGGAGTTCATGGCCCTGGATTCACCTCAAACACACTGGCCAGGGCCTCTGTCAGGGCTTGGAGTCAGAGATGGCCACATGCACATCCTCACTATTCCCCCACAAGCAAATTCATTCCTCATCTCAGCAGACACCTCAGAGACACCTTGGGCACTTTGTATTGGCTGCATAAAAAGAAAAATGCAGTGATATAAAATACCTTGTCTAATTTTTTTCCTACAAGGTATTGAGGATTTTGATGATAACAGGAGATTATGACCCAAAGTTTCTTATCTGGGGGCCAACATTGCTTCTAGGAAAAGGCAAGAGATTTAAAGGCAGAAGTCTTGCTGCTATGGAACATATGATCTTTGGCAAGTCATTCAAGCTCCCTGAACCTCAGTTTTCTCATCTGAGTCATGGGAGCTAATAATCATCACAAGAGTGGTAACACACATCTCTGGGGAAGTTCAAAGGTCAAACAAGATAATAGGTGGGGAATTGCTTTGTAAACTTTTATAAATATTTGTGATATACAAATATTAACTATTATTATAGTATAAAGTTGGCCTTTAAATATTGCACCAACACAAAGTTAAGAGGGACTAAAAATGAGAGAAAGGTTCAAGGACAGCCATAAGGTTATTGACTCTGCTTTGGTCCTAGTTTGCTGACATATCTTCTCGAGGGGTCCAGTGTCAATCCTGGGTGAGAAATCATTAGGATTATAGACAATGACTCATAACCTTACCTCCTTATATTTCCACAAACACAAAGTTTTTCAAAGTATTTTATTCAACTTTTCACAAAAACATCATTCCTGTTTAGTGTTGGGAAAAGTCTGGGTTTTTTTTTTTTTTAACAGTAATAGAAGCTTATTTGTTCATTCTCAGGCAAATAGCCTTGGGGCTCCTGGTAATTTCAAGATATGAAAATTTTTAAAGGGACAAAAATATAGAGCATGGGAAAATCAGCTATTGTACAAATCACAGCAATTTTAAAAATGATTTTTCCCATCTAGGGATTTCTGTTACATGGTTCTCTTTTACATTATTTTTAGTATATGTTTTTAAACTATTTTCCTCAGCAATTTTGGATAAGATTGAGGTCTAGTCCTATACTTATTTTAAGCAGTTCTGAAAATGAGGCATCCAATAAGATATTTGAAGAAGGGGATGAATATAGGCCAAACTCTTAATAGCCGTTACCTTTGAGGGGGTTTGGAGCAGACCTTAGGAGTCAGAGAGCTCTATTGCTTCTTGACCCTGTTACAATGAGCATATACTGTAGTCAAATTGCAAATAATGTACATTTGTAAAAATAACAAAAATAGAAATAAACTGTGTCAGAAAAGAAATGTCTAGACGAGTCCTCATATTATCTGACAAAAACACCATCGACATGGAATCCCCTTTTATCTCCCTAACTCTTCTCCAGGCCTACTCTCCTCCCCCACAATACAGCGACTTGGCAAATCATTGAAAATTATTGGAAAATTTGAGGAAGAAGGCAAGTCCAGTTTTGGTGTAGGTAACTATATTGATGAATCTGAAACCAAAGTCCACTAGACTACAACCTCTTGAAGTACAGGGGCTTTTTTGTTTCATTCTTTAAATCATTCATTCATTCCATCCCATAAATGTTTATTGAGTGCTAGGTACTATTCTATGCACACAAATAAAAAACCAGATAACAAAACAGATACAAATCTCTGCCTTCATTGAACTTATTTTCTAGTATTGATGCATATAGTCTTAAAATTTTGTTGAATAAGTGAATTTGTTAACAAAAAATTAGATTGAACATTTACTGTGAAGTGGAAATTATTTTGAGCTTTGAAGTTACAGCAGTGAACCTAACAAAGCTTATATCTTACATGAGGGAAAGACATAAAGCAGATAAGTCAACACATCAGTGTGAGATGGTAAGTTGTATACAGCTTGGCCACTGGTACTGACACTACTTCCTGTGTATACATATAACTGTAGCTTCAAAAATGGGGAAATTAGCAGACCTTGTTTGTTGCCCACTGGTTTAGGTCTTTGAACTTACCATGACAGACGGAACTAAAATTCTTCCCATAAAGGTGGCTTGCTTCAGAGACTGTGGGGCAATATCTTAGTTTTCCATTGCTACCATAACAAATTATCACAAAAGTAGGGGCTCTAACAATACAAATTTATTATCTTAGGGTTCTGGAGATCAGGAGTAAGAGATGGGTCTCACTGAGCTAAAACCAAGGTGTTTGTAGAATCTTGTTTCTTCTAGAGGCTCTGGGGTAGAATCTGTTCCCTTGCTTTTTCCAGCTTCTGGAGGCTGCTCACATTCCCTGCCTTATGGCTCTTTCCTCTATCTTCTCAAAGTCAGCAACACTAGGCTGAGTCCTTCTCACATGGACAACTCTCTGCTTCTCCCTTTCAGGCCTCCCTCTTCCACTTTTAAAGATGTTTATAATTCCACTGAGGCCTGCCTGGATAACCCAGGATAATCTCCCCACCCTAAGGTCAGCTAATTAGCAACCATAATTCCCTTTGCCACACAGCCTAACATATTCCCAGGTTCTAGGGATTAGGACGGAGAAGGCAATGGCACCCCACTCCAGTACT
Source organism: Bubalus bubalis (assembly GCF_019923935.1). Taxonomy (NCBI): domain Eukaryota; kingdom Metazoa; phylum Chordata; class Mammalia; order Artiodactyla; family Bovidae; genus Bubalus; species Bubalus bubalis. Next base: position 68,281,460 of record NC_059164.1, read on the forward strand.
CTTGCCTGGAAAATCCCATGGATGGAGGAGCCTGGTGGGCTGCAGTCCATGGGATCGCTAAGAGTTGGACATGACTGAGCGACTTCACTTTCACTTTTCACCTTCATGAGTTGGAGAAGAAAATGGCAACCCACTCCAGTGTTCTTGCCTGGAGAATCCCAGGGACGGCAGAGCCTGGTGGGCTGCCGTCTATGGGGTCGCACAGAGTCAGACACGACTGAAGCGACTTAGCAGCAGCAGCAGGGATTAGAACATTTTAAGGGGCCGCCATTCTACCTACCACAAGCAGGCCAGAAAAGGAAGAGCTAGTTTTCTTCCTCAGCTCTTATTCCCAATTTCTAGAACAGTTTTGAACATCTAGGAAGTACTGACTGGTTTATATGTAATGCTGGGGAATAGAATAGGAAATGCTACTGTGGAACCCATATTTATTTTCAAAGCTACATCATCTTTCCCTGGCTGGCTGTCATGTGGGGCAGCAAGCTCAGTAACTTCCACAAGCAAACTTAAAAATTTCCTGAAGAAGGGCCTTTAATCATCTGCTTTATGTTTTCTTAGAACTGCTTAAGTATAGGGAAGATTCCTTTCAGCAACAGTCTCTTATTTCTTATCTTCATATTCTTCCTTTTTGCATAGTAGCTTACAGTTTATAGAGCACTTTCATGTACTCTCACTTGACCCTCATGAAAACTTTGTCAGGGGGAAGAGCTGTGAATACAATTCTTCACATTTTTGCAGTTAGGAAACTGAACTTCAGGTAGGAGGCATGACTTCTCCAAGATTGTGAAGCCAGGACATGGACCAGGTTTTCTGATACCAAAGTCTGTGCCCTTCCCATCACAATGTGTTGTCCTCAGGAGTCACTTCTCATTTCAGGACTGGAACCACTATTACCTTTATCATCCTTATCATAATCACCATCCTTCTCATACCATCCTTTTCATCATCATTTCTATGAATTTCCTCAAACTTATTCATCAGAAGAAACCTCCTTCATGTGTCAGTAGACACCCTTATCTCTGTCCATGAAGGGGAAACCATGACTGAGCTTAGCAATTCACTTTTTTATTTCTGAACATGTCAAGAAATCAGTCATTCTGATCGCTGTCTCTGTGAATAACCCCTTTACCAATCTTCCCTAGTGACACCCAGACTCAGTCTCTATGTGGTTGAAAAGTTAGTGATCCCCAGTCAATGTCACCAATACTACCAGCATCAGTATGCATCTCTGACATGCCTATTCCAGTTATCTCTGGCTGCAAACCAAGCCACCTCAAAACTTAATGATTTAAAACAATCATTTTACTTGCTCATGATTCTAAAAATCTGAACAATATTCAGCTGAGTAGTTCTTCCTTCAGTCCCGTTGGTGGTCACTCATGTGAGAATGAAAAGGTAAAAAACAGTATCTCAGTATTATTATGAAAATAGTTTTGACCTTACATACCATCTGGAAGGGTCTTAGGGACCGCCTTCCAAAGGGTCCCTGGAACCCACTTTGAGAACCAGTAGGCAACCTATTTTTGGTTCTTCATTTTCAGACTGGACTATGGCTTGTCTGGGACAAGGGACACCAGTTAACTCTGGGGAAACTTTCTGAAGTCCTGAGGGTGCTGAGGGAACTTTTCTAATTGCCAAACAGTGAGCAGGAGCAACCAGTGCCCAGCCTGACTGACATCACTAAATTCAGTTTCCAATCTCCAGAGTGACTTAGCCTCCTTCATGGCACTCCTACATGCAGACTCCAGCTAAGAGATGCATCCAAGGCAGAATTCCTGTTATCTTCTTACAAGGTTTGTGGGATTTGTTTGGAGTCGATTTTTTTTTCTTGTCAGAATTTAACATTTCTGCTATCCAGCCTGAGTCTTGCTTCCTGGTAGATCTTCCATGACACTTGCCATGTTTTCAAAATATCTCTCGGCAGCATCACCCTTATATTTATTAAAGGAAGGAGGGGTTGAGCAAGCAGCTCTCATTAAAACCCATGCCAGTCACACTGCTTTGAAAATTTAGTGGTTAGCTAATATAAAAGTCATAAAAGGTTTGGGGTTCTGAGGACTTCCATAAACTTACAATTTTAGGTGCCCTGAGATGCAATTTCTGAGCAATTTCTTTGATCTCTGGCTGCCCTGGTAAATCATTTATTAGGGCAGCCTTTTTAAACAGAATCCTCTCAACCTCTCCCACAAGATATATAAAATTACATACTCTGCAAACAGTCATCACCCCCCTGCACTTACTGTATTCACTGATTACAAACTGATGGAGATGTGAGGAGCTTTTTCAGCCAAGTCTTTCTACTCTCAGAAATAGGCAGAAGAGACAATGATGATGTGCTACACGATGCCAACATAGTTGCCTGAGATTTCCAGAATGGGATACCGCCATACCACAAACATCATTCTTCAGTGGTATTTGTTTTTTAAAGACTGATTTTCACAACTAATAGAGTTCTAAGCCTTTCTGGGTCAATCTCCAAGTCAGCCTGCTCATACCAGTCTTTGTATTTTCCTTCCCCTCTTTCCCTACCCTGCTTCATCTTTCTGTCTGCCCTGATTTTTAGGGACTCCCAAGTCCTAAAAGAGAGAGGAGGAGCCATCAGATCTCCATAACCACCCTGGCGTCACTCCTCTCTCTTATCCCCCCATCACCGTGTGTGTGTCTATATTACTAAAAATACTAGGGAGAACACATTAGAGTTCCTAACACTTCTCTTAAGCCACTAATACAATAACAAAAACTTATTGAGTGCCACTTACTACATGCCAGGCCCTATGGAGGAGGTTTTACAGGCAACGTCCATTGTCAAATTCTGATTTGCTGCTGAAAGTTGTATCTGACTTATTTCTTGGGGGAACCGATTTTAAAGGAGAAGCAAATCTCCCTGGCCTACCCAATACTCTACTTCCACTTTAATTTAAAAAAGAAAAGAAAAGCGTTCATCCCTTTGCATACACCCAGCCCTTCTCTTTGAAATGGGGACTTTTCCTGTGGTTAGCATTTCAGCACCAAGATAAATGCCCTCTGAGACTTTCTGCTGGAGATGCAGCCAAGCTCTTCCACCTAATTGGTAGGAAAGTCAGTGAGGGCTCTGTGGAATTGCTGGGCCTAACTCATAATGGATTAGTAAACTGAGAATGAACGAGGTCACAGAATTGTCATTGATGTGCAGAAAAAGTATGTGGATCCTTTCAGGATATTGCAAATGGAGCACCTTATAAAGTAAAATCCAGCTGTTCTTTTTCCTGAGTTTGATGAAAGACCATTTTCTGTCACTTAAATATGGCTATCATGTAAGAGTTTACATGAAACATGTATTTAGAACTTAGCTACAGGATAATTTTTATCTTTCTAGGGGATTGGTAGGCTTTCTTGGAATGAACTAAGGAAGCTCAAAGACAACTGACATTTAATCTCAGTAACTCTGTCTTCATGATTTTAAGTTTCTTTCTTCCTTTTCTTCCTCCTGATTTTCTGATCTTAATTTCTATTTTACTAATGATATTGTATAGATTCATTAAGATATTTTACTTCAAATCACTTTTAGGGCCTAAGATAGAAATAAGTATTCCTGGCTAAAGTGCTGCCTTTGGTGTCTGTGCACTTACAGCTCACTGCCATGCCTGCTTCCTCTACACTGGTTCATTCAATAGAGCTTTATAAACACAGGGGAGCAGTGTAGGGCAGTTGAAAAGGACACAGGTCCCAGAATCAGTTTCTACAACTTTTAACCTGTGACCTCCAGCGGGTCATCTAATTTCTTTGTGTCTCAGTTTCCTCATCTGGAAAATGGAATTGATTGGTGACATTCTTAAATCTTAATAATGAAGATTAAAATAATACAGGGAAAGTACTTAAAAACAACATCTAATACATAATGTCTCAATAATATTAGCTTTCATGATGATCACTGTTATTTTTTATTAGATGCTGTTATGGACTGAATTGTGTCCCTACCCAAAATTTATACATTGAAGTCCCAACCCCCTGTACCTCAGAATATTACTCTATTTCGAGATAGAGCCTTGGAAGAGGCAATTAAGTTAAAATAAAGTCATTTGAGTGGCCCCTAATCCAATATGATTGGTGTCCTTATAAGAAGGAGGACATCTGGACACAAACATATACAAAGGGAAGACCATGTGAAGAATAAGGAGATGGTGGTCATCTATAAGTCAAGGAGAGAAACCGCAGAAGAAACCAACCTTGTCAACACCCTGATCTAGAGCCTCCAGAAACTTGAGAAAATTAATTTCTTTTATTTAGATCTGTTGCACATTTCATATGGCAGTCATAGGACATTAGTACAGACACCTACTATGTGCTTGGCTGTTTCCCAGGCACTGGACATACAGTGGTGAAGATGACACTGCTTTTATGAGGGTTTATTCTGGTGGAGATAACTAATGAACATGTAAGCAAATCTAGGAACAACATAATTTCAAGAAATAGTAGATGTTATGAGAAAAACAGTAATGATGATATGAAAGCTGTGACATGGGTGTTGGTGCATCTATTCGGACTAGAGGGCCAGCCACCAGAGAGGACCTGCTCGTGAACTGACAAGAGGGAGCCAGTATAGGAACACCAGCTCCAGTGTACCCCAGGCAGAAGGAAGTTGCCTGATCTGTTGGAGGATCGAAGAAATGCACACTGTGGCCGGAGGACAAAGAAGAAGGGGAGATGGGCAGGAAAGGAGGGGAGGGAGGAGCAGGGTCAGGTCACACAGGGCCTGCAGGCCAAAGAAAGATATTTGAATTCATATTTTAAAAGCTTACTATGCTGAGAGTGGAATGAAAGAGAGGGCTGGAGTAGAATCTGGGAAAGCAGTCAGAAAAATGGTACATGTAGACTGAGGGACAGTGGTGAAGACAGAGAAAAGACAGATGGATGGATGTAAATCCTGATGTATTTTGAAGGAAAAATTTATAGAACTTGTTTGTGAATTACACACAGGTGAATATCAGATTAAAAAGGTGCTTGGTTTTTAAATTGAATAACTGCATGGGAAGTGGTAGCATTTGCTATGGGGAAGACAGTAGAAAGTAGGGGCATGGGAAACAGTTTGGGGGTGGAAATTAGAGCTACACTATGACCCTACCATGGCCAAGATGCCTACTATACTTTCATTTGGAAATGTCAAGGAGCCTGTTAATATTGGAGTTAGAGCCCCAGGAGACTGAGAGCTAGAGATACACATTTGTGTGTCAACCATGAGAATGGATAGGATCACCTAGGAAGATGCCAGAGCAGAAAACCTGGGAATAGGACAGAACTCCTGTGTGCTCCAAATGAAGAGCATAAGAGCAGGAGTTTAAGAAAAAGCCACCAGTGAGGTAGGAAAAAAGCAGAAGAGTGCACATCACGGAAGCAGAGAGGAAATGAGAGGCAATAACTACACACACTGACGCCCCATCCACACGGATACGTGGTGGTAAGTATGTTGGAGAATGCATGTGTGTTCCCAGAGGACTCACACACACATGTGTGCGTGCATATATCCTGAGTGCTATCAGAGTATATAGTTACAGAATCCAATGCTTCTAGGGTTTGCAGCTCTTTTTAAAATTAAATTTTACACATCAGTAAACTTGTAATGCAGGAACTGCTTTCTTAGGGTTATTTATATCCCTGGGTTGCAGAAGGATTTGTCAGGAAATAATATGAATGTTATTTATCTGACTGTTCAGCTTTATTGACTGCCACATTTCACATCCTTCAGTTCTTTTTGGCAGAGGAGTAAATAACACTGCTATTAACCTCTAACACTGGTATAAAAATAGGCAGTTATTAAGGGGTAAATATTACTTTGACGATTATTGCCCCAGTCTGCTTTCTCTGGGAGATGTAATAAATAAGGCCTCTCGTGGGGTCCACAAAGTTCCCAATTTTGTTGAGGGAGCTGGCAGCTCTCCTGGCCACGGGCTGTGATTTGGAACCATGTGGAGCCAACAGAAAACACTCCATGAGCTATTGCTTGTTCCTGGAGGAAATCAAGGCAGTGTTAATGCAAAAGCTGAAGTATCAGGTTAAGATTTGTACTGAGAGAGAATTAGGGAGCTCTGAGACCCCAGCTAAGAGCCCAGGGGTCTGGGTTCAGGAACAGGTGAGTCTGTGGAAGCCTGGGGTTTGTTGCGTTCCCAGTTGATGAACCCAAGCTATGGCTGTAAAAGCTCAGTTCAGTTCACTTCCTCAGTCATGTCCGACTCTTTATGACCACGTGGACTGCAGCACGCCAGACTTCCTTATCCATCACCAACTCCCAGAGCTTGCTCAAACTTATGTCAATCGAGTCGGTGATGCCATCCAACCATCTCATCCTCTGTTGTTCCCTTCTCTTCCTGCCTTCAATATTTCCCAGCATCAGGGTCTTTTCTAATGAGTCAGTTTTTTGCATCAGAAGCTCAGGACCCAGAGTTTTCCATGGTCAGTATTAATGAACAGGTTAACTAGCAGTTTAACAAGGAGTACTCCGTTTTAGAGGTAAAGATATGCAGAGTTATGGTAACAGGCAGAAAGAGAGAGAGAGTTTGAGTCTAAGACTAGAGGCCAAGAACTCAAGCCTGTAGTCTCAACACCATACTCCAGTTATGATTCTAGGCAAGTTCTTTGCCTTTCATCCATAGTAAACAAAGGGACTGAAATACACGGTTTCCTAAGACCTCTCTAGCCCAGAAGTGCCTTGTTGAACACCAGTTAGACCTGACTGGGTGAGTCTACCAGGTGTGGGGAAGGTCCTAGTGAGGGTGAGCTGATAGTGGTGATGTCCACCCATAGGATTAGCAACCACCTTGTCATTCTACAGGAGGTGCCAGTAAGAGTGGGACCTGTATGCTCAAGCAAGCCCTGGCTGTAGCCTGAACTGAGAGCCACTCAGCTTTGCCTTTCTGCCAGAGATACTATAACATTAGCAAACATCATATGTTATTGTTTGCTCTCCAGGACTAAATTTTTTGGCTTCACAGATGATTTTCGATCTTGTTTTAACCTCTGATTACAGATGTGGAAACATGGGATTTTTCTTCTCCTGAAAAGCATTTAAACCCAGACTGCATGATTAAAAAAGGTTTTGTGCAGAATGAGAGGCATGCATACTTCATAGTGTACAGTAGGTTAACTGCTGAAAAGCTGCCTTGATGTGAATGCATCCTAGAAACACAACATTTAAGAGAAATTTTGTAAAATGAAGGGTCTAGCATTAATTTCGGAGAAGGCAATGGCACCCCACTTCATTACTCTTGCCTGGAAAATCCCATGGATGGAGTAGCCTGGTAGGCTGCAGTCCATGGGGTCGCTAAGAGTTGGGCACGGCTGAGCGACTTCACTTGCACTTTTCATTTTCATGCATTCGAGAAGGAAATGTCAACCCACTCCAGTATTCTTGCCTGGAGAATCCCAGGGACAGAGGAGCCTAGTGGGCTTCCCTCTATGGGGTCGCACAGAGTCAGACACGACTGAGGCGACTTAGCAGCAGCAGCATTAATTTAGTTTGTATGTTTGAAAACCGTGGGTTTTCACACATCAGTGGTAGTGGAGGTGGTGATTTGCAATAGGTATGGTTCTGCTTTCCTACATCTTAAACTATGCTAAAATAATTAAACGTAGTATCACTCAAGCTACTTACTTCATAAGACAAAACTTTATGGGATCTTTGCACTTCCATTCTGCTTGGAAAGCAGATGATACTTATTCAAGAGAGTTTTACTTATGAAACAATAGAAATATGTGCAAAAGAGTGAGCCATATGATGTCATAGACCCCATTTGGCATAAATGTCTATAGGAGGGCTTGGAAATCTAGGCCTCATTGAATTTTCCCAGGATTTGCTGTTTTATACTACAACGTTAAGAGACACTATGCTAGTATTTCTTAATGGTTGTAAATTGTTGCAGGGAGGCATTTAAAATCATTACTAGGGTCACTTGACTGGCTAGTCACCCCTAAGATAGCTAAAAGAAATGTGCATTTGGTAAAGGACAAGATAATTTTGTGTTTAATAGTAACATAGAGGTGTAAACACATATATGATACACATATAAGATGGGAATGGAGCACAAGGAGAGCAAAACTTGGAGAAATGATGAGAGGGGATTATAGAGAGGTTGGATGATCACAGAGGAAGGGAAAGGTGCCTCTCTAACCACAGAATTCTTCACTGATGAGGAACCCCGCCCACCCACTGCCCTGGAACTAAGGCCACTCTAGCATAAGACAGCCAGTCTGTGGAACATCCAGAAGTCCCAACACTGACACACTGCCAGAGAATCTGGCCCTCCTAACCCAGCATAGCCCATTGGTCAGCAATCACAATAAGTGCTCCTGTTGCTATGGAGACTGTGGCTATAGTGCTCCTTGGTATGAACTCCTCCCACAAACGGTTCATCTCCTCTCAGCACTCCTTTTTTTTACTGGACCTGTTCTATTCTTTCTAAAAACAAAACTGGATTTGTCCATGGTTCCTACTTGAAAATGAGCAAGGATTCAGACAGAACAGTCACAGTAGGCCACGGGGGTCCTCCTGAGAAAGAAATAATTTTAATAGAAAAACAGCCCTCACCCCTGGAACTGTCCAGAGTAGTTTAGGACAAGGGATTCTGAAGACAGGGTGGTGTCTTTGACCTAGAATTGTCTACCGGCTGTAGCTCCCATTGGAATAATTGTGGGTCCTTTGATTGGAGGAAAGGAGTAGGGTCTCAGTGAAAACAAAGCTAATCAAGAGAAGGGGGAAAACATTTGTGAGGCCATGTAAGACCTTCCTAAGACCACCCCCCCTACCCAAGAACTATCAAGGGACACATTTACTGGGTCTCTTTTCATGGGAGGGGGGCAGGAGTGCTATATACCCATAAGAACTGGTTTAAACAAGAGCTAGTAGAATTCGAGTTGTTGTTACATAATTCCATTTGTACTCTAGGATGAGGAGATCTGGAGAAATCAAGTCCCCAGTGTCAAATCAGATGCTCCCCCAGATACTCTGGTGCACAAGATTTAGATCTGACGTCACTGTCACAGTGTGGGCTTTGGGCTGGCAGCATCACTACCACCTGGGAGCTTGTTGGAAGTACAGAATCTCAGGCCCCACTCTAGACCTAATGAGTCAGAATCTGCATTTAACAAGAGTCTGTGCACATTAAAATTTGAGAAGCAATTCCCAAAGTAGTGGTTCTCAGTTTTGGTCACACACCAGAATTGTCTAGGGAGCTTCAAAAACTATTGATTATTGGGTCTTATTTCCAAAAGATTCTGATGGTATGTCCTGGGCTCTGAGATTTTTTTAAAAGCTCCCTATATGATTTTAAGATGCAGCCAGGGAAAAGAACTAAAGAACTTTTTGAGAATTTTGACTTTCACAGAAATATTGTGAAAAGTCATGTGCAATGACATGTTGGTAGCTTGAACCATATTTTCACACAGATATATTAACATTTCAAGTCTTTTATCTAAGTCTATGCCTTCTGTTCAGTTCAGTTTCTCAGTCGTGTCTGACTCTGTTATCCCATGGACTGCAGTTTGACCTGCATACAGATTTCTCAGGAGGCTGGTCAGGTGGGCTGGTATTCCCATCTCTTTAAGAATTCTCTGTTAGTCAGTGTCATAGTGACTTAAGACACACTTGTTATTTATAGAATCTTTTTTATATAGCAGGGCACCTATTCATAATGTAACAGTCCTACCTAGTTTTTCTAAGGTTAAAATTTCATGTTAGGCTTATTTGATATGAAGGGTTAACATATACCTCAGGCATATGTTACAGTTTCATATCTCATAATCTTACCTAATGGCTAAGCATGTAGTTCCCATATTTGAACCTCAGACTCAATCAGAATGAAATCTTCCTTTCTCTCTGCAACCCTGCCAATGTCACTCTGTTAGGACCCCTTCTTTATGCAATCTATTCCCATCCTGCTAGACCTGACGCTCCTACAAGAATAAAAAGATCTGTGATTATTTCAATGACATGTTCATATGAAGTGCTCAATAAATGTCTGCTGAGGCCATGGTGGGTGAACAGATGTGCAAATGAATAGAGCCCAAGGCGGGTGTGTGGTGTAGTCAGCACCTCCACTGCTGGTCAGGGAGGCAGCGATGCCCTAGTCAAGCACGATGACACGTTCGATGAGCCTACGCGCCTAAGCTTCCGGCTGCCTCCCACCTTCTCTCCCTGATGAATCTCTCCTCACTTGCCTATGTATACCAGAGCTCCACACACTGCAGTGCTTGGTGGTTCACACAGTGCCTAGTTTTTCTTTGAGTCTGTTGTGTAGAGCTATATTGTCACCTTCTCTCCCCCTCTTTCTACAGAATAGACTCTCCCTTTCCACCCAAATATTCTATCTTTTCTCATACACCTCTAAAGAAGGCACACATGTAGAGAAGGCCCAGGTGAACTGAAATAAATACACTAGACAGGACTTGCAGTTGCAAAATCTATGTGGTTAGGATGTCATCTGGCTTGACAAGGCAGTATTGGGCCATTTTAGGACAATGCTGGAATCTTTGTTGAAATTGTTAATTTCATTCAAATTTTACCTTTAAGTGAAGTTAATACTTTGAATGTCATAAACAATACTTACTGATGGAAGGGGAGAAAGAGAGAAGGAAGAAAAGGAGGAAAGGAGATAAAAAGAGAGGGAGGGAGGAAGGAATTTGCCCTTATACTCAGAAAGTATTTTTACCTGGTGATATTAAGTGCTGAATTACAGGGTTAAACATTAGAAAATACTCTGATGCTGAAAATTATACATAGCATGATGAGTAAAATAACTCATTTTTCTAAATAGTTGATAGAAATTAAAATATCGTCCAATAGTGTTGCTTCCCACAGTCAATCTGTTTTTTATTGGGCTGTGCAGAGGAAGATAGGAGGGGTAGGTCATCCTAACCTTCTGGAGGGACTGATGGAATTTTAAAACCAAATAAATACAACCCTCCAGTTAGGCAAATGGAAATTTGTGTTTGTGTTTTTCTTTAATGTCTCATTCTATCACTGGTCTTTTTCTTGTCAATAATGTTGACAATGTAGTTAATGAATCAGTTCAGTTCAGTCGCTCAGTCATGTCCGACTCTTTGCAACCCCATGAATTCCAGCACACCAGGCCTCCCTGTCCATCACCAACTCGCAGAGTTCACGCAAACTTACGTCCATCGAGTCGGTGATGCCATCCAGCCATCTCATCCTCTGTCGTCCCCTTCTCCTCCTGCCCCCAATCCCTCCCAGCATCAGAGTCTTTTCCAATGAGTCATCTCTTCGCATGAAGTGGCCAAAGTACTGGAGTTTCAGCTTTAGCATCATTCTTTCCAAAGTAATCCCAGGGCTGATCTCCTTCAGAATGGACTGGTTGGATCTCCTTGCAGTCCAAGGGACTCTAAAGGGTCTTCAACATCACAGTTCAAAAGCATCAATTCTTCGGCGCTCAGCTTTCCTCACAGTCCAACGCTCACATCCATACATGACCACAGGAAAAACCAGCCTTGACTAGATGGACCTTTGTTGGCAAAGTAATGTCTCTGCTTTTGAATATGCTATCTAGGTTGGTCATAACTTTCCTTCCAAGGAGTAAGCATCTTTTAATTTCATGGCTGCAGTCACCATCTGCAGTGATTTTGGAGCCCCCAAAATAAAGTCTGACACTGTTTCCACTGTTTCCCCATCTATTTCCCACGAAGTGATGGGACCAGATGCCATAATCTTAGTTTTCTGAATGTTGAGCTTTAAGCCAACTTTTTCACTCTCCTCTTTCACTTGCATCAAGAGGCTTTTTAGTTCCTCTTCACTTTCTGCCATAAGGGTGGTGTCATCTGCATATCTGAGGTTATTGATATTTCTCCCGGCAATCTTGATTCCAGCTTGTGCTTCTTTCAGCCCAGCGTTTCTCATGATGTACTCTGCATAGAAGTTAAATAAGCAGGGTGACCATATATAGCCTTGACGTACTCCTTTTCCTATTTGAAACCAGTCTGTTTGTCCATTCAAAATAGCACACATTTCCCTACCTCAAGGGTAACTATTTTGTGGACAATCAGATGACCCACATGCTAAATAAGGGTGAGTACCCAGTTCTTTGCTACTTTAGAGCTTTATGTTCCACAGGATGGATCAGAGGGTCAAGACTAGGAAAGCAGCAGCAAGCTTAAAACAATCACTGATTGGACATTGAGAAATGAGAGAAATGCCCAAAGAAAAACTGAGAGAATCTTTTAATAGCCATATTCCTATTAGATGAGAAACCTCGTCAAGGCATCTCAAGAGAGTTAGTGTGCCATGCCCCACCCTAACTCCCCCAGCCCCCGTGTGTGAGAGTAGCAGGACCACAGGAAGCCCTGGATCCACAGTGGATCTGGATATGGACGAGGACTGGAGTAGAAGTCCCCCATCCACACTCATGCCCTTCCAATCCATTTGGCATAGTATCAGTCTGGTCAAATCTGAACCAATCATGCTTCCATTTAAGCCTCCTCTTGCCCTTTGGGTACCAGCCTACATGATCTGCTTCTTCCACAGGCTCCCACCTCATTCTTGTACCTTCTCCTTGCCTGTGTTCCTGCCTCTCAGTTCTTTTCTTGGTTTTTTGAAACACACCACTGTCTGCCCTGCCTAAGGCCTTTGCTTCTCAGGTTCCTAAGGCCTTTGCTTCTCAGGTTCCTTCTATGGACAAAGTTCTACTTTTCCCTGGCTGACTCCAACTTATTCTTTAGCTCTTTATTTAAATGTTGTTTCCTCAAGGAAACTTTTCCGAACCCCCTTATTAGGTCAGATATCCTAGTTATGTGAACATATAGCATCCTGTATTTTCTCCTAGCATTATGTTACTTGGAATTCATGGGTTCACGATGAATTCATTTCAATTGTATGTTTAATTCATATTTTATCCACCTGATTTTAAACTTCATAAGGCCAGAGCTGATCCTATCTTGTTCAACATTATAAACCTACCATAGTACTTGCTACATAGTAGGTCCTAGTAAATATTTGTTGGTGGTGTTTAAATAAGTGATTAAAGTGGCACTTTAACCTTGAGGCTAGTCTCCCACGAACTCTAACCCACCCAAGGCAGTTGATCCCCGTCTCAGGACATATAAATGAGGCTCTGACCATGTGGGCCAGAGGAAAAGGCAATTATGATGGTAAGAGAAAAGCAGAGCCATTGGGATTAACAGGAACCTTTGTACACAGCACAAGGATACAAATAGCCTTAGAATCATGGAAAAACAATGGCTTTCTGAAAAGAAATATGAAGCAGAAAAGAAAAGTCAAATAGAGAACTGGTGAGGAACACAGCATCCCTGGCAGAGCTGATGTAGATGAGCTGAGTAGCCCATGGTAAGGGCTACAGGTTGAGGGGAGGGAGAAAGGGACTTTGAGGGGGATAGAGTGGATAGCTGGGAGCCTCTGACATTGGCACAATACATCCATCCTGCTGAGTTAGCTCAGGTGAAGACCAGAACCCCATCTATCTAATAGAGAAAAGGGGGACTTCTAACACCAGGAATAAAGAACTGCTAGCAGGAGATGAGATGAGGAAGAAAGAAATTGGAATGTAGAGAGACACCCAACTTAAAAAGTGGAATATCATAGATGAAATTGATTTATTTGACTAAAAGGCCAGTTATGGCATAAAAGTTAAAAGTCCATTTGTTTTCCCATATCACAAAATGCAAATCACTAAATTTGCAATATGAATGCTTTACTGTACTTTAAAAATTCTGAATTCTTTAGGCTGTTCTTTTTCTGTTCCAAAAAAGCTATTTTAGAAGCTCACATTAGAATATTTTATAACTCTTTTATCCCTCCTGAACATCTGTGAACTGGAAAGAATGTAGTATATTACAGAAACAATCCATTTAAAGAAAAACAATTAAAATGAAAACTACTTCCATTTCTGTGGCATAAAACTCTAATTCTCTCCCCTTTGCAATTTTATTACCATCCTGACATGATATAGTCACAGCTTCACTTATACACAATGTTAATTTCACTCATACTCTACTTAATCTTCAAAACACTGCAGAATAACATTTTTCTTTAGTAATTTATCATTTGCTATGATAAGGCAATGTGTTTAGAAGATGTTAGGGTTTTTTTTTTCAAGTTTGCATTTATCTTGATGCTGAAATGTGCTCTGAATGCTATTAAAATATATCATTCATACACTTTCACATTTAACTATATTAACTCTACCTTAACTAGACATTTATTAAGAGCAGCATATTTATTTCCCATTCAGGACTTTTTAAATCTGCGAAGTCAGCTCTATGGAAATGAGCAATTTTTGCCAGCATTACACTGTGTAATAGGTTAAACTGAGCAGAAACCCTGGGGCTCCATTGTGATGGGGTACACAAATTCATATCTTTTCTGGGCTTCCTTAAATCGTCTTCTATGCAAGGTCTCTCATCATTTCACTGGCTTCCAGTGATATACTCTCAACTTTTAAATAAACTTGTGACAACTCTCATCATTCATTCATTCACTTACCATTTAACAAATATTTCCTGTATCTTCTATATTTACAGGTATTCCAACATAAACATGTCTTACTTCAAGATCTTTCTCCTGAAATTAACAAGAAATCATACATTCCTCTTATTAATTTTTTATTTACATCAAAATATAACATGTACATATTGCTTAGAAAGTCAAGGCTTATAGGGTTTGTAAAGGAAAATTTCAGTTCCTATTCTACTTTCCCTACCCTTAATGCTGTTTTCCAGAAGTCATTTTCAATTTTTAACCACTTCTTGTTTTCATCTCCATATTTCTAAATATGTTTCTGTTATTTTTTGGTATTTCAGTTTTAGATAATATCTACTGACTCCCAACTATGGAAGATACTGTTTGTTTTTTTAAATACGATTACTTCCCCACACGCATCAAAGACTTACCCTCCCCCTCAGCCTTTCAATTGTAGTATTGTGATGAATAAATAAATATCATTCACAGTTGAGCCACTATGTGCTAAGTTGTTTCAATTGTGTCCAACTCTTTGCAGTGCTATGGACTGTAGCACACCAGGCTCCTCTGTCCATGGGAATTTCCCAGGCAAGAATACTGGAGTGGGTTACCATGCCCTCCTCCACGGGATCTTCCCGAAACAGGGATTGAACTTGCATCTCATGTATCCTGCATTGGCAGGCAGGTTCTTAACCACTAGTGCCACCTAAGTTGACCATAATTCCATTTCTTTTTTTTTTTCTTAATAGCTTTTTTTCCTCAGAGTTAATCATTTCTTTTCTCATATTTTTAGTTTTCCATGTCCGTATAAACTAACTGAACCTTCCTTAAAATCTGATAGAACTGTAAAATCTCTCCGTATGTTCAAATATACCAGGTTGTCTTTCAGTTTCTTCTTTTTTAAAGATGTCAACCTTGAAGTCTTTTGTCTGGCTCCTATAGTCTGGACTGGTTGCTTGCCTATGCCTGACGACCATCTGTCAGGCTGGGACTTCTCTTCACTCTCATTCTGGAAATTCTTCCACCTGTCTCCTGTGTTAGAGTCCTGTTTCCTCAAGCCTAGGTTTTTCTTTCTCAATTTCTCCCGTTTGGTGCTGTATATACTCTAGTAGCTTCTTGAGAAAGATGCAGGGGGGCGGGGGGTATAAGATGCCTCCAAATCCTGAGCCTATTTAAGGATCTGTGGCACAAATAACTTCTATCTAATTTGTTTCTCCCCTGCAGGCTTATGTTTCAGCTTTCCCAGCCCAGCAAAATAAGACTATCTGTCATGAAAATTTTGGTGAAATTTCCTTTCTGCTACTGTCTCCTCTCATCCTCTTAGCCCTTGTGAGTTTATGCCTTTTATATTTTTTTAGAGCAATTTCAGGGGGGAACAGAGATAAACAGATACGTTCTATTTATCATAGTTAGCCTGAAGTAAAATAATTTTAATACTATAATATAGGTTTAGTTCTATATTATATATATATTCATATTATATTATATAGAATTATATAATATAGAATTATATTATATAGAATTATATAATTACATTCATATATTATATATATTCAAATATGACCATTTATTATTTCATTTACTTAACAGAGATTGAGCACCTGCTCTATGTCAGGACTTATTCTAGGTTGGTCCTGGAGATTCTAAACAAAGCTGACAGAATTCCCTACCTTCATGGAACCTACTTAGAATGTTGAGGGATGGCTGGCCAATAAAAAGAGAATAAAATGTATATCATAATATGATGTTTTATGTAGAAAAATAATAAAACTAGGTGGGAACAGGATGTTCACGTTTAAATAGAATGGCCACAGAAGGCCTCGGTAGAAATGTGGTATTTGACTGAAGACTCAAAAGGAATGAGAGAGCAAGAAATACGACTCTGGGGGAAAAGCATTCCAGATAGAGGAAGAGTATGTCTGGTGGCCCCGAGGTGGAATGAAATGTTCAGGGAACAGCAAAGATGTCAGAGTGACTGAGGAGCGACAAGGAGGAGAACAGAGAAGTTACCCGGGGGTCAGGCTCATGTCATCTCTGACTTTAGAAACTGTCACTGAAAGTGATAACCCCGCCCAAGCTCGCTCTGCTCCCCACAGGAAAGGCCAATAAATCAGAAGGTGGGTTGCTGGGGCAAGGAATAACGACTGTAACCACAAAGCTAGCAGACAGCACAGGGCAGACTAGTCTCAGAGAACCATCTTCCCTCAGGCTGCATTCGGGCTCCTTTTATACAGAGGAGGGGGCGGTGCCTACTGCAAAGCTGACCAATGGCTGAGGCGGACCGCTAACGGTCACTCGCTGGTTGCTCTTTTGGGGGAGGGGCTCATTACGATAATACTCAGTGGCTGAGTGGGACCGCTTACTGCCTTTGGCTAACAGCTGAGCCTGCCCCGCTCCTATTACATAAAGATTTGTATTCTGGAAGCTACAGTTTTGTTTACAGAACTGTCTCCTAACTGGTCATTTCTTTCCTCATCTTCTTAAAGCCCTTTCAGAAAACTAGTTTCTGAGGTGGAAGTTCATTTTCCCTTTAAAGATCATTAATATTTCCCACTTAGTACTCTCTGTTTAAGACTTGTGGTTACCCAAGTGGGGGACGTAGTGGTGGGGGAGGAATAAATTGGGAGCTTGGGACAAGCAGATAGTTTGGGACAAACTATTATATACAGAACGGATAAACAAGTTCCTACTGTATAGCACAAGTAACTATATTAACAATCCTGTGATAAATCATTATGGAAAAGAACCTGAAAAAGAATATATATGTGTGTATATATATATATACACACACACTGGAGTGGGTTGCCATTTCCTTCTCCAATGCATGAAAGTGAAAAGTGAAAGTGAAGCCGCTCAGTCGTGTCTGACTCTTAGGGACCCCATGGACTGCAGCCCACCAGGCTCCTCCAATCCATGGGATTGTCCAGGCAAGAGTAGTGGAGTGGGGTGCCATTGCCTTCTCTGATATATATACATATATATATATATATCACTTTGTTCTGCAGCAGAAATTAACACTACATTGTAAATCAACTATACTTCAGTAAAATAATTTTTTTTTAAAAAAAGAGCACTCTATTTAAATATGTGCATGATTTCTTACCTTTCACCATTCGGTTTCAACTCAATGCCACCTACTCAGATGTTAGTACCCTAAAAGCTCCCCAAATATTCTCCACGATCTCCCCCTCCACTGTTTTTCACAGAATTTACCACATTTTGAGATTATTAAGTTCATATATATGTTAACCTTTTCAAAAATATGGTCTCCACTATAGAATAAATAGTGATTCCCTGGAAACTCAGCTTTTAAAGAATCTGCCTGCAATGCAGGAGACCCTGGTTCGATTTCTGGGTTGGGAAGATTGGGAAGAAGCCCAATCTTCTTGGGCTTCTCTAGTAGTTCAGATAGTAAAGAATCTACCTGCAATGTGGGAGATCTGGGTTCAATCCCTGGGTTGGGAAGATCCCTAGAGGAAGGCATGGCAACCCACTCCAGTATTCTTG
Source organism: Bubalus bubalis (assembly GCF_019923935.1). Taxonomy (NCBI): domain Eukaryota; kingdom Metazoa; phylum Chordata; class Mammalia; order Artiodactyla; family Bovidae; genus Bubalus; species Bubalus bubalis. The sequence continues at coordinate 68,299,419 of NC_059164.1, forward strand.
CCTGGAGAATCCCCCTGGACAGAAGAGCCTGGTGGGCTACAGTGCACGGAGTCGCAAAGAGTTGGACGTGACTGAGCGACTAAGCACACATTAGAATAAAGGACTTCCAAGGTGGCTCAGTAGTAAAGACTCCACCTACAATGCAGGAGACTCTGGTTCCATCCCTGGGTTGGAGGATCCCCTGGAGAAGGAAATGGCAACCCACTTTAGTAATCTTGCCTGGAAAATTCCATGGAGAGAAGAGCCTGGCAGGCTACAGTCCATGGGGTCACAAAAGAAGCACACATGACTTAGTGACTAAATAACATTAGAATAAAAGCTCCATAGAAAGGACAATATCTAACTTGTTTTCTGTATACTGCACAACCTGACCTTCCAGTACCCAAGCTATTGGATGGACAGATGGACAGATGGGTAGAGATGACTTTGGGCAAAACTGGGACTGTCCAATAATTACCTTAAATTGGCTCTTTAAAACATCCTCCTCCTTTTATCCTATTCTTTAATTTTATTTAGCTTGTGCTTTTAATTATAAAGAGACTAATAGAAAAAACTTTAAATGTCTTGAATTAACACTTGTATCATATTCTCAACCTGCATTTTCCTCTTCAGTGTGTTTTATAATCCTTATTTCATTTGTGGCTTATAACAATATAAACCATAGTCTGTGAGCCTAGCTCACACACAACTTAATTGAATGTAATGTTTTAAAAAGAAAAACTCATATCTATTATGACTTGAAGCCTCACTTCTTTAATAAGCAAAATCCCAGTATTCTTAGCATAATAGTGTCTACTGCATTATCACTCTGTTCATTTTTGAAAGCTGAGATTTTGCAGGGAGAAAGATGGGTGATGAATGGGAGGAAGACCTCTAAACACTAATATCACCCATAAAGAGCTAGAGCCAAATGAGGAAGGAAGAAAAAAAGAGTAGCAAGAGTTGTAGGAATTTTGGCCATAGATTGACTGAAGCTGTTGAGACCTCAACTAAAACAATGATATTGTAATGGCCATGTGAGAATTTGATGGATGATGTGAGGGGTCAAATAAAAGTGAATTAACGCAAGCAGTAAACAACATGAAGGAAACAGCCAACAGCAGGAGAAGGGAAAAAAATCCACATGGAAAACTTTGAAGGGGCAAAAAGAAAAGAAGGAAAGGACAGCTGAAACCCTTGGGACCCTTCCACAATGAGCTAAAATTGGCTTCTTGGATGAAGCCATCATTATTGATTCAGTTTAAATTTTTTTAGAGAGGAAATTTAAGATGTTAAAATCATTTTAAATGTTTCTGTTTCTTATTATATCCCTCTATCCTTTAAGGTTTATTTTTTGCTTCTTTTGTTTTAAGGAACTTAGCGTAAAGTTTCATATATAAATAAAAATCAGAGAAGTAAAATGGATCTTGGAGAATCACCTGGCTAAGACCTCCTTTTTTAATATACATTAAGAAACTGAGGTCCAGGTTAACTTGGCCAAGGTGAACACCACATGGTCTTCTGTTATTCCAGTTCTACACTGGACAAGTTTGAGTCTGATTCACCTACATGTCCATCTCATCCAGAACTCACAGAGTCTAGCACACTATAGAAGCGCTCCATAACCTGAGCTGAGTGAGAGGGAAATGTAAACTATTTCTGTTTGGGGTTATGCCTCACGGGCCTGTCCTCTAAAAGTCTGACCTATTCTGTCTAACTCATACACAAAGGTAATAATGGCGATGGATAGGGGAATGCATGTCTGCAGTGTGGCAATGGACAATTTAAGGAAATGTGTTATATCAGTCAGAAACAGAGAACTCTCTAAAGTACTGAGGCTCCAGGGATCTGTGAATCCCCTTCATACTCACAAGGTAGCCCCCAGGGTACCATAGTGCCCCTGGTAAGAGCTGCTCATACATTGAGCTGACCAGTGACTGATGCAGATTGAGGTTTATGACTGTACGTCTTGGTGGCCCCACTTTTCCTTCTGTTCAGTGGAAACCCATTTTTCCAAGTCCTAAAGAGTTATCATATATATGCTTAATATAGTTTTGAGAGCTGACAGAGACACTAACATAAGCTTCTGAGCACAAATATAATTCAACATTACTTAGTCCTCCGTTTTCCATTTGGTCCACACCTCCATGTCCATCTTTGACAACTAATAAAGCTGTCAAGTGAAGTTCATACCAAGTGGCAGATTCCTTCATATAATCCTACCAAAGTATCACATCAGCCTTCTAAAAGAGTGTTATTCCACTCTGTCCACATCTAGAGAAAGCAGAACTTGGCAAAGTTAAGTGGCTTTCTCAGGGCCATGCAAAAACCTGGTTCAAACCAAGGACTATATGACTACAGTACCCTTTCTATATTCCATTCATTTCCACTAGGGAGATCTCAGTCAGATTGAAAAAATAATCAGGGCACAGCAGGTGGCTTTAGGGTCAAGAGAAAGATTTACCAACCCCTGTAAAGGCTGATCTTCAGAATTGGCAAGCTCTGTACTGAGCTTTTCTTGGATGTCTCTCTGACTGTATATATCACTATGTAATCTATACAGTGGTGTTTCAATGGACAGAGCTCTTACCTGTAATAATTTTCTTTGAACTCATATGCTCTAAGAAATGCCAATAAACTCAGTTGAAGTAATTTCTCACCTATAGCACACGTGTTTACTCAGAAGGACCCTACCTCTCCCGAACAAGCGAACACCCCATAAAGTCTGCACAGAGCAGCCATTACATGCAAAATGGACATTTGAAAAAGAAAACATTTGACCCTTCCATTGATTGAGCTTTTCTTCAAAGTGCCCTTCAGGGAGTACTGAGCTGGTTGCCAGGAAACAGAGATTCTTTTCTGGAATCAATTCTTGCCATTCTAAGTGTCTTTGAATGTGTCACTTATTACAATCTTGATTCCCAGCTTAGAATGAGGGTGGTCTTCCTCTCGGGCTTCCTCAGTCAAGACATGTCCAGAGATTCAGAATGTATCTGTAAATAGTTACGAGGTTATCGTGGATGTATGAAATGGCAGTCCTTTTCAAATGCACATTATACTGGAGCTATTTTCAAGTATGTCATTTAGAAGGCACTGAGTGATAGTAATTGACATAATGAAAAAGTATTTTCCACATTGGTTTGGCAATTAAATGTGAACCTTCCCCTGGTGTTAGAATGAAACTTTGTGTGATGCATTTTGAGGGAGCCTGGAATTTTGGAAGAAGCTTGGGTAAGCAGAAGCCCAGCTCCTGTCACAACTAGCTCTATGATATAGGGTGAGTGTCTCCATCTTCGAGGGCTTGGTTTCTTCACATGTAAAGTGCGAGTTGGGGGAGGTGATCCCAAAGGTCTCTTATAATGCTGGCTCTTATTCTGTAATTGTGTCACCTTTTCTGGATCACGCAAAAGCATAAAAAAATCATTGGCTTCAAGCATTATATAGTCCACTGGGGGAGCTGAAGAACAAACAATTAAATTAATAAATAAATAGGGTAATTATACATTGTGATTAGTGCCAAGAAGAACTAAACTAGTGATAGTGATGTACTATAATAGGGGAAGGGAGTTAATATTTAAAGGCAGGAAGGTATGAAGGGCAAGAGGAAGTCCTGCTAATTTCCTTATTTTTACAGTGTGCTGTTAAAATATATTGTTTGAAGTTGACAAATCAAGAAGAGTTTTCGGTATATTATTAAAAGTTAGTAGGGTATCATTAGAATAGCAAAACTCAGAATATCAGTCTTCAGAATTACCAGAAGGCAAATACATTCACTCACCACAGAACATAAAGCAAGAAAACCTAGACCATATAGGAAAAGATAAAAAAGAAAGAGCAAAATAATGAATCATGAAATAAGATGATAGAATTAAGATCAAAAAGAGTTTATTAGTAAGTGTAAACGAGAAAACTCTTCCACTTAAAATAAAAAGACTCTCAAATTGGATAAAAATTATAACTCAGTCTTATAACACATTCAAGAAATACGTCTTGGAATTGATGAGGTTGGAAAGGTTCAAAGTAAAAGGATTAGCAAAGACGTAGAAATCAAGTGCAAGAAAAAAATAGCAAGAACTGATAGTGTCAACCAACATTAAATTCAGGACAATACTATATTAAAAAAAGACCATTTGTAATGATAATCATACAATATAGTGAATTTTCATGCAGCAAGTAGCATTGCTTCAAAATGCATAAAAGAAAAACTGCAGTAAATAAAAATAGAAATATACAAAAAGGCAATTGCAGTGGGATAATCTAAATCCCTTTTCTCAGTCCATGCCAGATCAAGTAAACAGTCAAGTTAGTAAGGCTATTGAAAATCCCACAGTGTGCATGTATGTGTAAGCACACAAACGTGTGTATGTATATCTGCATCTGTATGTGTCTAAACCTTGAATACAGAGACTAAGCCTATTATTCAACTGAAAAAAATAGCCACATTTCTCAAAGTTGGAACCACAGAGGAAAATCTCAATATACTTCAAAAAATAGAAATATTGCATGTCACAATCTCTGAGCTCAGTGCAATTAAGCTGCAAATTAATGTTTTAATCAAAGACAAAAGAAGCCTTAACCACCCTTCTCAACTCTTGGTCCAAAGAAGAAATAAAAAACATACTATCTCGGAAATATTGATAATGCAAGAACTATGTATTAGAACCTTTGAGATATCTCCTCTCATAGCAATAAAATATACCTATATTAAAAGCAGAAGGAACTAATTTTAAAAATAGTGCAGCTAATAAATAGATCTAAGAGATGGTTCCTGGAAAGAAATAAAGATAAAGCAAAGAAAACAATAAAATAGAAAAACAAATCGTGAGCCAACCTAGTCAAGTAAAAAAGTGGAACAAAATTGTACAAAATTAGAAGTAACCAATGATAAAGAGGGGAAAATTACAAAAAAATGAAAGACCAACAAATAAATCCAAGAGCTTGTTCTCTGAAAACAAAACAAAAGAATAAATCTATTGTTTAATATAATTAAGGGAAAAAGTGAACAAACAATGCAAAATGAAAATGGTAAGTGAGGAACTGATAGATATATGCAATTTTTTAACAATTCTGAGATACTCCTTTGCTCAGACTTACTGAAATTGGCTGAAAATCTGGATAAAATGAATGGTTTTCAGAAAAATATAAATGACTAAAACCTACCATAGGAGTTGTAGAAAATCTAAATGAAGAATTATCATAGAAAAATAGGAAAACATTTTATAAAAAATTCATTCCCTCCCTCAGCAACAAAATCAAACACTTTAATAGGTGTGAAGAATGCTTTCTACCAAATCTTTACAGAAAACAGTTCCAGTACTACTTAAATTGTTTCAGGTCACAGCAAAAGAAGAAAAGCCTCCATATTAATTTTTGAAGCTAGCGAGATACCAGTTCCAAAACCTGACAAAGATAACACACACATGCAAAAAGAAAAATTATAGTCCAAACTAATCTATTAATAGCAAGGGAAAAAAACTAAAATTTTAGGAGGCAGAATTCAGCAGTAGCTCAAGAGGATGCTACTTCCTAATGAGAAATTAAAAGATGGCTGCTGAGAATAGCTATTGAGAACATAGATTCAGGAGTAAAATGACTGTGTTCAGTTCCCAGCTCTCACTCACCAGCTGTCGGACTTTGGACACATAATTATTTAACTTCTCTATGCCACAGTTTTCTCATTATAGTGTATTGAGAGGATTCAATGAATTAATACATATAAGGTGCTTAGAACAGTGTCTGGCACACAGTAAATACTGAATAAAGCTGGCTATTTATTATTCAATAGTGGAAAAAGCTACTAATATATATCATTCACCATATTGATAGATCAAAAGAGAAAAATTGTAATCACTTCCATAGATGCTGAAAAGTCATGGAATTACCTGACATTCATTTCTAATTTTTATGCAGATTTAACAAAACATTATTGATGGATGCCGCCTCAATATCTTAACAAAATAACAAGATCATTAACCAAAGCATGAATCATTATTGATTGATCAAGGAAACCCTAAAAGTCTTCCTGTTCAAATCAGAAGACCAGTGTATCCACTAACCCCTCTGAAATTTGACATTATTCTAATCATTTCAATAGAACAGGAGAAAGAAATAAAAAGTGAAAATATTTTTAAAAAAGAGTAAGTAAAGTAAAATTATTTGAGGAGTATACAGAAGATACTCAACTCAAAATTATAGTAGACAAATAGATATAATAAAATTGATGGATAGGAAAAAAAGATACAAAAAAACACATTAATTGGGAAACAAATGGAAAATAATATCCATTTACAATAACCAAAAATATCAAAAAATAAACTTAACAAAAATATTCAAGTTATAGATGACTAAAATCTTAACAAAGGGATACAAAAGAAAATTTGAATAAGTAGAAATGTAAACTCTTTTATTGGGTGGGAAGACTTAATATCTCTCTAAATTAACCTATAAATTCAATGCAGTCTCAATAGAAATAACAAGATAATATTAAATTTCAGACAGACTAATTTTCAAGCTTGTATGAAAAAGCGAATAAGTAAGTATAACTAGAAAATTCTGGAAAATAAAAATAATGGAAGATACTAGCCTGACCAGATATTAAAATGCATTATAAAGTTGCACTATTTCTTATAATGAGATTCTGGCAAATGGAAATACAAATCAGTGGAATGAATACAGATTGCACAAATAAGATTCTCAAGCTCAAATGGGAATTTAGGTTATTATCACAGTAACATTGCATACCATTAAATTAAAACTAGATTATTCAGTAAGTCATATTGGAACCAATAGGAAGCCATAGGGAAGCAAAATCAAGTTGGGTCCATACCTCTCTCCTTATTCTAAAATAAATATTAAACCACAAAATTACTAGAAGAAAATAAAGAACTTTAAAAAACTAATCTTGGATCGGGGAAGACTTTTCTCTTTTAAGCATCATGTAAAACCCAGGGGTTACCAATAAAAAACATGATTACATTTAACTTACATTTTTCTTATGAAAATAAGAAATTGTTCAATAGCATAAAACACCTTGAGCTAAATAAAATTTTAATCAAAAAGGAAATGACAAATTGGGGGGGGGACTTAAAATTTGCATTACAGAATTTACAACATATATGACAAAGGCTAATTTCTGATATATAAAGATAACCAACAAAGCTAAAGGAAAACTGTCAACAACCAATAGAAAAATAGGTAAAAGAATATAAACAAACTTCAAAGAACAAGAAATGTCAAAGTTCTCATACATATGCAAAGATGTTCAGTGATATTAGTACAATGAGAGAGATGTGAATTATAGGTCTGAAGTTACATTATTTTTGCCTATCAGGCCAAAAAAATTTAGTTTGTTAATGCATTGTTTAGTATATAGCAAAATACTGGAACTTTTGAACATTGTTGAAGGGAGTAAAAATTGGTGTAACCTCTACCAAATCTGCCAAAATGAAAAATACATAAAACATTTGACCCAGCAACTCTGCTTTAGGAAATCTTATATTTGCCAGTATAATCAAAGATGCATCTATAACATTGTTTGGAAGTTTAGAACTGGAAATGACAAAATACCATAAATAAAGAACTGATTAAATAATTTATAATATATTCTTACAAAGAAGTATATGTGCTAATGTGAAGAGAATCCAAGATGTATCATTAAGTTTAAAAATACGTGTGTGAATGTGTATGTGTGTACACAAATACGTGTTTGGAAAGCTTCTGGTAAGTACACACTAAAGAAGTGTTGGAGGTTAATTCTGGGCAGTTGGCCCAGGGGCCGGAGATGGGAAGGAAACTCAGTTTTCATTATATACCATTTTGTGCTATATAATTTTTTTCATGATGTGCAAGTGTTATTTGAGTAAAAATAAATGTTAATATTTTTCAGTGTTGAAACAAACTGGTTTTAAGTATGGAAGTACTGTTCTACCATGGACAGTGGTTAGCTATTCTCCATTTTCATAGAAGAGATCTTCTTCAACAAGAAGAAAGAGCCAACAAAGTGAATATATAGTTTGGATTGAAGAAAATTAATAATTTCCTGATGGAATTGGTACAGAGTTGTAAAAACCCTCTGAAGGGCTTTGGAAGGAGTCTGAAGTGGGTGGTGAGTGATCAGGGGAGGGAAGGACCCTGGTGGCCTGGGGAGACTTCTTTCCTCTCCAGGATGCTGTGACCCTCTTCCCAGGAGCAACACCTCTCTGTGAGCTGACAGTTTAATGAGCATTTTACCCAAGGCATTCACACCAGTAGGAAATCCTGTTAGATTTACAAGTGCCCATTAGTTACAAGTTCTCCAGAGCCACTGTATAGGGTTTCTGTTCAGGACTTCCTTGTGCTTTCCAGTGTTGAATATCATTGCAGAGAGGGTTAACACCTCTAGGAACTCGATTTTTCTCTTGTACATTATAAACAGCCATGGGGGCAAAATCTTGAGCTCCTCATAGACTACAGACTATAAATCAATTACTCTTCCACAAGGAGCTCCAGACTATCGAGAAAAAAGGGGATCCTTCCATGAACAAATGACCTAGGACACTTTAATGAACAGGGGAGCATAATGAGAATAATGAACAAAGCCAGAATAGGGATGAAGCCAACTGCATTTAGAAAGCTGCTGTTTTTCTTTTTCCTTGGCTACAAATCACACTCCATTGTTCATCCCCTAGGTCAGGGGATGTGGTTCACTAAGTGTGGTCCCTGGACCAGAGCATCAGCATTACCTGGAAACTTGTTCAAGGTGCAAATTTTCCAGACTTCCTGTATCAGAAACTCCTGGGGCGTGGCTCAGCCATCTGTGGCTTCTGGAAGAAGACCACCCACCAACAGGAATAAGCACTGGCTTACTCTGCATTCTTTCCTCTATGAGAACTCAAGGTGACACAACCTGATGTCTCTGGACAAGTTTTAAAATTTTAGCCTCAAGATACATCTTCAGATGTGGGTGTAAATTAAGCACAGCAGCAACTGCCTCCTCTTAAGATGAGCATCATTTGATGACACTGGTTATTCCACAGAAGACATGGCCATTCCACCTCCTATGCTGTGGTGTAGATATGCTCCAGAATGCCAAGGGAAGCCAGGCTGACCCGAGGTTCTTATACAAGCCATGACAGTCAGATATTGGAAGTCTATCTCACATCCCAAACATATGCCAGTGACTGTACATAGGGAACTAAATCTCATCATTAAAGGCTGGGACCTTTACAGGCTAAAATCTCCTATTAGGCTGGATGCTCCCCTAAAACAAATCACCTACAGCCTGACAGCGCTAACTTTTTAACTGTCCCTTATATGAACTTAATATTTTAAGGCACCAGTATGTTGTCATCCCTTTTTTCCTTTTATTTCTTTGGGGGGGCGCACGGGGTGGAGGGCTCAGACCATCCAGAGAAGCACATGAAGCAGACAATGTCTGATGTTGCCCTGGCCTCCTTAACCCCCGCCCCTTTCTAATGGGAGTTCAGATTTTGTTGTAGCACCCTCCCCTCCCCTTGCAGCCCCTATGCCCTCAGGGAAGCTTACCTGACCCAGATCCACAGGTGAGTCCAGTTGGTCTAAGGGTGATCCCACTCCCCACGTGACTCAGTTCAAGTTACTGAGATTCAAGAACAGGTTTTCCAGGCAGCTGGGCAATTTCTTGCTCACCTTGCTCTTTCAGGAGACCTCCCAGAGGCAACCCTGTCTCTCTCCGCTGGGGACTGCTGCCTCCACCTCCAGATTAGCTGAAGGATGTGGCTCACATGGGAAGGAAAGCTGTGGTGCTGGTTTAACCCCTCCCTAGCCTGGGCTTCCTGTCTGGGAGTCAGTAAACATTCTGAATGTTGAAGATATTTGACTTGAATTTTCTGTTATTCATTGCTGAAAACATCCTATTGACTGAGTGAAGATTATTATCACTTAATATATGTGGAGAGACCATGACACAGAGTAGTTTTGGAGGCTTTGTAGTAAAGGACAGAAGTTGCAGTGGAAGCTGGTGGTTCATCCCAGCCTGTGTTCTACCACCCACTGGAGAACAAGTCACTGAGGGTATTTCCTGGGCCCTGAGGATGGGGAGCAGGGAGATGAAGGGCAGCACGAACAGAGTCCTGGACCTGCCATGGGCAATCTCTGCCCACACTACAATTTTGTCTCAGGATGCCCAGATGGAGGACTGGGGATGGGGCTACAAGAAAGAAGAAACGATGGAGAAGATAGGTGATAGTTTGAATAGAAACATAAAGGTGACAATTAGAGTAAAATGTGTTTTTAGCATTAGGGCAAAAACCTACCCTCTATTAAACGTTAGTAAACCTCTTTCTAAGCCTCTTTTTTGGCCATCTCATGCGAAGAGTTGACTCGTTGGAAAAGACTCTGATGCTGGGAGGGATTGGGGGCAGAAGGAGAAGGGGACGACAGAGGATGAGATGGCTGGATGGCATCACTGACTCAATGGACGTGAGTCTGAGTGAACTCTGGGAGTTGGTGATGGACAGGGAGGCTTGGCGTGCTACGATTCATGGGGTCACAGAGTCGGACACGACTGAGCGACTGAACTGAACTGAACTGAAGCCTCTTTCATGCTTCTTTAAAGACACTGCTACTAGTTTACCATTGATGAGCACCGAGAGAACTGCCCTGTGCTCTACCTGGGAGCCCTGAAGGCCCCTCTGTCCAGCTTTCTCATCCAATGACTCAACACTGCAGCCAGTGTCCTGCAAGTCTTACCACCACTCTGCAGGGCAGACCCACCTTTCTGCATCAGCAGTGTGCTGCCTGAGATCCCCTGGGGTGGTTCACCCAGCTGGGGACTGGGAATATGACCCTTCCTTGATTCTTACCTTGAGTAGCACCCAGCAAAGTCCCACTTAGAGATGCCCTCTCTCTGAAATGGAAAAGCAGGGTTGTTTTACAGCTGCAAACACTTCTCTTCCATCCCATCTAGTCAAGTTGCAAATCTGTATTGCCCAGTGGATATCAAATCAAGTTTCAAGGTTAAGGCAACAGAGAAAGGAAGGAGGTACATGGGAAATCATTATCAAGATTGTATTTAAAAGAGAAAACCTCAGATCAAGGATGAAACACAGTCTCTTAGCTACATTTCTCACTGGTATTGGCTCAGTCTCGAGGTGCTGTGAGATTTAAATGTCATTTCAGTGAGTCTTGCAACTTGTGGTCAGATGCATTATAAATGTTCTAGAATACAGAATTTAATACATTTTTTCTTCTGCTCTAAAGGATAAATGGCTTTTTTTCCGATTGAAGACACTAACAAATAGGTAGCTTCCTAATCCACATCTTGACTTTTCAACTGATCACCTTTTAAATTATCCAGTTTAATGAGCTGACCAGTGTTTAGAGGAGTTAGTAGTGTCTGCGAAGAAATACAAGAAGAAGGAATCACACTTGGAGGCTGGAGGTTGGGGGATGGGAGGGAAAGGTCATCAGCAAATAGCAAGCTGAGGCTCAGAGAAGCTAAGCAAATTGACCAGATCAAACAGCTTGTTCCTGATTCCTTTGTGACTCAATGTAGAAATGGTCAAAGGAGTATCATAAAACAAAAGGACATATGTATAGGATCCTCTCTTTATCTCCTTAGTACTCTGGCCACTGATAAACCTTGACTTGGCCATGAACCTGCCGATATTGGTGCAGAGCTGATGGGGCCACACAGTCCTGACCTGGATGTCACATGCAAAGCAGGGGCAACTGGATACCATGTGTCATATCCCAATCTCCATATCCCAAAACCGAGGCCCCCGCATATGCAGCTGACCACGTCTGGCCAGCCCACTGACCAGCTCATACACCAACAGCCCTCCAACGACACTCAGAGACTTTGCTGTCTAATAACACAGAGAAGTTCATGATGTTTGACTTTGAAGGACCTACCCTATTTCTCCCCACTCTTTACACCTCATCCCCCTACAGGCTGGACACAGGTTTTCTGGTTGGTGGTAAAACTTTTCCACTTAGCACTCAATCTTCAACTTCATAAACTATTTTCTCTTTACTTCCACCATCTCAACAACACCTTTAATCCACTGCTACCCCCAAGACCTAGAGGAAGGTGGTAGAAGGGCAGCACTTCTCTGTGGCCTTAATTGAATGCAAGCACCTACTGCCTTTAACAATCACCCCCCTTTCCAAATCAAGTCTCTTTCAACCCAAGCAAGCAGACTCCTCCCATAGAAACCCCCAGTGCCTTGTGCAGAGGTGTGAAATGTGCTCACTAGGGCTATTTTAGGCAGATTTAGGGCCATTTTTCCATCAGAGAGATAAAAGCACACTGCTATTAAGACATACCGCCATTAAAAACAACAACGGACTTTGATAATCTCTGCAGTAGTAAATGGAACTACTACATTATATATTATTGCAGGAGATTTCATCCTGGCACTTGAAAATTTACTTTCAATTTTGGAATTTCTGGTAGCTGTACATTCAAATCTTCATTTGAACCGAAAGACTGATGGTGATATACAGGGAAGACCATTACAACTTCAGCTACAGTTATTTATCTTCTTCATCTGAGTTTCTTTTAATCAAGTATCTGCTATTTTATCACTTTCTTTGCTACTAGTTGAGGAAATCATACATCTCATGCTTAACTGTTAATATATGCTATTTACATGTGACTTCCACTACTTCCAATATTGAATGAGTAATCACATATCACACCAAGATCAGCAAATGGACTTTTTCCTTATTTATATGTCCACTCCTCAGAAATTCCTTTTTTAAAAAACAGGACCATTTCCACTGAGTGGATACCTCAGAATAGGGAGACAGGTTGACAGCCTTTGATTCTGTGCTGTCTAGACACTTACAGACCAAGATGGGGCTTTCCCATGTCTTCCTCTGCCCTACTGAGAGTGGGCTTGCTCTGATGCAGAGAAGTCAAAACAACCTCAGTCTCTCTGCAGGTTACCTGTCTTTCCTTAAACTATATCTATTATTTCTGGATTTAGTTCTCTCACATCTCTGGCAAAAGTGAAGCACGTATAGGCTCACATAGGACTCAAAGCTGTAAAACTGAGATGCAAGTAAAAATGCCTACAATACCATTAACCTTTCTGTACTTGCAGCCAGAGTTTTTGGACCCGAAGAACTAATTTAAAATCCATTTGTCCTTCATGTTTGGACTATGAGTCTCCGGAGGCTTAATCAGAATGAAAAAGAATCAAATACCCCATCAACTGCAAGGCCTCTAGTACCCAGCTCATGCCTGTCGACCAGCAGGAGATTTAGATTTCCACGTATTCCCCAAAATTACCTCAGACGCAGAAAAGAAAGGGATATCACAAAATTCAGCCACAGCTACTAATGGAAGGAAGGTCATAGCAGGCTGATGAACTGTGTACAATTCTAAGAAAGACCAAATGGATACAATACTCTATTTAGCAGCCTGAGTCAGGGTCTCAGAGCAACTGGGTTGGGGTGGGCATGGTAAGGATGCTACCTACAAACAAGCCATCCCGCTGCAGGTAACAGGGAGGGCGGTGAGAGCGAAAATTAAGGACTTGATCACAGAGGGTCTATTTGCCCAAACCAAGCACGGACGGGGATACAAAACTGCCTTTTTCTTCATGGGCTGCATGAAACAAAAGACACCAAAACCGTTACTTTATTCCTCCACAGTCACAGTCACTTTCTCATAATAAGGTAGCCAAGGCAGAGCTGTTTCCAACCGCTTGTGGAATGTGTGGCCCCAGCCATCTCAATTTAAGGGAGGCCTCGAGCTACTGAACACGCAGCTGTTAATCTGCATGATTACTGAAGAACAGTAAAACCTTCAACCCCCCACCCCCACCCTGGGCCAGCATAGCAGGGGGCCAGGAAGCAGTCACCAACTGGATCACTGGGAAACTGTAGGAGAAAAAGGCCTGGCTGGGATCCTGGTAGAAAGAGCAGTCCAGCAGCACACCGTTTTTTTATCTCTTCAACAAAATTCTTCCAGGATTAGGTTCTGGAGACATCAGGGAGGAAAGGGGAGCACCTCGGGAAAAGGCTCTGTAGAATCCTTGGGAGCTGCTAACAATGGGGAGGGATGTTCTGAACCAGTTCATTTTTAATAGGCCTTTGTGATTTTTCATGATCCATTAATTAAAGGAGAGAAATCAGAAAAAAAAAAAAAAAAACACAAAACACTCCGTGTTCACCAACATAGGAGTCAGGTTGCCTTTTTATAGAAATGAAAAAGTAAACGAAAAGCAGTGTCTCCAACTAGCAGAGACTTGCTCATTCATTTACTAAATATTTATTGAGCATCAATGAATGAATCCCCTTAGATGGTAGGACTAGGATCCAGTGAAGGGTGAGATAGGTCATTGCCCACAAGGACCTGCAAAGTGGGTGAGGATGGAGGCCATGCTGTTAGGTAGAATGGGCAAGTATGAGATGGGGAGAGAGCATGAGGTGGACACCTAATCCAAATTTCGAGGGGCATCAGAGAAGGCTTGAGAGAGAGGAAAAGATGTGTAACTAGACACAGACAATACTGATAGCTACGGATGATTCAGAACAAATCAGTAAAAAGCTTCTTTCCAAGGAAACAATAGGTGTCCTAAAGGGGCAATCCCTTTGTCATTCCCCAATCTCATGCCCAGAATTGCTCTGGAATTTTATCCAGAAAATAAGGATGAAAGCACTTTTTCTTAGCCTTATAGTCTGAAGGGCTTAATTCCATTTCTTTTGGTGTCCTTGAATTCTAAGTTTTTCAAAGAGGTTCATTTGACTTGACTTCATATTGATAGTATCTTTTGATTAGTCTTTGTAAATTAACTTGAAAATTATTCAAAATAATGGAAAATCTTTTGTACACATTATACTGGGGACTTTTATAGCAGCTTCAAGAATAATAGTTGCTGAGTTTTTATCCAATGTGAACTGCTGAGTAGAAGTGTGTTGCCTGGAGGGAACAGGAGCAGAGAATAGGAAGGAAATGACTGCTAGTCTTGAAGAGGTAGGACTTGAAAAAACTTCCTGAGGAAGTCTACACCCAAATTAGGTAGACAGTTTTGCCTTAGCGCAAGTAATAACCCCAGGCTTCTTAGGTGGCTCAGTGGTAAAGAATCCACCAGCCAAGTCGGAGACGCAGGAGATGTGAGTTTGATCCCTGGGTTGGGAAGATTCCCTGAAGAAGGAAATGGCAACCCACTCCAGTATTCTTGCCTGGGAAATCTTACACACAGAGGAGCCTGGTGGGCTTCAGTCCATGCAGTCACAAAAAGTCAGACAAATATTAACAACTAAACCATTTCTTAATCCCAGAAATGGGATTAAGTCCATCAGACTATAAGGCCAAGTCATAACCCAGGAGTCAAACAATGTAGAAATAGGCTCCTAATTGTGTTTATTGCTGAACTCGGGCTAATGGAAACAAAAATAGTTGGATGGTAAGACCTGGAGAAAAGTCTAAGAGCAGCTGGATTTATTTGGAGAGATAGAATAAAGGAATTATATCAAGTACAAAAAGAAAGTAGGTTATCAATAGGGATTTGTTTATTTAAAGCCAACGTGATATTGGAGTTACTCATGTCGATTCTAGAGTCACACCACTTAGGCTTAAAATCCCTGTGGTTAAACACTTTTTATTATTTCATACAAAGGCACAAATCAGACTTCCCAGTAGAAAAATTGACAATGTCGTGAACTTAAAATTCACGAAAAGTAAAGCAAATACTCAATAAAGATGAAAACATGTCCAACCTCACTATTGATCAAAGCAAATGAATTATTATAAACAAGATGATCAATTTTTTTGCCTATAAAATGGTAAAGAAGGTTTGTGGCTGTGATATTACTAGATGCTGGTGAAGGTTTCAGGAGGGGGTAGAATCCCCCATCCTCACCCAGTGGGAGAGAAACTGGCATAATCTTTTTGGAAGTATATATTGAGAGGCTGACATGTGTCCCTACTCCTTACCCATCTCTAAGAGAGAACACTTCTCTAAGGACATATATCAGAGAGGTGACCAGGGATATATGCATATAGTTATTCAGAGCAGCATGATGTATAATAGTGAAAAGTTGGTAAAGTCTAAAAGATAGGGGAAAAATAAATTGTGGAACACCTGCCCAATGTGGAATGAAGCTGTCATAAAATTTTGTGAAGACCACTTAATAACATGAGGTGATAGTCACAATGTCATGAGGTGCTATTCAGAGTGAGTCATGGATTGAAAAGCAGGATATAAAACTGTACATACATAGGATTCAATTTTTATACATAAATATGCAAGAAAAATTTTCAGGCAAATATATTAAACACTCACAGTTGTTATCTCTGAATGACCAATCCATGGGTGTGTGCATGATTAGTCACTCCATCATGTCCTACTCTTCATGACCCCATGGACTGCAGCCCACTAGGTACCTCTGTCCATGGGATTTTTCAGGCAAGAAATACTGGAGTGTGTTGCCATCTCTTTCTCCAAATCCATGGGTAAATGTCATTAAAATTTTTTTTTCTAAAATGTTCTACAATTAAAAAGTATATTATTAGGGAAAAAATTAACACATAAAATTTTTTCTGGTGGTAACTAGACTCAGGAAAGATAACATAGCTTGAGCTTGCTAACCCTAAGTCATCTTTGGAGGATTCAGTCTTCAACCAGACCTTCTCTGGGAATGGGAATAATTATTATAGCAACTGCTAATATTGAGCAATTACTATGAGCCAAGCATTATGTTAGGCACTTTATTTTCAATGTTGCATTTAATCCTGACAGGAGACCAATAAGGTAGTTACTAGAATTCTTCCCAATTTACATAAAATGAGACTAAGACATTGAGTCTTAAGTGATTCACCTAAGGCTGTTCAGGGATTAAAGCAGAATTCAACCAGGAGTGAGTCTAGCAAACCAAGACTGACTCTAGAGCAAAAACAATTTTATTGATGCAATCTCTGCTTCTCTTAAATCTTTCCCTATTTAAAACAGTTCTTAATATCCAAGCAACTTAGTTTTTCATATTCTGAGCACTTTCAAAGAAAATGACTATTTAGATCTAAGAAGTATATACAGTAAATAGTGATAGAGAATTTGTTGTGACTTTGAAGAAGATAGTCACCAGAGCTGGCTACATGGCCTGAGACATGCACGGGCAGATAGGGATCACACTTAAAAGGGCTCCATGCTTGATTCAATGCTGTGATGTCACTGTCTTACAATTCTTAGTAATTTTCTAATGAGGAGTCCACATTTTCATTTTGCACAGGGCCTTGCAAATTATGTCACCAGTCCTGCCGGTCACATATGAGTAACTAAGTCTCAAGCTTCATTTAAAAGCATAGCATTTGGGGTTTAGAGTTCTGTTCTTTGCTTTTTATTACCTACATGGGCCAGATGCTTGTAGAGAAAGTACTTCCCCTTGTTTCTGTGACTCCTCCGATGGAAAGCATGCAAAGTACTAATCATTGTCTACCTGGCCTTCTTGTCCTCAGCATCTCCAATGAGTGCTGTTTGAAATACTGCTCTGTGAGTGTATGTTCCATGTATTGCAGGATCTGCTTCATGGGGTCCCAGTGTGTGTGACCTGGTCTGGTTTTATAGCTAACCAGTATTGTCAGCTTTCAGGGTGAGAGGCAGGTGCCCACTATAAGGAAGGTTCAGCATATCTGGAACACCAAGGAATCTTCCAGACCAAAAAATAAAAGCTTCATAGTACGTACTGTTAAATAAGGTAATTCTCAGGGAGAATAGATAGGATTGTGTTCATTACATGGCCCTACTATCTTGAATGGAATAGTGGCTGGGACAGTAGTTTGGTAGAAGAAAAACACATTGCTTATAAACTAATTTTCAGCACATTTGGGAGTATTTTGGGCTGCCACACACCACTTCAGGAGAAACAATGAACTCTCATCTACCTTTCCTCAGAACTGTATAGGATTCCATATGACTAACTTCCTTGTTTGCTTTCCCTTTTAAAATGAGGTTCAGCATAGAATTAAGTTTGGGCCTCTGAGGGAGTAGATGCTTCTGCCAAACCAATGGGTTTCCTACCTAAGAGGGGTGTACAATCATTGTGCCAGTGAGAAGTCCAAGGTCTTGACATGTGCAAGCAGAAACCATGAGGGATAACAGGGAAATAAAATAAGGAAACACATAAGAGACAGTGACAAACAGAATTTAGTATTTAGTCAGTCCCTCTGACCAAATAAAATAACCTCTTTTTGCTGCCTTGGACCATGACAAACACAGATTTTCTCAAATCTGTTGATTACCAGAATCGCTTTAACTGCCGAGGAATTCTGTTGACTGTCTACTCACAGCCCTTGTTCCATCGCTGATGGAGAATGTCCTGTGCTTCAATTCTGGAAAAGGAAAAGGGTTTATGGAAGTTTCTAGGGAAGTTCTAGCTTGCTTTCATGAAAGAGCAATGAGGGAATCAGACCCTCCTGCCTGCTGGAAGTGAACTAGGGAGCTTGCTGCCCCCACTGCTACTGACCACCATTATGCAGCCCTGAGGAAAGCCAGCCAGAAGCCAAAGTCAGAACCCAGAAGAGCCCCAAGGAGAAAGGACTGCAGAGAAATAGAGTCGAACTTTGGATGGAACCGAGCCTGAAGCCCACCCTCTCCGGCCTTCCCAATATACGAGCCAATGTAGCTCCGTATTGTTTAAGCTTGAGTTGGCCTATCTATTGCTTGTAGCTGAAAGCACAAAATGACCCTTCGAACTAGAGCCAATCTGGGATTTGGAGGAATTGAGCACCAGTTGTTCAGTCGCTCAGTCATGTCCAACTCTTTGTGACCCCATGGATTGTAGCATGCCAGGCTTCCCTGTCCTTCACCATTTCCCAGAGCTTGCTCAAACTCATGTCCATTGAGTTGGTGATGCCATCCAACCATTTCATCCTCTGTCATCCCCTTCTTCTTCTGCCTTCAATCTTTCCCAGCATCAGGGTCTTTTCTAAGGAGTCAGCTCTTCGCATCAGGTGGCCAAAGTATTGGAGCTTCAGCTTCAGCACCAGTCCTTCCAATAAGTATTTAGGGTTGATTTCCTTTAGGATTGACTGGTTTGATCTCTTTGCAGTCCAAGGGACTCTCAAGAGTCTTCTCCAACACGACAGTTCAAAAGCATCAGTTCTTCAGCACTCAGCTTTCTTTATGGTCCAACTGTCACATCCATATATGACTACTGGAAAAACCATAGCTTTGATTATACGGACCTTTGTTGGCAAAGTAATGTCTCTGCTTTTTAATATGCTATCTAGGTTTGTCATTGCTTTTCTTCCAAGGAGCAGGTGCCTTTCCAACCTAATTATTTACTATACAAATTATTTTGTGCAAATCCCAAGTTCCCCAACCTCAGTTTTCTCATTTAGTAAAATTGCACATCTTTGAAACATGTCATTGTTGTATACATACGTGAGCTCTTACTCTTTAAGATGCTGTGTGCGTGCTAAGTCGCTTCAGTCATAACTGACACTTTGTGACCCCATGGACTGTAGCCCACCAGGCTACAGGATTCTCCATGGGATTCTCCAGGCAAGAATACTGGAGTGGGTTGCCATGCCCTCTTCCAGGGGATCTTCCTGACCCAGAGATCAAACCCACATCTTTTATGTCTCCTGCATTGGCAGGTGGTTTTTTGTTTGTTTGTTTTTTTACCACTGCTACTGCTAAGTCACTTCAGTCGTTTCCGACTCTGTGTGACCCCATAGACGGCAGCCCACCAGGCTCTCCTGTCCCTGGGATTCTCCAGGCAAGAACACTGGAGTGGGTTGCCATTTCCTTCTCCAGTGCATGAAAGTGAAAAGTGAAAGTAAAGTTGCTCAGTCATGTCTGACTCTTAGCGACCCCATGGACTGCAGCCTACCGGGCTCCTCCATCCATGGGATTTTCCAGGCAAGAGTACTGGAGTGGGGTGCCATTGCCTTCTCCAAACTGGTTCCACCTGGAAAGCCCTAGTTTTAAGATAGGTAAGTTTATAATGTGTTCACTTTCATTTTAGATACACGTATATAAATAGTTCTTGAATCGTGTTTGTCATCACTCCATGCCTCTGCTTTTGTCTTTCTTTTAACCCCTTGTTGTTGTTATTGTTGTGTTAGTTGCTCAGTTATGTCCAACCCTTTGTGACCCCATGGACTGTAGCTCACCAGAATCCTCTGTCCATGGAATTCTCCAGGCAAGAATACTGGAGTGGATAGCCATTCACAATACTTTAGTTTGAGTTTCCCTATTTTTTTCTGCTTCCCCTTCATCAGTTGTACTTAGCATCTCATAGATGTGTAGGAGACAGTGACAGAGTTGTCATTTTTTCTCCTCATTCAGCATTTCCCCAAAATACCATGCAAAAGAATACAGTACATTCTTTTTTAAAAATATTTATTTATTTACGTCTGTGTTGGGCCTTCCTTGCTATTCAGACTTTTCTCTAGTTGCAGTGAGCAGGGGCTACCCTCTAGTTTTGGTGCGCAGACTTCTCATTGCAGTGGTTTCTCTTGTTGTGGAGCCTGGCTTTAGGGAGAGAGGGCTTCAGTGGCTTCAGCTCCCCAGCTCTAGAGCACAGACTCAATAGTTGTGGTGCACAGGCTTAGTTGTTCAGCTGCATGTGGAATCTTCCCTGGCCAGGGATCAAACCCATGTCTCCTGCATTGAAAGGAGGATTCTTTACCACTGAGTCACCAGGGAAGTCCTACAGTGCATTATTTAAAGTATCTCATTGAAACCCAACCCTCACGCCCGTTCTGTGCATAGAACAGAAATCTGAGATGCAGTACTGAAGTAACTTTTTGGGGGGCAGAAAGAAATTTGTCTAATTCCAGAACAGACCAAGTCTGTGGTATACTTATCCTCCTAGAAGGTAAATGAAATTGTCAAAGACATGTAATGGATTGGTAGAATTTTAAATGGAAATTGTGTGTGTTTTCAGAAATGCACTCACTTGTGATCATTCACTGCAGAGGGAAATTAAACTGAAGTGAGGAAAAGAAAAATCTAGTCTGTGAAAAATACACAAATGCAAAGCAAAGACCCATCAAGAATCTGGGAGACCCACTGGTCAATTAAGTACCATGTAAAGATTTCCAATTTTCTTGTAGTAAATTATTTATTTAGCTCTTGCACACCATCAATATATTTTACAAGTTTAATACCCAAATTATAGCTGGCCCACCCATTTATGGCCCCATAAATGAGTCCTGACTTACCAATGTGAATTCTTGTTCCTGGCAGTGTCAAATTTAGATTGGATTTGGATCTATTGCTTTTATCCTTATCAGACATTTCGAGGCTGATATTTTATTGCTATATTTAAAATGGAAAGTGCTTTAAAATAGACTTGGGAGGGAGCACAACTGATTCCTGCCCCGATATGTCATTTCCTGACTTAACATCCTACTATAATCTAGGTTAAAGGGTTGGAAGTCCACATAGAATCCTTCTCTACTGAAGATTTCCCCCACACAGAGAATTTTCCTGGAGGAAAGTGAGTGATTATAAAACGAACGACTTTAATCTTAAGTAAGAGTAGCTGGAGCTTTCAGTAGTAAAACTGACGGGCAATTTCCATGCCTATATACTTTCTAAGTCAAATGAATAA
The DNA here is from genome assembly GCF_019923935.1 of Bubalus bubalis. NCBI lineage: Eukaryota > Metazoa > Chordata > Mammalia > Artiodactyla > Bovidae > Bubalus > Bubalus bubalis. Next base: position 68,320,929 of record NC_059164.1, read on the forward strand.
TAAAGAATATAAATGAAACACATCTAGCCATTTCTTAAGTGTTAAAGTGTATATGGCACTGAATTGCCAAGGCTTGTTTTTCAAGGGCTGAATTTTGTAAAATATGTAGAACCAACCAATAAATTAACGGCAGAATAGAAGAGTAACAAATCAAACCTAGGCAACAGCTTCCACTCACAGTTATAAAAAGTATTATAGCTCTGAGATGAGAAACTCCATGGTTACAAATATGAAAACAAATGCAAGAGATGACTGATGGTGCCTCAAATTATAATAATATCAGATGGTGGTTTTAGGCCTTTGAAAAAAAAAGTTACCCAAACGACTTTTTTTTTTTAACCTTTTTACATTTACAATACTTTTTTTTTTAATTTACTTGGCTACTGTTCTTTTAAAATACTTTTTATAGAAAGTTTTTTAGTGGCCTGTAATATAAACTTGAATATGAGGTTCACGAGAACCAGACTAGCTCTGTTGAAGGAAGAGGGACATGAGTTCTCAGCCCTTGTAGTAGCCCTGAGAGACAACAAGTGCAAGACACTCCTTGGAGCTTATGTTCTCACTTGAAAAATGAGCCCATCTCATAGAAACAGAGTGGGGAAAATGCTTTAGAGGAGAAACATGCTATTTGGTATGAAGAGAAATTATTGAGAAAAAAGAAGGAAGCTTTGAAGAGCTCAGAGTCATTTTTAAAAATCTGTAGCTTTAAAGGTTTACAGTTCCAGCCACAGCCCTCCAGCCCCAACACTGCCCCTGCACACCTTCCTTCAGGCCAGCCACACAAATTAAAATGTGGCATTCCTTGTGCAAAAATGGGATCGAACTGAGCCTCCTGCATTGGTAGGCAGATTCTTTACCACTGAGCCACCAGGGAAGCCCCTTACGCCCTGTGCAATAGAGCAGATTTCAGTGAGTGTTCACTGTTGCCAAATTTTAAAAGTTGGATGGCAATGAATAAATGTTTTCATTTATTGTATTACCTGGGCAGAACTTTAGTGGGAGAAGGCAAGTTACTTTTTAAAAACCATGGACTAGAAATTTAAAAATATTTTTTATGTACAATGCTACTTTATGTGAGTAGCGAAAGAGTTCACCTTTGAAGAAATAGCAGGTTTTGGATGAAACCCATGCATTTCCATATTCCATGCAACCTGGTGCTTAAATCTAGAGAGGAAAAAATGACTAGGCTGTGGAAGCATAAGGAATAGGAGTGAGTATATTAAGATTTCTTAAATATTCCTGGAACATAGGCAGGTATTTGGAAACTCTTTTTACTCACTGAAGAATGATGCCTGAGGGATAAAAAGACCTTTTTCCATTTTTTGCTATTTTCCTCATTTCCCTTTCTCTTCCCAGCCTAGCATTCCTAGAGTTCCCAGGTTTATAAAATACTTAATGAAAAAACAAGACCACATAGCTGCTCTTGTTGGTCCATGATCTTTTTTTCTTATTTTGCACCTATATAGAAATATTTTCAGTTCAACTGTAAAAATTAGTAACTGTCTGAGTTAGGAGAGGGAAAGGTAGATGATATCTTCTGCTTTTTGAAGCTTCAGAATGCCACCTTCACAGAGCCTGCTAACCAAACCCCTTCCCTGGGAGATGTGAGATCAAAAGATTGAACTTCCAAGTTCCCCGCAGATTTAAGCACCAAACTCTCAGGGAGTGAATCATTCTTGCAGAGAGTCCAGTTTTCTTCAGCACTTTACAGATTCAGTATGCTGGATGGAGCACAAGGGCATCCTTCTGCAGAGGTTAGGAAACTCAGGCCATCCTTTATCACATTGATAACTTGGTGGCAGCTGGGGAGTACATTCCTCACTTTGTTCATAATCCCCATGAATTAACCCTTGAATGTGGCTAAACTCCAACTCAAATCATTTTATTAGGCCCTATTTATGTCTTTCCTGGAAATCTATATGAACATCATTCTTCCCTCCTGGCTGGTAGGCAGCCTGTTGTGCTCTGAAAGTGAAAGTTTCTCAGCGTGTCAGACTCTTTGCAACCCTATGGACTATACAGTCCATGGAATTCTCCAGGCCAGAATACTGAAGTGGGTAGCCTTTCCCTTCTTAGGGGATCTTCCCAACACAGAGATCAAACCCAGGTCTCCCGCACTGCAGGTGGATCTTACCAGCTGAGTCACAGGGAAGCCCAAGAATACTGGAATGGGTAGCCTATCCCTTCTCCAGCAGATCTTCCCCATCCAGGAGTCAAACTTGGGTCTCCTGCATTGTAGTCAGATTCTTTACCTGAGCTATCAGGGAAGCCTTGTAATTCAGGGGGAAGGAAGCTGGAGATACTGACAGGTAAATATTTAATAGTCAAGGGAACGTTCTCTCTTCAGATCCATACTCTTTTCCTTCGTATCTTTTGGAGCTAAATACTTTGGAATAAAAGTAGCTTCTCAAAACCTAAAATACATTCAGAAGAGGCAAATCCTCAGAGACAGAGAGTAGATTAGTGGTTGCCAGGGGATGGGGAAAGAGGAAATGAGGGGTTATCACTTAATGAGTTTGAGATGCTCTTTGGTGATGATGAAAAAGCTTTGAAAACTAGGGAGAAAGTGGTGACTGTACAACACTGAATGCCACTGAATTTAACACCTTGGAAGGGTTAGTTCTATGTTATGTGAATTGAGCCTCAATTTCTTACAAAAGTAAAACACTTCTCACAGACTTCATTCACTTTTCATTCTACAGCCAATTTTCTTATGAGACAGAGGTTCAGGGATATGTTTTAAGAAAATTCACATCACCAAATGGGTCTAAAGAAAAGAGTTTAACAATTAACCAATTAGTCCATTCAATAGCTATTATTTGAGACAGAAGAGTGTTTTTTCTCAACTACCTAAAAAGACTTCATAGAATTGATGCTTTCAAATCATAGTATTGGAGAAGACTCTTGAGAGTCCCTTGGACTGCAAGGATCAAGCCAGTCAATCCTAAAGGAAATCAACACTGATTGGAAGGACTGATGCTGAAGCTGACACTCCAATACTTTGGCCACCTGATGCAAAGAGCTGACTCACTGGAAAAGACCCTGATGCTGGGAAAGATTGAGGGCAGGAGGAGAAGGGGGCGACAGAGGATGAGATGGTTAGATATCATCACCAACTGAAGGGCATGAATCTAAGCAAAATCTGGGAGATAGTGGAGGGCAGGGAGCCTGGCATGCTGTAGTCCATGGGGTCGCAAAGAGTTGGACACTACTTAGTGACTGAACAACAACAACAATATCTTCCCTAGGTAAAGACAGTAAATACATCTCTCTCTAAATGAGATTTCCTCACACAGCAAGAACCACACTAGGACAGAGCTACCAGAAGTAGGAGCGTCATGTTGTGCTAGGAACTCATGTGTAAATGGCTTTGGCTGTTTGAGGGAACATCTCTGTTGGCCAGAATGACAGGGCCCCGTAGGATGCCCAGTGGTCCATCCCCAGTGACTAACTCGATTACTTTGTACAACTTCAAAGGATCAGGCAACAGATGTGAGTGGCACCCGTCATCCCTTCAGTGTGAGCTGGACCTACCAGACCCACAGTGCTTGACTTGTAATGAAGGTGCTACATGAGCCAGTAATTAAAGACATGTCCAAGTCACACGTGCCAGACTATTACACAATCCAGCCCTGATGGGGGCTTAAATATACTATTTATGAATGTTCCACTCTGTCAAATGCATGCAAAGCAGAACTGCTAAGGTATGAGCTAATTGACTTGATCAATGTTTCTAGTTCTTGCCAAATCTTTATTTTTAAAAAAAACAGCCAAACCCTGTCTACATTTTAAAAGTATATATTCAGTTAGAGTCTTTCATCACAGCAATTGTGACAGATGCATAACCCCGACTGGCTTGGTGCCTTAACTACATGGACTTCTGAATCTCCATAAACCCTTATTTACTAACCCACAACTGCCCAGCTGCATGTCCATTCTAAGGTTTAGATTTGCCTGGTATATAATTAGAGGTGAACTGTTGATTTGTTTTCCAGTAAAAACATATAGCATACAATAAAATTGAGAAAACCTGTCAGCACTTTTTGTAATATCATAGATGCATAGAACCAGAGACCATAGGGAGCTTATATTCCAAATGTCCTCATTTTTAAAATGAAGCGCAGAGAGATTAAATGACTTCTCCAAAGTCCTAGTGGGTTAGTGATGGTGTCAGACTAGAAGCCAAGTCTCTGATCCCACTTTGTTGGTTGTGATCTACCACACTGCCCTTCCTCACTTAAGAAGCTCTGAAGCCAAGAAATGATGCAAGTCCAGAAATATACCATGATATCACATTTTAAATTATTTTTCCACATAGAGTATAATGTAAAAAAAAAAAAAAAAAAAACCCGCAACAGTACCTTAGAAATCTGTATCACATCTCACACAAGCCTCTCCCCTGGTATTAGGCAAACCCAGAAGGCCTGGGCCTTGTTGAAACCTTAAAACAAACCAGGCCAATGCTGAGGTCTAGACAGGCCCCAGACAGGGTTTCCCGAAGCTTTGAAATGCGATTTTAGAACTGGATAATTTAGAGGCAATTTAACCCAGAGACCAAACTGACATTCAGAACATTTATTTTGAAAACATTTTTAAAGCATCTGTCCACCCCTTTAAAACAGGATTTCGTGCTTTACTTGGGGCAGACCAACTGACACTGCAGTGATTAAGGTTCAAACTCACCAACTCTTGGTAAGTTCTAAACACAAAAAGTGCAGCCTCCTTCCCACTCCACTTACCCAGGATCCAGGAGAAACTTGCTTTGTCAAAAAAGATTCCAAAAATCGTGTTCAATTTTTACATTGTTTCCACAGCAGTGAAGGGTTATATTTTTAGGTTATATTTATTCGAGAGTCCCAGGAGCAATTTTGACTACAACTTTTGATCATGGCAGCCAAATTCTCCACTTATGCTAAAGATTATTGCTGCAGAACTCAGTCTTACAATTAGTGATTTTTCTTTTTAAGTGAAAAAGCGAGTGCTCTCCAGATTTCTGTTTTAGGAGACAAAGACTGAGCCATAGTCTCCTCATCTATAAAGCAACCAGGAGCCACAATTAGAAGATACCAGAAATTCTATCACAATCTAAATGCTGCATATGAATTCTCAGTATGTGGGGAAAGCAATCATTTCTTATTCAGATTCATTTTCCTTTAAGGATACAGATCAGCACATCAGGGTAATTTTATTTTTCAAATAAATGTTACTGTTAGATGGGACAGGTTAGCCAAAGGTATCTGAGAGCGTCAGAATATGCTATGTCACAAATGAGAGTAAATAGATGGTTCTTAAAGTTTAGATCTTGAGAAAGCACAATTCACCTCTCTCAACAATGCATGATTCTCATTAATTATCTTAAAATATAAATGTAGAAAATAGCATCAGGCTGTGATGGCTCTGCAATCTCTGGGCTCCTTCTTTTAATTCTTATTCGTCATTTTAAATTCAGCTTTTTAAGTCTTAGTCCGATTGCCCTTCGGGAACAATAAAGTGGCAATTAGGTAGGACAAAGGCATGGAATAGACACAATTACTTATTGCCATAGTAAAAGAAAAAAGATGGGTCTATGAACCTATCAAGAAAACCTGCAAAATGGAATGGGCAGCTGGACCTTATGAAAAATATATCCAAATATTTGCAGAATGTATTTTTGGCTACCTCCCTATAGAGATATTAAAACCATTTTCTTTTATTGGAGAATTTACTACCATTACATTTTATATTAATTTAATGACTTTGATCAGGCAATCATCATTTATTCGCCTAAATTACCAGTCCCTTAATACTTCATTGGGAAAGAGAAAATATTTCATAGAACATGAGGCAAGGCCTCTAATTACTATTAGAGCATAATTTAAAACAACTTCAACAGGTATTATAATTTTGACCAATTGGGTTACTAATCTGGAGAATCAATTATCTCCTAGACCCCTTCAATTTGCTGCCTCCTTTAATTGGCAGTGGCTGTCCAATTACACATCTGGCATAGTCATAATATTTGCATCTGTAAATAGCCAACCAATCAGCCAACTGAGCCTTGTTATCAGGTAACAATCATGTAGTTTTGAAAACTTTGATATATTTGTGGGTCAAATTATTCCTGTAATTTGGATCAAATTATTCACAAACTTTTTCTCCTCCCACTGTTCATCTTAAAATTTCTAAATTTTAAAGAAATTTTATTCACATAATTCATTGGTTTCCCTCCTTTCTCTGATCCCAATTTCAAGACACTCAATCTCAAAAAAAAAAAAATCAAAGGGAACAACCTGCACATTGCAAAAACAGAAAATTAAATACCACCCAATGCTGTAAGGTGAAACTAGTACAGTCTTGTACTACCAATCATGATGTAAACTATGCAAACCTTTGAAAAGCAACAGGGCCACGAGGGTCATAAAATGGCCATTCTCTTTGATCCTATAAGACCATGTCTAGAGTTTTATCCTGGGGAAATAATGCCATAGAGGAAAGAAATCTACTTTCCAATGGTGTTCTTTCCAATGCTGACTTTAACAAAGAGCAACAACAGTAAAAACACAAACAAAAACTGAAACAAAAAAGTCTACATATAGAGTAATATTTAAATAACTCACATCAAATAAAAAAGTAGCCATTCAAAATGGAAATGATTGACTGTGAGGAAAAATACAGAAAGTGTCTATGGCATTAAGTGAACTAAGTAAACTAAAATGAAATGATTGCAACAGTGTACAGATGAGTGCCCATATTCCTCCTATAAATCAAAAGAAGTAAAATGTGATATAATCTCTAACAGCAAAACCAAGATTCTTTGTGACCTAAAGAGGAGCTATCACACCCATTTGGGAGGCTGGAGATGGCATGGAAGCTTGCATTCAAGGGCTCCAGAAAGTTGAGAAGGGGTTACCATAGTTCAGCGCCAAGGAAAAGGTGTGCTATACCTGGACAGCATCAAGGATCCCATTTGGCTGACTTGGGGGCATGTAAACAGGAAAGGTGATCCACTTGCCTGGAAGGCGAGGCCAGCATCTTACTGGGAAGAGCTAAAGGTTAAGGTTTATTTCTGCAAACGGTGAGGGAAGATAAACATTTAGAAAAGAGGGAGGCTATATGCTATTGGCAGACAGAATTGGGGGAACTGGGTTTGAATCTCGCCTCTGTCCTGTGGTACCTTTGTGGTCTTAGGCAAGTGCCTTAAGCATTTTGAGACCTGATTTTCTCATCTCTGCAATGGTAGTCATACCTACTTATTAGGGTGATTGTGGGAATTAAAGGCAATATATATGAAGTACCTGATACCTAACAAGTACTGCACAAATTGTAATAACAACTTATTGTTGTTATTAATAAGAGTAATCTGATATGAGAAAGCAGTATGGATAAGAGTAAGGAAAAGAAGATGCTATGAGAATCACTTTAAGTACTTCCTCTGCTGGATTATAACACAAGAAAAAAATGGTGTCTGAAGTAAGGTGATGTCTGTGACAAATGGAAAGATGGCACAGAGTCAAGAAACACCGTGGAGAGGGACTTTTCTGGTGATCCAGGTCCAATGGTTAAGACTCTGTGCTTCCAGTAAAGGGGACCTGGATTCAGTCACTGGCCCGGGAACTAGGATCCCACATGCCATGAAGCAAATAGGCCCACGTGCCATAACTACTGAGCCTGTGTGCCGCACCTAGAAAGTCCATGAGCTGCAATGAAAGATCTGCATGATGCAACAAAGACCCCACGTGCTATAACTAACACCCAACGCAGCCAAATAAATAATTTAAAAAAAGAAAGAAAGAAACACCATGGAGGAGGAACCCATAGGGCTGGGTCAGGATGAAGCCAGGTTTGGTGGGTATGAAGTTCATATAATCAAGAAGCTTATATGATTCTTTTATAAAGAAAAACAATAAAGTGTTAAGTATAAAAGTTATAGTAATACTAATTGTTGGGCTAATAACTGGGCTTCCCTGGTACCTTAGCTGGTAAAGAATCTGCCTGCATTGCAGGAGACCCAGGTTTGACCCCTTAGTGTGGAAGATCCCCTGGAGAAGAAAATGGCAATGCACTCCAATATTCTTGCCTGGAAAATCTCATGGACAGAGGAGCCTGGCAGGCTACAGTCCATGGGGTGGCAAAGAGCTGGACATAACTTAGCAACTAAACCATAAGTGTGAACATTTATTTAGAATGAGAAAAAATCATAACAAATTACAAAATCAAGAAACCTGACAAACAACACTAGTGTCACAAAAAAGCATATTTTTAAAAATGAACTGCCTGACAAACCTCTAGAATTCTTATCTTTGTACATTTTTGGCTGTACACTGGATTGCATCTTCATATGGCCAATATCTTATAATACAATTTTCTATGGAAAGACTAGGAAGAAACCTCAGTCTCTCTTTTAGCATGGGTGACCAAAATTTGTTTTCTATTAATGTTAGTTTAAAAAATTTTTGGCTCATAACTCATTATTAGTGCTGTCATGTAAATTTTTAGGCTTGTTTAAAGTTGCAAAACATTTCTAGTAAGTTTCCTTTATGTGTAAATTGTTAAAGATGAACCTAATATTTACAGACCTGCTATCAGTTTGTGCCATACAAACATAGGCTGATGAACTCTATTTTTCATTATTCATATTGCTGTTGTTCAGTCACTAAGTTGTGTCCTATTTTTTGCAACCCCATGGACTGCAGCATGCCAGGCTCCCCTGCCTTCACCATCTCCTGGAGTTTGCTCCAATTCATGTCCTCTGTGTCAGTGATGCCAACCAACCTTCTCATCTTCTTTTGCCCTCTCCTCCTCCTGCCCTCAATCTTTCCCAGAATCAGGGTCTTTTCCCATGAGTTGGCTCTTCATATCAGGTGGCCAAAGTACTGTAACTTCAGCTTCAGCATCAGTCCTTCCAATGAATACTCAGGACTGATTTCCTTAAGGATTGACTGGTTTGATCTCCTTGCTGTCCAAGAGACTCTCCAGCACCACAATTCAAAAGTATCAATTCTTCAGTGCTCAGCCTTCTTTATGGTCCAACTCTCACATCCATCAGAGAAGACAATGGCACCCTACTCCAGTACTCTTGCCTGGAAAATCCCATGGACGGAGGAGCTTGGTGGGCTGCAGTCCATGGGGTCACTAAGAGTCGGACACGACTGAGCGACTTCACTTTCACTTTTCACTTTCATGCACTGGAGAAGGAAACGGCAACCCACTCCAGTGTTCTTGCCTGGAAAATCCCAAGGACGGGGGAGCCTGGTAAGCTGCCGTCTATGGGGTCACACAGAGTCGGAAACGACTGAAGTGACTTAGCAGCAGCAGCAGCTCACATCCATACAAGACTACTGGAAAAACCATAGCTTTGACTAGATGGACCTTTGTTGGTATTTTAGAGTACATTCTTGATAGGAGAGAACTATTATGTTGACCAGGTGTTGATGAGAAGTGACTCCTCGGCTTACAACTTTACATGCCTGGCAACTGAACGATTCCGTACATTCACGTTGTGTTTTCCTCCCACCCGCACAGCATGATGCACTTCTGGCCTGGCTTCTTTATGTTATAAGATCAATGATTCAGCACACTGGGCAGTAGGAATATACTGGAAGGCATTCCCTATTTTGGGACAACTTGCACCAACTAAATATAAACAGAAGTGCCTCCAGAACACATAAACATGTCCCATTAAACCCAAATGAATGAATCCCCAAGCTCAATTTGACAACCCTCTTGCCCAGTCTCCCACTGGGCACCTGACAAGAGGGCAAGTATGGCTGAGGAGAAGGCACAGTGGAAAGAAACGTCAGCTGAAATATCTTATTTTCCCCAATTTTACAAAAAACATATGCTTTTACAAAAACACATTGCTGGGCTGCTGCCAGAGACCTGTGCACAAGAGAAGCCCTGAACTAAAACTTCATCTGCTTCATGAAAAATGTCTCTTTCAGCAATGATTGAATATTGTAAGTAGACAATGAAGCAGGCAGTAAGGTTAGGAGCACCAGTAAGTGGGAAAATTATAATGCCATTAAGGCAAGAAAGAAAATCAAAGTGAAAAGGATGGGGTTAGTTTTGTTGTATCATAGAATGGTTAAGAAAAAATATAATAGCAAGTTTTCTCATAACTATGGTGAGTTTAAGATTCTGTGGAACCTCCAAGACCTGACAAGTCTGTGGGACTGTCAAGGTTGTAAAATTACTTAAAGAGGGCCTAAAATGAGAAATTCTCTGAGTAACTGAAAATATTCTTCTGAGTTCTCAGCCTGTACCTACAATATTTATTTCCATTTTTGACTCTTTCACTAATTCCTGACTTGGCCAGTCTACCATCTACTGAAAGCAAACATTCTTGTACTGATAGTTGCCAAACAACAGCAACAAAAACCTGTACCCTGAGATTATGGTGGTTGGGGTGTGGATAAAGAACTTGACATAAAGCTTCAGTAAAATTGCAAAGTCCTACTTTCTGTTCTGTCTTAAATAATTCACGGAGCCTTCAGTGTTTTTAAAAGAGTCCTATATGACACAGAACCAGCAGGAATCTCCATTTACTGTTCTTTCTCTGCCAATTCTAGCTTGGAATAAAAATAAAAGAGATGATAGATAGTTCGCTTATTATCTTGGTCTTCATTTAGGCCATTCTGTCTACAGTGCAAACAGAGTAATCAGAGGATGAATCAACAGTGAGAGCCATTGTGGCTGCTGTTCACGACTGTAAATTCATGCTCATTGAGGCTGACGTTGCTTGACAGTCTATTTTTCATGTATATTACTTTTGCTATCTATTCGAGTCCTCGTTTATTGATAGTTAATGCATCTTCTGTATTGTTCCATGTAGCAATTGTGGTTATCTGGTAACAATACAATGATATAAGGAATTAAACATTAGTAGGCAATTTATAAGAGAGCTGAAATTTTACATTCCAATAGATAAAATTGAAAAATGGAACACATAAAAGGCAATAAGAATTGGAAGGCTGTTTCTCACTGACTGTGTAAATCAGAACCTCTCTGAATCCTTTTAGTGTTGTCTAAGGATTAACAGAAGTTAAAACCTTAATGTCACCAATGGAAACTGGGGAATACTAGCTGGCATGAAAAAAAAACTGTAAAACAATCTTTGTTTTGCCCTTTGGGGAGAAAACCTCGAGTAACTGGTCTGGTTTCAACTGATAAGATAAGAAAAAGAGTAAACTGGTGGGGGGATCTGAACCAACTCTAAACATTTCATTCTTGTAGGATTTGATAATACTCATTAAAAAAAACCTATTCTCTTTATTGTTCATTTCTGATGGAGGCATGTGTCTTGTGCTAGTTGCTGGATTTATTAATATCTGTATCATAGATCTGTAGTTTCACAATGTAGGGAGAAATCTCTTATCACAAAATTCTGGTCTAAATAGATTTAAGATCTTAATCTTGCCCACAAAGCCTGTTCTCATGGAGCTGGCTTTCCTTCAGCCCAAAATGATCATTAGTCCTCCTCTGTGCCAGCCACTGGCCAGGCAAGGCAACAAGGGTCTGACACAGTGTGGCAGTCATAGAAAGAGATGGATGCTAAGTGGTCTGTTTAGCATTGCTAACTAGCGGTCTAACCCTAACCACAATTCTGATAAAATGTGGTCCACTGGAGAGGGGAATTGCAAACCACTTCATTATTCTTGCCTTGAGAACCCCATGAACAGTATGAAAAGGCAAAAAGATAGGACACTGAAAGATGAACTTCCCAGGTCTGTAGGTGCCCAATATGCTATTGGAGAAGAGTGGAGAAATAACTCGAGAAAGAATGAAGAGATGGAACTAAAGCAAAAACAACACCCAGTTGTGGATGTGACTGGTGATGGAAGTAAAGTCTGATGTTGTAAAGAACAATATTGCATAGGAACCTGGAATGTTAGGTCCATGAATCAAGGTAAATTGGAAGTGGTCAAACAGGAGATGACAAGAATAAACATTGACATTTTAGAAATCAGTAAACTAAAATGGACTGGAATGGGCGAATTTAACTCAGATGACTATTACATCTACTACTGTAGGCAAGAATTCCTTAGAAGAAATGGAGTAGCCTTCATAGTCAACAAAAGAGTCTGAAATGCAGTACTCGGGTACAATCTCAAAAGTGACAGAATGATCTCTGTTCATTTCCAAGGCAAAAGATTCAATATCACAGCAATCCAAGTCTATGCTCCAACCAGTAATGCTGAAGAAGCTGAAGTTGAACAGTTCTAAGACATAGAAGACCTTCTGGAACTAACACCCAAAAAAGATGTCCTCTTCATTATAGGGGACTGGAATGCAAAAGTAGGAAGTCAAGAGATACCTAGAGTAACAGGCAAATTTGGCTTTGGAGTACAAAATGAAGCTGGGCAAAGGCTAACAGAGTTTTGCCAAGAGAATGCACTGGTCATAGCAAACAGCCTCTTCCAACAACACAAGAGAAGACTCTACACATGGACATTACAAGATGGTCAATACCAAAATCAGATTGATTATATTCTTTGCAGCCAAAGATGGAGAAGCTCTATACAGTCAGCAAAATTAAGACCAGGAGCTGACTGTGGCTCAGATCATGAACTCCTTATTGCCAAATTCAGACTTAAATTGAAGAAAATAGGGAAAACCACTAGACCATTCAGGTATTGACCTAATTCAAATCCCCTCTGATTATACAGTGGAAGTGACAAGTAGATTACAAGGATTAGATCTGATAGAGTGCCTGGAGAACTATGAATGGAGGTTTGTGACAATGTACAGGAGGCAGTGATCAAAACCATCCCCAAGAAAAAGAACTGCAAAAAGGCAAAATGGTTGTCTGAGGAGGCCTTACAAATACCCGAGAAAAGAAGAAAAGCTAAAAACAAAAGAGAAAAGGAAAGATATACCCATTTGGATGTAGAGTTCTAAAGAATAGCAAGGAGAGATAAGAAAGTTTTCCTCAGTAATCAATGCAAAGAAATAGAAGAAAACAGTAGAATGGGAAAGCCTAGAGATCTCTTCAAGAAAATCAGAGTTACCAAGGGAACATTTCATGCAAAGATGGGCACAATAAAGGACAGAAATGGTATGGACCTAATACAAGCAGAAGATATTAAGAATAGGTGGCAAGAATACACAGAAAAACTATACAAAAAAGATCTTTGTGACCCAGATAACCACAATGGTGTGATTACCCACCTCAAGCCAGACATCCTGGAGTACAAAGTGAAGTGGGCCTTAGGAAGCATCACTGCGAGCAAAGCTAGTGGAGGTGATAGAATTCCAGTTGAACTATTTCAAATCCTAAATGATGATGCTGTTAAAGTGTTGCGCCCAATATGCCAGCAAATTTGGAAAACTCAGCAGTGGCCACAGAACTGGAAAAGGTCAGTTTTCATGCCAATCCCAAAGAAAGGCAGAGCCAAAGAATGCTCAAACTACCACACAATTGCACTCATCTCACACGCTAGCAAAGTAATGCTCAAAATTCTCCAAGCCAGGCTTCAGCAATACATGAACCATGAACTTCCAGATGTTCAAGCTGGATTTCAAAAAGGCAGAGGCCAGATATCAAATTGTCAACATCCATTGGATCATTGAAAAAGCAAGAGAGTTCCAGAAAAACATCTACTTCCATTTTAATAACTACGCCAAAGGCTTTGTGTGGATCACAGCAAAGTGTGGGAAATTCTTAAAGAGATGAGAATACCGAACCACCTCACCTGCCTCCTGAGAAATCTGTATGCAGCTCAGGAAGCAACAGTTAGAAATGGACATGGAACAACACAGACTGGTTCCAAATTGGGAAAGGAGTACATCAAGGCTGTATATTGTCACCCTGCTTATTTAACTTACATGCAGAGTACATCATGTGAAATGCTGGGCTGTCAGAAGCACAAGCCGGAATCAAGATTGCTGAGAGAAATATCAATAACCTCAGATACGAAGATGACACCACCCTTGTGGCAGAAAGCAAAGAAAAACTAAAGAGCCTCTTGATGAAAGTGAAAGAGGACAGGGAAAAAATTGGCTTAAAACTTAACATTCAAGAAACTAATGTTAGGGCATCCGGTCCCATCACTTCATGGCAAATAGATGGAGAAACAATGGAAACAGTGGGAGACTATTTTTTGCAGGGCTCAAAAATCACTGCAGATGGTGACTGTAGCCATGAAATTTCTCCTTGGAAGAAAAGCTATGACCAACCTAGACAGCATATTAAAAAGCAGAGACATTACTTTGCCAACAAAGGTCTGTCTAGTCAAAGCTATGGTTTTTCCAGTAGTCATGTATGGATGTGAGAGTTGGACTATAAAGAAAGCTGAGCGCAGAAGAATTGATGCTTTTGAACTGTCGTGTTGGAGAAGACTCTTGAGAGTCCTTTGGACTGCAAGGAGATCCAACCAGTCAATCCTCAAGGAAATCAGTCCTGAATATTCATTGGAAGAACTGATGCTGAAGCTGAAACTCCAATATTTTGACCACCTTATACAAAGAACCAACTCATTGGAAAAGACCCTGATGTTGGGAAAGATTGAAGGCACAAGGAAAATGGGACAAAAGAGGAGGTTGGATGGCATCACTGACTCAATGGACATGAGTTTAAGCAAGCTCAGGGAGTTGGTGATGGACAGGGAAGCCTAGCAAGCTGCAGTCCATGGGGTCGCAAAGAGGGGGACACGACTGAGCGACTGAACTAAACTGAACTAGTGGTCTAGCTAGTGTTGTAACAGTTTGCCCCAGAACTCTGTGGCTAAAAACAACAACAATGATTTTATCATCTCTCATGTTTTCTGAAGGTCAGAATTTGGGAAGGGCTTGCCAGGCAGTACAGCTAGGCAGGGACCTATCATAGCTGTACTCAGATGGTGGGTGGAGCCTCAAAAGCAGAGGGGCAAAGTAGGTGAGAGTTGGCCAAGAGTCCCTGTCGCTTTCTGTCTCAGGGCCTATGTGGTTCCTCCCCATGTGCTAGTGTGGGCTTTCCCACAACATGAAGGCCTTTTGCTGATGAGTTCCAAGGGATGAGATGGAAGCTGAACCACCTTTTATGGATTAGCCTTGGAAGTCACAGGGTGACACTTTCACATTCTATTGGTCTGAACAGTCACAGAAGTCAAATTTCAAGGCAAAGAGACATAGACTCACCTCTCAATAGGAAAAATGTCAAAGACTTTGGGGATCTATTTTCAAACCACCACAGTAAGGAATTTGAATTGACTGGGCTTAGTGACTGATTGGGCTTCCCGGTGGTGCTAGTGGAAAAGAACCCATCTGCCAATGCAGGAGATTTAAGAGTCACGGGTTCAATCCCTGAGTTGGGAAGATCTCCTGGAAGAGGGCGCAGCAACACACCCAGAATTCTTGCCTGGAGAATCCCATGGACAGAGGAGCCTAGTGGGCTACAGTTCATGGAGTTGCAAAGAGTTGGACATGACTGAAGTGACTTAGCACACACACATGATGATCCCTGTATATAAGCCAGGGATCTGGCCTCCGAATCTTAGTGGAGCGCTAAAGATTAACTTGAAAACATAGGCTTTCTTAACCACAAATGTGGGCTTATTTAATTCTCTTAATCACCTTGTGAAAGACATAAGCAAAACAGGTGTTTTTCCAATTTCTACTGACAGCAAAATGGAGGTTGGGACAGTTCAAGTCACTTTCCCCCCAAAACACTGCTACTAAAGGAGGCAGCCTAAATGCAAACCAGGTCTCCTGCTATGACACCATGATGCGCAGCTTCTCCTGGACCTTTTATACATGATTTTCATTATAGTGGAACATTTGGAATAATTGTTAGGTGACAGAATTGTTTGTAATAGAAACAGACATTCTGGAGAATCAATACTAAATCAAGAGGATATCAGCTGGATAATATTACGACCATGGTTCCATTGAAGGTATTCATCTGTAGGGTCCTTTTTGTTTTTTTTGTTTTTTTTTTTAAGAAATAGCATTAACACGTTTATTACAATAATTTTCCTAGGATGACAGTGTCCTGGGGCATTTCTCTGGACTAACACCTTATTAATCACTAATAGAGTCCTGGCTCTCATTTTAATCATGTGTCCAGACATTAAGGGAAAAACTGAGAATTTAACCTTCAAGATTCTTGTGGTTAAATTTATATCCTGTTATTAAGATACCTCCTTTCTGGAGAGGCACCATCAGGCAGAATAAGGACTCTCCTGGCTGCAAAATGAGGCAGAGGGACTTAGGCCGCTTTTGTCCAAGGCCTTTCCTGGCCCACCTTATTTAAACACAACACACTCACTCTGAACCTCCTTTGATTTGCACTGCTGCAGCTCAACTGTTTTGAAAAGCTGATGTTGTGGAATTCTTAAGTCATCTGTGACCTAGGTCACTAAAGACAGGAGCAATTTAGTAAAAGTATTAATTGAAACTCTTCCTGACAAGCCCTACTCCTCCAGATAAAGTTACACATCAAACCCACACAAGCTGCTGGGCTATTCTGAGCAGCCTGAGATTTTCAATATCTCATAAACAGTCCCCTCAATCACTACAATCTAATAAGGCTATAATCATCATTGACACTATAATGATTAAAATGAATAAAACCCATTAAGAAAAGTCATGTTGAGTTATTAAAAGTTTCGCTCTGTGTGATATGTAATCTTTTATCCATTTTTTATGATGAAATCTGTAACCATCTATCCACAAAAGACCATTAATTTACTGCTCTGTGGATGTTACCATGCTCTTTAGTTTAACAGCTTATCATTGATTTCTTGAGGGAGATATTATATTTGGAGAAATACACATGGAACAAAAGCCTGAATGTTGCTGTAAATTTCCCACTGACAGGATGATCAAAGTATTTTGGCCTGGTCTGCAGCCCGGGGCTGGCGAACAAGTTTTCTAGAGCAGAGAGAGCCCTCCAGCTACCAGGCAGCAAATCCATGTTTTTAGGCAAAGCAGATCTTCTAAGGAGAGGTCATGTGCACAATGAGGGGGAGAAACAATAAAATGTCCATTAACTGGAGCCTAGTTAACTGGCTTATTGGCATCTATTAGAAACAAATTGCAAACAAAACTGATCCTATTATAAACTTTTCCTTGTCCCCTCCATCCAGGGCAGTCCTGATTGGCTCAGAAGAGCCCCAACAAATACAATGCTAGCAGATGACTCCTTTATTTGCTAGGAGAAGATTGGTTTGCAGCCAGCAGCAGCCTACAACCCTGACCAGCAGACAATTACAAACCTGGGAGGGGTATGTGGGCCCGCACAGCATACAGAGCACTAGAGAGGCAGCTAATGTACTCATGCCTACATTCTTTCACCAAGGACTTTTTTCCCTAAGCAAACAACAATAAAAAAATCTGAATGGAAGAATGTGTACAGAGTGCTGAACTAAGTGGTGGGGGAGCCCGATTCTTAATGTGTACTTTTTCTCATAATAAACTCTGCTCCAATATCTTTATTGCCCATCTCTTATTTAATCTTAATAACAGTAAAACCTTAAAAGATTCTGTGAAGCCAACGAGAGGGTGTTGTCTTTGAAGGCATTCTTCATCTTTCCTGAAATGATTAATAAATGCATTTGCCAGCCTCTGTCTGAAGAGACTTGCCAGAGTTCCCCAGCAGATAATGACAAGGTCCCACAAAACAAGATGAAGATAGTTGCCTTATATTTTTTCAGATTTCCTTATTTTCCAGATTTGCTTCCCTCATTGAGGTCTTGCTGGGTTTTTTCCCCCACTTTATCTGAATAACATTAGGTTATAAATGTCATTCCATAATATACCATCTTTTTTACAAAGGGAAGCCCGTCTTTACCAAAATAATCAAATATTCTTTATGATCCTTTTAAAAGAAAACAGCAAATTTCATTTATAAGGTTGAAATATAGTTCAAAGCTTGGTGAACAGACATCGATTTTATCAATCTTTGGAGAGTTCATTTAAATCTACACTATTCCATCATGTAAGACAAAATGGTTGCTAAATGAAATTAAAAGGCAAATTCACCAAGAATAAAAAGGAAATTGCTCTTTATATAACACATCATTAACCTGTGGAAATAACTGCTTCAGGGTATGATTGAAGTGAAGAGCTTAGTAAAAAAATTTTAAATGATGTAAAACTTCTAGAGATCAGTTTTACAGCGGTATTAGTGACTGGTAATTCTATCAATTCTTACATTTCTGTACATACACTCATACCACAGTTGAAGTCAGGAGGACACTTTACGTGCCCTCAACATACTAACAATTAGTTTATGACATAAACACAGCACTATCTGGTACACAATTAACTTTTTCTGCTGCTCTCATACCTTCCTCTCAGCTTAACTGTATTCATGTTATTAATAACCGTAGTTCAAAGTGAAAATGGGATTAGGTGAACTGTTTGTCCATTTCCATGTGGCACTCTTTATTCCCTCTCTCTTGTTTCGGGGGGATCAGGATGTTACACAGTATAAATGGTTATTTGAAAATATCTAAAGGACCTTAAGAGAAACACAAAATCACTTAAACACTCCAATAATAAGGGACAGATATGTGGAAGAAAATTTGTGTGTGTGTGTGTGTGTGTATAACATAAAATAAAATATAAATAAGCCAGAGTAGGGTATAAGGAAATAAGGAAGAAATCATGTCAGTACATCAAAGACTTCTTTTGGTATATCTTCAGAGAAAGTGAAATTGAACTAAAATACCTACAAAATTTTAAAAGACATTCATGAATATTTATAATCATGGTAATAGAAATATAGTTCTTTCTAATCATGGAGGCAGAATTTGTGACATGAAAGTTTCCTTGGTGTTAATTTGAGCCTTTAATTAATAATAACCTTTTAGAAAGGGGTTGTTTAACTACAAAAAAAGGTTAAACAGAAACAATGGGAAAACAAGGACTAGTTGCAGATTTTAGTGAAACTGCATATTGGTAAGCTGTGGTTCTAGAATGTCGAGTCAGCACTTCTGTGATTACAGGTGGGAAGAGCAATAAAATCTTGCTGAGTTTAGTTATAGAAATCATACAGTTTCATAAATAGCATAATGTTGTTCTCAGCAGGTAAATGTTATATTTTAATGACATTTGTATTACAACACATACAAATTCTCGAGCTCAAGGTCAACAGAGCCTCCTTCAGTATGAGCTGTTCAGGTCCAAGGCTAGAGATGAAAGGTTAAGGCTCTGAAGGGATGAGGGGGCAGGGAGAGAAACTGAGATCACAGTAATTTATTAGTTAGGAAAATAATATTTTTCTGGTAGACCATTTGGAGATGTGTGTGGGTTTGAGCTAGTTAGAACTTAAATAGGTGATGCAGCTTTCTTAGGAGCTAACAGGACCTTGTGTGAACTTGGTCATAATGAAGATAGCAAGCCTGCGGTGATGGTGAAAACCTTTAGTTTCCAGGCTTAACTGTGTCAAAATACAAGTCTACATGATTCTTAATTAGTCCCACGCCAGTATACCCCTTCTTAAACCCAGAAGTAGGACAGGTGACACACATCTAAACCCCTTCCTAAATGTATTAACTTAAAAAAAAGTTTGACGAGTTTAACTTTATTGAGATTGTTAATAAAACAGCTTTGTTTCATTGAAAATCTATTCATACACTGGAATTCTTCCAAGTGCTTTCCCTTAGAGCCAAGCATGGATATTTTTGTCTATATAAACAGCAGATTATTGCTTCTCTTTTAAAAGATCTCTCATATATGGATCTTAATTGTTTACAAAGCACTCTCCCTTGCACCCAATTTTATTTAATCCTCACTGTAAACTTTGAGGTCCTTGTGAGATAGAAAATATTTCCATTGTACAGATAGTGAAACTAAGACTTAGAAGTTGATTCATCACCTGAGGTCACACTGGTAACTGTTGAAAAATCAGAAAATAAATTTAGGTCTTCTCTCTCCAAATCCTTCCTCTCCTGAATGCTGCATGATGCTCAATAGTCATTTTTCATGACAGTTCATCACTGGTAATCCTTTAATGGGTTGTATTTCTTTACTTACAAAACATCACAAAACAAAGTGCTTTAAGAACTGCTACTCATTTACTCTGGTCCTCCCAAGGCCAACAGTTTGGGAGATAATAGCAGACCTGACTGGTTGTCTACCCAGCAGTTACCCACGCTGCCTTTCCTTGCTGAGGGAGCCCTGATTTTGTCTGGGGGGCACTCTCCTATACAATTCATAGATAAAGCCTGAATAGATCAGGCCATCTCCTTCCGGTGACTGATTTAGGAAAGAGCATGTGATGCAACTCCGGCCAATGAAATTCAAGGGAAAGCCTACCAGGAGCCTTTTCTGCAAAGTTTCCTTGATTTTAAAAAGAGAAGCATGGCAAGAAATGCTCCCCTTCTTTTAATCAACAGCTTGTCACATGACCATGAGAGAAGTCAGTCTAAGAAAGAAGTCAACTTACTGAGGATAACAGAGAGGTGCAAGGAAGCTGTGTCCTTAATAATGAGTTAACACTAACCCTCAGCCATTCTCTCAGGACTTCTTGTTATACAAGAAAATAAAATGCACTTATTCTTCAGGAGAGTTAACTTGGAATTTTTCCATTACTTGCCGTCAAACATCTCCTACCAAAATTTATATGGGTGAACAGATTATATACATTCATATACATATCTCAATTCAGGGGTGTTTAAAGTTTTGCTATAACCAGTTGAATGTGTCTTAAATTGTTTAACTGGAATAGGATACTATATTTGTGAGGTGCTCCAGCTTCCTTAAAAGTATGTTTTATTTTCCTCATATGAGAATCCTCTTCTAGCGCGATCTGAAAGCACCTCAAAGACCTAAAATAAAATCATCTCAGTTTCTTAATCATAACATGTAATTCAAATTTGGAGATCAGAACAACAAAATGGTTGGAAATTTATTAGTTAAAAGCTTTGGATAATAAAAATTGTCTTGGAAAACCATTATGATTCTAAATTTTACAATGGAGAAAATTCTTATACTGACAGACCACACTGTTTCTCTGTCTCTTTTTAACATCACAGAGATGTTTGTGGCAACTCGTAGAGTCCCTAAAAATGACACCTAAGATGATCCAATGTCAAAAACACAACCAGGGTTTATAGTCATGCCAAGAAAAATGCTCTACTAGGTCTTCCTTGTGCTTCCTGGTGGCTCAGATGGTAAAGAATTTACCTGCAATGCGGGGGACCCAGGTTTGATCCCTGAGTTGGGAAGATCCCCTGGAGAAGGGAATGGCAATCCACTCCAATATCCTTGCATGAAAAATCCCATGGACAGAGGAACCCGGTGGGTTATAGTCCATGGGGTTGCAAAGAGTCAGACATGACTGAGCAACTAACACACACACACACACACACAAATCTTCCTTTTGAGATGTTAAGATATAAAAGAATACAATGTACATATGTTTCAGTGAGAGAAACAAACAGCTAACAATAACAAAGAGGTAAAATAAAAGTGTAATGGTTGCATATCTAAGATCCAAAGATAACACCTTGAATCAAAAATACTTGAGCAATTCATTTTGCTATCTACAAATTTCAGGAAATTCAATTAGTTTAAGAAAAATGTCCCCTTCCCTAATTCCTGGGTACTTTATATCAACATTGCTCAGAGCCTCAGTTCAGTTCAGTCACTCAGTCGTGTCCGATTCTTTTCGACCCCATGAATCGTAGTACACCAAGCCTCTCTGTCCATCACCAACTCCCGAAGTTCACTCAGACTCATGTCCATCGGGTCAGTGATGCCATCCAGCCATCTCATGCTCAGAGCCTGCTGCTGCTGCTAAGTCGCTTCAGTCGTGTCCAACTCTGTGTGGCCCCATAGATGGCAGCCCACCAGACTTCCCCGTCTCTGGGATTCTCCAGGCAAGAGTACTGGAGTGGGGTGCCATTGCCTTTGCAGCTCAGAGCCTAGTAGATGTTAATTGATGTGTACCCCTCACACACAAGAAGGAAGGATCTTGGTTTGTGTTCCCCCAGAAATAGAACCAGAGTCAAGGATTTAAGGACAAGTAGTTACTTAGGAAGTGACCCCAGGAACTGCCAATAGAGGGTAGGAAATGAGTCAGAGAAGGGAAGGGAGTGAACATGAGGTGCTTTATCAAGTCAGTTGCCACTTTCAGCAACTGGAACTCAATCTTCCTGGGGAACCCTGGGAGAATTGTGGACCACAGCTTGGTTTCCTAAGAGGAGTAACTCAGGAACATGTCTGCCAAACCCCCATTCATCTTTGAATACTGCTTTGGGAGGCATTAATTTTCTTGTTCTTTCAGCTTGCCTATTAACAGATTGAGTGGACTCCCATAGACTTCCTCCTCAAAAAATATAAGATTTCAGGCAACAAGTTATAGGCCCTACTTGTACTTTCATTCCAAATTCCGTCATAAGTCATTGGCTAGCCAATGAATTGTCTTCTCTGAGTCAGGCACCCACTCTTGTTCTGGGTGTGTTTGGAGACTGGGGGAGATTCACATGGCTCTCATGAAAGAAGAGCTGGGCCTGTCCCTTGATAATTTTGTTTGGGAAACATGGAGTAATGTAGGCAGTTAGCAGAAGGAGTAGACATTTAAAGAATATAGAGAAAGAAGCCATAAATTAGCATAGATTTATGAGAGGGAAGTAGAGTAGGGCTGTGAAGGATCTTGGCAAGCTGAAGTTATGATTAAGCCAAAACTATGAGAAAGCAAAGACTATGAATTTTTTTAAAGGATAAAATATATAAAAAGAGTAAGCATTTTGGAGCTTGCTATAGTCAGAGACAAAAAGCAATAAATACCCAGATATTCAGATCACATCGCAGATGCAACAACAGAGTAAGGATCCAAGACTCTTGGTCCTTGGGCTGTAAGGACCACCTTGGATCCAGAAATGCCCAAGAATTCTGGACTTTGTGAGGTCTGGTCCTTTTATTAGCTGTATTCATGGAATTCTATGAAGATTCATGTTAAATCTTACATAAAATACTTCTTTCTTGAACTTGTTTGTATGGATTCCTGTCTACAGACCTGGGTACCAATCCCAGCACCCCCACTTTCCCTGTGTATGGAAGAGCAAGTGACAAATCCTGTGAACCCCAGTTTCCACATTTGTAAAATGAAAATAATAATAATACCTAGCCTGTAGTATTATATACCAGACCACCTGACCTGCCTCTTGAGAAACCTGTATGCAGGTGAGGAAGCCACAGTTAGAACTGGACATGGAACAACAGACTGGTTCCAAATAGGAAAAGGAGTACGTCAAGGCTGTATATTGTCACCCTGGTTATTTAACTTATATGCAGAGTACATCATGAGAAACGCTGGGCTGGAGGAACCATAAGCTGGAATCAAGATTGCCGGGAGAAATATCAATAACCTCAGATATGCAGATGACACCACCCTTATGGCAGAAAGTGAAGAAGAACTAAAGAGCCTCTTGATGAAAGTGAAAGAGGAGAGTGAAAAAGTTGGCTTGAAGCTCAACATTCAGAAAAGTAAGAGCATGGCATCCGGCCCCACCACTTCACGGCAAATAGATGGGGAAACAGTGGAAATAGTGGCTGGCTTTATTTTGGGGGGCTCCAGAATCACTGCAGATGGTGGTTGCAACCATGAAATTAAAAGATGCTTACTCCTTGGAAGGAAAGTTATGACCAACCTAAACAGCATATTAAAAAGCAGAGACATTACTTTGTCAACAAAGGTTTGTCTAGTCAAGGCTATGGTTTTTCCAGGAGTTGTGTATGGATGTGAGAGTTGGACTATAAAGAAAGCTGAGTGCTGAAGAATTGATGCTTTTGAATTGTGGTGTTGGAGAAGACTCTTGAGAGTCCCTTGGACCGCAAGGAGATCCAACCAGTCCATCCTAAAGGAAATCAGTCCTGAATATTCTTTGGAAGGACTGATGTTGAAGCTGAAACTCCAATACTTTGGCCACCTGATGCAAAGAGCTGACTCATTGGAAAAGACTCTGATGCTGGGAAAGATTGAAGGCAGGAGGAGAAGGGGACATCAGAGAATGAAATGGTTGGATGGCATCACGGACTCAATGGACATGAGTTTGAGTATGCTCTGGGAGTTGGTGATGGACAGGGAGGCCTGGCATGCTGTGGTCCATGGGGGGTCACAAACAGTTGGACTCGACTAAGCCACTGACCTGGACTGATACAGTCAAAGGCTTTGGACCTAAAGACAGTTCCTAAATCTGGTTTATCCAGCACAGTTTGGTTGGATGGATTTTTAAATGCATGTTCATGGACACTGACAGAGAAACTTGTTGGAATAGCTTAGAATAACCTCAAGTGTAGAGGTGGATGAGATGACCCTTGGATGTCAGTCATTTCTTTACTGAACATATGTAAATTTGAGGTTGTAACACTGATAATCTCTGGAGAACAATGGTCTAGTTTAGCCAGAGTTCCTAAAGTGCAGACAACATGAAAAACCCCAGGACTGTTCAGCTGGGTGTCATGGTCAGTAATTTCCCGGTTCTCTTGTCAGCTTCCAGATGTTCAGGCTGGATTTAGAAAAGGCAAAGGAACCAGAGATCAAATTGTCAACAGCTGTTGGATCATAGAAAAAGCAAAAGAGTTCTAGAAAAACATCTACCTCTGCTTTATTGACTACACCAAAGCCTTTGATTGTGAGGATCACAACAAACTGGAAAATTGGAAAAGAACCTGATGCTGGGAAAGATTGAAGGCAGGTGGAGAAGGGGATGACAGAGGATAAGATGGATGGATGGCATCATGACTCAATGAGCATGAGTTTGAGCAAGCTCCAGGAGTTGGTGATGGACGTGGAGCCCTGGCGTGCTGCAGTCCATGGGGTCACAAAGAGTCGGACATGAATGAGCAACTGAACTGGTCAGTTTCCCCACATGTAAAGGTGTGCAGGTTGGAGATGGAGTTATCTTAGATTATTTTTAAGGTAATTTATAATGACCTGGGCTTCCCAGGTGGCACTAGTGGTAAAGAATCTGCCTACCAGTGCAGGAGATGCAGGAGACATGAGTTCAATCCTTGGGTTGGGAAGATCCCCTGGAGAAGAAAATGGTAACCCAATCCAGTATTCTTGCCTGGAAAATTCCATGGACAGAGAAGCCTGGCGGGCTACAGTCCATAGAATTGCAAAAGAGTCGGACATGACTGAGTACATTGCACATAGTTCTAAAACAGTAAGAATCTATATTGTAAGTATATTTAATTACATATAACCCTGCTAAAAGCTATGAAACTTCATTACTGCTCTCAGATCAAATCTCAAAGAAGTGATCTAGATTCACACGTAATTCACTTCATAACAGATTCTACTACTAGTGAGTCATAAAAACAGAAACCTTTTAAAATCTTGGGAAAAAATTCACATCATTTACCCCTCTCTTTGAAGTCACTATTTAAAATTTAAAACATAAACACACAAGGCCTTTACATCAATTCATTCATTCTTTTTATTTATTTATTTTTGGCCACACTATGTGGCATGGGGGATCTTATTTCCCTGATCAGGGATTGAACCCATACCCCCTGCAGTCAAAGTGTGGAGTCCTAACTACAGGACAGCCAGGGAATTCCCTATCAATTCATTCATTCTATTGAAGGTTACTCTGAACAGTGCAGCATTTGAGGCCCCAAAGAAAGCCAATGAAGAGTTTATGTATGACCAATATTACTGCATTAAGAAAAAAATGATTTTCTAGGAAGAACCCTGATCTCATTTGTCTATCTAACATGAATGTTTGGGAATACTTACAAGGTTGGAAAGAGATGGCTTGCAATACCAAACCAACATTTTGTTTTCAAGAGTTTGAAAGAAAAAATCATATGTAAAAGCACAGCAATCTGTAGCAAGATATTCTCTGCTCCATGGAGAAATGGAGAATTCTCTTTCCAAGATGGCTTAAAAATAATCCCACTAACAATAGACTTATAAGTAAAAACACCCTGGAAGATACCCTCTCACCAGAGGACTCTATGATAATTATAAGTGTACATACTCAAGAATGAAAAATGCTTTTAAATTTCCTTTTATTATTTTCAAGAATGCTCCTAAGTTGGGTAAGGAATAAGAAATGAAAGGTGGAAATTCTTTAAACACATATAGTGAAATCCTCGACCATCAAGCAGCATGAGAAAAAGGAGTTTTTCTAGAAGCGATTAAACTAGGAGGCAGTTAATGAGTGAAGAAATGTCTTTAGAATTGAGCAAAAAGAACTGTGTAATAAGACCCCCATTTCTCTAGAGCAGAGCTGGGGAATTGATTAAACTAAAACTCAGGAAAGATCTGCTTCACATAGATATGGTATCGATGGTGCATTGGTAGTTATTTGAAAGCAATCACTGTCCTCTGTAATAGTATTAAAAGGTGATCTATCCCTGATGACTAAGATCTAGTGGAAGCCAAACTAGAGAAACGTGGTAAGCATGAGACAAACAAAGGCACAGACAATTCCAGCATGTCTTATAGTGTGGTATACTGTTAGTTGTCAGCCATGTCTGACTCTTTTGTGACCCCATGGGCTACGGCCCACTAGGCTCTTCTATCCATGGAATTCCCCAGGCAAGAATACTGGAGTGGGTAGCCATTCCCTTCTCCAGGAGATCTTCCTAACCCAGAGATCAAACCCACATCTCCTGTGTCTCCTGCATTGCAGGCGGATTCTTTACCCATTGAGCCATCCAGAAAGCCCTCCATCACATTGTAATTTTACTAAATTAGTATTTTGAACATCCTATGAAATTTTTGCTATTGTCACATATATATAAGATTCATCATGTTTGGGGTGTGGGTGTGTGTGTGTAAGAGGAGCAGAGAGAAACAAAGAGACAAAGAAAGTGACCAGAATGTAATGATGAAAAAGTAAAATGCTTACTTGAAAACTTACACCTCAACTATTATATACTTAAAAGAATTTAAAAATCTTGAGCAAAGGAAGCTGAACACAAGTGATACCCTAAAATTTCATTTATATAAAGTACAATACTAGGACAAACTAATCTAGGATGTTAAAAGAGTTAGGGTCGTGGTTACTACTTAGAAGAGGGGTAGTGACTGGAAGGCAGACAGCACAACGAGATTTCCAGGGTGCTGTTTATAGTCTTCTTCATAATGTTCTGATTACATGAGTGTGTTCTGTTTGTAAAAATGCATTAAGCTGTACACTTACGCTCTGTGCACTTGTCCATCTGTTGGCTCAGAAGCAGTTGCCAAGGGGGAGAGAGGGTACAAAATGTTTATTAGAGAGTAACACTGGTGAGGGACGGGGAGATGGAGGACTGGCAGGAGGAGCTGTCAGACAATCAGCAGAGCTGGTAAAGAATCTACCAGCTCATCGGGAGCTGCAGAGCACATGTTGCTCATTGGAGGAATTCCATGATAGGTAGACATGACTAAGTCTTTGTGAAACGTCTTATTTTGGCTGGGGCTTCCCTGCTGGTCCAGTGGTTAACAATCCACCTGCCAGTGCAGGGGATATGGGTTCAGTTCCTAGTCTGGGAAGATCTCATGTGCCAAGGAGCAACCAAGCCCATGCACCAACTCCTGAAGCCTGCACTCTAGCATCCATGACCTGCAACGACTGAGCCCACACATCCTAGAGCTGGTGCTCTGCAACAAGAGATGCCACAGCGAGAAGGCCGCACATCTCAGCTAGAGTATAGTCCCTGCTCACTACAACTAGAGAAAGCCCATATGCACAGCAATGAAGATCCAGTGGAGCCAAAAATTGATTAATTTTAAAGAGTCATTGACTGGGGTCACCTTGAGAAGAGCATGACCTCAGCTCAAAAGCAGACCTGAACGAATGAACAATGAGAAGCTGCCAGCTGACCACACTCCTTACAGCTGGGTAATGAGTTCTTTCTTAAAGACAGCTTCAGCAGTACATGGATCCAAACAGTGCAAGGGGTGAACTGTGGATACACAGTAACTGTTAATAATACAATATGTAAATATATTGCAATTAAAAGTTTTTCAATAAAAAGGCAGGCACTTCTAAGTGTCCTTGTCATCTAGTCATACACAGAACCCCAGTGTCATACAAGTCAAATCAAAGTATTCCACTAATGAAAAAGGAAAAGATTATGATTTTTCTGTGTTCACAAAGAAAAAACCCAGATAATGCATGTTTTTCTTACTTTTGAGTTTTAATCTTGAATTCTTCTTAAATCACTGACACATATTACTACATGTCTTTACAAGAATCCAAATAAAGTGATATGTGGTTTAGTACAAATTACATTTTTTGCTACATTGATATTTTATGAGATTTCATAAGGAGCACTGTGACCTCCAGATGTCCCTCCACAGGCACAAATTTAAGGACCAACTAAGCTATTAAAAAAAAAAAAAAAAAACAGATACTAGAACTGTAAGGAACCTACAAAGCATCAGTGCCCTAATCACTAGCTATTGAGGAACAAATGGTCCCACCTCAAAGGTCACAAGCAATTCAGGTGCTATGTATGTCTTCCCACGTGTACAAACACTGTCCTGTGGTCCCTCATCTTTTAGAAGTTAGAGAATATGTTCTCTGTTTATTCCTTTAAGCTCACCTTGGATTGGATCTGTATGTCTAGTCTCTGTTTCTGCCCACACGTGCTGTGATTCATCAGTCTGCCTGTATGGATACTGCAGACCCTCCAGGCCTAGATCTCAATCATGCTTCCTGTATTCCAACTCCACACACACACACCTTTCAAATTATTCTTTCTGAACCTTCACACTCAAAGCCTTTTACCCCCACATCATGCTCTCTGCCTGATCCAACCTAGCCTGGTTCCCAGACCAGAGGACTCTAGACTTGCCCTGTCTTGTAGCCATCATGCTGCCAAAATACATTAGGTATAAGAGCATTTTTAGAGGTTTAGAAAAGAAGCCAAGTGCATGTAGCAGGGCATATATATCTAAGTTCTCCAAATAATAGGACGAAGCATCAATCATCTGAGAATGATACCATTAGAAATGCTTTAGAATATAATGCGAAGTAATCAGCAGTCATTTACCTGCAAGTTCATGGTATCAGAAGCCAATAACATTTCAGTACTTAAAAAAAAAAAATCCAATAAATATCTTTGTAAATGACTACTGACCAGACACATTTATTGGTTTGGCTGCACAGAATCCATCTCCTTTGTCTGTACAGAGCATCCCTGCTTCCTTTTGGCACCTTACCTTCCTGTCACAGCAAGCAGCTTCAATAGGACTGTCAACTGTGGCAATCTGCACTCTCAAGCCAAGGGAAGAGTATGTGGTCCAAGCTGAATCCATCAGGCTGTTGGGATTTTCCATCTTTATAGGGGTGCAAGGACAGGAGACTAAATGGTTGGAGGTCATCTGTAAAAGCCATGTTTCTCGACAAAACGGTCAAATAATTACAACTTCTTTGCCATTAGGAACTACTGTTCTCTCCTGATCTGACTTTCCAAGAACAGAACAATTTTCAGTAAAAACATTTTAATGAACTCCCACCATGGGACAGGATACAAAGCTTATTCATTCATTCAACAAATATTTATTACATTTACTGAGACTTTTCTTTGGCCATGATACAGCAATAAGCAAAAATGTGCAAAATATAGTTTTCAAGACATTGGCCATAAAATACCAAAGAGTAGCAATCCCTGAAAGATGGGAAACATACAAAATGAGTCCTAAAATTACCTCAGTCTACTACTGCTTACAGACTTCCCTCTGCATTGGCAGGGAAAACCCAGGAAAAAAAAAAAAAAAAACGCAAATCTCCCTTCATTGGGGAAAACTGGGAATACAGGTGGGGCGGGATGGTGGGGGCAGGGTCAGTGCTTCCCAGGTGGCCCTAATAATAAAGAACCAGCCTGCCAATGCAGAAGATTTAGGAGATGTAGATTCAATTCCTGGGTGAGGAAGATCCCCTGGAGGAAGGTATGGCAACCCACTCCAGTATTCTTGCCTGGAAAATCCCATGGACAGAGGAGCCTAGTGGGCTACAACCCATAGCATCACAGAGTCGGATGTGACTGAAATGACCTAGCACGCAGGCATGGGAATACAGGGAGACCAAGGCAGCCAGAGTACACAGAACAGAGTACCAGAGAAGAGAGAACTGCACAGAGAACTTCACAGGTTTGCAGAGGAAATGCTCTTGAGCATGGACTTATACTAAGTACCGATCAGGAAACTTACCTCCGTGAGGTTGGGAAAAGAAGCACATGAAGGATTAGTGGAAACAATCTCTGGAAGTCACTCAGGACCAGAAATAGTTCTTCCCACCAGCCGGAGAGAAGCTCACAATTCATGGGATATTTGGTAGAGTACTCAGAAGCGTTTCGCTTCAGTAGTGGGCCACAGTAGCCCTGGAGTAAAGCTCTGGTCTTGCCTAAAAAAGTTTAAAAGCAAAACCTGAAAAGATCAAACCATTCCAAGGAACTTAACTGTCTCTGAAGTCACCTTTAGGTCTAAAATTATTTAAAAATAAGTCTTTAACAAGTGACAGAACAAAACACCATGTGCCAAGAAGAGAAGATCTAAACCAGACTTCTAGAGATGAAAATGACAGCGTCTGAGATGTAGAGTGCACTGGATGGCGTTAATAGCAGATTAGACATGGCAGAAAGAAGAATTAGTGAAAACTATTTAAAATGAAATACCAAGAGAAAAAACTAAAAGCAAAGAGCATCTGTGAACTGCGTGACAACTTCAAGAGGCCTAACATACATGTAAACTGGAATCCCTGAAGAAGGGAGCAGGCAGAAAAAATATGTAAAGAAATGAGGACTAAACTTTTCCAAATTTCATTACCCCGAGATCTAGGAAGTTCAATAAACCCCAAGCACAAGAAAACCATGCCAAAGCACATCATAATTAAAACAGAGATAAAGAGAAGTGGGCTACAAGCCATAGCATCACAAAAAGTCAGACACAACTGAAGCAACCTAGCACGCATGCATGGGAATACAGGGAGATCAAGGCAGCCAGAGTACACAGAACAGAGTTCCAGAGAAGAGAGAGTAGTGGGCGAGATTTTTTCTTAAAATCATTCAGAGAATGTGGTAAATATAGAAGATTTTTATTAAGAACTACTGTGTTCCAGTGCTTAAGCGATTCTTCTTTTTGCTGTTTTCCTTTTTCCCTCCCTTTCTTATTTCTCTCTTTCTCTCTATCTCCTCTCTCTCTATGATGAGTAAGTGAAAGTACTAGTCGCTCAGTTGTGACCGGCTGTTCTCGACCCCATGGGCTATAGCCCTCCATGGGGTTTTCCAGGTGAGAATACTGGAGTGGGTTGCCGTTCCCTTCTCCAGCGGATCCTCCTGACCCAGGGATCGAACCTGGGTCTCCTGCACTGCAGGTGAATTCTTTAGGGTCTGAGCCACCAGGGAAGCCACTTCTTTCTTTATGTCTATTTCCAAATACTCCTAAATATATGACAAAGATGAGTAAGTAAATTTTTCATCGTTGTCAATGTGTTTTGAAAAGAAAAGTGCTCTGAAGTTGATTATAATCAGTGATTGTACTTACAGAGGGGAGGAGAAGAGAGACATAAGAGGGGAGGGGAGGAAGATTTCCAATCTCGTCTTTTAATATATTTAAAAGTATATAAAGGTGGAAAGTCATAACAATTGCAAGTGTGTGGGTGCGTGCGTGTGTGTGTGGGTGTGTACACACACACGCACACGTAGTGGTGCAGGCAGATCTCAGAGGTGACTTTTCTGTTATCTCCCACTTCACAAAATATACTCAAATGTTTCCTCATGCCAAATACATTCCTTTGCTTATGAGCAACATTGAAAGGTGTTAGAAGCGTTCCATTCGGACATTCAACATGGAATATGCTATGCGTTGTCGATAAATTTTACCACACTACTTGGTATTTATTTGGATATAAGCACAAAAACCTAGACTCAGTCTTTTCACTTAGTCTCTTGGCCTCCCTTTCCTCTTCATCTATTCCTTTCCTTTGCAATTAATGTGTCAAAAAGCTTCAAACAGAAAGAACAAAAAGCTTGAACTAAGAAGATTTTTCCGTTCTCTTTGGTAGTTCTACAACTCATTATCCCTCTATTGACCACCAGAGACTCTGCTGTCATATATTTAAATCACCCTAGGCATTAGCTGGGGATGGATTTATCATGAAAATTTTATAATAGAGAGGGCCACAAGGAATAGAGTACTTTTAAATGTCTCCTCTCCTGCAGGCGGGTGATAACTTCACTGTTTGGTGAGTCCCTGCTGCTTTACTATTATATTCAGATGTTTTTATTCTAAGAGGAAAATATTATGGATGAACATAAAGTTTTAGTATTTGAGGCAGTTGGATTGCACACCAGGTACTTGGATCCTTTTTTCTATTTTTAATGTATTTTAAGATCAGTTATATTTAATGCTTCTGATTTCAGCTGGTTCCCAAAGCAAACAAAAAGACTTGTAGGAAATCTAGATAATCTGAGTTTCAAGGAACTTCTTGCCCAAATTTCCATCCAGAGTATAAATCTCCTCTGTTACATTCATAACAGCACCAACCTTCTAAAGTGAATGGGAGTAGTATGGGAGTTTATGTGAAAAGCTAATCCAGGACCTGGACAAAAGATAGAGAATAAAGGGCTCTTCTAAATAACAAAAAGGCAGAACCACAACAGAGAGATGGAAAGGAGCAATAGCTGTGCAAGGAGTCGTGCACTTGTGCAGTGCACAGACAGTACAACTCATAAGCTGCAACGAGTGGTGTCCCCTAGAACGCGCAAGACCCAACGTAAATGGAAATGCAGCCCTAAGTAATAGTGACAGACGCTGAAAACACAGCGAGACTGAGCACAGAATCAGGAATTCAAATGAAGAGCCTGGACAGAAGAGTCCAGGCCAAGAAGAAATTCTGGATTTTGGATGACGAGTACAGGCATTCACAATAAACACATTACTCTTTGCCTCATCCTAGTCTGTCATGGCTTTACCTGTATTTACCTTGATACAGTTTACACAATCCTCGCTACCCAACCCAGACTTGTGGTCCTCTATAATCACACTATTTTCTCCTTTTCCCTTTCAGGTCCTCACTTCATTCAAGTTCCCCTCAGGGTGACTCCAGCAACAGAACCATAATTTTGGATTTTCAATGTGAACACAAAGCCTTACAAAGGCACATGAAAAAAAAAAAATGATCAAGCAATTCTGCTTCTAGGAATTTTCTCAAAGAACATAGTTATTAGTATTATTAATAATGATGATAATATGAAACAACATAAGTGTCCAATAACAGTGAATTGTTTAAATAAACTATGTAATAGTTGGACAGTGGAGTACTAGGCAGTCATTTAAACTGATTTTGTGGGCAAAATCTTAATGATGTAGAAAGATGCTTAAGATGTGTGGGTAAGTTTTAAAATAAGGCTTCAATACAATGTGACTATAACCATTTTTTAAAAACTGTATTAGACATAGGGAAACCCACCTATATGTCTCTCTATAGGAGACCTAGACATACCTACCAAAATATTGGCAATAATTCTTTCTGAGTAGTGGAATTAATTTTTATAATATTTATTGTGAAATTGTTTCATCTCAATCATAAAAATAGCATGGTTATCACTGTATAAAAATTGGAAGAAAAAAAGCCCAAAGAAGAAAATTTAAATTTCCCACAATCCTACCATCCAGTGAAACAAAAGCTGCTAATATTTTGGAATATATCTTCTTAAACTTTTTAAAAATTAAAAACAACTTTTTTC
The DNA here is from genome assembly GCF_019923935.1 of Bubalus bubalis. Lineage (NCBI taxonomy): Eukaryota > Metazoa > Chordata > Mammalia > Artiodactyla > Bovidae > Bubalus > Bubalus bubalis. The sequence continues at coordinate 68,354,523 of NC_059164.1, forward strand.
TTATTATAAAAATAATACATATTCAATGTTGAAAAACTGAAAACATAGGTGAGCAAAAAGAAAAATATTTATTGAATATTTTTATTTTCTTTCTTTTGCTTATTTTATATTATAAATTTCCAACACTGAATATTCATTGACTTCATAATGAAACATTTTTGAAGTATTGATTATGCCTCTCATATTTCCTCTGCTTCGTCTGAATTACAAGAATTCAGAAAAGAAAATCACTTGGTGTTAATGGTTGATAATGGCTTAACATATAAACCTCTCCCATTGCAGCTGAGGCTTTCTGTAACTTCTGTTTTATATGAGGATGGGCATCAGCATGAAGCCTATAGAGACACAGAGGCCATGGAAAAGGAAGAGGAATCTGGGGCCAAGCAGAATCCATACCCCAGTAGAGAAATAGAGCTTACAAGGGATGAATTCAGATCAGAGTTCAGGGACCTAGGAGGGTGCTAGTCATGCTTTCCAAAGTTCTGAGCCTGTATCACAGAAGTAAACCGGACAAACTTTAAATATGTTTCTCTGGTCCAGGTGGAAGTGTCAGTCTAATCTCTGACTATGGAAGGGTGAGCCCCAAACCCAGGGGATCTGGGGCGCTATTCAAGGTAACCAAGCAAGCTAGAACTCAATGTGTTGGAACTCCATCATACAGGAATTCCAACACGATGGGAAGGCATGGTAAGGTTGTATGGACATGGCCCAGAGCTTGCCCTGGACCACTGAAAACAAGACTTGGTCAGCTATGAAGACATTTAATCAATCAGTAATTCATTCAATAAATATTTATCAAGCTTCTAGCAAGTATCAGGCACTGAGGTAGATACCAGAGACAGCTAGTGAAGGTGCATAGATGTAACAGAGGAAGATAGATCTTAAGCCAAATAAACACAGCAATGGAGTGTAGCAAGCACTTCATAGGTCAATCAAGATGCTCTAGACTACACCAAGGGTACAAAATTTAGATTGAGAATAGGATGTCAAGAAAGACTTTCTAAGGAAGTGATAGTTAAGCTATCTCAAAGGCTGAACAGGAGTTAACAGGTAAAGATTGGGGAGGGAAGTGTTAACAGAGCAAGAAGTGTGGGCTAGAAGTCTCAGGTCACACTTGGTAAGCAGGGACATACACAAGAGCCCACAAATCAACTTAGACTGGTTATGACTGGTTACCCAACACTTGCTCACAGCAACCTGACATCCAAACCCCGCTAGAGAGTGGGGGCTGTGGCCTGGAGTGCAGACTTCAGTCTGTATGAGGTGATGGCCCCAGCCAGGAGGAGCTGAGGTCAGCACCACCTTTTAACTTTCACAGACTTCTAGGCACTTTTGCCTTCAAAAGCTGTTTCTTTCATTTAAAATATACTGATATTTTAAATTATATTATATATATTAAAAATTTTATTTTGTGACTGAATTGACATAAAGATTAATATAATCCAGGCTATACTCTATTCACTTTTTTTCTTCTGATTTGAAAGAAATTAAAACATTTCTGTGGGCTTCTAAAAGTATCATGGGCCCTAGGTACTGGGCCCAGTATGACTATAGGTAAATTGGTTCTGGCCAAGGATCATGGAGATAGAAGAAGTAAGGTGAGCCAGAACCATCAACCCAAAGAATTAACTACAAAGACACTTTTAGAAGTCCTTCAGGGATGTCAGGAGATCCTTGGACCTAGATGTTTTTGTTGACCTTCCAACAAATAATCACATCACATATTAATGATATCCACTTACACTTTCTACATATAATCTTTCATCTGAGCACGTATAGTATGGATAATTCACCTACTCAGTGGTTTAGGCAGGGTTAAAGCAAGTATTCAGTTACCTAGTGCTCCCTGGAAGCCAAAGTGGTATCTGGAAAGGTTATGGACTTTGAAGTCAAGTTAGATCTGTGTACAGTATCCCTCATCCACCAAGTAAAATAGCAGCGTGACATTTGGCAAGTTGCTTAACTTTGCTTAGCCTCAATTTCCTCCCTATAAAAGAATTATTATATTCTCAAAATATCATTGTGAGGCTTAAGTGAAATTACAGATCTAAAGCATCACTACAACTCAAAAATAATTTAAGAATGTTTTATGATTTTTTTTTAAGCTTCATGAAGGCAGCTAGAGCTTAGAACACCATCAAAGCAGACTATCTCCTACTTAGAAGGGGCAGCTAGATAGGGTATATGAGTGTGTATGTGGAGAGGCAGGGGTTGGAGGGGGGCAACAGTTAGAGGAAAGACAGGCAAAGGAGAGGAATAAAGCTCAGACAGAAAATCGGTGCCAGTCAATGTTCCTGTGAGAACTGGTCTGGACAGCTGGGAGCCGATTGTGTAGGCTATTACCCCCAGATGCTTACCAGATTGGAAATGGGCTTCGGTCTCCTATAATCTTTGGAGGCTTTCAATAGGTGCAGATGAAAATGAATTCTGAACTCCTCTTAGTACATTTCATGACTTATATCTGGCAAATTACCAATAAAACTTAACTGAGTTCATCTCATGTCAGGAGACCCTTAAAGTCACTATCATAAAACTCAAGTGATGAAAGGGTTTCTTATCGATTGCAATCATTATTGGCTCAGCCCGCCCAACAAAAAGCAAATACGTATTACACCCTTTGAGAAAACACATTTCAGAACTACACCAATTTTATGAGACAAGCCTGAGAGATGAAAGCATTTGTTCAAAGTCCCATTGTGATTTTTCAGAGGCCTGTCTCAATCAGGAAGTTCTCTACAATCCAGAAAACTCCAGAGCAGCAACCTATATGATTTGTGTAACCTGGACATAGCCATGTGGTCTGATTAGACAGATGCTCCCAAACTCAATCAGTGTGATTTGCTATTTTATACTATGTCCAACATTTCACATCTACTAATTCATCACACCATATATTGATCTGAAAATAAAATTAGTTCTTGCTTTCACATAACAAAGAATTGCAGTTTATAATGAAAGAAATTCTCATACTCAATTCCATGGTAGACATCATTATGTTTCCTTACTACAAAAGCACCTAATTAGCAAAGATTTTTATTTTTCCCTGATGTCAGGGTGGGCCAATCACCATTCTAAGCACATAGTTGTTTCTTAGGTGCATCAAAATTTGCATTTTGCAAATTCCTTTTGAGACAATGCTTTAGAATGAAACAGAATATAGATTTGGCATGAGGTTTTGAAAAGGAGGAGATAGAAAGATCTATTAAGTAGCAATTGTGTTCTTCAGGAATCAACCAGGGAATTTTTTTAGTCTCCCTGGATCTTCTCTAGAATTTTTCACTCAGCCTATATAAAAACATTCTTTAGAACTCTCAGAATAATAGTTATTTATATTTTCCCATATTGCTCTGAGATTCTTACAGAATACAAAATTTAGGATATACTAAATATAATCCCCAAAGTTAAGGTATAATTAAATTTGTAAATAAAGTAATTTTTATATTACATGAAAATATCCAATGCGGCTAAAGGTGTGGCAAAATTGGCACTCTCATGCATTGCTAGTTGCATAGTAAACTGCTACCACCCACCTGGAAAACAATAGAGTAATGTACATTATTAATTTTACACTTATTTAATACTCTTTGACTCAGTTATCCTTCTTGTGGAACTCCTTGTGGACATGAGAGAAGATGGTATCTGAACTATCATTTGCAGAAATAAAACTGAAAATGGCTTACGTGTTAAATAATTGGGGCATTTCCTAACTGATAGGCAAAAACTCAGATGTTTACCTGGCAACATTTGAGTAATATCAGAAAGAACCCTTACTTCATGGGCTAAGATATTCTAAAATATTACCAAATAAGGGTAGAAGCACGGTATCCATGAGTTTCCTATTCAAATGCAGCTCTTTATGAAAACAAGCAAACAGAAAACAAATAGGAAAATAAGATACATAAATATAGCTAGATAAATAATTACATTAAATGCTAAGGAACTGAACACTCCAATTAAAAGACAGAGATTATCAGATTTTTTTTTTTAAATGACTCAATGAATCCACTATATACTATTTACAGGAGACATGGATTAAATATAAAGGCTAAAAGAGGTTGAAAGTAAAAGGATGGAAAAAAATTATTATGCAAATGTCAACCACAAAAAGTGATGTGGCCTCACTATCAAAGTAGACTTCAAGGAATATTACCAGAGATAGCCAAATATATTTCATAATAATAAAAGAATCAATTCACCAGAAAGATGTAACAATCCTAAATTCACATGTGTCTTTTAAAATAAACTTCAAAATACACAAAACAAAATTAATAGAACTAAAAGGTGGAATAAATAAATCCACAATTATAGATGAATAAATGTTATTCTTTGAGCCAAGATATATGACTGATAGGGGTTTGCCACGTGGCTAAGTGGTAAAAGAGTCCATCTGCCAATGCAGGAACTGAAGGAGACACGGGTTTCATCCTTGGGTGGGGAAGATTCCCTGGAGGAGGTAATGGCAACCCACTCCAGTATTCTTGCTGGGATAATCCATGGACAGAGGAGTCTGGCAGGCTACAGTCCTTGGGGTCGCTAAAGAGTTGGACACAACTGAGCACAAGAGGCACAATATGATTGATAGTCTAGCTCAGAATCTGAGATGGCTTTATAACCTATCCCTGAAGGAAAGGGGGGCTTCCCTGGTAGCTCAGCGATTAAAGCGTCTGCCCACAATGCGGGAGACCTGGGTTCGAACCCTGGGTTGGGAAGATCCCCTGGAGAAGGAAATGGCAACCCACTCCAGTATTCTTGCCTGGAGAATCCCATGGACGGAGGAGCCTGGTGGGCTACAGTCCACGGGGTCGCAAAGAGTCGGACACGACTGAGACACAGGGAAAGTTCTCTTTGATTCTGGTGGAAGGTGACGGACAGGCCTAAGACTGACATGGCAGCAGGAAAAACCAGTGTAAAGAACCCTGCCAATGCAGGTAGAACGTAAAAGACGTGGGTCCACTCCCTGGGTTGGGAAGGTCCCCGGGAGGACGGCATGGCAACCCACTCCAGTATTCTTACTTGGAGAATCCCCATGGACAGAGGAGCCTGGTGGGCTATGGTCTATAGGGTCACAAAGAGTTGGACATGACTGAAGCAACTTAGCATGCAAGAGGGTACAGAGAATCTCAAAACAACCCCTCCTCTAGGGGTTTCTCCTGGCTACTATTTCCTTTGGCACAGGAAAAATACATCCAGGTAGTCTTAAATCTCCTTCATGAGACTCCATGCTAGTATTCTCTCTTCTTGTCTAAAGGCATATTAAACTATCTCCAGAAACTTACTAGAATTGTAATTACCCAAATCTTTTGGCAGATGTTAGTTCATTGACTGACTTCCAGGCAGAACAGGACCTTATAAAAAATTTCCCTGAAATATCTATTCCTGTCTTTAAGTTTCCAGAGAAAACTAAATTCCCTACTCGCTCCTTGGAAGTACATTTCAGAATCTCTCTTCTTATAGTCCAGGAGTCCTTTCTGTCTTACCTCAATGTCTATGAAATAAAGCAGAGACCTAAAAAGCTGGAAACAGTTACAGTGTGCACTAGAGCCTCAGGGGAGGGAGAGCCTTTGCGTGTCTTAGTAAACCAGGAAAAACTTCTTAGACTAGTGACATTTATTCCTGGTCTTAAAGAATGGTCAAGGTTTTGACCCATTTTGGGAGGGAATTGCAAATCCTGCTAGAGAGGAAGAGATGATGGTCAGGGCAATGGAGAACAGAAGGGAGAAGACAGAGAAGAAAATGTGACACCATAGTATAAGACCCCACACGCTAGAGATAAGACAGTTGAACTTATTTGGTTCATAATGATGAATAATAGGGGGTTTTGCTGATATATGTAGTCAGAGCTGAATTTTAGGAAGATTAATCTGGCAGACAGATTTGAGTGGTGGGAGGAAGAGTAAGGAAGATCAGTTAAGAAGTCCTTTTGACCATTTGAGTAAGAATTCCCAAGAGCATGAATGTCAGGAAAAGCAATAGAAATGAAGATGAAGAAGAGTGTTAAGCATTCTAATTCATCTTTATGTTCAATGCTGGCCCTCAATAACTATTTCTTGAATTAGAGGTGTGTTCAGCTGCAAGATTTGACCATAAAAAGTCAAAGAAAAAAGAGGAATCCGAGGAGATGATGTAAAGAGAGAGAGACTATAATAGATAATAATTAAATACAGAGAGCTCTATTTCAGCAAAGTCCCTGACTCCAGCCTCTTACAATCACTGCTTGCTTAATAACTCCAAACACATGTTCACTTGATCACACTGTATCTTTGTATCTGAGAGACATCATATTTGCTTAATCCGATTATCCAAAAAGAGATGCCATACAGAACAAATAAAAGGAAATCTAAGGAAGTAGATTTAAGCTATTGTCCCCATAGTTAATGTTGTTGAGGATCTATTATGTACCCAGTACTAGGTTAAGCACTTTATGTGAATGATCTTATTCAATTTTCTCAACTACCCTATAAAGTAGATACTACTATTCTCTTTTAACAGATAAGGAGACAGGTTTAGTTATGGCATAAAGCCAGGATTTTAATATGGGTAATTCCACTCCAGGGTGTGGACTGTCTTCTCAGTACACTGTGCTACCTTCCAAGGAATAAAATGTATCACAGTTGAAATCTGAACCACAGGTGGATGCTCAGTAAGAGATGTTGTGCTCTAAGAAGGCAGACATGATTTTCCATCTAGTCAAACCTATGTTTTTTCCAGTAGTTATGCATGGATGGGAGTGTTGGACTATAAAAAAAGCTGAGCACCAAAGAATTGATGCTTTTGAACTGTGGTGTTGGAAAAGACTCTTGAGAGTCTCTTGGACTGCAAGAGGATCCAACCAGTCTATCCTAAAGGAGATCAGTCCTGGGTGTTCATTGGAAGGACTGATGTTGAAGTTGAAATTTCAATACTTTGGCCACCTGATGCGAAGAACTCACTCACTGGAAAAGACTCTGATGCTGGGAGGGATTGGGGGCAGGAGGAGAAGGGGACGACAGAGGATGAGATGGCTGGATGGTATCACCTACTCGATGGACATGAGTTTGGGTGAACTCCGGGAATTGGTGATGGACAGGGAGGCTTGGCATGCTGCAATTCATGGGGTCGCAAAGAGTCGGACACAACTGAGCGACTGAACCGAACTGAATTGAAGAGAATTTAATGGAAAAATCAAGAAAGGCTGAAAGGCCAGGACCTTTGCAGCTCCAGGTTCTAAGGTTGGTCTCAGAGTGCCTTTGCCTGGAGAAATTATTATCTGCCTTTGTTTTACAGAGTCCGCTCTTCAAGAGTCAGATTACCAAGAAAGAACATGTGATTGGCCAGGCTCAGGTCACGTGACCATCACCTAATCAGGGGCAGGGCAGTCCCTTCAAAATGGCACACTCTACAAGAGAGGGAAATTTTCTAAAGGGAATCTGGTTACTAAAAAAGAGGGGAATGGATGCTGGACAGACAAAAAATTGTAGGTATCCATTACATCCCCAGAAGCAAGAGTTTCCTGAGCTGCAGTTGTGCCCAGATATATACAAAGGAGTAACCCAAGGCCTGCAATACCACAGAAGAAGTTGAAAAAGTACTCTGGATTGAGTTATAATCATGTTCTACCTTTATCATTAGGCAAGTAGCACATGACATCAACTAGGAACATTTCATTTTAAACTTTGCTGATTTTTCAAATTTCCTTTGCATTGTTAGTAATGATTTCTTGCTCAATTTTATGCCTCCTCAGATAAAGTGCTATCATACATGATGTTAGCCTCATTAGATAAAAATAAGAATTATTTATAACTATAATCAGGGTTATGAAGCATTAAAATAGGAAAGAAAATTATTTCCACAGCCCTTTTCAAAGTCTTGAAAGTTGGGCTTTAACTTGTCAGATTTTTGCTTTCTTCATGCCGTGGGCTGGTGTGGAGTATTGGAACAAAGCAAACCAGGAGTTCAAGAGTCTTTTACTCACAGTATTATAAGAAAGTGCTTGATATTTCCTAGATTCCACCCCAGAAAGATGGGACCCTGGTTGAACTCAGTCTTCTTTGGTAAGTTGAGTAGCAGTGAAGCATCTCATATCTGGATTTCGACCTTAGGAGCGGTTAGATGGGTCTGCTGGGTTTAACTAGAATTCAAGTGTAACTCAATGTATACAGACCAGATGGTAGATGACTAAGAAAAGACTCAGCTAGATTAGTGTAATAGTGTACCTTACCAGAATGTGAAATATATGTTCACACTTATGTAAAACCACTGTTGGAGAAGGAGTGTTTTCTTTTTCTTCTTCTTCTTTTTCTGCAAATCGGGTAAACCTTCTTCTATATTGACAGTCATGGCACAAATCATTAGGGGAAGTTGCAGTGAAATAGTGGTAGAAACACAGGCGAAAAGTAAAAAATAGAAAAAAATAAACCTAATTTTAGATTCCCAAATAAGTTACTTTAAGGTCAATGAAATAAAGTCCAATGAAATAAAACCTTTAAGGCTCAAATAATGAAAGTGTTTAATTAACTTCTTTTTGCCTCATATTTTTCAATTTAATAATCATCAAAAGTCACATTTAGCTGATTAGGGTATTCATTTAGCACTTTTTAAAGTTTCTCTGCCTTTTCAAATATGTGTTCTTCACACAAGTCATGACAGAAACTCCTGGCTCTATAAAAAATCAAACAGCAGTAAAGTTGCCGTATAACCAGCAATTCTACCTACAGGTATATACCCAAAAGAAATGAAAACACAAATCCACAAAAAAACTTGTACATGTATAATCACTGCAACATCATTCACAATAGTCAAGAAGTGGAAACAATCCAAATACTCACTAACTGATGAATGAGTGAATAAAATGTGGTATATCTATGGAGAAGGCAATGGCACCCCACTCCAGTACTCTTGCCTGGAAAATCCCATGGATGGAGGAGCCTGGTAGGCTGCAGTCCATGGGGCAGCTAAGAGTCAGACATGACTGAGCGACTTCACTTTGACTTTTCACTTTCATGCATTGGAGAAGGAAATGGCAACCCACTCCAGTGTTCTTCCCTGGAGATCCCAGGGACGGGGGAGCCTGGTGGGCTGCTGTCCATGGGGTCACACAGGGTCAGACACGACTGAAGTGACTTAGCAGCAGCAGCAGCAGCAGCATATCTATGCAATGGAATATTACCTAGTAATAAAAAGAAGTGAAGTACTGCCACATGGTACAGCATGCATAGACCAAGTGAAAGAAGCCAGTCATAAATGGCCATATATTGGATGATTTCCATTATATGAGATTGTGCAGTATAGGCACATCTGCAGAGATAGAAAGAAGACTATGGCTGCCAGTCACAGGGGAGTGGGGCAAATAGGGAATAACTGCTAATAGGCATAGGATTTCTCTTTGGAGTGATGAAACTGTCCTAAAATTACATTTTTGTGGTGGCTGCACAACTTTGTGAATATATTAAAAACCACTGAATTGTGTACTTTAAATGGATGAACTATATAATATGTGAATTATATCTCAATAAAACTATTTAAGAAGAAGAGTACTAGATTCTTCCCCCCAAACACATTACAAATCGAAAATCTGAGATCAAATTGCAAAAAAGAAATAGAATATTATTTTCAAGCTTGAAATAAACTGTATTAGTTTGTATATTAAAGATAAAAAAAATAATGAAAAAAACCCCCAAACTATTGGGAGTCTCTCTTCCCAACAAACCATAACTAAATATGGTTATTGGAGACCTGACTGTGATTCTGCTGTGGGAGTCAGTGACTGTGAAGGTGGAGGGTAGGAAAGGGCAGGGCAATGGCCACCACTGGCCACTGTACAGTTGGGAAGTCTTCTGAGAGGTTAGTGCAGCTTCCAAGCTAGAGAAGAAAGGCAATTAATTGTCTGCCACTCTACAGGGCCCATGGTCCACCACTTACCTTGTGTAATCCAATCTATTTTAACTATGACAGTCCAAGTCAAGTCATAAACCTATGTTTCCATAGATCCCAGACAAAAGTAAACACAGACTCTTATTTTTAATCCTTCCTTTCTGCTTTTCTCAGAGTGCTGATTAGATTGCATATTCTATGAAAGGATGGATGAGTTCAGTCTTTTCTAAAGTACTTCCTTGTGGGTTCATCCATGATTAAGGCACAAGTTTTTCCATTTTGAAAGATGCATGATCCAGCTGTTCTTTTTGCCTGCTGCAACTTCTTGTTAACTTTTCTGGAACTAAGGAGAGAAAAACAATGTACCATGACCTGAACACGTCCCTCCCAAATGAGAAGAGGATCTTTCTTACGTACACCCAAGATAACAGTAGTGATCTGTCATTCTAATTCTTTGTTTACAGTTTTGAAGGTTGGTATGTATTTTATCTTTTAGCTCTTTAAAAAATACAGCCGTTTTGGCTAACATGAAATGTCATACATTGAGGTCTGATAAGTTGAGAGCTAAATGTTTTAAGACTGTAATAATCACCAAGTGCTTAATTTCAAAACACACACCATTCATTTGCCTCCATGGGATGAAGTGCCCATCACAGAGTCACACCACTGGCACCAGGCCAGATATTCCTTCCTGAGCCTTTCAAACATTTAGACTCCTAAGTTGCTTTTCAGGCTTACCGGAGGCTCAGTATATGCATAAACAGAGCAAAGAGCCACTCTCTCTGCACTGACATTCAGAGGAATCGGTTGTAAACAAATGTCCAGGTCACCTCCAGTGCAGTCAAAGCTGCACAAGGTACTTGTCCCACCCGGGTTCCCTTCTGTAGTCACAGCTTGAAAGGCTGCCTAGGAACACCCCAGGGGATTCTTGCCCAAAGTTCCAAATCAACAGAGTCTGCATCCCCTCACAGACTGGCTGATTTCCAAGAAGAACCAATGCTTGGCCCTGTCCTAGAGGGAACCAATTTAATTTATACTAAAAAAAAAAAAAGCTTTTCATATAATCCAAAATAATCAAATGACATATGGACTTGAGTCAATGAGTAGCTCTCATGCAAGGAGCAAGAAGGCAGACCTCTGACTGGCTGAGACCTTGCTGGGGTGTGACTGAAATCTGAATTCAAGTTTAAAGGGCAAATCAAGTTTTGTTGTTATTGTTGTTAAAGGACAAGGAAGTCAGGTCACTGTTTCCAGGACTGTAGATCTTCAAGTTTTAGGCACAGAGAGGAAAAGTTCAAACAGGAGAGAAAAATCTTCCTAGACAAAAATACCATTTTCAAAATGCATGTAAGTTTAAATGAAAAAGAAGGTGCTGAGCAGGTGTATATGTATGCCAACTTTTGGTAAAAAAGAAAATAGAATAAAACTTGGATAGGAAATATACATTCCCCCTTACTTGATTTTGCATGAAGAAACTCCAGAAGGATATACTAGTAACTAGAAAAAAAGTGGTTACTTGATTTGGGGAAGAGAACTGGAAGCACAGAGTACAGAAGTAAGGGCTAATCTTTTCACTGTAGATCATTGCATGTGTATTTCTATTTTTTTAAATAGTATGTGAGGAACTGCTCTAAGTGCTTAGGAAGTAACAGGGAACAAAACTGCTCTCAAGGAGCTTACATTTGAGTAAGAAAATGAAATACAAACACATAAAAATAAGTACATTTTTTGGTACATTAGATGGTCATGAAAATTAAAAAGTAGAGGAGGGTAAGGGATACAGGTGGTTAAGAGATGAAGAGTTTGCGTGATTAAATAAATATGTCAGAGTAGCCTCAGTGGTGTAATATCTGCACTGAGAGTTGGAGGAGGTGAGAGGGCATGGATAAGACCCTTTAGGGGAAGAGCGTGCCAGGCAGAAGGGACAGCTACAGCAGTGGTTCTCGACTGAGGGCGATTTTGCCCCTTTTCCTCAGGGCCATTTGGCAATATCTGAAGACATGCTTGACATTAAGACTTGGATGGTAGAATACTACTGGCATTCAGTGAGAAGAGTCCAGGGACGCTGTTAAACATCCTATAATGAACAGAACAGCACCCTGCAATCAAGAATTATCCAGCCCAAAATGTCAATAAGTGCCACTGGTAAGAAACCTTGAACTGGAGAGGAGGAGAATGCCAGCTAAGTTTAGGTAATAAACAAACCAAAGTGGCTATAAGAGAACGGTCAGTAAGCTCCAGCTGAATCACACACTTAGCTTCCCACAGCACACGTTAACTCTCACTCACAGTGCTCTCCAAATCTTTAAGAATGAAGAACACTTTTCCCCCTAACAGTCTTATATTCACACAGTTACCTCTTGACAACAAAGTTCACCTTTCACATTTTCATGCAGAGCCAAATTAGTTCTTTCCTTCATTCCTCCACTTCCCCATCACCAGTATCCATTCCGTTCTCAGATAAGGATGGAGAAAAATTCAAAATGAGAGTATTACCTTGGGTTAAGGAGGTAGAACAAAAATGGGAAAAGATGGAGGCAAACAAAATAATGGAGGGGGAAGTGTTTTTCCTCTTTTCAAAGAGAAAGAGGTGCTGAGGTGTCCTGCAAAACCTGCAATGAAGAAGGGAGTCCTTCACGTCTATTGACTCAGCCAGTGAACAGAGACTAGACAAAAGCCACATCCTGGAATTTTCCATCATTTCCAGTTCCTTGTTACTATTTTCTTTTTAGTTGTGACCTAGTAATTGCTCTATATACATTTGTTGCAAAACAGAACTGGCTAACATGAGGACTTTTTTCGGCATTTCTAGAACCAAAGTATATACTAGTACAAGAAAGCACAAGGTATTTTTAAGTAGGGGAGACTGGTTCAATTTAACTAGAGTATCAGTCAGATTTGGGGGACCAATGAGTAAAATTGGAAGCTAGAGTGGTATTAAAATATCTAATAACCAGCATGGTCATAAAAATTAACATTAATTAATTATCAATATTTCTAATACTTAAAAATATATTCTCTCATCACTAACTAAATTAAATTTTAGATGTGTATGTGGAGGCATTACGGCAGACATTAGAAAGCGGGCTTTGGTGCTGATGTCACATTCACCTGAGTTTAAATCCAGGGTCTACTAATTTTTACATCCTTGAGACCCTAGATCAGTTATTTAAGTGCCATGAGCCCCAGCCCAGTCTCAATACCTATAAAATGGGAGTGATAATAATATTAACCTCATAGAAATACTGAGAGTAATAAAAGTATAATTTACATAAAATGCAAGATCTGGCAATAGTAAGGGCTTGATAATAGCAGATATTAACATCAAAGTAATACTTCTGCATCCTTTGTATGCCAACAAAACACTTCTCAGCTATTTCTTCTGTCATTGTCATTACCAATATATGCTTTTACAACAATCATCTAGGTAAAGACTTTCTGTCTGTATTACCTGGATAACTGCTTGGCTTTGGCTAGAACAGCCTGGCCCTAAACAGAAGTCAAGAGGCATCTGACTGCAGGGCATCTCAAAGTAGGGTACTAGAAGTGAATATCTAGATCAGGCATAAAGCTGGATAATAGACGTGTTCTGTTTCATACAAAGACATAAATAAGTGGAATATAGATTTTTTAAATTGGACATTTTAAAATGAAATAAATATTAATAATCCTGAATTGAAACAACCTCCAAGGCCTTTTGTTAAGTAGAAACACCAACATGCAGACAGCCCAGATAGGATGATTAAGTGTATGAAAGTGAAAGTGAAAGTGAAGTCACTCAGTCCTGTCCGACTCTCTGCGACCCCTTGGGCTGTAGCCTACCAGGCTCCTCCCTCCATGGGATTCTCCAGGCAAGAGTACTGGAGTGGGTTGCCATTTCCTTCTCCAGGGGATCTTCCTGACCCAGGGATCAAACCTGGATCTCCCGCATTCCAGGCAGATGCTTTAACCTCTGAGCCACCAGGGGAGTACAGCATATACATATATATGTACATATGTACCCACACATACACAAACACCATGCATCTATGTTTGTAATTGCATGGACAACCCTGGAAGGATACATAAGAAATAATAAAGAAATAAGGACACCTTCCCCGGTAGAAAGAAAAACAGAAATGGGAGCAGACTTACTTTGCATCGTATATGGTTTTTTTGCTCTGAATTCTTTTTATTCAGTACTATATTACTTTTATAAAAATAATTTTTAAAATTATAAATTTTAAAAAATGGCTTTAAATTGCAATGAGGAAAGGCTCAATGTGTAATATAGTTGAAACATGAAAATTTTCAATTTAAACACTGGCAAGGATTGGGGAGAGTACAAATTCTTACTCTTTTGTCCTGGAAGTTTGAGCTGGCACACTCATTTTTTCTGTTGGAATACAATTGTTTTACAGTGTTGCATTAGTTTCTGCTGTAGAAATCAGCCATAAATATACATATATCCCCTCCCTCTTGGACCACCCTCTCATCCTCCCTCTATCTCACCCCTCTTGGTCATCATAGACACCAAGCTGAGCTTCCTGTGTTTTATAGCAGCTTCCCACTAGCTGTCTATTTTACACATAGTAGTGTATATATGTCAATCCCAGTCTCCCGATTCATCCCACCCTCTTCTTCCCTGACATTCACGTCCACATGCCCATTATCTATGTCTGAGTCTCTATTCCTGCCTTGGAAATAGGATAAAGAAAATGTGGTACATAAATACAATGGAATATTACTCAGCCACTATAAGGAATGAAACAGGGTTATTTGTAGAGACATGGATGGACCTAGAGTCTGTCATACAGAGTGAAATAAGTCAGAAAGAGAAAAACAAATATCATACACTAATGCATATATACGGAATCTAGAAAAATGGTACATTGACTCTGTGCCAGGCACTGGCCAATTATTCTGAGTGGATCATCTCACTCAGTCCTCAGAATCTCTATGAGGAAACAGAGGCCATTAGTGGTTACATCATTTGCCTGAGGGCCAAGAGCTGATACGTAAGAGAGCAGACGTACTATGGCTCAGCTGTGAGCTCTTGAGCTGGTCACCTTACCTCTGTGGATCTCAGTCCATTCACCTGGAAAACTAAGGGTGGACTAGATGATCTCAAAGGACCCTTCTAACCCTTAGATTTCAGGTTTCTATAAAATTAAGTAACCCCTCCACCAATAAAATTACAACTTTCAAAGCCTTTTGTAACATAGTTTGCCTAAAAAGGAGTAGCCTTCTTCCTTAATATTACCATTAAATAAAGGTGTCAGTGTTTTGGTCAGAAAATATAAGAGCTCTGAACAGCCCTATACAACAGTGCTTGTGTTTAGGGGGCTTGTGGTAGAGGGGGTTGGCTAGGGAGAAGGAAAGGGACCAGAGTAGGCAACACACAGGAGGAGTGAGGTGCTGGTTCCTGGAAAATCATGAAAGTATCTCCTGCTTGAAGTCATCAGTTCCACTAAACCAGGACCTCTGAAAACCAACCTTGTGACCTTTCTGCTGGGAATACTAAATGAGCCCCCAAGGTCTTTAGAAATATGGGACTTACAAATAAGGCCAAATATTTCACCTCTGATTCTGATGAAAGGTTTATGAGCCCCAGAATAGCTCAAGCACGACATGTCTGGATTGAATATTTGGTGTGCACTTAACACCAACAGGTTTCAGAGGCTTCGTGTTTCACAACCAAACTTTGGCAGGACTGCGTCAGTTACCTGATACCCATGGTAGGGGACATTTTCTCACTTCTCTGTGCCATAAATAGTACAGGCTCCTGTCTCTGGCATATGCAAGTTAATTAGGCACATTAAGAGAGATTTGCCAACATTGCTGTCCCCTGAGTTTGTGACCATAGAAAATATGGCTAAGGAGATGAGGACATGCAGCAGCTTCTAATCGGGTAGTCATCAGGAGGAGGGTTCCAGAAAACACAGTCTGGAGATGAAGCTAGGGATGGAGCCCGCCAGGGTCAGATTTCAGAGACCAGTCTCTCTTCATGCTGACATGCTAATCGAGTCTGGTATTAGGTTAGAACATGGAAATAGAAATACATGAGGACATGGCCAGAAATAAAATCCTCTGAATCTCAGGGAAGATTCAGTTCTCTTTGGAGACACAAGAGCATAACTGGCACTGATGCATTCTCAAATCACCATTTCATTGATTGAGATCTTTCTTTAGGAGTTACATAATTAGGAATTAAAGGTAAGCAGCGTAAAGGCAATAAACAGAACTGATCCTGAAAAGAAAAGAATTACTTTGAATGTGCCTGACATATTCTGTTTACAAAGCACTTTCTCATGCCTAATATACCCCATTTAGCTCCCAATGGAGAGATGGGAACCAGAGTCTCTTTATTCCCAAGCCATTGCTTTCCTCTACTCCTAGCTGCTTTCATTCTGTATTCCGTTGGTATGTATTAAGTACCAACTATGCGTAAGAAGAGCTTCCCTGGTGGCTCAGATGGTAAAGAATCTGCCCCACGGTGCAAGAGACCTGGGTTCGATTCCTGGGCTGGGAAGATCCCCTGGAGAAGGAAATGGCAACCCACTCCAGTATTCTTGCCTGGAGAATTCCATGGACAGAAGAGCTGGATGGGTTACAGTCAGTCCTTGGGGTCGCAAAGAGTGGGACACGACTGAGTGACATACACACACACATAAGAAACTCTGAAGAATAGATGAATAAAATTCAGGGTGGAACTGGAGATCTACATGAAGTGTTGTGGGGTTAGGGTAGAGGGAGGGGACAGTCCTACTGCACAGGGCAAGGTGAGAAAGCTGGCTTTAGTTGTGAGAGTGCTCTCAAAGGTAAAGTAAGAGTTGCCAGGAGAGTTGGCTGGAGGGAAGAGAATGTATACAGGGACAAAAGGTGAAAATGGGAGCGCATTCCAGGGAGAGGAATTGCTGGTGAAGGCTGGAACGTTAACCCACGTGATCCAGCCAGGATGAGAAATCCAGGTTGAGTGCTCACTGGGCAGATCAGGAATGCAGTTGGAGAGGAAGCTTGAAAGAGTAGTTGAGGCTCAAATCCAAAGGCCTTTGAATGGCATTCTGAAACATTTCAACATTTAAAAGAAACCCTCTCTGGATCCCCAAGATGTTTTTAAGAGTTTTCTTCTGCCCCTTTCTTCTCCATCTTTAAAAGAAGTTGGCATCCCAAATTCTCAGAGACCAAAAAAATTTTCAGAGGCCAGAGATGGCACATACAATCTCCCTTAAAGAATAAATAATATTTCAGAAAGTGAAAACATCAAGAATGGAAGAAAGAGACAGATTTTGGTCTGGTTTCTGGTTTCTCAAGGCGTGGGGAAGATAGCAGAATCCATTTTCATTTTTAGACTTGTGCACTCCAGAGACCCAGGCTAGTTCATTTCTGCCTAACCAGGAGTATCACAACCCCCTGTGGCACCTCTCCCTATCCATCCTTAGTTCAAATAAACAACTCAGTCACTGACAATGCAGGCTCAAAGCCAAAGAGAGCTCTCCATGCCAGGGAGCCAGGAGTCTGGCCAAGGGTCAACTGCACCCAAAGCCCCCTGGTGAAAGGAGGAGGGACCTTCCCTGGAGGGCACCCAGGTCAGCCTCAGTTGACTCTAGTCTTTAAACCAAAGATGTTTTGCCTGGGGTGGAGTTTCCAGAAGTACTCTGAACTATATGGGTATCAAATTATACTGGTATCAAATTGTATCTGCTAAGCACTTGCTCTTCTTCAGAGCCCTTCTCCATCTAGAGATTCCTGACAATGACCCTGGTAGGCTGGCAGGGCAGAGAGTACCACTCTAACTTGGAAAATGGGGCCCGGATGATAGGATGTGCCTAAAGCTACATGGCAGAATTCAAATCCAGTGCATATAATTCAGAAAGTATGGTCCCTTTAATGCTGTTCTAAAGAATGGCTGGTAAACAATGGGCTAGACCTCGGGCCAAATCTAGCCTACCACTTGATTGTGTAAATAAAGCTTTCAGATAAAGCAGAGCCACGCCCATTCATTCACACATTGTTTGTGGCTGCTCTCACACTATAGAGGCAGAGCTGAATAGTTCCAACGGAGACCATATGGCCCACAAAGCCTGAACTACTTACTACCTAGTTCTTTACAGAAATAGTTGTCAAGCTCTGTTCTCAAGTATTATTGTCCTTTACGAGTTATACGGCCCCCAAAATAACTTAATTTTTCTGAGCTTCAGTTTCCTTACCTGCAAATGGGGCATAATAATAATACCTACCTGCCTCGTCTACTCAGGCTGCTGTAAAAAAAAAATCACAGACTTGGGGACTTAATCAGAAATTTATTTCTCAAATTTTGGAGGCTGGGAAATCCAAGATCAAAGTGCTAGGCAGTTCATTTCCTTGTGAGAATTCTCTTCCTAGCTTGTAAAAGCTGCCCTGTCTCTCTCTATGTTCTCACGCAGAGAATGAGAATGAGAAAGAGATTGAGAGAGACAGAAAGAGCATAAATTCTCTGGAGACTCTTCTTAAAAAGACATTCACCCTATGTGATTAGGGCCCACCCTTACAAATTCATTTAACCTCAATTACCCCTCTAAAGACCTATCTCCAAATGCAGTCATATTGGGGGTTAGGTTTCCAACATATTAATTGTGTGTGTGGGGGGGGACAATTCAGTCCATAGCACAACTTTACCAAGTTTTTATAAAGGTTAAATAAAGTAACAGTTAAAATATTAGCTTAGGGTCTGACGTTTAGTAAGAGTACAATAAGATGTATTGCCTTTCGATTTGCTAACAACATACAAAGAATGAACTCAGGACTTGAGGTCAGAGGACTTGTTTAGTTGATTTTAAGCAAGTCATTTAGCCACTCTGGCTTCAGTTTCCTCATCAGTATATTTGTTTCACTTATTTAGTCTGTTGGCTTCTTTCCTGCTGCTTGTCATCTCATAATTGCAAGAGAGCTGCAGCACCTCCGGTTGTTTCATCTACATTCCACTCAAGGAGATGGTGGTCAGCTAAGAAGCCCTTCTCTATTTATACAAGGAAAGCAAAAGTTTTGCCAAAAACTGCATCCAACAGACTTCCACCTACGTCTCACTGGTCATAATATTGTCACAGGGAAACCTCTAACTGGAAAATAACTAGGGAGAAGGGTGTTGTGGCCATAAAACAGACAAGTTTCCTGGAGTGAAATCCATATTCGCACACCCACATCATTGCGGTTGTACTAGAGATGACAGTCCTTTGTGGGATCACCAAGGACTGTCACCCTCATCCTATGTGGTCAGTGACCACCTCCACCAAGAGCATCCTGGTCCACAGAAAGCAACAAGAGCTAACTTGGGAAAGAGAGAAAAGGAGACATTTACACTTAGACAAATCTGAAGAGAACAAAAAATGCTCCAGCGTGTGCAAGAACATACAGACCCTATAGCTGTCTCTGCCTAGATTGTGTGGACAGCTCCATTGTGTTCCTCCTCACATATCCCATTCCCAGACACCATTCAAGCAGTCACAGCAGAGACATGACGAGACTTTAGATTCACATAGCCCCCTAACCAAGCCACAATAAAAAGCCATAAGTCCCAGGCCCTGATCTGGTGCCTGGTCCTCCCGCAAATGCTAAAAGGCTTTTTAATGAGGCAAGTAGGCAACAAACAAGATCTCAGCCTGAGCATCTCATTCCCCACAAAGGAAGGATCAAGGTCACAGAAGACAGAGTAAGCATTTTTAAAGCACAGACTCTTGGTAGAGTATGGAATCTTCATGCCATGGAGAGCCAAAACGTCTGAATAACGTGGTAGACATTCCAAAAATCTTCCACTCAAAAGGGCTAGAGAGGAGATGGTTGATCTGATTTTTTCATGTCACGAAGGATCAACTGACTTCTCTTTCATCTACAAGCAAGGGTAAACAAATCACCAAATCTTGTTTATTCCAGGAGGTTTCATGCAAATATTTTAAAAATCGGATTTTATCAAGCTGGTTTAACTAGGAAAAGCGTAGTTGGAAGAATATGCTAATAAGTCATTAAAGTGCACTCATATCATGCCATATGGTCCACTTGAAACATAAAACACTGGCCTCTATTCTTCAGGCAGGGTTGTTTGATAAAAGAGAGCCCTGGGGAAAAGATTTTTGCTCTGTTCAGCCTCACTTTATATGCTAACTCTTATTATAGGGGCTTGTTTGTTTTGATGAGGCTTGGCAGATATCTGTAAATAGCACTCCATTTGAGAAAACCATTGCAGATAATCTGTTAAAGTAAAATCCAAGCTGGCAGAAATATGCTTGTATGAGCTCAATTTCCAGGGTTATTTTGTTTTTGCTTTTTTTTTTTTTTTGCTATTTATTAGTACTTGCTTAATTAATTATATTGTAAGTTCCATGTCTATGATGTCTGGTCTTTATTTTAAAATAAGATATATTTGGTATCAATGCCTACGACAGATAAGCAGATTATACATCCAAATTGTGTATTTAGTGGGTGTCTTTAAAACGCAGGTCAGACCTAGGGAGATATACTGGATTCAGAAACTGAACTTGGCAGTTTGGGTGCTTAATTGCATTGTGGCCTGTGCACCACATTTAAGAAAAGCGCAGATGAATTCAGAAACCCAGTGATCAGTCTGTGCCGCAGCATCCCCTCCAAACCCATCCCACAACCTGGTGATTCAGAGGGGACATGAACTCGAAGGCAGTGAGACTACCATCAAACTTAAGAGAGCTTTGTTTCAGCCCTGGGCTATTAAGGAAAATATGTATTTCAGAATTTCAGGGCAGTCACTTGGCTTCTTATTTTTGCTTGAACCTCAGTGCTCACTTCAGTTCCTGTGCACTCGGATGCTTGATTAATAAAGTCCTCTTGTCACAATGTTTCCTTTGATACACTGTACTGGAAATATTTTTTTAGGCTTTTGGAAAGAAGATCCTATCTCCTGGTCTATGGATGCAAAAAACGAAAGACCTCTGCCGACAACAGAAATGTAGCCTAGAAAGGTTCATGTGCTACAGTGCTTCCTGGATCACTGACTTTGGGGCCAAATCTAGGCAATGGGTAAAGGCAGGACAAATAAACAGGAGGATTAAGGCAGGAGCAAATCAATTATTTGTCCTAGTGAATATATAAGGCTACTGTTGATCAATTAATAAGAGGTGTGATTTTAATTTTTCACCTCCATGATTATAATTTCTAAGCAATGTCTATATACAGTAACTATATTATCTTTTTATCTATTAGATTTTTATAATTTATGCTTAAATTAGAAAATATACAGTATCTATATATAGGCATTGCTTAGAATCATATAATCATATAATAGTATTTAGTAGTTTATATGCTATGCTATGCTAAGTCACTTCAGTCGTGTCCGACTCTGTGTGACCCCATAGACGTCAGCACACCAGGCTCCCCCGTCCCTGGGATTCTCCAGGCAAGAACACTGGAGTGGGTTGCCATTTAGTAGTTTATATAAGAATAGCTAATAATTATATGAGTGTATATTATATTATGTTTTATATTATTATAAATAATTTGTATAATTATATAATAATTACTGTAACTAATACCTATGCCTATATAACTATGCCATTTCCAAAGATAGATTGTTAAATGAAAAAGGAAGTTGTAAAAGAATGAATGTTCATCAACCAAAAAAAAAAAAAAAGAATGAATGTTCAATATGATTCCATTTTATAATTATTTTTAATCACATCTGTATTAGTTGGGTTTTTTTCTGATTACAAATAGAATACATGACAAACTCAAACACACAACAAGTTAGCACTAAATGTCAGCTCCGGGTAATCCTTCCTTCCACCACTAGCAAAGCCTTGTCATGTGAGGTTTCTATGCTAAATATTTCTGAGGTAGAGGTTGTGTGTGTATGTGTGTTAATGAACATACAGTGTTCTTATCTGAAAAGGAGTATGCACTTTTAAAGGAAAATTTTTTCATCTCAAATCCTTTTTGGAAAAAGGCAGAACAAAGAAATAAAAGTATTTTAAAAGTGATCAAAGTTATCTATTAATAATCTGGGTAATTCATCCTTCCTTTACCCCTAGAGTTCAGCAGAACATTCAAAAATCACAGAAACCTAAACATTTCTGCATAACCAGGCACCTGGAACCTCTTAGAACATAACTGCAAGAAGCAAAATATTACAAGATCCTATAGGTTGTAACTTCCTCTACAGAGAGGTAAGACTGGTCACACTCTTCATCACCGCATGGCTAGGTCTTTACAACAGCTGTCTGCCCTCTTCTTGCCTGGTGGAGTGTCTAGAACTTAAATGTTGAAATGAATCAGTCTCACTGTGCTCAGCCTTCATCCTGTGGATTCTTCCCATTCTTCTCTGCCAGATTAATCCTACAGGGCAATGGGAAGAGAGGCCCAGAGCACAGTTTTGGAAGCAGAGAGACTTCAGTGAAACTCCGGGGCTTCTCCATTTCCTGGCTGTAGAATTGCTTAAATTAGAAAATATAAACCACTATCTGTATCCTTGCCAAAAAACAACTCAGAATCTGAGCCAGCTACCAGTTTACAGGAAGTCAAGGGACAGTGGAACATGCTACATTGAACAAGGGGATGTATCAGCAAAGTTCGAATGTGGAAACGCTAGGAACAAAAACTGATTTCTTCAACAAAGAAGTTTCAAGAACAAAAAGCGAGAGGGAAGGAGCTTCTCAATGAAAAGAGATAGCAAGAGATTTCAAAAAGAGATAACAAGCAATTTTAATATATAGGTCTTATTTGGTTTCTGATTGAAACAAAAGAAATTATTTGTTTCTAATTTATAAGACAATCCAGAAAATGTGAATGATGACTATTTGGTGGTATTAAGGAATTATGGTTAATTTAATACTAGTTGAATTATTAATAGTTGTAGTAATAACAATTACTATTAATTCAACTAATATTCGATTAATAGTAATTAATACTGTAGTCATATTAATTACTATGAAAGTATTGTGGTTTTGGTTTTTGAGTCTTTACCTTTTAAAGACATGCTGAAATATTTATGAAGTAGTATGACAACTGGGATTTCCTTCAAGATAATCAGTGGCTGGTGGAAAGTGGGGAATAAAGATGAAACAAGATTGGCCATAATTGATAATTGCTGAAGCTGAGTGATAAATACATAGGGAGTTCATCATACTATTTTTTCTTCTTTTGAAATCTTCTCAGATAAACTCCTCTTCAATTCTGCCATTTCTAAGATTCTGGATTCTGTTGTTTGCCACTCAAGTATCATTTCACATGCTCCTCTGTTTTCTGTATGTTCTATAAATTATTAGTGGTGTTTTTGATCACATAGAAATTCTATTTTGGGCAAGAATATTCTATAAATGATTTTTGTACTTTTATCAGGAGGTACATAATGTCCTTAATAAAAATATTTTTAATTGGTTTTTTTTCCAACTGAAAAATGCAGATGCTTCCAGGACAGGTTATTTTAAGATTAAATTGTTGATGTAAATAAAGGACCCACACAGAGCCTGGCACATCATAGATGCTTTTATAAATGTCAGATTTCCTCTTTCAACCCATCAATAGCCTTTCTAATAATTTCCATTATCTACCAGATCAAGTTTTAAGTACCCTCAAAATTCAAAGTCTCCTATGATCTGTTCCTAGTCTACCTTTCTAGTTTTATCTTCCTCTGCTTTAAACACATGCCTTTATACACACACGCTCACACACACATACACGCACACATGCACACACTGCGTTCCTTAAACTCAAACCTTTGTTTACACCAATTTTTCCACTTGGAGATGTCCTCCTTGCTTCCTCTCAGCCCTTCTTCAAGACTCAGTTCAAGTCTCACCTCATGCAGGGAAATATCATGATCACAGCCTGTGAGGCCTCCCTTAACATGGCTTGAACTGCTATTCAATGCTTACATTATTAAATTTCCCATAATAAGCCTTCCTTCTCCAATGGCCCCAGGGCACAGGCCGTATGCAGTCCTTCATTGCTTCTTTCACAGCACACAGCCCACCACCACACACACAGCACAGCAGCATGCCACAAACATTTGCCAAATTAAGAGAATAAAAGAATGAAAATAGCTTTCAATTTGAATAGAGCAGGATAAACCCATCCAGCCACATCTAAACAGGCATTCAATTGAAGGAAAATACAGAATATATGAAGATGCTTTTACTTCATCTGAAAGAGAAAATATCTGCTAAATCTACCATTCTTACCTTGCTGATCACCTTCTGAATTCCATGTGTGAAGAAGTCACACATTTTTCAGGCCCTGATATCAAGACTGAATAAAATCAAATGATAAACTCAAGTGACTGAAGAGGCAATTTGGGTTCCCAATTATGACTGGATTGAGAGGGAAAAGGGCAAATAGAGCACAGGTATGGTCTATATTGGGCTTCCCAGATGGCACCAGTGGTAAAGAACATGCCTGCCAATGCACAAGACATAAGAGAGGTAGATTTAATCCCTGGGTCGGGAAGATCCCCTGGAGGAGGGCATGGCAACCCACTCCAGTATTCTTGCCTGGAGAAGTCCATGCACAGTGGAGCCTGACAGGCTACAATTCATAGAGTCGCAATGAGCTCGACATGACTGAGCAACGAACACATTCACTTTTCTTCTCATGTGTCTATTTGAACTACTGACATGACTCACTCCCCAGTCATCCCAGAGGTCAACTACTCCTATTTCAGCAAGATATACCTCAAACCCACTTAAAAGTTTGGCTTTATAAAACAAATCATGATTGCATGATTCCTAAGGTGGCAGTGTGACTCTGGAATGTTCTGTGATAAACAGGCATAAACCCCACCCTCTTCTCTATTTTCCCAAGACTCCAGAGAGCTCAAGGGAGCCAACAGGCCTCCAATGGACAATGATGAGCTGGGGCTGACATCTCCACAGCTCTTTGCCATATAATTATGAGAAAGTGCTGTAAGGGAGTGTTTGCTTCACCACTGATTTTAGCTTTTTTTTTTTTTTTTTTTTGGCTACTATTAAGCATAGAACATTGTAAGTCTCTTACATGGTACTGTTTCTTGGTACCTGGCATGTAATGTGTATTTATTTCACAGCTGACCAAAAGGCTCGTGTATAAAATCTGATGAAAATGCTAGTCCTCCTCCTAAGAAGGTGGTACTAGTGATAAAGAACCTGCCTGCCAATGCAGGAGACATAAGAGACACGG
Source organism: Bubalus bubalis (assembly GCF_019923935.1). Classification (NCBI taxonomy): domain Eukaryota; kingdom Metazoa; phylum Chordata; class Mammalia; order Artiodactyla; family Bovidae; genus Bubalus; species Bubalus bubalis. The sequence continues at coordinate 68,379,504 of NC_059164.1, forward strand.
GTTCGATTCCTGGCTCAGTAAGATCCCCTGGAGGAGGGCCTGACAACCCACTCTGGTACTCTCAGCTGGAAAATCCCCATGGACAGAGGAGCCTGGAAAGCTACAGTCCATAGGGTTGCAAAGAGTTGGACATAACTTAAAGCGACTTAGCACCCACATGCAAATTTTGCATATTGTTTCATATATGTTTCTGAAATGACATTTAAACAGCTAGTTTACTTCCTCACCACTCTACCAAACCTACTTCTTACCACTAAAGAATAGTAAAATATTAGTTCTTTAAAAATGAAATGTTCCCAAACCATGTCGTGTTCCTTCAGAGAATCTACCTTGCTTTTATGCTACAATAATTCTCCAAGATTCCAGGAACTGCTTAAAACAATAGTCAGGGTCAAGTAGCCTTTGTGAGAATTGGGAGCAATCTTGGATGATTTCTTAATAAGGCACTCATCAATATTTTCAGTAAGGAAAGAAAAAAAAACCAATCACTTAATAGAACATGTTGAATAGGGGCCTAATAGATTTTAGGGCTATGATAGCAAGGCTAGAAGCAGAGTGATGCTAATTTGGCAGGAACCCTTCAAGGGGGAAGAAAAGTGGCCCTCTCTAGCCATGTGTTGCTCATGGCTTGACCGCCTGTGCTCCCCTGGTACACTCCAGGAGAACTGTTTTGGCAGTCACGGTCAGTTATTAACAGACTGACAAAAATTAAAAAAAACACACACACACAATTCATGAAGTCACTTTCTGCTGTGCTGAATTCTTCATTATAAAATGATTCCTTGCTTCTGAGGGCACTAAATTAACAGAATTGCCTGTATCCCTGTAGCCATGTTTTTTACTGCAGTTCCAAAACAAAACCATCATATTCCCTATTATCTTAACTGCCCATAGTTGATAACTTTCCTAATTAGCATTACACATGTTTAAGTCTCTCTAATTATTTAATGATGGTAACCAGGTAATCCATAACAGCAATTACATATCTGAATTGTCATGGACTATTGGATAAATATGTAATGGGGCATTTTAAAAGCATTTAAAATGTAATGCTAATTAGAAAGGTTATCAAATACAACACCATAATGGGGAACATGTTGGAATTTTTGTGGTAAAAAAACAAGAAAATGGTGTTTATTAGTACTTAGATTTTGTGAATGTAAGAGTGAAATCAAAGGATATGGGGGGTTATATGGAGCCAGATACATAGATTTAATGCAAGATTCTCATTGTTTTATTCGGTGATTTATTAGACAAGTATCAGTTAATCACCTACTGCATTTTCCTAATGTTGAAATCTTGTTATGTGCCTGCACTCTGATGGAGAGTGGATATACGATGAGGAAGAAGACATGGTTTCTCTCCTCAAGGAGCTCAGAGTAAAGCGAAGAGAAGAAGACTAAATAGGAAAGGGACTGAAAGAAATCTTTGATCTGGGGGTGAAGTGGTTGGTTAGTGCACAGGAGAGAGCAGCTTGGGAACGGCGATGAGGGAAGTAGGCAGAGAGGTAAATGTGGACCCTGTCAATGAGCAAAAAAAAAAAAAAAAATCAGAAGAATATATTGCTTGCTCATGCACTTGGGAAGTCTGAAATCTGGTTGGAGAAACAGGCCAAAGAGAAATGGAATTACCAGAGATCAAGCAAGCAATTGTGGGATTTCCCTGGTGGTCCAGCGGCTGTAGCTGACTCTGTGCTCCTATTGCAGGGGGCCTGCGTTCAATCCCTGATTGGGGAACTGGATCCTGCATGCCGCAACTAAGACCCAGCACAGAAAAAAATAAATATTTAAAAAATTTAACCAATTACAATGATTATTACCATTTAAAATATATATATATATATATATATATATATATATAATGGGGTTTAGAATATATATATATATAATCTAATTTCAACTGCATACAAACCTGAAGTTGAAGCAAAGAGTATGTTTCAAGAGTAACAAGTCCATGAGATTGTACAAGGAGAATGGGTTCCTCTGGCAAAAAATCTTGAATGCAAGGCTGAATCACTTTAGGTTTGTTCACAGTGACTATCAGGATCCAGTCAGCTCTTGAATGGAGCTGTGGAAGGTGGCCTTGGTATTGTTGGAACAATTATGGGAAGATTGGATAGAGAACGTATCTAATTAGTGGTTGGAAACTAAAGGCTCCTGGAATGTTTAGACATGAGGAAACTACAAACAAATGGAACTGCCAATCAAGAGAGTAAGAGAGAGAAAGAAGGAGAGATCAGAGCTGAACATGAAGTAATCTGCATGAGGTTGGTACTCAGCACTAACACTCTAGTCCAAATAACCAGCTCTCACCTATACCTTACAAGAGCCTCTGGGTTAGTAACAATGCTTTCAGCTGCAGGTAGCAACTTAGCTCCCTATTAATGGCTTAAATAATAAAGGCACTTTGTTGTTTCTAGATCATAAAGTCTGAACAAGTTGGCTTTAGGAGGAGAAGGAAAAAATTCCTCTTCATCCATAAAAATAGCAAAAAGAAAGAAGAGTTGAAGACATCAGTAAATCTGAGTAGGAAGGGACTGTGGCAACTTGAGTTTAGAGGTTATATAAAGAGTACATGTTCTACCTCTTGCATAAAGAGCTTCAGAAAGTAAGAAAGGACATAATAGCAAAGTAAGTGGTTTGTTTTCCTTCTTGGCTCCAAGAGACACTACATGATACCTTTTTAATGCTTCAGTTTTCTCATTATTAAACAGCATGAGAAATTTCTTAAATCTTTTCTCCCTACCTTGGTATCAAATAACAAAAATAAAATAAGTACTCAAGATGCTAAATAACAATAATAATAATAGTTTAACAATAATTCAGGAGACAGACATGTATCTGGAAAAGGACCCAAAACAAGCATGTTCATTCTTCTCCATTGAAAAAACCAGTTCCTTCCCATCATTCAATAATCTTTACCACACCCTACTTCTACTCTGCCTTATATAACTTTCATACACAGTTATTATTAGCAGGCTGACAGGAAAGCCATACAAACTAGTTTGAGTGAGGAAACTTTTAAGAATAATTGCCCCATAAACTTGTGTATTTTCATTCACCTGCCATGTGATACAGTTCAAATCATTACTGGAGGGGACAGAGACAATTCTGAATCACAGCTATGAGTCAAGTTGGAAAGAAATTTGGTGACATTTAGGAAAGAGTACCTGAAGCAAATGAGAAACTTCCTGGTGGTAGTCCTGTCCAGGGTTATTCTCATAGCACAAATCCATGTGACTACTTCCACTGTCTGTCCATGAACTTAAAAATATTATCCTACATGCTTTTAGAAATAGGAACAGAAATAAATGCCTTACCTTCTGTATAGGTGCTACTGAAGTGAGTACATAAATGCCTTACCTTCTGATCTTCAGAACAGGATTTATTTGGACATAATCAAAACTATTTCTTGTGGGGACTCCCCTGATGGTCCACTGGTTAATAATTTGAGCTTCCAAGCCAAGGGGTGAAGGTTTTATCCCTGGTCAGGGAACTAACCCAGGTGGTGCTAGTGGTAAAGAACCTGGCGCTAGTGGTAAAGAAGGTTAAAGAAACTTCTTTAATTTAATCTAATTTATTTTAATGCAGACGTCCTTCTGCATTACGTCACCAATGCAGGAGACATAAGAGAGGCGAGTTCCATCCCTGGGTTGGGAAGATCCTCTGGAGCTGGGCATTGTAACCCATGCCAGTATTCTTGCCTAGAGAATCCCATGGACAGAGGAGCCTGACGGGCTATGGTCCATAGGGTCACAAAGAATCAGACATGAATGCAGCGACTTAGCACACAGGCAGAGAACCAGGACCCTGCAGGTGGCACACCCTTCACCCAGCCGCATGCCCCGCCCCGCGCCCCGCCAAAAATGTTTCTTGTGAATAGCCCAGTAGAGAGAAGAAAGTGGACTGGGGGTTAAGTGGCCAAGATTTTATCTGTACTGAGACCATGAGAAGATCTAGGAACCTTCACTGGGTCTCAGGAAAAGTAAAGGTCTATCTAGATAGTCTCTTATTTAATTCTATCTAAAAATTAATGAGTACTTAAGGAGATTCAGTTACAGCACAAAATAATTTTCTGGAAATGAGACTGATTTTTCCACTTAAAAAATTAGTAGACAAATTAAAGAAGAGGATGGTTGGTTACCACAAATGTATGAATTAGAGGCCAAATGGTAGAAATATCAAGGAACAGAACCAAAGTACAAAGACGTAGAAATTAGGAAGAAAAAGACCAAGAGGGTATCTACTATGTAAACAATAGGAGTTTTAAAGAGGGGGCAGATAAGACATGGAGGAGTAATGATAATTAAGCAAATGGAGAACCGTTTTCCTTAGTCTCAGATTAAAAGGGCACGCCAAGTTACCACCAGGTTCAGTGATAGAGGTCACACCCCTAGGAAAATCACTGTAAAATCCCTGAACTCCAAGTATAAAAACAAAAGCTTAACAGCTTCTAGACAGAATAAGTAGCTCACAAAAGAGACAGACTGACCCTGGACTTATCCCCAAGACAGGAAATTGAACTAACATTACAGGTATTTGAGAAAACGGAAGCTACGACCTAAGAATGCTGTAGTCTTTCAAGATAGCATTCTCCTGTTGAGGTGAAAGGTTGATATTAATATTTACACATATGAAAGGATTCAAAGAATGTACCACCTCCCATATTCCATCTGAAGAAATGATAGTCTAGAGCTAAAATTACTAAATACCTCGGCCTAACCTAGAAGGTAAGAACAGAAGAGGGATGGAGAGGGAAGACAATATTTCAAAGATCTCATCTGGAAGAGGAAGGAAACAGAGAAAGGGGAGCACACTAAGGTCTCATCTAAAGGTCTTGTTTTGAGGGTTGGAGGAAACCAGGAAGAAATACAGCATCTTACCAAGGAACAGAGTGAACGTCTCGCTTCAAGTAATGGTAGAGACAAGCGTATGTGATTATGAGTGTCATGGGACAGAAATCAGTACGGAAGTCAATCAGATGTGGCTCCACCTGACTCATAAATGAAGAAATACAAATTCCAATGTTTTTAATGCCATTTTAGTCTATCATATTGGCAAAATATGAAAAGTATGATGCCATCCAAGGTTGCTGTCAAGGACAGTGGAGGTGGAGAGGCACCCTCACACAATTTTGATGGGAATGTTAATAGACGTCATCTTTTTTGAAAAGCAATTTCACAGCACCTAGCAAATGTAAAGTGAACATAACCAATACTGAATCATCCCACTTGTATTTTTTTAAAGGCACCTACATAAAATACATATTTAAAGTTATGAGGATACTGAGAAACTGTTAAGCATCATTGAGGAGGAGGTCAGAGCTTGAGAAGGGAATTTATGCTTTGTACTTTCTGTACAGATTGACTTTTTTTTTACCTTATGCACATATTTTCTTAAATGTATAAAACTAGTTCATTAAACGGAGAAGGCAATGGCACCCCACTCCAGTACTCTTGCCTGGAAAATCCCATGGATGGAGGAGCCTGGAAGGCTGCAGTCCATGGGGTCGCTGAGGGTCGGGCACGACTGAGCGACTTCACTTTCATTTTCACTTTCCTGCATTGGAGAAGGAAATGGCAACCCACTCCAGTGTTCTTGCCTGGAGAATCCCAGAGATGGGGGAGCCTGGTGGGCTGCCGTCTATGGGGTCGCACAGAGTCGGACACGACTGAAGTGACTTAGCAGCAGCAGCAGTTCATTAAAAACATACGTGTCCTTTTACCCAGAGATTCCATTTCTAGGAAATCACTCAACCATCCAGCATTATACCTGCACATGAATGGATAGATAATGATGTAAAGAACATCCTTATGCATAGGTTTGCAAAAGGAAAGAAAAAGAAACTACCAAAATGTCCATTAATTTGGTTAGTAAATACAAGCACATTCTTAAAATGGTATGTAAAGCAGCATCAAAAAGAATGAAAGTGGTCTACATGGACAACATCGATGTGCAAAGATGTAGTTCAAGACACTGTTTACTAAAGAAGGCAAATTGTGTAACAGTATTATAAGCATTTGTATAGAGTTTTAAAAGGACATATGTGTATATGACAGTGAACCTTGATGGCAGGAAATTTTAACATTGTTTACCTCTGGGCAGTAGAACTGAGGATTGAAAGAAGTAAGGGGGTGGACTTTTGTTTTCCCCCCTTGTATTCTTCTGTCTTTTGCATAGTTTTAATTTTTTTCCATGAACATGTATCATACTTATAATTTAAAATATCAGTTAACTTTTAAAAAATGTAATAAATGGTATGTGTGTGTGTATTGTACACACATATGAAACTATGTCTGGTACCTTAAAAATGTCAAATGGCATGAAACATCAAAATGCTGTTTACAAAAATACCACATCACCACATGGCATCTTGTTAAATAATTTGCACTTAATTGTCCAGCATCTTTGCCTTGACATTTTGGGATACCTTTTTGCACCTTCTGTAACTAATTACTCAAAACTAATTGTTTCTTTCAGAAATGTATGGCCCCACTGGGAAGCCCAATTGTGGGGCATATATACCATGCTGAATAAAATCCCTGTCTGCTGAAATCTTCAGTATTCTGCATAGCATTTAAGAAACATTTAAACTGTAATATCTAAAAATGAGAAAATCAATTGAATGTGCTACGTGTAAAGTACAGCATCTTGAAAATCTATCGCTGAGCAGTTTCAGCATCAGTTGTAAGGATGTAATTCAAATCTTTTAATAATAAGGATAATTACTAAATCTCACTAGATTTGTGGTAAGCACATTTTTTTTTTTTAAAGTAAAAGTCTGTTAACCTACCAACCTCCCCTGGATGTCCAAGAATTTCATTTCTTGGTATCTTTCTATTATGAAATATTTGTCATGTTTCTCTTTCACAAGATTCCACAAATCTTGCTCTTGCCTCTCTCGTGGGTCACTTATCTTCAGTGATGAGAGATAAATGTTGTTAATACTAGAGGAAAATGTTTTAAACACAGAAACGAAAGTGTAATGGCATAATAAGCACAATGCTCCAAATAGAGATAAATTTAGAAAATTAGGTTCTTTCATCCAGTTAGTTTTCAGAGGCTTTTTTATGCAACACAAATACCGAGCAAGGAAATATGCTTACTTCTTTCTTTTCCATTACGTACTTATTTCTTGCTCTTATGAGTGAGGAGATCATGACCAAACCAAATCTAGCATCTAGTTTTATTTGCTATCATTGGACACCACCAAGTGCCTACAGAAATCAACTGACCATTCAAAAACTTTCCCAAATATTAATAATTTGGAGAACCCTCCTAAAACACAGATCAGGGTGATCTATAACAGGCTATGATTCAGGGGCAAGCTTGCTGAGTTGGAGTCACAGGACCTGGGTGCAAATTCCAGGTTTCTCATTTTCTGCTACTAGGCATTTTCGAAAACTACAGGGGTTTTTCTGAGCCTCACTTTCTCAGTTTGCCAAGGAGAAATGATAATTATATCTATCTCCCATCAAAAACATTCAATAACTATTTGTTTATTTCATAACAGCAAGATTATGTGGAGGAATAGATGAAAAATAGGTGCACAACTGAGCGGCAGGTAAAACAATATACAACTTCAGGTGTTTGTACAATTACTGCCAATAGAGGCAACAGAATATATAGCAATTAGAATTCCAATTCTGGTTCCACGTCTAACTTAAGTATCCTCATCTGTAAAATGGAGAGAACAACCGTTTTTATTTCATAAGCCATGGAGAGGATTAAATGAAGTAATGCATGTAACCATTTAGGACATTATCTGGCACATGGAAAGCACTCAGTAAATGTTTGCTATTTTAGTAACTGCATTAAATCAGCTTTAAAGAGCGACAGTGAGGACTAACTCTAACCCCAGCATGTATCAGACCTGCCTCTCCTGTGAGATCTGGAATTGTTGATTTTCTACATGCTCTGCATTTTGTCACCTTGAGAATGACCTATCTGGCTCTTCCCACTACATACATTGAACAGAATCATGGAAATTAAAGTACTGTTTTATTACAAATATCAATAGACTGTCTTTGCTATTGTTTGTTATCAAAAAGCCTTGCCTGCATGCTATAAGAGACATCCTGATCTAACCGCTTACAAGGACAGCCAGATCCAATGCAGACAAAAAAATTAAACTGGTGAACCCTGGCATCCTTCTGGTAATATACTGACATCACCCATATCTCCAGAGAAAATGTTTTTCTAGAGTAGTGGGAAAAATATAATGCAAATTTACTGAAATTTTAAAGATGTTTAGAGTTCTTTTGACTATCTGATAGACTGTCCTGTCCCCCAGATGGAGAAGGCAATGGCATCCCACTCCAGTACTCTTGCCTGGAAAATCCCATGGATGGAGGAGCCTGGAAGGCTGCAGTCCATGGGGTCGCTAAGAGTCAGACATGACTAAGCAACTTCCCTTTCACTTTTCACTTTCATGCATTGGAGAAGGAAATGGCAACCCACTCCAGTATTCTTGCCTGGAGAGTCCCAGGGACAGGGGAGCCTGGTGGGCTGCTGTCTCTGGGGTCGCACAGAGTCGGACACAACTGAAGTGACTTAGCAGTAGCAGTCCCCCAGAAAAAAAATGTATATGCCTATCAGTACAAACAATTTTACATAGAGTTTTAAGGAGCACAGGTGTTTCCTGAAACCCACCCATAATGAAACTCAGCTTAAAATATCATTAGGTATGTGCCAAAAGGCAAATTTTAAAAAGATCAATACATATGAAAATTTTTTAATCTGGGAAGAACAAAATATTAATAGTGGATATTTACTTCAATTTTCCCCATTTTCATTGTTTTCCTTGATGAGCTGGAATTATTTTTATGATTTAAAAAAATTCGTGTATATGATTATTTACACTGTTCAATACAAAGTGAATAGATTCTATTGGTATTTGTAATCTAAATTTGAACTGGATTCAAAGGTAAAAATTCTTACTTGTCACTTGGAAATACATTGGTGGCTTTGTTGATAGAGGCAGTGTGAAATTTAAGAGAAGCTTCCAGAAAATGAGTGAAGAATTCAACACTCATTTTTACTCAGTCGGGGATGAATTCTGTAAGAGGTAGGATCTGGGTTTGTGAGCAAGGAGGATCCCTGAAAATCAGTATCCATAGAGATGGTAACCACATCTATGGAACTTGATTTTCCCATTCCCAAGCCCAGTGCTGAACCAGTCAACCCTGGTGAAGTCTGCATGGGCAGAGAAATAACACACCACTCCACCCTGCCTGGGATCTCAAGGGCCTGGAGTTCAGCTAGGCTATGAGTCATAACTAGTCAGAAAGACAAAGAGAAGATCAGGTCCACCTTTGAAAGCAAAGCAAATCCGAACATGCATTTACCCACAGTATCCACCCTCCTCCCACCCCAAGACAGTGTCAATGCAGGTGAAGACTGGTCCTGGTAAAAGGTCAGTCTGTAAATCAGCCACTGGGGTGAAAGACAGGCAGAGGAAGAGTGAGTGAAACAAAAACTGAAATGAAGGTAGGCCTTGTTTGTCCAGGCTTTTACAACAAAATACTTTCCTTAATTACTATACTTAAACTATCATACTGATCACTGCTCTCATTCCTCACTGCTCTCATTGCAGATATCAGTAGAATGTGTGGTAGTGCTCAGACTCCTGTACTAAGTGTCCCTGCTGATGGAGGCTGACTTTGATCATGAAGACCTGAGGAAGGAGTTCAAAACAGTCCACCAAAGCCATGAATATTCTTTGCAGTCCTTGTGTTCTTACGGTTTGCAGATTTCACATTCTAGCCAATAATGTGTTCTTTTCTAAATTTTCTGACAAAACGAATATTGGTACATTTCCACTTACTTGAGAAGTAAAGAGTCAGGCATTATATTTTCTCCATTTTGCGAATGAGAGCCATACAGCTCTTCTGTGGAAGAGGTGAGATGTCACATACATCTCATTCCAAATTGGCTGTATTCTTTCTAGGATTACACTGGCAAGTGAGGAGAAGGTAGAGGAACGGGGAAAGAAAAGGACTTCTTGGCAGGAAGTTTACAGAGAAGGGATAGGCTACTCACTCTAGTATTCTTGGACTTCCCTGGTGGCTCAGCTGGTAAAGAATCCAGCTTCAATGCAGGAGACCTGGGTTTGCTCCCTGGGTTGGGAAGATCCCCTGGAAAAGGGAAAGGTTACCCACTCCAGTATTCTGGCCTGGAGAATTCCATAGACTGTATACAAAGAGTGGGACACGAATAAGAGACTTTCACTTTCACTTACAGTCCAAAAATGGTGTAATCAATGAGAAATTTGTTGGAGACTTTTAGAGGATTCAATAATGGAAAGGTCAGCCAATTAAATGGGAGTTTCAAAAGTTTCAGCACCTTGATTTCCCTACATGTAAAGTGGAGCCAATAATACTTACTTCACAGGGCCATTGTTAGGGTTCAATGAAGAAATCTACAGGAATTTCTCCCTTTTCTCTTCCTCCCCTTCCTTCACCCTTTCTCCTCTTCCTTCTCCTCCCTTTCCCCTCCTCCTCCTCCTTCCCTGAGTTTCCTCACATATCCCTTTGCCTGCTGTTTCAGAGTTGACATTTTTTAAAAATCTGCCAAAAGAATAGACTCTATCAACAACATAATCTACAGATGACAAGGAGAAGGTCCAGGTCATCATTCTTTGTTCTAAATGGGGTGATTTTTACAAACTGTTCCATGGACCAGGGCTCTCTAAAATAATGTGGGAACATTCCATCATCTTTCCGACAGAAGGAGAGTAGGCATGTGGAATAATTCCGTTGCTTTGGACCAGGAAAATCTACCTCAGTGAACAGATCTCACTGCAAAGTTATTTTTAAAATGGCATCTATGAGGTGTGTCATGGAAAGGGGTCTGAGTTAGCCCACTTAGGTAAGTTTTAGGACTTGCTATAAATGATGAAGACAGGGATATAAGAACCAGCATTTAACTTTGATGTGAACATGGTCAATGCTTTCTTTCCTTTTTCTGATTTAAGGTCATTAACTTACCCTTTTTGGTCTTCATATCCATAACTTTATGATCCAAATCATTTATACCCTAAGAACAGAGCTGGAAGTTCAGTTTGGAAACTTCTGAGGGTGACAGAGGATGAGATGGTTGGACGGCATCACCGACTCAATGGACATGAATTTGAGCAAGCTCTGGGAGTTGGTGATGGACAGGGAAACCTGGCGTGCTGCAGTCCATGGGGTCACAAAGAATCAGACACGACTGAGTGACTGAACTGAACTGGGGGTCCCAAAACTGTGGAAAGTATATGCTGCTGCTGCTGCTGCTAAGTCGCTTCAGTTGTGTCTGACTCTGGGCAACCCCACAGACGGCAGCCCACCAGGCTCCTCCATCCCTGGGATTCTCCAGGTGAGAACACTGGAGTGGGTTGCCATTTCCTTCTCCAATGCAGGAAAATGGAAAGTGAAAGTCATGTTACTCAGTCGTGTCCGACCCTTAGTGACCCCATGGACTGCAGCCTACCAGGCTCCTCCGTCCATGGGATTTTCCAGGCAAGAGTACTGGAGTGGGGTGCCATTGCCTTTTCCGAGAAAGTATATGAATGATCCTCAAATGCCTAATCCAGTTCAGGCCAGTCATTGTGGCCTAGCTCCAGCCTGGATAAGATTCGGGAGGCAGTGGGGTTGGGGAGGGTGAATCTAGGACTACTCTCTGGTGTTTGAATCTTCCCTAAAGTGCCAGCGTCACTGAGAAGTCATCTAAGGCTGTTTTATAGTTGCTAAGTTGTTTCCAACTCTTTTGTGACCCCATGGACTGTAGCCCACCAGGCTCTTCTGTCCATGGGATTTCCCAGGTAAGAATAGTGGAGTAGGTTTTGCCATTTCCTTCTCCAGGGGATCTTCCTGACCCAGGGATCAAACCTGAGTCTCTTGCATTGGTAAGTGGATTCTTTACCACTGAGCCAAGGCTAGTCTTTTCAAACAGAGGATCAAGGCCCTTGAATGAGTCAAGAAATGTAGTGGGTTACCACCAGCATATTTTGGAATGGGATGGAATTAAATGGAATGGAAAATAAACCATCAGAGTACATGAGTAAGTATAAATATTGTTTAAGCAAAGCTTTGTGTTTTGGGGGGATGTACTGGGTTGTGATATAAAATGTCTTTTTTTTTTCTCACTGTGAAAAATACTCCAGAGTTTGAAAAACACTGATCTAGTTGTGTGTGGAGAGAGGGTAATAAGGAGAGGTGTCTTTCCAAACCAGAAATAGGGCTGGAACAGAGTGAGATTGAAATTGTTCCAATGGCCCAAATCCCCAAGCTGACCTTCTGAAATTAATCTCAGAATCCTTGAGAAAAGGAAAGAAAGGCTTCCCATATGCAGAAAGTAGCCCTGTTTGCTGAGCTTCCTGGGCCCTGACCTATGCCAGTGGCTTGGCTTTTCTTATTCTTCACCAAATAACTCACCATGCAGAACCAACCAGAACTTCTAAAGTCTTAGCTCCAGCTGCAGTGCCTCACATCGCCTTGATATACCTAAAATTCGAAATGGTCCAAACATGATTTTAAATTTATCTTCTTAGTGATAAAGTTTTGCAGTTCTCGTTCCAGGAAGGTTTTAGGTATACTTCGGCTCCAGGGAAGATTACTCCTGCTGACACAGTCTGCACTTCAAAGCTTCCTACCTTATCTTCAGGTGATGGAATTGTTGGGAGGATGTGTGTCACTAATCACTCAGCCTTTGGGGGCAGGCAGGAAGTGTGTGGCAGTGCTATCAGTTTGACGTTCCATATTACACAGGAACTAGGTAGGTGCCTTCCTAAAAGAAGACCCTGAGGTTTAGGAGGTTAATTTTTACACCCAGATACTAAGTGGTGAAAGGTGACTTGAGCTCAGGCTTTCCCGGTTTTAAAAGCCTACACTGTTTCCACTAATCAAGTTACCTCTTTTGTTTCGGAGTGATAGTATTTCATATGAATCTGGATCTACTTCCATTTGAGCTGTTTTAGAAACTGTTCAAACTTCTCTCCCAGCTAAAGTCTTCAAATGATTCTCAAGCAATAGCAAAGATCAGTGCCATAGAAATGAATTTACAACGAACAAGGATCAGTGTTGTTTGATGGGAATTGAAAATCAGGTTGATTGTTCGTTTCATTTTCTTCTTTAAAGAGACAATAGGAGAAGTAAATGCACAGAGACTAAGCATAAAGAATACTACTTGACAGGAATACCAGAAGTCTAATGCTCAATTTCTGATATGTATTAGAAGGACATTTATATAAGGATGTAGTTCCAAAATTGTAACAAAAACCACTAACAAAGTATGGTTCAAAATACAAAATTTCTTTTAGTGAAGCTTTTTCATACCCCCACCAAGCACATAAAATTAAGTCAACTTACATCAATCCTTCATATATTTACAACTAGTACTTATAAAATCTTTGAAATGAGATGCTCTTATAAGATTTCACCTTTTTTTTTTTTTTTTGGCTGTGCCATGCAGCTTGTGGGATATTAGTTTCCTGACCAGGGATTGAACCTGGGCCTTCAGCCATGAGAGCTTGAAGTCCTAACCACTGGCCCACCAGGGAATTCCCAAGGTTTCACTCTCAAAGTCATTTAACCCTCTTACATGAATATTCCTTTTAGTTTGGTTCATTTTTAGCTTCTCAAATCATACATTTTCCTCTGAGATAAGTCAGATTAAAGAATTTTTTGCCTTTTATAAAATCAAAATATACACTGACTACTTACTGTACTATACCAAATAACTGATAAACAAAATTCTGGAAATCAATTATCCTCACCTGTCCATACAGCACTGTTAGGTCCCGATGCTATTCATTTGTATTTCATGACTCAACTGGAGATGAGACATGGCCTGAAGAACAGGATTAAAAGCAGAGTGCAAGCAAAAAATTAGGCTATTTCACATACCCCTCTCCCAAGAATGTGTTGCTTTGTCCTGAAATTGGAATAACTGACTTTGAAGGAAGGAAGGAATAAGGCACAGAGGTTGTTCTAAACCACATTTATTAGCCAATAACCAAGGCTACTTCCTTTAACCAATGAGATTGTCCATCAAGAAAGCATTCAAACACTCACTATGTAAGTCGAGGCAATTTCTTAGGGACAGCATCTAAAAATTACATTGTAGAAAAAGGGCCAAACTAAACTCTATGTGTCACTGGGACTTCACTTCACAGATGAGGAGAAAAACTAAGGGGTCCACAATTGATCACAGAAGTAGGAATCCATTTCAAAATCATCACTGATGTAAGGCACTATTCCATCACTAGGCAAACCCATACCACACATCTGGAAGTACAAGTACGGTGTTAAAATAGCACCCAGTTAAAGCCATATCAATCCTTCAGAAGAAACTGCCTCTTGAAAGGCTTCTAATAACCTTTTAAAAGTTTTGTGAAACTCACTCTAATAAGGTAGAGATTCTGATTTGAAGAGCATTCCTGGGTAGTAATGTGGATACAGGGGTCAAGGGAAGTAGATCTGAACCTCAGTTCACCATAGGAAGGTATAATGCCAAGCTTAAGAATTAAGTCTGACCCAGACCATCCCATAAATAGTCCAGGAGACCAGCACATGCCACAAACAGAGCCAAAAACTCTGCTGCTGCTTCTCAGAGCCTACATAAACCTCTCAAACCAGAGAGAGGCAATCTTATACAAAAGAAAGTTCCATTAAATGTCCATCCTCAAATAGACAGTCACTTTAAGTCATCTAAGCTACTGCAGTGCTCCCACTTGTATACCCATAATCCTGGTTTCTCCAAAGATGGAGAAATACAATGAGACCAGTTGAGGACACTTCATCAGATTTTACAAAAAAACTTGTTATAAATAAAATAAGAGTAAGATTTTTCACCAGGCCAAAATAATAATTCTAATCTATTAAAAGATTATCAGTTCTGGGGTAGAGTCATCAGTAATCTAGGGGGATGATTAGTGACTGTCCTTTAGGTCACCTTTAAGTGACTAAGAGCTTGTGCACTTTATTCCATGAGGTCAAACCCAAGTATGAGTCTCCAACTCAAGTAGTGTTTCCTGTTTCCACCAGTCCACATTATTGAGTGGTTTGCCAAGGCTTGTGATTATACTCCACTCTCCTTTTTCTTTTCTTTTTCATCTCCTTTGATCTGATCCAGACATCCCAGCAAATGCAAGTCTCTGGCTGTGGCAGCTGAGAGAAGACATCCTTACCAAGGTGTCTCTGGTACTTCAAGAAGTACTATGTATGTATTAAACTAAATCAATTGCTGAAAAAAATAAAACAACCATTTTTTTTTCTCCCTGAAGAAAGTAGAATTTTTGGCTCATCTGCAGTGAAATTATGAAAGTTCAGAAACAGACACTATTTCAGGCAGGGCTAAGATCACTTTCCTGGAGTTCTAGAAATTCTCTTTGGAGATGCAAGACAGTTTTTTATACATATTTCTTCCAGAGTTGCCACCTCCCCAAACATTATCTCCGATCTTAAACAATCTTGATTCTCAAAGTCACCTGACCTGTAGTTCTGGTCATCTAGATCACAGAAGCTGGTGGGGCTCTTCAAAGGTTCTGCCCTCTGTAGGCACACTGAAGTCAACATGAAGCTTACCTTCTGGAGTCTGTGAGTGCCACTTGTAACTCCTCCTTTGCCCTTCCTTCCTGGTGGCTAGTAGAGTAACATCTAGGAGACAGTATGCCCAATTACTCTGTTTTTCTTAGCACCAGGCATTTCACTAACTTCAATGGCTAAACTTGGAGATGTACAGTTAGAATATCAGCTTCCAGTGAAGTTCCTCAAGTGCCGTTAAGTAAAGCAGCTTTGGCTTTTGGATCTGGACTTGATGCTGGGACTTAGAATTGTCCAAGAGAAATACAAAAGGAATGTGCAGTCACTCCAGCCTTGGCATCAAAATAAAACAAGACTAGAGATGGCATATATCCTATATAACATCCTGTGTCTGTTCTAAAACCACGATAGCCATACAAGGCTCATTTTACCTAGAGAAAACTGAAAGACCTGAAAAGTAAAGTAGTTTGGCTAAATGATCTTGATGTTACTTCTGGCTCTGAAATTTCAAGGGGACTCCAGTTATGCAGTATATCCAAACTACGAAAACTTGGGTTACTCAATAGATAACCTGAGTGCATAATATATATTTAAAAACAATAAAGAGACACTTCTGCTAAGTCACATTCATTAGGTCTGCTTACATCCCATTGGCCAGAACTTGGTCACATGGCCACATCTTGCTGGCTGGGAAATGTAGCCTTTATCATAGGGTGGCCATTTACCCAGCTTAAAAAAAAAAAAAAAAAAAAAAAAATTCTTTTACTATGGAATTAGGACAGGGGCAATTAAGTCTCAGCCATGTTTTCCTGTCTCCTGTCATGTCCTCCTCTAGCCTTCCTCTCTTGGACTGTAGCCCTACCTGAATATCATCAGCTTAACAAGTCTGAGAGCTTTATTTGTCCTGCCCTCTTTGCATAAACTTCTTTTGTCAGTTCCATAGCTTTTATATTTTACCTCCGGCTGCTAAGTAATAATGCATCTTCAACTTCTGTCCTTCTGCTACTGAGCTCCACCTCCATAATTAAGTAGCCCAGTATCAAAAGCTTGCCCCTGGAGAAGGAAATGGCAATCCATTCCAGTATTCTTGCCTGGAGAATCCCGTGGACAGAGGAGCCTGGTAGGCTGCTGTCCATGGGGTCGCACAGAGGCGGACAGGACTGAAGCGACTTAGTAGCAGCAGCAGCAGCACATTCCTTTCTGTCGTTTCCCAATCCAGTTATGTCACTATTTTCAGTTCATTCACTGAACTGCATCCTTCTTTATATATAATAACAATTATGTTCTATTCAGACTTGAACCTTCCTTGATTGATATATATACCTTATTGTTAGGTCTGTACAATTTTTTTTTTATTGCAGAACTGCCAAATATGCCAGTTTATGCTTCCTTTTCTATATTACAATTTCAAAATCTTTGAGCCATTCAAATCAGTATGCTTCTAGAGTCAAGTTTGAATTCTTTTTTATTCTCTTACCAAATTGCCTTAACCAAATCTTCTCCCTGACACATTTGTTAAAATCAAACCTAAATAAAACTACAAGTTTATTATGAAAAAAAAAAAAAAAAGCTTGCCCCTTTGGGTGCTGCAACTGGACTTCCTGGTTGCCCCCACTTTTTTTTTATTGAAGGATAATTGCTGTACAAAATTTTGTTGTCTTCTAACTTCAACATGAATCAGCCATAGGTATACATATATCCCCTCCCCATTTTTGAGTCAGCTTTTAGCCCAGGTGATATTACTAGCTAGGTCAGGCAGGGCTGGGAGTGCTAATGGAGTATCTGACATACTGCCTTCCCACACCCCAGCACCACATTCAGGCCATATCATCTTTCATGGCTCCAGGTGAAGCTATAACTTTATGAGAAAGGGAAGTTGTACAGCTGTAATAGATTAAAAACACAATCAAAGCCACATCAGCTCCAAATTGGAAGAGAGAGAAAATACAATGTAAACGTAAGTCTGGTATGGCAATAGAGTAGGCGCTCAATGAATATTTATTGATGTCTTCATTGGACTACCTGGCTCACTGCATACCCACCAAAGAAACTGGAGATGGTAATTTTGGAAGGCAGAATCGAGTCGTGCTCTTTGCAAACAGACTCGAGTCCATTGTGCCTCCTACACTAGCTTCCCTTATCTAGAGCCCACTTTTGATGTTAGTAACTTGTGGTGAAATACACTCAGTCTGCCCTTGGCCACCATTCAGTTCACTTCAGTCGCTCAGTCCTTTCCGACTCTTTGCAACCCCATGAACCGTAGCACACCAGGCCTCCCTGTCCATCACCAACTGCCGGAGTCTACCCAAACCCATATCCATTGAGTCGGTGATGCCATCCAACCATCTCATCCTCTGTCGTCCCCTTCTCCTCCTGCCCCCAATCTTTCCCAGCATCAGGGTCTTTTCAAATGAGTCAGCTCTTCACATCAGGTGGCCAAAGTATTAGAGTTTCAGCTTCAACATCAGTCCTTCCAATGAACACCCAGGACTGATTTCCTTTAGGATGGGATGGTTGAATCTCCTTGCAGTCCAAGGGACTCTTGAGAGTTCAAAAGCATCAATTCAAAAGCACAGTTCCAAAGCATCAGTTCTTCAGTGCTCAGCTTTCTTCATAGTCCAACTCTCACTTCTGTACATGACTACTGAAAAATCCATAGTTTTGACTAGATGGACCTTTGTCAGCAAAGTAATGTCTCTGCTTTTTAATATGCTGTCTAGGTTGGTCATAACTTTCCTTCCAAAGAGCAAGCGTCTTTTAATTTCATGGTTGCAGTCACCATCTGCAGTGATTCTGGAGCCCCAAAAAATAAAGTCTGACACTGTTTCCATTGTTCTATTTGCCATGAAGTGATGGGACCGAATGCCATGATATTAGTTTTCTGAATGTTGAGCTTTAAGCCAACTTTTTCACTCTCCTCTTTCACTTTCATCAAGAGGCTCTTTAGTTCTTCTTCACTTTTTGCCATAAGGGTGGTGTCATCTGCATATCTGGGGTTATTGATATTTCTCCCAGCAATCTTGATTTCAGCTTGTGCTTCCTCCAGCCCAGCATTTCTCATGATGCACTCTGCATATAAGTTTAAAAAGCAGGGTGACAATATACAGCCTTGACGTACTCCTTTTCCTATTTGGAATCAGTCTGTTGTTCCATGTCCAGTTCTAACTCTTGCTTCCTGACCTGCATACAGTTTCTCAAGAAGTACGTCAGGTGGTCTGGTATTCCCATCTCTTTCAGAATTTTCCACAGTTTATTGTGATCCACACAGTCAAGGCTTTGGCACAGTCAATAAAGCAGAAATAGATTTTTTCTGGAACTCTCTTGCTTTTTCGATGATCCAGCGGATGTTGGCAATTAATCTCTGGTTCCTCTGCCTTTTCTAAAACCAGCTTGAACATCTGGAAATTCACAGTTCATGTATTGCTGAAGGCTGGCTTGGAGAATTTTGAGCATTACTTTACTAGCCACCATCAGTTCAGTTCAGTCGCTCAGTCATGTCCGACTCTTTGCAACCCCATGAATCACAGCACGCCAGGCCTCCCTGTCCATCACCAATTCCCGGAGTTCATGCAAACTCACGTCCATTGAGTCAGTGATGCCATCCAGCCATCTCATCCTCTGTCGTCCCCTTCTCCTCCTGTCCCCATTCCTTCCCAGCATCAGAGTCTTTTCCAATGAGTCAAATCTTCGCATGAGGTGGCCAAAGTACTGGAGTTTCAGCTTTAGCATCAGTCCTTTCAAAGAACACCCAGGACTGATCTCCTTTAGAATGGACTGGCTGGATCTCCTTGCAGTCCAAGGGACTCTCAAGAGTCTTCTCCAACACCACAGTTTAAAAGCATCAATTCTTCGGCACTCATCTTTCTTCACAGTCCAACTCTCACATCCATTCATGACCACTGGAAAAACCATAGTCTTGACTAGACGGACCTTTGTTGGCAAAGTAATGTCTCTGCTTTTCAATATGCTATCTAGGTTGGTCATAACTTTCCTTCCAAGGAGTAAGCGTCTTTTAATTTCATGGCTGCTATCACCATCTGCAGTGATTTTGGAGCCCCAAAAAATAAAGTCTGACACTGTTTCCCCATCTATTTCCCTTGAAGTGATGGGACCAGATGCCATGATCTTAGTTTTCTGAATGCTGAGCTTTAAGCCAACCTTTTCACTTTCCTCTTTCACTTTCATCAAGAGGCTTTTTAGTTCCTCTTCACTTTCTGCCATAAGGGTGGTGTCATCTGCATATCTGGGGTTACTGATATTTCTCCTGGCAATCTTGATTCCAGCTGTGCTTCTTCCAGCCCAGCGTTTCTCATGATGTACTCTGCATAGAAGTTAAATAAGCAGAGTGACAATATACAGTCTTGACGTACTCCTTTTTCTATTTGGAACCAGTCTGTTGTTCCATGTCCAGTTCTAACTGTTGCTTCCTGGCCTGCATATAGCTTTCTCAAGAGGCAGGTCAGGTGGTCTGGTATTCCCATCTCTTTCAGAATTTTCCACAGTTTATTGTGATCCACACAGTCAAAGGCTTTGGCATAGTCAATGAAGCAGAAATAGATTTTTTTCTGGAAGTCTCTTGCTTTTTCAATGATCCAGCGGATGTTGGCAATTTGAGCTCTGGTTCTTCTGCCTTTTCTAAAATCAGCTTGAACATCTGGAAGTTCACGGTTCATGTATTGCTGAAGCCTGGCTTGGAGAATTTTGAGAATTACTTTACTAGCGTGTGAGATGAGTGCAATTGTGCGGTAGTTTGAGCATTCTTTGGCATTGCCTTTCTTTGGGATTGGAATGAAAACTGACCTTTTCCAGTCCTGTGGCCACTGCTGAGTTTTCCAAATGTGCTGGCATATTGAGTGCAGCAGTTTCACAGCATCATCTTTCAGGATTTGGAATAGCTCAACTGGAATTCTATCACCTCCACTAGCTTTGTCCATAGCGATGCTTTCTAAGGCCCACTTGACTTCACATTCCAGGATGTCTGGCTCCAGGTGAGTGATCACACCATCGTGATCATCTGGGTCGTGAAGATCTTTTTTGTACAGTTCTTCTGTGTATTCTTGCCATCTCTTCTTAATATCTTCTGCTTCTGTTAGGTCCATACCATTTCTGTCCTTTATCAAGCCCATCTTTGCATGCAATGTTCCCTTGGTATCTCTAATTTTCTTGAAGAGATCTCTAGTTTTTCCCATTCTTTTGTTTTCCTCTATTTTTTTGCATTGATCACTGAGGAAGCCTTTCTTATCTCTTCTTGCTATTCTTTGGAACTCTGCATTCAGATGTTTATATCTTTCCTTTTCTCCTTTGCTTTTCGCTTCTCTTCTTTTCACAGCTATTTGTAAGGCCTCCCCAGACAGCCATTTTGCTTTTTTGCATTTTTTTTCCATGGGGATGGTCTTGATCCCTGTCTCCTGTACAACGTCACGAACCTCATTCCATAGTTCATCAGGCACTCTATCTATCAGATCTAGGCCCTTAAATCTATTTCTCACTTCCACTGTATAATCATAAGGGATTTGATTTAGGTCATACCTGAATGGTCTAGTGGTTTTCCCTACTTTCTTCAATTTCAGTCTGACTTTGGCAATAAGGAATTCATGATCTGAGGCACAGTCAGCTCCAGGTCTTTTTGTTGTTGTTGTTGTTGACTGTATAGAGCTTCTCCATCTTTGGCTGCAAAGAATATAATCAATCTGATTTCGGTGTTGATCATCTGGTGATGTCCATGTGCACCACAAAGACAACTTTAATGATGCAATCAGCAGTGAGAACTCTGGAATCAGACTGATCTACCAGCTGTGTGACACAGGCAGGTCACTAGCTCTCTGTGCTTCAATTTCCTCATCTATAAAACAAGAGTTATAATAGTATTCACCTCAAGGGGTTGTTGTAAGAATTTAATTAAATAATGCATAGAAAGCATAGAACAGTAAGTGCATGAGACCAAGTACTCAATGG
Organism: Bubalus bubalis; assembly: GCF_019923935.1. NCBI lineage: Eukaryota > Metazoa > Chordata > Mammalia > Artiodactyla > Bovidae > Bubalus > Bubalus bubalis. The sequence goes on from NC_059164.1 coordinate 68,400,982, forward strand.
ACTATAGCCTACCAGGCTCCTCTGTCCTTGGGGATCTTGTCCTTGTCCTCTTGTCCTTGTCCAGGCAAGAATACTGGAGTGGGTTGGAGTGGGATCCTCCTCCAGGGGATCTTCCCAACCTTCCCTCATTGCAGGTGGACTCTTTACTGGCTAAGCCACCAGGGAAGCCCAAGTACTCAATAAAGGTTAGGTATTCAACCTCGCAGCCTAGCACCACAAGTCTGGTCACTGGACTTTCCAAGTGAAGGCAGAGGAATGTAGGAGCCACAGTTACTGCTGATTTGAAGGAAAACCTCAACCTAGGGTTTGCCCATCGCCATCTTGAGCCCAGATACCCATCAGTCAGAAGCTTAAAGAGTCCCCACCCAGCAGCTGAGTTCCCTGTATGGTGGACTCAGAAAGTGATATTTTGGAGAAATTAGTTAAGAGTGGAACTTTAACTTCTGAAACCACTGTTTACCTTTCATTGGCTGTCAGATCTCAGGACCTTCTCTCTGCTCCCTTGAAAGTACTCTCCATCAAGGAACTGCTTCTGCGCTATTCATCCTCACTGACTTTCCCACCATCTCAAAGATCTCTACTTCTGATTCCTTTTCCCTGCATGCTCCAATCTCTCTACCCTATGTTGCTCTTCAGTTGCTCAGTCATGTCTGACTCTGCGACACCATGGACTGCAGCATGCCAGGTTTCCCTGTCCTTTACCATCTCCTGGAGTCTGCTCAGACACATGTCCATTGAGTTGGTGATGCCATTCAACCATCTCATCCTCTGTAACCCCCTTCTCCTCCTGCCTTCAATCTTTCCCAGCATCAGCGTTTTTTCCAATGAGTCAGCTCTTCACATCAGGTGGCCAAAGTATTGGAGCTTCAGCTTCAGCATCAGCCCTTCCAATGAAGATTCAGGGTTGATTTCCTTTAGGATTGATTGGTTTCATCTCCTTGCTGTCCAAGGGACTCACAAGAGTCTTCTACAGTACTACAGTTTGAAAGCATCGATTCTTCAGCACTCAGCCTTCTATATGGTCCAGCTCTCATATTTGTACATGACTACTGGGAAAACCATAGCTTTGACTATACAGACCTTTGCTGGCAAAGTGATATCTCTGAAATTGAAGAAAGTAGGGAAATCCACTAGACCATTCAGGTATGACCTAAATCAAATCCCTTATGATTATACGGTGGAAGTGAGAAATAGATTTAAGGGCCTAGATCTGATAGATAGAGTGCCTGATGAACTATGGAATGAGGTTCGTGACGTTGTACAGGAGACAGGGATCAAGACCATCCCCATGGAAAAAAAATGCAAAAAAGCAAAATGGCTGTCTGGGGAGGCCTTACAAATAGCTGTGAAAAGAAGAGAAGCGAAAAGCAAAGGAGAAAAGGAAAGATATAAACATCTGAATGCAGAGTTCCAAAGAATAGCAAGAAGAGATAAGAAAGGCTTCCTCAGTGATCAATGCAAAAAAATAGAGGAAAACAAAAGAATGGGAAAAACTAGAGATCTCTTCAAGAAAATTAGAGATACCAAGGGAACATTGCATGCAAAGATGGGCTTGATAAAGGACAGAAATGGTATGGACCTAACAGAAGCAGAAGATATTAAGAAGAGATGGCAAGAATACACAGAAGAACTGTACAAAAAAGATCTTCACGACCCAGATGATCACGATGGTGTGATCACTCACCTGGAGCCAGACATCCTGGAATGTGAAGTCAAGTGGGCCTTAGAAAGCATCGCTATGGACAAAGCTAGTGGAGGTGATAGAATTCCAGTTGAGCTATTCCAAATCCTGAAAGATGATGCTGTGAAACTGCTGCACTCAATATGCCAGCACATTTGGAAAACTCAGCAGTGGCCACAGGACTGGAAAAGGTCAGTTTTCATTCCAATCCCAAAGAAAGGTTTGCATAGCTTTCCTTCCAAGGAGAAAGTGTCTTTTAATTTCATGGCTGCAGTCACCATCTCATGTACCACACACATTCTATTCAGTTCTCTCTCTCTACTTTTTTCTCTCTTGTCTTCCTTCACAAGATTATATTTGAGAATGACACACACAGGGATATACAAATTGATATTATGCTGTCACAGTTCAAAAATACACACTTCACAGTAATTGGCACATAGTAGGCTCTCAAATATTTGCTGAATAAAATCCTCCTTGACTGAACCTTCCAAAGCAGAGTATCTGAGAAGGGGCTCAGCTCCCTAACTCTGGTGAGAACTTGAGGGAGGAAAGAAATATTATACATCATCTATATCAAGCCCTACCTCCTGTTTATTTTATAAAATAGGAAAATAATGTAATATAGACACACGGCTATTTAAGCACAGAGTGCAAGCTAGAAGCCTCATCTGCTTTCCAACCCAGTGCAACTCACTCTGGATTATGTGGATACAAATATCCCTTATTTCCCAGAGGTATGAGTTTGTAAGGCTTGGAAGGCAGCAGATAGCCACCACTCCTCAAAATGGGCCCTGGATTGAGACTCAGGTCTCCATTTCTGATCTCGAGCAGATTCTCCCTGCAGGATTTGACATCCACACTTCATTGGGGTGGGCTCCTAGATGGGATTTGCTCTTCAACACTACAAGGGTTTGGGTCTGTGCTGACTTTATAGGGGAAACACCCTGAAATGGGGACCTAGACCCTCCCTCCTCCTCTACCCCTGGGCTCCTTGCAGGCGGTTCATGCCCACCTTCCTCCAGGTTCCAGCAAGCCCGGCAACTCTGGTGTAGGTCTCTGTGAGTCTCTGCTCCTAGCGCCTTGATGAGGCGTGTTTAATCTTCCACCCAGATTATTTAACCTCCGCATCCTTGTTAACAAACAGCCATTATTAACGAGTTGAGAGACCACATGGGGTGGGCTTCTACAGACAATGCGCGCTCCCTTGGCTTTTCTGCGAACAAATTCATAATCCTCAGCGACTCAGCCGGAGCCCTCCTGCCAGGTCCGCGAGGGAGTCAGGAAACTATAGAAATCGGGTGATCTGGGCCCTTATCCAGGACCCCTGCGCCCCGGAGGGTCGGGGAAGTGCAAGATGGAGCTGTATCTCTCCCTTCCTCCCCAGCCTCCCTTCCTCGCTCGCTCTCCCAAGGGATTGCTGCAGTGCGTTATAAATTTTACCTTTCCAGTGTGCGGGAGAGGCGAGAGGAGGCTGTGTCCCAGCTCCGGGCCAGCTTGTCCCTAAGGACACCAATTAAAGGCACTAATTGGACAGCAATACATCAAAGTCGCTCCCGGGAGTGGGTCCTCAGAGCGCCAGGAATCCATTAGTTGGGCTTTTGTTTCAAAACACAGAAATACAGAGGAATAAAAAATAAAATTAAAAGCACTTCGACGCAGACGGGAGTGGCGAGGGTGCTGTACCGCGAGGACTCCTCTCTCGGTTCACTGGGAGCCCCCTCGCTCTCCCCTCCTACTCAAGTCTCGGTACATGAGCCCACCGCACATTTATCCCCAAAGAGTGCCGCCTGCAAAGGCTCGGTCGCCCCTGGGCCCCCAAAGAGACCGTGTAGACGCGGCACACAGAACCAGACGCGCCTGGACCGATGCGGGGTGGGGGGAACAAACCCACCCTACCCCCGCGCACATTGTTCAGGTTCTCTGCCTAACCTGGCCCAGGAAGGGGAAGCGGACACCTCGGGGAGGCACATGTCACCCGGGAGTCGTTTCGGCCTCATGGGCTGCACTGGGGACGCGAGGCAGACAACGCAGGGGACAGCGTCCCTCGGGGGTTATTTCAAGGTGCGGGGAGCGGCACTTCGACAGCGGAAGGAAGGAACTGGTTCTTCTTTGCAGAGCTGGATGCCACTCGCAGGCCCGAGGGCACTGGGAGAAACGGGCCGGGGAGGGGCCCAGGCCCCGCAGGACAGGAGGAGACCCCTGGCCCAGGGACGGCGGGGCGATAGGCCCGGTGGAAATGCGACCCGAGGCCAAGTCCAGAAGTCCATCCCCCTAGTCCCGTGCCTGGCGAGGCCTCCAACCTCTGCGGCCGAGGCCAAAGCATGTCAGAGCTGGTGGGTGAATCCCGGGCGTGGCCAGGACCCGGCACAAAGGGCACTGCCTGCGGTTGGCGTCTGCGGGCGCGGCGCCTCTAGATGCCCAAGTGAGGCTGAGCCGCGGCTTCCCGCCAGACCTGAAGACCGGGAGGAGGCTGGCCCCGCGTCGCTACGGCAGCCAAAGCGCCGGCTGGCGTGCCGGGAAGCCCAGGCCTCACCTGGGCGGCGGGAGGCCAGAGGCCGAGCCCTCGGCGCCCCTCATCCTGCGGAGGCCGCGCCTGCTAGCTTCCCTCGAGGAGCCAGATTGGAATGGCTGCTTTTGATCCCATTTGTTACTAACCCCGGCATTTGTTTTCCATTTTATAAACGCTTCCCTTTAAGTAATTGTCCCTGTTAACAGCGTATACCTTTCAGCAGCCCTCACTGCGCTATAAATAATCTCGATGAAGATGCAAGGATATGACTTTCACAAGATTGGACAATTGATTCAATCTGTGACCCGCGATCGCGAATAATATTGGAAGGCTATTTAAACAGATGAAGGCCTAAATTGTCTTGCTTGTATCTGAATTAATTTCTCATTCATCATCATTATGAAGTGATTGGTCTATTCAAGCTCTTCAGCCTGCTGGAACGGAGAGGGATTTAAATGAGATTGTAACACAATTTAAATGCTTGCCGACTTTAACGAGGCCAATTGAGCAGCTGCAATAAATACAAATATTTTTCTAAACAGCCTTGTTTTAAATAATTACTTAATGCTTTCATGTTATTTTTAAGTGGCAATCTCTCTCCTGCTCCTGCTCAGAATATCACACACTTATTTGCTGAGAAAGCGATTTTGGAAAGGACTTTGTGTTTCTATTTGCTTTGTAGACGGTGGCTTTTTCCCTCCTCAGGCTTAACATTTCGGGGTCCACAAACCGGCACAAATGGTGAGTTGGGCCTTGGTTTCACCCTAATACACTGATGTGTCTGCCCCCACAGAGCCAGGGAGGAGCTGAGTGATGGGAGAATTTTTCCGTTTGGATCAAGTCACTTATCCAGACTTGTTTTAGCTGGGTCTTGCAAACGAATCCATGCGACTGCACTGACAAATGACACCCCAAAGGGTGGCATCGTTTCTGACTTATCCTGATAACCATCATCATCTTGAACAAATCAGAATTCCAGCGTACCTGAAAGGTACTTAGGAAGTTCAGTCTGCCAACAGTTTGGCTCCCGTGCAAGTCGACTGGAGTGAGTGGAGGCCGGCTGAGGATTTCTTTGTTAGGGAACAGGCCCAGAAAGAGAACCTAGCCATAAGGATTGGGGTGGGGGGCAGAGTAACTAGAAGGAAATCGCCATTTGGGGGCTCAAACTCCTTTTCCTGCCCCCACTCACCGACACTACTCCCTCTCTCACTCCGGGTGAGGGTGCTTAGAGAGGACTCTAGGAAGGAAAAGCCCTTTCCACTAGGAGAATGCCATCCGCTGGTCATCCCAGACAACTGTCCGCCCGTGACACCCACGCCCTTAGGCCGACATATGGCTGCGGGTGTTTTCTCGATTGGGGAATAATGGAAGCAACCGAGCGGGAAAAGCCTGGGGAACAAAAGAATCTTTTAAACTTTCAGGAACGTGCTAGGATGGGGGTGGGGAGACACGCGACTGGGGCGGGGACCTAAGCTCCCGTTAGCCACGACCGTCTAGGGCCATATCCCCCTGGGAGGCCTAGGCTGAGAGGGCGCATCCTGAATCACCTCTCACTATGCCCGGAATAGGGGCAGAGGGACTCGATGTGTGGAATGTGCAGCTGCGGGTTTCCCGGTTGGGAAAGCAGGGCCGACATAGTCACTAGAAAAATCATTGGTGGGGCAGACAACACTGAGGGGATGCAATCAAACTGCAGGCCAAGAGGGGAAACATGCGGGCAAGGGTGGAGAAACTAAGTGATTTGCTATGTAACCGGGCAATTTAATGCCAGAGTTAGGGAGCTGCTGGCCGGAATCACTTCCTCTTCGGAGGCTCTGCCGAGCTCATCCTCTTTATCCTGTTGTTTAAAATGAGCATTATCCCAAACATATGCAATGCAATCAGTTTGGTCACACTTACAAGAACACGCTTTAATAAGGCAATCAATCACTCGCTAACTAGACGGCGACGGCCTGCGCTGAGCGCGCACTCGGGCTGCGGGGTGGCTATTCTTCCCGGGCCAAAAGGACCGCGGCTGAGCGCACGTCTGCGCTCCTAGGCCCCGCTGGGTCCCCGACTATGTTGAGGAGCCTAGGAAAAGTGTGAGTCGAATGTGAGGTGTCAGACTAAACGAGGGTAACCGTGGACTCTGGGCCCCAAAGAGGCCTAAGGCATGGGAGGGGAAGCCACCGGAGCTGAGAGCCTCTAGCTACATAAGTCACTAATATCTGTGTGAGGCCAGAGCCTCCGTTTTCCCACCTGCAAAATGGGACTGAGACGGAGGGAAACTAAGTAGAGACGTTCGGAAAATTGAAAAATGAAAACAATAATACTATGTCAGCCCTCTTGCTTGGACTAGCCTTCTCATTTTACAGATGAAGAGGCGGAGGCTGCGGAGGACGCAGTGCCTTTAAGATCATCTCCGCCCCAGCCCCCACTACAACGATCACCACCTAATTGGGCCAGATGCTGCTTCCGGTGCAGGTGGGAAAAGTCTATTTTTAGGTGCGGGGGTCTGCAAGGGAGTGTGAGTAGTGCGTGCCTAGCGCCAAACCGCAAACCTTGGCAAAAGGGAAATTTCATTATGAAGTAATGAGTAATTCCTCCTGGCAAGATGTATTGTTATATCTTCCACTTCAATTTGGAGGAAGAGAGGCTCAATTACCCAGAAAATACAGTCAATTAAAGGCTGCTGATTGGACACGAGGCCGGATCATCGATCTTGTACTTTCCAATATCGCTGCAGACACCTCATTTTCCCTCCCTATTAACTGAAAATACGCCTGGCATTACGGCAGCCCGCAGCCCATTTACCTGTCGCAAGCAATCTTGGCCCGACGCGAAGTAACCCAGAAATTTGCCGGGTTTGGCACCGGGAGCTTCCCAACTGCAGAGGGAGCTGCGCAGGGCTAGGGGGACGGGATGAGTGGCAGATAGGATGCTGGAAACCTCAGCACAACGATTTGCTTGGGAGGGTAGGGAGTACTGTGTTGGAGAGGGTTTGCTTTAAAGCCCCAAGAGGGATGAAGGCTGATTAAGGAGACCCATGGGTACAGGGGCAGAGGACCCTTGAACCCATACAGTCCCGAGCCTGCTGAGGACACCCATCTCGCTCCTGCTTGAGCACGACTTCAGAGGCAGCCACAGTGGCTCTCCTAAAGGGACAGAGAACGACAATGAGGTGGCCATTCAGGATTGCCTGTCCTTTTGCCCTGACCAGCCCAGAATTCCATCCTTGGAGATAACTTCCGGTTTGAAAAGGATTCAAACCCTCTCTTCCCAACTCAGAAGTCCTCCCTCCTTTCCCTTCACCATAAGATGCAGACTCAGCTTGACCAACAAACCCAGCTCTCTGCAGTGCTCCACCTCCACTCCCACCACCCCATTTGTCTCCACCTTGGGTTGGGGTAGAGATAGGATTACAGAGACCGGAGTCCAGAATCTCCTTTCCTCAAAGCGTTGGAGCAGATGGAGAGGACTCATGAGGGTGAGTTCCCGATGGGCTCAGCGCTCTGCTGGACCAGTTGAGCCAAGTCTCCTAGTGTGCACAAAATTAAGGAAATATGCACCTCACAGCAGCTCCTCCTTCTCCACCTCTGTGAAATGTCCATTTGGAGACTGCCAATGCCAAATGGAGGCTTGGGAGACTGTGTCCCTCTTTTGACTCCTCCCCTACCCAAGGCTATAGTTGAACTAATAATTCAAAAGGAGTTAACAAACTGCCTGCTACCAAAAAATTTAAAATGCTAAAGTGAGAATCATATCCAGCTTTATTGCAATATGGTCAACAAATTGTAACAGCAAATTCTTTGGGCTTCAAAGGAAAACCAAATCAAACTCAGTCCCTACAGGAAGAACCACTCCCTCCCAGTCAGGGTGAAACTTGCCTTTGTGGGGGTATAAGTTCTCCTATCCCTCAAAAACTGGCTGCAAGAATGACTACAGATGTGAGAGTTTGGGAGTGGTTCCCAAACAAGCCTTGGAGGAGGGGAGAGACAAAGTCCCCAGAAGCAGCAGAAGGCTCCTGCTAGTATTCTGAAAGTCAAGCCCCATGGCAGCTTGGGAGGCAGATGGGTGTGAAATGCCAAATGCAAAGAGAAGGGCCAGAAAGCTCCTAGTGAATGAAAGGAAAAGGCTGGAAATAGCCTCTAATTTGCCACCAGATATGGAAGGAGGGAGATGAGGTTCCTGCTCCCTAAGCTCTTCCCTGGGCGCCTTGTTAACAGCTCCGCTCTGGGCTCCATGGCCAGCCAGAGGCATGGTAATCATTATTATACATTCAACATTCAAAAACCCTCCTCACACACATCACTTGCTAATCAGGGTGTGTGCTGGGCCCAAGGAGAAGAGGCTTGGGAGAAGTTGCCAGGGGACCCAAGGGTATCTGCAGCTTCCCTGCCCACAGTACACAAAAAGTGAGGGTGGAAATGAAGTTACAGTGGAGGAGAAGCCAGGAGAGAGGAAAGAGATCAGGTGCTGGTAGATGCCAGAATCAGAAAATATCCTGTAACTGAGGCTCCAGGGGGGCCAGAGAGCCCCCTGCTTCTTTGGGAGGGTAGTAAATCATCTCCCTCTCTCCCCTAGATGGCTGGTGCACTGTCATCCACAAGCCCCTTGCCATGCCTTGGAAAAGCTGGCAAAGATTAATCTCTACCTGCTCTGCATACACAGCATTTTGTTCAGAGAGACAGCAATTTCCCTTTCCATCGCATGGGCTTGGCCTTTGCAAGGGGGAGGGGTCCGGGTGAGAAAAGGGTTGGGGGTTGGGGGCTAAGGGGCTTGATACTGGTTGCTGTTACTGCTAAGTTTGTTAAGCTTTGGAGCCACGGCCTCAAGCCCAGGTCAGGGCAGTGGGTCGGGTGAAGAATGGCAAAGAGGGGCCGACCCAGAGGAAGGTCTTTCAGGCTCAGCCTCCCCAACCCCACTCCTGCTCCCCAGACGCGCCAGCCAGGACCCCTTCCCAGGCATTTCGACGCTCGATGCTCGAAACCAAGTCCCGCTGGTCCTCGGCGGCCCTCTTCTTTCCCCTCGGTGCCCCTGGGGCGGGGAGGGATGCTGTCTGAGTCCCCGAGGGGTCCCCACGGGCGTCCTGGAGCCGGCTGCCCGCGGGCGGCCCCTTATCTGGTGAGGGGCACCTCCTCCCTCTGGTCCAGCGCCACGGAGGAGGCCTTGCTGAGCACCGAGGGCGCGAAGGAGAGGAAGGAGTCCGAGCGGGAGGTGGAGGCACAGGTGAAGTCCGAGGCGGCGGCGGCAGCGGCGCGGGGCGCCAGCCCGTTGGCCGGGCCGCCGTGGCAGGCGAGGCAGGAGCAGGGGCCGCCGGCCGCGGTGCCCAGTCCGTGCGCCGGGCCCGGGTAGAGCGGCGGGTGGCGGAAGGCGCACAGCAGTTCGGGCCGTGGGTAGGGCTGCGAGAGCACACGGAAGGTGTCGAGCGGGCGCAGCGGGCCGCTGAAAGGCGAGGCGGCGGCGGATGCGGCGGACGCGGCGCCCAGACCCACGGGCGAGTAGTAGGGCAAGGGCAGGTGCGACGGGAAAGGGTAGGGCAGGCCGCCCGCGGCCGCCGCGTGGCTCATCATGTACGTGTAGAAGGCGGGGTCGGCCGGGTGCGGCCACGTCATGGCTAACCGCTGCCGCTTGTCCTTCATGCGCCTGTTCTGGAACCACACCTGGCGGGCGGGGAGGAGAGGAGCGGGTTCGGCGGCGCCCGGCCCGGTGCGCAGAACCCACAAGTCCCGTCCCACCGCGGGCGACGGTGAGGGTAGCATAAGGAAGAGCCGAAGAGGAGCTCCTCTGGGCGCGGGCAGATCCCACCACCACCCCCTTGGATCTGTAATCCCTCCCAGACAGGCTCTCTCCCTCCTCCCCTCAGCCCTCGCTGCCAGGACGCCCAAACGCAGTGTGGGTAGGAAAGTAGTGGGGCAACTAAGAACTCCACCGGTCTGAGGCAGCAGGCAGCGATCCCCTCAAAATACGTCCCATTCCTGAGGCTCTCCCTGGAAGCACTTCCTTGTCACCTGCCCAGGCACTTCATCCCCGCTGTTTATTTGGCCACGAAAGAGAGTCTCCCCTAGGGGCAAATCTGCATGCACCTGGCTCCTGCACCAGGCTTAGACACTCCTGGCCTAGCTGCCCTGTCAAGAGACTCCAGGCCCTACTTCCTGGTTCATGATTTAAGAAGGTGGTATTTACTTCCTCCTGACGGGGTGCATCCCCCCCTCCTCCCTGTGGCTCATACCTTGATTGTGGTTTCGGGCAGGTTTAGGGCAGCTGCCAGCTCACATCTCCGAGGCCTGGATACATAGTTCTCCCTGTAGAATTCCTTCTCCAGTCGTGCAATCTGCTCCCGGGTGAAGGCAGTACGGTACCGTCGCATCTGGTCACTAGCACTGCAGGCCAGGCTGCCCTGGGAGCCACCGCTGCCATTGCTTTTGGGGGTCTCGCTGCTGCCATTGGGACTGCTGGCCAGTGCTTCAGAGCCAGGCCCTGTTCAGGGAGCCCAGAGTATAGGCACACACAGAACACACAACAGATACAGACACTGTTGATGTGGGGCTGTAGGTCTTGGTTGATGTGTGTGGAGGAGGGTGATGGAAAGGGACATCCCCCCTCTTTCCAGTAGCCCCAGACTCTACCTCTGCTAGGGTGGCAAGGACTTTGAGAACCCAGGAATGGAGGACAGAGGCTCACCATTCAGATGAGCACATAGCAGCCATTAGGCCTGGCCGGGCTGCTGTGTTAGGCCTGCTGGGTACAAAAGCCCCAGGCGCCCTGGCCACCTGCCTTGGGGCACAGGACAGATGCAGCCACTCTGAACTTTCTGCCCACGGTTGACAGGAGTGAGCAAGGATACGCATATCTGACAGTCAAGTGAGTTGAGATGCCCCCTTTGTGCTGGAGTGTTGTAAACTTGGGTCCTGTTTTGTTGGATGTTGGGCAGGGACTGAGTTTCCGTGCTTTGTGTGCCAGATGGCTGGTGCAGGTGTGGGAATGTACACTAGGCTGCGTGTGCTGTGTGAATGGCCCAGGAGTGTGTGTATGAGTGTCCTATTGCCTGACTATATATGAATGGAGTATGGGTTACTCTGAGGGTATGTTGTGGTTAGTCTGGATTGAGTGGATTAGATGGCAATGGGTGGATGTGGGTTCTCAGCAAGGCGTTGGCTGCCAAGGCCAGGGGGTGGGTTTTCTTCCACACCAGGGTCTTCTCACCCACCGGCACAGCTTTGTGGAGGAGTATCTGCTGGTGGGCTCTTCCTCCTAGCTTTCCACCCCTCTCAGGGAGACTCCCTTCCTGATCATTCACCTAGCCCCTGGTCAGGGAGGGGTTCTCCAGTTACAGCAGTGACACACAACTCACCCCCCCACCCCCCAATTTGAGCTGAAACCCAGGGAAGGGTGGGGCTCCTGCCCCCTGCCGCTCTTTTCCTTTGGGTGGAGGAGTGGGACTAGGAAGGAAAGGTGAATGGGGGGAGGGCCAGAGCACTGCCTTTTCAAATGCAACCGGAGACCAAAGGCAATTAGACCATTGGGACCATTTCCGACCTGGCGCCACCGAGCCCGGGAAGTGACAAGGTAATTTGGACCTCTGACCGACGTGCAAACTGGTCGGAGGGCCGCAGCAGCCGGTCGGCCCTAGTCGGTCGCGATTTTACGGTCCTTTATGGACTCCGCTTCCGCGCCTGGATGCGCCCTACACCCTGCTAGCCACAAACTGCCTGGACCCTCGTTTGATCTCGCCCACGCCGGGAGATAGTGTCTTGCCCTCGCAGCTGAAGCAGTGCCACAAAGCTCTGGGGGGTTGGGGTGCACTCTGAATCCCCCTCAAGCCCAGGGCTTGCGTCTCCCTCCTTCCCCCAAAGCACAGCTGTCACCCTCAGTCCCGCCAATGCCAGAGCGGAGAAAGAGACCCCCGCCAGGGCGCGGAGAGCGGGGGATGAGTTGTTCAGGTGGGTTCCCCCAGCCACCCCGCCCTGGGGTAAAGGAGTGTCTTCCTCTCCTCTAGAGCTGAAGTGGAAGGTGGGCGCGGTGGGAGGCCGGGGGAGAGAAGGGGCGCGGTGGCTACCTTTGCTGTGCTGGTATTCGGCGTTCCCCGTGGCGCAGTCCGGGGTGCAGCTCACCTCGATTTCTTCATAGAAATCCGACTCGGTGTCTGAGCTGCTGGGTTGCCCCTGGCCAGAGAGACTGTCGGCGGAGGCAGCCGGAGGTCCGGGGCCGAGTACCGCGGCCCCGGCTGCCCGCGACTCGGCGCCCGGCCCCGCAGCGCTGCCTGCTAGTCCGTCCACCGGCTCCTCCTCCAGGCCTCCCCCGCCGCGCTCCCGGGCGGCCGGAGGACCGGCCCGCGGGCTCAGGCAACCACGGGGCACCATCTTCTCGGGCGGCTCGGGCAGCGGGCTGCCCACGGCTTCGGACAAATTGGAGACCCTCTTGCCAACCAGAGTGCCAAGCTGACCCCCATCCAAAAACATAACCATGTCCTTTCGGCTCTCCATCCCGGACTCTCGGAGGGGGGAGGGGGAAAGCCCCAAGTGAGCTCCTAGCCCCCCGGCTCCCTGGGTCCCCAGCGGTCCGACAGATCTTGGCTGAGGGAGGGAGAAAGGGGCCAGGCGACTGGGCGGGCGCGGAGCGGCCGGAACGCGGTGTCGACGGTGACGGCGGCGGTGGCGGTGGGGAGCTGGGGTCACCTTGTGATGCGAGCGCTCCTCTGTGCCGCACCGCCTCTGGGAGGAAGCCCCATTGCCCTCTTCTTTCTAAGCTGTCATCCTCCTGCTGCAGTCGTCATTACAGTACCGCTGGTGACGCCACTCGGTGAGCGCAAGTGGATAAATAGAAACGTCTGCCACAGCGAAGATGAAAGGAGACCCGCAGCTAATGGCTCGGCAGTGATGCGCCAGGTGTGGGCCTCGCTCGAATGGGGAGGAGAGTGTGAAAACAGAGAGACACACACACTGAGAGAGGGAGACACCCAGGCACAGGGGATGCAAATGGAATTCCGCAGGAAGAAAAGGGAGCTTAACGCGGCGAGTTCCGCAGGGGTTGCGGGACTCGGTAATTGAATACGCTTTTGATATATTTAATTTTTTTTTATTGTTTGGGCTTTTGTTTTCTTAACTTGGTGCCTTGTTCTAACACTGATGAGAGAATCCATAACTGCATTTTAAAAGTGTGAAGGCCGATTGACAAGCCTAGCTTCTCTTATTATTACAACTGTCTGTCCCTGGTGAGCTAACCGCGCCGCGTCTCCTAAGTCTGTCTTTCTTTCTTTCTTTTTTTTTTTTTCATTAACAAGCTATCGAAAAGCGTATTCCCTCCCCCGCAAGTTGTCTGGACAGCTTGAGCCTGAGATCTCCTTTCCTCCCACCTCCTCCCAGCCCCTACCCCCAGCTGTTTCCTTCCTCCTAGGAACCAAAAGAGAACTTGGCGATTTTTCTTCCCCAAGGGGCAAGAGATAAATGTCTTTATATTTTTCTTTAAGACGGCTTTGGCTGCTGACTCCAAATGTTCGCTTTTTTTTTTTTTTTTTTCCCTCCCATTGCCCCTCTCCCCATCTAGGTGACCTTAAGCTTTCCACAGCCGGGCTTGACCTCCAGATGGCTATTCAAGGAAGAAATCTCCCATTTGCTGGGGCCTCGCCTGCACTTCAGGTATGTAGAGTGGGGAAGAGGTTCTAAGGGTGGCCTTGTTTCTTTTCTTGCCCGTATTTTAATGTATTCGTTCAGAGTCAACGAATTACCCGGAAACAGGTTTTTGGGAGTTAAGAAGCTCTGGCAAATGTGCTCCCCACAGCGGCAGCGGCAAAGGCTCCTAGCTGGGAGAAGGTGCTGTTCTTACCCGGAGATTTGGGGCAGGGGTCGAGAAAGACCAGCACGCGGCATTGGGGTTCATAGAGGGTTGTCTAATGGGGCTCTCCCTAGTGCCCTGCCCCAGGGTTTTGGTCCCCTGCTCCAAAAGTGGGTGGCATTGGGATCGAAGAGAGAAGGCATCGAAAATGCCATGAAAGTACAAGTGACTGGAGTTCTCATCAGTTGTCGAAGACAGAGGGGGACCTCCAGGGCAGGGCTGGGGGTGTGTGAGTAGTGCCGAATGTCTTTGGGAATAGCCACAGGCTCCCTCTCAGGTCTGCTTCCAGGGGAGGTGGAACCCATTAGGAAACTGACCCCTTGCCAGTTTTGAGTGTGTTGGGGCTAGGTAGGCAGGCTGGGTCTCTCATTTTGCTGAGGCTAGAAGGCAGGCCCCTTCTTTGCTCTGCAACCGCTCCCACTAGACTTTCTCTGCCCCTTTCTAGGAGCTTCTAGCGCTAAGCTGATGGCTGCAAAAGGCTGCTTTGCCCCTCCTCCTTCTGTACATTCCAAGACAAAGCCCCAACTTCTGAAATTCGAAAGAAAAGTCCCTCTATCACTCAGTATTTTTAACTTTATCTTTTTTCTCTCCTCCTCCTTTTTCTTTTTCTCAACTCTTCTCCCTCTTCCCCCCTGCCTCAATCTTCCTATCTGTGGGCTTCCAGAGGTGATGAAGGAAACGAGGAAAGACAAGTTCCCTTCTCAAGTTCTGCCTTCCACATGCCCCCCTCCCACTTGATAAGAACAGTTCACTGACCTCCCCCTGGGGTCGGGTGTGCAGAGGGAACTGGAAGGGAAGGTTCTCATAAACATTTCCAATCCCCGGGACTCCCAGAGTCACCAGGTGCTGAGCACTGCCGGCCCCAAAGTCCTGGAGAGTATTTCAGAGGTGAGAGGAGTGATCCGGGTCAGAGTCCAGAGCCTTTTGCCCTGGCGGAGAGTTATCCTAGGATTCCGTGGTGCCCTGTCCTCTCTAGCTGGTAGGCAGAGCCTGAGAGAACACCTGGCTTGCTCCTTCCTTCCTGTCAAAGTAGAGCCACCAGCGTCTGCATTTATATCTGCCACTATCCTTCACCTTCTGGGCCCTTCCAGCCCTGGGCCTGGGGCGCTTTCCCCCTCCCCTTCCTCTATGCTCCGCAGCCTTCGGCCAACTCACAGCAGCCCCCCCTGCTGCGCTCACCTCGGCGAGGCCGGGTCCTCAGAGGGACCCCTGGCTGCCCACCCCGCCCCCAGCTTTGCATTCAATGGGAGTGCTCTGTGTTTGATCCTCTTTTCCTCCGGGTTTTCCGTGTGAGATGAAAGAGGAGTAGGATTGAGAGATCAAGAGGTGCCACTTGCGTCTCTTTCCTGGGCCCGGCCCATCTGAGCCGGACTTCCCCAGCCCCGGGCTCAGCCTCTCCCAGAGGGGGCTGCCTCTTCTGGGCTTTGGATCTGAAGCTTCAGGGACGCCTTCATCCCTGTCCTGACTCCTGCCTCCACTCTTTCAAAATGTCTCAATTTCCCCGTCTTTAGACGCCTAACGTACCTCGATGGCAGGAGAAAAAATTTTTTTCCTTTTTAAACCAAATATCACTTCTTCCAAAAGCATCTTTTCATTAATATCAGATGAAGAGAGGTCTCATTTTTAACAGGAAGAAGAAGAAAACAGGAGGCTCGATAAGAGCACTGTTTCTAGTTGGGGTTTTCTGGGGGGGTGTTGGGAGGGAGTGTTTGTTTTTGGTTTAGGGGGAGGCACTTTAATAGCGTGGTTATCACTGTATCATGGAGGTTAGTCCCTATGCGGCAGAAGAAAGGTAAATTCACAGAGGGAGTAAAACCCGCGCGTCGCCGAGGCCTGGGCGACCCCATAAAAGAGAGGGGGTGATAGCAGCCTAGTGGGGTCCGGCCCGGGCCCCCACCGCTTCTCACCTCTGGCGGCGGGAGGGACAACCCCCTCCTGTCTGCGGGCCTGCTGTCCCCTCCCCCGCTGGGGCGGGGGTTTAGGTCCAGCCGGCTCCTCTGGGATTGAAATTCTCCGGACTTCAAAAGCTCGCGGCCCCGCTTCCGCCTGGCTGGGCTGGGCTGGGCTGGGCAGGGGGTGGGTGGGAACCCCGGGGAGGCGACGCGAAGATAAGATGCGCGGGTTGTGTTAAATGGAATCGGAAGCTGGGCCAGGGCCACCAGACGCGCCGATCCGCAGGAGCCTCTTCGCTTCCCGAGAAAACCCCGGCTCCGGAGAGCTGAGGCAGGGGGTAGGGAACGCCTCAGTGGCCAGCGGACCCGCTCGGAGCGATAGTCTGAGGCCCTGAGTACCTTCTCCAGCTGGATGCTGGGTCTCCTGGCAGCAGGCACGCGTTCCGGACGAAAGGAAGGGACGCGGAGACGTGGGAAGAGGAGTAGGGTTCGGGAGGTGATTTGGCTACCTCAGTGTGGGCAGAATTTTAATCAAGAAAATTTTTTGCTTCTCACTTTGGTGAAATGTCAGAGCAAAGGGAGCTTCCCTTTAAACAGTAAGCGTCGCCGGGCTGCCGCGGCAGTGATCTGGGGCCCTCAGTCACCTTCCAAGCCGAGGCGCGGGCTGTGGCCATCAAAGTTTCCCCACGCGGTGGTCTCCACCGCAGTAATAGTGGGGGGTGAGGAGACTTCTGGTGGTCGGTCCCCATCTCCTCCCTGGCAGCTGCCAAACCCAGAGCACAGAGGCACTGCAAGATGTGCTCCTCAGGGAGCAAGGTCAACTGGATCTCAGAAGCCCAGGGGTCGGCCTTTCTGGGGAATGAGGAGACAGATCATGCCCTGCCCACTTCCCCCCACCATTGCCCGCCCTGCAGAGGGGGCTGGTGGTCGTGAGCCAGCAGCGGTTGCCACAAAACAGTTTTTCCTTCAGGCAGGCAGAACCTGTGGCTTCCGGAACTCTGAGCAAGCACCCCCTTCTCTCTGTACTCTTGGAGCCAATGGCCAGGCACCCAGGACAGGAAACTGGATGTTTTCAGATGTTTTCGCCGGCCCATGACACCTGCTCCTCATGTTCTTGGAGCCAGGCAGTCCCGCAGTCACTCTTGCTTCCACACCTGTCAACCTTTGGCTCCTATAGGCTTGAGCCCAGTGGCAGCAAGCCCTGGACAGCCTACAACCTATACCCACCACCTAACCATCCAGGAGCTGGAGGACCTCCCCAAGCCCAAGGCTTGCTTCTTCTTGAGGCTACCAGCTGGAAGGGCCCATGTTTTGGTCACAGTTCTCCAACACCCAAGCACCCAAAGGCCCCCTCCCCTATCCTAGCAGAGATGGTATGCGGGGCAGGGGAGTTCACCATTACTGTCCTGAAATTTGCTTTCATTACAAAGTGCTTTGATGCCCATTCCTCCTTGACTCTTAAACCTTTAAAAGCAAGCAGCAGTGCCTTTTCTCCCACACAGATAGGGTGACCAGTGGTCTTGACTCATGGCCAGGGCCTGGCTGAACACTGGGCCCTGGACTAGCGCTCCTTCCGAGTCCTTGTCCCTCCCTGGCAAGCAGGGATAACTTAACATCTGACAGCCTCCACATAAGGCAGCCTCCACAACCTCCCACCCTTTTGTGGGGTCAAGCTGGGTTCAGAGGCCTCACAGAGAGGTTATCCTCCTGCCCTCATAATCAGGAGGCTCAAAGACCCACATATCTAAACTGTCCTCACCCTGCTTCTCCATAATTTCCCAGGAGGGCAAAGAGAAACTGCATGTGGAAGTCTAGAAACCCCACATGATAAAAGCAGTCACTGTTGTAGCATTTCACCTGTATTAGCTCTTTTCATTGTCACAACAAAGCTAAGGAAGATCTTGTGAATCACTCCTACTTTCTGAAGCACAGAGAGGAGGCTTATATATAAATGACTCATTTCCCATCCCTCTAACTTCAGGACCACACTCACAACAACTTGAGCTATTAGAAAGTGCTAGGGACTATCATATTCTGAGCCTTTCCTTCCAAAACCTCCACTTGTGGACTTTTGCCAAGATGAATTCACAGGGGCTAGGAAAAATGTGTGTTGGGGTAGGGGAGGTGTGGGAGCAGGCAGAGGTGTAGGCGACTAACCTCTAACCACTCATCTTAGGCATGAAGAAGAAAAGTAAGGAATAAAATGGCCCAAAGTCATTTGGAAACTTGTTCTAGAGAAGGCCACTTCTTCTTTTAAGAAAAGAAGAAAAAAGAAGAAATTCCTTTCTTCTTTTAAGAAAGGAATCAGAGGCTGAGTGGGGATTATGCATGACCTACAGAGAGACTGGAGCCACCCTTCGTGGTATGGGGTAAGAGAGACTAACTGCAGGTGGGAAGAGTCTTCAGGGCCTGAATTCCAAATAAGAATGTCATTGCAGCAGGTGATTCTGGAGACCCTGAGAGACAAAGTCTGGTTTCTCTGACCATCACAATCCACTGAGGCCCTGAGCAACCATCTGAAAAGGAGCAAAACTCATCAGGCTTACCTAGCCAGTTTTAACATCTAGGGCATTATGGCCTCCACGTATCTGGCAATCCTCTCTCCAGAAAAATGCGCAGAGACACTGAGGTTAGCCTTCAGTTTCCCATGCCCTTTACAACCCAAATAGAGCCACCAAACTTCAGACACAACTGCCTAATCCCTCTGATAAGGAGGTATGGCTTTACCAGATGTTTTCCCTTAAATAGCAGCTACCTCTGTCAAACTGTCTTCCTGCATTGACTGGCCCAAGGGCCAAAACCTTAGGGACTGGCTCAGCCTGCCCACGCATCCTCCAGGCTCTGCACAGGCCTCCATTCAAAACCAGACCTGGGAGGTGACATCTGGGTGGAGAGAATAGTGGATCTAATGCTTCTGTTGTTAAAGGCAGGACTTCATTTGGGCTGACTTTCCCTTGGGATAAGGGTGACCCACAGGGAAAGGAACTGGACGGTTATTATGGAGTCCATTATGGGTTGCTTTCCCTTCTAGGGAGGAGGAGGGAGGGGATAGTAGTCCTTCAGTTTTGTTTTTAATAAATTTTGACTGGGCACAAACCATTTCCAAACTTTCTGGACGGTCCACAGGCAGAAGAGCCTGACAGCTCCCCTTCTCCCCGCAGTGGAAAATACCCACCCCTCACCCTGGTGCTGGTAGAGGGAGCCCGCCTACTGAGGCACCCATCTGAGTGGTCCAGCCGGAGGACCCCTATCTTGGTGGCGTCACTACCCAGTGGGATCTGTCTTCTACGATTTAACTAGCCTTAAATGCCCTAAACGCTCTCTCCCGTTGTGGGTCTCCCTGTGAGTCTCTGTTTCTGTATGCTCACTGACTGCCTGTCTCTCCCCGTTCCCGGGACAAGGAGGAGGCCGCAGCCCCTTCCTCTCCGCTTTCTCGGGTTCGCCAGGCCAGGAGACGCGGTGGCGCCGGAATGCGAACAGAGGAGCCGGTCTCCCGGGTGAGGGGTGGGGAACCGCCGGCACGCGAGGAAGTCCAACCAGTTGGGTCGGCTAAGCCGCTCCCTCCGAAATGGAAAAACCTTTGTGTGAGAAGTTACGGGGACTGAGTTTTATAGAGCCCCTCCCGACCCAGTCTAGCCCCTTCCTCCAACTGAGCTTTAGGGAGTCCCGATGGGGTACAGTTCCTCCGGATGTGCAGAGGGAAAACTGAATCTCAGAGAGGTTGAGGAACTCGCCCAGGGTTACTCAGCTGGGAAGTGGCCGGAGCTGGGATTTTAACCCAAGTCGTCCAGCCAAACGTAAGATTCTGTTTGTGAGGTTAACACTGAGCCCCCAGGGCCGAGGACTACGTCCCCTGACACCGCAGATAAACCACTGCAGTGCCTCGGCTAAGACTGAAAGACCCGGCAGTGGCCACCCTCCTCAGGCTGGATGGATGGATGCTGCTTCCGCCACTGCAGAGGGTGAGCAAGGAGCTTGAGCCAGCTTCAGCTGTTACCGTAAGTCTCAGAGGAGCGGCGCATAGTGAAAAGGTTGGCTAAGAACCCGGAGGGCCGGAGGGCGCCGCGACGTGGAGGGACTGTGCGTTCCCGGCCCAGAAACCTTTTAGCGAGCCAGTGAGGGTGCCCACTTCCTGCAGCCCTAAGTTTCGTAGGTGGGGTACAGGCTATCAAGGGTTTGTTGTAGTGGAGGAAGAGCAGGAGGAATGTCGCCGCGGAGAACAGGGTGTCAAAGGCCCAGCATAGGAGTGCCCGCGCAGTCTGGGCCCAGGCCTGGAATCTCAGTCCTTTCCTTTCCCCTGCAGGGCCGTGCGAAGTGTGGCCCGCAGTCCTTTGAACGTCCCTGTCCGGCCGGAGAGCCGGTCAACCGCCCCGTCCTGTCCCCTTGACCCTTTTCTGAGCCCTCCTCCGCTCCCTCCCCTGGCCGCCGCGGTGACAAAGCGCAGCTCCTGAAGTGCTGTCTTGGTGCGCCCCCCACTGCCGACCGCCAGAGGAGGAAGTCGCGACTCGTTTCAGCATCTCCGCTGGCTCCGATCCCGCGACTCTGCGGTGGGCGGCAGCCCAAATCCCATCCCTGAAGCCCACCTTCGCTCGGTAGGGAGTCTCCCCTCGCCCTAAGCGCCCACCTTCCGAGCTGGACCCCAGGAGGAATGGGTGGCAGGTCGCGACCCCTTAGTCTTGTCTTCTAGGGACCGGTTATTACCGTGAGAGGCTGGAAAGAGCAAACAACTCTGAGATGCTACCCTCCCTTGAGAGCCGGCAGAGAACATTTCCCCTCAACCAGTCGAAGCTTGCCTAAAGGAGGGTCACATAGGTGAGGGTGTCTTATCGATTCTCCTGGTCAGCCAATATAAGCAAATCACACCCCCAAAGCAAGAATCCACCCAATTTGTTGAGGTGCAGAAAGCCCAGGGGGTCCCCTTGGACACCCCCGTCTCCGCAGACCTCAAGGGGTTCTTTGAACCTCACTTGATTCTGAGCAGTAACTCTCCTGGCAGCAAGTCTTTTCAGATTCCCTTCGAGGTGCTTCTCGAAGTGTGCTCTCTGCATCACCTGGGAACTTGTTAGAAATGTAAATTATCCGTCCCACTCCAGACTTACTGAACCAGAAACTCTGGTGGGGTGGGTGGGCAGCAATCTGCATTTTGACAAGCCCTCCAAGTGATTTTGGTATGCACTCCAGTTTAAGAACTGCTGCCCTATGGATTCCATTACCCTGGTTTCTAAGTTCCCATGATTCTTCACTTTGCCTGGAACAGCTTTTTGTAAGTTGACTTGTTTTTCAGCCTCTGGTGCAGAGCTTTATGCCTCATTTACCCATGTCTATTCACCCTTGTTCTTTACACGTTATCACCTCCATGTGTCTCTTTCTGCACTAACTTACTACCTAACGATATCATTATTTAATTTAGCTCCTCACTCATCTCATTCATCTATTGCCTAAGGACATTCCTTACTCACTGGTGTATTAGAAACTACCCTGGAAGTACAACAGCTGGAGCAGAGTGGAAATCTTGCCCTACCCAGACATTTCCTTCACAGAAAGGAATCAAAGGCCTTGAGATGTGATTGGTTTGCTGGCTTTAGAGTGGGGAAGAGTAGATCTTCCATGCCCCCAAGGACTATGGACAGAGACTCAGCAGGGTTTGCCAGCACCTCCTGTCTTGATGTATACAAGTATTTTTCTTTCCAGATTTCTCAGGATGGTGATTTAGGCAGCTGTGGTAGCTGGTTAAAAGAAAGCAGCTTTAGTAGGAATCAAAAGGCCTAGCCATTTAACTATAGATACAAACACTTGTTCATTCAGATTTTTCTAATATCAGACATACTCTGGGATATTATTTGATAAATTAAATATACAACTAATGTTATAAATTAGGCATCATGAGGCCAGAGTGCCACCAAGAATAAAGATAGCCATAAATATCTTTGTTTACTGGGTACTACTGTAAATGCTTTACATGTATTATATTGTTTAGTCCTCATAACTCCATGAGGTAAGATAGAGAAACCAAGTTTCTCTTGTAGTTAAGAAGGGTTAAATGCTTACTCAAAATCACACATCCTGTTAGTGACAGAGGTGAGATCTAAATCCAACAGTGTGATGCTAGAGGCCAGTCTCCTACTCATGGGATTCAACCCCTGCCTGTGGAAGCCAACAGATCATGCCCTAGGATCTAAACGGATTGATTTCATTTCCAAAGAAGACTAAACTAGTTGGATGCCTGTGAAGAATACTGCAACGTCACCAGGCATTACTACTTCTAATATTAATAACAATTAACAGGTGGTTGGCCTTTTCTTATCTAGGTAACATTTTTATACCCACAGTCCCATTTGACAATAATTCTGTATAATAGGAAGAACAGCTATTACTATAATTCCTATCTTACAGATGAGGAAACTGAGACCCATGGAAGTTAAGTGCCTCCCCTCAAATCACTCAGTTAATGAATGTCAAAGCAAGGAATACGGTTGCCTCTTTTGACTTCTTTGGTTTTGCTTCTGATTTTTTCTTTCATTCTCACTTTAGACACACATACATGTATCATCATATTAATCCTTGACACTAATCTATTCGTTTAGGTTGCTTTGAAAGACTTCTGTGTCCAGCATTTTGTTTGCGCCTCCCCAGCTCTCTAATGACATCAAAGAGGCCAGAGTTGTTCTTTTCAGTTTCCAGTTGAAGAAGCAAAGATCCAGAGAGTTCAGAGGACTTGACCAAGGGCACAGAGCCTCAATAAGCATGTGAAGTCTCAGGCACTTCACAAACAAGCACATCAATTTTGCAGAGAATTCTACAGAATGAATGAATATTCTTAGTCCCTGCCCATCCTTAAAGCCTGGCAATACAGACAGACACTCAAAAGAAAGCCCGACAATTGTAAAATACTACTGACAGTTTATAAGTATTCAAAATATAATGTGCTGTTAGTGCATGTTTTTGTTATAATGGACTTAAAGTTCTTTCATAACTTCCATTATTGGCATTATGTCAACTTTGAAATGTTTTCCTAATTATTCTGGAGTCAGCCTTACTGTTCTTGGAAAGAATTAGGAGAGGAAAGAAAGGTCAGTTTTAAAAATAGGCATGGAAAGGGCCAAAGAAACCCATACTCAGGATGTAACTCTGCCCTGATCTTAGGCCTGAGGCAGGGGTTTATGCTTTCCCAAGTGCCAACACTCAGACTATACTTTTAATCCTGAATATGGCCCATCCGCAACTAAAGAGCCAGACTACCTCCAAAAATTGACCAGTTTTCCTTTTATTAGAATCTTCCTTTCATCACAATCCTAATCTTTTCCCAATACAATGAAAAGAACAAAAACCTGTGTACTTAGCCTCTAAGCTAAGGACATGATGCATGCTCTCATCCAAGCCTCACAACAAGTCTCAGAAGAACATATAGGTCTCCCCATTTTACAGAAGAGGAAACTGAGGCATAAAGAGGTTAAGCAACTGGCCTGAGGTCACACAGATAGCAAAGGGAGAGCCAGGGAGGAAACCCAGGTTTGCAGATGCCAAATTTTATTTCCAATAGCTATAAATTCACTCTCACTATGGATGTAGATTTTGAAGTCTGATCCACAGGAGAGGAGCAAGAAGGAGTGTAGTGAGGCCTGAATTTTGAGTCTAGGAGGAAGAGAGATCCCAGAGACCTTTGGGAAGATAGAAGATGACCTGTAACTTCTATGAGAACAGAATCAGTAGTGGAGGAGTGCTCTCAAACGCACCCAGCCAAGACTTCTGGTGCTGCAAAGACACTTGGTTTCAAGGTAAGAGCATGCACTTGGAGCCAGATGAACCTGAGCTTGAACCTCAGTTCTGGCACTTACTCCAATGACCCTGTGCAGACCAAAGCTGCAGGACATTAGATCTAAGGGATGACATGAGGTCTGCCTCATGGAGCTGTCCTGAAGATTTAATGAGATGCCAAGTGGAAAGAGCCTAGCACAGTGTCTGGCCTATGGTGGATACTCACTTCAGTGTCCCTGCGAAGTATGCTTAGTCACTCAGTCATATCAGACTCCTTATGACTCCATGGACTGTAGCCTGCCAGGCTCCTCTGTCCATGGGGATTCTCAAGGCAAGAATACTGGAGTGAGATGCTATGCCCTCTTCCAGGGGATCTTCCCAACCCAGGGATCGAACCCAGGTCTCCCGCATTGTGGGCGGATTCCTTACCAGCTGAGCTACCAGGGAAGTGCCCTTATTTCACCCTATGTTTCTGATTCTCCTTACTTAACATTATACTCTTCGTGAGTGAGAACCAGCAGTGAATGTGAAGTAAAGGGGAATGGTGCCCAGAGAACCACTGTATGATACGCCCTTCTTCTCGCATGATGGCTAGCATTTCCCAGAAAAAATTACACAGCAAAACTAAGGTGCATTCATGCACTTGTTGGAGTTCAAACAAATATGGAGATGGTAAATGTGTAACTGAAGTAAAGAAACTGTTTGGAAAAAAAAAGAAAAGAAACTGTTTGGTTGGTACCATCTTTGTGGTAACATCATAGATGGCATCCAGGTTCCTGAGTCCTTTCTATAACTCCATTCACTGGGAACTTGGATAAGGAGAAGAAAAATCAAGACATGCCTAGTGTGATGATGGAATTTCCCCTTTATGGTAGTTTAAAGGTATAGGCAGATAATACATAAATAAAAATAGGGTACCACTATTGCCCTCTTAACTATAGTGGTAATTTAGCCTAAAACTTAAGTGCTCAGACTCAAGTTAGACAGCTTGGGTTCTGATTCCAGTTCTGACATTCACTATAGCGTTGAGTAATGTTGGACAAGTTACTTAACTTCTTAGAGCCTCGGTTTCTTCATATATAAAATGGGGTCATATGAAGATAAAATGAGTTATTTTTATTTATATAGAACTTAGAAGAGTATTTAGCTTGTAGTAAGTTTCAATTTAGCTGTTACTACTGTGATGTGTTACTTCCCTGACTATAAGCCCAAGGGAGTTTTGTAAGTTTGTGCAATGAAAGAAAGATGAGTGAAGCAAGTGCTCCATGCCTGGGGCAGATATACCAGTGGGCAGCCACTTACAATCAGGGCTAGAGAGACATAGGGTTCAGTTCTGGCTCCACCACTAGTGGGCTAGGACAAGTTGCTTAACCTTCAGGAGCTTCCCTATAAAATGGGGATAAACAATAGCTGCCTGGTCATCTTCCTGCAGTTACTAGCCCAGATAGAGCCCTATTGCCTGCCATTTTAGCTCTTAATCTTTGGGCTCATAAAGGTTTTCTTCTGCTTATTAAGGAGCACACCCTCTGGGAGGAGTCCCATTTTAAGCCATCACCTCTCAGTCCTTAGAGACCCAACAACACTTTACCCGTGTTCTGAGAGTAGGTGAGAGGAAGGCTGGGGCAGGGGAGGGGCAGGCTTAGAAGCAGGATTGAGGAAATGAGAGCAGAACATGAGTGGATTTCCAAGACTTCTCACTTCCTTCACATTGTCTCCTTGAGAAGTTCTGCACCCGGTGCCTTACAGTAATGTCACTGGCTTAATGCTGCAAATATAATAAATTGCTAAATGAGGGACTCCCCTAGTAGTCCAGTGGCTAAAACTCTGATCTCTCAATGCTGGGGCCTGGGTTTGATCCCTGGTTGGGGTAGATCCCACATGCCACAACTAAGACCCTGTGCAGCCAAATAAATAAATAAAAATAAATATTAAAAAAATAAATTGCTAAATGAGAACTACTCCTGACAGTCTCTCTTCTATTTTGAGGGAAGAGATAGAGTTTTGGTGGCATGGGACTTTCTTTGATATCTGTGGGAGGTGGATAGTATAAGAAATGCAAGGAGGCTGCCATGTTGGGCAATGTTTTCAGTGGATGTTGGAAGGTGGAGGAAGTACATTACAAAGATTTCTCCTTTCTCCAGCTGGCTGGCTTAAGGGTGGCCAATTTGGAAAGCAAAACTATTTGATTCCCCTTCATCAGCTTCCACTCCCAATTTTTTGTCCCTCTGCCCAGCAGAAGGTTCCAGTGTTATTAGTCTTCCTGGTGAATGTCTCAGAAATCCTCAAAAGATAAACTCAATCTAAAAAATATTTGCTGGGGTCCTACTGTGCACCCTGGGGGTTCCCAGGTGGCACTAGTGGTAAAGTACCTGCCTACCAAAGCAGGAAACATGAGACGCAGGTTTGACCCCTGGGTCTGAAGGATTCCTTGGAAGAGGGAATGGCAACCCACTCCAGTACTCTTGACTGGAGAATCCCATGGACAGAGGAGCCTGGTGGGCTACAGTTCATAGGGTCGCAGAGTCGGAGACAACTGAAGTGACTTAGCACACATGGACATACTGTGTGCCATATCCTCTTACAGAGGATAACACTCAGTTACAGAGTGACTGTGACAGAGACTGCTAACTTTCTCCCCTTCTTTCATCATGAAAGAGTTCCAGAATTCAGCAGTGCACATAGCTTCCACATCTACAGACCACATTGCCCTGCCTCCATTGCAAGTAGGGATATCACTGGAAGTAAATTCTGACCCAGTGATGTCAGCAGAATGTTATGTGGCAGCTTCCAGGCACTATCGCTAAAAGACAGACGTGTATAAACCCGTACACAGTCATGTTCACTGTTTCTTTGTCCTGCCTGGAGCTTGTCTACGGAGATCCCAGACCTTCACATGGCAGAGCAACGAGGTGGAAGAAGCCTGGATCTCTGACATCATGGAGCACCACACCAGGAGAATGGGAAATGAAGGAAATCTGTTTTCCAAATTAAAAAGAGAGAGTAAGAAAGGGAGGGAGGGAGGTGGAGAGAGAGAAAGAAAGGAGAGACCTATAAGAAAATGTAAATTTCCCAAGGTTTCAGACTTGTGATAAAGGGTGTGGATGTATGCATGTGTGTGTGAGAGATTTTCCACTGACAAATTATAAAACATCTTCAGAGAGCTTCAGGCTACCCTAAACCTTTTTCCAGGCAAGCAGCTGAACCAAAGAAAAAATTGCTAGAGTATAACAGAGACCTAATTATTTTTACATGTACAATATGCCACTTAAAAAAAAATAATTTTACCCACACAGTGATAACTAAGTGAGATATTATAGAGGGATTGTGAAGATGGCAAATGAGAAGTTTCTCTGGAGACAGAATGAAAATGAACAAGCCATTCTCAGGAGACCAATTGAGAAAAATAGCCAATCCTTCTATTTCTATTTCTGTTCTCAATTTGCTGTGAAACCTTAAGTGAGCTATTAAACATCTTGGACCTTATTAAAATGGGGTGGTAATTTCATATAGAGTGAGTGATTTCAAATCCAAACTGAGACTCTCACATGCAAAAATGTAGGTTTTTTAAAAAGCTGTTCACTTTCTGCTAAGGAGGTAAGAGGATATGTTTGAAGAGCTAACACAGTTACCGATAGATACTCCATATGCTAACTTAACATAAATGCCTCAAATTTTTATATCCTTGATGGAGGGACATCAGGGTCTCTGGCTTATTTTATGTGCTTTAGTCTTGGGTGGGAAGTGCTTTTAAGTAAAATAAGAAACCATTTCAGAAGTCTTTCTCCTTTTCCACGTCAGTCATTTATTAACTGTAACAATTCCCTTTTCACCCACCGTGTTTCCCTATGTTCGTTTTATGATAGGGAGTCTCACCACTGTGAAACCAATTCTTCCTGGCTCCCCTGTGAAAAATGGGGGACAGAATGCAGAATCGTGACAGGGCTGGCCATATAACGTGGCTCTTGCTTTTGCTGTCTTCATCCAGTCTGTAGGTGGCAAGTTTAAAGGTCTGGGAAAATCCCCCTGATGGCTAGACAGTGGATTTCTAGTGGGATCAGATTAGCACATTCAAGTAGAATCGCTGTAGTACTGGCCAGGTCTGTTGTCAGACCTGTGCACCAGGATGAGGAAAAGCTGCCCATGGGTCTGTGATGTTTCTTAGACAAGAATCCAGCCCCTGAAAGGTGGAAATAAGACACATGCCAGCCATTAGGGATTGTCTCCATTCTATAGGCGTAGATGGTAGCAAGGGAAACTTTGTTTCCATCTATGCCTGTAGGATAGAGTCTGACCAATGACTAGGTCAAAAGCCAAGAGCCCAGGTCAGGGTCATGTGCAGCATCTTTGATCAATGACTATGTGGTACTGAGGCTCCTGGGCAGTCAAGAGAATGGGCCAGTGGTCAGGAAAATGGACTCTAGTACTGCCCCTGCCATAGCCTGGCTGGGTGACCTTGGACAGGTCACTTCACTCCTCTGGACCTTTGTCAGTAAATAGAGCGCAGTCCCAACTCTGCCACACACTGGTGACCTTGACAAATTCACAGCACCGTGTGTCAGAGGAAGCTGAAGGGATTTGTACTTAGAGTGTCCCAACCACAACATTCTGTAACCCCAGCAGGAGTCACGCACCATGCCTGGTAGTAGCAGTGACAGAGCTGGCTTGGTCATATTAAGAAATTGAGGATGTCAGAGACTGGGATGCCAGATTAGCATCAGCTAATAGTGTTGCCAAATATTTCATTTGCAAATGTTTTTACACGTTGGCAGCTAATTCGAATTGTTATAAAAGTCTGTACTAGCTGATGACTCTAGGGCAGAAGTTCCCTACTAGTCCAGTTGGGGGGACTTCTGCATTCCACTGACTGGAGGAAGAAACTGATTAGGTCGGGACCTGGCTGGTAGCCCAGTTGATGGAGGGTCCCCCACATGGAGAACATGGCTGTGTTGGCCAAGACTGAGCTGGCTAGTCTGGCCTGAGCTCCTACCTTAGCCTGGTTCCCTGGTACACCTGCAGTGATCTGGGTCAGCCTGGGCCTGTTTGCTTCCAACCCCGGTGGTCTGCCAGTAGCGGTTGGAAAGAGGATGTAGGGGGCAAGAAATGACGCTTGGCCTGCAGGTACCAGGCCTTCAGGGTCCGGTCACCGCGGAGACGTGCGGGCTCGGTGTCAGCAATGCCTGGGGCAGGTGCTGGGCTCGTGCAGCCCACCACTCAGCGACTCCTGGCTAGGGGTAGGTTGGCTCAGGGTGGGCACCGCAGCTCCCACAGAGAACCCCCGGGAAGCGGCATCCTGGCGCCGGCCGGCTGCGGATGGTGGGGAAGGGGCCAAGTGGCCAAGGAACCCCCAAATCGACACCACGTATTTGTCGGAAGGAAATTCGACCCTGGAGCAACAGTGGGCTGGGCAAGCACATTCCTGCCGGTTTCAACAGGGATTCTCCATCTGCCAGAAAGCCTCGGCTCCAAGCGGCCGGGTCCCACCCCTATAGTTGTGGGGAGCAGAACTCCCCAGAACACGGTTCCCCAAGCAGAACCATGACTCCCGGGGCCCCTCCTCTGGATACACTCCAGTGCACCCAGACGTGATGTTCTTTCCAGGCCCCTCACCTACTCCAGCCTGCCCTTTACAGAGGCGGAGCTCTGTCAAGTTCAAACACAAAAACCTATTTTTCTACTGATGCAGTTTGTGCAAAGGAACTTTGAAGACTGACAACAGCGTACAAGGACACTCACCCTCACGTTACTGGCGAAACATAAAAATAAATACACAAACATTCAAAACCTCTTTCAAGGTAATTTTGATAGCTGTGAATGTAGTTATTACTCCTTTTGTCTCCACAGTCTCACTTCCTGAAAATTTTCCTACACAATGCACTCAAAAATATTTATTGTATCACTTTAGTGATAACGAAAAAGTGGAAACAACCTAACCATCCAACTACATATAAACTGATTCAACAAGTAATGGAAAAACTCTATATAAAAGTGTGAGTTCACAGGCAAATCGGTCTAAATTTACATTAAATGAAAAATAATAAGTTGTTAAAAAATGACATGGTATGATTACTCCTTTGTTAAGGTGCAGAAAGAAATTTTAAGTAAATTCTGCAACTCAATCAGATGTGATTATTGGTTTCTTATAGATGATTATATAGGAAGCATATGTATATTTTATATGCACATACATCTAGACATTGTTTAGCTTTGAGGTATGATGGAGGAGGCATTAACTTACCACATTACAGATTTCTTCAAATTTTGATTTCTTTTTACATAAGCATGCATTAGTTTTGCATTTCCCATGCTCAAAAAATAACAAAGGTATTTTTAAAAATCGTAGACTTTCCTCATCTCTAGACCACCAGATTGTTATCACTTTTCATTACTGATTGTTTCACTAGTGTTATTTTTCCCTTCAGCCTCTTCTCCCTGTAGAGTATCCAAGAAAATTGCATTCCTTTCATTATAACTTATAAACTGCTTGTTTCATATGTGCAAATAATTTTTAACCCCTTTCAATTGCAAGAATAAAAGAAATGAGAATATTATTTCCACTTAATCTATTCAAATGAAAATATTAGGTATAGTATTTTTTGACCCTTGAAAGGAATGAAGTTTTTAATTCTCCTTACTTCTCAAGTTCTGTGTAATTTTGTCTTCTAGCAGCACATATTCTCTCTCAATACAGTAAACCATGAAAGTAGATCTTTAAGTGGTTTGAAAAAAAATTTTTTTTAATCCATAAAGCCTTCATAATTTCTAGAGGAAATAATCTTAGAAAGTTGAATAGGATTTCCAGAGACAAGATTTGGAGCAGGCAGGGCACTCTTGGCTGAAGGAGGGATGCTGTGAAAGAGCTGGGAGAGGGGTATGTGACTCTGGGATTGTTTAAATCAATCTGAACATTGTCCCAGAAACATGAGCTCCATTCATATTATGGGAAATAAGCATGGCCACACTTAAAACATGCAGAAATGCAGGGATTGTCTGGCCTTTTAAAAGATTCATATAGAAAAATGGCACCCAGCAACAACAAGCCAAGAGCATCCACCCCTATCAAGATGTCTGTTGTGATTCGTAGTTACACACAAAACAACATCATATTTCCTTAGGCAAAAATCTCAGAATATACCAAAATCATACACTCACACACATAAGTCAAGATTTTTGCTCAGACCCCTGTTTTCTTTCTCCTCCTTTTCATATGCATTAATAGCATCAGTATAAAAGGCAGGTGTTCTGGAACAAACTACCCCGGTTCTAATCCTGACTCTGCCATATATTAACTTATGACTTTGGTCAAGTTATTCAACTTCTCTGGGTTTCAAGTTCATCACCTCAAAAATGGACATAATAACATTACCCATTTTACAATGTTATGCAGCTTAAACAAGGTTATACATATATGTGTGTGTGTATATATATATACACATATATATAAAGATTTTAGAACACTAAGCTTTTCAGAATACTGAGAATATAGCTTTAGAATATAATGCTTGCTAGAATACTGAGTTTAATAAAAGTTACCCACAACTGTTGCCTATTCTTATATCCCCTAGGAAAGCTTACGCTTCCTTCATTCTCCCCTCCTTAAGACACTGCCATCTCCACATTCTTTTAATTGTCTTGGTTAGCTCCATCCCTGATTTAATGGAGATTCTAACAATAGCTTCTCCCCTGCTCTTTTCCTTCTCTCTCCTACTCAGTGGGAGGCAAATACCAAATCTGCCTGCAATGCAGGAGACCCTGGTTTGATTCCTGGTTTAGGAAGATCCACTAGAGAAGGGAACAGCTACCCACTCCAGTATTCTGGCCTGGAGAATTCCATGGATTGTATAGTTTGTGGGGTCACAAAGAGTTGGACATGACTAAGCTTCTTTCACTTTCACAGAACACCTAGTTGGAAACCTGTATTCTGTTCTTCCTCTCTGTGATAGTCTATGAGTTTTTAAGACAACTTTTCTGACGTATATTTTATATGTTATTAAATTCACCCATTTCAGGTGTATGATTCCATGATTTTTAGTAACTCTACTGTGTGGTGCAACCATCACAATAAATCATTTTTCGAACATTTTCATCCCCCTGGTCCTGCCAGGATCCCTCATGACCTACAGTTAATCTTACTTCCCTCCAGCTTGAGGCACCCACTAATCTACTTTCTGTCACTAAAAATTTACCTTTTCAAGGTTCATCCATGATGTAGCATATGTTAGTGGCTCAATATTTCCTATTTTATTGCTTATAAAATTAGAATGATTTCTACCGTGTCTATGAGAATTACATTATATACCAATATTGATATTATATAATTAAAATTACTATTACACCTATATTATTCTAGGCACTGAGCTAACTGCTTTATCTGCATCACGAAACTTAAACTTTACAACAGCCTTATGGGTTATCTGGGTAACATCATATTCACTTTTGAGTTGATGAAACTATTTTAGAATTGTGAGCAGGCTAACCTAACGTCACAAATCAAGTAGGCAGTAGGGTGGGGACTTAAACCTAAATCTATCTGATACCAGAATGAAAGCCCAAGTCACCTTCAAAATTAACAATTTTGAAATTTCATACCTTTCTATCATCACAAAAACAAAATTCAAGGAAATATTCATATAAACCCCACCAAAGAGAGAGAGAAATGGCCAGGGCTTCCTCAGTTGTAAATCTCCATTCATATGTAAGGAGTTTGTTCTCCATCATATTCTCCATCCCTGATG
Organism: Bubalus bubalis; assembly: GCF_019923935.1. Classification (NCBI taxonomy): domain Eukaryota; kingdom Metazoa; phylum Chordata; class Mammalia; order Artiodactyla; family Bovidae; genus Bubalus; species Bubalus bubalis. The sequence continues at coordinate 68,433,367 of NC_059164.1, forward strand.
CGGCCCTGTTCAGAGAATGTTTAGCTCCCTTGGGAAAAAGCTGGAAGCATAAAGGACTCAGTTTGGCTGGATAAAGATTTCTGATATCTAAAGATGTTGCTCCTGGCACTGTCCTAGTGCATCCTCAGGCAGCCTGGAGAGGGAAACTAAACCTTTACCCATCACCCTGTCTAACAGGAAAGGAACATGGTGGGGTGGGCTTAGAGACCCCGTGACTCCTACTGTTAACAATATTTAGACTGGAACTCATAGCAGCATACTGTAACACTGAAGACGGACTGTTTCAATACTGGTCCATCCAGTACCCAGTGGTACTTGAGAAAACTGTTTAATAGGAAATTTCTGCTGCCACACTTGTTTAAACACCCTTGTCTAAAGATTTCTAAAGAAATCTCCAGTTGTTTAAGGCAGTAAAACCTAGTTGACATTTTATGATGAGCCTCAGGCTGGTGACATTCACCTTCAAAAATGTGTTGTTATTATGAATACACTAATAATATTTGCTGTGTTAATAAATACTACAACAAGCCATGCTCCAAATCTGTCCTATCGTTTCTGAGATAAACCCACGCCACCCTCATTAGCTACAGAAGGAAGGGCCGTCAGAATGGAAACCAAGCCCCTTATTGCATGGAAGAATCCCAGAGACCACAAGAGGGTGCCTAGGTGTTCTGGGGATGAGAAAACAAGTCTTCCAGCCCATTGGAAAGATCCAGGAGAGACAGGTGCTTAGAGAAATGCCACTCCAGCTCAATAGCACCTAACTTTGGCGATGATAGCATTTTACTGCCTGTGTGCAGTGTCCTTTAACAGTATCATTTATTCGTCAAATGAAAATAACTATTTGTTGGTGTTAGATGTCAGGATAGTGACGGGGCGGGGAGGGTAGTAAGGTACTACATCTGTTTCTTGATCTCTTGCAGGTTACACAGGTACTTTGTGATACTATGCACTTTTTTGTACGTAGTATTTCAATATAACGTATCCGAAAAGGCACAAATGAAAAATAGTTTAGAATGAAAGGAGCCCAGCATAGTGCCTGTTGCATAGTAGGTGAACATCGCGTTTGTGTTCATTGAATAAAGGATCGCGTTCGATCCCATCACGTGGGGTAAGCAGACTCGTAGGATACTGTTGATACTGTCGTCATTATTAACCTTTCTTCACAGGTTGGAAGACGTTTCAGGATCTTGGCCCGGTCACACGGTTAAGTCGCGGGGCCGGGAGCCTTGGTTCCTGACGCCGAGCCGGAAGAGGGTGGATCACCGCCCCATTTCGATTTCGCCGCCGCGCGGGCGGGGTCCCGCCACAGTCCCGAGCGAGGCTGGCCGGAAGAAGCCGGGCGGCCGGAGGCGGCTCTCCAGCCCGCAGCAGCGAGCGAGCTCCGAGGACGCGACCGGAGCGGACGGAAGGAGGCATGGCTGCGCTCGGCCCGGCCCGGCCCGCGGGGGCTCCCCCGGCTCCGCGTTCCCGCGGTCGCTCGCAGGGCCCGCGGTCCTGCAGGCCGCGCCGGTCCGTCTGCCCACGCCTTCGCGCTCTCCGCACCCTGGTCCCCTTCTCCGAACTACGGTGCCGCCGTCTGACCAGCCTCGGGAAAAAAAGCCCCAGCTTCCCGGAACTATTCGATATCATCCATTGGATGTGATGGCAGCAGTAGGAAAATACAGAAATGTAAGAACAACACAGCTTTTTCTTAGACCGCAAACAAAAACCTCCGACTTGGGCTCCCCTTGACCACGACTTAACTACACAAGCCTATGGACCTGGCTCAGGGTGGCTGAGAGAGGGTCTCCCGGGTCACACAGATCCTGGCCTTGGCCACCCAGCCCTGGGACCTAGCACGAGTCATGGACCTTCTGCCTCACTTTTCTCATCTGTAAGATTGGATCCCCTGTCCAATTCATGGGGGTTGCGCATGAGAGTGAAATGAGATACCCCTGCAAATCACGGCATTTAGCAGGTAGTGGGTACTGGACGATACTTCCTTAGCCTCCCCAACCTGAGCCAAACTGCCCTTTGTGCTTGTTCCCAAAAACCTCTCTCTCTGCCTGTCCTGGATCAGAGACACTCTCTAGGCCTGGCACAAGTATTCAGCCTCCTTGCTGCCTGCCCCAGCCTTCACTCCTCCATGCCTCTCAGCACACTAGGCGTGCTGTCCCTGGGTCTTATCTCAGCCTCCAGTGTGAACATTTATGTAGCTGCGTCACCCCACCTTTCTCTCACAAACTCACACATGCACACACAGATTATTAAGGCTGTTGAAGGATGAGTACCAAAATGCCAAGTGGTGCCTAGCACGGAGACTTGCCAGCCCAATAAATGTCTGTTGTGGGACAGGGTGGTAGGTAGAGAAGGCCTGCTCTACCTCTAGCCTCTTCCTCCCAACCCCCACCTCACAGCGCCCTCCCCCCTTTCTCTGCAGCTGGTGGTGCTAAAGACTAAGCCTCCACCCCCTCCCCTCAACTCAGAAGCCATATTCACCCTAGCCGTGGTGACAGGTTGATGACTCCTATAACAGGCCCCTTTCCTCCTCTGGGGGGTTCCTGCCTCTATGGAGCCTGGTGGAGGGGCCACCAGCAGGGCCGGAAACCTGAGGAGAACGTCTCTGGCTGCCACTGATTTCTGTTCCTAGAATTGATGTTTTTCTACAATTACAACCTTCCCTCCTTCATTATGTCTCCTGTGTTCCTGAAGCAGTAAATACCAGAGTTATGCATTACATTTCCCATAACTTACTTTCAATGATCAGAAAAGCTTCTATTAATAGACGTGTTATTGACAGGGAACCTGGTTTTGAAGCTGAGAGTAAGATTTCTAGAGCAGTGGTTACCTGCTTAGCACAGAGATGCCCACCTCTCCAGCTTCTGTCCCCTGGGCCCCTGTCTGCACACAGTACAGTAACAAGAGACAAGATTAGCGGTTAAAAACACGGCCCCCAGATCCAGTGCTTGAGTTCAGTCCTGGCATTGCCCCTTAACCTGGCTGTGTTTCTGTCTCTCCATCTGTGATATGAGGATGATGACAATAATAATTCCTAGAGTTGTTAGGCAGATTAATGAGTTCATATCTGTGCAGTGATTAGCACTCTATAAGCACTCAGTAATTTTTGTCACATACCTAAAGTTTAATACAGCTGGAGACCCTGACTCCTAAAGGTGTCTAGCTAGCCCGAAATGCTTGTAAACTGTTCTGAAAAAGAGACCCAGGATACCTGTGGCAAAAATATGCACAAGGCTCACCTAGTTTAACCCTGGTCTTATTATTGATATTTAAGCTTGATAGAACTGTACTTGGGAATAAACTAATCTCTCTCAATCTTTACTTTCCTTCATTTGTGTTATATGTGCATGGCCACATTCTGAAAGGAAAACAAGAAAGGAAAGAAGGGGAGAGGTAGAGAGAAGGAGGGAGGGAAAGAGGAAGGGGGAAGAAGAGAGGAAGGATCAGGTTGAGAAGGCCGAATTGTGATAAAAATTCTTATTTTTAAAATTATTTTCCATCAGAATTAGAATAATAATGCCAAATGTTCAATAAATAATGCCAAACTCATAATTTCCTGGACCTTACAGTTTCTAGAAAATCTAGGTCAGAAGACATTGCTGGGCCAGGTCAGCTAGGTCTCAGACCTGGAGGGAAGCAATGGCTGCAGCCACCGGATAAGCATCTGCCCCCCAGCATCACAGAGACCGACTCCCACTTCCACACTTGAACTAGGCCCTCCACTCCCTGATAGCATCAACAGCACAGGTTGCACAAAACTCAGCCATTTCCCACTTCAAGACCAGGTATGACAAGGAAAGGAGCTTTCTTTCACTTGGTGCTCAGTTGTGTCCGACTCTTTTTCAACCCCATAGACTGTAGCCTGCCAAGCTCCTCTGTCCATGGAATTTTCCAGGCAAGAATACTGGAGTGGGTTGCCATTTCTTCCTCTAGGGATCTTCCCCACCCAGAACCCAAGTCTCCTGCATTACAGGTGGTTTCTTTACCACTAGCGCCACCTAGGAAGCCCTTCTTTCACTCAAGCCTGCCTGAAAAGGTGAGGCCTGGATCCCCTTCCTCCAGCATCTAAACACACACACATTTGTCCTGGATTCAGTATGTCTAATGGTTTGGATTATATGCTCTAGAAACTACAGGCTTCCAAAAGGCTTCATGAAGATGTTCCAAGTGGAGGTTCAAGGCAGCCCTGAGAAGGTGCTCATGACCCAGCTGGCCAGAAGGCCAAAAAAGAAGAGACTGGTTCCCATCCTGCTTCCCCAGCTCTCTGGAACCCTACAAAGATCATTTCAAGCCGAGCACTCCAGTTTTGTTTTGTTTTTTGAGAAAGAAAGTGTGATTTTCTTTGCTACTCAAAAGGGGAACACAGTAGGTTCCTAAGCTACTGTGTTAGCACTTTAAGAACTGAGACCCGCCCTCTAAGCACTCCACTTTTCCCCCCAGAAATGCCTGCTTCACCTAGGCCTAAATCAGTAATTCTCCACAGGGGGATGATTATGGCCCTCAGGGAACATTTGGCAAAGTCTGCAGACATTTTAGATGGTCACAACTGGGGTAGGGTCTACTGGCATCTAGTGGATAGAAGCCGGAGATGATGCTAAACATTCTGCAGTGCACAAGACACCCTCCACAGCAAAAACCATTCCAGGCCAAAATGTCAATAGTGCCTCGATTGAGAGATCCTGACCTAAACCAAAAGCCAACTGCCTTGGAGGAAGTAATCCCTCAGAATTCTCCAGCAACCTAGGCAGAGAGCAAACTGGAGCATGGGGCTGGTGGGGAGGAGCCCAAGAGGCTTTCTCGGGCCCCACACTAAGAATGGGGAGGTCCCAACATACTCCTTCCTCCTGCTTTGCCTGCAGAACACAAAATCCTGGCATCTGAAAAGATTAAACAAAACCCATGATTCCCAGCCCCTCAGGCTGCATAACCCTGCCTCTCATCTCCTATTTCCCTCCTGCACCCCCTCACTCTTGGAGCACAGTTGGAAATTCAGATTGCAATCTTTTACTGTCCAGCCCTCAAAGGCTCAGCCTGCTTCCTCTCCCAGGGACAAAGTCTCCTCAACGTCCTGCCTCCCTTTGAGATGAACCCCCCAACCCTGCCTCTCTCACCAACTGTAAGTTTGTCTTCCCCACCTCCCTCTACCCCGCCTTCTCTCTCTAATTAAACCACATCCAGGGTGTTGGGAGGGAAGGGGAAAGGATTCTGAAGACTTCCGTGCTGCAGGTTCTGGGGGCCTACAGCCTCATGTTTTTTTTTTGTGAGGTGCCAGCCACGCTGTGATCATTAAACCCCACCATGGTGGGGGGATTTTCTTGCTGCTGTTAACCTGGGAGCCAGCTCCATTCTTGTTTATCAGACTTGATTTAATTCAGCTTGGTCAGGTTCCAAGTGTTGAGGTGGAGATTAAAGGCAACTGAAGAATCCAATTAGCTGCCCAGTCTTCTTTAAGCCAAAAAATCAGGTCACAAACTAGATCAAAGTGAAATTATTTCTCGACAGCTCTGTTCATTAAGGGGAGGGTGGGAGCTCATACTGGTAAGCTGGGCTCATTATGGGGATTGGCATTTTAAATACAGTATCTCCCCCAAATTATATGTTTCAGAGGTCACAGGGAGAAACCGAGATTATCTCATGAGAAGTTTCTATTTGGCTAATAGAAAACAGCCGAAGAACGAGCGAGTATATAACTTCTAGGAAAAGACTTAAACAAGGCCCCAATTTTCCTGGGCCGGAAAACCAAATCTGGAAACTGGAATTGGCAACAATCACTCCCAGCCAGAGAATTCCTCCTCCGAGTGATCTAGAGAGCTGAGAAAGCTAATTTTTCCAGGTGGCCCTATATTCACCCATTTTCATGAGAGCCTACCCCTTTTCCTGGCTGGGTACAGTGGCAAGGGAGGCCCCCTGGCTGCCCAGCCCAACCTCCCCCCAGCCCCAGGACCCAGGCAGCTTTGAAGAGAAACCACTCACCATCTCTGGATTCTGGGTCCCACGCAGTGTCATTTCCAGCAGCAAGAGATTCCCCTTGGGCCTTCCCGTGTTTCTATGGGCTCTTCTGAGGAGGCTGAAGAACATAGGAGGAGGAGAGCAAGGAAGGCCATGATCAGATTCATTTCCCATAGGAAGGATCAAATATCAAATTGCTGTGAAGGCATTTAGAAACCCTCAGTTTCATGTGAGAGAAAGAAAAATTACATTCAAGAGAGCAGAACAGGACATGTGCCCTCCTTCTTCTGTAAGCACTGATTTTGGACTAAGGAAATCAGCAGAAACCATGGCTTTTCCCCTCCCTGTTTCCTTCTGCTTGCAAAATTCCTGCTTAGCTTCTCAGGCAACCAGGAACCTCTGGGTTAGAAGATGGCATTTTTAGGCTCTCCAGGTCACAACCTTGTGGGACACTGAATGTGGTTAAGTTTGTAGGGGTTTTTTTGCGAGGGTGGGGGAATAGGTTGTGACCACTTCTGGAGTCTCTGAGGTCTGAACCACCAGTGAGAGACCCCTCTTCAAACTTCCCAGTCTCTCCATCTCATCCAAGTAGGGTCTGGGAGCAAAGTCACTTGTACCTGGAGGTCTGACCCTCTTGAGTGGAGTAAAGATAGGAGAGAGAAAGGGAGACACAGGAAGAACAAGGAGAGTCTGAAAGCTTCTATGAAAGCTTCTATCTGCACCTCCTACCAGGTTCTTGCTGTCCCCAAATTTCTAGCTGCTGCATCACTAACCAAGTCTGGGAGTCTTGACGACTTTATTATGTGGAGGCATCCAAATCATGGAGTTTATTTTGGGGCTGCAGCCACTCAGGACCCCCACTAGGCTTTTCTTCTCCCTTCCATCTCCCTTAGCAAGAGCCTGCACCCTCAAGGGAGAGGTGGGAAGCTCACACCTTGCCCAATATTGGGAGATCTAAGGACCCAGACCCCTGAGCTCAAGTAAGTGCAGCCCAAAGGGATTCCTCTTGGATGATGCATTTGAAGCAAAAGGAAATCATGTATGTCTCCTGGGTTTTGTTTTTCTTCTCTGTGTATTTCCCCTCATGGGATTACATCATCCTTCTAGATCCTTCCACACCCGCCTATTCTCCATGCCCCGGGGCTGGGGGGGGCAGCAGCGCTGTCAGGTCTTAGAAAATACACGCTGGATCCTACACGGATTTTCTAACGTGTCCCATAAGATGGAATGAACGCCCAATGTTTTCGTTTTGTTTTGTTTTAAATTAGCGGCCAAAAATGAGTTTCAAAATCTGGTTTCCGAAGGAGAAATGAAAGGACACAAGCCCGAGGTTGAATGTTGCACTAACCGAGCCGGGACCCAGTGATTCCCATAGGGCTTCTGCCGGCCTCTAGCAAAAGAGGAGCCTCCTGCAGCCGCCCCCGCCCGCCTCCCAAAAGGCCGCGCTTTAGGGGTTTCCGGGGATCGCGCTGCCAGAGGTGCACCCAAGCCCTGGCACTCTGGCCAGAGCCGTTCCTGCTGCTCCACACGGCGGCCTTGTTGTTTTTGTCCTAAAAGCCTGAGCTGAAATAGAAAGCTGGGGAGTCGAGGCTGTGGTTGGCTTGCACACGTGCGCCTTGGTCCCTCAGGGGGCCGGTCCCCGTCCTGGACGCAGTCCCTGTGCTGGTCACTCACACTCAGCTGACGGAGCCGCTGACTGGATATGGGGACCGAGATGTACGTGTCGCGCGGTGGGAGGTGCCAGCACAAGCCCTGTACCAATTTCCCGGAGAGCCCTGGCGCCACCGGGCCGGGTGGGGATGGGGGCGCGGACGTGCCGGCCCGGGAGGGGGGTCCCCCATCCCAGCTGTTCTCTTGGCCCCGCAGCACCCGGGACCCAAAATAGCCAGTTCACGCCGGGTCAGCCCGATGAGAGCCGAACCCGCACCGCTCCCCAGCAAGGGATCACGGGCCTAGGGCCTCTGCCCATAGGTCACATTTCCACACGGAGCAGTCTCGCAGGGGTGTTGCGGGTGCGCGGATCGCGGCCTGATGGGAAGGTGCGGAGAATGCGGATGAGACCCGAACGGCCGGGAAGAGAGGCAGCGCTCGCTCCTGCCCAAGCTGGGGGCTGTCCGCGGCCGCCAGGGTTCCAGGCCACCAGCCCAGCCCCCTCTGGCTGCTAGGCCCGCGCGCCAGGCCCGGCCTCCAAGGGCCCCGGGCTCCGTATACCCGCGCGGGCCGCTCCGGGCGCTCCTCGGCCGGCGCCTTCTCTCGGGCGCGCCCCTGAACTTGGCACAGACGCCGCCGCCCAATAGACACTTCGAACAATACGGGAGAAAAAGAAAGAACGAAAGAAAGAAACCACTTTGCCGGCATAAACGCTACGAGGCACTCTCCAAGTTTTCCTGGCTTCTCGTAAAGGTGACTGAGGCCGTTTACAGTAAGAGCAGAATAATGTTTGCGACTGTACGACATAATTATCTCCAGACTTGCCTCTCCCCCGCTCCCAGCTAGGGTTTTCACCAGCGAAAGCGGCTAATGCATTTGCACACATTAAACATCTTGAACGCATAATTACAGGCTGCAGACAGCCTGAACAATAAAATATCTCGGCTCGATATTTTTGGAAGCCTTTTGCGACTGTGCCTGGAATAAATAACAACCGCTTTCTATGTCCTCAGCCATCTAAACTGCAGCCACCGTAATTTTAGAGCACCCCTACCCCATCCCTTCTGGTGCTTTTGAGAAAAGGTGCCTGAGGTGAGTGGGGGTCTGTGTATGGGAAGGAGGGTGCAGCCTCCTGGAGAGGTGTCCCGCAATGAGGGAGGGCTCCCAGGGCTCTGTGCCTGGACAGGGGTGACTGGAAGAGGGAGGAGAAGAAAATAGGTTCCCAGCCGGAGGCCACCTTCCTCATTTGAGGGATGTAAGTAGGGCCCTCTAGGCCTTACAGCCTCTGGACACTGCTCTCCCCATCCTTTTCCTCTTCAGAGGCTAGACACTTTGGAGAAGGAGCTGGTTATCACCTCCCCCGCCTCGCAACCATCCTGAGAAGGGTGTCTTTAGACAGGACTGGTTCCTGTTACCTGAGAAATCTGCTGGAAAAGAGCTCCCTATTGAAGCAGCAAGATTGGGAGCAGGAAGCTGGGAGTGGTTATTTTCTCCCACCGAGGCCAGGGACGCTCTAGCTTCCCTTGAGTCTTACTTGCTGTGTCTGTAAAATGGAGATGATTATAATAACCACGGGACCTACTTCACAGGTTGTTATGAGGAAGCACTTAAAATTTTTTTTATTGCCATATAACTTACATATATAGTGAAGCATAAAAATCTTAAGCGCCCAGCTCACTGAATTTTTATATGTGTATATACTTGTATAACTACTACCCAGATCAAGATACAGAGAATTACTAACCCCCAAAAGGCTCCATGAAGAAGCACTTTTAAAACTAACTTTAGTCAGCGATAACATTATTGTCTCTAACTCAAGAAGTCAACATCCTGGTCAAGTATGTGGAGCCTGTTGACCCTCAGCAAAAAAAAATTGACAAACCAAATATACACAGAAAGGATATTTACTATTCACACCATGGTTAAGGGCTGTGAGAATCTCTGAACTGAAGGAGCATGGATGGGTTTTTGTCTACAAACCCCCAGGCACACGGAGATTTGGGGGAAAATTGAAGATAAGACTTCAGTCCGTTTTGAGACCATGGGGTTCTCCTGTTGCTATGTGCAGCTGGGACTTTATATCCTGGGCTGGTATGCTCAATTCCAGGTTAGGGCAAGCCCAGCAGAGAAAGGCCTGAGAATCCCTCCCAAGGGATAGGAATCTGAATAGATTCCTGTAGGGGTAAGGTCTAAGTTTTGGGGTGTCTTATTTCAATGTATCCTCTGAGTACAAATCTAGGTTGATATGTGGAGGGAATTTCCTACAGACATGTTTGGCCATGAGATGAACAGAGCACCCTGTTTCCTGACAAGTGCTATCCCACTGGCTAACACATGAAATTGGTACAAATTGCAAACAATACAAGAGAATTTACAGCAAAAAATGAATTCACCATCTGACCCTCTGACCCCCAGTTTACTCCATAGGAAGCTGCTGTTATTGGTGGCTTGACTATCCTTCCAGCTCTTATTACATACACACCTCCTTTTTTAAACCACACTGGTAGCCCTCAATATGCATGCTGCCCTGGCCTTGGATTTTTTTCCCTGAGTAACTGTCCAAGACAATTCTTGATGACACATGTATTGGTTCAGAAAGTTATGTTCAGCCCTGGTGACTCAACCCAGCTGACATTCATGCTAACCTTGTGTGGCCTGGCACGGGGGAAGGGTCATTATAGCCTGGATTCTAGATCCTGACATACCTCTAAAGGACTTGGCAACCTGCAAAACAATCAACTAACTTGGCTCACCACCCATCATTAGCAGCAACCCCTATCACTCCTTGAGTGACCAGAACCATGCTGGGGGAAATAGTCAAGGCACCGACCATGACTTTTGATCTACAACTATTCTCTGGAGTCAGGGGAAATTGGAAGTGCCTCTTGGAATTTTTAACTATTTTGTTTAATAGCTATAAAAACTGTGCTCCCATCATTAGCCCACCCTGGGTGTCTGCCTCCATCGATCCTATTTCCTCAGTCCTCCTTGGGGCCCAATAGGATGGCTCTCGTCCTGGCCCTCACCCAGGCCTGAGCAGAGGGAGGAGGGCACAGAGGGACCTCAGCCCCAAACCTTGGACCCCACAGTGTCTGCCAGAAGACGTCGGAGGAAACGCATTTACCACCTGGGCGACCTTGACGGCAGCCGATTAAACTTTAATCCGAGGTGTGTCCTCAACCTTGCCGTGTCATTTAAACACATCATAGGTCATAAAAGGATTCCAATGCCATGAGCGGGTCCAACGCGGGCCTGCAGGGAGTCAGCGTTTAATTCTGATGGATTTCCACAGCCAGGATTGGGAGCACGGGGTGTGGCGGGGGGCCATAAGAAAGAAAGAAAAAGGGTTGCTTTCCCAGCGGAACTCCAGACTTCAAAAAGCGGCGGGGGAAACCGAGTCTCGGGCTGGGGAACAGACAGAGCCCTTCAATTCCGATTAACTGGGAAGACATCTAGTGGGAAGAGGTCGCAACTGCAGCGACGTCTCGCGAGCATCCTCGGCCTCTGCCTGCCGCGATCCTGACTACTGCTTAATTGTGAGGGTGGGAGGGCCGAAAAGAGAAGACCCTTTCTCCCTGGCTGTGCCTTCGAAGCAGGCGACTATCTCAAAGTTTTCCAGTCAGGGCAGAAATCCCACTCAGTGCCGAGACACTATTTCTACCTCAGAGAGGACAGGTCCAGCTCTCACTGGCTTTCCAGTCTCCAGGTTCTGGTCCTAATCAGCCAACTGAGGCCACTTGGACCCAGGTTCCTCTGATTTTCATTCAACCCTTACTAGGGATCCTGAACCCAGAGCCAATAGAGTGGTGAAGTGCACGTGTGGGTTCTCCTCCAGGTTACTGAGTGATTCTGGGAACCACAGACAGCGGCAGAATTCATGGGAGGCAGATCCCCCGAAGGCCATCCCACCCAGTTACCTGCTTTGAGCTCTCATCACCCTCAACACCTGCTGGTGGTGGCCAGGCACACTGCAAAACCGAGGAGCCCGGCTGCCCAGGTGCACAGCCAGATGCAGTGTGTTCTCACCACATCTGTGTGGTGGAGCCGTTGCACCTTGCTGCATCTTCTTCTTCTTGCTCAGACTGTCTCATTTCTATGGAGGACCTGGTGCCTTTAAGGACCCTGGGAGAATGAACCACACTATGAGTGCCATCTCTTATATTAGCTCTCCCAGCTGCACCAGTGCCTCTCCCTAATGTGGATGTGGGCAGAAAGACAGGCAGATTCTGGGCAGGCCTCCTCCTCAGAGATGCCAATTACAGCTTCTCTGTTGGCAGCTTCACCTGTTTAAATCAGGGTCTTCTCCTCGGGCCCTCATGGCTGACCACTTTAGCTGGATCTAAGTTTTCCCTTTTGTTCCACTAATTGTGGCACACATCATCTAAGAATTACTAGGGAGGAGGAGCCTCAGGATACTTTCCAATGATACAGAAGGACAAAGCATATGTATGTTTCACATTTCTATGTGTGAATCCTGGGACTTCATGGATCCACTGATAGACTTTCCAGGCCCTCTGGGGTGGGGCCTGAGAGGACAGTGATGATGCTGAGAGTTGCCCTCAATAGGAAGACCCCATCTTATGCTCATTCCAAGGCTGTCAGAAACGGCCTCCTCCCTCCTTTTGCCCATCAAGTTGCCTTCTCCAAACTCAGTCGTGTCCAACTCTTTGTGACCCCATGGACTATACAGTCCATGGAATTCTCCAGGCCAGAATACTGGAGTGGGTAGCCTTTTCCCTTCTCCAGAGGATCTTCTCAACCCAGGGATCGAACCCAGGTCTCCCATATTGCAGGTGGATTCTTTACCAGCTGAGCCACAAGGGAAGCCCAAGAATACTGGAGTGGGTAGCCTATCCCTTCGCCAGCCAATCTTCCAGACCCAGGGATCGAACCAGGGTCTCCTGCATTGCAGGCAGATTTTTTTTATCAACTGAGCTATCAGGGAAGCCCAGCTTACTATACTCCAGGGCTTAAACACTCCCTGATTCTCACAGGAGGGCTTAGGGAACCCTGTTCTTTTTTGTGTTACCCTACACCCCCCACCAAATGAAAGTAACTAGAAACAGTGGATGATACCATCATAGGCAAATGCTTTGAAACCCTTTACCAAGGTGTTAGCCAGCCCTGTCACACACTGAAGTGCATCTTCTTCCCTGAAGTGCATCCCCAAAGTAGTATAAGAGGTATGGTTCTTTCTGCCTTCTCCTCTTCATACCTCTTAGCTGGGTGAATCTTATTCCTCAGGTAGAGAATCCCTTAGGTTTTATTGAAACTGATACAGACCATTAGAGCAGCAGTGAGTGGAGTGAGGTTTAGGGGGAAGGATTGTTGCTGATATAACCAGTCTTAACTTTAGAGAATGAAAAACTGAGACTTGGATCCTGTAGAAAATGAACTTAGGATCCAAGGGCCTGAAACAATCTGGGTCCCAGGCAAGCTCTACCAGCTTGGTGTGTGTGCTTGGAACAGAGCTGACCCTTCACTCCCTGCACCTACATGAACAATTCAGACAGCCCCCCTCCCAGCCCACCTGGCTAAGTCAGCACTAGACCCATGGCTGGATCCCACAGCCCCAGCTAGCCCGCTTTGCTCTGCTCCCAGCTCAGACCCGCGGGGATGTCTATTCCTCTGGGTGACAAACGAGTCTGTTTGCTCTCAGTGACATCAAATTACTTTCTACCAGCCAAGGGTCCCATGACCCGACATAACCCCACATTAGGTCCTAGAAATGTAAAGAAATATGGCCTTTTTGAAAGTGACTGAGAGCACGTAATTGCTAGCAGGCTCGGGAGGTTGTCCCAAGTATGGCTCAAGTCCTATGACAGGGCAGCGGAAACCAGCCAGAATTCCTTGCTTGGGCTCCCTATGGTCAGAAGGTTATGCCCACATTTAACTCTGGACTCTAATCAGTTTTAGAAAGCTCAGATTATTTTTGTGAAGTTAAAGAAATTGTAGGGAGACTTGCAACCTAAGCATCTTTTCCATACCAGTGGCTAGCGAGGTGGGGTGTGTGTGTGGGGGGGGTGGGTGTCGGGGGAAGTCAGGCTTCCATAGAGAACCAGTTTCTGTGGAGCTTTAAAAACACGGGCCTGACTTGGGCAGCCATGGCTTGACTTTTTGATGAGAATTATGGTTTCCTTGGAGAAGGAAATGGCGATCTACTCCAGTATTCTTGCCTGGGGTATCCCATGGACAGAGTCTGAGCCTGGTGGGCTACAGTCCGTGGGGTCGCAAAGAGTCGGACATGACTTAGCGACTGAGCACACAAACACACATGGTTTCCCTACTTTTTATTTTGCACCCTCCCATCTCCCCTTTCCTCTGTCTCCTGGCTTTGCTGCAGTAGCTTTCTTCCCTTCTCCCCCTTCCTCTGAATCTTCCCATTTCCGCAGTCTCCACCCTGACCCTGGCCAGAACCTTAACCCCCATGGTGAACTCCATCCTAGAATCAGGAGATCAGGGAGCCCTGAAGGAGCTGCCCAGTAGACCTGGCAGGGATTGATCTTGCTAATGACCTTCAGGCTGCAAGAAAGGGACTCGATGTCAGTGTCCCCAGGGGCTTCTGCTAGCTGTAGTTGGGGTTGTCAGAAAGTTATATAAAAATCTGTGCACATAATTTCATCTCTTGTTTAATTTACACATCCCTGGTGAGTTTACCCAAATAGTTCTTTTCTAATGTAATGAGGAGTTGTTTTAGCATACATTAACATTTTAGCATCTATTATTAGCATAAAAATATCCCCGAGTAAAAGTGTCCCAGATATTTAACAACTCCTCAAAAAACATTAAGGAGCCATAAACACTCCAAATGCAAAATAACCCAATACTCTGCCACAGAAAGGGTGACTGATATCCACTGAGACAAGTAGGATTAGAATTTATTAAGTAACTGGTTGGTGCAGGATTTTCAGATTCAACGGTTTGCTAGTTTCCATTTTTACCTTCTTGCTTTCTAAAATTGCCAACTCTTTAAGTTAAATCATGTTTCAGAGGAGGATCACGTGCATTGTCAATTAGACCACCAAATTAAAACAAAGCAAGCTACGACACCACTAGTATTTCTTTTTAAAAAATATTTTACTGTTGAGATTTTTATAAAATACACAGAATTGAATTTCTTCTTGAAAACTGTGGTTACTGTGTTGATATATCAACCCAGAAAACCTTTCCCTTAATCATTAGAAATCATTCTTTGCTTTCTAAAAGGGGAGGAGGTGTGTTGAAATGAGAAATGGTTATTTGCCCAATAAGAAGGAAATATATGTCAATTGAGGACATAGAAAGGACGGAGGCATGGTTTTTATTTCTCCCCCAAATCCTGATGCAGCAGTAGAAATCTTCAATTAAAGCATGACACGCTTATGGAAAAGGGTAACAAGTGTCTACATACGCATTTTTGATGAAGAGACATAAAAATTCAGGCAAGATGCCCCACAAGCCACACTCCTTCTTTATCTAGATTTCTCTCTGGTGGACCCTCAAGTTCTTTCTAGATTGTAATCAGAACAATTCAAGTTCAAACACACTGACCCCTTACTCTCAGACATAGGAAGGATTCCTTTTGTTAAGTAATTTTGTTCAACCTTGAAATTTATTTTCAAAATCCTATGTTGGGAGTGGAATGATGTGATGTCAGGGATTTACTTTAAAATACTCCAGGAGAAAGAAAAGAGTGGAAGTGAACAGTGAAACATGAAAGACAAAATGATAATAGGGGTTGAAACTAAGAGTTGGGTATATAGGGGTTCATTGTACTTTTCTGTGTGTTTGGAAAATTCCATAATAAAAAGGTTTTTTTAATGTGTTAGGCAAAGGTGGAAAAATTATCCCTGCCAGGGGGCTCAAATAAAAACGTAGTCCATCGGGTAGCACCTGGAGTTACCCTTTTAATCTTCATTTTTCAAGAATGGTAAACGACCTTGCTCCCTTTTTCATTTCTCCGGAATCAGCCGGCCATCCCCAAGCTTTCTTTCCGGCAATCTCTCTTTCTCAACCCATAAACTGAGCATCCAAACCCGAGGTTGGGGGCTGATTAATGGAGCTTCCGTACTCAGCTCCTCTGAACAGAGTGTAAATACCCATAAAAACTAATATCAAAAGTTTTTATTGAGCTGCTTCGTTTCCCTGAGCGTTGGGCCGAGCGGAGCCAGAGCAGCGGGACAAAGGAGCGGCGGCTGAGCCACAAGAAATGTCGGCGTTTTTGGTTGGCTTGGGCGGCCCCCAGAGCCAGCCGGAGTTTCTGGGGAGAACATTCAAACCAGGTAAATGCCAATCGGGGGCTTGCCTTCCCCTGGGGACAGGTGTATTTGGAAAACGGCGGCGGGTAAAGGAATGGTGAGTGGATGGAAAAATCAGCAAAGGTAGGGAGACGCCAGCCACCCCGAAATATGTCACCAGACTGGTCCGACAGGGTGAACTATTCTTCCTCAGGACTTGATAGGATGCCTGTGTTTCACCCACAGGACATTGGATGTCCGTGTTCACTGATGCGTGAATCTGTGAGTGCCTTATGAGGCACACGCATCCTTATGATTACCGCATATAACTTGCCTGTAAAAGTCTGATCACACCTCTCTGTTCTGAGTTCCCCTTTCTCGTGGCCGCGATAGTGAGTTTCATCCCTTAGTTGACTGCGTTAAGAATTTGCATCCCGGGTCAGGGACCTGGGAGTCTTTGGGGAGGAACGAACTCCCGCGGGCCCAGGCCGCGTGGCCGCTGGTCGTCTGCATCGGTTTCTCGGCGAGAAAGCTGGGGGCTCCGCGGGGCCAGGTTTACTGTCCAAGCCCCTGTTTCCTTCAAACGTTCGAATGTCTTCAGTGTATTTGTTGACATAATGAATCCACAGCCCCCCCACCCCCCGCAAGAGCCGATTTCCTGTTTTGTTGTGGGGCCTGAGCGAGCATCGAGCGAGGAAGAGGGTGGGGGCCGGCGGGTGGGACTTCTCTTGGGCTGTGGCAGGGCCGTACGGACAGCGTCGGGACGGAGATCTCTCGCCTCTTTCACGCCCGCCGCAACCTCCCGGGATTCCTCGGCCGTTCTGCGCTCTCCCAGCGGCCCGGAGGGGTGACGGCGAGCTCACTCCCCTGGTGGCGTGGGTCCCGGAGTCCGCCAGCCAGCTGAGGACAGCGCAAAGGCGCTTCCTCCCTGCGAGGAGCGCTTCTCCGGGTTCCCTCTGCTTCTAGCGCAGGCTTCGGTCCTTTAAGCCGAGGCTGAGTTTCCAGGTCCAGTCAAGAGCCGGGCAGCGGCGGCAGCGTCGGGGGCAGGCAGCACTCAACCTCATCGTCACCTAGGCCACCGCCACTGGCGGAATCATCCACCCATCCTGAGCCCGAAGGCGGCGGGTCTCAGAGGCGAGAACTCCACCTTCACTCCCAAGTTTGCACCAATCTTGCGGAGTCTGGGCGCCGCTGGCTGGCTGGCGCTGTGCAGAGGGTCCTCAAGGGAGCCTGGGAGATTTAGGACTAATTGTTCTAAAACGGGGATGGCGCCCCTCTCCCTGCTCAGGGACTTTCTGTGAGAACTAGGAAAGGGCAGTGCGGGAAGTGGGGTCCTTCCTGACGCTCTGGTCACTGGTGGCCTTGAAGGTCTGGTACCAGAAAGAACCCACCAGGCAGAGCTGCTGCCTCCAAAACCTTACTCTCCTCAAAATTCACAGGATGAGGGCATTTTTCAAGACAAAGTAGGGGTCTTGGTGGATTTTCTTGGACCTTGCACACCCTTCCATTTCCACCATGTTAGCGTTTGGTCACCATAATGCCAAGTGACTTCCCACAGCCAGACACTGTTCCTATCACCTTGGGCCTTGTGCTGCCTTATTCATGTGTCAAATACAAAACAAACAAACAAACAAAATATACAAACAAAAAAACCCTAAAGCTTGAGCAAGTGACTCAGGACATGCTATTTCTTTGCCTAGTGGCCAGCATTGGCCCAAATTTCTTGAAAACCTACCCTTTCTCCTTAAGGAAGAGTTCAGCTTCCACAAAACCCACCATGAACAAAGTTGTCCCTCACCTGCATCCCAAAATGTCCAGTTGACTACAGTATTGGAAGTACTGTCCTGTTCAAGTGTTCTTCCTTTTCTCTCTTTCTCTCTTAGCTAGCCTCAGCTCCTCAGCCCTTTCCCATTCTCTAGGTCTTTCTTCCTTTGCCATTATCTCTGAGCCCCATATCCCTTGTGCCCTGGGAGAGAGAGGGTTAAGATGTTCTGCAAATGCAGCTCGTAAAGCTGCTTGGATACATTAGAAACACATGAATATCCTGAAATACAAAGTGTCTTTAAAACCAACCCAGGAATGTTTATCCTAATGCTGGATGGATGCAGAGAAATAGTGCCAGAGAGCAGTGCTGACAGCCTCCTCCAAGTTAAAGTGAGAGCAGGTAAATTTCATTTGCTAGTGAAAATCAAACTCGATTAAAACCTGGGTTTCCCTTTGTCCTCTTCTCTTCCAACCCTGGGAACCCAGGGCTTCATGGCCCAGGCTGGCAGCGAGTCCCCCCCATCGCACCTCCCCCAAAATAACACCCAGCCAGGGTATTTTTCTTCGGCTCCAGAGCAACCAAAACCCCTCAGGGCACCCCAGCCTGCCTTAGAAGGTCTGAAGCCATGTCTGCCAAGGGGCTGGTAAGAGAAAGGATCTGACAACTTCTGGAACAAAAGCTGCTGGCCTCTGATCTTGCCATTGCTGCCCACTGAGGGCCCCTCTAAAGGAAAGCAGGGAGCACAGGGCAAAATCCACCTCCACTCTGCCACCTTCTTGCTCAATGGGCCATGAATCTGCTGTTTACAGAACCCAATGGGTGCCATGGCTTCCCAGCCTAGCCTACAAAGGGTCTGAAGATAAAAACTGTCATTGCCAGGATTCAAGTTGAGGCATCTCCCCGCAATCCCACAGGAATTTCTGAGCCTGGTAGATGCCCCCCCTCCCCCCCCCAAAAAGCAGAGGGACAGTTCAGAGGGTCTGGCCCAAGAGCTGGGCAGGCAAGGGAGTCTTGACCTTGCCATTGGAAAGAGTCTGTGCTTGCTTCCCAGAAGGCTCTCCAGTTCTTCACTGCCCTCCGACCTTTCCTTTTCCAGCAAGCTGGTTTAGTGGCTGCCTGGAGGACTAAGAGGCTAAGAAACAATACTGGGAACTTATAATGCATCTCTTAGGTCCCTCAGCAATGGACAAGAAGAGGGAGAGAAAGAGGTTTTCTTCAAAGTAAGAAGAAATTCTGGAAAACCAAAATTATTCACAGAGTTAATCCAAATTCTGTAAACCATCTCCACTAGATATAACTCAATATCTAACAGGACCTGCAGACTTTTAAAAACAGTGAAGGCATGCCAGGACATCACTAAGTTGTCTGGTAGAAAAATCACTTCATGTAGATTGAGATCTAAGACAAAAAGGAAACAGGCAGGCTGCCTCCCTGTAAGTAATCACATCTCAAGAGTTTTCAAAAGTTGATACAGATATTTAGAAAAAAAAAATATCCCCATAACCTGATCACTAAAGATCCACCTCAAAGTGCAATAAATAATTCAGGCCTGCCTGAAGCCCTTCCTTAGCGGGGTCACCAAGCTTGGGTAGCAAAACCTAATTCGAGATGCAACCCAAAGTCTTCCCCTCGGTGCCGTCCCTCCCAGACAAACCTGCTTGGGGCTCCTCAGCAGACAAAATGAAATCTTGTCTCACCATTTTTGATGAGGAGGGACCCAGTTGGCTTTGGCAGTCTGTGGAGCTGGGGCCCTTCCTCTGCATTCAGGGCTTGGTCTCCGGCGAATTGGGGAGAGTGAGGGAAGAATGTGGAGCTGGCCTTGGCCGCGGTGTGCACCGGCAGGCAGCTGCGCCATGCCATGACCAGAGGTGAGCTGGCACAGGCGCCGGCTGGTGGGGGCTCTCGGAGCAGTGTTTTCGTTTTTCCGGGTCTGGCTAGAAAACAGAAGAGGCACGAAGCTCGGGCCAAGAGCAGGGCGGAGGCAGAGAAGAAGAGTCTGTAAACACTGCCCCCAAAACTCCGAGAAGGCAGTAAAACAAAACAAAACAAAAACAAACCTGGGTAACCAAACGGAACCAGAAACAGGAAGAATTCTAAAGGAAAAAGGAATCAGGAGTGAGGGGAGGTGGGCGGTATTCCTTGAGAAGCGTACGGAGTCTCCAGGCTTGCCGGGCAGTTCTCACCATGGCTAGACTGCAACTTTCAACTTGACCTTGGCCTCCAGCCGTGTCTGACCTGTATGTAAAACAGCCCTCAAGTCCTTGGGAACTGGGGTCTCAAACCCTACCCTGTCTCTTTGTCATCATGAGTTTTACAATGCCACTTGGAGGAAGGAAGGGGGGTGAACGGGCCGGAAAGTAACACAAAAATCAAGTCCCTACAGGGGCTGGTTCTTTAGGCTGCAAATGGCCAAGTCAGGGAGGAGGTAAACTGGGGGCAAATCAATATTTACCGGAGCTACTAAAAAGGCAGGAGGAAAAGGGCACACTGGTGTTGTGTATGGCAGGGAGTGGGGGTCATAGAAGGTTTTATTGGGCAACACTTACATTGGTCCGGACAAACCGGGGATCAGGGTGGATAAAAGCCGGAGCTCAGCCTCCTTGGTTCGGACACTTCAGGAAGACCAGAAACTTTAGAGAGCACACTGGGGTGGGGATGTTCACAGTGCCTTGAGCTTGGGACTGAGTCTGCAAGCTGAAACAGGAGGCAGGTCCAAGCCTGGCTGCTCACCAGTCTGCCTGGGATGGGAGTCCAGCACTCTTCCCAACCCTCATGTCCCGATAGAATGCACCCACTTTCACTTTGAATGCAAGTCCCCTTTCTGGGTATCTGAGCAACTCACAACATTCACAATCGGAGATGGAAGTATATGATCCCAAAGGCACAGGACCCCAGAATTTCTCACCAAAATGTGGCGGCCGCTTGGCTCTTCCAGCATCAACACCCCACCGTGCTCTCAGGAAAGGGCTGCATTTCCCAGGCACAGAGGGCAAAAGGCTTCTTCAGCTGGTTCATGGACAGAGGAGGGCCAGGCATCCTCTCTGCCGGCTGGAGTCAGTGCTCTTCCCCAGTCCTACCTGGGGAAGGTGGGGAGGGAGATGTGAAATGGCCCCAAAGAGTCTCTTTCTCTTGTCCCAAAACAGAGTGTGATAGAGAGTGCCCAGGTGCCTGGGGAATCAGCTCCAGCCCAGGCTCTGTGAAGCCTCATTAAACCCCAGAAGAGAGTCCCAACTCAGCACCCAGCTGGGGCCTGTTCCTCTTAAACTCCTTCCAAGACAGGCCAGACTGGTTGGAGACAAGGGAGCACTGAAAAACGATGCTCAGAAATCGGTCTCTCCATCTCAAAGCTTCTGGAGGAAGAAGAGTTGCTACTGGGACAAAGTGAGGAACAAAGTCTGTATATAAACGTGTGAGTGTGGCACCAAAGTACACTTGGCTGTGTATGCGCTTATGTCCGTGTGTGATTGTGATGGGTCGTCCTGAGCCTATGGGCCTAAGGGCGAGTCTAGGAGATTGCCCACCAACACTATGGACAGAGAAGGGGAGAAAGCTTCTACATGCAGTCCGAGCTTTCCAGTGTAATGTCCTGGGACTCATGAACCAGGCGCATCCGCAAACGCCCCACCACGGCTCCCCGGAAAGAGCCAAATCGCGAAGCTGTCGAAGCCGACAGCCGAAAGCGCAAGTGTCAGTGCAGGCGTCTCGCTGCACAAAGGGGTGCGGATACCTGTAAAGAAAACGGCGCCAGAGGCCCCAGGAAACACCCAGCCTGGTCTGCGGCGCGCTACTTTACCGTCCCCAGATGCCCGCAGATTTACCTGACCTGTCCCCACCGCCTCAGGTCGCCACCCAACATCTCGCCCTGTCCCCTCCCCGCCGTACGCCGCTCCGAGCCCCACTGGGAGAGGGGAAGGGAAAGCGAACTGCGAGGAGGTCGCCGTTGCCTCCCCTCCCCGCCCGCCATGTCCTCCGCCCCCACCCTACCGCACCCCCCGCCTCTCCCCTGGGTGAATGGTGCGCGGCCGTGCGGCGGGCGCTGGCGCTGAGGACGGCGCGGGCGGCGGTGGGGACGGCGAGTGTACAGGGCAGAGCCGGGCTTGGAGCCGCCCGCTTTGCATACGCCGTGGGCGGAGCGGGAGGAAGGGGGGGCCGGGCCAATGGGCGGCCGCCTGGCGCGACCCCGCGGGGCGCGATCCGCCCCCCTCGCTCGGGCCCCGGCCCCGCGCCGCGCGCTCTTCACTTCTTGGGGGCTTTTTAAAACAGCGCCACTGGGGTCTTCTCCATGCGGCTCGTGCTATGACAGCCTCCGTGCTCCTCCACCCCCGCTGGATCGAGCCCACCGTCATGTTTCTCTACGACAACGGCGGCGGCCTGGTGGCCGACGAGCTCAACAAGAACATGGAAGGGGCGGCGGCGGCGGCGGCGGCTGCGGCAGCGGCGGCGGCTGCTGGGGCCGGGGGCGGGGGCTTCCCCCACCCGGCGGCTGCGGCCGCGGGGGGCAACTTCTCGGTGGCGGCGGCGGCCGCGGCGGCGGCGGCGGCGGCGGCCAACCAGTGCCGCAACCTGATGGCGCACCCGGCGCCCCTGGCGCCCGGCGCCGCGGCCGCCTACAGCAGCGCGCCCGGGGAGGCGCCCCCGTCGGCCGCCGCCGCCGCTGCCGCCGCCGCCGCCGCTGCAGCAGCGGCGGCGGCGGCGTCGTCCTCAGGAGGACCGGGCCCCGCGGGCCCAGCAGGCGCCGAGGCCGCCAAGCAGTGCAGTCCCTGCTCGGCGGCGGCGCAGAGCTCGTCGGGGCCCGCAGCGCTGCCCTACGGCTATTTCGGCAGCGGCTACTATCCTTGCGCGCGCATGGGCCCGCACCCCAACGCCATCAAGTCGTGCGCGCAGCCCGCCTCAGCCGCCGCCGCTGCTGCCTTCGCGGACAAGTACATGGACACCGCCGGCCCCGCGGCCGAGGAGTTCAGCTCCCGCGCTAAGGAGTTCGCCTTCTACCACCAGGGCTACGCACCCGGGCCTTACCACCACCACCAGCCCGTGCCTGGCTACCTGGATATGCCGGTGGTGCCGGGCCTCGGGGGCCCCGGCGAGTCGCGCCACGAGCCCCTGGGTCTTCCCATGGAAAGCTACCAGCCCTGGGCGCTGCCCAACGGCTGGAACGGCCAAATGTACTGCCCCAAAGAGCAGGCGCAGCCTCCCCACCTCTGGAAGTCCACTCTGCCCGGTAAATGGCGCCCCCTTCTCAGCCCCGGTCCTCCGGTTCCGCCCCAGCTTCTCCTCCGCTCGCTCCTGGGTCACCCTCGTGCCCCTCTGCTCTCTCCCTGGCCTGTCCTAGTGGTGCTGCACCACTGGGAGCCCGACCCTGGCAGGCTGGCTCTGCCCTCACTGCCCTGGAGTTGGGCTGGTCCTGGCTCTCCCTGGGTGAGGGATGGCTGGGAAGAAGCTCGTGCGTACCCTCGCTGGCTTCCTTCGCCCTCTGCGCTCCGCCCTCGCCAGCCCCTGACATGGACTTTAAGGATGGGAAATTGACCTGGAAATGGTTTATCAAATTGCCCGTATTCATTCTCTCAAAAATGTCTTCAGTGTAGAAGCATCAAGTGTTGGGGCTTTGGCGACATAGAAAGGAATCAGGAATGGAAGTGTTGTCCCCTGAGCCTGGAGGCTAAGATGTGAGCCGCTGGGCCAGGAGATCAAGCGAAGCCCCGCCGCTGTGCGGGCAGAGTGGCCCAGGCTGGGGTAGTAATTGGATTTCGGCGATTTCATTTCAGTGCAGAACTTCCCATTCTCCCCACTGACCCTCCAGGTTTTGGCAGAAGGGCTGGATTGTACAGCGGTGGCAAAGGGCAGCCGGGCACTGCAAGGCGGTGGCTCAGAGAAAGCTGTCCCCTGTGTCCTGGCCTGGATCCGATCCCTCTTTAACTTGCCTTCTTCCCTATCTTCCAGACGTGGTCTCGCATCCCTCAGACGCCAGCTCCTACAGGCGGGGGAGAAAGAAGCGTGTCCCTTACACCAAAGTGCAATTAAAAGAACTCGAACGGGAATACGCTACAAACAAATTCATTACCAAGGACAAACGGAGGCGGATATCAGCCACGACGAATCTCTCGGAGCGACAGGTTACAATCTGGTTCCAGAACAGGAGGGTCAAAGAGAAAAAAGTTATCAACAAACTCAAGACCACTAGTTAATGGATTAAAAGTGGAGCTAGAGGGCAACTTGAAGAAATGCTTCAAAACTCGTTGCTTTGCCCAGATAATGGTTATAATGCAAATAATAATTGAAGAATGGGAAAGAGAAAGAGAGACACTGGCATTTTGCTTTTCTAAGGGGGATCTCTTTCTCCTGTGGAATCTACAACTCTTTTAAAACTTAAAGAAATGGTAAAGACTGCCAGTTCTCCCACCAAGTCCGACAGACCATTAAATGACAAACTCTAGAGTCAAACATCAGCCCCCCAAATACGCAATTTCAGATAAGTTTACCCTTTTACTGAAATCTTGTAAGTATTTATGTGACCGTTATGTTTTAGGACACTATGTTATGTGATAATGATCAATGATCAGAAAATTGGTTACAAATGCAAGAGGCTGTTGTAAACATCTGCTTGTCTTCTGGGTCACCATTACTATCCCCTTTGCATGTTAAGTGACTGCTCAGGTAAATCTTAGTGAAATTCCTACCATTGTTGTATATTCTGCAAAACACGTCATGTATAGATTTAGAAAGGAAAGGAGAAGAAGGTACTGAAATAATGATCTTGGACTATTTACTATGAAGGGGCAAAGGGAGAGAAAGTTCTTCCGAGGATCGAGGATCGTTTGTCTTGGGAGTAAATACAGCCATCGGAGTGAGCCTTTGAGGCCATAGGAGAACCCCAGGTTGGGAATGTCCTTCTGATAATAATTTTTAATTGCTTATGACAAGTTCTTTTTTGTGGCATTTGGACAATATTTTCTGCCCCAATATAATCTACTTTTCAAAGGATTTGATACATTTAAAAATATTTAAAGCATCAAATAATTCACAGAATTCACTTTATGTCAGATCTTCTGAGAGGTCCCACCCTAACATGGTGGCCTTTGGTTTGAATACAATTAATTTTTCACATAAATTGATATTTCCCAATATTTACAAACATTGGCTAGAGAAATAATTTTTTTTTTTTAGAAAACTCAAAATGGAAATCCATTCCCCAAAACATTTAGATGTTTACATTCTATATTTTTGATCTGTTAAGGGATTAGTATTTTTTCCTTGTTTGTTTGTGTTATGAGACTGCATTAGAAAGTTTAAGGGTTCATCTTCATAGCACATTTTTAATCAAGCAGTTATTTCAACCAGCACATTCATTTTGTTCATATTCACTATAAAATGCTATCTTGTAAATAAAGACATTCAGCACACTGTGAAAATGTATTTGTGCACCTGCTTTTCAAATATTTCTACTAAAAATGATAGTTTAAAAAAGCCTTAGACCTGTAGATAGTTGATATAGTGGTATTAATTATGTTAATAAAATAGACACTGTCATTAAAATCTGAAGGAAATAGTCATTATTTTCCTATGCTAAACATGCACTTCACAGAAAGAAAAGGAACTGGTGGTTTGTCCTATACAAACCAAGGACCATTCTTTTCTATTATTATTCAGCTTTTTTTTTGCTACAAATTTTTTAAGCAAAGGGAGAAATCCCTCACAACTAAAATCCTAAAAATTTAGATAAGTGCTTTAAGAAGGTTAAAGTGTCAGGTATTCTGAAAAGAAGAGAAAAGAAAGGAGGAGGTGATAGTATAAATTCCCAGGCTCCCTGTGGAAAATGAAAACCAGTTGTTTAGTATCAGTGATGCCCAGGCTGTCGTATTTTAAAATCTGCTGTTGGGTCTGCATGTATCTGAAAGGGCAGGTTTTGATATTTGTTGAAATGACAGGACTAGGAAAGGCCTTAAACCTTGACCTTGATGAAAAAAGACAATTTGTGACCTTGACTTTTGACAGCTCATGAATTGGCCTCAGCTGGATTAGTAGATCAAGGGCGCCACCTCGCGTTGACAAGCTTCCTTGTAATTCTTCAGCTTCAAGGGAATCAAAAGGTCTTACCTCCTTGACTCCTTGTTTTAGAGATTTGGTACTCATTTCTTTGGCACCAGATGGAGCAAATTTGAATATATGTAAGTTATACATGTGCCTGTATATATGTGAATATATATCATATGTGTATACATGTATACATTTGCATATTACTGCTTGTGTGTGCTTGTATATATATTTGTAGAATCTGTACAGATAGAGTATCGTTAATTACTGATGACCCAAGATGGTGTAATTTAAGGTGATTTGAGTGTTGAGGTCCAAAATGTACCTTATATGATGAAGTTTTGCTCCTTTTCTTTAATGGCCGAGTTTGATTTGTATTCATAGCAGCTTCCCCTGCATCAGATTTCTGCAGATCTGCTTGAAAGCTGTACATTTTTGTTACAGTCTAAGAGGTGTTCTTAAATAACCTTTCTTTCTTGGCCCTCACCCTCCAAGGTGGTCTACCATCCTAACTAGAGCTGTAAGGGATCTATACGGTAAATAAAAAGTTTCAGATGCCTTGCTAACTCTAGAGCTCTAGAGTTACATTTCAGAAATTCAAAGAAACTCACCTCTTAAGAGGTCAGTATGGAGAGCTTAAAGATCTCATATCTATAAAATGACCATAATATGGATGCAGAAGGAGAGTTATCCTGGATAGCTCTGAGTCGAGTGCTGTGCCTGGGTGGTGTGCAATCTTATACTGATGTTTTCTAAGCTGCCATTTGATTTATGGAAGAAATATATACATTTAATATTAACAACCACCATCAAAACTATACTGGCAATAACAATCATATTTACTACTTATTGACCCCTAATGACACATTGGATGCTGTACGTAGACTCATAACTAATACATATGTATGTTTCTATATTTAATATACACATAAGGTGATGTTTTTGTCAAAAACATGCTATGCTGTGCATATATGCATTGAAATGTTGGTGGAACCAAGATCTTTAGGATGCAAAATTTTGAGATGAGGTGAATTTTATCTTTATGTTAAGACGAAAGTAATTGTGAACTGAGTAATCTTATTAAATCATTTTATGGAAAATAATATCAGTTGATAACAAAGTTGGCTGACGCTGACAGAAACCTCTCCAACCTGAAGACTTAGAACTCCTTTATAGATGGAGAAGTATAGAAAGAATCTCTAAAGCTGTCTAAAAACAGCATGGTCTTGAAACGTACACATGGAATGGTCTTGTGAAGTGCAATCAAGTTTTGCTGCCCTGAGGATTTTCACTCCACTTGTGGAAACAAATGAAAATGGTGCTTCAAATCAACCTCTCCACATCTTGTTCTACAGCACTCCGTTTCTAAAGGAGCTGCCACCAAGCCAAAGTAACAACTTTCTCCCAAAATGTTTAAAGTGGTGGAAAATCCCCTCAAAGCTGGATCAAACTGTGTGTTTACGAACAGCTCCAAAGGGGACTCTTCTGTTGATGGGGGATATTTTTCTTTAGATGTAAGAAATATTCTGAGCCTCAGGCCTAGGAAGAAGGCCAACAGCAGCTCTGCAGCAGGAATACCACCCTTTTCACAAGCCATCGCCACTGCAGGAACTCTGGGTAAAGTAGTTTTCTTTTTTTTCTCCCTTCAGTTTTTGAAATTAATGACAGAAGATATTTCGGAGGTTGTTTTTCTCTTTCTCTCTTTTCTGAAACAGTTATTGATAATGTTGATTTTACCTTTTGCTTAAAATTATCATGGATCTACCAGATAACCTGAAGTAAGCATGGAGTGTGATGGTTCCCTAATACCCAAATAGCAATTAATCTAAACCTTTAGAAAACAGACATCCAGGAGGATGCCAGCCACCATATAGGAAGGGATAGCGTTGTTGAATCCCTGATTCAAGTATATTTCTTTTCCCCAAAAGGGATACCCTTTCAGAGTAAGAAATTATAATATGGAAACAACTAGACACCATTTCCATCTATCAAATTAACAATGATTTTTAATCCTGTAGTGGACTGTCATGTTACCATTTTTTTTAATTGTAAATATGGGACTTAAAAAAAAACTACTCTTCCATCTGCTCTTAATACTGTCAAATTTATTAAGGTATTTTAAGTGGATGATTGTAAAGTGCCACTTTGCATTTCACTACAATTTATGCCTGATACAGAGCTTAAGCCATCTATTTAAACTGGTTTTCTTTTTTTAACAGAAAACTAAAATTTTCAAGAAAGGGTGAGAATTATTCTTTTTAAAAATTCAACCTATTTGAGATATTTTCTTGAAACTTCGCGAGGCAGCGAAATTCAGCTGAGGATGATAACATATGTGTGCGGGTAGCTAATGACACATTTCACCGTATAATATATGTGCGGATTACATCCTGCTGAGTGTGTTTGGAGGGTTTGGTGAGGGTGCGGGTTCCCGTTCCCGTCTGCGAATTCCCGAGTTTCTTTCGTAGCGGAGACGGAGCCTGCCCGGGACTGCTAAGCCCCAGACCGGGTGGGTTCAGAGGCGCCCTTCCGGATTTGCGAACTTCTATGGAGGAGACGCTAGGGGCTCGCTGATTTATGCGCATTCTTTTAAAGTTGATCGAATGCGTGTCAGCAGCCCAAGACCTGGAGAATCAGAGAAATGTGCAGCGAGTTGCTCACATCCCATTTTTCATAAGCAGAGATGTAACGTTATCCAAGAGGCCTGGGGAGATTTATGCTTCGGTTTAGGACACGCACAAAATAATTAAGTTTTCATCCGCCAGGCTGCCGTGTAAATAACAGCCGGCTTCATTCTTTATGAAAATACCCACTTACTGATCGGCTGCTTCAATCCTAGCGCATCTACCTAGCGCCCGACCAATGTCTGAAAGGTGTTTGCTATTTTTAATTTGATTTTCAAGGGAAGGAAAAAAAAAAAAAAAGAGGCTGGCACAGAAAAACTCCGTGGAAGCAGCCAAGGCCTCGCCACAGTTGATTTAATTTCTGCCTGGCTCCGTCGCGCCGCCGAAGAGCTGGATCCACCGGGAAGCGGTCATCACGGCGAGGCCTTGGGGATGTGCGAACCTTGGCGGGCAGTCGCGCAGCGGCGCGAGGGCCGCCCCCTACCCCTCCCTCGGTGCAGGGACTGAGGACGCGCGGGAGAGGCGCCGCAGCGGACCCAGGAAGCCACCCGATGCCGCGCCCCTCGTGGGCCGAGGAGGCTCAGAATCCTCCGCGCGTCGCTAGGAACACTCTCCTCAAAATGGAGGCGCCAAGCTTTAGAGAGCCTGCCTCGCCCAGACGGCCAGTGGCCGGAGGGGGCGTGCATTGGGACGCTAGCCGAGGTCAAGGCCCAGGCCCCCCAGTCCCGCGCGGCGCCCCGCAGCTGCAGGCTGACGTCACCGCCGCCCGCGCGGGCCTTCGCGGGTCTCGCTGGGCGTTATTTGATGCGGACAAACCGAGTCCAACGAAAGTCTTGGTGCGGGTCCTTCTTCTCCGCTCCCGCCCCTCCCTCCCCACGAGAATAATCGGGTATTTAATCTCTCCCGGTCTTAATTCTTGGCAGCGTGGAAGGTGGTTTGCAACGGGAAATAAAACTTGACAGGAGCATTTGCTCTAAAAGGGGTTCTGAGACGGGCTTAAAAGAAACCGTGTTTTTCTCCTCAAATACTTCCGCTTTCTGAGCCCCGGCCTGATGAGTGGGGTGGGATCCGAGGGAACCCAGAGCGAGCCGGGCACGTTGCGGACCCAGGCGGCCTAATTCAGGTCTCCCGCCCCGGGGCCGGAAAGTAGGCTCGGCCTCGCTGCGCCGGGTGCCTCGGCCGCGCCGGGTGCCTCGGCCGCGCTGGACTCGGCTGTAGGTCCGGGGCCGCCCGCAGTCCGAGGCCAGGACGGGGCGCATGGGATGTTGGCACGGGCAGGGGCCCGACTGGCATGCAGAGTAGTACCTTGGCTCTGGCTGAGGGCGGCTGGGGCTAAGGGAGAGAAGAGGGCGCTGGGGTGGGGGTGAGGGGTTTGGACTTAGACCGCTCGACTTAAGCTCCGAGCCTTTTGGCCCAGGGGAGATAGGGACAAGAGCTCGCGAAGGCGATGGAGAGACCACTGCTGGGGGCTTTGTTCTGGCTGCGGGTCTGAGGACAATACACAAAATGGAGGGGGAAACCGGGTTGAGGGGCATGCGTGGGTGTCTGGGCTGCTATTGGGTGGGAGAGGTTGGAAACCTCAGAACCCCCCTCCTGGCAGCTTAGAGAGCGCTCTCCTCTCGCGCCATCGCTGTCTCCACGGCCAGGGCCGGTCGCCGCGAGAAGGCACAGGACACGCAACCGGCCGGCTGCAAGCGGGTTCTGATAACCGGAGATCGCGGACTGGAGGTAGCCTTTTCCTGGCGACCAACTCCTTCGCCTCCAGCCATATTGAAGCGGAGTTCGCATAGCCAGAGGTGGCCAGGCTCTGTTCCCGTCGAGTCCCGAAGAACTGAGCCCGCGGAGGCCTAGCCGGGGTGAGAGGCAAAACCTGCGAGCTCAGTAGAGTGGATGCAGCTGGATCTGAGTTCTGACCTCTGGGAGAGACAGGGAACCTGGCAGGGGCCACCAGGCCCGGTGCGAGGAGAATAGGATGGGGTAGCAAGGAGCCTGCTGGGAGCCTCTCCTGAGGCCCCTGAGTCCAGGTCTGCCCCCTCAGTACATGGCAGGCCTTTGGTGAGAACTTGCATATGCTTCTTCTCCTGCCTAAATGGGCCACGAAGTGAGGTGCACTCTGCCAAAGGTAAAACTCTCTGACTCCCAGCCCGACCCCCCACAATCCCTTCACTGTGCTGAGGAGGGGTGGGGGTCCCTTCCCTCTGCCCATTGCCTGCTTGCAGCAGATCATGACTTCAGGCCTAGTGGTCAGTCACTTAAATCTGGTCCTCCTCTGAGCTTATTGCTCCAGATGAATCAAAGAGGCCTTGTAAATGACTGATTTTGTCTTTTTTTCACAGCATATAGAAAAGCAGGGCTTTATCCCTAGGGCTGCATGTGTGGAGCAGGGTCTTCAGGGGACAGTAGGCAGAAGGATTGTCTGTGAATAGGTACCATCACAGAACTGAGTATTAGGGCCCTTGGGGGAGACTCCTAGGGCAGAGTTTGAGGAGGCAGGGGCTAGCTCTTCTCCAGCCTGGAATATGAGCCATGGATTCAGGCTGAGTAGAACCAGAGGAGCCTGGGGGAACTGCCCTCAGTGGTAGCTGAAGCTTGGGGTATAGGAGCTTCCTGTGAGCCACAGCGATCAAGACTAAGACACGCTCCCACCCCCACCCCAGGGCCAGAGCTGGCCTTTGGGTTGGGCTGCCCTCTGCCTTTTGTCCTCTTTATTACAGATACACTTGGCTGGGGAAACCCCGTTTGGGGCGAAGTTGCAGGGAGAATGGAAGGCAGACACTGAGAACCAGGGCTTTGCCCTTTAGCCTCCACCCCCTCATCTGTTCCCACTCAGTAGGGGAAAAAAATCTTTAATGAGTCCACAACAATAAAAATAAAAATAGTTCTTCTCAAAGGAAGTAACCCTCTTTCTCCCATCACTTTGGGACACACTAAACTAAATAGTAACCAGATTGCTTGGTTGTCTGAGACCCTCTGCTAAACCTGATGCCTCAGTAGCCACGGGAAGGATGTGGACTTCTTCAGATGTTTAAGGACCTTGGAGATTTAAACTGTGAGTCAGAAAAGAGTCAACTGTAAGTTCAAGTTCAAGGCATTACCTGTTCCTGTGCTTTAGGGAAGGGAGGAAGAGCTTGGTGGAGGGGGGAACAGGTGCCTCTCCCAGCCAAGGAGATAAATTAACCCCCGCATCCTTAGTGATAGAAGGAGGTCTCTTGATATTTTATTGAAGCCTCAGTGTCTCCTCTAGAGGGTGTCTTGAAATGTGATAAGTTGGCCATGATCTGCCAATAGACCATTTCCTAAGAACAAATTCTAGGAGATCTCCTGGGCTTTACCAAGGAAGACAGATGTGCCTCCAGGGTATTTCCCACTTGGACACAGAAAGCCCTCAAATGAGGACCTGGCCTCCAACCCTGTGAAGGGCTTGATAGCCATTTTCATCCTGGGTCCTCCAGCTGGCTCTTGCACCTGTGTGCAGTGTGCAAGGGTTGCCACAGTCTTTGCCATGGTTTTCTAGAAACAGGTGTGACATTTGGGAACAGAGGACGGTAGGGGCTCAGGTCAGAACTAAAAAAAAACAAGGTACCTTATGTGATCCACAAACAACCAGAGATCTTTGGGAGTGAATTTTGGTCTGTCAGGTGGGCCTTGCCCCCTCCCAGGCCAGCCGCCATCCAAGATTGCCAGGTCTAGAAAATCAGGAGCTGAGTTCCAAGAAGAGAAGGGACTGTTGATGAGAGAGGGAGGGAGAGAAAAAGAGCCTGGTAGGGCCTTGGAATAGAATGTTCAGAAGAAGGAGGTGAGAGGTCCAATTCAGACCCCTGGTGGAGGCCTGAACTGGGAGAAGAGTCAGGAACCTAACCAGCTTCCAGACAAACTATGTTTTCTGAACTGAGTGCCCTCCAGTGGCACCTCAGCTCTGGCTCAGCATAGGGGAAGTATCAGAAGAGGCAAGAGGCCACAGAAAGTGAGACTTGGCTGGAAAGGGGCAGGGCGGGTGACTGGCAAGCAGGAGCCGCAGAGAGATAGACACAGACTATGGTTAGAGAGGAAATGGAGTGAGCGGGCAGCCTGCTGTTGGCATTCATTTTAAGAGTTATGCACTGAGCAGTCTGAGGGCTGCAAGTGCAGGCGCTGAGACTTTGCATTCTCAGATTCAGGGACAATGAGCCGCTGCCAGAGTCCAAATCAGCCCCAAAGACAGAAGGCAACGTAGGAGCATGAGCAGTTAGGGATGAGAAGCCCAGAGTCTGGAGGCACTCCCTGCCCCCCAGTTCTATCCTCCCTTGGAGTGAACAGTTAGGCTGCCTATCAAGTGATGGTCCTTTCTGCTCATCTCCCTTGAATGACTATGCTGGAAATGACTCTCTGCCCACCCCGCCAACACACATGCACACACAGGATAACTCCGGTGAAAAGGCTCACTTTGCCCTGGTGCGCACTGACCATGCCAAGGCTACCCAGCCTGGGCACTGCCAGCAGGCACCCTCCGGCTGCTTCCCAGGCCCCTCGGCTGAAAGAAGAAGGGGAGGCGGCAGTGCTGGGTAGATGCACCTGGACACATTTTATTCCCATATCCCGCCTGGGAAGAGGCGTGGAGTGGAGTGCAGAGCTCAAGAATCCCTGGCAAGGCGCGCACTCAGCCCGCCTGCTGAGGAAGGTCTGGGAGGCGTTGCAGAATCCCCCAATCCTTGACTTTTAGGGCCAAATCAAATGAAGTTTGGAAAGACTTGGTCTGCTCTGCTGAGCAAAGCGCCTCGTTAGCCGTTTCCGCCTGACGAGGCAGGCTTGGGCGCCAGCCTTCTCCTGTCCGGGTGGCCATCTCCAAACGCTGCACTGGGAGCGACGGGCCGGCCCTGCTAGGGCTGCCTAGACCTTGAAGTTTGGAAAAACAAGAAGAGATTGAAATGGCTCCCTCCCTTCTCCGCAGACACACACGCACCGTCAGGCCGCCGCCACTTCCTGCCTTTGTTTTTCTTCCTCCAAAACATTTTTGGCCTCTCACATTAGCTGCCATGGGGCTCCGGGTTGACGATAAAAGGAAATACACGCTGAAGAGTGTCCTGCACTGTGGAGCTTCTGAGAAAGAACAGCTTGTGGGATATCAGTCTCCAGGGCCAATGTCACAGCCGTGCCCATCTTGGACTCCTCAAAAAAAAAAAACAACAAACAAACAAAAAAACAACTCGCACTTGGCCTTCCAGGGCGGACTTATACTCATCGGGTGTTCTCTCGAGCCGGGTGGGCTCAACTTGGCTGTTGGGCCTCCTGCAAAGTAGAAGAGTCAATTAGGCTCAGAGCAAAGTTAAAACCAAGGACCCAAAGCTCTGCCTCCCCAAGGTTTGGTCTGATCCTCAGAGCTGTGCCCACCTCCAAACACCTCCCCCCCAAAAAACATTCACAGCATGAGTATATTCCAGGGCAGAGGGGCAGAAGCAGGCAAAGCTGGGAACCGTGGACAGCATTGGGGTTCTGAGCACCCCCTCCTGTCCCTGCTGCAGAACTAAAAAGCATTCACTGCTCCAGGCAATTTCTCTTCTTCTGGCATCAAAAGCTTTAATTCTCAACTATCTTCACAGCAGCGCCCCCACTTGCCCCCGACCAGGCTGCAAGACCCTACCTGCACCCCGTTTCAGTTCTGCCAGCGGCTCCCAGAGCACCTTCCCTACCCCCTGCTTCTCCTCGGGAATTCGCCTTTGTCTCCTGCAGACACCCATGGGATCCAGACTGACCAGCACCCTCTCAGCTCGGCTCTCAAGAAAGTGGGAGGCACTGGTTCTGTGGAAGAGAAGGTCCCTATACCGACTTTTCTGCGGTGACCGCCCCCCCCCCCCTCCCTGGCATCAAGGGGAAAACTGATCTAATTGGGAGAGGGGCTGTGTGCAGCCAGGGTTGATAGCCTGGCGTCCCCCGCTGGCGGGCCACCGCAGCCGGTCTGCTCAGGCACAAGCTGAAGTTGACTGCCAACACTGCTATAAAACCCCAGGTCTGTCTAGAACTGTTTTCGGTTCTCCTAGACGCCCCCGGGCTCAATTATAGTCTTAAAAGCCCTAATACAAGTGCAAGAATTTGTTTGCCTTCACCCAGGGGCGGGGCAAGCCCCTAAGTGGTGGCGCCTTTGTTATGGCAAAGTCACTGCAACCCCTCAAGCATTCCTTTTGTTCGAGGGTCGGGGTGGCGGGGACTGGGTGGGCTGCTGGGAGAGAGTTGGAAAGAGCCAAAATCAGCCTGGGAATGACTTAAATACTGCTGTTTGAAAACCTCTCCTTCTCCCTTTTATATTCAGTCTTCAAGAAAGAAATGCTGTAGAGAAATAAATATTTTGCCTTGTTGGTCGCCGATGGAAATAGAAGTTTTGTTTTTTTTTTTTTTTTTTGCTGCAGGGCAATCCTGCAACTGTGATTCCCGGCTTTAGGAGGTCTCAAGCTACCCTTCCCAAACGACCTTCTTTTCCACCAGACCTTCTCACTCACACCGATACTGCCCTCTGCACAAGCCACTGTGGACAAATATGTCAAGCTGAAGATGCACAAATAATTTTAAGTTCAGCTCTCAGGGATTCAAGGGGCATGGAAGTTCTTGCAGCAAATCCTGAATAAAGAGTTCATTAAACCAATGTGTCCCAGTAGTTTGATTTGTGATACGCAACCCCTGTAAAGAAGAGGGGTAGGAGCCACATAAACATGAATGCTAATAAATTAGTTTACTCCACTACAGAGTAATTACCTGATATTATTGATATTTACAGCGGGTATTCAAATGCAATGGTGGCCATCATTTGAAGAAAATACATAATGAGAAATTTCTTTTCCAGTGCAATACATGATTAGATTTGTTATTGAGTCAGTTACAGTCAGCTCAGCAATAAATAAATAAATCGATGTTGACACTTAAATACCAAAGATCTTAGAATTTATACTCTAAATCTCCCCAAGATATATAAATACCTTCAGCTATTTCCTGGATGGGGAAAGGGAAAAGGTTATCCTTTTTCATTTTTCAACTTTCCTTCAGTGGCATCCAGTTCCTTCCAAGAAGATAGGTGTGGGGAGGCCTCAGAGCTGGGCCCCTCCCAGCTCTTGGCCCTGCCTGGCTGCTCTATGCCCTCCTCTTCTGCTTCTCCCGAATATTGTTCATTCAGTCCTGAAGAATGGCAAGCAGTTTTCACCATCTCAAGTTTCTGTCTTTCCTCTTCCCAAGAAACCTAGACTCATCCTAGCCGCCATGACCTCTGTATCTTTAGTTCAGACCTAGCCTTTTCAAAGCGTTCTTTTCATCCAAGGTGCTGGGAGTTTCGGAAGGACATCTCTTTTCTTTGGCATTGTGTCCCTTCCGTGGGATGAGTTGCAGGAAAGGCCTCGGTCCTTTTGAGTTTCTGCCCTGCACATCCCTGGCCCTCAAGCTTTGCAGAGGAAAGGAGGCCAGTTACCTCTTTCTCAGCCACGGCTCCTGGGCCCTCGCCCCCTGCTCATTGCCCCCCACTCTCCCTGCAGCTCTGGAGCTCAGATGTGGGCTCCGGAAAGGTGCAGCATACCCAGGAGTAGTCTCCTCGGATGTCAGCGCCTGTGAAGCCGCCCAAGGCTCGCCTCAACCGCATGGTTTCCCGAGTCCTCAGCTCCGGAAGACCCGGCGGGCGGATCAGTGCGCAGCGGCGCAGCCCCCGCGTCTCTGGCTCTGTTGAGTCCCTCCGAACCCCGGCAGTCAGCGAGAAGGAGCGGGTTTCTTCAAGGGCAGGCCGTGGGGGTGAGGAGGCCGGCAGGGAGAATGAAAGGGAGGTGGATCCCGGGTGAGACGAAGGCCCTTCCGGGACCTGCGGAT
Source organism: Bubalus bubalis (assembly GCF_019923935.1). Lineage (NCBI taxonomy): Eukaryota > Metazoa > Chordata > Mammalia > Artiodactyla > Bovidae > Bubalus > Bubalus bubalis. Next base: position 68,469,414 of record NC_059164.1, read on the forward strand.
CCCTGACAAACCGCGGGGGAAGCCGCCCTGGTTGTTGGCGGTTTAGGGACGGAAGGCACTAAAGCGCTTCGGAAGTGACCATGAATGCGAGCGTGTAATCAAGTCACCGTGCAAATCGGGCAAGCCACGAGGCAGTCACATCCACGGCTGCGAACCCTGGCCCCGAAGGGGGTCCAGCCAGGATCGGAGGCAGAGGTGGTTTCCAGAGCAAGCCTGTGGGAGGGGGACAGCACAGAAGGAGGTGCGAACGCGAGCCTCCTGGCGGATAGATTCCAAGACCACGCACGGGCCACGCAGCGAAGAGCTCCCACCCGGCCACCCCCAGCCTGTGGCATCCCTCACCCGGGGAGAGGTGGGTGGCAGTTGAGCTCTCTCACCGCCCTCGGCGCACTCAAGGGCCAGCACCGTGCAGCTGAGCACAAGCAATTGGCACGGGGTAGCACCCAGCCTCGCCGCGCGCCGGGAGGCCCCCCAGCCAACATGAGTTACACCGGCGATTACGTGCTTTCGGTGAGAACACCGAGTGACGATCTGTTGCTTCCCCTGAGGTGGCTACAAAGAAAGGAAGCCGGGGAGGGAGGGGGGGAAAAAAGGAAAGGGGAAAAAAAAAAAAAAAAACCGGACTCGCTCGCAGCTTGTCAATTTCAACATCGGGTCACATGACCAGCACCTCCCTGCTAAGGATGGGGATAGATTTCCACGTCAGCTTACGTCTCCAAATTTCTACTTCACGGATCCGCTTCAAAGAGGCAGCTGCAGTGGAGAATCATGTTAAGCTCGGCTACTGCGGAGAGCCCAAGGTAGCCCAATGATGGATTTTGATGAGCGTGGTCCCTGCTCCTCTAACATGTATTTGCCAAGTTGTACTTACTACGTCTCGGGTCCAGATTTCTCCAGCCTCCCTTCTTTTCTACCCCAGACCCCGTCTTCGCGCCCAATGACATACTCCTACTCTTCCAACCTGCCCCAGGTCCAACCCGTGCGCGAAGTGACCTTCAGAGAATACGCCATTGAGCCCGCCACTAAATGGCACCCCCGCGGCAATCTGGCCCACTGCTACTCCGCGGAGGAGCTCGTGCACAGAGACTGCCTGCAGGCGCCCAGCGCGGCCGGCGTGCCTGGCGACGTGCTGGCCAAGAGCTCGGCCAACGTCTACCACCACCCCACCCCCGCCGTCTCGTCCAATTTCTATAGCACCGTGGGCAGGAACGGCGTCCTGCCGCAGGCTTTCGACCAGTTTTTCGAGACGGCCTACGGCACCCCGGAAAACCTCGCCTCCTCCGACTACCCCGGGGACAAGAGCGCCGAGAAGGGGCCCCCGGCGGCCGCGGCGACCTCCGCGGCGGCGGCGGCGGCGGCGGCAGCGGCCACGGGCACGCCGGCAACTTCAAGTTCGGACAGCGGCGCCGGCGGCTGCCGGGAGGCGGCGGCGGCGGCGGAGGAAAAGGAGCGGCGGCGGCGCCCCGAGAGCAGCAGCAGCCCCGAGTCGTCTTCCGGCCACACTGAGGACAAGGCCGGCGGCTCCAGTACGTATAAAAGGCAGCGCGCCCTGCGCTTTATGAAAGGGGAGTTGGAAATCTAGCGCAGCACCGCTGTTAAATTTTTATATGCTGTTTTATAAGCATATAAGGTTTATGAAGGGCCTTTAGGTTTCCCCCCAACAAAACTTTGTTATAAAAGGCGGGATCACGTGGCGAGTGCTGAAATTGGCCGTGAAATACCCACCGGCCAAGGCATGCCTGCAAAAAAAACCCAAAAAAACAAAAAACCTCCCTTTTCCCCTTTTTTCCCCTTCTCGGCTCCCAAGCCCAGCAGCTCGACCCCGCTCGGGGCCAGCTCGGGGCTGGGGAGCCGGAGGTGGGCGCCTGTAAATTCTCCCTGCAAGGGTTCGGGAGCCTTTGATAGCGAGGTAATCCGGAGATTTTTATAAAAGCCATGTGTTGCACCGGGACTCCAGTCCCGGCCGGGATTCAAAGGCATTGCTGTTTAACGATGGCTCTAGGAGCATGTTTAACAGATAAAATAGCCCGCTTAGCTCGAGCAATATATTAAAAGAAACAAATTAACCCAAAGTTGGCCTTTTTGTCCAAAGGAAGCCATTTTCCTTGGGAGCAGTGGCAATTACGTGTGCTGCCTTCTGTCCGACTGCATGTTACAATTGTTATTCAATCTGTCAAAAGCGGGTTTTTTCTTTATTTCTGGTGGCGTTTTATTGAAAGGGGTGCAAATCAAGCCTGCCCGCAGCTCTGGGAAACCCCTCTGTCCTCCAGCCTATCGGGGACAGCACCCCAGCCCTGCCAGAGCACCAGGATGGCTGGGTGGCCTTGGTCCTTAGGGAAGGCCCGGGGTAGGGGGCTTCCGCTACCCGCTCCCCACCCCGCGGAAGCCAGGGGGCTGGCTGGGGAGGCAGGAGCTGATGGCCAGGACTTAGGCTGACAAAGACCCGGCAGCTGCCCCCAGATGTTAACGAGGGCCGAGTCCCGCCGAAGCCGGTAAAGTCTGGGGCTGGGGCCGCCTTTACTGCCTCGGGACTCGGCCGCCCAGGTGCTGGAAGGTGAAATGGTCGAGGGCGGCTGTTTGTTTAGTCTGGCCGGGCTGGAGGCAGCCGGCACCCCCCACTCGCTGCTTTGAAAGCGGTTTCCGCGGCACTAACTCGCCTGCTGCAGTGAGGAACCCTCCTTTCTGCTCCGGAGCAGAGTAAGCAGCTTCCCTGGGGGCCTATCTAGGGAGCTGGCTTTTATCTGGAGCTGAGCCTCCTCCCGCAGCCTCTCCCCCAGCCGGCAGTAAGAGCCTGAAGGCAGGGACCTAGTCGGGGGACCTTGCTTGGGCTTGAGGCAGGGCTTCCATTCCCTGAGGCCAGCCCTTTGCCTTCACTTGGAGCTCTGGGATGGATTGCAACCGTCACACCTGGCTTACTCCCTGCCTCTTTCGGCCTTTACAGGTGGCCAACGAACCCGAAAGAAGCGCTGCCCCTACACCAAGTACCAGATCCGGGAGCTAGAGCGCGAGTTCTTCTTCAGTGTGTACATCAACAAAGAGAAACGCCTGCAACTATCCCGCATGCTCAACCTCACCGACCGTCAGGTCAAAATCTGGTTTCAGAACAGAAGAATGAAGGAAAAAAAAATTAACAGAGACCGTTTACAGTACTACTCGGCCAATCCGCTTCTCTAAAGGCTCCAGCCAGCTGGACCTGGGTGGGGGGCTTCATACAAAGGAGATTATATGCAGATTTTGCCCTTGACAAGGTCAAGGCACATGGTGACTTTTCAAGAAAGGAGATGTGCAAGAAAGGAAAGGCAATACACGGAGACAGCCTGGAAGGAGGCCGCCCGGTGGTGGTTAAGATTTCTAATGATTCAGAGTTGTGCATCAACGAGAATGAATGGTTTGGGGCCTCTGGTGGTTCACCTTTGGAGACTGCTAGAGCTATGGGCTGGGTGTGGTCTCCATCAGGGACTGGCCCCCTTCCTGGCCCCCCAGGGAAAATGATCCCAACCCAGGACCCTCCACATGGAGCCTGGTCACCTCTAGGACCCCTGTGTCAACATCACCAAACCCAATTCAGTTTGGGAAAAGGAGCAGAAGGAAAGGGGAGGATTCCTAGATGTCTGGATTGGGGCTGCTTTCCAAAGCTAATGTGAAAAATGACTGGATTAAGAGGTCGATGCAAGGTGGGAGAGAGCTGTTGATCCTTGAGGGGAAAACTAATCTACCATCCCAGGTGGCATCACTGGCTCGCCACTCTTCCTAGCCACTCACCGAACTGTCCTAGGCCCGAGCTTCTAGCAGTCGACTGCCTTCTGCAACCCACCTAGTTTTTCCTACCGACGAGGGTCTTCGTCTGGCCTGCCACTTTGGGCCTAAAGCCTGGTGGCAGAGCAGACCATTCCCTGAGGTGGAAGACATCAAAAAGCCCAGAGGTTGCACCCAGGCCGCTGGCCCCCGGATCCCTGCAGGAAATGCCTGTGGAGTGCGGCAATTTGGCAAAGTCTATGCCACACTTAATTCAAGCTTGGATTTGCTCAGTGAAGCGGTGGGCCTGGCCAGCAGTCCCCAGCTATGAGGGGCTTGAGTCCCCCAAACACCCAGTTTCCACGCCGCACTCTGCCCTTCGCCACCCCAGAACTGAGCTTGGAAGCTTTCGGTGACCTTCCAAGAGCTCAAGAGTGATTTGGAATTATTTTAAAAGATAAATATTATATTATATATATATATTTCCCTGCAAGAACCAAAGTGAATTTTAAAAGATGCAATGTAGAGGGGGGAAAAAAGATGATGAAGAGAATATTTAAAGGCTCTATCTGTTTACAGTGTTCCATGGTTAAACTCACTCACTGCTAAAAATATTTGAATGTACGCTTCATACAGGGATGGTGTTCAAAAGACTTGTAAATAAAGGAACCATAACCTATTTTGTGTGATTTTTTTTTTTTTTTTTTTTTTTTTTTGCCATTAGTTGATTGCCTTTGGGGTATTGGAGGGGATGGGACAGGTGTTGGGAATCGTCCTTTTAATTTTTTTTACAATATTTGAAAAGCATTAGGGAGATACTCTGAGGTAGTTCAGCCAGTCAGGGTCTGGGGACCTCAGCTGAGAAAGGTAGACACCCTCCCATTAAATCTCCTCTGCCTCCCCATGTGAAGAAGCATCTGGTGGCTCTGCGTGTAAAGGGAGTAATGCCCTGTCCTCCGTTTTAGCCCACCGCGTAAGTTGCAGCATGTATATAGGCGACAGGGCACAAGGAAAATAAAAGACTGGAAATTTGAGTATTGGGTCCTGGTGTGACATTCCTCTTCCTACTCGCCTTTTACTGCCAAATGTCACCCCCACCCCCAGCACCACTACCCCCCTTAGGAAAGAGGCAAGTTACTAGGCCCCTGAGGAGGTGGGGAGGTGGCTTATTCAGGGTTTAACTCCATTAGAAGCCAGGCTTAGGAAGTCAAGGTGAATGGCCAGGTCCTTTGGGGAAGTGGGGTCTCCGGAATGGGGTATCCCAGGGCCTGGAATATGGGGCTTCATCCCCTCAGACTGACCCAGCCCTGGGAGAAAGTCTTGGGACTTGAGGTGGCCAATGGGTCTGATCCCAGGCTGGGCTCACTCATCTCCAGACTAGAAGGCCTGAAGTGGAAACACTCTAGGGTGCCCTGGGGAGCCCTTCAGCAAGGGGGGGACTGGTCTGGGTACAAAGAGCAGACTCACAGGAGTATCTAAGGGCACTTTCTCCCCAGCTCCCAGCTGAGGCTGCCTTTTCCCTTTGGGAAAAGAAAGATGTGGTTTTCTTTGTTTCCTGCCTTTGAACTTCTGCCTTAAATTTGGACATCACCCATAACCTTGAGGGGCAGGGTGAAAGGCCAGTGCCTTTTGTTTGTCCACCCCACCCCCACCCCACCCACCCCCACTACCCCCCACCCAACCCCACCCCACCCCATCCCATCCCACCCCACCCCATCCCATTCTCTCTCCCTAGCCACCCAGGCAGGATCAGAGAGAGCAGCAGAGGGGATGGAATTTGGAGAGAGGCCCCATACCCCAGACCCCTACTTTGTTTATTTGTTTGTGTGTTTGTCTAACTGGCGCGACTGGGGAAATCAAGCTCAAAGGGGAATGGGACAGACCCCGAGATGAATGTCTAGGTTGATAGACAGACACACAGAGGTGAACAAGGACTCTCCTGCGGGGCAGGGAGGGAGCGGACAGGGAAGCCCAGGATTTAAGGAAAGACTTCCTTTGGGACGGTTAACGATTAACCAAAGTCTCACAAGTTGCTAGGGAGAGTCTAGCCAGGAGGACTGTTCGAGGGCGGGCGGCGGCGAGCGGGCGCGGGTTTGATTTCTGAGCCCTATAAAAGCCCATCCTCCGATGGCTATGACAATGTGGTCGTAAACCCGTCCGGGGCCGGCCAATTTGCATATTTGGAATGCGCCGCTATAAACCCGGCTGGGGTTTTGCAGCAATTTCTTAGATGTAAAAATGAGATCTCTTTAGCAGCAGGCTGGGCACATTCTCTCCTTCTTGTCTCTGCCTTGAGACTACTCTCCTCTCCCGGCTGCGGGCCGGAGTTCGGGCCGGGTCTAGGCGCTCGGCCGCCACGAGATGGCGCACTTCCGATCAATGTCAAAGCCGCCGGGGAGCGGGGAACCCCAGCGCGATTCTTGGCCTTTGTTCGCTTCTGATACTAAGAGCAGCACGTTACTTTATTTCACTTGTCCCGCTCTCCTCCGTATCAAAAAAAAGGGGGGCTCACCTTCAAGAAGGGGTTGGTGTTGTAATTTAAAGCAACGCGCCTTCTCTAGGCCTCGCAGGCGTCGCGGCGCGGAGAAGCCAGCTGTCCCTTGGCAGTGATTTCGGAAATGTGTCAAGGTAAGAGGCCACAAGTTTAGCAATTTCAATCTGGCTGTGGCGGGAGCGGGGCCAGGCATCTGAGCAAGGCTGGGAAAAGTGGCTGAGTGTGTGAGCTCGGGGGTGACGCTATAGGCGCTCAACTCACCCCACCCCCCTTCTCCCATCGCTCCCTAAGGTTGGAAAGCAGGCGAGGCCCCAGTGGAGAAGTTGACGGTTTTAACTCCCTGCGCCAGCATTTCACTTGATGCGATCTTTAGATTTTGTAGAAATACTCACAACGGGATGAACCAGGGATGGGGAGCATCCTCCTGGCTGTGCTGGCATACCGGCTTATGGTGGTTAAAAAAAGGGGGGGGGGAGGAGATGGCGGGACTAGGGGAAACAGAGTTTCTCCTTCAAACAATGAAGTGGTCAGCGACTGTGGTCACTGGGGCAGGCTTATTCCCTGGGGCAGAAGTCAGGGAAGTAGCTGATTTCCTACTAGGTGCGTTCTCTAGGTTTGCCGAACAGACTGGAGGCAATCTTTGTTTCGAAAAAGGCCAATTCGGAGAAGTCGCATTATATTTTTGAGGCTGCCAGAGAAACCTGTGTTGCTTATTTGGACTGTACTGCTATAAACCTGGCTGGAGGTTTGCAGCAATTTCTTAGATGTAAAAATGAGATATTTTGCATATTCTGCAAATGTGCAAAAATTGTATTGGTAAATACCTATACATTTCCCCAAGGCTGGCAGTGAGGATAAACTCTGATCAAACAATCTCTCCATCAGAATTGTCATAAAACAAGTTTAAAATAATCACGTCACTTACATTTTGGAAGCCAAACTCAAATTCCCTCTTTTTCTATATTTAAAATTTTCATTCCAGTGTGTTTTCATTAGTTTCTTGAAATGGTTATTTTCTTTTTACAAATATACCGTGCATGCGTGAGTGGGGTGGGGAGAATCTCAGAGAAAGTAGATGCTACTGTGTATGAGTGTATAATTTTGCCGATCACAGTCACCAGTCTTTGTTGAGTATGGTCTCTCAAACTCTGCCAGAGTAAAGCAAGGAGTGGGCGCCCAGACAGTGCTCTTTGCAGCCTGAGCCTTTCCTAATATCGTTTCCAGGCCAGAGGCAGTTTATGATGGACAAAACTGAGGATACTGCAATTGAGGGGTGTATGTGAGGTGTGTACAAAAAAAGTCTCCAACACTTCCTCCATCAGGAGAGAAGGGCCAGTTCAGTTGTTGGATTTAGAAAAAACTTTTAAGCAGGTTGCTTAGGGATAGACTGATTCTAAGAAGACACATCAAATACTGTATCCCTGAAAATGTTGACATTCTTAAAGATGAATGGGAGAATCAGGTCTTTGCTCCTTCCAAAATTTAAACTATGCTGTAAATACATGAATTGAAAAAGTCCAGAATTTTTGTTAAAGCCGAATATATCAAAGTAGCATTTATTTCCCTCTCCGGGGCTGCATCTCCACTCCACAGCCGATCAGATAATACTGCGCCCAGAAAACACTGAGAGCAACCTCCAGATATGAATTGTGTACTGGCTATCTCAATCTCAGTACCTGGTATTCTTTGTAAGAATTTTTTTTTGTAATAACAGTTTATTATTTCTCGTAGTTTGCAAGGGCCTACTCAGGACAGGGAATGCACTATTTGGTAAACTGCAGGGTAATTCTCAACAGAGGGCTTATTTCACTAGCCTGGTATTTACTTCAGCTCCATAGCTGAATGGGGTGTAATGAACCAGGTAGAAATGAGCAATATTTACTCCTAAATTAAATGTGGGCCCCGGCAACTGCACAGGCCTGGTTGAAGCAGGCAGACACTAGAGAGTTTTAGGTCAAAGGCATTCTGACCACCAAGAGAGAAATTCGGCAGCTGGGAAAGAGGAGGAAAGAGAGAAAAAGAAGGCAAATGGGGGAGAGGGAGACAGTGTCCAGAAGCCGACCATTGAATTGCTTTTCTTAATTTCTTGGGCGTGGGGAACCCTGGGAAAGCTGAGATGATCAATAAATGGAATATTTTATTGAGGAATCTAACACCTCGGTGTTACAGTCTGGGGAGTGTGGAGCCTTGGGGGCGGTCGGGGATGCTGGGAGCTCCGAGACTAACTGAGAAGGCAGCAGGCATTTGACTTGAGCTTCTGCTGTGTGGATATCTTCTTGTCCAAACCAGCGGGGCAAGCCAATCTGTGTCCCAAGTGGAGCCATGGGCTCTCCATTCACTCTCACTCTCGGCTCAGCAGTGGAGGTAGAGTGGCAGACCTGGGCCAGAGAGAAGATCCCACACAGGCCTATGTATTCTGTTTTTGTTTTTTTTTTTTTTCCCCAAGCAAGAAACAGGACAAACTCAACATCCCATTTGGCTTATTAGAAGGGGGTAAAAGATGCTAGGGAGAAACATCCAACTCTCCCGAAAGGTCTGTGAAGACCCAAGTGCCAATGCCATGGTCTGTGAGCTCACAGCCGGCTTTCACCTTCTCTACTCTTCAGCTGCGGTGGCCTTCTCATAACAGACACGGCACCAAACTGATATTTGTAACCTTGGTTGGGGCGTGCATGCTCTTGGATCCCATTCAGCCTAGAAGGCCATTTGGCCACCCTACAGAGCTCTGACTAGACTGCCCGGAACCCAGCTTGTCTTACCAGTCAAACTGGCAGGGCTACTGAATTCCCAGAGTCTTGGAACATTCTGGAGGGGCCAAGGAAAAGGCTTTGGGGGTGGGGAGGGGGCGGTCTGTGAATTCCCTGAAAATGACTGGGTCAAATTGTGGGACTGTACAGATTTGCATTTTTCACAGGGTAAGTCGGAACATGCCCTTAGATTTACCAAAGGGGGTCCAACTTTCAAAAATATTGAGAAAGACAAGTTTAGATCATTGTCTTTCACTTTATTTTATTTAGCCTCCACTATCTTAAGCATTTTTCTCCTGTGGCCACTGGCCGTTCTGAACCTGTGGCCTGGGAAGATGCTTTCCGCATTAGTTTAACTGAAAAAGCACCCAGTCCTGGCCCACTTGCCTGCTGGGGCTCATTCTTCTCAAGGGACCCTCTCCTATGCTCGGAACCTACTTCCCCCTGCAGAAATTTCCTGATAGGCTTAAAGCCCCCTTCTTAGCCAGTCCTTGGCTTTGTGGCGTTTCCCAGTAGCACTGCTGAGCAAAACAGTCCCAGTCAGTTTCACTCTCCTGACAAGCTGGATAAGGACCAAGCCCATCTGGGGAAAGGTCCTAAGCTACCTTACTTTGAAACTTCTGGTCCTCAAGTTCGTTGACCTCGTGGGCCTAGCCTGATGAAAATTTGCCTTGGCCTTGTGCGTTTGAGGCGTTTAAGCAATATGGAGAGCGAAGGACATTTCCTGATCTCGGCACCGACCCCTCACTTGATTCGGCGGCGATGTTACTGCCGCCTGAAGATCCTGTCGAATTGCAGCGAGTTGGCGCTCTCCTTTTCTACCTCTCTCTCTTTTCTTTCCCTCTGTCTTCTCCTCTTTTCCTTTCTTTCTCTTTCTGTTCCTCTCTTCTCCACCCTAGAGGCCCAGTCCGCGGAGCCGGTCTCCGCGGGGCGCAGAGGTAGAAGTGGCTGGAGCGCAGCGCAAGCGGTGGCGCGGCCTCCGGGTGCTGCGCGCCGAGCCGAGCAGCCGCTGCCGGCAGAGACCGCAATTGCGTGCTTTACATCTCAGAAGCCAGAGCCCGGGCGCTGCCGCCTGCTCTCCCGTACGCTCTCTCTGGGTGCTCTCAGGCTCAGCTTCCTCCTCCGACTGGGTTCATGTTGGGAAGAACAAGGCCAAGTGCCTGGCAAATCACTCGGGATGCAAGGGTCTTTCCCCGCCGCCGCCCGCCGAGGCCTGAGAGGTCTGCTTCTCGGGATGCCGGCGTCAAGCCCGCTGCAGGGGCCGGAGCTGACGGAGCGGGCAGGCCTGGGGCATCCTGGAGAGCTCTAGCCCTAGCCCTCAGGCCCGGGACAAGGCAGCGACCGCCTGGGCTCCCTGGATCCGGCCGGAAAAGGTCGCGTTTCCTGAGACATGTATGAGGCCCACACTTGGGAGGTAGCACCCTAGGCCGGCCGTTTCCAGTTCATCAAGAGCGCGGTCCCTACGACCAGGGAAGGAGAAGGCCTGGGTGTCTGTTGAGCAAAGGGCCTGGCCTCTGAACGCGCCTATAACTGGGCCACAAGCCCAGCCAGGCCCCACAGGGAACGGATTTCCTCACCGCGGGCCTCGTTAAAATGCTCACACCACGGGAGTGAGGGCTGCCCCATCCGTGGGTTTGGAGGGGAGGGGGGAGGAGGGGAGGGGACAGAGGCAGGAGTGTGGTGACACTGGTTCTTGTAGCCTCCGCTGCGAATGCCAAGGCTAAAGGGAGAATTCGAGAATTGGGTGGCAGAGGTGTTCGTTGGCCTACCCCTCCCAAGTTTCCCCCTCCAGGTCTTCCCCTCTGGGTAAGCCAAAGACCCTCAAGATCAACACTTCTTTCACTTCCCCCCAAAGGCGTTTGAGCTTGGAGGCTGCAAGGGTGATGTGGCTGTGGGGTGCCTGGACCTGGCTCTGGCCTTGGAGTAAGGGTGGGGAAGTCTTTCAGCCAAAGCTGTCAGTCGCCTCAATCCCCCCCTCCCCCCCACTGATGCCAGCCCACCAAGGTTCACCAACAGGAGCTGCAGAGAAGGCAAGCCAGGTGAGCACACCATGGGCAAAGATCCTAACTGGATCAACCCACTGGCAGAGGAGGAGTGGAGGGTTTGGGGCTGAGAGGCCAGGGCACTGCATTTTGGGGAAAGTTCGGTGAGGGATGCTAGAAAGAAGTGGTGATTGCCAGCTTCCAATCTCCTCTGGATTTCGGAAACTCTGAAAATCCTGGTGATTTTAGGACTAGGTCCCCACCTTGGGATAGAGCTCCGGGTCTGGGGCTGAATGGGAAGAACTTGAGGCACTGAGGCCTCCCCCGCTTAGTATTTTAAGAGTGCACCCAAGTCTGGTGGCTGATTCGAAAAATTAAAACAGGGAGCCCCCAAAGAGGGCCGGGGTGCGCACCATAAACACCCCACTTGTTAACTGCATGGGGCCCAGGGGCCCTTCAAACAGACCCCAAAGGAGGGCGCGCGACCGGGCATGGGCGGAGCGAGCCCAGGGGCAAGGCCCCCCACCAGCCACGTTGGGGCAGCCCCCGTCGCTTCTGGCCTTTGGGTTGAGGTATCGGGTGTGCGTCTTGCGGCCCATCAATACAGATTACATATTTATATCAATCGCGGGCTCGGAGGGCGCCCTCGGAGAGCGGCCCCGCGCCTACGAAACCAAACTGGGAGTGGTCGCGCGGAAACTCTGGCTCAGGATTGGCTGCGGACGCCCGCCGCGGTGCGGGGGGATTGCTAATCGTATTCAGCATGTTTTGCACAAGAAATGTCAGCCAGAAAGGGCTATCTGCTCCCTTCGCCAAATTATCCCACAACAATGTCATGCTCGGAGAGCCCCGCCGCGAACTCTTTTTTGGTCGACTCGCTCATCAGCTCCGGCAGAGGCGAGGCTGGCGGTGGTGGCAGCGGCGCTGGGGGCGGCGGCGGCGGCGGCAGCTACTACACCCACGGCGGGGTCTACCTGCCGTCCGCCGCCGACCTGCCCTATGGGCTGCAGAGCTGCGGGATCTTCCCGGCTCTGGGAGGCAAGCGCAATGAGGCGGCGTCGCCGGGCGGCGGTGGTGGCAGCGGGGGCCTGGGTCCCGGGGCGCACGGCTACGCGCCGGCGCCTATAGACCTGTGGCTGGAAGCGCCCCGGTCGTGCCGTATGGAGCAGCCCGAAGGGCCGCCGCCGCCGCAGCAGCCCCAGCCGCCGCCCCCACCGCAACCACCCCAGCCCCCGCCGCAGGCCACCTCGTGCTCTTTCGCGCAGAACATCAAAGAGGAGAGCTCCTACTGCCTCTACGACTCGGCTGACAAATGCCCCAAAGGCTCGTCCGCCGCTGCCGAGCTGGCCCCCTTCCCGCGGGGCCCGCCGCCCGACGGCTGCACCCTGGGTACCTCCAGCGGGGTGCCAGTGCCCGGCTACTTCCGCCTCTCTCAGGCCTATGGCACCACCAAGGGCTACGGCGGCGGCGGTGGCGGCGCGCCGCAGCTCGGCGCCGGCCCGTTCCCCGCTCAGCCCCCGGGGCGCGGCTTCGACCCGCCACCCGCGCTCGCCTCCAGTTCGGTGGATGCAGCCCGGAAGGAGCGAGCCCTCGATTCGCCGCCGCCCCCCACGCTGGCTTGCGGTGGCGGCGGCGGCGGGGGCTCGCAGGGCGACGAGGAGGCGCACGCGTCGTCCTCGGCCGCGGAGGAGCTCTCCCCGGCCCCTTCCGAGAGCAGCAAAGCCTCGCCCGAGAAGGACTCCCTGGGTAAGCAGGGCGCGCTGAAGGGCTCCGCAGTCAGGCGGGCTGGCAGACAGGCAGACCCAGAGAAGGGAAGGAGCAGAGAGCCAGGAGTCCGCACAGCAGCCGGCCGGCCTTGGCCCGAGCTGCAGGCAGGCTGACCTTGTGAACTTGCTTTTTTAATATTTGGGCGTGGGGACTCAGTAAAAAATTCATGTCCCGGCTTAGCGCCCCACACCGCGACGTTCTCTGCTCTCGCCTCCCCTCACTCCGACTGGAGCCGAGGACACCGGCGAGCAACTCCCCTCTTGTGCATGCCCTTCTCCGTGCCCCAGAGCACCCAAAACCGAGTCTGGGCCCAGCCTGCGAGGCGCGGCCCACGCGGGGGGGAGGGGGAGGGAGGGAAAGTGGCTCGCCCGCAGATAGCGCGGATGTTTGTAAGGCATCCAAAATAAGCAGCCGCCAGCACCAATAAATAAGCCCATTAACCGGCGAAGTTCGAGTTTACGATCCCCCTTGCTTTTTTCAAACTTGCTTGAGGGGCGGGAATCCTCGTTGCGGGGAGAAGAAAAGGCAGATCCGTCCCGGACGCCTGGGCCCTGATCTGAGAGTCAGAGAGGGGTCATTTCGCTTCCCCTGGAACTCGAAACTGCCCAGACTGCACGTCCCTGGCTCCTCGAGAGACGTGAGGGAGGGCCCTTGACCCCAATCAGTTTTTGTGCCTTTTCTAGCTCCCAGCTATGCCCTTCTCCCTCTCCTCAACAGGCCTTGGGTAACCACGGGGCTGGAGTGAGACACAGCCACGTTGCCTGTCCCCCCCCCCCCCCACCTTCCAAGTGAGCACCCCTGTCCTCCCAGCCTGGGGGTTGCAGGAAATGCTTGTCTGCCTTGGGGCGAGAGGCAAAAAAAAGGCGTTAAGTTCAAGATATACAGCCTGCCCTCCCAGTCCGTTCCTTCTGCAAGCGCATGGCAGCTTTGTGCTAAAACAGGTGTTTGGGGGGAAAAGTGGAGGAAAATGTAAAAGAGTAGGTGTAGATGGGAGGCCCACTCGATTTTACACATGACTTTTGGAGGAACTGCTCTCCCTGGGCAAACTAAAAGGGGCGGAGGGCGGAGGGATAACTCTCTCTGGGTGACTTAGGGCATCCCTCGTACTGTAGAAAGGACCCGAATTCCCGCCTGCGTGCAGCCCACATGGCCTCGATTTAACCTGCCCCTCTTTTTTCTCTCAAATGCCAGGCAATTCCAAAGGCGAAAACGCAGCCAACTGGCTCACTGCAAAGAGCGGCCGGAAGAAGCGCTGCCCCTACACCAAGCACCAGACGCTGGAGCTGGAGAAGGAGTTTCTGTTCAACATGTACCTTACTCGAGAGCGGCGCCTAGAGATCAGCCGCAGCGTCCACCTCACGGACAGACAAGTTAAAATCTGGTTTCAGAACCGCAGAATGAAACTGAAGAAAATGAACCGAGAAAATCGGATCCGGGAGCTCACAGCCAACTTTAATTTTTCCTGATGAAGCTCCAGGCAATGTGGTTCATTTTGCGCCCAGAGAACCGTTCTCCTCCCTCTTGTCTTCGGCTCTGCCCAGGAACTCGCACCTGTGCGGGAGCCCCCCATTCTTCCCTCCCACACTCGCCATCTCGCTGGCCGTTACATCTGTGCAGGGCTGGTTTGTTCTGACTTTTTGTTTCTTTGTCTGTTTGCTTGGTGCTGGTTTATTTGTTGTTTTCTGGGGGAAAAAGCCATATCGCGCTAAAATTCTATAGAGAGATGCTGTCCTAAGTGTCAAGTGGTGACTGGGATGGTTTGCTGCCTCGGGGTTCCACTGCTTGAAATGGCCTCTGTCCTCCGGGTGCAGCTGGTTTCCTGCGGGGCCAGCAACCTAGCCGGAAGGCGGAGGTCCCATTGTAGGCAGCTGAGGTGTCTGGCCTGAGGTCAATGGTGCAAGGAGCCGCCACCGGGCTTGCCTGCCTGGAGTGCAGGGCTGTGTTTAATCAGGGGGCACAGGCCCCTGGGTTTCTTTTCTCTTTTTTCCTTGGCAAAGAGTAGGGCTTGCAGAAATGTACATGCAGGTTGGCAAAAGGGTTGACTTTGGCTGATTGGTAAAATTGAGAAAGTCTGAAAGATTCATTTTTCCTTCCCCTGTAAGATAGCTCAGCTTTAAAAGAAGAAGAAATGACCAGGAGAAGGAAACGTCTCTTCCAGTTTGTGTAAGGTCTTGCATTCTGGGACTAAATTATTTCAGTTACTTTGAATTTCTGGCTGTAGATAAATAATAGAATGTAGTTTTGTTTATACATGCAGATTTAGTGCATTTTTTGTCATTAAATAATTGTTACCACTGGTAACATAAGACAAGCACACCACAATTCTCCCTAGTCTGCAGAGGTTCCCCCCCTTCCCCCCCCCCTTTTCTTTCCAAAATTCACAGAAGCCAAGGAGGGCTGGAGCAAGCGGAATAGACTAGAGAAGGGAGACATTGCTGGGTTTCCTTTATACTGTGAAGTTACATGCATAAAAGGGTCAAACCTGTAGGTGCAGAAAAAGAAAAAACTATAAAATACAAATCTGTATAAATGTCTATTATTATGAAAAATTGCCAATCTTGTTTTATGCAAATGCATTCTATCATTATTATAAATGTTAGTTCTAGTTCTATTTACTTCTAATCTTAAATCAGAATAAATTAATATTGTAATGCTGCTGTGCGTGGAAAAAAAGATGATGTTTATGTTCTTATAGAAGAATAAAAGCTGTGGAATGAAGCTTTTTAATTTTACCTCTTTTTTTTGACTTCTTATCTTCACCTTCCACTTTATCCCGTCCACCGCTTTTACAACAGGAGGACTAGCCCGCGCCCTCTGCAATTACTTTAGGCATCTATTTAAATATTACCTAGACGGTCGTAATTTGTCTGGGCCCTATAGCCCTGGTGCCGTAAGGTTTGTCGGCTTTTGTTCAGTTTTATGACTTGCTAGTATATCTGGATTGTGGCTGTCTTGGACCAGTGGTTTCAGTTGAGAGGGGAGCTGCATAGACAGAGGAAGCCAAACAGGATTTGTTTCGGGAGCCCCCTGGGAGGTTCGCAGAGGCTGGGTCTCTTATTTCGTGGGTCTCTTGGTCCTCGATGACCCCCAGCCTAGGATTCCGGGGAGCAGGATGGGCCCACAGCGGGTCACTAGCGTCCGCGGCAGCAGTTAGGTAGACCGCGGCGGGGCTGCACGGGTCCTCCCGCCCCCAGCACGGCCTCCCCCACCTGGTCGCCCTCGGCGGGGCCACGCGTTTCCTGCTCGCGGGAGGCGGGGTGGGGGGGGGCGCGACAGCAGGGGGGAGGGGGCGCGGGAGCGCGCGCCCCGGCTTGCTGGCTGGCGGGGAGGGAAAGAGGGGGAGAGCGAGTGGCGGGGAGCGAGCGCGGGAGGCCGAGGCCAGACAGGGAGCCGGGCTCCGAGCTGTCCCTGGCGCATGCGAATCGCCCTGGGCTGCCGCCGCTCGGCGCCGCGCTGGCTCGCTGAGCTGCAAGATTTGGGAAACAAGCGCGCACGCTGCTCTTTCCCTCCTCTCTTCTGGCTTTCTCTCCTCCTTGCATTTTCCTCTCTCCTTTACCTTCCTTCTCCCAGGTTTACCTTACCCGGGCCGGTGGCTTCTTCCTCCGCGATGCCTCAGCGGCAGCGGCGGGCGCAGGTTGGCGAGGGGCCAGGCGCGATCGCAGGGTTCTCACTTGGCGGCGGTGGTGGCGGCGGCAGTAACGGCGGCGGCGGCGGCGGGCGAGGCAGCGCCAAGCGGGCAGCAACAGAACTGGTCGGTGATTTAGGTAGTTTCCTGTTGTTGGGATCCACCTTTCTCTCGACAGCACGACACTGCCTTCATTACTTCAGTTGAAATCGTCTCCAGGTACCTGTGCGCGCGGAGGCCGGGCCGGGCCGGGAGGGGCATCCAACCCCTGGTCGTGCCAGGCCTGCGGTGGCAACCTCGGCTTATCCCGCACAGGAGCCTGGACCCTGCCTCCTCAACGCTCTGCCAGGCTGCCGGCCTCATCCCCCCTTCCACCCCCCTACCTGGCCTGGAGCAGGTACAGTCAGGTTACCTGCTCCTTCGCGGATGCCAGGGGCGTGGTAGGAATTCTGAGCCCCGGGCCATTCAAGGTCAGGGGCGCACGCCTCTGTCCTGGGCCTCTCCTGCTCCCGGCCTGCGCCTGGCCAGGAACTCTGCCATTCTCCTGCAAGGCCGGGGCACCTCCAGCCCAATCCGGGGCACCAGATGAGGAAAGATCGTTTTGCCAGTGGAGATTCAGCCTAAACTAGGAAGCGGACAGGGCTGACAGGGGCTGGGACACTGGCCTTGTCACTTACCCTTCTCTCTGTAAACCTCTGTCTACTCCCAAGAGTTGCCTTTGACTCTTTCTTCTTTCTTCCCTTCCCTCCTTCCTTCCTCTTTTTTCTTGTTTACTCCTTCCTTTTTTCTTTCACCTTCAGTCTGTGTCCCGTTTTCTTTCTTTCTGTCTCCTCCCCAACTATTCCTTTGGGAGGAACCCGGGGGAGAGATACAGGGCTTGTTTGGGGAGAGCGGGGTGAGGGGTGTCTTATTTTTCCATGCGCGTTCAAGCAGAGGTGGGAATCTGCTGAGGAAGAGCTGGAGGGGCGCGGCTGTCTAGGGCTGTGGATCTCGGCCTGGTGTGCCGTGGCCCAGGCAAGGCCTCGGTTATGATCACGACCGGATGGCGGCGGCCTGGCGTTCCTACTCCGCGGGTCCTGAACGGCAGCCTAGGCGATCTGATTGGGGGGGAATTCACGTCGTTTTTGTGTGCCCATTCCGAGGGCAAGGAGGCCTCCGCTGACTTCACTGGGGAGATGAGGCTGAGTCCTGGGCTCAGCCAGGCTCGGTGGAACAACACGCAGGGAACTGCCACAAAGCTTCCTCTGCTTTCCCGGCCTGCTGGTCCAGGCTCCGGCTTTAATCGCGATAAGTGAGCCCCGCTAGGGCAAAGATTGGCTGTTTGCTTGCCAGTAGCTTCTATCAGGGTCAGAAGATGTTAGATATGACATCCTTGTGGGGACAGTACTAGAGAAGGGAACCATTCCAGTGCCAGTGTGTTTCAAATAATAGGGGAAAGGAGGCCTAAATTCTAGACACTGAGTCGGCGTTCCAAGTTGTAGGCCACGGTTTGAAGCCAGTGGGGCCATTCTCATTACCGGGCACTGAAAACAATTTCCACCCCTGGGAATCCAACACGCCTACGGGCCTTCAGGCTCAAGCGCACGAAAGGGGCTTCCCTTCCCAGCTCCAGCGGCTCAGAAACTATTTTCACTGCCCAGCTTGCCCTCCTGTTATCGGAGAGGCTGTCACAGGGCATTCTCCTCAATTCCTCTCTGCCTCTCAGGACTTGAGTAGTGGATTCGTTTTGGAGGCCAAGGTTTTTGAACTCTCAGGCTAGAAAAGGCAGTTTGTAATTACACCCATTTAGTGTTTCTTTATGCACCTCTTTCACCTCCAAAATAAAAGCAAACACAAAAGCCTGAATATTCTCTCTCCAAACCTGTGGGCTAAATAGGAATAATATTTAGTTTTGTGATTTCCCCCTTTTCCTGGCACGAGTAAGGACTGCTTAATTCTCAACGCCGGATAATTATTTAGAAGCCATTCTATTTGGAAAGTCTAAGGTTATTTAAAGAAACATAGCCTGTTTTATTTTAAACCTTACTAACAATAATTGGTGTCTTCTCTGGTTACCAAAAAAAAAAAAAAAAAAGGAAAAGGCAACCAGGCGTGTCCAGCCTGTTTGCAGACAATTATAATTAGGAGTGAAGGTTTCCCCCAGAGTTAATTTTTCTTAATGAAAATCTAAGGGGTCGATATTTAGGACACCCTGGGCTGCGGTGGGGGTGGGGATACGGCGGAGGAATTTACAAGGAAAGGAAAATATTAGGGAGGAGGGGGCTGAGGCGGCCTGGACTGGCCACGTCGGAGTTCATTGTGTCGGCCACTTCCCTCTTCCGGCGCGAGCAGAGGAAGGGGCACCCGGTGCCTCTCTGCGCGGCTCCGCAGCCTCTTTCTCTGGGAGAGCCTGGCATTTGCGGGTTTTCTACTGGGACAGGGATGTATCAGGGTTTGGGGTGTTACTGGAACTGTTAGGAGGATGAAGGAAAAACAGAAGATGGAAGCGACCGATGCCGCCCGCCTGCCCTCGCCGCCAGGGAAGAGGGCTAATGAGAAACACACTCTTGCAGGCACAATGTTCACACGTGAATTTAATTACCCCCTTTTAGGAGTCGCCTCTTTCTGTTCGGATTAGGGGTAGGTTTTGTTTTGATTTTTTCCCCAATTAACATACAGGCCGAGGTCTTTTACCTCTGAAAGACTCTAAGGAGTAAGAAATACCTTCCTCAATTTGGCCAAGCTAAGAAACAGGATTAAAAGTCAATGCCCTGTGCCCCTCCCTGTTTTAATTTCTAGCCCTGGACTTGATCTGCAGCCCCGAGTTTTAGGCCTTGTAACTGCCGAGCCGAGGGTCGGGTGGGTAACCTAGGCGGGTCCGGGATAGTGGTCAGAAAGGAAGGAGCCCAGAAGGACTCATACGGGGGGCCCAGAGGCTAACCGCTCCGGTGCCGGCTTCCCAGCTACTAGAGCCAAGGGGTCTCTTAGGCGGAGCTGCTCTTTCGCCAGCAAACTCGCCTTTCATTGATCCTGCCTCGTGTTTTTTCGCAGTTCGGGTTCAGGGAATGTGACGAGGCTTGCCGAGCTCAGCGTTAGGGCCTCCAAGGTCGGAACACACGGCTGGGACGCCTGTTGGGTCCGCCCGGGGTGTGGATAGTGATTCCGGCGGACCGCGAGCTGGGCGCGCTGGTCGTGCGTGTACGCGGAGATGGAGCCGAGCGCGCGGCACAATCAGGTCCTCAAATCCGTGGCCCCAGGGAAGACTGGCCACTCTCTCCCTGGCCGCTCCTCGGTGGGGCCCTCGCTGGAGGCTCAGCGGCGATTTTGGGAGCTGCCCGGGCGCCCTGCGCTCCAGTCCGGCAGATGCCGGAGGGGAGTTCACAATTGGTGCTGCCTTCTCTGTGGCCTGTCTCTGTCCAGCGCGCTCCGGCAGAGGTGGTGGTGGCGGCTCAGTCTGGGACGGATACTGCGTTGAATTTGACTTTTCTCGACCAGCCCCGGGTAAACTCTCATCTCTAGGGATCGCAAGGATTATTTACAGGGAGCTCGCCAACCAAACACAACAGTCTAATTTAACCTTTCCAAGTCCTCGTAAATTTTTACAGCTGCGAGTCACGAGGAGGCAAACGAATCTGTTGGTCGTTCCCAACTTCCCACCAGCCTGTGTGGCTTCTGAACAATAACTCCTTATGAAATATCATAAATATAGATTTAAATACAGTAGAGCGAGAATGCGATTTGGCTGCCTTTTTATGGCTTCAATTATTGTCTAATTTTATGTGAGGGGCTCTGCTGGCCGCACTCGCGCGCGGGACCCGCGTCTTGCTGATGGCGTGATTAATTGTGATATAAAATAGTCCGCTTAAGAAGTGTGTGTCTGGTGGTGGCGGTGGGAGGGGAGGGAGTACAGAGGCCAGGCCAGATTTGATCTTTTAATCTTCGTTGGCCACAATTAAAACAAACCTGATCGCGGAGCGCCACGATCCCTTTGCATAAAAACATATGGCTTTTGCTATAAAAATTATGACTGCAAAACACCGGGCCATTAATAGCGTGCGGAGTGATTTACGCGTTATTGTTCTGCCGGGCGGACACGTGACGCGCGCGGCCAATGGGGGCGCGGGCGCCGGCAACTTATTAGATGACTGTACTTCCCCCCCCCCCCGGTGCCACCAAGTTGTTACATGAAATCTGCAGTTTCATAATTTCCGCGGGTCGGGCCGGGCCGGCCGGGCGCGGGGCACGGCGATGGCCACCACCGGGGCCCTTGGCAACTACTACGTGGACTCATTCCTGCTGGGCGCTGATGCCGCGGATGAGCTGGGCGCGGGCCGCTACGCGCCGGGAGCCTTGGGCCAGCCCCCCAGGCAGGCCGCGGCGCTGGCCGAGCACGCCGACTTCAGCCCTTGCAGCTTCCAGTCCAAGGCGGCGGTGTTTGGCGCCTCGTGGAACCCGGTGCACGCGGCGGGCGCCAACGCGGTGCCCGCGGCCGTGTATCACCACCATCACCACCACCCCTACGTGCACCCCCAGGCGCCCGTGGCGGCGGCGGCGCCGGACGGCAGGTACATGCGCTCCTGGCTGGAGCCCACGCCCGGCGCGCTCTCCTTCGCGGGCTTGCCCTCCAGCCGGCCTTATGGCATTAAACCTGAACCGCTGTCGGCCAGAAGGGGTGACTGTCCCACGCTTGACACTCACACTTTGTCCCTGACTGACTATGCTTGTGGTTCTCCTCCAGTTGATAGAGAAAAACAGCCCAGCGAAGGCGCCTTCTCCGAAAACAATCCTGAGAATGAGAGCGGCGGAGACAAGCCCCCCATCGATCCCAGTAAGTGTCTCCTCCTTCCAGGCCGGCCACCGCCTCCACGCCGGCCACCCGGATCTGCCGGCCCTCCAGCTTTCTCCGGAGCCTGCCTTCGCCTTCGCTGGGAGCCTCCTGAGCAAAGGCCGGGAGCCAGAAGTTGCTGTTTAGGAAGCCTCCTCGGATGGGGCCCCCCAAGTCCAGAAAGCAGTGACAAGCCGGCCTGCCGGGCTTCGGGGGAGGGGAGGCGGCAGCTGCCTGGAGAGGGGGCGGGGCAGGCGCTGCGGGACGACCCGAGACCTGGTGACCCTCTCCTTGGCTTGCCCGGGACCAAGACAGAGATACTCTGGGCGAGATTCTTCGAAAGCGACGCGTCAGAGAAAGCCTTTTGTGCGGCTAGATTGTCCGGGAGCGGCGGTAGCAACTGCAGCCAGGGCAGCCTGACCCGGGACTCTGGGGAAGACGGCCGATTCTCTCCACTTCTTGCTTCAGCCAGTGGCGGCGTAAACCCTGCCCAAGATGCGGCTGCAGGCGACCGGGACGCGAGGGTCCCCGTGCTAGATTATTCAAATAAACTGGAGAAGTGATCTACGGCCTTGGGGTGCCTAGGGGCGCCATACCGGCCTGGCCAGCTCCCACAGCCTTCCAGGGAGGTCAAAATAAGGAATGGGGAGAGTAGATGGAAAGGTGGGAAGGAAGAGTCAGTGAGAAGGAGAATAGAATATTAAGCTTGCTAAGGAACACATGGCAGCGTGGTTTCCTCTGTGTGGCAAGAGATCTGTTTGTAAATTTCACTTCTTACACAACGTGTGGAGAGTGGGAGGAAGCAGAGGAGGGGAAAAGAGGACAGAGGAGGAGAAAGAAGGGTCTGGGGTGGGTGGGGGGAGCCGAGGTTTTCCGGCGTGCAATTGTAAGTGACCGTCCCTGCGTCTGTCTGCCAGGGTTCCATTGTATCCGAGGCTCGGCTGCCTTCCCTAACCAGTTCAGCAGCGTCCTGCACTTTGGCTGAAGACCCCAGGAGTTTTCCTAGCCCCCAGCGGAGGGGGGTGGGTGTGCTTATTCACCTCCTAAATCCGCCCCCCTCTCTGTCCCCCACCTGCAGGTAACCCGGCTGCCAACTGGCTCCATGCTCGCTCCACGCGGAAGAAACGCTGCCCCTATACAAAACACCAAACGCTGGAACTAGAGAAGGAATTTCTGTTCAACATGTATCTCACCCGGGACCGCAGGTACGAGGTGGCCCGACTGCTCAACCTTACGGAGAGGCAGGTCAAGATCTGGTTCCAGAACCGCAGGATGAAAATGAAGAAAATCAACAAGGACCGAGCAAAAGACGAGTGATGCGACTCGAGTTCATTTAGAAAAGAGAGAGTGAGCTAGAGAGAAAGAATTGCCTGTCCTCTTCTCCTATCCCCACCCAACCCCACCCCACCCCAGCCTCCACCACCCTAAACAAGGCGGTTGAAAACTCCAGGCCTCATGTCCTAGGCAAACCCTGTTCAGGCTGGTTCCTTGGCCTGCCACTTTGATGGAGGAGGTATTGTAAGCTTTCCATTTTCTATAAGATTAAAAAAAAAAGAAAAAAAAAAAAAGGCGGGCATTAGCGCTGATGGCTCTATGTGCTAGCTTGTATATATTAAAAAAAAAATCTACCTGTTCCTGACTTCAAACAAACAAACAAAAAAAAAAACTACCTTTTTATAATGCACAACTATTGACGGCGGGCTGTATAGTTTTTAGACTGTGTGTAATTTAATTTGCTCTTTGTGCGGCAGAGCGATCTGCCCAGATACTTGAATACTGTGTTTTATTGTGGTAATTATGTTTTGTGACTCAAACTTCTGTGATGGGTGACGCACCCGTTGTGATTGTGAAAGCTAGAATTCGATTTGAACTCAGGTTGTTTATGAGGGGAGAAAGCAGTTGCATAGAGTATAGCTCTGTAGTGGAATATGTCTTCTGTGTAACTAGGCTGTTAACCTTTGACTGTAAACTAGCTGTAAGGATTTCCCAGTGACATAAAAGTTTAAAACAAAAAAAGAAAGCGTTCTCCGGGATGCATAGATTCATGATTTTCTCCATTCTTGAAAAGCGGACATTTTAGTTTCTACATGCTCTCTAGACCTATCTTGTCCATTGTATGTATATAATCCATATATTAAAGAAAAAGTAAACAGGCTTGAATGTTGTTTTTGCACCAAACAGTGAGGAAATTTGGAGCTATACTACGTATGTGCAGATGGTTACTACCTATGGTTTTCGTTTAATTTTAATTGGGGGAAAAATGAATGCTTATTGTAATGGAGTTAATTTTATTGATAATAAATTATACACTATGAAACCGCCATTGGGCTACTGTAGATTTGTATCCTTGATGAATCTGGGGTTTCCATCAGGCTGAACGCACACTGTATATTTTGCAATAGTTACCTCAAGGCCTACTGACCAAATCGTTGTGTTGAAATGATATTTAACTTTTTGCCAATAAAATATATTGATTCTTTTCTAATTTTTGCGGGTCAGCTCTTTGCACCTTCTTCTCCAGGGCAGGGGAGCCTGGGTAGTCTGAGGGGTGGCAGACCGGCTGAAATGAAGGACAGAGCTCAGTTGTGTCTCTGGCTTGGGAGCATGAACCTGCCGCAGCCAGACCCAGGCGGCCCTCCGCTCTGCCTCCCCCGCCGGCTGCCTGGCGACTGCAGGCAGCGAGCAGAGGAAGGGTGGACAAAAAGGGGCGGAGAGGCCCTGCTCCCGGCTTTGTGTCCGGTTGCGGGACTGCGGGGAGGCTTCAGAGAAGTTGGCCGGTCTGGGAGGTCGCTTACGGCTGTCCAGCGTCTGGGAATGGCCATTCTTTCGTTTTGGCGCCCCAAGAATTCCCCAAAACCCGGGTCCACCGCGACTGGAGGGGGCCCTGGATCTTCCCTGGCGGGGTGGGTAGGGGGAGCTGGGAAGGCGGTGTCAGGACCGAGAGCTGCCTCTTAAGGCCTCTACCAGGAGGGAATCTGGAGCCCGGTCGCCCCAACGTGGCCGCGGGCACGGACAGTTGGCGGCTCCCAGGGGACTGGATTTTGCCTGCGCCCCCGCACCCCGCCCCCCGCATCCTGCCAGGCTCGCCCGCCCCGAACACCTCTCCCAAGCACAAGTCCTGACAGAGGCAGAGCCCAGGCAACCGACCAGCTCCGAGCGCCATAAAAGAAAATGAGGGCTGTTACCGTTTATGGGGTGTAAAGGGCTGCGGGGGGAACGGCCACAACTTCGGAGGCCCGAGCGCCTTCTAGATATGGCGGAGGATTCAGCCTCCTACCCCACTTTTCTTTTCTCGCCTCCCCGCCCCCCGCCCTCGATTTCTGCAAAGTATCTGTGTTTGGGCGCGGAAAAGGGGAACGGGGACAACGGAGAATGGGGCGTCCGCTCACCCCCACCCCCATCCTGCCGCCAGGTTGGGACGCCCTCTGTTGTTGCAGACAGAGGAAACTTCAAAGAATGGGCAGTGAGGGTGTGCCATAAAGGCCGGGTCTGCGAACTGTCTGGAATTCGGCCCTTAATGGGTTTACAACTGTCCAGCCCCAATTAAGATTTTCCACCAAAGCCCTTTCATTTGTTGGCTCTGTCTGCCGCCGATAAACCGGCTGCGGAAACAGCTCTTTTTTTTATGGGCACTGCCCTCTCGGCAGTGTAGATTCCGGGCTCCGTGCAGACCCCCCGGGGATGGGCCCTTGCCCGGCTTGGAAAGTGGTACCCCCGACCCGCGGCGGCTGCTGACGAAGTTCAGGCCGGGGCTGGGCTGCAGTGTCAAGGCACGGCCAGCAGATGGCAGTATGGCTCCACGCAAGAGGCACCGGCGCCGCCATCTCCCGCCGCCGCGACCCCGGGAAGTTCCTAAGATGTCGACTTGATGCAAGCTCTTCTGGAATGGGAGCCCCAGATTTGAGCGAACGGCGGTCGTATATTTTCGGTGCCGCTCACGCATGGCCAGAAGCCTCGCTGGGAAACAAAAAAAGCAAGCGGCGGGGTCTCGCCTGACCGGCACAGGTCGCGCCCTCTTCGCTCCGCTCCCCATCCTGGGCAGGGGGCCTAGGGCTGCGGTGCTGCCGCTGTCCCGAGGCTGCGGGGCGGTCGCGGGGACCGATCTAGGGTGACCGTTCCCACCCTGGGACAAGCCTCGGGGCCTCACGACACTCGGAGAACGCGACCGACCGGCGGACAGACACCAGGACTAAGGCCTACAGCCCGTGGACCTGGTGACCCTCCAGAGGGCGCGCAGAGGGCATACACAGTGGCCAAGGGTCCTGTGGCGACCCGAGAGACCCCCCGAAGGCTGCGTCCCGGTGCAGGGAGAGTCAGCACTCGCAGGCGAGCCAGGACCCCGGGACTCGGCCTCCTTAAAAACGTCACCGTACAATCAGGCGGCTGAGAACTGGGCGTAAAGGCATTCTTGGTAATTGTTTAGTGTGGGTCTGGAAGGATGGGGAATCCTGGGACCCGGACCAGGAACTGCTTTGGTTATTCTAAAATACATGATATTTAAAATAATTCTATTTACATCCCAGCTCCAGGACAGGAGTTCACGTGGTGAAAGCCGCCCTTGCTTTCTCTCGCCTCCGAATTTCCTGGGTAGTGGAGGCACCAAGGCTACTCTGGCGTCCGTCCCCAGCTTAAGAGGCGAGGAGGGGGAGGGAGGGAACCCCAATCCCATTCGAGCCTACCCTCGACCCTGGGCGGGGGTATATGCCTCAGACCCTAACAGGAGGAGGCCGGGTGCGTTCCTGCGTTTTCGAGGATCAGCCCCGGGTGCAGAATAGTTTCAGAAGGAAAATGCAAAAGCAAACAGGGAACCCCACCGAAGCACTCCTGAGCCCTGTGAATACGCCACGCGGTGCGTTTATTTGGGTTGTAATAATCTCCGCCAAGCCCACAAAATGTTTACAACCTACATCTCGGCGCTGTACACGCTGTAAAATCCAGTACTGCGTTTTTTTGGCTGACATCTCCTGGGCGTCACTACCCGTGTGTCTCTCTCCCCTCCCTTTTCTGTTTATATACACACGTTGGTATTATAGACACACGCCTTCATTATATTTCCTTACTTAATACATAAAATTTCACAGCCTTTGGTGAAAGAGGTTTTATAGCTTCCCCAAGAGTCGCCCGTGGCCGTGTCTCCAAGCCGCAGATACAAAGCTCGATTTATGTAACTTTAAATAAACGGCGAAGGAGCAGATCGGTGGTTACCGGTCACGGAGGCCCCAGGTAGGTGCAAGCCTGTCGGGAACTCAGAGGCCTCGTGGACTGCCCGGGGTAAGGCCTCTCTTGCCCTTGGCCGGCGGGTGTCCGGGAGGCGCGCAGACGGGACCCCGCGTCCTCCGGAGCGCCTCTGCACTGTCAGGGATGAGTCGCTGTTCGAGTTGCGATGGAAGACTGAGCATTGGGTGCATAAGAGGCGCGCAACCCGAGCGCGGGGTGCGTGTGGCAACGTTTATAGAAGCAAATCTTCAGCCGCCCGATTCCTGGCAGGCTCCACTCACCGCCCCAGAGCTGGGTTTACCTTCTTAGCTGGATTTCAATATTGAGGACTTTTTGGTAAAGAGAAGCAAGGGAAACACTTTGCTAGGTAGGTAGGACCCCAGCTCCAGGAGAGCCCTAGGAAAAAGTCTTTATCTAAAGACCACTCGGCTGATAAGAAACCCGCCTTCACGTGGCCTGCTTCAGGTTGAGCGTCAACGAGTATTTGTGTGAATATTATCACATTTAATCCAGCGCATGTGTCTGTTTGGACAAATAAATAGAAAACCGGAGGCTCAAGAACACGCGTTTAAAGAGGCCATATTGAAAGCCTGGTGTTGTCTGGCTTTTCCGTTTTAAAACCCCGCTGCAGAAGGCAAGAGAGGAGAGAGAAGCTCAGAAACGAAAGAGAGGTTTCAGCACCCGTGGGGCTCGGCCGGGTTGGCTGACTTAGGCCCAAAAAGACTGAGGCCTTGCTGGCAGTATCTGGATCCTCTTTGGCCCAGGAGGAGGATCAGTGCGTTCTGCCAGGACGGCTTGGACCTGCTCCCGACAAAACTCGGGCAGGGATGAGCTTGTGGCACGGGCTCCCAGACCCCTTGGCTGGGAACGGGCCCTTTCCTGCGCTCCCAGAAATCGCTCCCCCTCGGTCTGTCGGGTTGCCCCACTAGGGCAGGTTCTACTACAAACGCCATAGCTGTTGGCTGCTCCAGCCCCCGGAGTCTAGACAGACGGCGGCGGCGGAGCCGGTCTTTCTCTTTGCATCTTGCTCTGTGTCACCCGAGGAACAATTTATTGGTCTAAAGCTGTCTAATTCCGCTTCTTTGATCTCCTAGCCTTTTTGTTTGTTTGGTCTTTCTTTAATTTTCTTAGGTTTTTATTTCCTGCCAGAAAGTAATGTTATTTGGAATATTTGTTTTTTTTCATTCCTACCAGTCTTACCCCCTCCATTCCCCAACGGGGACACACTGTCACCCTGGTCCTGATAAAGGGCATCCCTGGATATTGCCACACCATGGCCCCTGCGCCCAGGGGGAACCACCCACCCACCTGCTCAGACAGCTCCCACTTCCCCACCTATGCCTCAGGCAGCCCACTAGGCCAGAGCTGGGACTCCGTTTTCATCCAAGCTTGAACCCCCCTGTCACCTTTTGTGCTTCTGAGACCCCCTGAGAGCGTGTGGTGAACGGGACGGCCTGAACCCTCTGAAAGTGATGGGAAGTGCTTTGTACACAAGGAATCAAACTCTATAACTCAGAGGAGAATTTCCGGGGCAATTCCATTGTGAGGTCGGGTTTATGGTGTGCAATCGAGCTGAGCAGTAAAAGGCGTACTGACCCGGCCGCTGGGCTTCCATCGCTGTCTGGGCAGTTTATGAGGCATATAGGGGAAGGGTCGCCCCACCACCCTCTAGGGTGCTCCAACCCTGCGCCGGAGATTGGAGGCTTGGGAAAGTAAGGTCTTAGAGTGGGGGCCCTGGGTGGGAGTAAGTGAGACTACTTTGTGCTTCAGTCTTGGAAAAGTAAAGCCAGTCCTTGGAAAGGTGAAGCTGCCAGAGCTGGGTGGCCTTTTGGAAAAGGTCTGAAAGGGGAGGGGGGGTCTCCTCTTTTGTTTGGGGGTCTCCAAAAGAAATGGAGAAACATAGGGGTTGTGGTCCCCAGGCCCCTGGGGCCTCTCTTCTCTTCAAATTGGCTCTAAAGCATGTTTGGCTCCCAGGCATCTGGGCCCAAAAGAAGGTAGCCGAGGCCCAGGGATGTCCCCAATGAAGGTTACCAGAAACCTTATAGTAACATTGGCACCTGGAAAGGTGTGGGCCTGAGGTCCCAACAAGCTGGGGGAAAGAGATTTGGTTCCGTTTGAGCGAAGAGGAACCAAGAGTTGCAGGGAGGACAAAAGAGTGTCCACGCATGTCTTCGGCTGCTAGAGGCCAGCCAGGTGCCGAGGAGAGAACGCACAGAGCCTGACGGGCCAGCGGTGTTCGGGAGGAGGGAGGGAAACCTCACGTTAATAAATCTACTGGCAAATGAGGCTCATTAATAGATAAATATTTCACTGTTTCCTTTAGGCGGATAAACAGTGCGCCGCCGATTAAGGAAAGGAAGCTGGGAGACCTTGACTTTATTCCAACCACATGGTTCCAGTCAGCGGTGGCCTTCTTGCTGCAGCAGAAAGCGACGCTGCGCCGGCCCCATCTGGATCGGCCCCATCTGGATCGGAGTCTAATTCGGCCTCTGGCCCACTGGACTTGGGACGGGGAACGTAGGCAAAGAGTCGATTTGCCCAGAGCTGAAACTTGTCCGCTTGGCCACCGAGTAGAGGGCCGGTACTTGGGAGCGCAGAGACCCTCCCTGGGTTGGGTGAGTGGGCAGAAACGAGGGGCAGGGAGGACCCGCCAGCTTGGTCTAGCGTCCGGGAATAAGCAAGGAAGGGACTGCGCCCGGCTGGTTCCACGCGGCCTCTGCCGGCCAGGGGTCCGGGCTGGCGGCGAGCGGAGCCTCCACGCGGCGCCTTGGGAGTCCTTTTCCCGCGGGATGCGCCAGGCCAGCCGGGCGCGAACAGATTCGTTGGCCACATATTTGAACCTCTTTCCCTTCCATTCTAGGCTGCCGCGGGCCCAGTCGAGCGAGACCACCTGTGAGGGCGGCTGAGATTGGCGGAGGCGGTCATGTGGGCGGTCACGTGCTGCGGCGAGCTCCGTCCAAAAGAAAATGGGGTTTGGTGTAAATCTGGGGGTGTAATGTTATCATATATCACGCTACCTCGTAAAACCGACACTGAAAGCTGCCGGACAACAAATCACAGGTCAAAATTATGAGTTCTTCGTATTATGTGAACGCGCTTTTTAGCAAATATACGGCGGGGGCTTCTCTGTTCCAAAATGCCGAGCCGACTTCTTGCTCCTTTGCGCCCAACTCGCAGAGAAGCGGCTACGGGGCGGCCGCCGGCGCCTTCCCTTCGACCGTACCGGGCTTGTACAATGTCAACAGCCCCCTCTATCAGAACCCCTTCGCGTCTGGCTACGGCCTGGGTGCCGACGCCTACGGCAACCTGCCCTGTGCCTCTTACGACCAAAACATCCCGGGGCTCTGCAGTGACCTCGCCAAAGGCGCCTGCGACAAGGCAGACGAAGGCGCGCTGCACGGCTCGGCCGAGGCCAATTTCCGCATTTACCCCTGGATGCGGTCTTCAGGTAGGCGCAGCCGCTAGGCGGGCCGGATGGGCGGGCGGACTGGGAGCTGGGAGCGCCGGGCTGGGGGCGCGGAGAGCGGAACGAGGCGGCTGCGAGCCGGCGGCCCCTTGACTCCTGGCGGCGCTGCCTTTCTGGTTTTAATTAGAGCCGAGGCGCCATAGCATGGAGAGCTCCTAGCATTGTATGTAAATGAGGCTCATAAAACTTTTTATGGCCCAATTAATGGGTTCGATCCTCGTAAATTTATTTAACTCTATTTGCCTTGGAATCTCAACATTAAGTTGGTTTGTTCGCTATTCTCGTATCCTCTTTCTCCCTCCCTTTCTTCTCTCTCCCTCCTCCTTTTCCTTTCAGCCTGGCTTTTCTTCTCAAAAGCAGGGAGAGCCAAACCCTTTTGGGTCCCTTATGCGCCCCTGTGCCAGGGGCCATTTAAAGGCAGGGAGGGACGGATGGGTGGGAGTGGAGACAGAGAGCCCAGTGCCCTAGGAAGGTCTGGGGATGGGGGCGCGGGCTGCTGGGGGAGGAAAGGCGCCCTTGGAGTGAGGGCCGCCGGAGAGGGTCTCCCACTTGCCTAGCTAGGCGGGGAAGCGGCTGGCTCGCCTTTGAATGGCAAAAGCGCAGCGTCTCCCACTTGCCCACACTCTATATTTACAATTTGCCTTTGTCAGGGGGAAGCAGGACATTGTGGAAGCCTAGCCGGCTGGAAAGAGCGGTTGTAAAGTTGGGATTCTGCGCCTTCCCCCCTCACAGAGCTGCCTGCGCGTCTGGCACCTCAGTCGGGGTCTTCCGCTAACACTCCCGCTCCTCCCCCAGCTCAGGTTGGGGGCGCAGGGCGGAGGGGGACTCGGACCTGGGTCAGGGCCCGGATTGAGGTGCGCGCTTCTGAATGGCAGCCGGGTTGATGCCCTGGCCTGTGTCCCTGTCGGCTTGTCTGTCCGTGTGTCCATGTGTCCATGTGTCTGCTCGCAGGGCCGGACCGAAAGCGGGGCCGCCAGACCTACACGCGCTACCAGACGCTGGAGCTGGAGAAGGAGTTCCACTTCAACCGCTACCTGACGCGGCGCCGCCGCATCGAGATCGCCCATGCGCTCTGCCTCACCGAGCGCCAGATCAAGATCTGGTTCCAGAACCGCCGCATGAAGTGGAAGAAAGAGCATAAGGAGGAGGGTCCGGCCGCTTCCGGCGCCCCCGAGGGTGCCGCGCCCGCCGCCTCTGCAGCCGCCACCGCCGCCGCTGCCGCGGACAAGGCCGACGACGAGGACGACGACGAGGAGGACGAGGAAGACGACGAGGAGGAGGAGGAATGAGGCCCGGCTGCCCCAGACAGTCTGGAAAGCGTCTTTAGAGACTGATTTTATTTACAAAAGTGAAAAAAAAAAAAATAAAAAGAAAATGTTAAAAAAAAAAAAACCCACTCCCCAACCTGCACCCAATCTACCCCATTACCCACTCCAGCTCCCAATTTTTTTTGGACTGAGCAGTCACCAGACTGGGTCCCGTTGGGGATCCCTTCTGCCTCTGAGGACCCCCAACAGACACCCCCAACCCCAGGCCGACCAGCTCTGCGCTGGCACGGTTAAAATACTACCTAGCACAGGCCTCCTCCGGGAGAGGCACTCCCAAACTACCTATGGGCCCAGCCCCAGAGGGCCTCCACTCCCAGGAAGCCCAGAAGTGTCCCAACACTGTCAGACCCCCAGCACCTCCCCCGGAACCGGCAAGGACCTGATTCTCAGTACTACCTACTCGCCCCAAACTACCTATTTTGTGCTCGCTGGCTCCCCTGCTACCTAGTGCCGAACCCTCCCCCTTCCTCGGCCAGGCCTCTGCTGCTTCCGGCTAGTAGCCTTTGGGGTCCCTGAGGCTGCGCTGAGAAGGCGCTGGGATCCGGGGACCAGGGCATTGGCTTCTATTTAAATGGAAAAATAATATATTTATTCCAAAGCATTCTAAGTGCTACAATCTAGAATCCCTCCTTCTTTGGTCTGGGCACCTCATGTTCAGGCCCATCACCCCCTCCTTCTGGAGCATTCCCAAGCTAGCTGCCTGGGCCTCTGGGTTCGCTCCTGCTTAGTAGGACTGCAGAGATGCTCCCAGCCTCCCTGCCCCTCCCCTGGCCCCTGTGTCCCACTGTCCAGCCATGTTGAATATGTGTATCCTGACTTTTCCTACAATGGCAAATATTGTATATTTGAACACGATTTTTTTTTTTTTTTTTTGGTCATTTATATAGTCTTGGAGCTCATTTGTAAGGCAATGTCCTGACTTGGGAAGGATGTGTTAATGGGGTGGCTTTGTAGCATGGTGTGTTGTCTTGAGCTAACTCTATAGCTGGTGAGGGGACTGATGCCCTCGCCAGTGCTCTTCATCCCCTGTGTTGTCCTGTGTCCCCCTCATCCCTCTCAGCTCTAGCCTGGGCTTCCAGGAACGGGAAGGTACGTTTTCCTACACTTCCCGTCTTGCCCAGTTAACAGTGTTTTATGTAACAGAAAAATAAAGATGCTTGATGACAAAGAACTGTGGACTGCCTTATCTGGGAGTTGCAGTGTGCTGGGGAAGAGAGGGTGAAGCATGTCTGGAGATCAAGCCCTGGCTAGGTCTGTATGGCCAAAGGGGCTTTGGGACAGCAAAAATGGAAGGACAGATAGGGTTCAAGTGCTGGTTGCCATGTATTAGTGTATATGCCTGTTGAATCCCTTTTTGCGTGGATCGCTATGGAGATTTATATAGGTGTGTGTGTACCTCTTTGTGTGTCTATTTTTGTGAGTCCACAATTGTATGTACTTCTGTGTCCATAATTGTATGCATACATTTCTGTGTGTCCATAATTGTACATGTACATTTCTCTGTGTGGAGATTTTTGTCTGGCTTGGGTGTGTATACAAACATCTTCCAGATCCCTTGAAAACGGAAATCTTCGATTGATACATTATAGTCTATTCTATGAACCTCCCCCAAACCCTCCATGGATTCCACCCTTTCCTCTAAGGTTATAGAGTGGGTTCCAAAAGGTATATCATCCTGCGACTGTTTCCGAATTCCCCAGGAGCCCTGAACTCGGCCCGGGAAAGGATGCCCGATTCAGGGCCTCTGATGCCGCCCCCAGCCCCACATTCAGGAAAAGCGAGGTGGCCCCAGAACCCAGCACTGAAGCTAAGGGGTAGAAGGGGCACTGGCCGCAGACCCCGCTGCGAAACCCTGGCAAGGGCGTCTGGATGCGGGAAAATGAGGAGCTGGGGAAGGGGCGAGGGGGCGGTGGGGACAGCGCAGAACAGTGGCAGCTCGGCGGGCGAAGACCTCGACTCCCATCTCCTGCTTGGGTTGGGCCGGCTTCTTATTACTGTTTTAATAAACCCCCGGCACAACTGGGTCTGTAAAACCTGCGGCCCCAAGTAGGGGCCGCCTCGGTGGTAAGATGGCGCCGGTGTAGGAGCTGCCTCCTCTTAGTGATGGGGAAAGGGTCATAAATCCGTTGTTGTTTATGAAAATTTACAACTTTGCAATACAACTTTATGAGTTGTTCGGCCCTTCCATTGGCCGCTGTCGGTCATGTGGATGGGAACCGTGAACATGAACTTTTTTATAATTTCCCTTGCGAGAATAGAGCCGCATTCTTTTGCTCCGCTCCGTCCTGCCTGCTTCGGAGCTCAGCCTTCCAGCCAGGCTCGGCTGTGCTTTGTCCAGCGATGGCGAGCGAGACGAGGCCCCGGCCCGGCCCGGCCCGGCTGCTCCCGCTGGAGGTGGGGTGTGCCCAGTTCCAGGCGCCGCGGCGGCCGCTTTGCAACTCGCAACCTGGCTAATTTCCTGCGTCCTCTAGCACCACGAAGGACAATTCGTCTCCCCGGGCTGCCCAAGCGACAGCTGTCAGAGGGACTGGAGCTTCTGGGAACCGCCATCTGAAGGTGAGACACGTGGGGAGATAGGAGCAAAGGTGGTGAGAAGGCAGCGGGCGCCGGCGGCATTGGGAGAGGGCACCCCAGGGCGGCGCTGAAAGGGAGCAGACCTAACCCTCTCCCACCCACTCACCTGATCACACACGCACCCCCCCCATCTCACTCACACACACACACACACACACACACACACACACACACCCTCCCTCTCCTTTCCTGCGCGTGCTCACCTTGGCAGTCGGTGCCCTCCTTCCTTCCATGCCATAGCTCCCTGGCACGGGGCAGCAGCAGCTGAGGGCTTCTCTCTCCCATTCCCCAGCGACCTCGCAGAGCCCCCAAAAGGAAATGACCCTGCACCCTGCGTTCCCCGACAGCCTCCCGGGTTTGGATTTTTTTCATTCATGACCCAATTGGCCGGATTGAATCCCCCCAATAACTGGAGACAGTTCCCGAGGTGGGAAGATGGTAAGAGAGGAAGGCAAAGTGAATTCATCGACAGGCGTTTTTATCACAGTATCTTCTATTCCTTGGGAAGCGGTTTCTAGAGAGTAAAGGTAGAATAAGCAAAAAACCAAAAACTTACTAATTTAGCCAGAGTCCTCTGCTGAGTGCCTGCTTCGCTTCGCGTGGTTTTCCGATGAGAGAGATGTCTGGAGCGCGCGGGGAGAGGGAACAGGTTCGTGGGTGGAATTCTGTGTTGAAGGAGAGGATGGGGTTAATTGTTGGGTGTTGCTTGGCGGGAAGTTTCGGTGCAGAGGATGTAGTGGTGTTATTGTGAGTGGCAGGGGCCGCAGCTAAGGTTGAAGGAAGGACACAAACCGAGTCTGGGCGATAGGGGGACCCTCCCACCCCCAACCACCTCGGCGCAGCGGGCTGACTGGCGACGGCGCTCCCCATCTCCCGAGAGAGCTGGGAGAGGACTGTGCAGCCGCCTGGGATGAGGCGCGGAGGGTGCGGCGGACGTGGGCTTGAAGGAGCCCCGTGGCGCAGAGCTGACTTGGCCTAGGTGAACCTCGGCCAGATTTGTCCCGGTAGCTTCCTGGGACAGCGAAATGACCCTGCGGTTCTGGGCCTGAGTTCTTTTTGGTTGGTTGTTTGATTTTGGTGGTTATTGTTTTCTCCACCTTAAGATAATGCCTTGGTATGCATTCGATACTTGAGAAGGGTCTGTGGACGTTGGGGACTTCCACTCGCGCCGGGGGTGGGGCGGGACGCGCTGGGGCGGATAAAGCGGCATATTTCCATCGCGGGGCCGTGGGCTGCCCGACTGCGGCTGCCGCGGGCAGATAATTTATTGCGACCGTGCCGGGCGCTCGCTGCTGCCACGCTGTGGCCATCTCCGGAACCGACGCCAATAGCAGTCCCGCGTCGTGCAGCCTGGCGCGACTGCTGCGCGGGCCCCTCAGAGATTTCCAAGCAACCCTAGGAGAGGGGGGCGAGGGAGGACCTGAAGGGCGGCCTCCCAGGGCCTGACTGGCCGGGAACCTCCCCCGCCTTGACCGCCCTTGACGGGAGCTGGACGCCTGACTAGACTCGGGTCCTGCTCCCACCCAGCAACCATGGAGACTGGTCGCACAGGCCGCCTGGCACGTCATGGCTGCTTCTCTCCAAACTGCGCGTTCCAAGGCGCCCCGGGGGTGCACGCTGGTTTCGGGAAACGCGCCCGCTTTGGGATTTAGAAATTTGAGCCATCACTCGTAGTCCTGGGGCCTGCAGGCCTGACTGGCTATGGCAAGGAAGGCGGGCTTTGGCTCCACGCGAGGGCCTGTGACAGGCAGAGGCCGCACCTGTGTGCTATGGGCTCTGGCCTGGGCCAGCGAGTCCAGTGGACGCGGGGCGCCGAAGGAGCCCCCCGCACGACAGCAGGCCTCCCTCCACACCCGCGGAGGTCGAGGAGCTCAGTGGGCAGCCCAGGAAAAGGGCGAAATGTGAGGCTCTGCTCACCATCCCGTCCGCCTTGAAGAGCAGCTGAAAGGTAAGTGGGTTTTCTGTGTGGCTTTGACCGAGGAAAGAGCCCTGGTGGCCATTCTCACCTTTCCAGGAGAGGCTCCCTCCAGCGTCTGGGGCTTCTATTCTTGCCTGAAAGGAGCGCTCTCGGGCACGCGCGCGCTCTCGCTCGCGCGCTCTCTCTCTCTCTCTCTCTCTCTCTCTCTCTATATATATATATATATGCAGCTAATGCTGGTTGGAGAAATAAATTGGGCAGCTGCCAACATGATATGTACTAGCCTTGGCTAACACCTAGAGATTTCAGTGTAATATATTTTTTTCCATCTTAGTGCCTATAGAAGCTAGAAATACGCTGTTTTGCTCTTAGCTGACAGATCAAATATTTTGTTGACCGAGACAATGATTAGATCGAGAATCCAGGTCAAACCGTAACAGATACTAATAATAGTAGTAAATTGCTCCCAGCCCCAACACTATGTGGAACCTAGAGGAATAAAGCAGAAATTATAAATATAAACATTTATCAACATCTCCAAATGATTATTTTCGTCTTAATCACTTGCTTGAAATCACTGTCATCTGATGGTGATGTTTAAAGAACAACTCAAACATTTTCTTCTAACACAGCTTTTTAAAAATCCCTTTAAAAATGTCAACTCTCGAGTTTTAATTTTCACCTATCAGATCCTTTTCCTAAAGAAATTTGAGGGCAAGTTAAAATTATATCCTCTCCTACCAGGCCCTTATTTATATATGCAAAAGAGAAACTTTCCCAGGTTCAGTTGATTGGGGTGCAGGCAGAAGGCATCTGGGTGCAGCCCCCATTCAGTGGGCAGCAGCTGATTTTAAGGATGCACCATAGTCTCTGGGGAGGCCAATCAGAGCCCAGTCTTTTCTCAAATTTTTTTCCTTGGGGGAAGTGAGGGGAAAAAATTGAAAAGCAAGGAAGAGATTAAGGAAGTCGTTGCCAGATTCCTAGGGGGCCCTTACCACCCCCCCAAGTTCTGAACCCCATCAGCCTGCATTCACCAGTTTTACAGATCTTATAAACACCCTCCGGAAATTCAACTAAATCATATAAATAAGTCTTTCTTCAAGCTGCACAGAATTGAGGACTTTAAAGCTAATTCAAGGGTTTTACAAGCCTAACAAATACAGTTGTAAAAATGCCACTGGAATGATACCACATTTTACAAAATGAGATTGATCTATGCACTGTAAAAGTCAACTATCTTGAAGGCACAGCTCTCAGGCAAGAGAGCACAGCCCAGAACAGGCTTTTCATGTCCTGTCTGGGGAAGACCAGGCCTGCGACTGTGGTAAACGCAATTCAGATAATTTCTGGACCTGGGGAGACAACTGTTTCTGGTTCTGGAGCCACAGTGGGTGGCAGGTTCCCCCAAAGTCCCAGAAAAGGCAGGAAAAGGGGATATCCCAGGACAGTACCCTTTGGACAGGTGACCCAGAAACCAATCACATTCGTTATTGCCACCACCTTGGGCCAGCAGAGCTGCCCTCTCTGCTGGGTTGAGCCAGGCACCCTGGGTCACTAGCATCTCTGAAATGAGGGCAGAGATTCCACATCTGGAACTGTCTCATCTCTGCCAACCACCCCGGAGCGCGAGAGGGGAGCAGGTCCTAGGGCTGGCTTTGGAACTCAGTCTCACAGCTATTCCTCTGTAGATTCCTTTCTTGTTGAAACCAGTGGTTTCCAGCCTCTGCGTTCCTGGGTTCAGAGGCACCCAGAGCGGGGCTCACAGCTTGTGTGTGTGTGTGTGTGTGTGTGTGTGTGCGCGCGCGCCCGCGCTTTGAGGCCAGGCAATAGCTGGCCATTGTAAGGAGGCCTCTGGAGACGCAAAGGAGACATGTTGTACGTGGGAGTAGGGGGCCGGCAGGGGAAGAGACTAGCCTGATCCTAGTCCGGGTTGGCTCGAGGTGAGCCTTTCCCTTTGGTGGTGAGGCCCAGGCCCTTGGTGGGAGTGGGGAAAGAGAGAAGGAGATGATGCACCGATTCCTAAGGCATAGGAGAGAAGAACTGGGGCAAAGGCCTGGTTTCTCAGATCCCTTCTCCATCTCGGTAACCCGCACCCACGGGGAGAGAAGTGCAGGGGGAGGGGCAAACTCAGGGCCCTGCCGGTAGGGCAGGCCCGCCGGAGTACAGCCATCCTTGTCACCGCCCCTCCCGGCGCGGGGCTGTCAGGTTTCCTGTTTGGAGAGAAAAACCAGCAAAATCCAACAAGGCAAAAGGGAAGGAGCAAAGAGCGGGCCTGTTTGGGCCTTTGCGGCCGCCGGGACACCGGTGCCCCTACCACGGGCCCATCCGCACGCCCTTGCCCGGGCTGTGCCCGCCGCCGGCGTTGGGGGAGAGAGCCGGGCGGGTTGGTTGTGCGCGCCCATCAATCTGCCGGGCGGGCGGGCGGCGGGCGGGCGGACTGGGGGCTGTTTGTAACTTTGCTGCCTCGGTCGCCGCGGTCCCCGGGGAGCGGGCTCCGGCGCTCGCTCCCATTGGCCGCCGCCGCGTCAGCTGGTGCGATTTGCTGCTGTCGCTTTTGGCGTTCGGCCATCCAGAAACAAACCAGTTCGATGACTACTAATAGTTATAGCCAGATGTACTAATACACAACAAATCACAGTCCTGCAGAGGGGCGCGCAAATGAGTTCCTATTTTGTGAATCCCACTTTCCCCGGGAGCCTGCCCAGCGGCCAGGACTCCTTCTTGGGCCAGCTGCCCCTCTATCCGGCCGGCTATGACGCGCTGAGGCCCTTCCCGGCCTCGTACGGGGCGTCGAGCCTCCCGGACAAGACGTACACCTCACCTTGTTTCTACCAACAGTCCAACTCGGTCCTGGCCTGCAACCGGGCATCCTACGAGTACGGGGCCTCATGTTTCTATTCTGATAAGGACCTCAGTGGCGCCTCGCCCTCGGGCAGTGGCAAACAGAGGGGCCCCGGGGACTACCTGCACTTTTCTCCCGAGCAGCAGTACAAACCCGACAGCAGCGTGCCGGGCAAAGCCCTCCATGACGAAGGCACCGACCGGAAGTACACGAGCCCTGTTTACCCCTGGATGCAGCGGATGAACTCCTGCGCGGGTAAGGTGTTTCCCTGCAGCCCCTCAAAGAGTGTGGAGGGAGAGGGGGAAGGAGGCAGGGAAAGAAGGAAGGAAGGAGGAGACAGTAGAAAGAGGACATAGAAAGAAAGGAGGAAAGAATGAACACAGTTTCTTTGGTTTTTAAAAAAAGAGGTTTAAAAAAAAAAAAAACCCAACCCATTCCCAATGGGACAATCAGGCTGTGAAAGAGTGAAGGCAGGGCCCAAGTGCCCGTGTAAGGTGACACCTTAGGGGAGCGTTGGGGGGGTGTCACTCCACGCTGTGTGAGACCCAGTGACAGGGGCAATCTGAAGAGAGAGCAAGGCTGGATGGGAGAGTGTGCCTGCCCACCCTGCACCCTGGTAATACCCTGCTCAGTCCCCCTAGTCCTGATGGCCTTCTGCACCCGTCCTGAGAACGCCTCTTTCCCTCACTGTCTCCTCACCTTTCTGCCCTTCAGAAACCCATCTAGAAAGAGGCCCTCATTTGGCCCCTTACAGTGTCTCCCCAAAGCCTTGGAGGGCCACATCCCTGGCCTCAGGATTTTTCCGCTCTCTCCTCCCTCCCCTCCTCCCCCCTCCACTCAACTGCTCACTCACAGCCAACTTCTGCCTCCTTCTGAGGCCCTGCCTGAGTCTCTCACACCCAACTTGGGGGGAGCCCCCAACTCATGGGTCTTTTTGGCATCAGAATAGATAGCCCATCACAGCCCTACATTCTAGAAGCCCCAGATGGCCCATATCTCCATCTCTTTGCCCCTGATTTCCAAAACTCCACAGGGAATTCTTGGAGAAGGACGGAGCCTAATGCGGATTTTAAAACTTTTGCTTTAAAATTCATTTGTGTTTTCAAGAGCTCTGCTTTTCTCAGAAGGGCCATACAATGGGAAGGCATTTGCGAAGATCTAAGAGGGCTGACCATTTAAAATTTTCCAAAAAGTATATTGTGTCCTGAAGTGCTGACCACAGTAATAACTCCACAGAGGTCGGTGTGTGAATTCTGAGTGTGTACCCTACTCACAGGGTTCCATACCCATCATTTCCAGACACACACACTGTACCCCCACAAAACAGACTCAGGTGCCCGGATTTAAGAATGCTGTTCTATTCTTTTTTCTTGTAATATTTTTACTGAGCAGATTTTGCAAAAACAATCATTTCCCACCCTAAGTCGTTTTAGGTGGAAAATATCTCGCTTGGTATGAAATAATCTTCTCCCATCCAGTCCGCTTTCGGCCCCAGACATAGTGGGAGAGGCGGGTGGTTTCCAGCCCCGAGGCCAGGGCGCGGGGCTCAGGGCTGACTGGTCAGGGTGCCTGGATCCTGGCTTACTGGCGTCCGGCCACTTCTGCCCGCAGGTGCTGTGTATGGGAGTCACGGGCGCCGAGGCCGCCAGACCTACACGCGCTACCAGACGCTGGAGCTGGAGAAGGAGTTCCACTTCAACCGCTACCTGACGCGGCGCCGCCGCATCGAAATAGCCAACGCGCTCTGCCTCACCGAGCGCCAGATCAAGATCTGGTTCCAGAACCGCCGCATGAAGTGGAAAAAGGAAAATAAACTCATCAATTCCACACAACCCAGCGGGGAGGACGCTGAGGCAAAGGCAGGCGAATAGACGCCTGGGCAGGACCAGGCCCGCGCCGCAACCTCCCTTGGCTTTGCCCCCTTGCCTTCGCCTGCTCCCCAACTTTTCTTCCCGCCTGCTCTCACCCGGGGGGCTTTCGAAGCTTCAGGGGAGCCCGGCGCTTTGCAAACGCCTGAGCATTTATTTCTTACAAGGAAAAAAAAAAAAAAATCCCACACAGCCAATCCCAGCGGTAGAACGAGGCGCACTGCACACACAGTCCGGATCTCCCAGGCTGCCCAAGCCGGATCCGGATCTCCGGGCCCGCCCCGAATCCGTCCCCGGCTCTTGTGTTAGCGCCCCTGCACGCTCCTGAGCTCGGGTCGCGGGGTTGCTGGAGAGGAAAGAACCCGGGGACCGAGCCCGTTTTGGTGTCTGGGCGTTTCCGCCTCAGTTCCTCGCCAAGTCCCAGAGATCTTGATCACTAAATCAACCCCGACCACTGGGAAGAGGGGGCCTAAAATCTGGGGCCCCAGCTCTGCCGTGGCCTTCCAGGCCGTCCCCAGACAGGAAGACGCGCGAGGAACAAAGGGGGACCGAGAGATCCTTGTGTC
Source organism: Bubalus bubalis (assembly GCF_019923935.1). Classification (NCBI taxonomy): domain Eukaryota; kingdom Metazoa; phylum Chordata; class Mammalia; order Artiodactyla; family Bovidae; genus Bubalus; species Bubalus bubalis. Next base: position 68,510,347 of record NC_059164.1, read on the forward strand.
TCGGCCCCGCGCGCAACCGTCCGTGGAGAAGAAACAGCCTCAGCCCAGCCGAGCCAACCTGGGCACGGATGGAACTTCACAGCCCTGGAAGCGACTGGGCTCCCCGAAGGCTCTGAGCTCCGGATTCCGGCTCCCCACCTCCGATAGCGCCGGCGCTGCCACCACAGCAGCTTTCAGGACCTAAGGAGACGGCCCAGAGCCATGGGAGCAGCGAGAGTCCTGTTTTTCAAACGTGCCAGGGGCGCCTGAGATGCTTGGCCTCCATCGGGGAGACTCCCCTGCCTCGCCTTTAGGCTATATTTGTGATTTACTTTCGTCTTTCAGAACCCAGAAAGATAACCACGGAGGTACTAGGCACTGCCACAAAATGCTTTCATTAGCGCCCTCATTTTACTCCTGGAGGTCTAAGCAAGACCCTAATAATTCGGCCCACGTATCCCCAGCCCCAAACAGCTTCTGTGGCTGTGAGGAGCCTGGGCCCACTCTCTGGGTTCACGGAGAACCCTCCGACTTGGGGCCGGGTTGGCTGGAGGAAAGGGACTGGGTGGTGAAGATTCTCCAAGCTGGATAACTCAAAGCAAATCAAATAGCAAACTAATGACAGGAGAACCATATTTACACGCAAGAAAAATCGACTCTGGTTATAAAAGTGTATGGAATTTGACCTCGCCTCGGAGAAACACTACACAAAAGCTATCTTTAATAGACGCCTGTCATTTAAGAGCGGCAGGGACACTGCCCCTCACGCGCTCGAAAAAACAGAGCCATAATTGTAACTGCTGCTGCGAGTAGGATTTATTTCTCCAATTGGCTAAATGGCCTCCCCCCCTTCCCCGAAGGTGATATCTGTATTTTCAAATTTCAGAGCTGTCGGCACGACGGGCAGAACCGACCCCAATCTCGCCACAAAAATAAGAGTGGCTACACAGCGGGGAAATAAAGTTGTTGTAAATAAAATTCAAGTCACCATCTTCCCCCAGTCCTCTGCATCTTCGCCGGGCACGCGATCGGCAGCTGACGGCCTCACAATTGGTACATCCTAATGGAACTGCGAGGGAAATGCAATAATTTTGCCATAATGGGCTGTAACCTCAATTCGACCCCGGCCCTCGCAGCCCAGGGTCGGAAGCGGAGCGATGCGCTCTGCCTCCAGCGGGTGGCGCTCGAGTCCGACTGAACGACGGCGGCGGGCGGCGGGCACGCGCCTGGGGCGCGCGCGCCACCCCTCTCGCCTCCACCCAACTCCCCCATTAGTGCACGAGTTTACCTCTAGAGGTCATCAGGCAGGATTTACGACTGGACAACAAAAGCACGTGATTCGAAGTCGTACCCCATATTTGGGTGCCTACGTAGGAGGGAACCAAGTACATGTCCCAGTCATTTCCATAATTCATCATAAATTGTGCAAGGGTGCTATAGACGCACAAACGACCGCGAGCCACAAATCAAGCACACATATCAAAAAACAAATGAGCTCTTATTTTGTAAACTCATTTTGCGGTCGCTATCCAAATGGCCCGGACTACCAGTTGCATAATTATGGAGATCATAGTTCCGTGAGCGAGCAATTCAGGGACTCGGCGAGCATGCACTCCGGCAGGTACGGCTACGGCTACAATGGCATGGATCTCAGCGTCGGCCGCTCGGGCTCCGGCCACTTTGGCTCCGGGGAGCGCGCCCGCAGCTACGCGGCCGGCGCCAGCGCGGCGCCCGCCGAGCCCAGGTACAGCCAGCCGGCCACGTCCACGCACTCGCCTCCGCCCGACCCGCTACCCTGCTCCGCCGTGGCCCCTTCGCCCGGCAGCGACAGCCACCACGGCGGGAAAAACTCCCTGGGCAACTCCAGCGGCGCCTCGGCCAACGCCGGCAGCACCCACATCAGCAGCAGAGAGGGGGTTGGCACGGCGTCCGGAGCCGAGGAGGACGCCCCCGCCAGCAGCGAGCAGGCGAGCGCGCAGAGCGAGCCGAGCCCGGCGCCGCCCGCCCAACCCCAGATCTACCCCTGGATGCGCAAGCTGCACATAAGTCATGGTAAAGCCAGCCTTTTCCTAAATCCAGCCGCGGGGGTGCGACTCTCGGTCCCCCTCCCATCTCCTTTACCGCCCTCTCTCTCCCGGTCTCTCTCCTGGTTTCCCCTCTCCCAACCCGGTGGAGCCTCTCCCCGCCGTTCTCCTTCCCCTGCCTTCCTTCTTCCTCCTTCTCTTTGAAGCGCTGGGCGCTCACGAATTGGGGGTTGGGGGAAAAGGGGCCGTTGGCCAGGCAAGTTTAGACGTTGAAAGAGGGGGAAAAGGAAAAACAAAAACATATCGAACCCCAGCGCCTCAGAACGCACTGACGGGTCAGGCCAGTTGAGCAGGGAGCAGAGGAGTAGAGGATGGCAGTAGGAGCCGTGAATCGGGCTTGTCAGGGCGGATAATTTATGAGGAGGGCTACGCTGGGGAAACAGCGTTACTAATTAGAGTCCCCGAAAAGGGGCTTGGGGGGGCGGATCATCGAGGCGAGAGCTGGCGAGATTCTGAAGTTTGGGCGCAGGAGGAAGAGCAGGAAAGGAAAGGGAAGAAGAAGGGGGGTGGGGAAAAAAAAAAGCAGGCGCCCCAAGCGTGCAGGCTGGAACAGGAGGCGCCTCGCGGGGCTGGAACTTTGAGGGTGACCTGGAGGCCACTTGGGCGCTCAGAAAAGGGCCTTGCTTTGGTGGGTGTCTGAGTGTCGGGCAGCCTGAGAGGGCTGTGCCCTGCCTCGGGACGCCAGAGGCAGGTCCAAAGGGCAAGAGAGGGACGGGTGAAAGCCGGGCGATCCTCCGGGGAGCGGCTTCAACCTCGGATGGGCCGATTGTTCCCAAAGTCCAAACCGTATTGTTTTCTCTCTAGGAAGGAAGAGGGAAGGAAATTCGGGAGGGGTGGGTGGCTGGGCGGGCGAGGAGGGAGGACTTGTTGAGCATTTTTCCCTTGTTCCCTGTCCAGGACCTTGGCAGTTCCAGCTGGCAGACTTTTTGGTAGCCAGAGGCTGAGGAGTGGGTGGCTAAACCCCTGACTTTTCTGTTGCAGACAACATAGGCGGCCCGGAAGGCAAAAGGGCCCGAACGGCCTACACGCGCTACCAGACCCTGGAGCTGGAGAAGGAGTTCCACTTCAACCGCTACCTGACCCGCCGAAGAAGGATTGAAATAGCACATGCTCTTTGCCTTTCGGAGAGACAAATTAAAATCTGGTTCCAAAACCGGAGAATGAAGTGGAAAAAAGATAATAAGCTGAAAAGCATGAGCATGGCGGCGGCGGGAGGGGCCTTCCGCCCCTGAGTATTTGAGCGTTTAAAGTACTGAGCAGTATTAGCGGATCCTGCGTAGTGTCAGTACTAAGGTGACTTTCTGAAATTCCCTTGTGTTCCTTCTGTGAAGAAGCCCTGTTCTCGTTGCTCTAATTCATCTTTTAATCATGAGCCTGTTTATTGCCATTATAGCGCCTGTATAAGTAGATATGCTTTCTGTTCATCTCTTTGTCCTGAATGGCTTTGTCTTGAAAAAAAAAAAAATAGATGTTTTAACTTATTTATATGAAGCAAGCTGTGTTACTTGAAGTAACTATAACAAAAAAGAAAAGAGAAAAAAACACACAAAAAGTCCCCTTCGACCTCGTTTAGTGCCAATGTTGTGTGTCACACTCGTTGTTTAACTGTGCATGTGAGTGGAAGTGTCCCTGTCTCAATAGCTCCAAGCTGTTAAAGATATTTTTATTCAAACTACCTATATTCCTTGTGTAATTAATGCTGTTGTAGAGGTGACTTGATGAGACACAACTTGTTTGACGTGTAGTGACTAGTGACTCTGTGACGAAAACTGTGACTCTGAGCGGTGTGTCCCTGCGTGCCTTTGTAGGACCCTTTGCACGAACTCTGGAAGTGGCTCTTATAAGCGCAGCTTCAGTGATGTATGTTTTTGTGAACAAAGTTACAAATATTGTCCAAGTCTGGCTGTTTAAGCAAACTGTGATCAGCTTTTTTTTTTTTTTGGTATTTGTTTTTAAGGAAAAAAATACTGACTGGAAACAAAAAATAAACTTTCTATTGTAAGTTCTCTTGGTCTGGTTTGTGCCAAATAGCAAGCGGCTCTTTCTGCTCTTCTGTCTGTCTGTTTGATGCGGGGAGGCAATGAGTCTGTGGCTACCTGAGCAGCCTGCTTGTGCAAGGGGACCTCAAATCAGCAGCCTGATCCGCGGCCTCCCTAACTCTGACCCAGCAGAGAGTTCAAGGCAGGAGGTAGAAAAGCCTTAGGTGCTTGCAAAGCCTGAGTTTAACCTGCCCATTTCTGAGGAAACCAAGTTAACTGGCTGGGTACAAAAAAAAAAAAAAGAAAAGAAAAAGGAGAAAAAACCCAGGGCTTTGTTAGCGGCCCTCAGGGGCCCACACAGTTGCTGCCTCTCTCTGAAGGCCATCCTAGGCCTCCACTTGCTGAAAAGGCTGCTGTGTCAAGTTGTGGCCCTTTACCCCTTTACCCCTAAACCACCCAGGCACCCTTTCCCACTCCTCACCCTCCTGAACCCAGTTGGCTTCTTTTGCTACAATTAATTTGCTACAAATGGAAGGTACTTACCCCATCCTAGCTTGAGTGGGAAACTCCTCAGAGCAGCTAAAGCAGCAACTAGAGATTTGCACATTTACCGACTGCTTACACTGATGCCGTCTTTCCTTTTAAAAGTTATAAAACAGTAAACTTTATAAGCCCCAGTTCCGGCTATATGACATTTGGGTGCCAAATGAATAGGGTTTTGTCTATGAATTAGATCGTAAAATCATCCATAGCACAGACAGATCGGCTCACTGGCTATAAAACGTCACGTGGGGCCATTAAAGTAAGTTTTATGGTTTTGGGGAGTTGACATCCAACATTATATACCACATAACATATAATCTCACTGACGCTGGACTCCATTTGACTCTTTTGCAGGCTACGTGTGCCGCCTGGTCATTCAAATTGTCAATTTTAGGTCCAGAAGTGTCCAAACCACAAGTTCTCAAAACTCTCTGAAAAATGGCTACCTCCGAGTTAAGGTAAGCTCGTCCCCTGAGCGCTTTCAAGTTTATTTGTACTCTGAAAACTTTCTTTCTCCATCTTTCTTTCTCTCTCTGGTTCAGTTAACTCTGGGGTTGCCTCAGAATTCCGAAGGGGAGAGCAGACTTTCCCTTGGCTCAAATGAGCAGAGCCAGGAGCTAGCTTCGGAGGCACCACGGTGCAAGGCGCCTGTGGCCGCGCCGCATCCCCAGGCCTAACTTTAATTGCTGCACCAGCGCGGATGTTAATGACTTCCGCTGCTCTCGCCGGCGTGCAAAAAGATGATTTTTGTGTGTGAGTGGGCCTGCATGTGCAGACTGGGCGGGGTCGCCCCCATCCCGGGACTGGCGGGCCGGGCTCTACGGGGTCTGCGGAGCCCTGGGTGGGGGCTGGGAGCCCCGGGGGGGGGGGGTGCGGGCCGCGGACGCCGAGGCCGCGCTGCGCCTGGGCGCGCTGGGGAGTTTGAAAGAAAAGGCCGAGCAGGGCCGAGGAGGACTCTGGCGGGATTCCTTACGGAGCTGTGGCAATACGTCTTCGCGGGCCGGGGTCATTTGGCAGCATTGAATCGAGGCGACGGCCTTCGGGGCCGAGTCGCAGGCCGGCTCGATAGAGCCCGAGGGTGGCAGGGGCCGGCGGGGCACACCTCCAGGCTGGGCCCCAGGGTTGCCAGGCCGAGTCCAAGCCGCGGGCACCCGCGGGACGCTGGGGACCAGAGGTCCCCACCTGAGGGGAGGGCTCAGTATCCTCCCCCCCCCCCCCCAACCCGGGATGAGGCCCTGAACCTTGTTTGCCTGCACGTTCTTTTTATTTCGGTGAGATTGTTCTCACCCGCCTGTGAGCCTGAAGCAATAAACTTTATGGCCGGATTTAACTTTAGTCTTTGAATCCCCAGTCTAAATGAAAGGAGTTACAGAGCTTTCTTTTCTTCCGCCGTGCCTTTCTTCGCCCTCTCTTCTTTCCTTTTGCTCTCCTCCTCTGCAGAATTAAACCATCCAGGCACAGGACCCTCAAAAGGCAACTTAGCCATCTCCCTAGATAACACTTAAGATTAGAGAAATGTATTCCCCCTCAATATACAGGCAAACTCTCTGTTGCAAACTGTGCCCTGAAGTTTGGGGGGAAATCGAAGTGTCTTCAAGGCCCAACTTAAAAGCCCCTAGAGCCATTAGGTTGTTTTCCCTCACACATCATAAAGGGTACTTTAGGGGAGAAATTGGTCGTTTGTCAGTAGGAGACTTCCGCCTTTCTTTTGTTAGCTGCTCTTTCTGTTTGATCCCAGGAAATTTACATAATCTATGGTTTCCAAAACAGTTCCCAATATTGCACCAATGGGTGAGATAAATTTTTCCTGGGTACAGTTGCAGCTTGGTCTCAGTCACCCTTTCTGGACCCAACCCCCTACATTCTTCAGTGGCAAAGACATGACTGGGGACTCTGTGGCCTGTCTTGGGTCCTTTCTCTGAATGGGTACCCACAAGGGATTTAGCAGATTTTCCCCATCCTGGATGAAGAACTAAGCCAAATCCCCCAGTCCAGAAATGAAACAGAAATTGGGATCTTCTGTCTCCAAATGCTTTTCTCCTTAGGGAAATTTTCTGCAAGTGCTGACTGTAAAATAAAGTCCTTCAAGTGGAAACATTTAATGTGTAATTTGGAATTTCCACAAATTTTATTGTGCAGAGGCCACTTTCACTCAACCTAAGTCCAACAGATGTCCCCAAACTCAGAGGTCCAGAAAGCAAAACCTCAGAAGTTTTTTGAAAAATGGAAACCCTCCCACAGGTCCCACTCCTTTTAGTGGAGTGGGGAAGTGTAGTGGGAAGGCGAATCTCTGAAGTCCTTTTGTGTAATCTATTAAAGTGAGCATTGATAGTTCAGCACTTAGGAAGATGGGTCTGTATCTTAGTCAGAACCAGAATATTAACTTTATTTGGGTTGTCTTTTATTATATTATGTGTTTGTGAGAATTCTGGAGTCTTTGTTCTGCTGCTCTGAGTTTCAGGTTCTTTAATGGAAAACACTGGGTTAAGGTTTTACTTTAGTTACTCATTGGGTGATCCTGCATGAGTGATTTCTTGGTGACTAAAATTAGTGGCATAAAAAAGAGGGATAGTGCTCCTGACAGGTTCATTTAGGTAACTTGCCTGGAGAAGTGTTCATACCACTTCCGTGATCACATCCCACCCTGGGGTGTGGGAATGGGCAGAAAGGCTCTGGACCAGTATCATACAATATGGGGGAATCTTTCCCATGTATTAAAAAAATATATGGGCTATAAATATTGTCAGCTTGCTTAATTCTGTCTATTGTAATTATCATAAAACTTTAGAGTTTAAGAGAGCAGGCCAACCCACATGGGGTTAAACGACTTTAAAAAATACAGCATCCAGTCAGACCTATGTGAGCGGTATTGGAGGAATTTTTTTCTTCCTATTTTCATAGGAAGCATCATAAAGAGGATGGCTGGTTATCTGCTTGTTTTGTAGATAAAGTTGTTTTTTTCTTGTGCATTCTTTTGGGGTTGTTTTTGCAGAGGAACTTACCTAGGAAAAAAAATCTGTCACACTGAGGGCTTTATGAAGACATCTAGCCTCAGCCGATGGCTGCAGTGTCTGTCTGTGATCCTAGCCTTGTAAAAGGAGAAGGCATCCGAAATGTGCTGGGGTCCATTTGTTTCTACAGGCTGAAGAGACAATATTTCCTGAAGTATAAATATAATAGGAAGCTTCTGGTCACACTTACTTAGGGGTTTGTTAGGGTTTCCATGGTCCAATTTCACAACATTATGCCAAGATTCCTCCCCTCCCCCAACTCTTTCCCCCTGCTTCATTGTTGGCATTCTGAGAGAACAACACAGAAATTTCTACTAGAAACGGAGTCATGTTCAGTTCTTGAGATGTGAAGAGTATTATATCCAAACAATTAATGAGGGGAGAGCAAATTACATCCTGAAAGATAGGCTATTAAAGAGGAAAACAATTCTTTTAGCTTAAAAGATGCCCTTCAAAGCCTCTCTCCCACCTTCACTCTGGAGTCTGTCTGAGGTTTGCCCACCATGGAGAGTGCAGAACGTTGTGGGCGCCATCCCTTTGGCTTCTAAGGCAGAACGTTTTTCAAGACAATGACAAAACTATACACGGGGCTTCCAGACTGGGCTGAGGGGGTCTGCCTAGGCTCCCACCCACATAGGAGAGGGGAGCCACAGTCCTAGCCATTCGAAACCCCAGGACTGGAAGGTCTGCCTAGGTCTGTTTTATTTGGTGTTTTTCCTGCAAAGAAAGCTGCCTTTCCCCCACCAGTTCCCCTCCCCACAAACCGGTCTTTTCAATAATAATATTTGTTATGAAGGTTATTGGGTAATTATTGCGATTTTGTGAAGCAGCCCTTGCTGGAGGTGAAGTCTGTCATCGCCTAACAAATGACGCCCGTGCAGTTCACTGCCGGGTTAAGTAAATGCAGAGAAGATAAATCTGCACACCCTAGGAATCGCCAGCAGAGCACGCTTTAGTACAAGTTCACAGTCAACTCTCCTGCCTGGGCCAGCTCTCCCAACAATTAGGGCTGCGTCTTTATTTTTAAATAAAGGAAAAGTCTCCAGCTTCCATTGCCTGTTTTCTCCCCATCTTCTTTTTTCTTTCACTTTTTGCGAGGGTCCCCTCGAAAAAGTCTTCTGCTCCAAATTTTCCTAGTAAATGAAATGATGAGTGATTTTAAAATAATCTCATTCCTATTTAAGTGATGACAAAAGGAGGCAGGAGGCTGATTTGACAGGAAATACAGTTAAAAACACACAAAAATATCCAATTCGCTCTCTTATTCCAAAAGGCAGTGGCAGAAGCAGGGCGTCCCTGGGCTCCTCCGATTGTGGGGGGCGCTTCCCCTTGAAAGAAGAGGCATAGATTTGTGTATCTTTGTGGTTGTAACTGCAGGTCAAAAAGTTGAGGGTCAAAAGTTTACGTTGTGCAGCACTCTTAGTCATCTGTCCAGACAGAGTTTGATGTCAATGTTAGAGCTGCGATCTTGACTATCAGCACAAAAGATAAAATAGCTCGGAGTGACGCGTGTATCACGGTATGGACTCCAGGTGAACCCTAGTGGTTGAATGACCTCAATTACGAAGGAAAGGATAGAAAATTCCTCTTTTCAAGAGTAATACATGCTGTATTTCATCTTGAATTATCACTCCCATTCTAAGGGAATAGCAGCAGGTAAATAGGCATAGATTATTGAAACACCAGCACTTAGATGCTGGAGAATCCAGGAATCTGTGGGTTTGTCTCAAAATAAAAAAGCTGAAAACTCAGTGGACCTTTAAAAAAATTATGTAGGAAGTTGCCAATGTTCCATCATACCTTCAGAGGGAAAAGAATGGAGAAGGAAACCTCCTCTCTTTGAAAACTGTCATGTTGATGGGCTAATTTTTTTTCCTTTTTAGTACCTATAATGATCCCTAAAAAGTGTGTGAAAACAAGGGCAAACACAGGCACTGATTGCAAAATGTATCCTTTGCCATTTTCAAGCACAGAATGCTTTTTTTCTGAAACTTCCACTCACTAAATGCTAAGGGAAGGGGAGAAAGGAAGTGGAAACCCTCTACCTCCCCGCCAATGAGAAAATGCTTATTGGTACCAGGAAAATATTCCTGTTGTCAAACATTTTTCTTTATGCTTATTGTTAACCCTACACTGAACGGAAGAGAAATGCTACAATTTACGGGTGAATAAACTGTAAATAATATGCCATTTGGAAGGTGGAATCCACAAATGCCAGATCGCTTCATGAGACCACTGTGACAGACTTCTGTTCTCCAGAAAATACTCCTTAAAAATACATTTGGAATAAAAGCTAAGGAGGGGGGAAGCAAGCTAAGGAGGGAGGGCGGGAGAATAGGAAAGAAAGGGAATAGTGTGTGAGGGAAGCCAACTGGAACCATGCCTCGTGTGTGCGTTGCAGCTGGAGAGCTAAACAATATTTTATTTTTCATGCACCTATATTAACCTTAAGTGCTGGTGCCATTAGCATCTATTTTCTGGGGGACATGGTTTCCTTTTCTATGTATTGATCTTCAAGTAATCTATGAAGGGAAACAGAAAAGAAAGATGAAATTTTTTTTCCCTAGGTTTTTCTTTTAACTTTGGAGATAAGCTAATTCAACTACTCAGAATATAGATCTTTGCAGGGACATTTAAGATCATCCCACTATAATCTGGTTGATTGGATTTGCTGGTGCCAGGTAACTTCAGTGGTATAAAGCAAATATTGCCCAAACAGTGCCTTCCTGGAAGTAGTCAGATTGTTTCCACTGTGCAATGTGTAAAGTTTTCACTCTGGCCAAGAGCTTGAAGCCAAATGGGGGTGTGCCAGATGAGAACAGAGGAAAGGGAACAACTGCGGAGACTGCTGTTACAGCAGCGAACACTTCACCACATCTGGGCCAGTGAGATGAAGAAAGCAGAAACCCCCTGTATTCCTCCAAAGACAATTATGTGTCTCTTAGAGAAAACCTTGTTATTGGTTAAAAACGTTCCACACCTTAGGAACATGTCAGCTTCAAAAAATCACAGACACCTCTTAGCTAGTTTTTCAAGTCAAAGAAAAGGTACCTGCAGAAGTTATCGCATTTAGAGTGCTTACTTTTTTTAATTTGGACGATTTTAATCTTTAGGCCTCTGGCACAACCCTGCTTAAAATTTATATCTAATCCAAATATGAGTTTCATATGCCTTACACCTGGGTTGTGTTCATTAGTATAAACAACTGTTAAGGAAATTACCCCCAAAACAATTGATTATCAAATGGCTGATAAAGTATTGCTTCTCCAAAATCCTATCGAGTATAGGTGGGGGGTGGGGGGAGCCCTCAAATGCCACCATCAGGCATTCTGAAATTCAGTACTCCTGAACGCTCCAGAGACGTGCTTCAGATAGCGAACAGTCAGTCTGAGGGACTCTAGCTCTAGAGAACAAAGGACAAATACAGTCAATACATTTCATAACGTTTACATTTCCTTTGCTTCCTCCCCACCCCCGCCCCCGCCTTGATTTTCCCTGAGAAGGAGTGACCTGGGCAAAGCACCCTGCTCTCTAAAAGGCACTGTATAGACCTTTTAGAAGCGCAAAGTCCAAGGCCGAGGTGAACTTCAGGTCAGCGCGTCTAACAAATATGAAAATGTCGGCTGGTGAAGGGCGCGCCTTGTGATTTAACAAAGACTGTCAATGTGTAAGATTAATAAGAAACAAAATGCACACGGTGTCACTGTTCGGTCACTTTGAAACTTGGGACAGGGTTGCATTCAAGAGGGAAGGCTGTTCCAAATATATTCAAAATAATTCAAATCAAATTCAAACTAAGCTGCAAAACACTGACTCCCTCTCACCCTCCCTCTCCCTGGGACTCCCTTTGCTTTCCTTCTCCATTTGGGATTTGAGGACATGATGAAAAGTTATTTCACTTAATGGGATTTTAAGAAAGCTTTCGTTAGGAATATATGTTATCCTTGCACATGGAAATGAGGAAATATGCTTACCAGTTTCCCAAGAAAAGGATAACGCTTTCACCGTGCTTGGGACTGGAGCCAGTTGGTGTGTGAAGATTAGTATGCTCCCACTCTGCTTGATTTCAGGGCATCCCATCTTTTTTGGGCAAGATTCTGCCGGTAAACTTCAGTTTATTTATTAATTGAGTTAGTTTCTTCCTGGCTTTATGTTGGTGTCTTGAATCTCATGTGAAGGCAAGAGATTTTTCTGTTTGTTTGTTTGTTTTTTCAAAAGATTATTTCATTCAGTAGAATGATGCTATGGCTTGCAAAGAGAGATTGTGGAAGGATCAAAAAAGGTACTGAGATTGTTTATTACAGCCATAAATCTTGCAGTAAAATGTCAAAATGTCGGTGTGCGAGATAACACTTGGTGGTCCTGGCTCCGTTTGTGTTTATGATAGGAACCACAGAGACAAGTTACAGGCCTTGGGGGGATTCTGTGTAAGCCCATCTTCCTAAAGGAATAGAGCCACATGAAACACAGGCGCAGTTAACTCGTTTAGGTTAACCATATACAAAACAGTGCCTGAGCCTCCTTAATACTTTTAAATAGAAACTGGGTAGAAGGTTCTGAGGCTAAACAACATGAATTTTGTGTTTTAGTATCTGTAAATAATATTGAACAGACATGGTTAAACCCTAGTCTGATGACGCGAGGAGGGAGGCAACATTTCCTTGTCAGGTTTTTTCTTCCCTGAAGTTTAGTGAGCAGCTTTGCTAATTACTTTATGTATGTATATATTATTCATGTTATATAGTATACATATGTATATATTATTTTTCCTTGCAGTCCAGAGATATTGGTTTAGGCAGTTCTATCACAGGCTAGATATTTCCCTTGAGTCTAAAGAGGATGTCTAAAGATTACACTCAGTGTTGATTTCTGTCTGTGGCTTAGGTTTCATTTGTAAAAATTTTTTAGGATGCCCATGTCGATGGACAACTCTCTTCAAATGTGGAAAACCTCTTTGTACCACTTCAGGATGACTGCAGCTAGAAAGCTAACATGGTCCCCTTTTTAACCTCTTTTCCTAAGTTAGTTTAAAGATTAGTCCCATATAATAGGCTTTATGTGGCTAGGCATTAAAGACTATCCATCAAATGGATATATTTCAGTATTTAGTAACTCATATGAGTAACCCATATAAATGAAAATAGAATTGAGATTCCTTTTTAAGTGTCTCCAGGCTTAGGCTATAACCTTCCTTGTCTGCGTTCCAGACTGTTGTGAGAAGGCTGTTTATATTGCTCTTTGAAAAATCAACTAAGGTGCACCAGCTGAAAAATACTTGCTTTGCATGCCAGTATGAAAGTATTTTTAGAATGGTGACTATGGTACTTTGCACTGCTTTAATCTAGGCTGAAAAGAGGATCTAGGTGTGTCTATTACTCAGAACTATTACTCAGAAAAAGAAAGGGAAAGTATATACTGCGAGTAAGGCATCAGTATTTACTTCAAAGATCAACATTAGGTGGAATTAATAAGTAATTTATTTGTTAATAATGGCGTAATTAGTTTACCCATCAAATTTCAATTACCAAATGGCAGGCAACAGCCCTCTCTCTCCACTTTCCAGAGCTACTGACATCGTTAATATGCTAATTTTCAGCAATTCAGAAATTATAGATTATCTTTAAATATAACTTTAACGTCAGATACAGCCTGGAAAAGCAACACCCGAAGACAAAACAAAATTCTTAGCGGGAAAAAAACCTGTCGGCACAATGCCTATTCTCTCCTTAGCTTGTTTTTGCTTGGAGATTGTTCTGAAGTAGGAAATTGTTGGTCTCAATGGTGGATTTTGTGAAGACATCGTCGCTTCTATCTATCCCCACCCTTGGGCCACTTTCTCTCTCACAATCGCACCTACTACATTCGAGCTTATTTAATTCTGAATCGACACTTCCATCAAATGAGACGCTATTAGGAAATTCTTGTTTTTCTTAGGAAATAACCAAATCAATTCTGCTTCTAAAAGGAAAAAAAAAAAGCTCATCCGGTTGTACTGGAATAGTCTTGTTTCAAATCTAGGGGCCGATTTCCTTCAGCTGCTTACCCACCCACCCTTTTTGGCTCCTGCCTGACTTCTCAAACAAGGTACAACGGGCGCGGATGCGGTGAGCACGATGTGAGGAAGGAATCAGTTGGTGAGAAAACCGGTCTGTTGGCTCCATTCGTTTTATTCCGGGGCCAGGATGAAAAACGGAATACCACCCCTCTCGCCTTGGTCCCCACGCCATTCCTTCCCCTAGGCGGCCTCGAACTCTGGAGGACTCCAAACCAAGCTAGGCTGGGGCCCGAAGTCAGCGCTGGGCCGCGGCCGCATGCCTGCCCCGAGGCCTAGACCAGGGCAGGCGTAGGGCTCGGTCCCGGCATGCGAGAGAACCAGAAGCCTGTGGGCCCCGAATTGCCAGCGGGACTCAAAGTTGGGGGGTTGGAGGACCAAAGCACCAGCTCCCTCCCTTCGGCTGAAATGGGACAGCAGCATCCATCACCCGTCCGCGCGCGCTTCCTGATCCGGGTCCGCGCGCGCGGCGCGCACATTGGCCGGGGCGGGTCACGTGGAGGTACGGGGCGGGATGCGCGCCGGCCGGGACGCGCGCGCGCGCGCGCGGGGGGGAGGAGCGGCGCGAACTTCGGTGGCGTCGGCGGCGGAGGGAGGGGGAGGGGTGGGTGCTTGACAGCGGGGGAGGGGAAGGGAGAGGAGGAAGGGGGGATGGGAAACGAGGCAGGAGGGGGAGGGGCCTCGGCGAGCCCAGAAAAACGACAACGCGAGAAAAATTAGTATTTTTGCACTTCACAAATTAATGACCATGAGCTCGTTTTTGATAAACTCCAACTACATCGAGCCCAAGTTCCCTCCCTTCGAGGAGTACGCGCAGCACAGCGGCCCGGGCGGCGGAGACGGCGGCCCGGGCGGGGGCCCCGGCTATCAGCAGCCCCCAGCGCCCGCGGCCCAGCACCTGCCGCCGCCGCAGCAGCAGCCCCAGCTCTCCCACGCGGGCGGCAGTCGCGAGCCCCCAGCCTCCTACTACGCGCCGCGGGCCGCCCACGAGTCCTCCTATCCCGCGGCCGCGCTCTACCCCGCGCATGGGGCGGCCGACACCGCCTACCCCTATGGCTACCGCGGTGGCGCCAGCCCCGGGCAGCCGCCGCAGCCCGAGCAGCCCCCGGCGCACGCCAAGGCTCCTGCGCACGGCCTGCACGCGAGCCACGTCCTGCCGCCTCCTCCCCCGCAGCATCGTGCGGCGGCCCCTGCGCCCCCGCGGCGCTGCGAGGCGGCTCCAGCCACCCCAGGCGTCCCGTCAGGGGGTAGCGTCCCCGCGTGCCCGCTGCTCCTGGCTGACAAGAGCCCGCCGGGCCTGAAGGGCAAGGAGCCCGTGGTGTACCCCTGGATGAAGAAGATCCATGTCAGCGCCGGTACGTGGCGCCGCTGGGGAGGCGCGGAAGGGTGGGCTGGGGCTGAGCCGGGTTCCAGGGTCGGGGCGGGGGTCGGAGGAGAGGCCCCTAGGGGAAGAGGGCCTCGGGAGGGGAGCACCCAACTGGCCCAAGCTACAGTGGGATGTGGATGTGTGAGCGCCAGCCAGCCGCCTGATTCCAGTGTGAGAACCCTTTTGTACCCGGGGTCCCTTTATCTGGAGATTTACGAGACGACAAACTGTTAGGGCAGTAATTATAGCCCCCATAAATTTAATTGCCCTGGCAGAGGCTTCAGGCCATGTGTCTTTGAAGCTTTTCTTCAGCCCCAATGCCCAGCACTATTCTTTATGGCTCTCGGGTGTTTCCCGTTGTCAATAGCCTGTGAAACATTTTCTTTGCCGTTTTATGTATCTTGCGTGAACTTGGTGTCAGGTTATTATATAATGATGATGTTCGATTGCTCTTCCCCACCCCACCTTCTCTTTCCTCCTCCTTTCCCTCTCCTCCACTCCCTCCTCCTTGGCTTTCTCCTTCGGGGTTATGGGCTTTCAGTCAACCCCAGTTATAATGGAGGGGAGCCCAAGCGCTCCCGAACCGCCTACACCCGGCAGCAGGTCTTGGAGCTGGAGAAAGAGTTCCACTTTAACCGCTACCTGACCCGGCGTCGCCGCATCGAGATCGCCCACACGCTGTGCTTGTCTGAGCGCCAGGTCAAGATCTGGTTTCAGAACCGAAGGATGAAGTGGAAGAAAGATCATAAACTGCCCAACACTAAGATGCGATCCTCCAACTCCGGCTCGGCTTCAGCAGGCCCGCCAGGAAAACTACAAACTCAGAGCCCGCATCTGCATCCTCACCCCCACCAGGGCGCCTCCGCACTCACTCCTTCCTCTATGTAATGTTCCAGAGCTCCAGACCAGTTCTGTCCCTCACCTGCTTTTCTCCTCTCTTCTGCCCCTTTTCCCATCCACCCGTCCCCATCTGGTCTACAACAGACCCCCCCAAACAAAACTCAACTTGGAGAAGAGGATGATAAAACGAAGATGTTTTGCGGGTAAGAAAGTGTGTGAACTGCTTGCCACTGAAGAGAAGACAATGACCAGGATGCTGGCTGGTGGAACAACCTGCTGGCCTGGACAAGGCTGCCAGGTTTGGGTACCTGAGAAGGACCACTTGGCATTAAATACTTTTGAGATGGCTGAAGCCAGTCACACAACTCATGTTGACTGGGAACATGTACATTTGTTGCAAGCAGAAGAAAACAGACCCTTTTCCTACATTCCTTCCCTTCCCCTCCCTCCTTAAGGCAGCTCATAAAAGCTTGTACTGAACTGAATAAATGAGTAGCCACTGTGGACCTCACAAGATTATTTAATTCTCAAAAATGTATAGACCTTGATGGTAGATGTGACACATGTTAGTTTCCCTTCCTTTCATTTATTTAAAATATTGTTATGGAGATATTGTCTAATTCTGAGGCACAATCTTGGAAGGGAGAGTGCATTTAGTCCCATGTGCAGCTGTATAAATTGTGGTGTGGCTCTGTAGAAAGCCATGTGCTAAGAATAAACTCTGTTTAAAAAACAAATTTCTAAGACGTATTTGTGTGTTTCCTACTTTTAATTAAAGTTCTCTGAATTGAAATGGTTGACCTTTCGTGTAAAAATCCTGTAGATGGTTTGGGTTGCATTCACTTGGACTGACTGCTCACATAATTTGTTCAACTTGAGCTGAACTCTTGTCAAGTTTGACCCACTGTGGGAAAAGTTCCAAAGAGCAGGAAAGCTCTTGAGCTCTGAGAGGGCTCCTCTTCTTCCCAAACTTGGCCAGGCTTTTAAGCTTCAAGTCTCTGTAAGGCATAGAAACGTGTCCTTCTCTACAATGAAAGGTGAAACCATGCAGTGCTGCGGGCCCACGAGTTTCTGCAGCTGTTCTACATGCTGAACTCTGAGCACACTTGGAAAGAAGTGGTCCCTTTGGTATTTATTGCACCTTCACACTTAATCTGCCTGTTTCCCTGGAGATAAAAAATAGTTTGTGCAAAGAGTTGAGATTGCTTTTTGTCGCTTGGCTGTTTTTAAGGTTCTCTTCACTAACTGCAACTTGGGATTTTTGTTTGTTTTTTCATTTCTTCTTCTTTTTTTTTCCAAGCAAGACCTTTAAAAATAAACTGAATTTTTCTGGTATACCCTCCAAAGTTTCTTCGGAGGAAAGAATAATGACACCTTAAGCATAATGACACCATAACCAAGGTAGATCTGGGAGTATTAAGTGTTGGAAGAAAGCCAAACTCTGAACTAGGGACATCTTCCTTAAATATCACCAGATCGCACTGTGCAACCTAGAGATCTAGATTCAAAAGGCTGAAATCAAACCCCACTTCTCAATCTTCATAGCCCTAGTGTCTGCTTACTCATTTACAAATTAGCAAAGAGGATTTAACTTGATTGTCACTGAAGGGAGTACTCTCCAACAAGATTGAGAAAACCAACAGCCCCTAGTCCCAGAATGTAAGAACTATCACCTGACCTTGAATGAGTATGGTTTTTAGTTCATGTAATAATTTTAGCAGAGATGGGAAAGGGGTCTCACCCACCTCTGCAGTATCAAAGGAGCTTTAACGGCATTTCCCCATCAGAGGCTAACTACCCGTAGCCAGTGGTCAGTGCTGTTAGACCTTCCTCCTCAACTGGTCTGTGTGCCAGAGGCAAGGGTGATCCGTTTTCTACCTGGGAACAAACCAGATCTTAGAGGAAAGTGGACACCAGTCTCTGAGGGGCCTCCTCCTCTCCCTAAGAAAATTCAGGAGCAAACAAATACATTCCTTCCCAAGTCAGGCCAAACCTGGCATAAAGTGCATTTTATAAGGTGTGAACAGTGAACGGGTGCCAGGGAGCTCTGGAAGCCCTGCAACTGCCGCAAAAACTTATTAGCCCTCCCCCTACTACATGCACTTGTAAAACGAAATTAAATCATGCTGAAAATAGCAATTTTCCCAGGAATCATTAATCACCTCATACAATAAATACTTCTTTGTAATTCAACAGCAATTCTGAAAGGCATTCTCTGGGAAAAGTCTGTGGAGAAGCAAGGGATCTTCTTGCAAATAATGTGGTCTCGGGCAAAGACTCAGCATCTTGGCTGTCTGCTCAAAAAATGCCTAGACTCTTGGTGGAAATTGAGTGTCGAGCTGCAAAACCTCAATTGGCAGATTATCATCATTTAAGGTAAATTCTTATATTTCTCCTTGGTAGGAAAGGAGGGATATGGGGGCATTCATTAACTTCATATGGAGGCACTTGTTTGGGGGTGGAAGGAGATTTTCTTAATCTATCTGAGAAAAGAGAGAAGATCAAGATTGTTTTTCTAATATTCCCTGACGGAATGTCACTTTTTGCCCAAGCTGTCTTGATTATTAAGGTATTGGTAAGGTTTACAAAGCCAAAATTACCCACAATGATCCAAATGATTATTTCATTTCTTCAAGTGATTTACCTGCTTCAGATTTGGTCTTTAAGGGAGCTTGTTATAACAGCTTAGAAAATCTCACTTTGTGTTTTAAAATCCTGCATTGTCTGCCCCTTGCTAGGGCAACCATAAGAGTTCACCCAGAGGACAAATTTTCTATCTCATTAATTGTTTTTTTTTTTTTTTTACGTGAACCCTATGGGCCCCACAAACCCTTGACCTTTAAAGACAGTATTTTGTGTAAGCTCTGTAAGTTTCCTACCAAAATGACCCTTAAACATGTTCCCTTCTTCGTTTTCTCTTTCCCCCTTCTTCCCGCTAACACACACTCATCAGTTTTAGTCACAGAGCCACACTGTGCATGACTCCTAAGATAAAAGTTTTGTCAACATCTGAAATCAACCTAAATCGGATTGGAGACACTTTAATGGTCACAGTTTGAATTAAGTACTTAACACTATCCCCCCTCTGAAGAAAAATGGCACTTTGCAGGCTCTCTTTCCTAGTTTTGCTGAAATCTACAATATACCCGGTGTTTTATTACAGCAGGAATTCAACTGTGACAGGCATAGTAGAGTACTTAATACCCAGGATGGAGCTCCTGGGAAGATTACCTAGATATATGGTGAGTGGGCCCTCCAGACAGCATCTCTGACTTTATATTCAGCTGTCCCAGGATGCCCACATTCCCCCCACCTCTCAGCCTCCTTGCCTTGGAGTGGGTATCACTCTCTCTCCCTCTATCCCTTTCCATACCTTGAGCTTCCAAACTGTGCTGCTTTTCTCACCACTGCCTGTCCTACCACCCTTTCAACATCGAAACAGATCAATGGTTCTTTGAAATGGAAAGAAAGAAAACCCCAAAGAATCTATGTAGCAAACAGAAACCTGGGACTTCCGGTGTGGATGAGTTGGTTCTTTGTACTTCCTTAGTCTCTGCATCCCTAGCTGCGGTCTGGTATGGAAGAACTCAGTCTCACCTTTCCCAACAGCTGCTCCTGTTGCCCCTTCTCTGTACTATACACCAGCCTGAGAATAATTCTGCTTCCTCTCTCAAAGAGTATGGGCTGGGAAGGAGGAGGAAGAGAGTGTGTTCTGACTCCTTGACAGTAGCAGGGAGGCTGCAGGGGCTGCTGTGAAGCGTTTTAGCCTGAAACTTCAGTCTTGGAACTCTGGCATCTCTTCTTCCTGAGGTCCCAAACTCCAGGAGTAACCACTCTCCCCTATCCCCACTTTCAGGCCAGCCCTACTCGCTCTGTGATTGATTCCTGGGGCTAAAAGAGATTCCTTGATTGAAAGAATGTCCAAGGCGAAAGAGGTATGGATGCCATTTTGGTTCAGTCTTCTCAGTTTACCAACAAGGAAACTGAGGCAGCTGAATGCTTCCCTTTTATGTTCTTTATGTTAATCAGTATGTAGCTTGAATAGAGTCTTTGGTCTCATCTTGGATGGGGTGAGTGTACAGACATCTTTTCTCTGCAGAAGCCTCTTCTGCCTGGAATGGACATGTGCTTCTGGGCTTCACTTGAAACTGAGGGGAGGGCCTCAGGTGTCCAGGGGCCAGGGAACAAGGGTGGCTTCTTGCCTGATGAGCCACCAAAGCAGTTAGGGAAATTATATAACCAAACTGCTGTAGCCAGTGTGCTAAGACAGGTGGGTTGACCTCTGGACTCAGGAGGTAACGGATGTCAGGGCATCTGACTGTCCACAATTCTCCTAGTCCTGGAATGACTATTTCTAATATGCTAGCCCTGAGATTTCTGTAGGTGATTGCTGCCTCGGAGCCTGTCAAGGGCGTCTGGGTTCTGGAGGCCTGGGAACTAAAAAAGCCAAACAAGGACCCTGGTTGCAGCAGATAAAGGTGTAGCGCCTGTTCCAGGGAGATATTGAAATTGTAATCTTTGTGGTCACGTGACTCATTAAATAATTAATGTGGATCGTCAGGAATGGATCGGAGTCGTCAGGGCCTCACTAGGAATGAATCTCAGAAGTGAGTCCCCCAACTTCCTATTTGATTTTTAAAAACACACACCCTCAGATTTATATCCAAAAGCTTTTTAACTGCTTCAGGAGGGGTGGAGAGAGGCTGTCAGCGGGCAGGACCCGGAGCTGGCCGACCCACGATGGGTCGTGGGATTTTTCCGTAGGGTTTCTGCGAGTTTGGGGAGCGCGGCGCGACCGGGGAAACGTGAGTTCGGGTTCAGGATTTCTGCGGTCACATCTTGGCTTTCGTGATGAAGTGGGACTGATGCTCAGACAGTTGGTAATGTTCTGATTCACACTGGGGAAGGCTGCAGAGATACCACAGGACGGGCGCGCGGCTTTGTTCAATTTTCCCGGTGTTCATAAATCACCCGCGCCCGGCGAGCGAGGGAGCAAGCGAGCGCCAGAAACGCCGGAGAGAGAGGCCGCAGCGGCAGCGGCAGCGGCAGCCATTGCAGGGGAGAGACCTGGGCAGCGTCTCTTTGTGACTCATTAGTCTGAACGATTTATGGTGGAACGGCAGCCATGAATATTTGACTTGGGGATAAGGAAACAGCAACAATAATAATAACCATAACAATTACAATGCTCCTAAGAGTCATGGGGTGGGTGGGTGGCGGTGGATGGCGGCATAGTGGATCTTTCTGGGACTGTGTTGAGTGGCAACTGCAGGGTAGCTAAGCCCCACCTTGCTTAGGGTCAGGCCACTGTCCCCAAGGCCAGGGGGCACTCCCTTTGGGGACACAGAGGACAAGTTTGAATAGAGGAAGGGGGCCCAGCATGGATTCAGAGTTCCAAGTGCTTGATGGATACTGGGGGCTGCAGGTCGAGGTGGTGGCAGAGAGCAGTTAGGGGCTGGTGTGCATCCACTTGTTCAGTGTGTTAGGGGTCCATGAAGCCTGAGGGTCAGGGGACTTGTGGGCTATTTGGTAGCCCCTTTTGGCACTCTTAGCAGGATTGCATGGATGCAGGACAGCCACTGGGGCTGATTTGGGCAGGCTAGAGTGCAAGGAGGCTGCCATGACCTGGGTGAAGGGATAGTGGGACAGGAACAGGGCTGTGGAAGCAACTGGACCTCAGAGTCCCAGCCCAGCAGAGAACTTCTCTAAGCCAGGGACCCAGCGCCCAGGAGGATTCTTTGCCCCTCCTCAGTGTCTTCCCCCTATCCCCCAAAAGCTGGCTGACCATTTGCCAGTTAGAGAGCAAGAGAGGGCTGCAAATATCTGGAGGGAGGCGGCAGCAGCAGAATTAGGGCCTGGAGGGACTGGCCGCTGCTGTGTAAAGGGAGGCTGGATAGGGTCCCCAGATGGGGTATTGTCTAATACCTGCGTCCTCCCCAACTTCCCCCACTTCCAGCAACCATAGCTAGCCTACTCAGAGGGACTGGGTGCTGTGGTGATCCCGCCAGCCCACTGGGGCCGAGAGAGAGGACGCCCCAGGGCTTGAATGAACCAGAAGACAAAACCTTCCAACACTGCCCCTGGCCCATGGACTGAGCCGGAGTCTGATTTCGCGCCAAACAGAAATGAACACTATTAGTGAGGTTTCAGGAGAGCCGGTGATTGAATGCTCCCAGGCAAGGCTTCCCTTTGTTAGCAGAAGAAAATAAAGCGTGCATTCACACTCCCAAGTTGAGGTGCGAGAGCAGCTCTTGCAGCAGAGGGAGGGCCACCAACAGAAAGCCTCTTCCACCTTCCCGTCTTCCTCCGCCTGCACCCCCGCCCCCCCCCCCGCCATAAAAAGAAAGAAAAAAAAAGTGTGGGTGCGGAGATGGAGTATGTATTTATTTTACAAAAATAAATCATCACCTTCAGGCCATTTGTAGACCGGAACCTTTCGAGCAATGAGTGCGCCACATGGGCGAGTGTCCTGGCGACTCTTCCGTGTCCGCGTCACCCCGGGGGCCACCCGGGCACCCGCATCGCCGGCGCCTCCAACTCTGCTCCTCCAAGTCCCTTCTTCCGCGGCCGCCCTTCACCCTCTGCTGTTTGTTTGTCCGCAGAGCCGCCGGATGCCGGAAACGGGGAGTCCCTGAGCGCCCGGAGCTAGAGACACTCTCGGCTTCAGCCTTGGACATCTTTCGAGGTAAGCGCTGCGTCCCAACTCTTCACCGCGCCGGCCCTCGCACCGGTGAAGGAGTTTACTTTCCCTGGCAGCTGCCACCCCTTGCAGCTGGTCAGTATTGAAAGAGGTGCTGGTCAATATATAACTTCGGAGGAGTTCCCCTCAGCTGCGCGCCCTGCCAGTGAGGGCTTCGGCGACAAAGCTCTGCCCCAGACCGGCTTCGTGCAGGAGGGACGGTTGCAGAAACCAAAGATGTGTGTTCGTCGGGGGCGGGGGCGGGTGGGGGGCTCAGAAGGGTATGTGTGTTTCTTCGGGCATGCCTCAGACGAACCGAACCGCTCCACGGAACAGCAGGGCCAAAGCCAGTAGAGGCCACGGGTGCGGCGGTAGCCGCGTGGGCCGCTCTCCTTGTGGACTGTTCACGGCGCCTGCGGAGCCTGGGAGTTCAGCCGTTGTGGTCAGCCTCAGCTCTGCGCGCAGAAAACGTGCCTCGACGCCTTGTAGTTTCTCCTATCGTCTTGCCTTTCCTTGGCAAGAGGGAAGTTGCTGTATTTCAAATGTGTAGACCATCGTTGGCAGCTGGGCTTCTCGGTTTCTTTAGCCGGACTGATCCACTGATCTTCCTGTGGGAGAAGCACGGGTTTTCTGTGTCTCGTCGTTTTCTTTTCCTATTTAGAACAAGAGAAAACTCTTTAAAATTCTTTCCAAGTTCTGGCTTAATTTGTTCTCTTAGTTTGGGATGCAGGGAGGTAATTACTGTGGTTTATTACCTTGTAAAAGATCCATAAATTTCGTGCCTATTTGGGGGAGGGGCCGCTGGAATAGCTTTCAAAAGCGTGGGATGAAGGAATGAATTTGCTTTGTTCTTTTAGGAATTATTTATTTTTAAAAGTTTGCTGAGATTTTTTTAAAATCTTCTATTCCCTAGGCCTCAGTCTTCCCTAAAATCTGCTCCTACAATAGATATCAGGTTGTTAATTAATTGAAACACTATTCTCTGATGCTCTAGGGCTGATAAGGTGTTCTGGATACAATTATTACTTTATCAGATAGGAAGTAAACAGAGTAATAGTAAAGCTGGTACTTTCTCAGCTACTGTATGTTTATTTATCCCAAGTATAGATAGAGCATTTCAGGAATTTGTAACTCAGATGTACTTAGGATTTGCATTTCAGAACATAACAGAACCGCCGCATGTGTAAACAGTTGCAGAGGTCTGTGGCCATGTGTATAAAATGATAATACACATCCAAGAGAACTTGGAGCCCATTTGTACTGTAGTTGCACACACGGGAAATATTTCATGTTAAATAATGATCGATAACCTACCCCCCCCCCCCCACCAAACACACACAGTGGGCTAAGGGCCTTACCTGACACTGAATAGAAAAAACCACTACAGTTAAGTAAAGGGAGAAAATGTTAAGTGTATTTTTGACGGAGAAATCAGATTACAGTGTTTGAATACAGATATAGCTAATCTGCCAACAGCCTTGCAAATATTGACTAAAGCTCTGTATCCTTGGTCACTTGCTCCTTCTAAGACAACTTTGTGCTATTTTGGCTCCATTGCATGGATCTAGGGCTTGTGTCCGAGCCCTGGCCAGGTTGAGTGGAGGAGTCAGTAAAGGGGGAATTGGCAGCTGGGTTTCCCAACCTGGGCCTAGATACTTGAGCATCTCTATTCTTGTTCTCTGGAACAAAACGGAACCATAAAAGGCCCATAGCCTTGCTTCAGGAAAGTGGGTTTCAGAGTGGTGAAGGAGGACTCTCAGCTGCTGGTTCCCTAGGGGCTTGGCCAGACCAAGATCTCTCTTAGGGAAGCCATTTTCACTTCAAAAGTTAAACTTCCTTTGACTTGTTCAGATTTTTCCCTTCACATCCCACCCAATCACCCCATCCCACTCCAAGTCGTTAATGTTAATTGTTAAACAGCAGTTGAAGCATTAACTGGGCTGTTAATAGAGGTATAGAGGCTCCTAGCTGAAGCTGAGATGCTGCTGGGCCTTGCTGGCGTTAAGGCATTTCTCTGAAGCAGGACCAAAGACTTCTCTCATTGATTTATCGCCTCGGAATTTCGGTTTGCTCCAGACTGCTCTGAGAGTTCTAAAGGGGGCCTCTTCTCATTTTTGAGTTGAAGCCTATGCAGAAACTTTAGTTGGCAAGGAAGGGAGTTTGCCAGGCTATCTGGAGAGCTCAGGGTGAAATTATACGGATGGATGGGGTAAGGGGAGCAGAGGCCAGTGTATTAGTTGTCTGAGTCCTTGGGAAACCAGAGAGTGCTTTTGAAAAGAGCCTTTGGGCCTGACCCCTACCCCCCAAACCTGAGAGAAGCTGGTTTTGGATTTGGGTTCTCACTTTGCAGCCTGTGACTTAGGTCAGAGCTGGGAAGGTTCACATAGGGGTTCTCTCCTAGCTATCCCATAGACAGAACCTTATCCAGCTTAGGCCAGGACTTACTTCCAAGGAATTAGGCCTCCTCCTCTTTTATTGCCCTTCTCATTTGGACACCCCCATGACCAGGCCTCTGCTGAGGGCCTTATTTTCTCACCAGGCCCCTTCTGTCCCTCTGCAGGGGAGAAGGGGAGGGAAGGAACCATGCACAGCTTTCTGCAGCTGCTACAAGTGAGCCCTCATGCTTAGAGAGTCATAGCCAGCTGAAGACCCACTCTCAAGTAACAAAAGAATATGGCATGAGGATCTTACCACCTCAGAGCATTCCCCAAGTTAGAAACAAAGACCTGAAAAGAGGGAGTTTTTAGATGGCTTCTGAGAACGTGAACTGTTGAAGTCAGTGGACAGAGCCCCCAAGCAGAAGGCAGGAGTTGGAGTGGGATGAGGAGGGGGAATGCCAGGTTCCTCATGAGCAGAGTTGGTCCCGTTCAGTTTCTGATGGTGGACACAGAGTTGTCTTTGAGGAGAGTAGACACACTTGTCTGCAGAAAGGGTCTTAGATTGTCTTGTAGGTTAATTCAAGGGATGCCAGCAAACATTGGTTTTTTTTTTTTTCCCCTCTCTTGCAGAGACAATTAGATCATTTCCCCTTACATTTTTCATCATTAGAAGCCTATAATTTCATGTATCACTCAGCTATGCACTAAGGAAATGTGTAAGTGCAGATTTGGCCTGGACACTTGGTCCCTCCAGATTTTGCAAACCCTGACCCACCACTCTAGAGCCAAGCATCTCTTCTTGTAGGGGGCTCCTATCAAACAAAACCAGCTGGACTTGGAGGAGGTGCTTCGGCCTTTTGTCAGGTAATTATGGGCCTTTTGGGTTTCTCCAGTGGCTGTGGTGTATGGTGTGGGTGTTAGCAAACTCCATACAATGGCAGGCCATTAGGGAGTCCACTGAAGAGGCCAGTTAGTACTGGGTTTTCTTCTGGAAACAGGGCCAGCACCTTTTGCCTTTTGATGTACTAACCAGTTGGCCAGGGGAGACTGGAGTGCTTGGGTGTTTTGGGTTCAGCTTGTGTGTGAGTGGGAGACTGTAAGGAAAGTTCTTCAGACTGTGAGAATGGGGACAGAATTGCTCTTCCCTTGTGCTGACTCATGTGTACAGAAATGTAAGTGGAGCTAAGTGGCCTTGTGTGACGCGTGTTGGGATGGGGGGAGATGCCCCAGTGTCCTACTGTCCTGGATAAAACTTCCCCATTGCTGATCAAGGTCCCCCAGTTCACCTCCCTGAAAGCTAAATGTTCTGATTGGAAACATAGTCCCTTCAGTGATTCCCTATTTCAAATGAAAGGATTTAAGTTGACGTATGACCACGTGAGCACATAATACAGCGCATTATTGTGGCATTTGGAGCGGAGACCCAGACAGGCTTTGCCTGTGATTACGTTTTCTAGATTCTCTACAGAGCGAGAGCTTTCCCCCACCCCCACGCACCCACCTCCTCCTTCTTCCCCTTCTCCGGAGAGCGCTCTCCTAGCGGGTTGCAGTTTTCAGCGCTCATGGAGCGGTTCTGGGCGAGCTAGCCGATGGGACTCCAGGCCACACCGGGAGAATGGAATTTATTTTAAGGTATTTCTGTTGATTGTTCATATCTGGAGTGAGTTATGGCTGTGAGAGAGACAAAGGTCAGGCGAGGAGACCCTGGTTCATGGACAGGACCCTCAGCGCCTCTCTTCCTTTGTTTCTCCCTTAGAATCGAAAGCATTTGAAAGATCCCCAGTGGCGCCTCAGACTGCATTTAATTCCCTGGCAAGTGTTGGGGGGTGTAAAGGAAAGAGCATTTGGGGGCTACTAGGTGGGCCTGGTGGCCTCCAACACTAAAGTGGCTTTGTCCACTGCAGCGGGAATTGAGTCCCAGAAGCTGATCCCCTGGCGGACTCGAGTGTTGGAGCACTGCCGGCTCCAGCCAGGGTGGCCCGAGCGCAGCTCACAGCTCGCTGGATGGAACTGCCTGGAGAGGGTGGGGGCTGAGTAAAGGAGAAGGGGAATTGCTCCCTTTAGCCGTGTTTGCTGGCTAGGATGGAGGGTGAAGGCTGACTTGGACAGCCAGAGCAGCTGGGGGAGAGAAATCAATGAGTGTCCAGATGCACTGCCATTTTATTGATGATGCTTCGGGCCACTTTGTTCAGTGCTAGGTGGTTGCACGCGCTTTCCCACTTGCCAGACTGAAGGAGCCAGACCCTGAGGACTAGCCATTGTTTGCCCGAATACCCTCTGCCTGAACAGGGGTGGAGAAGGACAGCTCAAATCTAGGAGAGGCTTGGGCTGGGGGCAAGCATGCTGAATGCCCAGAAGCTCTGTTGTTCTAACATTCAGGAGACAGAGAAAGGAAGGAGCTGGAGCTAGCTGAGCTTCGTAAGACACAAGGCTGGGGCGCCCCCTGTTTCACCCCCAGCCGGCTAGGAGAGTTGGAGAACTGGCCGGTGTGCCCTGGGCTGGAGGGAAGTCTGAAAGCAAAGTCTGCAGAAAGCAGAGGCAGACATCTTCAGAGTCCCAGGAGCGGTGCTGTAGTCAGAATGGGGGCAGATGAGAGTTAAATAGTGTGCTTCCAAATTACTGGGAAAGCCCGAGCTAATTGGGCTTTAGGGACCCCATAGGAAGGATGGAAACTCCCTAAAAAGGTGAGGGAAATTTCACTTTCCTCTGCTGAAGTTCTTGGAGCAGAGAAAAGGGATGCCTACAAAGGAGCTGGGAATCGGATCTGTGTCCTGACTTAAAAACAAACAAACAAACAAACAAAAAACCCCAAAACTTTCCGCACCGGGGGAAAAAAAAAAAAGAAATCAAATCAGATTTCCCCTACTTGAGTGAGGTTTACTTCCCCAGACAGAAGGGCTGCTTCAGCCCTCCCCGCTACTGGCCCAGGCACTAACCGTGTTTAACTGAGGCCGTTTCAAGTGCTCTAAAACACCCCTTGGAAATAAAATGTAAGCTTTAATTGCTGTTCAATTACTTGTCAGCATTTCATATGATTTATGACCCAGTTCTGGCGCATTTTTGACCCAGTTAAAGACTCATAAATAATATAGTTTCACTAGAAAGAATGAGAGAAGGAATAGAGGTTTGTTAAACGCATCTTTTTATTGTCGCTTCAGTGCCAGCAAGTGGAATAAATATCTAAGGATGGACTACCAAGCTGGTTCTGTATAAAAGTGTACACAGACAGAAGCCAGTAGAGGTGTTTATAGAGAACTGGTTGGTTTTTCCCACATGGAAAAAGCCAAAGCCACTCCATCATAGCTGAACTATAGCCATTAAAAAAATAAAGGCTAGTCTCCCCCTTTACCCTCAAAATGCCAACCTCACCCTCAGAAGCAAGCTCATTTCCTCATTGATTTTCTTCCCCAATCTGGGATTTCTGTGCCTTTTGTAGCCAACAGTTATTCCCCACCTTCCTCCCTGGCTGCACAGCCACCCAAAGGCTCTCACAGATAAGTTCATAAAGATACTTCTGTAAAGGATAGAAAGGCACCAGGGCACTTCTGATGTTCCAGACACTCTTCTAGTGCTGAAAATACGTTTTCTTCTAGTCTTCATGGGTGAGAGATGGGGGCAGGGAACAGGACTTAAGAGTACTGGGGGAGCCAAGGGGTCCTCTCCCCAGAGAGAACCTCAGTGGTTTTGGTGGAGCCGGGTGAATGGCTGCGGGATTTACTTAGGGCGCTTGGGTAGGGGCTGAAATCGACAGGCAATATTTTCCTTTTAAAAAAGCAGTAACAAACAAAAATCCTTCAGCTATTATACATTATTATTTTTAATCAATTCACCCGTCTGGCTCCAAAGGTCAGTCCTTTGGATTTTAGCAGAGAGGCCTGGGCCCCAGCAATCTGCGTGCCAGGTCGCTAGACCGTAGTCTTGAGGTCCGAGCCCCACTTCTGCCCGCTGCCCAGAGGAGGTCCTGGCCCAAGCTCCCGCCCTATCTTTCCCTGGGCTCCCTGCTCGGCGGCTCCCGGTATCTCTGGGCGCCTGCGGAAAGGTTTGCGTCCCGGGTCCCCCAGCCCTCACCTCGGCGCCCCGGGCCGTCCCCTCCCCTGGCAGGTTCTCACGGAGAGCGGGCCTTCCCGGCAGCTGGCTTAGCTGAGAAGGCGGTGAGTTGCGTCAGCAGTTTGGAGGAGAAAGTGCGGGTTGATTATTGACCCACGCCTTCTTTCTTCAAATGCTACATCCGACCCAGCCGGTTTGAAGAGAAAATGCCGCCGAGCGGATTTTTGCGGCAGGCTCTTGCCTCCTACGCTGCCTCGCTCCCCCTTTCAAGTCGCGCTGCAGCAGTATGCCATAAGGAGCAAGTGTTTGCTGTTTTGTGCTCTGTTTACAGCTTTGGGGCGCCGAGTCATAAATCTTGCCCAGCCATAAATGACAAAAACCATTGGTATGCATGAGGCCACCCTGGCCCGGAGTGCTTTTTGATTTCTCCCTTTTCCCTTGGCTTTGTTTTTGCTCTAAGGTGACACTTTGGCTCCCTGACAGTTTAAACATACTACTTATATTTTTAACACCTTCCTTTGAGAAGGACCGGCCGTTGACACCTTGGAATTGCACGAATGCTCCATTTCTCTTTTGCCACACACATATCCTGACAGAGTTCACTTCCGAATCTGGAAAGTTGAGGGAGGCATTAGGAGGGAGAAAGACTATCCTCCTTAAAGTTTTGGCAAAATTGCTGGGCATATTGGGCCTTTCCTCTGCTCAGCGTCCCTATCTGCCACTAATTAGGGCAGAAAATATAGACGCGGTTTCCTATTGGGGTCAGAGCTGTCTTAGCCCGAGAGTGAGCCGCGTGTTTGTACTGTGAAATGGGTACAGAAGGGTTGGACACCTAGAATTCTAACACCTTTGTGTGTACCTGAGCCCAGAGCGGCCCGTTTTACTGCCTGGACAAACCGTATCTCCCCCAGGCTACCTCCCTCCCGGCCGCCAGGATTTCAAGGATTTCCACCTGAAAAAATATAACCAGAGAGCCCAGTTGGCTCTGGGGGAGGACTCCCAAGAAAGGAGGCCCTGTCCCAGCCCCTAGAGACTGGCTTTGAGGTTCTCAGCTTGGGGGTGGCAGGTGAGGTAAACTGCCCAAAGTCTGGGGAACTCTCTTCTCCTGGTTCTCTTCCCTTTGCCCCGCAACTGGAAATGTTCAGAGCATGGGGTAAGGTAGTTTCTCAAACGGATTCCAAAGAAATAGAGCCCAGGAAGAGAGCCCCTTTGTGAGAGCTGTTTGTCCTCATTAGCATAATTTTCCTGGACTTTAGTGACGCTTAGGAGCGGGGAGAGGGAGGGCGTTGGGGGTTGGGGGGAGACTGCCCTCCCCCCCGCTGCCGCCGGGCTCCCCCTCTCGCTCGCCTCCGCCCCATCCCCCACGCCCGCGGCGTCCTCCCCCCCAACCCGGCCGCCTCGGCCTCCCTTCCCGCCCGCCCTCAGCACCCCCACCGCACCCCCCGACCAGACGCTGCTCCGCGTGTAATATTCATAAGAAACATACCCAAGTCGGTGCCACTAGCCCAGGCAGAGCCCCGCGCCGCGCTAGCGCTTATCTCCGGGCCGCGGCTGCTGCCCTCGGGAAGGGCAGGGGGCGGGGGTGTGGGGGAGGGGAGGGTGGGTGGGGTGGGTGGGAGGGGGGGTCCGAGCCGCCCCAGTCCGCCCTGGGCTAGCCGTGCCGGAGCAGCGAGGCGGCCACGCTCTGCACCGCGACGTCCGGGCCTCGGGGTCTCCCTCCCGCCCGCCGTCTCGGCCGATGCTGAGGGTCGGTGCCCATCCCGCGCCGAGGGGACCCGGCCGGGCCGCCGAGCCGGGCCGGGGGCCGGAGCCCGAGCCTGCGCCCGAGCCCGAGCTCGTCAGAAGTTAAGGTAAGCAGGGCTCCAACCGGCCGCTCTCAGCGCTGAATGGTGGAGTTTACGTCTCGGTGATTTATGGCTGCAGACTTAAATCTCGGTTCAAGAAGAGTTCACAAGCCGGAGCTTCCTTCCCGGCAGTGACTGATACCCTTACACTTCGAGTTCAGGCCGCTTTCCCATCCCCGCCCCCACCCTTTCCCTCTCCCAAGCCCAGCCTGAACTTTTCGGGGTTAGGAAGGAGAGGAAGGGGTGGGCGAGGGGACGCGGGGTCTCTTACCCGCCGTTCCCGTTTGAACTCGGGGTGAGGGCAGGCCGAGGAAGGGGCGGGAGTGGAAAAAGAGAGCGGTGTCTGAAGGAAGGAGGTTGAATTTGGGCAGATCTTCCAGAGAGACAATAGGGCTTGCTTCCTGCAGTCAGTTTAGCCTCCTCAACTCTCTTTCAGTTCTTGCACCTGGGGGGTTATTCTCCAGAAACGGAGCTTTTCAGAGGAATCTCCTCCCATCCCCAACCTTTGCTTGGGGGTGCCAAGCAAAGTTTCCTGGCTGGCAAATCTCCAACTTCTTTACCAGGTTGCAAACTTTGGGGGCTGGGTTGGGGTAGAGAGGAGGTTTGTGGATTGTGTGGGCCCCAAGGTGGGCCTCAAACAATAGGAAGGGCTTTGGTGGGTGAGTTCACATTTTGAGATTATGGAGTTTGTTGTTTGCTCTTAGAGGTTTAAAGGTATTTTAAATTATTTTACAAGGCAATGCATAACTTGATGAAAAGATTTAAGTAAGCCGCAGGCGGGTGTAGCCTCTGATAATGGATTAGCAAGTCACTTGAAATATTGCATGTTCAAGATCAGCTTAATTTTGTTTTATCTAATATCTTTCTGTTCAAGTGTCTGGAGTAATTTTCTTAACCTGACGTTTTATTTTACAAAGATACAAGCCCAGTATCTTAAAAATTTATAATGGCAGACATTAACACTGCCAAATGTAATTGGAACTATTTTCATTGAAAGAACAGGAAACAGAGACAGTAAATTGCTATTCTGTTTTAAATTTTATTTTATCCTTTATTTACTTTTGATCATGGGATCTGTAGCTTCCTATCTATTTCCAAAAGAGAAACCGTACAGGCTCAAGATCACATACAATAACTCCGGATAAGGGATGCTGTAATTTTTAATTGTGGTTCTGGAAAATTAATTGTTCCTGTTTTCCAGATGGTGGTCAGATTGTTGGTTTAATAATGAAATCCAAAAGAGTCTATTATTAAAACCAAAATTATAATCATTCACTGGTAGATGCTTATTACACTAGTTTTTTTCTAGTTAACAAAGGGTCTGCTATTTCTGGAAATCTTGAATAACTCCAGGGCACAAATACACATAGTTGAGGTATGAAGTGTAAACCCTTTTCTTCATGAATTTGTTACTGTAATTTTCTTAAATGGTCAGAGACTAACATTCTGATTGCGTGGTGGTGGTGGTGGGGGGGTGACTATATGAACTCACATGAAAGTTTTCTGAGCTGAGACCTAGAGGTTGACCATGCAAAGGTGAAAACATAAAACATCGATTTCACTTTTACAACATGCTTTCTAAATGAAAAGGGATTGAGAAGGCTTTCAGTTGCTTTTTAGCTTTCCAGGTTTGTCCTTTGTATTTCTGAAGCAGGTAAATAGGCCAAGTAGCACATAACAACAATAACAGCACACAAAGATCAGAGAACTCTGGCAGGATTTTATGGCTTGTGCTTCCATCCCTCGTCCGGAGCCAAATGACCCCCATACATCAAATTACATAGCAGTTTCTAAGACAGAACCTATTATTGTTAAGTTGGAAGGAGAGTTCAAGCGGTGGTCATGGAGATGACGCTGGTTTTTCAGGTTCCTGATTTTTTTTTTTTTCTCTAATCCATCATGTTTTAACAGGTAGAATTTGATAGTTGTCCTGAATAACAGGACCTCAGAAAGTCCAAGGCAGGAGGGTCTGGGGACTTCTGTAACAGGGGGAAAGAGGTGGGAGTGGCTTGCTGGGACCTGCCTGAGAAATAGGGAGAGGGAGGAGTAAAGAACTCTTCAAGATTTGAGTTTTACTTTTTGGAGAGGGTCTTGTTGTCTGTCTTTTCCCACCCGGAATGTTCCATCCACCGTTTTCTCTCCCCTTCTTGACCACAGAGGTCTCATTAGGAGGAGGTGGGTCATATCCTTACACAAGGGTAGATTAACTGTCTAACAAGCTCAGCTTCTGAAATCAACAAGGGTCCAGTTGGGCTATTGCCTGAAAAGATATTGTGCGTACCTCTCTTGGGTGCTGAAAGGTCCAAGAAGGGCCTGGATGAGAAGTCACCCCGCGTCATGGTTCTTTTGGCAAATATTAGTCTTAAAGAAAATACTGGAGGAAACATTGGTGACCCAAACTCTCCTTTGCCCCTCCCCATGATCTCCAGAAGGGAGGAATGCAAGGAGCGGAGACCCCAAGTTTCTTCTTCCCTGGAAAATAAGGGATTCGAATCCTGTTACTTTCTAGCCCATCAGGCCTTTCTCCTTTTGAACTCCAGCCCCGGCTTCCCGACCTCTCTCTCTCCTCCTCTCTCCCTGGAAAACCCCCCAACTCCAGACGCAAGTTAAGCAAATATTTGTAGCTGCCAGTAAATTCCAGCGGCTTTTTATAGCGCGGCTCTCTGCGCCCGGGGCCAAGTCGTGCTGCTAAATATTGCTGACCACTTTTTCTTTTATGGCTTTCATGTCACTTAGCTATTGAGAGTAAGATGGATTTGCGCGGAGCCCTCACGGCGCTGCGATTCTCGCCCCCCAGGTCTGCGCGGGGCGGCCATTGGCTGCGGAGCGTCACGTGACCGCAGGGGCGTGCCAATGTGCGCCCTCACGGGTGTCAAGCCCCTGTCAGAGTGTGCGATCAAGATCGTGAAACAACGCGATGCAAAAAGCGACCTACTACGACAGTTCGGCGATCTACGGTGGCTACCCTTACCAGGCAGCCAACGGGTTCGGTTATAATGCCAATCAGCAGCCGTACCCGGCATCCACAGCGTTGGGCGCCGATGGCGAGTACCACCGACCCGCCTGTTCACTCCAGTCGCCTGCAAATGCCGGGAGCCACCCCAAGGCGCACGAGCTGAGCGAGGCCTGTCTGCGCACCCTGAGCGGTCCGCCCAGCCAGCCTCCGGTTCTCGGCGAGCCGCCCCTGGCCCCACCGCCACCTCAGGCTGCGCCCCCTGCCCCACCGCAGCCTCCAGCCCCGCCGCAGCCCCCTGCACCCACCCCTGCCGCGCCCCTGCCCCCCTCTTCAGTCTCCCCACCTCAGAATGGCAGCAGCAACCCCACCCCCGCCAGTGCAGCCAAGAGCCCCCTACTCAACTCGCCCACCGTGGCCAAACAAATCTTCCCCTGGATGAAAGAGTCTCGGCAAAACACAAAGCAGAAAACCAGCGGCTCCAGCTCAGGTAAAGAGGTGCCTTGCGCAAGAGGGCCCTCCGTCCTGGCTTCCAGCCCCCCAAACCACCTCCAGCCACAGCCAGCAGGGTCTGGGAGCGCTGGAATATTTCCAGAATTCACTGCTCCTCCTTCCCCCAACCCTCAAAGGTTTCCAGAGTCTTTGCAACTAGGGAAATGATTGGACTCGGTGTGCCTGGGAAACCCTAGAGGGAGACTTGATGGGAATCTTTCTGGATCTAAGAACAAGTGGGCCCTAGTGACTTTGGAATACCTCCTTGTAGAGTTAGGACCTTTGGGCAGAACAGACATGGGTGCCACTGTTTCTCTTTTTAGCACAGCTCCTTATTTCTAATGAAACAGTGGTACCTACCCCACAAGGAAATGTGGCAGAATAAAAGCAGGCCTCCAAGTCAGAATCAATGGTCTGCCTGTAATCAGAACCTATTTTTAATTTTTGCTCCAGCAGATGGAGTGGCTGCCTTACCTCTGGGAAGGCCCTGCTCAGACTTAGTACAATGAAGGTCGCCAGGGATTTCCTGGGGGAGGGGATTCAGCCTTGTCATCCTAATGGGAACCACATGGTCCTCCTGGAACCAGATTCCAGGACAGGCTCTGGGTCTTGTGCTTCCCAGCATCTTGGTTTCCTATGCCACTGCCTTCTCCAGTTGCTAGTGCTCTGTTCTGAACCTGAGCATCTGGAGCCATCCGGAGCCAGGAATGGGGCAGGGCAGGGGGAGGGGGGGGGCGGGTGGGGAGCAGGAAGAAAAGGAGGGTCAGGATTAGTGGGCATAGCTGGGGCATGCTGCTTGGTGACATGAAGAACCCTAATTAATGGCATCCAGCACCAGATGCCTGGGCCTCCCCACCAGAAACGGGATCTCTTTTCAATGGAATCTTCTTCTTTGGCCAGAGAAAGCCTTCCAGATTGGAGCTTCCACTCCAGTCCTCTTTACTGGACAGATTAAATAAGAGGCCAGTGGAGGCAACTGTCCAATCCTTCAGTGCGATAGTGATGGAGGGAAGGTTTATTGAGTGTATATTAGGTGCCCCACATTCCAGTTACTGTGAAGGGAATAAACAGAATGAGACCTGCCCACGCAGAGCTTGTAGTCTGATAGGGCAAAGGATCAGGAAATGAACCAGAAACTGAATAGCTCCAGAAGGGAAACACAGAGTGGGAATGCAAACAGGGCGTTCTGCTTTTCTGTGCCTTGCCCCCTTGGAGAGGCTTATGGCTTGCAGCTTTAGTCAGTGAGAAACTGCTGACACTGTTTCCCTACCAGGACAGAAAATAGTACCTACGTCCTTCTTCCTCTTTTTGGGCCCTGATAGATGGAGGGATCTTTGGGGCCTGGAGGAAGGAGGGGCCTGGCTAGGTCAGGGGCTGGGCGGGGCAGCCCCTGATGCCACTCTTCCTCTCTCCTCTGATCTCGCAGGGGAGAGCTGCGCAGGTGACAAGAGCCCACCTGGGCAGGCATCATCCAAGAGGGCGCGCACGGCCTACACAAGCGCGCAGCTGGTGGAACTAGAGAAGGAATTTCACTTCAACCGCTACCTGTGCCGGCCGCGCAGGGTGGAGATGGCCAACCTGCTGAACCTCACTGAACGCCAGATCAAGATCTGGTTCCAGAATCGACGCATGAAATACAAGAAGGATCAGAAGGGCAAGGGCATGCTGACGTCATCAGGGGGTCAGTCCCCAAGTCGCAGTCCCGTGCCCCCCGGCCCTGGCGGTTATCTGAACTCTATGCATTCGCTGGTTAACAGCGTCCCATACGAGCCCCAGTCGCCCCCGCCTTTCTCCAAGCCCCCTCAGGGCGCCTATGGGTTACCCCCCGCCTCCTACCCTGCGCCCCTGCCCAGCTGCGCACCGCCGCCACCTCCACAGAAACGCTACACGGCGGCAGGGGCGGGCGCGGGGGGCACACCCGACTATGATCCACACGCGCATGGCCTGCAGGGCAACGGCAGCTATGGGACTCCACACTTACAGGGAAGCCCCGTCTTTGTAGGGGGCAGCTATGTGGAGCCCATGAGCAACTCTGGCCCGCCTCTCTTTGGCCTAACTCACCTGCCCCACACAGCCTCGGCTGCCATGGACTATGGGGGCGCTGGGCCACTGGGTAGCGGTCACCATCACGGGCCCGGGCCAGGGGAACCGCATCCAACCTACACGGACCTTACCGCCCACCATCCTTCTCAGGGAAGAATTCAGGAAGCCCCCAAGCTCACCCATCTGTGATGGTGGGCTTGGGGCTGCGCTCCAGGAGAGTCCCCCCCCACCCCATCTTTCTTCATTTGCTTTTTTTTGTTTTAAGGTTCTTTATGCACCTCCCTTTCCTCTCTTCTCCACCCGCCCCGCTGTCCCCCTACCCGTTTTGTTTTCTTTGGTAACACGTTTTTATGGTTTATGTGACGTAGCAATCTTGGTTGCTGGAATGGCTGTCGGTATCAGTAGAGATATGTATCTGCTCCCGCCCCTCGCTGGGCCGTTGGCCTCGCACCCTTTACCTTCTCTACTCTTTGATCAGAAACAGGGTATATGAACAAATTTTCTAGCCGAGTTGTTCAATGTGAATTTGTTCGTACATTATGGCTCCCGAGGGGAAGCAATTAATTTTTAGGTTTTTTTTTTTAATTGCACTTCTTGTAAAGAGCGAGAAAAAATCAAAGGCGCTTTGAGACAGGGGCTCCCTGTACAAGGATGACTAAGTGTACGTCTTTCCGTGTGTGTATGCTGGTGAAGTCAGATTTATTTATATTTTTTTTGCAAGCATTGAATAAGTTTTAAATATTATTTATCCCCATCCGTCTGTATTTATATTAAAGAAATTCTGTACCCTGATTGTTCAGAAGGTTTCTTGGGCCTTTTGTTCAATGGTGTATTGGCATACATAGAAAAAAATTTTATTCGAAAGGGAAATATAATTCCTTTATAAAGATGGTAATGATGCAATAATACCAGAGAGGATCCAGCTTTTGAAAACAGTGATTTAGGTTTGTAACATCCGGCGAAACTGAAAAAAAAAAAAAAATGTAAACGCGAAAAATGCTAGATTTGTTTTGAAAGTTCTACATTCCTTGCTGCTCACATTCTGAGAAACAAAACAAAAAAAAATAAAGTTTATTCTGAATAATATCCGTGTTCAGAAGAGATTCTTTGGCCAGAGAAGGGTCTGCATGGAGTCCAGGCGGAGGCGAATTGGAGGAGCAGGCGGAGGCGAATTGGAGGAGCAGGCCGCGGCAGCCCTCCAGCTTCGGCGTGAGGCCTGGCCAAGCTGCTCGCCCGGGAGCGCGGCGAATTCTCGGGGAAGGCAGCCGGAGCTTCTGGCGGCGGCCGCTCTGGAAACGCCGAGCTGCCAGCCCGCTGGGCTGCCCGGTTCCCAGCTGCCACCGTGGCCAGCCGCGGGCGCAGAGGCGGCGGAGTGCTGAGTGCGGAAGGAACAAAGGCGACCCGGCTGAGACGCGGAGGAGGGGCGCACAGGTGACCCGGCAGCCCCGCCAGGGAGTAAGGTAGGGCTGTTTTCTCCACGATCTTTCTCGGATCAAAGCGGACCAGCCAATGCCTTAACTCGGGGAATCACCGGCTGCGCTGAGGATGCATTTTCTAGGAGCAACCCAATGCTCCGCGGATGCTTCGCTGTTCCTTACCGCTCCAAGAGGAAAGAATCACAGCTAAAATCGCCCCTGGGAGTGGGGGCGGTTCGAAAGAGACTATGGTTCACCCACGACTCCAGCAGAAGAACGGCTGAACTCCGAGGAGCCTCCTCAAGTCCTTCCATAGACTGAGTCCTAGCATTGGCTTCTTCCCGGAATATAGGATTTGGCATTCTCTGGATTTATTTCCTCTCCTTCTTCCCTCCCTGTTTTCCTTTTATGGCCCAGGGGGAGAGGGAGAGAGAGAGGAGATTGGTATCTTTCTAATAAAAATGCAGTTTTACAAGTACTTATTTTATTTGATGCTACAGGAGCTAAACATTATATTTCTACTGCTGGATTTAAGGAGGGCTGCCTACTGACTGGCTGGCAGAGGCAAAGGCAGGCACAGGAAAGGGAAATATTTTCATCTTCAGATTAAAGAATTGCTCAGAGAAGAAACCAAAATCAGAAAATGCAAACCTCCGAACTGCATCCCCATCAGCAACTGCCCCCTCCAAAGCAGGAAGTGAGGAACCACCTGTGTCTGGGTATCAGGAGCATCTGATGTGAGAAATATAGCCCCCATCTCCCTGGATTGTATCTTTCAGAGGCAGAGATGGGAAATGTCGCCATTTTGTTTGCAATCCAAAATATACATCATCATGGCCTCTATCTTTACCCTGAGAAACTCCTGAAGATGAGCTTTAAAAACAGGCAATGCAGCCATTTTAGGGGTACCTAGTGGGCCTGGAGGAGCTGCTTTTAGGGAACCTCCTGAAGTCTAAAAAAAAAAGAAAAAGACTGGGAAGATGCAAAGCCAGGCAGTTGTAAAGCGCTGGATGTTTCACTGCTAGAGGTGCTTCCCCCAAATCTGTCCTGGAGCTCCTGCTATATTTATTTTATTTTATTTTATTTTCAAAAGAGTTTAGGATGTGGAAGAAGTAGATTTTGCTCTCTACCCAACTCCAACATCCCTGCTGAAATATGGTGCAACTCAGAAATGCAAAGTTGGAAAACCAGTCTTTTCCCCAGTGAGGACTGTAGCTTCCACCCTTTTGCTTGTTCAGATATGAATACAGTAGGCTGAGCAGACAAGGGAGTCTTCTGTTAAGTAATAATTTTAGAGAAGTGTGTAAAATTACCTGGGAGAATACAGGACAGTGGGGGGGAGGGGAGAAAGAGAAGGAAGAGAGAGAGAGAGAGAAAGCTACCCATCCAGAAAGAAAAAAATCTTTCAGGGATACTACTATTTATAGTTTCTAAAATCTACCCTTTAGCTGAGGAAGAACTGGTTTGGAGGTGTCCACCTTCCCTCAGGGCAGATTTTTAAAATGAGATTCCAATATGATTTCCCATATCTTGCCAGTCAAGACATTCATTTTGACTTTCAGAGAAAAAATATCAATCTCAACCCCCGTTTTCTAGATATTAAAAAGAAATACGTATTAAAATACCTCCTGAGTTACAGTAATAGATTTGGGGAAGATTTCAATGTTGAGTGGTTAAAAAAAGCGGGGGGGGGGGGGTTCTTCCAGATGGTATTTGAATTAAGGCCGCTGAGGCGAGCAGAAAGCTCTCACCCACGCAGCCCCTGACAAAGCCTCAGCGATATGGGGGCAGCGTTGCTTCCTCTCCGCACTCCCCCTCCCCTTAACTCCTCAATATTTTCTGGTAAAAGCAAATGCCAAAAGTCACCATCCCAGAGTCCGCAAAGCACCTTTCCTAAAAGCAGGCCTCTAACTCTGCTGCCAAAAATATCTTTAAAAAGACTAGTTTTCCTTGTTTACTTGCGTTTCCTGCTCTCCTCTTTGCTCGGCCACATTTGATCTTGGAAAGAGCTCGAAGCTGAAATGTGTTCTTAAGGGCCAGAAGCTGTCAAGGCTTTTGGTGAGCAAGATTGATCGCACCCAGACTTCCTTCAGAGCTTTGTTTGGAATAAAAGCAAGAAAACTGAAAAAAACCTCACATTTTCCAAAATAGCATCTCTATCTGTAAGGCATTGCTCTGGGCTAGTCAATGACGGAGGCCACTTTCTATCTAATTTCCAACCCAAGCCCTCTTTGATGCCAGCCTCAGAGATGGAGTCCAGTCCTTGTGGCTTGGTTAGCCTTTCTTGTTTTCTACGTAGATTTTTCTCCCCCAACAATCTCCCTCCCTGGCCATCAGAATGATTTATTTTCCTGCCACTGATGCCTGCCGGCCAGGGGAGTCTGATCACTCGGTCCATTTCAAAGAAGCAAAAGCGAATCATCATCCTCGGTGAGGGGGAAAAGAGATACCTTCAGATAGCTCTCTCAGCCTCCTTCCCTTTTTCTGCCTTGGTGGATTTTTGCAGTTATTGTTTGGTATCTAAAGGTGTTATCTTTTGAACCCTCCAGCACAGTCCAAGATGCGCTCGGTCTCAAGTCTCCGAGTTGGAAAAAAAGACAGTGAACAGAGAAACAGAACCTTTATAATTCCTCCTTGGGTCGCCCTCTCTCACCCGCGGTGCTGTTTCCAACAGACCCCGAGTGCAAACATTCCTGGTGGCCAAGAAGCAGGACAGTTCAGGAGACGATTCTGGCTGCCAAGGAGCACTCACTGCATCTGAATCAACAAGCCCCATCAGAGCGACAAGGATGAGAAGGGAAGGAGAAGAAAAAGAAAAAAAGAACAAGCGAGCTCCTTCTCCCTCCGTGCTGCTAACTTCCAACAGACTTCCTCGAAATCAGAAATACTTACCGCACCCGAGCCCTACGGGTATGAAACCCAGAATGCCAGGAGCCGCACGCGCCTGCTCGGGGCGGCATTTCTTTGGCTGGCCGCCGCCCTGGCTACAGGGATTTGGGCACATGGATCTGGGGTTGTTGTCTCGCTTGGCACATGCTTCTATCTTTCTCGAGCCACTCCTGAAAAGTTGATGGCGCAGGAGGGTCGGGAAGCCAGGAGAGCCGCCTCCCGTTTTCCGCTTCCCGCTGGAGCCAGATGCAAAGCTGTCGTGGAAAAGCCGGCTAACAATGGGCCGGGGTCCGGGGTCCGGGGGGCGCGGACTACGAGCTGGGCTTTGGGAGGGGGGGTGAGAGCCTGAGGGAAGTGGGGGGAGGAGAGGTGTACAGAGGGGAGAGGGAGGAGGAAGACGGAAGAGGGAAAAAAGAAGAAAAGAGGGAAAGACGGGAAGGAAAACAGAGGCAGATCAGTTCTGAGATCCAGTAACTGGTTTTAGAAAAAGCGGAGGAGGAAAAGAGAAATAAAAGGGGGGAACCCTCTAAATAATCCTTCTCTCTTTTTCTGTCCCCGACGCCCCTTACTCAGTCTCATCTCCCCTCTCCCTTTGCTTCTTCCTCTTGCCTTAGCAGAACATGTGTGGCTGGGATGCGTGGCCCTCGGGTGTCAAAACTTTGAAGATTAATGGATTACTTTGTTAATGACTGCAGGCGTCAGACTGAGGTGCTTAAATGATTTGTGAGGTGCGAGGCGTCTTCCCGACAGTCCCAAACAATGCGCGGAGTGTGCGGGGGAGGCAGAGGGCGGCCGCCGGCGGGACCTGCAGCGGGGCTCAGCACTCGCACACTCACACACACTCCCAGGCGCACACACCACCTCCGTGTGGATCAGGAGGCAGGCAGGCACCTTCGCCCTCACGCACTGCCACGCATCCCCAACCCACACCCACATATATGTATTTTTGCCCTGAAAAAAGTGTAAATAAAGCCTCTCTGGCCCCCAATGAGGCGTTCCTTCCCGACTTTTTTGGATCAATCAAACAGACAGTGGCTTCTTTTGATTAAAGCCCAAATTGTCATTGGGCAGAAGCAATCATGTGACAGCCAATTCGGTCCAATTTCAACCTTGTCTCCATGAATTCAATAGTTTAATAGTAGCGCGGTCCCCATACGGCTGTAATCAGTGAATTAGAAAAAAAACACCCCAGCAGCGATCTTCTATGATAGATTTTTTTCCCCCTCTGCGCTCGCCTTTTTCCTGGGCCTTGCCCCCCCAAACCCCTCCAGAAGAGGGAACTTTTTCTCCGAGGGGGCTCCAAGGAGAAGGCCATGAATTACGAATTTGAGCGAGAGATTGGTTTTATCAATAGCCAGCCGTCGCTCGCTGAGTGCCTGACATCTTTTCCCCCTGTCGCTGATACATTTCAAAGTTCATCAATCAAGACCTCGACGCTTTCACACTCGACACTGATTCCTCCTCCTTTTGAGCAGACCATTCCCAGCCTGAACCCGGGCAGTCACCCTCGCCACGGCGCTGGCGGCCGCCCCAAGCCGAGCCCCGCGGGCAGCCGCGGCAGCCCAGTGCCCGCCGGCGCCCTGCAGCCGCCCGAGTACCCCTGGATGAAGGAGAAGAAGGCGGCCAAGAAAACCTTGCTGCCGCCCGCCTCGGCCGCCGCCGCCACCGGCCCTGCCTGCCTCAGCCACAAAGGTCAGTCCAAAGACTTGGCCCCAGGTCCTGGGACCCTCTTCCCCTTCTGGGTTGCTCTGATAGCGGTTATGGGGGAGGGGAGCGTGGGCTGGGAGAGAAGGGGGAGAGGGAGAGATGCTTGGCTGCTTTCCCTTCCCCTGTGGGCTCAGGAGTGGGTTTGATGTGGAGACAAGGGATCCACAATGAGACATATATATATTTTTAAGAAGGGGGTGGGGGAACTTTCCCTAACTTGTGTAATGTGGGATGATTTATTTGAGTTGGAACTGACCTCCTCTTGTCTAGTTGTCCTAGAGTTTGGCTTTTTGACAGTAATGAAGAGTGATAGATCGCTCTTGCTCAGCTAAGCAGCTGATGCATTAATTATAAATTGTGGTGTGGCTAATATAAAGTTTGCTCCCGGATGGAGAGGTTGGGGGGAGCTACAGGCAGGAATCTGATGGAGGTGGAAGAGATGGGGTCTCCCCAGGCTAGGCTCCCAGGAAGGGCAGCACAATAGCTTTACTGCATCCAGGGGCGGCCATTTTGTTGCAGTTGATCTTTTCTGCTATATTTATTCTCCAGTGGAATAACCCCGCTCGGACCCCTCCACCTCCAACTGTGCGTGTGTCTCTTGTTGGTTTCCCTTTCCTCAGAATCCCTGGAAATCGCCGATGGCAGCGGCGGGGGCTCTCGGCGCCTGAGAACTGCTTACACCAACACGCAGCTTTTAGAGCTGGAAAAAGAATTTCATTTCAACAAGTACCTTTGCAGACCCCGAAGGGTGGAAATTGCAGCGCTGCTGGACTTGACTGAGAGACAAGTGAAAGTGTGGTTTCAGAACCGGAGGATGAAGCACAAGAGGCAGACCCAGTGCAAGGAGAACCAAAACAGCGAAGGAAAATTTAAAAGCCTCGAAGACTCTGAAAAAGTGGACGAGGACGAGGAAGAGAAGTCGCTCTTTGAGCAAGCCCTCAGCGTCTCCGGGGCCCTTCTGGAGAGGGAAGGTTACACTTTTCAGCAAAATGCCCTCTCTCAGCAGCAGGCTTCCAATGGACACAATGGCGACTCCCAAAGTTTCCCAGTTTCGCCTTTAACCAGCAATGAGAAAAATCTGAAACATTTTCAGCACCAGTCACCCACTGTTCCTAACTGCTTGTCAACAATGGGCCAGAACTGTGGCTCTGGCCTAAACAATGACAGTCCCGAGGCCCTCGAGGTCCCCTCTTTGCAGGACTTTAATGTTTTTTCCACAGATTCCTGCCTGCAGCTTTCAGATGCAGTCTCGCCCAGTTTGCCGGGTTCCCTCGACAGTCCAGTAGATATTTCAGCTGACAGCTTTGACTTTTTTACAGACACACTCACCACAATTGACTTGCAGCATCTGAATTACTAAAAACATTAAAGCAAAACAAAGCATCACAAAAAAAAAAAAAAGACCCCTTTTACCAGGTGGTTTTGCCTTCCTTTATTTTAATTTTTATTTTATTTTCTTCTTGACTTACCCTCTCCCTCTTTTAAATGTTGGAAGATTTTTCTGTTGAGTGATTCCCTTGATCCAGTTTCAGAATCATCTTTTCTCCAGACTATTTTGGAGTTTTAGTTGTTTTAAATCTAATCCAACAACCCTCTATGTGATTTCCTGAAAGCAATATATGAGGCCTGCAAGAAAGTGATCATATAATTGTATCTTCACTTTCTTTTTATTTTTGTATTACGTTAGGGTGCATTGTCATGCGTATTTTTGGTAGAATAAATTCTCCTTTGCTATAAGTAGCTTTCTTATTCCCCCCCCCCCTTTCTCAAGGCTCATAACAGTTTCTTTTTCCTCTTTTAGTCTAACTTGGTAAATAAAATTCTGCTCACAATCCACTTTCTTTTCCAATTTTAATATATTTATTGAATGGGCATGTTCAAAGTCTTCAACAGACAGAAACAGCAACAATAAGGAAAGCCAGAAAAGGGTTAGGGCTTCTGAGAAGTGTGTTTTGCTTTTTGTTTTTTTTTAAGGGAATGGATTAGGTTTTCAACGTAGAGGTTCAAGCCATAGATTTAAATAGGCAATAGAAACAGGATTGGGCAGCCTGAGTTGGGCCAAGCCCAAGCTTTTGAAAGTGGAGAAATAAAGTGCCTACAGAAACCTCCAACTCCAGGAAGGAGGAACATGGAGTTTCTTTAACAAGCTACCAGTCTCCAGGTCAATAACTAAGTTATCAACAATTCATTTATTTATACATGTTTGTTTCAAATATCTACATCCCAACCCCCTCCCCCACAAATTCCAAAACATTTTCAGTGTGGTTGATTAGTCTCCCAGCTGTTGATGGGTCCAGGCAAACAGGTCTAAAACAGAAAAACAAAAATAAAACAAAACAATGGTTACTAGCTGGAAAATGCACTTCAGAAAGGCTTCTTTCCAATCCTCTGGTTCAGTCATTCTAGGATTCTTTTTTTTCCCCAGGGTCAGAAAAATCAATATTTCATTCTTAAATCTGTTTACATGGCAAATAATGGATCATTAAAGCTTTGAAGTCAAGTTAGCAAGATGAGATTTAAAGTGGAGTGTTTCTACACCCCAGGTTATAGATTAACCCAGTTTCTAGAGAAAGAGAAAAAGCACTTTAAATGAAATATCAATAAAATGTGATCTAGGGATGTTGCTGGGTTGTCCTGTTTTTTTTTTTTTTTTCTCCCTTCTTATGTCT
Source organism: Bubalus bubalis (assembly GCF_019923935.1). Taxonomy (NCBI): domain Eukaryota; kingdom Metazoa; phylum Chordata; class Mammalia; order Artiodactyla; family Bovidae; genus Bubalus; species Bubalus bubalis. The sequence goes on from NC_059164.1 coordinate 68,555,317, forward strand.
CCCCATGTTTATTTTTCCCTTACTGAACTCTGTTCTGATGGCTACTTACCGTGAGAAAACGCAGAGTGTAAGCAACATGTGTGGGGGGTGGGTTGATTTAAGAACCCGGCTCTTAACAGCAAAGGATTGGAAGTTATGAGGAAATCGCGATCTTTCTCCACGGATTTACTGCCTACCTCCCCCACCTTTTGCCCCCTAAATCCTGGCAGCGGCGGAGGCGAGTGAGGACCCGGGTAGGTCTCCTGCCCTCGGCGCGGAGCGGAGCGGAGCAGGCGGCCGGGCCGTGGCCAGGGCTAAGCCGCTGCTGTTTGCGATTCATCCTCCACTCATAAATCAAACGCTTTCTATGAATGAGAATGTCATCAAAGAGATCAATTGCAGGAACACATGCACAAATAAAAATCCTCTTACGTATTTGCCGGGGATCCCCGTCCGAAAGCATTAAGTTAGAAGGCGTTTAGTCATAATTCATTTTTATTGCTCTTTTAAAACAACAGCAGCTTGGCTGAGCTGCGGATGCCATGAACAGCTCCGGGCCTCGGCGGCGTTTTGTCTCTTCCTCCTTCCCTTTCTAGTACAGCCATGAAAGGCGCTTTGAGCCCAACAGGCGGCTTGCAAGGGACCGGGCTCGCCTTTCATCCAGTCTTCACGGGCGGTTTAAGAGATTTTGGCTCGAGTCGTGGGGTGCTGGCCTACTTGCCCCACGGACCTCGGGTCTCCTACCTGGCGGAATGAGCCCTGGGATTTCGTTGGGGTGGGGAAGGAACCGCGCTACGGAAGCCCCCGGGCTCGAGGCCAGAGGAGGCTGCCTTTGTGAGCCGCACGGGGAGAGCGGCGCTCTGGGCGACCAGCTTGGGCGGAGTCGGCTCAGCCGCGGGAGCCTGCCTGCCCGGAGCGGTGCGCGGAGGCGGGTCGGTAGCCCGCCGCTGTGCCGCGGGCTTGTGTGCGAGCGAAAGCTTATGTGTGATCCCAAGAAAAACATTCCACCCACGAAGGCCGGGAAAAGAAGCCCGGAGGGAGGAAGAGAGGTGGAGAGAGAGGAGCTCAGAGGCCCAGAACTAGCAGAGGAAGGAGAGAGGTTGCAGACTGGGGTTACTTTGTGGTGTGAGCCCTGCGGCGGAGGGGGTCGTGCAGACCCGGGCCGAGGAAGCCAACAAAGGGACAGGAGTGAGGCAAGGGCCAGAACCTACCGACGAGCTTTGGCTGGAAGAGCAGGTCGTCCGCAAAGCCAGCCTGGACCCCCTAATGTCCTGTCTCCTTCCCCCCAAGAGCCCCTTCTCTCCCCCCTGGCTGGACGCCTGGCACTCCCAAGGAAGCCACCTCCAGGAGGGCCTCCTTGCCTTTTCCCTTCTCCAGGATGAGGTTCTCCAGGTGCTGAAATGGGGGGGGGGCAGGAGTGACCTTTTCGGGCCACCCTCTTAACTATGATTGGGGATAGGTCACAGGTCACAGGAAAATACCTTTCAAAAGGAAATGTTTAGGAAAAAATGCGCCTTTGCTTCTGAAGGAATCCACAGTCAAATGTCTGTCCGTTTTCCCTCTTGAAGAGACAGATTAGGAGGGAACTTGTATAGGTGGAGAACAGAACACAGAAACCTGAAAGGCTAACGCCTCTGAAATGTGCCTGCCTCAAGCAAAATTTCCTTCTTTTAACCGGGGAGGGAAAGCTGGAGGGGAGTGGGAACCCCAAAGCCACACACGATCAGATAAATTTGATCCGTTGGATCCCCATGTGGTGAACATGGTCAGAGTAATATTTGTATAGCATTGGCTGCAAAATTCTTGTATGATGTCTGGACTTCTTTTACCTAAGAATGCATCAATTCTTCGCCTCTTTTCGGCCTTTTCTCTCTATAAGCCAAAGGCTGACACGAGGCCTAATAGTAAAGAGCAATTAACGACCCCGTGGGCATCGGGGTAAGAGGAAGGTGGTGGAGAACAGGAACGCTGTCCTGGGATGACGCTCAGATTTGCACGTGTCTCTCTAGGGGTAGACTTGCAGGTTTACACAAGGAACTACACAGTCAGTTACAAAAGGGAGGAGGTGTTGCTGAGGAAGAAGAGAATGTCCCGTCCACCATCAGCCATCTGTCCCCCGCCCCTCCCACCTGCCAGCTCCCACCCCCACTTGAATGGGGGGGGTGTAGATAAAAGAAGCTCTACCACTTCTAACGTCCCCCTCCAGAAAACAAGAAACTTTGCGGGGGTGGGGAAGAGGAGTTCATCGTACTTCGCCAGAGCTGTGGTCTCACCCTTTGAGGCCCGGGTGGGAGCCTGCAGGCTCCTGGTTCGTAGGGAGCCGGCAGATGGCCTGCAGCGCAGGGCCCGGCCCCCACGCTGGCCACGTCCGCTATCGTCATCTCTCTTCCCCCTCCTCCTACCCCTCAAAATCCAGCGGCGGAGTTGCTCCCCGTAGGGCTCCCGGAGCAAAGCTAAGTGGGGAGGAGAAAGGGGCGGAGAGCGAGGAGAGAGGGAGGGCGAAGAGCCGGGCCACCCCCAGCCTTGGCCAGCAAGCCTAGCTCCCAAGGCTCACCCCCTCTCCCGGGCGTCGAATTACAGAAGCTCCCGGTTGCCACACTAATAGCCAAAGGATGGGGAGGTGTGGGCGGGGGGAAAGGGGGGGCGGGAGGAAAGGAGGCTTCAGGACTCTCCTTGAGGAAGGGAAGTTTTCTTTCTTGCCCTCATTCCCTCCACGCCCACTCGGGTTCCTCCGAACCAGCCCTCTGCGTACTTCCCTCTCCATCCCGACTTTAGAGACCTGGTGGCCTAACCATGTCCTATGCCACCGTTCTCGGCCCTTCTCAAGGCACCATAGAAGGGACGGAAGGGAAAGAGCCCGGAAAGCGACCCTTTCAGTTCCTGGCTTTCCGGGCTCGGCCAGTGTGCTAGTGGCGGCCCAGCGAGCTCCTCCTCCCCACTGATTCCCAGCCCGAGAGATCGCGGAGCCCTTCGTGCTTCTCACCTTTTGCCAATTCATCTTTCTGGGCGCGGTGGAGAGGGGGGCGGTGACGGGGGATGCCTTCCAGCCCCCGCCTCCCGGGGAGGTGGGGAGGGCGATCGGAGTCGGCGCGCGCAGAAAGCAGCCTCTGCTCCCCTTCGCCTTAGCGCTCCGCTTCTGCCCCTGCGGCCGCTGCAGCTGCTGCTGCCGCCCAGGCTGCCTGGGGGGGCGACTGCGCGTCACCTAGACTGAGGAGCGCCGGGGATTTAAATGCCACTGAAACGGTGATCCATCACTGCAGGAGCCAACAAACTTTCTCAGGAGGCTCCGCCATTGGCTGATAGAATCACGTGCCCCTCCCGTAGCGCCCTCCGCCCTCCCGCCCCCCCCTCTTGCGCACTGTACATTCATATCATTTTTCTTCTCGGGCCCCATGGAGGAAGTGAGAAAGTTGGCACGGTCACCCAGGACTTCGCAGGACCCGGTCACTCAGTGACAGATGGACAATGCAAGAATGAGCTCCTTCCTGGAATACCCCATCCTCAGCGGTGGCGACTCGGGGACCTGCTCAGCGCGAGCCTACCCCTCCGACCACGGAATTACAACTTTCCAGTCGTGCGCGGTCAGTGCTAACAGCTGTGGCAGCGACGACCGCTTCCTAGTGGGCAGGGGGGTGCAGATCAGCCCGCCCCACCACCACCACCACCATCACCACCCCCAGCCGACCACCTATCAGACTTCTGGGAACCTGGGAGTGTCCTACTCCCACTCGAGTTGTGGTCCAAGCTACGGCGCGCAGAACTTCGGCGCGCCTTACAGCCCCTACGCGTTAAATCAGGAAGCAGAAGTAAGTGGTGGGTACCCCTCGTGCGCTCCCGCTGTTTACTCTGGAAACCTCTCATCTCCCATGGTCCAGCATCACCACCACCACCAGGGTTATGCCGGGGGCGCGGTGGGCTCGCCTCAGTACATTCACCACTCATATGGACAAGAGCACCAGAGCCTGGCCCTGGCCACGTATAATAACTCCTTGTCCCCTCTCCACGCCAGCCACCAAGAAGCCTGTCGCTCCCCTGCGTCAGAGACCTCTTCTCCAGCACAGACCTTTGACTGGATGAAAGTCAAAAGAAATCCTCCCAAAACAGGTCAGTCTTGCCATTCCATGAATGCTCCTTTATGATTCTGGAAGGAGCTGGTATGCTTAGTTTCCAAGGAAAATTAATCATTTTTTTTTTTTCTTAAGAAAAGTTCTGGCCTCCCACTTCTGTTATAGGGTGTGGAGAGATTGTCCAGGTGCTTTGGGGGCAGAGGAGCATCTGGGACTGTTGTGTTTCCAAAGGGGCTGAATTTTAGAGGTTTAGGAAGTAGGAAGTGGGTAGGTTGTGTGTGTGTGTGTGTGTGTGTGTGTGTGTGTGGAGGGCATTCTGTTAATATCTCCAGGCTCCATTAATCACGGTCTGACCATGCTAATGGTTGACTTCAGATCAACACTTTACACCTCATCACTCACCCTCCCAAGCCCGGATTAGGTTGAGAAAGTCTTGATTCCCCCCTTTACCTGAAGGTTGCTCTGAAGCATGTAGGGAATCTGATATGATTATAAACATTTTTACCTTTTCCTCTCATTGCCCCCAGGGAAAATTGGAGAGTATGGCTACGTGGGTCAGCCCAATGCGGTACGCACCAACTTCACCACTAAGCAGCTGACGGAGCTGGAGAAGGAGTTTCACTTTAACAAGTACTTGACACGCGCCCGAAGGGTGGAAATTGCCGCCTCCCTGCAGCTCAATGAGACCCAGGTGAAGATCTGGTTCCAGAACCGCCGAATGAAGCAGAAGAAGCGAGAGAAGGAGGGTCTCTTGCCCATCTCTCCAGCCACTCCGACGGGAAGTGAGGAGAAGGCTGAGGAATCCTCAGAGAAGTCCAGCTCCTCGCCCTGTGTTCCTTCCCCGGGTTCTTCTACCTCAGACACTCTACCTACCTCCCACTGAGGCTGCCCCAGCCCCACTCAGCAGCCAGGGCTACTCCTCAGGCTGGGACTTCTTACCCAAAGCACATTCTTAGCTTATCTTCCTTTCCATTTACAATCTCTCTCTTCCTTTCTGATCCTATCTGGGGAACTCCTGGCTGGGGATAATGTGTTTCCAGAGAATTCTAGATGAGAGACTTGATGGGGGTTGGGGGGAGGGGGAAAAGGGTGTTAGCTCCCTAATGCAGCTTGAGTGCCAGCATTAATTTTCTGATGGCCCCTAACACCCCTACTTTAAGGAGATTTCGACTGAACCTACTGCTCCTTTCAGATGCCCTTTGGAAAATAGTCTCCTTTGCCAGCAGAAATATATCAGAGGGAGGCCTCTCATCTTTTATCTATCTGTATATTTACAGTTCTCTCCTACTTTGCCCTGAAAGTAGGCTGGAGAGAGAGGAGAGTCCAAGAGCTCATGAAGAAGAGATTCTCTATGAGCGTGTTTACACAATTAATTCATCCCTTAATTTAATTTAATTCCATGTGTGTGAGTTTGCTGGTTGTAAATACTTTGTCCTGAAAGATTTATCTTTATACAGATTTTCTAGAAATGTTTAGATTAATGTTTAGATTAAAACAGGGTGGGCAAACTCTCAAAGCTGGTACAACTTTGTATGTGATTATAGGTTAAAGAATAAAAGTTCTCACTTAAAATCAATCAGATGCCTCAGAGGGTAGTCTTAGTTTCTTTCAGTGAGTTAAGAAGGCCTGCAAAATACAAGGGTCAGAAACCTTGCTTCCTGGGCTAAATCTCTCCCCATCCCCACCCCTTTCTTGTTTCTCTGGCCACACTCTATTTAAAATTTGTGCTGGATTATCTGGGACCTAAAAGTATTATTCAAACCAGCTGCTTCCTTCCACAGTTATCTTAGCTGGATATGATGTATTTTCAGCTCAATTGTTAATGTGATGGATGGCACAATGAATGTGTATTTTGTGTGATTCGTGAATAGTCTTTTGCATGTCGCACAATGTTTTGGTGTTCCTGAAGTACCACACTGAGTTCTATCAGTTATTCTTTTGTGATATTTCCCATTTCCTGTACAATCATGAGCAGCTCTGGGATCCCGGGGTGGTGTGATCCAGAGCAGAGTTTACGGGTCTTAAGATGTCTGTAATAAATATATTCAAGTTTCAGATATGCTTCAGCATGGCTACAATTTGCTGGTTTCTCCAAAGTTGGCTCATTTCATGTGGGGAAGGGGAGAAGCGTGGTGTGTATTTTCAAAGAGGTGGGCCTTTTCTTGAGGAAAAAAAAGTAAAAGCTTTTCATCATGTAGCTGAAGCTTCCCCTATGAGTGTAATTGCACCTAACACTGTCTATGGAATAGGTTGGTTTTCTCTAAAAGAGCAGCAGTTGCTGTATTATAATCAAAGTTCATCATGGAAAAAAAAATGGTGAAGAAATTTATGAAGCAGATCTATTTTTGAAACAAACATGGATACTTCCAGCAGTTGCTATATTATAATCAAAGTTCATCATGGAAAAAAAAATGAATGGTGAAGAAATTTATGAAGCAGATCTATTTTTGAAACAAACATGGATACTTCCTGGGTCAAGTGCTAACCTTTTCACCTCCAACTCAATGTTGACATATATATAAACAGAATCTCCTTCAAAAGCTGAAACTCTTCAGTCAGTCTTTCCTCACATCAGTGAACCAAGAGATTCACATTTAATTAGCTCCAGTATAAAGCTGTTTGTGGATGAGGTCCCCACCCCACCCCTCTTCCTTCTTTTTGGGTTGTCAGTGTGCCAAAATATTCCACTGTTTAAACTCAGTGTGGTCTGTACTGAGCAAAACCCCCATCCCTCTTCCAGTTCCTCCTGTCAATATCCACTCCTTCCTGTCACTTTTTAAACCCCAGCTCCCAATTCCTTCTGGGTTACACATCTCATTCCCATCAGATTCAGCTTTGATTTCACAGCCTTTAAAGGGTCTACTGCTCTAATTTCATGCCATATAACCCAGAAAAAAAAATTTTTTTCTCTAGGTTCAACAGGTTCTTCCAGGTGAATTTGTGGAAGCTGCCCTGAAGTTGATCAATATTCAAGTTGCTTCTGACCAACACTTGTATCTGCTGCTCTCAAATAGAGGAAGCCAGCAAAGAGTTCTAAGTGACCCTGCTCCCAGACCTGTTACCACGTTCCCTTTACTTTCACACAGTTTTGGAGGCTGTAATTTAGCCCGAAGAGCAGAGCAGAAATTTTACAGCATCACAAACAAATACAGACATATGACTTCCTTCCTTTCCGAAGGGTGTTTTACAAAGGATGGGTTGGGGTTCAGGGTGGGAGGGGAGAACTCCTACAAAAGCTTATAATTTGCAGGCCTCCTAGAGCATCCTTGAGATTTCCTGTAGTTCCCTGTCAAAGGGAGCAAGCCTGGACTCTGCAGGCGTGGTTGCCGCGGCCATATCAAGAGCACCCGATACCCGGCGCCCCCCCAGCCCCACCCCCGCCCCCGCCCCCACCCCACTCCTGGGTTTTGGGCTTGCTTCTAAAAGACTCAAGTGGATGGAAGAGAACTTCAAAGTCAGTCAACTGTTTCTTTCATTTCCCGCCTGGCCATATACAGTATCTTTTGTTTATTAGTATAAGACCACACAGCAAAACAGATGGCTGGTTTTGAAATACTTTAATGTGTTAAAGTGTCATTTGCATGCCACTGCCGAGATTTCAATATCTAAAAGCAGAGCCGACCCACTGGAATCCCAGAGATTCCAATCTTCAAGGTGCTGGGTTGTTTTAATGTAGCTGAGAGGAGAACAATGAATTATGGCAAAACATCCCAAGCTTTCTCTAGGTCATGGAATAAATCAGTTAACAAGCAATGCATTTAGGAAGCATTAATATACCTTTCAACGAGGAAAACATTTGTATCTTTTTAGTTGTACCTATCGATTAAATCAAAGGCGCTTAACACATCTTATTTCAAGGTCTCTCTTTTTCTGTTTAGGTCTCTGAAGAGCACAGTTAGCTCCTTGAAAAAATGACAGCCATGGTAACTGAAATGACAGAGGATAGAACATAGAAAATAACATTTTACTGATAAATTGTAAAAGGACAAGAGTCTCAATTAGGGACTTGGGCTAATCGCAGTATAAAATTCCACTTCTCAAATGCTTTTCCTCTCTTCTCTCACCTTCATTCAAAGTACTCCAGAAATTCAGGGTGTTCTCAAATGGGACTGAGTTGAAATTGGGCTGTGACTCTGAAGTCTGTTCTCGGTTTCACCTTTGAAAGTTTACTTTTGGAGGCTATTCAGATGCCCTGGTGTTTTCCTCTGGGGCAATCAGATTCAAACCGATCAATATTTACTCAGTCTGAAAGGGTTGTTGAAAAGGCTGCTAACAACAAACTGCTTAGCTGCTCACCCCTGTTTAATCTCAGGTTCACTGAAAGTTCAAGAAGAGATGAATGCAATGATGGGTCACTTTAGAATGAGTCCCAGCGGTTTATCTGAGCTCTCCGCTAAAGGCAACAATTATAGTTCCATCCCTCTTTGAGAAAGGGATAACTTTCCTATTATTCTTTTGCTAAACGGTGTTTACTAGAAACTTAAAACACTTTCCTCTGCCTTCCTGGCTTTTTTTTTGGCAGGGGGTGAGGGTGCAGTGCATGGAGACGGGCTTTTCAGCGGCCCTCCTGCCACCTCCTCTAGCTTTCTGCCAAGCCACTAGCTTTCATTTCACTTAAAATAAATTACATTGAATATTTAAAAAATGTTAAATTAGCCTGACAGAAGAGATCCGATTTATTTCAGATGCCACGAGCTATGAAATGAAACTCTTTGGGCCATTAGAGTTTATCTTCTTTGCGAAAGTACAGGGCAAGATTGAATTGAAATCCATTTGCGTTTGAGTAATATCAACGATCAGAGCCCCAATATCCATCTGAGATGGCTGTTTAGACAGGAGTAGGGGGAGCAGAGGGGGAAGTGACTTGAGCAGAAGCAAATACCTCAGGTGGAAAGTCAACTTTAAAACTGTATGTTTCCTAGCACACAAACTGCTGAGATGAGAAGGAAGACCCAAGGAAGCCAGTGGGGAATGGTGGGAGAAGATGCTGGACACTGAAGCTAATTGCTACAGCTCTTCAGAGGTCGAAGTTCATGTAATCACTGCATAAATGCATACTAAATAGGGATTTATTAAGCTTTTCTAATGGCTGATCACGTCTGTGAAGAAAAACGGTCACTGCAGATTGTGTTTCTTCCTGAAGAATAATCATCCTTGCAGCTGAAGTCTGAGTAGGAGTCTGAGTCTTTAATTTACTATTTTGAATGACAGACAACACTTCTGTTTTGAAATTTTTAAATTGGTACATGAACAGTATCTTTGTTTATATTGGTTGGGACTGAACAATACCTCTCTCAGAAATGCTATGGTTTTTCAATACACACAAGAACATGAGTTAGCATGCCCCTATCAGATAAGCTACTCACTAGACAGCTAACTTTGGTGACCCTCTGCTGTAAATAATCACCTTTTTGCCTGAGTTTCTGAGTACACCTAGAAGTTCTGTCTTAGGAATTCTTGTACCTAGGTGATCAGAACAGAAAGAAATCCATCTACCCAAACTCCCATTTTATGAATCAGAGAGATAAATCACCCAAAGGTGTATTGATTTGCCACAGAGCCCATAATATCAATATTCTTACTTCTTAAATGAAAACCAGAGTGGCTTAGCACCTGAGGTCAGTGCTCTGAATTCTAAATTCCTAATTTTGTTTCTTCCTATTTTATTCAATATGATTAGTTTCAGGCTGGATATTGTTTAAATTTTTTTACTTCTGGCTTACTAACCACACACTCAGTCAAGTTTTTTATTTTGAGGCCATCAGGATAACAGAATCTTTGAAACAAATCTCCCAGTATGGCAGATGGAATGTTTTTGCCATCTTGTTTGAACAACAAAATGTTGGGCTACTTGCTGTTAAACACACGTGTTCTTAAAATATAAAAAATAGAGGTAGAGCAGGCAATGTTCAACATACGTATATTTTTGTTGTTTTTAAATCTATACTAGGGAAGAGTAAATGAAAGAGGAGTTGCCTGAACCCAAGTTCAACCTCCCTTAAATTGCAAGAGGTATCACTCGAAAGGGCTTAGAGATGCAGGAACATTCCAGGGGGTGTCTTAACCCTGACTCTTTGTGTATGTGTGTGTGTGTGCTTGTTTGTTTCTGTTTGTTTTGTGGCACAGCATATCCTCCTAAACGGTTCTGGTCCAAATTTCTTAATTTTCTCCAGGACTCACTCATGAACCTAAAACTCAGACACAGATACACACACACAAGCACACACTCTAAGACCAGTTAACATCAGGTTTCCTTGCATCACAACATGCCTCGCTTTCCTTCCTCAGTGGGGGCCTTCTGATCTCAGCAGAACTTGCTGCCCAAAGAGACATCTATGCCTGTCAGTGTTTGAAGGACTGAACTGGAATCCCTAGCGTTTTAGAGCCTTATTTTAAATAAAGCCAATTATCCAATATAGCTGCCTTTCGGGCTGCAGAACTGAAAACAAGTATCAATCAAGCAAAGCTACTCAGTAGACTCTAGCCTATGGTCCGTTATATCATGCAAAATAGTCGAGAAAGACTGTTTTTAGCTTATTTCAAATGAATGAAAAGACCAGTTTTTTTCAACATTTCCAGACACATCTAAAATGTCTCCATTTTAAAACATCCCATTATATTTTTCTTGTTAAAAATGTGTTCGTAAAACGTCTAGTCACAGGGCTAATCAATAGAAATCAGATTGTTTTACGTTTTCCTTTTAGGTTTGGGTGGTTATTTGGTTTTTAAGTGTTTTTTGTTTTTTTTTTCTAAGCACTAACTAACTGTTTGCAACAGAAAATAAAGGAAAAATTATTGAATGGCTTTTTTCTTTTTAAGTCGGGAAACATTTTAGCCGCGCTTGACATTTCACAAATTACGACCTGCTGCCTTTTAAAAGAGAAATCGCCCAGACCCATAACGTAAAGGCAGAAAGCAATGACTTAAGATGGTAGGGACCCTTTCCTTGCCCCCACCCAATGTCAGCAATGTTCTTGGACAGGAATTTTCCATTCTGAGGAGCAAATGGGGTCCTTGCTTCAGGGCTCACAGGGAGCAGCTGCCTGAACCTCTGGGAGAGCATCGCGGGCGCAGAGACCTGTCCTCCGGGGACCGGGTTGGCAGAGGCCGGGGAGGTGGGGGTTGCCGTCTGGTCTCCGCGGGCCCTCGGGGGGTGGAGAGAGCCCATACATCACGGCTACTACTACTTTCCGCCCTCGGCTTCCCTGCCTTCTCGCTCTGAGATCCGGAGCGAACGCCGCGGCTGCCTTTCGCGTCCTCGCGGGACCCACGCGGATCAGGAGGCAGCAGCAGCCGGGTCTCGGGGTGTGCGGGCGCTGCCGATCCCGGCCGAGCGCCCGCGGGGTTGACAGTGAACGCCGCGGGGAGTCGGGGCGCGTCCCCTGCGGCGGCCGAGAGCCCCGCAGTGCCTCTAGGGACCATCTCGCCTCCAGTCTCCTTCTTTCCCAGTCTGGGCTCCTGGGAGCGAGTCCCAAGGGCTGAGCTGCGGCCTACGATGCCGCAGGCGGCCGCCTAACTCCTCGCGGCCTAGGTGAGGCCCTTGTGTCCCGCCCGCGAGCGAACCCACCTGGGATGCTGGACAGGACGTTCTCCCCGAGGAGAAGAAACCCAGGTCGGAAGCCTAGGCTTCACCTTTTTGATTTGAAAGCGGAGGGAGACTTTACTCCCGGCCTGTCTCCTCTTTCTAGATTTTCAAAGTGTATTTAATTGAGTAATATATTAATTCCCCTTCTGGTTCAATTCAGATGCTTTGAGGGTAGAGGTGGGGGTTTGCAGGTGTGGTGAGTTTCTAAACAGTTCCCCAGTAGTGAATGTTCCTAGAGAGACAAGTACTTCTCTGCTCAGGGAAACATCCTTGGTTCTCAAATGTCGTCTTCTCATTAAGTTGTAGAGTCAAACCCTGCCTTGCTTCTAGAAGGTTCCCTGAACCACTTCCCACTCTTTCAGCTGAGTACCTCAGTACACCATCTTTTGTTATAGAACAACTAACCAGAGTTGTATGTTAGTCTTGACTCCCCCTAAGAGATCTTAAGCTTCCTGAGGGCAGCGCTCTTGACGTTTAATAATGATGAAATAGTCTCTTCAGAAAGTGCTCTGGACTGGAATTCAAGACACCTGTGTTTACTCTTTTCTCTTTCACAGTATAGGGTTAGATAGGATATTTAATGTTTCTGTGCTTTGAGATTCTTAAATTAGAAAATAAGATGTACATTTTTGTTGACTTGTAAGTTATTCTGTAAAATTTATGTGATTTTTCAGATTTTTGTAAATCTGGTGTTTATTTGTGGTTACCCTGAGCCAGGTCCTATGTCAGATACTTTACAGACAGTAATTCATTTAATCAGCCCTGAGAAGGAAGTATTTTATTATTTTGATTTTCAGATAAGGAAATGGAGAATTCTAAGATGCTAAGTGACTTGTCCACTGAATCCAGAGCCTAAATTCTTATCCATTTTGTTGTATTGTTTCTCCAGATAGCTAACCACATACGTCCTCTACAAAGAGTTATCAGATTATCAATGTTTGATAGAGGTACTAGCATGGATGATTGCTCACTGGTAAAGAATTAGAGAGTTGGGAAACTTTAATATCAGATGTATATGCAAACTGTGGCTGTACATGCTTGGGAAAATTACCAAATGGCAAATATTTAAATGAAAGCAAAGCTAAAAAGAGGTCAAAATTAACAATTCAGTCAGTGGGAGGATTGATTTAAGAATAAAAGATGTTTTTTTTTTCATATCTTACAGTAATTGGTTAAGGGAATTATTTGCAAGGAAAGATACCACTTATATTCACAAATTATGTCTGTGGCATGCCTAACATGTGGACAAAATTCAAAATATTTAATATAAATTATAGATGTACTGTCTTTATGAAAGCTAACATCCATACAGCTGGAAACATTTGAATGCATGATGTCCCACACCCCAGTTTGCATTTGTTTATCTTATATACCGAAAATCCAGTCACAATTTGCATTAAAGAAAAAAGGAAAAGAATAATTCATCCTCACCCATAGGGGTTACTCCTCCTGTTATCTTACCACTTAACACTTGCTGACTGAGAATAACAAGAGGAACCAGATTCAACAAGAACTTAGAGGCATGAATTATGAAGCCTAAAGAGAGCCAATCTTGAGAAGACAGTTATTCTCAGAACTCAATTTGCATGAAGTTGGGCTGAGTTGTATGTAGAAAAGTGCTACATTTGCTACAATTTACTTCCTCTTACTTTTCTAACTTCAGTAACTGAGCAAGGGCTTGGCATAATTACAAACATTACAATGTTACTGATGTTATTTAGTTTTGAATCATAGAATATAAGGTAAGAAGAGACATTGCTGCTGCTGCTGCTGCTGCTAAGTCGCTTCAGTCATGTCCGACTCTGTGCGACCCCATAGACGGCAGCCCACCAGGCTCCCCCGTCCCTGGGATTCTCCAGGCAAGAACACTGGAGTGGGCTGCCATTTCCTTCTCCAATGCATGAAAGTGAAAAGTGAAAGTGAGGTCGCTCAGTCATGTCCGACCCTTTAGACATCTAACTTGGTTTTTCCACTTTCAGGTGAAGAACGCAAGGCCTAGAAAGGTGCTAGCAGTGCTATGGTAAGAAAAAATATTTACATATATCTTTAATATGTACTTAAGTGGGTATTAAAACTGGCAGGCAAAAGTTAATCTCAAGCTAGATATATTTAATAACATTAATGATTACTATGTTAAGTATTGTAATTATAATAATTAATCTCAATAATAATTAATTGCTGAAGATCCCAAAGTTATTAAGAAGTAGGTTTGGATAACTAGATATATAGCCAGAGGGTTTCTTCCTTCCTACTTACTTCCTAGAATCCTACAGAAAAGGTGACTGCTCAGATCCTTCCTATCCCACGGATAAAGAACTGGCGGATCCATTTTATTTTTTCCATTTCAGAAATTTTTTATTGAAACAGAGACAAAATCAAGAAAATATCAGGCTTCTTAATTGCCCTGCCCAAGCCACTCAGATGGTTCGTTAACTCCTTGGTTGTTCCCTGATTCAGGCACCATGAAAGTTGAGAGCATTCTGGTTCCTATGAACCATAAGGACTTCATTTTCAATTCATTATCTTATTAATATATATACACTCCTTCTATGAGAGAGATCCAGACTTTAGCAAGTTGTGACAACTTATTCTTTTTATGTTAATATTTATTATTCATTTTCTTAGTACCAGATGCTAAGAATTTTATTTGTATTATATCTAAGTTAGTCTTCATAACAGCCTTGTGATGTGGGTTTTTAAAATTTCTTTTTAATTGGAGAAAAATTGCTTTACAATGTTGTGTTGGTTTCTGCTGTACAACAATGTAAATCAGCAGTAATTATACATATATTCCCTCCCTCTTGAGCCTCCCTCCTCTCCCTCTCCTCCCTCCATCTCACCCCTCTAGGTCATCATGGGGTGCCAGGCTGGGCTCCCTGTGTTATATAGCAACTTCTCACCAGCTATCTATTTTACACATGGTATATATGTCAGTGCTACTTTCTTCATTCACCCCACTCTTTCCTTCCCTCTTTGTGTCCACAAATCCATTGTCTGTACCTGCATCTCCATTCCTTCCCTATAAATATGTTCATCAATACACACATCAATACAAGCTTTTCTAGATTCTATATATATGCATTAATATACTGTATTTGTTTTTCCCTTTCTGACTTCACTCTGTATAACAGGCTCTACCTCACTAGGACTGACAAATTTTTGTTCTTTTTTATAGCTGAGTAATATTCTACTGTATATATGTACCATATCTTCTTTATACATTTATCTGTTGATGAATATCTAGGTTGCTTCCATGTCTTAGCTATTGTAAATAGTGCTGCTATAAACACTGGGGTATATGTTCCTTTTTCAATTATGCTTTTTTCAGGGTATATGCCCAGTAGTGGGATTGCTGGGTCATGTGGTAGTTTTATTGCTAGTTTTTAAAGGAATCCCCATACTGTACTCCATAGTGGCTGTTATCAATTTACATTCTCACCATTAGTGCAAGAGGGTTACCTTTTGTACACGTCCTCTTCAGCATTTATTGTTTGTAGGTATATATATACCTACTGACTGGTGTGAGGAGATACTTCTTTGTAGTTTTTCTACAAAGATACTTCTTTGTAGATAATCATTTTTCTATGATTATCATCTTTCTCTTTGTTGAGCATCTTTTCATGTCTTTATTGGCCATCATGATATCAGTTTTATTATCCCCATTTACAGATAGAGAACAGGCTTTCCTGGTTGCTCAGATGGTAAAGAATTTGTCTACAATGCAGGAGACCAGGGTTCAATCCCTGGGTTGGAAAGATCCGCTGGAGAAGGCAATGGCAACCAACTCCCATATTCTTGCCTGGAGAATTCCATGGACAAAGGAGCCTGTCAGGCTACAGTCATGACATTGCAATGAGTGGGACTGAGTGACTAACACACACACAGATCAAGAAACTGAAGCTTAGAGAAGTTCTCTAAGTTTCTCACCATTACATAGTGAGTGGTCAGTAAAGTAGAAATTTACAGCCCATGTATTTAATTCTCCTGTGTTGAAGCCTCATATTACTCTCACACGCGACAGTAATAATGTAATGGTGGCGCAGAGGCTAAAGCATCTGCTGCAATGTGGGAGACCTGGGTTCCATCCCTGGGTCAGGAAGATCCCCTGGAGAAGGAAATGGCAACCCACTCCAGTATTCTTGCCTGCTGAATCCCATAATGGAGGAGTTTGGTGGGCTACAGTCCATGGGTCTCAAAGAGTCGGACACAACTGAGTGACTTCACTTTGACTTCCTCAGCGATCAGTGCAAAGAAATAGAGGAAAACAACAGAATGGGGAAGACTAGAGATCTCTTCAAGAAAATTAGAGATACCAAGGGAACATTTCATGCAAAGATGGGCTTGATAAAGGACAGAAATGGTATGGACTTAACAGAAGCAGAAGACATTAAGAAGAGGTGGCAGGAATACACAGAAGAACTGTACAAAAAAGATCTTCACGCCCAAGATAATCACGATGATGTGATCACTCACCTAGAGCCAGACATCCTGGAATGTGAAGTCAAGTGGGCCTTAGAAAGCAGCACTACGAACAAAGCTAGTGGAGGTGATGGCATTCCAGTTGAGCTGTTCCAGGTCCTGAAAGATGATGCTGTGAAAGTGCTGCACTCAATATGCCAGCAAATTTGGAACACTCAGCAGTGGCCACAGGACTGGAAAAGGTCAGTTTTCATTCCAATCCCAAAGAAAGGCAATGCCAAAGAATGCTCAAACTACTGCACAATTGCACTCAACTCACACGCTAGTAAAGTAATGCTCAAAATTCTCCAAGGCAGGCTTCAGCAATACGTGAACCGTGAACTTCCAGATGTTCAAGCTAGTTTTAGAAAAGGCAGAGGAATCAGAGATCAAATTGCCAACATCCGCTGGATCATGGAAAAAGCAAGAGAGTTCCAGAAAAAAATCTATTTCTGCTTTATTGACTATGCCAAAGCCTTTGACTGTGTGGATCACAATAAACTGGAAAATTCTGAAAGAGATGGGAATACCAGACCACCTGACCTGCCCCTTGAGAAACCTATATGCAGGTCAGGAAGCAACAGTTAGAACTGGACATGGAAGAACAGACTGGTTCCAAATAGGAAAAGGAGTACGTCAAGGCTGTATATTGTCACCCTGTTTATTTAACTTATATGGAGAGTACATCATGAGAAACGCTGGGTTGAAGGAAGCACAAGCTGGAATCAAGATTGCCTGGGAAATAAATATCAATAACCTCAGATATGCAGATGACACCACCCTTATGGCAGAAAGTGAAGACAAACTAAAAAGCCTCTTGATGAAAGTGAAAGTGGAGAGTGAAAAAGTTGGCTTAAAGCTCAACATTCAGAAGACGAAGATCACGGCATCCGGTCCCACCACTTCATGGGAAATAGATGGGGAAACAGTGGAAACAGTGTCAGACGTTATTTTTGGGGGCTCCAAAATCACTGCAGATGGTGACTGTAGCCATGAAATTAAAAGATGCTTACTCCTTGGAAGGAAAGTTATGACCAACCTAGATAGCATGTTCAAAAGCAGAGACATTACTTTGCCAACAAAGGTTCGTCTAGTCAAGGCTATGGTTTTTCCTGTGGTCATGTATGGATGTGAGAGTTGGACTGTGAAGAAAGCTGAGGGCCAAAGAATTGATGCTTTTGAACTGAGGTGTTGGAGAAGACCCTTGAGAGTCCCTTGGAATGCAAGGAGATCCAACCAGTCCATTCTAAAGGAGATCAGCCCTGGATGTTCTTTGGAAGGAATGATGCTAAAGCTGAAACTCCAGTACTTTGGCCACCTCATGCAAAGAGTTGACTCATTGGAAAAGACTCTGATGCTGGGAGGGATTGGGGGCAGGAGGAAAAGGGGATGATGGAGGATGAGATGGCTGGATGGCATCACTGACTCGATGGACATGAGTCTGAGTGAACTCCGGGAGTTGGTGATGGACAGAGAGGCCTGGCGTGCTGCGATTCATGGGGTCGCAAAGAGTCGGACACGACTGAGTGACTGAACTGAACTGAACTGAAATTAATTTCAGATTTAAGATGTTTATATTTTAGAAGCCTAGTGTCAGATTGTTATAAGCCTGTATGTACACTATGAATGATCTTAGTTCTGTTAAAATATATATAATTATGCACATGCATAGAAAAAAGTTAATTTTATATTTGGGGTTTTATTCCTGATAGAATTAAAGCTCTCAGAAAAACAATGATTTGCTTGTAATACTCATAGCCTAGTAAAGAAATAGCATGGTTCTATAATAGCATACAGATACACTTGTTAATAAAGAAAATAACCCAGTTACCATCACATTCCTCCAAATACAGCTTTTTTCTATAGTTCAGTGTTTGACCTCATCCATACTTTACTTGTGTTTCTTCCAGTCCACCGTTTCTCATGATGTACTCTCCATATAAGTTAAATAAACAGGGTGACAATATACAGCCTTGACGTACTCCCTTTCCTATTTGGAACCAGTCTGTTGTTCCATGTCCAGTTCTAACTGTTGCTTCCTGACCTGCATACAGATTTCTCAAGAGGCAGGTCAGGTGGTCTGGTATTCCCATCTCTTTCCGAATTTTCCACAGTTTATTGTGATCCACACAGACAAAGGCTTTGGCATAGTCAATAAAGCAGAAATAGATTTTTTCTGGAACTCTCTTGCTTTTTCCATGATCCAGCAGATGTTGGCAATTTGATCTCTGGTTCCTCTGCCTTTTCTAAAACCAGCTTGACCATCTGGAAGTTCACGGTTCACATATTGCTGAAGTCTGCCTTGGAGAATTTTGAGCATTACTTTACTAGCGTGTGAGATGAGTGCAATTGTGCCGTAGTTTGAGCATTCTTTGGCATTGCCTTTCTTTGGGATTGGAATGAAAACTGACCTTTTCCAGTCCTGTGGCCACTGCTGAGTTTTCCAAATTTGCTGGCATATTGAGTGCAGCACCTTCACAGCATCATCTTTCAGGACCTGGAACAGCTCAACTGGAATGCCATCACCTCCACTAGCTTTGTTCGTAGTGCTGCTTTCTAAGGCCCACTTGACTTCGCATTCCAGGATGTCTGGGTCTAGGTCAGTGATCACACCATTGTGATTATCTGGCTCGTGAAGATCTTTTTTGTACAGTTCTTCTGTGTATTCTTGCCATCTCTTCTTAATATCTTGTGCTTCTGTTAGGTCCATGCCATTTCTGTCCTTTATCAAGCCCATCTTTGCATGAAATGTTCCCTTGGTATCTCTAATTTTCTTGAAGAGATCTCTAGTCTTCCCCATTCTGTTGTTTTCCTCTATTTCTTTGCATTGATCACCGAAGAAGGCTTTCTTATCTCTTCTTGCTATTCTTTGGAACTCTGCACTCAGATGTTTATATCTTTCCTTTTCTCCTTTGCTTTTCGCTTCTCTTCTTTTCACAGTTATTTGTAAGGCCTCCCTAGACAGCCCTTTTGCTTTTTTGCATTTCTTTTCCATGGGAATGGTCTTGATCCCTGTCTCCTGTACAATGTCACGAACCTCATTCCATAGCTCATCAGGCACTCTATCTATCAGATCTAGGCTCTTAAATCTATTTCTCACTTCCACTGTATAATCATAAGGGATTTGATTTAGGTAACTTATATGCAGAATACATCATGAGAAACGCTGGACTGGAAGAAACACAAGCTGGAATCAAGATTGCCAGGAGAAATATCAATAACCTCAGATATGCAGATGACACCACCCTTATGGCAGAAAGTGAAGACAAACTAAAAAGCCTCTTGATGAAGGTGAAAGTGGAGAGTAAAATAGTTAGCTTAAAGCTCAACATTCAGAAAACGAAGATCATGGCATCCTGTCCCATCACTTCATGGGAAATAGATGGGGAAACAGTGGAAACAGTGTCAGACTTTATTTTTCTGGGCTCCAAAATCACTACAGATGGTGACTGCAGACATGAAATTAAAAGACGCTTACACCTTGGAAGGAAAGTTATGACCAACCTAGATAGCATATTGAAAAGCAGAGACATTACTTTGCTAACAAAGGTTCGTCTAGTCAAGGCTATGGTTTTTCCTGCGGTCATGTATGGATGTGAGAGTTGGACTGTGAAGAAGGCTGAGCGCCGAAGAATTGATGCTTTTGAACTGTGGTGTTGGAGAAGACTCTTGAGAGTCCCTTGGACTGCAAGGAGATCCAACCAGTCCATTCTAAAGGAGATCAGCCCTGGGATTCCTTTGGAAGGAATGATGCTAAAGCTGAAACTCCAGTACTTTGGCCACCTCATGCGAAGAGTTGACTCATTGGAAAAGACTCTGATGCTGGGAGGGATTGGGGGCAAGAGGAAAAGGGGACGACAGAGGATGAGATGGCTGGATGGCATCACTGACTCGATGGACGTGAGTCTGAGTGAACTCTGGGAGTTGGTGATGGACAGGGAGGCCTGGCGTGCTGCGATTCATGGGGTCGCAAAGAGTCGGACACGACTGAGCTACTGATCTGACCTGATTTGATACTTTACTTGGGCTACCCTGGTGACTCAGACAGTAAAGGATCCACCTGTAATGCAGGAGACCTGGGTTCGATCCCTGGGTTGGGAAGATCCCCTGGAGGAGGGCATGGCAACCCGCTCCAGTATTCTTGCCTGGAGAATCCCCATGGACAGCGGAGCCTGGTGGTCCAAAGGACCGCAAAGAGTTGGACATGACTGAGTGACTGAGCATACCACATACATTACTTAAAGACAATTATTGTGTATCACAATTTTGAATTCTCCTTTTTCCCCTCTTGAAGTGAAGTGAAGTGAAAGTCACTCAGTTGTGTCCGACTCTGCAAACCCATGGGATTCTCCAGGCCAGAATATTGGAGTGGGTATTCCCTTCTCCAGGGGAGCTTCCCAACCCAGGGATCAAACCTAGGTCTCCTGTATTGCAGGTGGATTCTTTACCAACTGAGCTATCAGGGAAGCCCACTTCTCCCCTCTTATGTTATATCATAAACATCTGTGTTTACGTGGTATACTTTTTATTTGATGTTTAGGTAAAACAATGAAAGTATCATTACTTATTATATAAGATATTTTTCTTCCTTTTCCTTCCTCCCCCTCCTCCTTTTTTCTTTGAGTAGGATTGGCCAGCATGTGAACCTTTTATGTTTAGGGAATTTTTCACTATGACCCAGAAAAGGCCATATCCTTACTTTCTCCATTTCCTCTCCTATTTCCAACATAGCCATGGTGAAGGTAGGGGAGACTGTATCCAGCAGCAGTCAGGCCTAGTGGCTTGGTGGCATCAGGGCTTGTGGTGAGGGTAGTTGTCTCACCAGACTGGCTCTGTGGATGTTTAGCTCTGGCTCTGGCTGCCAAATATTCCATTTTTCAAGTTTGATTTCCAGTCTTCCTAGCAATTTTCTGAGCTATCCATGTGTCCCTTTTCCAATTAAATAACCAATAGTTAGTTTCTGTTGCTTATAAAGAAGCCGTGTGATAATGTGCCATGTGACATAGCAAATAATGGTGCTTTGAATTTTTTTAGAGATTGTGACTTATGGCCTGGGATTGTGGAAGGGAAGTTGGACTATATGGTTTAGAGAGTATCTATGTAAGATGGCCAGATGGCAACTTCTTTTAATCCCATTTTCTCTCCTTCCCCAGCTTTGGACTCTTTTAACACACCCCTTTCACCTTGTGAAATCTGAACAAGTACATGAAAAGAGCCAAAGTTGGCCCTTTGTTTGTCCACCAAGAAAACAGAAATTTACCTGAGTTTTAGAACAGAACTTATTTTCTATTTTATTTTACAGCTTTCCTATCTTATCACCTGGAGGAGTTATTCCGAGGCTGAGCCAATATGTAGCTATATGTAGGAGAGTAACTGAGACGTATTGATGGCTCATGTTTTGCTAGGCACTAGGCTAATCACTTTACTTGGATTGTCTCCCTAAACTCCTCTCCACAACATTATGGGGTATGGATATACCCCATCCTGTTTTAAAGAAGGAAAAACTGAGAGGAGGGGTAACCCAAATAGAAAATCGAATAACATTTATTTTTCAACTTTGCAGTCTGATTCCTGAGGATTCATTCTTAGTAACATTGTATATACTCTTTTTCCTGACTTGCTTGACTCATCCCATTGTTCTTTTCCTTACGTTTCCTCTTTCTTATCGTCTAATTTTTTCTTTCCTATTTGAGAATGACACAAAGGCACCCCTTGCAGTCTCTAACTGAGCATCTATAACTGTGGGAGGTGAGGGATTCAGAACCTATTGGTTGCAGGTGCCCTTGACAATACCTCTAGTTTTGCTTTCCTGGCTCCAGGAATTCCTCTGGCTTCACCTCTCCCTCACCTCCATCCCTCCTCCCACATGGAACTTCTGCTCTCTTGTCATCTGGTTTCTTTCTTGCTGCCTTCTATTGAATCCTGTCTTATGACTCTGCTCCTTCATTAATTAAAATGTTTATTCAGAGATGATGCAAAATTTTAGAGAGACGATGCCATCTCCTTTCAAGGAGTTTACAGATCATAATGAAGTATATAACCTGATTTATGTTGTATAACATTTTAAATTAATATTTTTATTAGAATTTAGTTGTACATTTAAACTTTTAGGATTTTATTGTAAAAGTCTTATAGAGTAATTGCAGGTGACATTCTTTTCTCCCCAAAATGTGTAACTTGAGAGTAAGCCTTTAATTCTGGTTGGGACTGTGATCAACATGTCATTTGAGTTAAATGCTAAGGTTTTATGATGTCCTTTGCCGGAGAAGACAAGATGTTGGGGAAATGTCAACATAAGCTTCATGCCCCCTATTTGTTTGTGACAACCAAGAGAATGGAAAGAGGAGAGGGTCAGAATTGTATAAACTTGGGGCTTTTAGGGTTTTGTGAGTTAGAAAGGATGAAAATGAAGGATGAGATAGATGGAACAGATCCTGGTGAAATTGTGTGCTTAGGAAAAAGAGGATTTAATTTGGGGAAAATTCTATAGATAGAATCTAGGGATGCTACCAAGTAAGACAGGATTCTTATGGTTTCAAGGTGATCCAGTGCTGGAATATGTGAGTGACTAGAGGAAGTTAAAAAAAAAAAAACCTGCTTTAAAAAAAGAACATAGAGTTAGGAACAACTCTAAAAGCAAGATAATTTAATATATCTATGCAGCAATACATATATGTGGGTATCTCTTTAGGAAAACCTTTCCTTCTCATGCCACACTACTCACATTGTTCACTTGCCTTGAATTCTGTACAAAGAGCCAATCTCTTTCTTGTCTCAGGGACTTGCAACCTGGAATCAAGGTTGTCCCATTTTTTCCTAAGATCTTGAGGCCTTAGCTAAAAATATATATTAAAAATAGATATATAAATAAAAATATGTTTAATAAATATGAAAGTGAAAGTGTTAGGCACTCAGTTGTGTCTGACTCTTTGCAATCCCATGGACTGTAGCCTGCCAGGCTCCTCTGCCCACTGGAATGGGTTGCCATTCTCTTCTCCAGAGGATCTTCCTGATCCAGGGATTGAACCCAGGTCTTCTGCATTGCAGGCAGATTCTTTACTGTCTGAGCCGCCAGGGAAGCCCATCTAAATAAAATAAAAATATATTTATATATATAACTAAATATATATATTTAGTTAGTGTTAGTCTCAGTCATATCTTTTTGCAACCCCATGGATACACACACACACATACACACATATATATGTCTCTTCTTCTAGACCATGGTGACCTATGCCCAGAGAGCTTTTCTGTCCATTCATTACTTTATGTTTCCTCAGCATACTGTTCTTGTCATATAGTAAATGCTCAATGGACATTGAATAAATGTTTATATTAACTATGGTCGAGCTAAGTTGCTGTTACAAAGAAATCTAAAAATACAGTGGTTTAAATGTGGCTAAATCTAATTCTCTTGCATGTAAATTTTCAGAAAAATGTAAGAGCTCAGACTGCTGGTGTGCTTTAGTTTCATGAAGCCATTCACAAGCTGGGTTTCCTCCACTGTGCTGTTCCTACATTCCTTAGGTCTTTCCTGCATAGTTGAAGCTGTGTTACCTTCACATTTCAGTTTTTAGGAAGAGTAATAGAGGGAAAGTGAAAGACAAGCAATTTCCTACAAAGTAAGTGACTTGTAAGTGGCATACATAATTTCAAGTCACTTACAAGTGACTTGTAAGTGGCACATTTTATTGTGATGAACTTAGTCACATGGCCACACCTAGCTGCAAAGAATACTGGAAAATGCTGTCTTTGGGTGGTGCCCATAGCCATCTAAAATGGAAGAAAAAGAGAATGGGTATTTGGGGGATAAGTAATCATTTGCATCACTGTTGGCTAAATGTTGAAAGAATGAATATTCATTCTTACATTATCAGAGTTGGAATAACATAAGGGTTTGAGGGCTATGTTTTAGAACTCTAGAAAAATATTTGTGATACAAAAATATTAGATACAGACTAAGATAACATCAAATATATTTCATGACACAACCTATTCACATGCAAGTTTTGGAACAAGGGAGTTTAAAGGTCTAAGAAATTTGTTCAGGCCAAGAAATTGAGCAAAGAGAGCATGGGCAGCTTTGGGTCTTGTGGGTGTGCACCTGGCTTTGTTCGAATTGGGGGATGAATTCTCTGTCTTCAGCAAGCGCCCAGAAATAAACTTTTAGCTGCTATAGTTAGGGACCAGAAGGGAGCTTCCCTGGTGGCTCAGACAGTAAAATAATCCTCCTGCAATGTAGGAGACCTGGGTTCAGTCTCTGGATTGGGAAGATCCCCTGGAGAAGGGAATGGCAACCTACTCTGGTATTCTTGCCTGGAGAATTCCATGGACGGAGGAGCCTGGTGGGCTACAGTCCGTGGGGTCACAAAAGGTCAAACACAAGTGAATGACTAACACTCCCTAATCAGAAAGGAACTAGTCTGAAGCAAGGGCATTACTTGATTACCAACTTTTTTTCTTTGTTAACTTAGATTTGATTCTAACAAAAGTTTTGAATTTCTAAGGACCAAAATAGAGCAAAACAAAATAGTACCTATTTTTTAAAATAATTTTATTTATTTTTGACTGTTTGGGTCTGCCTTAGCGGTGGCTGCTCTCGATTGTAGTGTGCAGGCTTCTCACTGCAGCGGCTTCTGTTGTTGGGGAGCATGAGTTGCAGGCCCGTGGGCTCAGTAGTTGGGGCTTCCAGGCTCTGGAGCACAGGCTCAATAGTTGTGGTGTGTAGGCTTAGTTGCTCTGTTAGTTTCATGTGGGATCTTCCTGGATCAGGGATCAAACCTGCATCTCCTGCATTGGCAGGTGCATTCTTTACCACTGAGCCAACAGGGAAGCCCCCAAATAGTAATTATTTTAAAGAATGTGGATAAAATTTATGTTTCAGTGATGTGTCCTGATAGAGAAATCACATTTTTATAAGTGTGGCTTGAGTGTGGAGCTGCATGACAGTCCTTGTACCTGTCCTTCTCTTTGAGTGACTCAGGGCATCTTGGCTTATCATCAACTGGCCTGGTCAGGTGACTAGAGATGAAAGGAAGGGGCCCAGCTGCTGCCACAGCCCAAGTCCTCTTTGTTTGTGGCCGCAGGAGACCCTTCCTGCCTTCAATGCTCCTTGCACAAAAAAGATTACCATTCCCCTCCCATCTCCCCAATATATTTGGCTAAAAGATTCAGGGAACCCATTTTGCCCCCTTTCTGCGTTGTGACCTGTCAAACTCCTTCCAGCTGAGCTCATGGGTCTGTCCTCTGTGAAACCTGCCCCAGGAAGAGTGAATCATCCTCCTTCAGCATTTTATTTGTTAGAGCAGTTCCTACTTTGGGGCATTAAATTCTTTTAACCAGTCTGTTACTCTTCTTTGTAAATTACTCCAAGATAAAGACCATATCTTATTAATCATTCTCTGTGCCTTGTACAATCCGTGGTACACGGTAGACACTTGATAAATGTTTGCTGAATGCATGAATGGGTGAATGAGTGAGTGGGTGAGGGAAAATTCTTTGGGTTCTTTCTATAGCCTCTCAGCTGTTCTAATGTGGCTCATGGCTTACCAAGGCTGAGTCCACAGAGTGTGATCTCAAGTTCTTCCACGTTTCCAAAATATTTTCTTACTTGCTTACTAAAGTTAAATAGAAGTTCAAAATACTTTCATGCTTCATTATACAATGGAATGTAAAATGGTTTAAGTGTAAATGCTGCTTGAATTAGCATACCCACCAAAGCTTATTGAAGCTAAAGTGTAACCAATCAGTCAAAAAGTGTAAATAACTGATACTAGAGCCTTTTCTGTTTTGACAGGGATTGGGGGGTGAGCAAGGTGGGGGCGTGGAGTAGAAGTTAGAGAGAAGTTGGTGCTCTGGCCTTAGAGGTGGCAGGAAAGGGTGGGAGGTCAAAGGGTCATCTAGGTAGAAGCAGAGCACAGAAAGGGGAACTAGGGGTCACTGATTGAGCACTTCCTTAATGTCTCAGTTTTAGAGAGGAGCATGGCATGGCCATTCAGGTTCGTACTTTTGTTAGGACAGTGTTGGACACTATGGGGTATGTGAACACTGCTTTGTAAGATTTGTTAAGATCTGTATGTGTATGTATGTGTGTGTGTAAACAAGCTGACTTTGTTGCAGAGGAATTACATTTTCGTAGGAGTTGATTAAGGGTCATACAACCTAGATTATACCTAAAATAACTCTCTGAGGAGTAGAGCAGTTTGTGTACTTTGCGTGACTGGCTAAGTGGTTTTGGAGATGGCCCTGGACACGTAGGGGATATGCCAAGACTGGATTTTGAGTTGGAGCTCCCTAAATGGGGACTGCCATCCTCTACATTTTATGGTAAATTGCTGTTATCAAAGGATCTCTGATACCTCAGATTATTCAGGTAGAGCTGCTTAAATAGCTCAAGGCACTTTGCAAACTTCTGATTCCTTCTCTTAGTATCTTTGGAAGTGGAGTGCAAATATGTACCAACAGAGACACAGTGCTGTACAATTGGTTGAAAATGTGCAGCTTATGCAGTGCCAGATGATCAGTTTGACTTTTCTTTCTTTTCTTTTTAAAATATCCTTTTAACTGGAATTGAACTTGAGAGTCAGATGTCTAGCTGTGTGGCACACCACAGATCACGTCTTCTCTCTGGGGTGATGTGAGCCTGTGTGAATCTCAGGGCTCATTTCAGACATAATACTGTTTCTACTCAGTTGCAACAACTTGAGTATTTGACACAGCAAACTGGTATCAGAGTTTGGACTGGAACACAGGTGTTAGGACCCACTTAACCTCTACTTAGAATTTTTAAATTTTTCTATTTTTTATTGAAATATAAAATATACTTAGTATAGTTAAGTGTATAAGTTGCACTAATCTGAAGTGTACAGATTGTTCAATATTTTTAAAGTAGGTATTGAGTTATAATTTAGTTATGTTAGAAAATAATTTAAAAAGACAACTCAAGTTATACAAATAAACTTATTTAACAGTTCAAGAAGTGAATATTCTCCTTTTGGAGAACTGCAAAATGGATGCTTTAACAGGGTAAAGAACTAAGGACAAGGAAGAGACAAATAGAAAATGTATGACTGGCTGGGGCCACATAGTCAACCTTGTTTGGGATGAGAAGGCCAAGAGTTGGCTTGGCCCTTGGGCGCTGGCTGACTGGGTGCACTAAGCTTCTGGCCAAGTGGAGCAGTAGCAGGGACACAAAAGTTATCTAAGTTCTGGTTTGCTGACACAGCATTCCAGGCAGGAGTGGCTCCTGGAATCTTGGGCCTAGAAAGTTATTTCAGCAGCTATAAGAAGATTCAACCTCTTTAAAATATATAGTTTGATGAAATTTGGTAGCTTTATTCTGTCATGAGCACCACCATTGTCAAGATATAGGCTATTTCCCTCGACCCCAGAAGTTCCTTTGTGTTCCTTTGCAAGTCAGTCACCTCCTTCCACCTTAAGTTCCTGGAAACCACTGATCTGTTTTGTATCCCTATAGTTTCACCCTTTCCAAAATGTATAAGTGAAATCATAGCCTATGCAGACTTATCTGTCTGACTTTTTTCCATAATGCTTCTAAGATTCATCACACACTTGTATAGTTGCCACCTAGATCAAGATCTAATACTGTCTCAGCACCCCAAAAGCTTCTCTCCTGTGCTTTTCCAGTCAGTACCCTCCTCTCACTATTCTGACTTCTACCAATGTATTGATTTTATCTGTCTCATATTTAATATAAATGGAATTATACAGTAGTATAATGGCTTTCTTGGCCTAATGTAATACTTATAAGATTCACTCATGTTACAACTAATAATAATAGTTTTTTATTTAAAAAATCACTGTATCGTATTCCATTGTATGAATATACCACATTTCATTTATCCATCCTACTGTGAAGGCATTTGGGCTGTTTCTAACATTTGGCTATTTTGAGGAAAGTTGAACATTCTTGCTGATGTCTTTTGTGAAAATATACACTCATATCGCTTTGCTATTTCTTAAGAGTGTAATTGCTGGATCATGGGCTAGGCATGTACTTAGTTTTAATGTATGTTGCCAAATACTTTTCTAAAGTGGTTGTACCAATTTGCACTCTCATCATCAATGTATGAGAGTTCTAATTACTCCACATTCTTGCCAACACTTGGAATTGTCAGTTATGCTTTAGCCTTTATAGAGAGTTGTAAATTAGAGTACCACTACCCATTTTTTCCCCCCAATTTTTATATTGTGTCAAAATACACTTAACATAGAATTTACTGTCCTAACAAGTTTTGAGTATATAGTTCTGTGGTTTTAATACATTCATAATGTTGTGCTACCATGACCACCATCCATCTCTAGAACTCTTCATCTTATAAAACTGAAACTGTATGCCCACTGAATAGTAACTCCAATTCCTCTCTTCTCTCCAGCTCCTGGCAACCACCATGCTCCTTTCTGTCCCTATAATTTTGACTGCTCTCATATAAATGAGATGATACAGTCTTTGTTTTTTTCTGATTGGCTTATTTTACTTGCATAATGTCCTCAAGTTTCACCCATGTACCTTCTTTTTTAAGGCTAAGTGGTATTTATTATATATATTTAGCATATTTTGCTTATTAATTCACTTATCATTGGACACTTGTGTTACTTCTATGTTTTAGCTTTTATGAGCAATACTGCTATAAATAAACATGGACATACAAATATCGCTTTGATATCTGTCCCATTTTACATCCCATTTTACATTCCCACCAACAGTGCACAAGATTTCTAATTTTCCATATCCTTGTCAATACTTGTTTTCTGGGACTTTTAAATAGTAGTCATCCTAATGAGTGTGAAGTGGTATCTTATTGTAGTTTTTTTTTTAATTAATTATTTTAATTGGAGGCTAATTACTTTACAATATTGTGGTGGTTTTTGCCATACATTGACATGAATCAGCCATGGGTGTACACATGTCCCCCATCATGAAACTTCTTCTCACCTCCCTCCCCATCCCATCCATCAGGAGTGTCCCAGTGCACCGGCTTTGCGTACCCTGTTTCATGCATCAAACTTGGACTGGTGATCTATTTCACATATGGTAATATACATGTTTCAATGCTATTCTCTTAAATCATCCCACCCTTGCCTTCTCCCACAGAGTCCAAAAGTCTGTTCTTTATATCTGTGTCTCTTTTGCTGTCTTGTATATAGGGTCATCATTACCATCTTTCTAAATTCTATATATATGCATTAATATACTGTATTGGTGCTTTTCTTTCTGGCTTACTTCACTTTGCATAATAGGCTCCAGTTTCATCCACCTCATTAGAACTGATTTAAATGTGTTCTTTTTAATAGCTGGGTAGTAGTCCATTATGTATATGTACCACAGCTTTCTTATCCATTCAACTGTTGATGGACATCTAGGTTGCTTCCATCATTGTAATTTTGATTTGAATTTCCCTGATGATTAGTGATATTGAGCATCTTGTCACGTACTTTTTGGTAATTTGTATATCTTCTTTGTAGAAATGTGTGCCAAGTCCTTTGCTCATTTTTGAATTGTCTTTCATTGTTGAGTTTTAACAATTCTCTATAGTCTGGATATTAGTTATCATTGCTTTTAAATAGAGTTAAATTGCATGTGCAACACCAGTAGGGCAATTCAGACACGTGGAGAATCTGGAGTGATCAGTAGTAAGACAACCAGCAAGGGTAAGCAGTGGTGGAGCTACCATGTGTGCTAAGAAGACCCGAGGGGTTTTTTTAAATCATTTTTGTGTCACTAAAAAGTAAAAGTGGTGGTAGTGAGCCTTGCCTCCCTGATTCAATCATACTTCACCCCTTTTAATATTTATTTAATCCCATTTTCCCTGGGAGAAAATATCTGGGCAGTTGGTTGCTAGGGATTCCCCTCTTTCAGCCTTATTGAAAGAAATAGATGAGTTTATTCCTCCTTCATTTGAGATGGCCTTTAGAAGCCTGTATCAAACCTCCACTGAAATCAGAGTAATAATTATTCAAGAATGGTAAAGCAAATGTAGAGAATCCACAAATGGAATATGGGTCCATATGCATGTCTGCAGCAAAAATTTGCTTTATATTGTCAATAGTTTTCCAGGAAACATAGTGAAGCTGAAGGGTCCTTTTAGGATTCAGCAGTTACTCTTTTTTAAAAAAGTTTTTGATTTATTTGTTTATTTTTGGCTGCACTGGGTCTTCGTTGTGGGTGTGCAGTCTTCTCTCTAGTTGTGACATATAGCCTCTGTACTTGCAGCATGCTGACTTAGTTGCCCTGCTGCATGTGGGATCTTAGTTCCCTGAGCAGGGATTTAACCCACATCCCCTGCATTGGAATGCAGATTCTTAACCACTAGACCACCAGGGAAGTCCCCATCAGGTATTATTCTTGATGTTGCTAGCACAGCAGATTTGAGCTTGTGGGCTGTGGGTGGGCTTTGCAATGTGATTGTTCATCTAATAACACACCTATGAAAGTACACCCAAAACTGCCTGATTTTTTGTACTCTAAACCTAATATAACTGATATAATGGAGTTTTTATGTGTACCTAAGAATCACTATGCATTTTAGTATATTTCTGGCTACTCTACAAATACATGAATCAGATTAAGGAATAGTCAGTCAGATGTGAATTAAATATATATTCCCATAATGGTGATTATCTTTTTTTTTCATGGCTTGACATTATTATAGCAAGCTAAAATAATAGGAGATAAGTAGTTATTATAAATGAACCATTAAAAGCAACAGTAAGCTAAAGTTATCATTGATCTCTCCCTGTCTCTTACTTTATAAGAACTAATGTAGTGAATTGCCATGGAGTTGCCTACTTTAATAATAAATCTGTTGTGTCAGGGAAATGACCTGATGTTTTCTTTTACATATAATTTATAGTCTATTGATTTAATTCTCTGAATATCTCATTCTATGGGTGTAGCATAAAACCATTTCTTAACTGAAAGACAAAGGAAGCTTGGGATAAAACCAAATGGCAGAATATTTTTATTGAAGATTTCTACTTGATCAATAGCCAAATAAATATGAGCTTATTTTCAATGACAGTTTCAAGTTTAAAAGACCAAAAAAAAAAAAAGCTTTGATTCATCATCTATTTGAGTAATCGATTTATAGATTTACTTAGAAACTTAGATTTTCTCCATGGGCTGGGAAAGGAGGCTTATGGAGACATTATAAGAAGATACTAGCTCCTATTTTCAGTGAGTCATAAACTAGAACGTGGAAAATGAACTCAAGTAGCAGACAGTTTAATGTGGCCTAATAAAACATTGATATTGTGCTGTTAAAGCCCTTCCCTCAACTTGTGGAAGGGAAAGCCAGCTCTTTACGTTCTTCCAGCCAGTATCTGGCAACTTTCCACTTGGCTACATGTGCCAAGATGCCAGGCACCTCACCACCACTCTCTCTTGAATAGAGCTGCTGATTTCCTCTTGTTGTCAGTTTTGAATTTATGACGATGACTGTTACCATAGCCATGTCATACCTCCTGTACATCTGCACACATCTTAAGCTTAGTGCCTAGTTCCCGAGATATTTATTCACTTGTTTCAGGCAAAAGTATAATGAGTATCATTAAATATTGCTGAGAAAAAGCTGAGGAATAGCAAATATGTCAGAAATTAAACATAGGATTCATTTGGCAGAAAACTTTTCTAGTTTTGTCCACTGACCCATTATTTATTTCTTTTTCTATGACTGTCACAGATCTTACCCAGGCAAGCTTAAAAAAATGACCATGCATCACTGTCATGTCACAGTCATATCTCAGTTTGGAAGGAAGAAGTTTGAGGATGGGTATCCTATTACCATGCTTTATTTTCCCTTTGCCTAATGCAGATAGCTGTAGAGAATATGGAAGAACACCTTAATACTCACCCCTTGAGGAGAAAGCAGTGATTTTTTTATAGTGCTCATAACCCATGCCATCAATTTTATCTGTGGTAGGTCCATGTCAAAATTGGAGTAATTAAATGGAATGACAATCCTATTAAATGTGTTCCTGCCATTGCATTGGCAATAAAGCATGTGCAAATTTACAATTAAGGCTCATCTTTCTCCTTAGTCATAGAGAATTGTGACAGCCATTAAGTTGTGCAGGCCTAAGGATCCAAAAGGGTATTCATCAAAATAAAAACACAAGGTGGATACTTTCAGGATCATATTGTCCTCTTATGCAATTATTCTTTTCACTGCATATTTTTTGACTGAATAATAATTACTTTTCTACTGAGAAAAGGCAAAATCAGCTAGTTTCAACTTGTTTTATTACAACCCCTCCTTTAAAAACTTTGCAAGGCAGCATAGAACCATAGAACCATTCAGACAAAAGTGTGTATTTGTTCCAGTTCTTAGCTTTCAAAGGGTAACAGACTCAAATACAGCACACTGAGCTTTAAATACAGTCACTTTGGTGCTACAAAACACACCATTAAGATGCATATTGATGGTGTGGTTAAGTTCCCAAGATATCACTAAGAATCATTAATATGACAGAGATAAAGGAGACTTGAAACACAGCCCATGCAGTGAATTGACAGCCATCTTTAACCACTGTGACCTAAGAATGACCCTGAGCTCTGCTGGATGCAGGAGTTAGATATGTCGCAGAGCACAGGAATCAGATATCTAACAGACTTGGAGGGCCTCATTGTGAGGCAACTGCAGAATCACTTGCAAGGGCTGATATACACATAGGTGACAAAGATGCCACCTCCATGCCAACTCCATGAAATAAATTTCTGAGGGTTTAATGTTGACTTTAGATGCTCCCTGCTTTGTAAAGTTAAGATTCATAGAGGAACAATTAATAAGTTTTTATTGTATTTAAAATATTTTAATTTAACCATGTCTTCAAATACTTGTACTTGAGTGTATATACGTTTTACACATACATACATCAAGAGTTAATTTTACAGTGGTGGAACAACATATTCTAAAGTGCTTAAAATTACAAATGGCATTTTATGGTAAAATTTAGCCTTTGTTTTGTTTTTGGTAGCTCTTTATCCCTAAAAGTTGCTTGCATTTAAAATTTCTTGCTTAAATCTTTATAGCCTGGTTAAAAATGATAGTTTAGGGGAAGCACACCAAGTATACCAAGGGCTGCAGAATATGGATTTAGGCTTGACTGTCATGCTCCCTTGCTGTAAAAATGCCACGTGAAACAGTTATTTTCATAAAGCAGAATTGTTAGTAAGAGGATAGACATTTGGAGGAGCTAAGCAACAGGAATGTAAGTTACTGCATTAGCTTTCAATGACTAAAGTGGAGAGTTTTCTGTTGTTTTCTCTTGTAACACTTTTCCCCTCAGATTCTCATGCATGAAAAATAGATATACTCACCTTAGAAAATGAGAAGATTGGATGGCATTGCCAACTCAATGGACATGCATTTGAGCAAATTCCGTGAGATAGTGAAGGATAGGGAAGCCTGGTGTGCTGCAATCCGTGGGGTTACACAGAGTGGGACACGACTTAGCAACTGAAGAGCAACAACACCTTAAAAAAGATAAATTATTAGCACATGCATAATTACTAAAATGTTTACAATCAACTGGTAAAAATACAAATATCACATAATGTACAATCTCTTCCAGGTGTAAAATGCACTTAACAATTATTCACAAAAAAATTGTGGTAATGGTTTAGTCATTAAGTCGTGTCCAATTCTTGTGACCCTGTGGACTGCAGCCTGCGAGGATCCTCTGTCCATGGGATTCTCCAGGCAAGAATACTGGAGTGGGTTACTGTTTCCTTCTCCAGGGGATCTTCCTGACCCAGGAATTGAAACTGGGTCTCCTGCATTACAGGCAGATTCTTTACCAACTGAGCTGTGAGGGAAGCCCTAGTCACAAAAAATAAATAATTATAAAAATCCTCTGTTTCTCTGAATTTTTTCCTCATTTTTAGCTTTTCAAAGACCACTGCAGCTCACAAACTGACCCTGCTTTTAGAATTTTCCAGAGTCGCTTTGAAAGTCTCACTGCAGCAGCGCTGTAGGGACTGGACCCCAGGTCTTTTAGAGGCCTGTGAGGCAGGGCTAAACACAGGGCAGAGCTGGCGCTCCCATCTGATTCCACTGGAAAAAGAAAAAAGCCCTCTGTGTCCTACTTGCAGTGCTGAAAAATGGTACAGGTTTTGAGTCAGATCTTCACAAATACCAAGTTTTAGCTGAATTACCTTCCCTTGAGGGCCATGACAGGACTCCAAATTCAACTGCTATATTTACTTTCGAGCCTGTGCTTTCCCCAGGATATTTCATGGTTATTATTCCTTGCTGTGCTCTTAATGAGAGAAACAGGTAGTGATCTGCATACTCCAATTGGCAATGTTTTCTAATAATATTGTAATCTGGGTTTATAGAATTAGTTTTCTGAAAAGTGTGGAGGGATCTGTGGCTAAGGGAAGAGTATTACCTCCCTGGCTCTCTGACAAATGAGGATTTTAATCTGATTCATAACCTCTTATAAACAGTTCCATCTTGATGAGACCACTGTATTTGGTAACCTATTCAATTTATTAATATTTCACATTGTGTCTAAGTGCCTACAATGGGGAAATGATAAGTGAGGACCAGTAGCCTCATTAACTTGGCTAACACTTCTAAATGGATGGCTAGGCATTAGGGAAGTTTGCCTCATGGAAACCCTTCTATCTGAGGACAAAGATGGAAGAGTAAGACCCTATCAGCTGCTGCAGAGATATGTATGTTTTGCTGCTTTGCTCATTTGCACACACCCCAGGGCTTTTTATTTTATGGGTATTATCATTTGTGTCCAAATGACCCCTCCCTATAAATGGAATTCATGTTTGGCTTGACTTGTTTATCATCACAAACCTGTAATGCTTTAAGAAGTAGGCTATTTCATGGTTCAATTTCAGGAAACAGAAACCATTTCGCTCTTTTAAGGAGAGATTTAAATATAGAGTATTCTGTTTTTTTAAGTTTGGAGTTGTGAGCACATTGCTGGGCCTGCAGGAGTGACTCCCAGAACTGCTGAACTGGCGTGAAATTTTAGCTCCTGTTTGATCAGGAAGATGGGGAATCAGTATGGAACTGTGGAATTCAAGAACACCCCACAACAGCCTCACAGATCTTGTGACTGCACACTGGGATTATGCTGCAGAAAAACCCAACATGTCCCCCCTCTGACCCCTCCCCCCACAATCCTACTTTTCAGCAGCTAGCAAAGCAAGAGCAGAGTGATTGCTCTCATCTCCCTCCACCTTCCAAATCTCATGCAGTTGCATCTGTTTGGTGGGTCCTGATTCCAGAACTCTTGCTACAAGGGAATGTAGGGAAATACGCTTTTGAGTTTTCCAGTCTCTGCACAACTGGAAGGCCCACTGGAGGGGCGCTGGGGTAGATGTTGATTGCTAATCCACCCTTTTCACCTCATGGTCTAAAGAAGCAAAAAAGGTGTAACAGGATAGAAAATCCACGTGATCTTTTTCTCTTTCTGATGTCAATTGATTTTCATTTTGACAAATGAATTTTTTTTCACTAGCATAGTTAAAATAATGATGATTCTACAATATTTTTCTTACTGTTCATCTGAGACAGCTTAGTACCTTCATAGCCCTTCTCCAGGTGTGAAAACCTGGGTCTCAGAGGCTTTCTTCCATCTTCTGTTCCAACCAGTTGCTCTTGATTTCTCCATCAGTTCCTATTTGTTTTTGTCTCTCTCTGTGCCCATCCCCCTCAATTTATTGCTTTGGTGGGATTGTGTTGCTTGGTCTCAGCTTTCTTTCTGGAAATTATCTTCCTTGTTCTAGGGTCACAAGCCAGAGGAAATCTTAAGCAAATGTCTACTCCTGTTCTTCTAGCCCCATCTTGGATGTCACAGAGACTCCCAGTTATCTAGGGGGAGATATGAAGTCAAGAACCATCCTGAAATTTTGGCTATGTTTCAGTGTTCTGGGCCACAGGTCCAGTTGGCTCTCTGAAAGCACTTTATTTTTCTTTTTTTCCCCATGAAACAAATGATATCAAAGCTGAGAGCCAGCTGTCAAGACATGAGTCTAGAATCAAATTGAGGTGACTCATAATGCAACACACCCTGCAGTTCTCAAGGATGATTCAGGACTCTGGGCACAATTTGTCTGGATTTTAATTTTTAATTTAAAATTGTTTTTACAATAATGTAATATTTAAAAATTCAAACATACACAAATGTAGAAAGGTGGTGTAATGAACCCCTGTAAACTCACTACCCAAATTAAATCACCATCTAGATTTTGTCATTTTCTTTACCTATTATCTCCTTTTCTCCTTTGCTGAAATATTTTAAAGGAGATCCTGAATTCATGCCATTTTATCCCTAAATACTTCAGTATCAAATGCCCCCTTTTTAATAACCTTGTTTTGCTATTGTTATTTAATACAAATAGAAATGATTCAGCTATACATCCAAGTATTCTGGGGTTTAAGGATTTTAAACTCCTTTCTCCTAAAACCACAGAAGCCAATCTCTAACTCAGTACCAGGCCTACAGAATATTCCTAATACTGAAAGATTGCAGCATTCCATACAGTAAGAAAGGAATTTAAAAAATAGTTACGTTCTAGGCCTACATGAGCAGGA
This sequence comes from Bubalus bubalis, assembly GCF_019923935.1. Taxonomy (NCBI): domain Eukaryota; kingdom Metazoa; phylum Chordata; class Mammalia; order Artiodactyla; family Bovidae; genus Bubalus; species Bubalus bubalis. The sequence goes on from NC_059164.1 coordinate 68,591,985, forward strand.
CTTTGGCTAGCTTTCTGTTGAAGCAGGCTAGACATCTGAAAGATACCATAGCTGCCACATGTGTGGGTCTGATCATCTTCAGTCTTTTTATCATGGGATTGAAGTTTTCTTTTTTGACGTTTTTATGTGATTGTTTTCTTTTCTAGAAATTGCTTTCTTTAGAAACCACTTATAAAGTGAATGTGAAGCTCAAAGTTTATTTTAATGTTAATAGTCACTTGGGTTTCAATACAGGAACCCCAATCTGGTTATCTTGAGCCATTTTCTATGTATAGTTTGATATGTGGGGATTGAAAGAAAGTAGAAAGTATTAGTCACTCAGTTCAGTTCAGCTCAGTTCAGTCGCTCAGTCATGTCCGATTCTTTGTGACTGCATAATTTCACGGCTCAACCACCATCTGCAGTGATTTTGGAGCCCAGAAAAATAAAGTCTGACACTGTTTCCACTGTTTCCCCATCTATTTCCCATGAAGTGATGGGACCGGATGCCATGATCTTAGTTTTCTGAATGTTGAGCTTTAAGCCAACTTCTTCACTCTCCTCTTTCACTTTCATCCAAATGCTCTTTAGTTCTTCTTCACTTTCTGCCATAAGTGTGGTATCATCTGCATATCTGCATATCATTATTGATATTTATTTCCCAGGCAATCTTGATTCCAGCTTGTGCTTCCTTCAGCCCAGTGTTTCTCATGATGTATTCTGCATATAAGTTAAATAAGCAGGGTGATAATATACAGCCTTGATGTATTCCTTTTCCTATTTGGAACCAGTCTGTTGTTCCATGTCCAGTTCTAACTGTTGCTTCCTGACCTGCATACAGGTTTCTCAAGAGGCAGGTCAGGTGGTCTGGTATTCCCATCTCTTTCAGAATTTTTCACAGTTTATTGTGATCCACACAGTCAAAGGCTTTGGCATAGTCAATAAAGCAGAAATAGATGTTTTTCTGGAACTCTTGCTTTTTTGATGATCCAGCGGATGTTGGCAATTTGATCTCTGGTTCCTCTGCCTTTTCTAAAACCAGCTTGAACATCTGGAAGTTCACAGTTCATGTATTGCTGAAGCCTGCCTTGGAGAATTTTGAGAATTACTTTACTAGCGTGTGAGATGAGTGAAATTGTGTGGTAGTTTGAGCATTCTTTGGCATTGCCTTTGTTTGGGATAGGAATGAAGACACCTTTTCCAGTCCTGTGGCCACTGCTGAGTTTTCCAAATTTGCTGACATATTGAGTGCGGCACTTTCACAGCATCATCTTTCAGGATTTGAAATAGCTCAACTGGATTCCATTACCTCCACTAGCTTTGTTTGTAGTGATGCTTTCTAAGGCCCACTTGACTTCACATTCCAGGATGTCTGGCTCCAGGTGAGTGATCACACCATCGTGATTATCTGAGTCATGAAGATCCTTTTGTACAGTTCTTCTGTGTATTCTTGGCACCTCTTCTTAATATCTTCTGCTTCTGTTAGGTCCCTACCATTTCTGTCCTTTATTGAGCCCATCTTTGCATGAAATGTTCCCTTGGTATCTCTAATTTTCTTGAAGAGCTCTCTAGTGTTTCCCATTCTGATGTTTTCCTCTATTTCTTTGCATTGATCACTGAGGAAGGCTTTCTTATCTCTCCTTGATATTCTTTGGAACTCTGCATTCAAATTGGTATATCTTTCCTTTTCTCCTTTGCTTTTCACTTCCCTTCTTTTCACAGCTATTTGTAAGGCCTCCTCAGACAGCCATTTTGCTTTTTTGCATTTCTTTTTCTTGGGGATGGTCTTGATTCCTGTCTCCTGTACAATGTCAGGTACCTCCATTCATAGTTCATCAGGCACTCTGTCTATCAGATCTAGTCCTTTAAATCTATTTCTCACTTCCTCAGTTGTGCCCAACTCTTTGCAATCCTATGGACTGTAGCTCGCCAGGCTCCTCTGTCCATGGGATTCTCCAGGCAAGAATACTGGAGAGGTTGCCATTTCCTTCTCCAGGGGGTCTTCCCAATCAAGGGATTGAACCCCGGTCTCCTGCATTGCAGGCAGATTCGTTACCATCTGAGCCACCAGGGAAGAGAAACTTGTGGTTAGAATTTTTATGCTAAAATATTCGATTGGTATTGTTGTCTGAGAGACTATAATTAAAAGTTTAGAAGTGGTTTAGCAGTATCTCTTTAAGTGAAATAGCCGATATAGTTTGTACAAAGTTGCCAGTGAACCTTGTTCGCTGAACCTATAATTCAGAAGATCCCCATGAGGCTTTGATCTTTGGCAGCATTTCCATTGCTATTGATCTAGGTGAAACAAGGCAGAGGTGGAAAGAGCAGCTGGAAATAGCTATTGATTTATTCATTTGACAAATATGTATGGAGATTCTGTTACATGCCAGGCACTATGCTAAGTCCCTGGCATAGGAGGGATGATAAAGACCTTGGTTACAAGTAGCTTATAGTCTACCTTAGATAAGAGCTTTACACAAAGTAGTACATGAAGTGTCATAAAAGAAATATAGGAATTCTGTTGGAGAAAAGATTTGTTACTTACAGATTCTGGGATCTGAGACAGCTGCAGGGCAGAGAGGTGGCAGTTAAAATGAGCTGGGGGTATATTTTGGATTTGGTCAGGCAGTCTTGGGCAGGAAAGAAAATAAAGGGCCTGAAGACCATTATGAACCATTTTATCTTTTACAGAGGAGCCTAGGGAGGCTCCTGCCATGGTCATTTGGTTGTACAGACAAACAAGGGTATTGCTGTTTGTCAACTTGTATCTTATATGTTACTTGTGTATTCAAGTTCAGTTCAGTTCAGTTCAGTCGCTCAGTCATGTCTGACTCTTTGCGACCCCATGAATTGCAGCATGCCAGGCCTCCCTGTCCATCACCAACTCCCGGAGTTAGATACAACTTATACCATAGCTGCCACATGTATGGGTCTGATCATCTTCAGTCTTTTTATTATGGGAATGAAGTTTTCTTTTTCAAGGTTTTGATGTGATTGTTTTCTTTTCTAGAAATTCCTAGAAAAATAACTTATGTAAAATTTGTAACAAGGACATTGTAAAAAGAACAAAAGAAATTACATGTCAAATATTCTGATGCTTTATCTGATCAATATTCTGTGAATCGGTTATAGCTTTGCTTCTGTAATTCTTCCAAGATTTGGGGATGAACAGGGAGCAAGATAAGATATTGCTTCCATTAGTCTTTAATGTGAAACTTTAATTCACAAACTTTGAACACCCTCCTCTTATGTAAAATACACAAAAAGCATAAATAAAAGGGGATAGGATATAGTAAACGGCAATGATTAAGTTCTGTTTTATCCCCTTAGGTAAGGTAAGGTAAGTCACTTCAGTCGTGTCCGACTCTGTGAGACCCCATAGACGGCAGCCCACCAGGCTCCCCCGTCCCTGGGATTCTCCAGGCAAGAACACTGGAGTGGGTTGCCATTTCCTTCTCCAATGCATGAAAGTGAAAAGTGAAAGTGAAGTCGCTCAGTCGTGTCCGACTCTTAGCGACCCCATGGACCACAGCCTACCAGGCTCCTCCGTTCATGGGATTTTCCAGGCAAGAGTACTGGAGTGGGGTGCCCTTAAGTCTGTCTTAAATCTGTTTGTTTTTCTTCATGTTTATTGTCACTATTGGACTTTCCTTGTGGCTCAGCTGGTAGAGAATCTGCCTGCAGTGTGGGAGACCTGGGTTTGATCCCTGGGTTGGGAAGATACCCTGGAGAAGAGAAAGGGTACTTATTCCAGTATTATAGACTAGAGAATTCCATGGACTATATGGTCCATGGGGGACGCAAAGAGTTGGACATGGCTGAGCAACTTTCACACACACATATGTTGTCACTATCAAATTCTAGATCAATAGTTTTCCCTGCCTTTAGTTCTGATCTCTTCTATTCCATTCAGCATCCAGTGGAGTGAAATTTCTAAGACACAACCTGATAATATTCTCCTTGCTTAAGAACCAACCCTCAATGGCGCTGCATGGCTCTTAAGATAAAATTTGAATTTTGTTACCATTGTTTACAAGGTGGCTCAGAGGTTAAAGTGTCTGCCTGCAATGCGGGAGACCTGGGTTCTATCCCTGGGTCGGGAAGATCCACTGGAGAAGGAAATGGCAACCCACTCCAGTATTCTTGCCTGGAGAATCCCATGGGCGGAGGAGCCTGGTGGGCTACACTCCACGGGGTCGCAAAGAGTCGGACACAATTGAGCGACTTCACTTTCACTTTCCATGATCATTTGATCAGGGTTGATGTGTGTGATCAAAAATATAAGCAAGTGAAAAAAAATAGTTGTTTATGTTACAGAATAGTAGATAGTAATAGATACCACAAAATAGATACATTGACTATAGTTTGTTAATATTTTTTCCTATCTTGTTTCTTACATGAACTATTTAGCTAAAGTTTGCTTTATGGAAGAGATGAATTCTTTCCTCTATAAAGTGAACATCTATATTTTAAGTGCTTTCCATACCAGGTCTCACTATAGAATTAGAAATTGATCCTTCTGAAAGCACTGTTGACTTTAAGATTTGAAATTTTAACTTTATTTTTTTATTTTTAAACTTTACATAATTGTATTAGTTTTGCCAAATATCAAAATGAATCCGCCACAGGTATACATGTGTTCCCCATCCTGAACCCTCCTCCTCCTCCCTCCCCATACCATCCCTCTGGGTCGTCCCAGTGCACCAGCCCCAAGCATGCAGTATCGTGCATCGAACCTGGACTGGCAACTCGTTTCATACATGATATTTTACATGTTTCAATGCCATTCTCCCAAATCTTCCCACCCTCTCCCTCTCTCACAGAGTCCATAAGACTGTTCTATACATCAGTGTCTCTTTTGCTGTCTCGTACACAGGGTTATTGTTACCACCTTTCTAAATTCCATATATATGCATTAGTATACTGTATTGGTGAAATTTTAACTTTTAAACATTATCTGTTGAAGGGAAATGAAAATATAGTAATTTAATTCAAGTTTACTGTATACATTTATGTATATTTAATGTATAAATTTAAATAAGTTAGGATTATTTCTATTTTTAAAACAATGAAATAAAGGTAATTCTAGAAAGATGCCAATGACATGATTGACTATAGTACTGCAGAATGAATAATCTTAATAATTAATCAGCCTCCAGATCTCAATAATCTACAGCAGGATGGCATGTGGTTTTCCATATTCTGTTTCTTGATGACTTTAGGAAACAGAAGTTAATCTGGGCAAAAAAGGGAGGAAATTACAGAAAAATCTAATGCAACGATTTAAAATAAAGAATGAATCTTATAAAAGAAATAATACATTTATTGACACGTTTTTGAAGGGAAACAAAGTGATAAGAAAGTAACATCAAAAAGATGTTACTAAAACATAGGCCAAGAAGTCCTGACTTTTGAACAGTCTGCTGAGTTGATGCTTTCATTCATTCAAGTGCTTATTCAGTTCAGTTGAGTTCAGTAGCCCAGTCGTGTCCGACTCTTTGCGACACAATGGGCACAGCATGCCAGACCTCCCTGTCCATCACCAACTCCCAGAGTCTACTCAAACTCATGTCCGTTGAGTCAGTGATGCCATCCAACCATCTTATCCTCTGTCGTCCCCTTCTCCTCCTGCCTTGAATCTTTCCCAGCATCAGGGTCTTTTCAAATGAGTCAGTTCTTCACATCAGGTGACCAAAGTGTTGGAGTTTCAGCTTCAGCATCAGTCCTTCCAATGAATATTCAGGACTGATTTCCTTTAGGATGGACTGGTTGGATCTCCTTGCCATCCAAGGGACTCTCAAGAGTCTTCTCTAACACCACAGTTCTTCAGCGCTCAGATATCTTTTTGTCCAACTCTCACATCCATACGTGACTAATGGAAAAACCATAGCTTTGACTAGACAGACCTTTGTTGGTGAAGTAATGTCTGCTTTTTAATATGCTGTCTAAGTTGGCCATAACTTTTCTTCCAAGGAGTAAACGTTTAAATTTCATGGCTGCAGTCACCATCTGTAGTGATTTTGGAGCCCCCCAAAATAAAATCTCTGACTGTTTCCACTGTTTCCCCAACTATTGGCCATGAAGGGATGGGACTGGATGCCATGATCTTAGTTTTCTGAATGTTGAGTTTTAAGACAACTTACTCACTCTCCTCTTTCACTTTCATCAAGAGGCTCTTTAGTTCTTTTTCACTTTCTGCCATAAGGGTAGTATCATCTGCATATCTGAGTTTATTGATATTTCTCCCAGCAATCTTGATTCCAGCTTGTGCTTCCTCCAGCCCAGCGTTTCTCATGATGTACTCTGTATAAAGTTAAATAAGCAGGGTGACACTATATGGCCTTGATGTACTTCTTTCCCAATTTGGAACCAGTCTGTTGTTCCATGTCCAGTTTTAACTGTTGCTTCTTGACCTGCATACAAATTTCTCAGGAGGCAGGTCAGGTGGTCTGGTTTCCCATATCTTGAAGAATTTTCCACAGTTTGTTGTGATTGACATTGTCAAAGGCTTTGGCATAGTCAATAAAGCAGAAGTAGATGTTTTTCTGGAACTCTCTTGCTTTTTTGATGATCCAATGGATGTTGGCAATTTGATCTCTGGTTCCTCTGCCTTTTCTAAAACCAGCTTGAACATCTGGAAGTTCATGGTTCACGTACTCTTGAAGCCTGGCTTGGAGAATTTTGAACATTACTTTGCTAGTGTGTGAGATGAGTGCAATTGTGCAGTAGTTTGAACATTCTTTGGCATTGCTTTTCTTCAGGATTGGAATGAAAACTGAGCTTTTCCTGTCCTGTGGCCCTGCTGAGTTTTCCAAATTTACTGGCATATTGAGCGCAACACCTTCACAGCATCATCTTTTAGGATTTGAAATAGCTCAACTGGAATTCCATCACCTCCACTAGCTTTGTTTGTAGTGATGCTTCCTAAGGCCCACTTGACCTCACATTCCAGGATGTCTGGCTCTAGGTGAGTGATTGCACCCTCATGGTCATCTGGGTCATGAAGATCCCTTTTGTATAGTTCTTCTGTGGATTCTTGCCACCTCTTCTTAATGTCTTCTGCTTCTGCTAGGTCCATACCATTTCTGTCCTTTATTGAGCCCATCTTTGCATGAAATGCTCCCTTGGTATCTCTAATTTTCTTGAAGAGATCTCTAGTCTTTCCCATTCTATTGTTTTCCTCTATTTCTTTGCATTGATCACCGAGGAAGGCTTTCTTATCTCTCCTTGCTATTCTTTGGAACTCTGCATTCAAATGGGTATATCTTTCCTTTTTTCCTTTGCCTTTCACTTCCCTTCTTTTCACAGCTATTTGTAAGCCCTCCTCAGACAACCATTTTGCCTTTTTGTATTTGTTTTTCTTAGGGATGGTCTTGATCACAGCCTCCTGTAAAATGTCACGAACTCCCGTGCATAGTTCTTCAGACACTCTATCAGATCTCATCCCTTGAATCTATTTGTCATTTCCACTAAGTAATCATAAGGGATTTGACTTAGGTCATACCTGAATGGTCTAGTGGTTTCCCTACTGTCTTCAATTTAAGTCTGAATTTGGCAATAAGGAGTTCATGATCTGAACCACAGTCAGCTCCTGATCTTGTTTTTGCTGACTGTAGAGAGCTTCTCCATCTTTGGCTGCAAAGAATATAATCAGTCTGATTTCGGTGTTGACCATCTGGTGATGTCCATGTGTAGAGTCTTCTCTTGTGTTGTTGGAAGAGGACATTTGCTATGACCAGTGCATTTTCTTGGCAAAACTCTGTTAGCTTTTGCCCTGCTTCATTCTGTACTCCAATGCCAAATTTGCCTGTTACTCCAGGTGTTTCTTGACTTCCTACTTTTGCATTCCAGTCACCTATAATGAAAAGGACATCTGTTTTGGGTGTTAATTCTAGAAGGTCTTGTAGGTCTTCATAGAACCATTCAACTTCCACTTCTTCAGCATTACTGGTTGGGGCATAGACTTGGATTACTGTGATATTGAATGGTTTGCTTTGGAAACGAATAGAGATCATTCTGTCGTTTTTGAGATTGCATCCAAGTACTGCATTTCAGACTCTTTTGTTGACTATGATGGCTACTCCATTTCTTCTAAGGGATTCTTGCCCACAGTAGTAGATATAATGGTCATCTGAGTTAAATTCACCCATTCCAGTCCATTTTAGTTTGCTGATGCCTAAAATGTCAATGTTCACCCTTGCCATCTCCTGTTTGACCACTTCCAATTTGCCTTGATTCATGGACCTAACATTCTAGATTCCTATGCAATATTGCTTTTTATAGTATCGGACTTTACTTCCATCACCAGTCACATTCACAACTGGGTGTTATTTTTGCTTTGGCTCTGTCTCTTCTTTCTGGAATTAGTTCTCCACTGATCTCCATTAGCATATTGGGCACCTACTGACCTGGGGAGTTCATCTTTCAGTGTCCTATCTTTTTACCTTTTCGTACTGTTCATGGGGTTCTCAAGGTAAGAATACCAAAGTGGTTTGCCAGTCCCTTCTCCAGTGGACCATGTTTTATCAGAACTCTCCACCATGACCCATCTGTCTTGGGTGGCCCTACACACTTATATGCTTATTCAGCGTTCATTCAAAAATATTTATTATTTTATTATCCAATCCTAGCACAGTAAGTAAGCTCTGGGGTTGTAATGGCAAAGAAGTCAAAGGTCTGACTCTTTTAGAAAATTTGGAATCCAGTATGGGGTGAGTGGAATGGGTGTGTGGAAATAGTAAGTAAGAACATAATAAATAAGAATGTTGATTTTTTTAGAGGTGAGTAGCATGAAGGAAATAAGGGTGAGAGATGATAGAAACTGTGGGGAGAGTGGTTATTTTGTATAGGTTGGTCAGGAAAGGACTTTCTATGGACAAATCAGAGAACTTTATGATGAAATAGAGCCATATAAATAAAGGACTGGGAGAAGAGTGTTTCTGGTTGGGGGGTGGGCAGTGGGTAATAAATGCAAAGGCCAGGAAATAAGAATAAATTTGGAATGTTTGCAAGAAACTCAAGGGTGAGGGGGGCGGTTATGAGTTGGACAGGAAGGAAACAGGTCACATCAGGCCCTGTAGACCATGGTAAAGAGTTAGGATTTTTTTTTAATGAAATTATTGAAAATCTGCTATTTGAGATACTATCTTCAAGGGATTCAAACTCTAACAGAGGAGACAGACATACAAAGAAATAATGACAAGTTAATAAGATAACTTTGGAATAGTAGTTAATTTCTACCTCTTTTTTCAGTGTTTCTCAGTTCAGGCAAAGTAGAGAAAGTTAGAAACTGTCAATCCGTATGCCTGGGTGCCATCGCCAGAATTTCTCATGTTAATTGAATTGGGTTGAAGTTGGGGTCCATGTGTTTAAGAAGCCATAAATGCTCAGTCACTCAGTTATGTTCAACTCTTTGTGACTCCATGGACTGCAGACCTCCAGGCTCCTCTGTCCATGGAATTCTCCGGGCAAGAATACTGTACTGGAGTAAGCTGCCATTTCCTCCTCCAAAGTAGCCCCATGGGTGATTCTAATGCCATCAAGTTTATGAACTACTGCTGAGGACAAAGGCTTGGCTCCAGTGGGCAAATGTTGGTAGTTTCCAGGCAGGTTCACACAAGAAATCACAAGCCCTGGAAAGTTTCCTTGAAGATCAAGGCTGGAATCAAATAGTTTATATTAATATAATATCCAGAAGTTCATGTTTATAAACAAATGTGTTCAGGGTATAATCAGAAAGCCCAGAGGAGATAGCTTGATGAGTCTTGTGTAAAGAGAAAAAATTAAAAGAGCAGCTTTTCAATAGAGAAATGATACAAGAAGAAAATCAAAGGTAACGTACATATTTTAGAAGAGAAATAAAAATGAAGCTGTCAATTTGACAGTCAAATTATTGAGTCCTGATGTTCAGCCACAATTTGATGTTCCAAATAGTGTGAGACATCTGCCCTACAGCAAAGGAAGAACAAAGGGAGCTATAGAAATGTTAGCTTTTTAAAATGGAACTTTGGCAGATGCTGTCTTCTGCAATTCAGTGATTCATCCCATTATTTGTAGGACTGCTCCTGGCACATTCATCCAAAATAAGTAAGAGTTTATCAGTCTTCCTTTTTTCTCTTACTGCCTACTCTGAGAAAGCCAAGGCAGTGACAAATTATATTTGGGTCAGTGCCATCATCAAAAATTAAAATTGGGGCACTACTAACTCAATTTACAAAAATATTAAACAAATAATATCTCACTGACTTGAAAAAATTAGAAGCAACACCTCAAGACTTACTGTTTTCCTTAGGCTTAGTGAACAGCACTGTTGAACAGGGTATACGTAATGTATTGAGTTAATTTTGAAATGTCAATATTGCCACTGAATATGAGTATGTGTGTGCATGTGGGTGTGTTTGGAAATGATTTGAACCATTGAAACATATCCTAGTCATTCTATTTGTCTTTCATATTTTCTGTATTAAATTATTCTATGCAATAGGTTCTCCTTTTTATACATTTTTAGCTTTTTACATTTCACTAAATTGCCTTTGCTAAAATCTAGTAAGGAGTTGTTAACAAATAATGAGCCTCTAATCTGGCACAATTATACTGCTCCAATATTACCATTCTGTTACTTACAGACCATTCCAGTTGCTTATGGAATTAAATATATACTTTTCTCTAGATGACATTTAGGGCAATTATTTCTAAACTTTTGGATTTCATGCACTTGTAAAAGTTTAAAATAAGAGAACTCACATGGTTTCAAATGTGTTATTTTCCCAACTAAGGCTTTAAGGAAAATAAATACCATCTAATAGAATCATCAGTTCATTAAAAATTGTTGTAGCTTAGCTGGTAAAGAATCCACCTGCAATGCAGGAGATGCCAGTTCGCTTCCTGGGTCCAGAAGATCCCCTGGAGAAGGAATACTGGATTATTCTTGGGCTTCCCTGGTTGCTCAGTCAGTAAAGAATCTCTCAACACACAGAAATCCCTTGCATTCCTATACACTAATAATGAGAAAATAGAAAGAGAAATTAAGGAAACAATTCCATTCACCATTGCAACGAAAAGAATAAAATACTTAGGAATATATCTACCTAAAGAAACTAAAGACCTATATATAGAAAACTATAAAACACTGGTGAAAGAAATCAAAGAGGACACTAATAGATGGAGAAATATACCATGTTCATGGATCGGAAGAATCAATATAGTGAAAATGAGTACACTACTCAAAGCAATCTATAGATTCAATGCAATCCCTATCAAGCTACCCAACGGTATTCTTCACAGAGCTAGAAGAAATAATTTCACAATTTGTATGGAAATACAAAAAACCTCGAATAGCCAAAGCAATCTTGAGAAAGAAGAATGGAACTGGAGGAATCAACCTGCCTGACTTAAGGCTCTACTACAAAGCCACAGTCATCAAGACAGTATGGTACTGGCTCAAAGACAGAAATATAGATCAATGGAACAAAATAGAAAGCCCAGAGATAAATCCACGCACATATGGACACCTTATCTTTGACAAAGGAGGCAAGAATATACAATGGATTAAAGACAATCTCTTTAACAAGTGGTGCTGGGAAAACTGATCAACCACTTGTAAAAGAATGAAACTAGAACACTTTCTAACACCATACACAAAAATAAACTCAAAATGGATTAAAGATCTAAACGTAAGACCAGAAACTATAAAACTCCTAGAGGAGAACATAGGCAAAACACTCTCCGACATACATCACAGCAGGATCCTCTATGACCCACCTCCCAGAATATTGGAAATAAAAGCAAAAATAAGCTTAATTAAACTTAAAAGCTTCTGCACAACAAAGGAAATTATAAGCAAGATGAAAAGACAGCCTTCAGAATGGGAGAAGATAATAGCAAATGAAGCAACTTACAAACAACTAATCTCAAAAATATACAAGCAAATCCTACAGCTCAATTCCAGAAAAATAAATGACCCAATCAAAAAATGGGCCAAAGAACTAAATAGACATTTCTCCAAAGAAGACATACAGATGGCTAACAAACACATGAAAAGATGCTCAACATCACTCATTATCAGAGAAAGGCAAATCAAAACTACAATGAGGTACCATTTCACACCAGTCAGAATGGCTGCAATCCAAAAGTCTACAAGCAATAAATGCTGGAGAGGGTGTGGAGAAAAGGGAACCCTCTTACACTGTTGGTGGGAATGCAAACTAGTACAGCCACTATGGAGAACAGTGTGGAGATTCCTTAAAAAACTGGAAATAGAACTGCCTCATGATCCAGCAATCCCACTGCTGGGCATACACACTGAGGAAACCAGAAGGGAAAGAGACACGTGTACCCCAATGTTCATCGCAGCACTGTTTATAATAGCCAGGACATGGAAGCAACCTAGATGTCCATCAGCAGATGAATGGATAAGAAAGCTGTAGTACATATACACAATGGAGTATTACTCAGCCATTAAAAAGAATACATTTGAATCAGTTCTAATGAGGTGGATGAAACTGGAGCCTATTATACAGAGTGAAGTAAGCCAGAAAGAAAAACACCGATACAGTATACTAATGCATATATATGGAATTTAGAAAGATGGTAACAATAACCCTGTGTACGAGACAGCAAAAGACACTGATGTATAGATCAGTCTTTTGGACTCTGTGGGAGAGGGAGAGGGTGGGATGATTTGGGAGAATGGCATTGAAACATGTATAATATCATATATGAAACGAGTCGCCAGTCCAGGTTCAATGCACGATACTGGATGCTTGGGGCTGGTGCACTGGGACGACCCAGAGGGATGGTATGGGGAGGGAGGAGGGAGGAGGGTTCAGGATGGGGAACACATGTATACCTGTGGCGGATTCATTTTGATATATGGCAAAAACAATACAATATTGTAAAGTTAAAAAAATAAAATAAAATTAAAAAAAAAAAAAAAAGAATCTCCCTGCAATGAGAAAGACCTGGGTTCGATCCCTGGGTTGGGAAGATCCCCTGGAGGAGAGCATGGCAACCCACTTTAGTATTCTTTCCTGGAGAATCCCCATGGAAAGAGGAGCCTAGTGGCCTGCAATCCATGGGGTCGCAAAGAGTCAGACATGACTGAACGACTAAGCACACACACACCAAAAAAGTAAGAAATGACTGCTTTGATACTCCTTCTAATTTTAAAGTTCTATTTTCAAAGTTGATGTTGACTTACTTTGATGTGAGCTATTTATGTATGTTGGATATTAACTCCAGTAGTTTTTATATCTTTCATTTATTCCATTCTATCCCTTAAGTACTGTAATCATTTCTTTATGCGATACTTTGGAAAGTTGGTGTAAAAGTTCAGGTCACTTCTGAGGGAAACAATACATGTGTTTAAATGTTTCCCAGTCTTGCTTTGATCTGCAGGTGCATGCTGCTATTGACTGCCAAACTGGATACAAGTGATTTAGCTCATTACTCTTTCATTGAAAGTTATAGCAATTAGGATCAAGAAACCACAAATGGATTTAGATTTTACCCCAGATGAAGAAAAAAAAAAAGTAAAAGTAGTATTGGTTTACTGAAAATATTCAAATTACAAAGAAATATTTAAAGTAAAAGTTCCCTCCTGATCATCCCCTTTCCCTACTACTAAGAGAAAACTCTTGCTAACAATTTGGTATTTTATTCTGATACACACTCATACACATGCTAATTTTCATATAATTATGCTTTTTAAAAATTGTGGTAAAAACTGTAACATAGATTTACCATTTTAACTATTTTTAAGTGTACAGTTCAATAGTATTATGTATATTCACATTGTATAGCAGATTTCCAGAACTTTTCATCTAGCAAAACAGAGACTCTATACCCACACAACAACTCTCCAATTCTCCCTCCCCTCAGTAACTACCATTCTACTTTCTGTTTCTATGGATTTGTTATTAAAAAACAAAAATAGAATCAATGTACATCTACTATTAAATGGTTTGTTTTTTCTATTTGACCGTATATGAAGAACTTTCTTCCATCTCCTCATTTTTTAAAAGATAAAATTTGATTGCAATTCCCAACCCAATGATTTTTTTATGGTTATAAAAATACTCCATTCTCATTATAAAATGTTTAGAAAGTACTGAAAATTTTTAAGAACCAGAAAAAAATCACCTAAAATCTCCTCAATCTAGAAACTTACCCCTACTATTTTTTTTGACACAGTTCCTTTTGATCTTTTTTTAAAAATTCACTTTCCTATCTGCATTCACATTTAGATTATAAAACACATGCAACTTAACTTTATTATTATTTTTAATTGAAGTATAGTCAATTTACAGTGTTGTGTTAGTTTCTGGTATACAGCAAAGCGATTCAATTATACATGTACATTATTTTTCATATTCTTTTCTATTGTGGTTTATTACAGGCTATTGAATATCTTTGTGCTATACAGTAGTACCTAGTTGTTTATCTATTTTATATATAGTAGTTTGTATCTGTTAGCCCCATACTCCTAATTTATCCCTCCCCCAACCCTTTTCTATTTTGGTAACCATAAGTTTGTTTACTGTGTCTGTGAGTTTGTTTCTGATTTAAAATTAGTTCATTAGTGTCGTATTTTAGACCCCATATGTAAGTGATATCATGTGGTGTTTTTCTTTCTCTGTCTGACTTCCTTCACTTAGTATGATAATTTCTAGATCCACCCATGTTGCTGCAGTATTTCATTCTTTTTTATGGCTAAGTAGTATTCCATTGTAGTATATATACCATATCTTTTTTTAAAAGTTTTTATTTATTTATGACTGTCCTGGGTCTTCGTTGGCTGCATGGGCTTTTCTCTAGTTGTGGTGAGCAGAGGCTACTCTCTAGCTTCAGTGCACAGGCTTCTTATTGTGATGGTTTCTCTTGTTGTGAAGCATGGGCTCTCGGGTAAATTAGGAGTATGGGACTAGCAGATACAAACTACTATATATAAAATAGATAAACAACTAGGTACTACTGTATAGCACAAGGATATCCAATAGCCTGTAATAAACCACAATAGAAAAGAATATGAAAAATAATGTATGTGTATAATTGAATCGCTTTGCCGTATACCAGAAACACAACACTGTAAATTGACTATACTTCAATTAAAAATAATAATAAAGTTAAGTTGCATGTGTTTTATAATCTAAATGTGAATGCAGATAGGAAAGTGAATTTTAAAAATAAGATCAAAAGGAACTGTGTCCAAAAAGTAGTAGGGGTAGTTTCTAGATTGAGGAGATTGTAGGTGATTTTTTTCTGGTTCTTAATAATTTTCAGTACTTTCTAAACATTTTATAATGAGAATGGAGTATTTTTATAACCATAAAAAAATCATTGGGTTGGGAATTGCAATCAAATTTTATCTTTTAAAAAATGAGGAGATGGAAGAAAGTGGAATATAGAGATTAATAAGTATAAAAGCCATCTGAAATGCCTTCACCAGGAAAATTTTGAATAAACTCCTACAATAATATTGAATAAACTCCTACAATAAACTCACTTGAATAAAGTGAAAGCAAGTTTTATTGTGAAGTAAAGATCAAGGACTTTTATTTAAATGGGTAAAAACATTTCCATTTAATTTTAATGTCTTTAAATGATGCATTTCCTACTGTTAATGGCCGTAATCCCCATGGAGAATAACGTTCGTGTTAAAGTCATAATAGATCTCTGTTCACTCATTTAACAGCTTGAAGGTACACTTTTAGACAATAGAATGGTAATTAATCTTTGCTGCAATATTTCTTCAATTACTTGTGAAAAAGTAGGAATTTTGTAAGAGTATCATCACAGTGATATGTGAATCTGTGAAATTATTACTATACATTTGAAAGGAAGTATAAAATTTTTAGTTTGCGATTGCCATTTGCTAATTAACAGTCATCTTTACCAATTAATTGGAGAAGGACATGGCAACCCACTCCAGTACTCTTGCCTGGATAATCCCGTGGACGGAGAGGTCCATGGGGTCGTGAAGAGTTGGACACGACTGAGTGACTTCACTTTCACTTTTCACTTTCATGCATTGGAGAGGGAAATGGCAACCCACTCCAGTATTCTTGCCTGGAGAATCCCAGGGACAGAGGAGCCTGGTGGGCTGCCGTCTATGGGGTTGCACAGAGTTGGACACGACTGAAGCGACTTAGCAGCAGCAGTTACCAATTAATTCTTTTCTTTACAACTTTTTTTCTTTTTCTTTACAATTGTAAATCCTATCTTTGGGCCATGCAAAGAATTATATATATTTACATGTCATACTATGTCTCTTATTGAAAATTTATGTCAAAATATTATTCTGATATTAATATGTTTTTAATGTACTAACAGTCTGATTTACATTCCAGCCAATAATCTTAGTTATAATCCAAGAACACATTTCTATCAAATTAAAATTTCATGTATTAGAAAAGTTGACAGACTAAACTGGGTCTTTATAGTATACTCATTTATGTTCATTTCTCATTTTTCACTAAAGGCTCTTAATAAACTTTATAGGTATTTTCCTAATTCAACAATTACTATTATTCGTTTTGAAAAAGAAACTGGGATGATCGATGTTAATGGCTTGCCAGGGTCATAGAATTAAGAGGAAGATACTAAGATTGCTGATTCAGTTCTTATACATTAGACCACACTGTTAGTATATAATGATATATAACAGTTGTTAACCTTTCAGAATCTGTGGAAAACACATATGTGCATATGAAAGGGGACATGTTTTAAATCAATGCACAGCTAAACAAAATTTGATTCAGGAAGAGCTCACTAAAAAGGAAGCATGGATAACTACAATATTTTTCACTGAGTTATTTCAGCATATTGCAAAGTATTGTCTTATGATAAATAAATATTATAATTTCCATTTCCTTATCAAAGTGTGAAAATAGATTTTTTAAGAGAAAATAATTCCATAATCACATTACTCTGACTGAACTATTCACTTGTGCATAAAGTGCATTGCTCACAAATACTATTTTGTTCAAATCTGGTACTTTAATTTAAAAGCAATTCTTTATAAACATCTCTTCACCTTCAAGAAAATAAAATACATTAGTAATGCAAAAAATAATATTAAAGGGCATTGCTGTTTGTAGATTGTCTTTCAGGCTTTGCTCACATCATAATTATTTTACATAATTGCAATCATAATATACATATAATTTTTACTACAGATTTTTTCAAATTTTGTTTTACATTGAGATTTTAGTAGTTCCCTAAGGACCATATGAATTGAAAATTCATAAACTCATAAACAGAGTCCAAGCATTCTAATAATCTCTCACATACTGATATTATATTGAAGTACAGACTATTTTATTTTATTTATTATTTTTTTTTTTACTTTACAATATTGTATTGGTTTTGCCATACATCAACATGCATCCGCCACAGGTGTACACGTGTTCCCCATCCTGAACCCCCCTCCCACCTCCCTCCAGACTATTTTTTTAAACCTTCTTGACTTCATACTGAGAACCCACTAGAATCATATAATTAATTCTTTTTTTTCATGGAATTAATTCTTTAGATATAATTGTAAAAGGAGAACAGCAATGCAGAAATTCTCAATAACGTTTTAGAATAGTCAGGCATGAACAGGCCACCTAGGGCAGAAATGGCAAGGTGGGAAAGGAGCAAAACTCATTGAACTGAGGTTTTTGAAATGGTCATTATTGTGAGACTTTGGAAGGGTCTAATGAGGAAGGCCAGGCTGATGGGCACTCCATGGTATATGACGTAGAAGACTTAACAGCAAAATTGCATGTGTCTTGAAAGTCTCATGTGGCTGTAATGGTGGTCTTCAACAAGCTTGAAAGCACAGGTACAGAGAATCCAGTAGCCTGTGGTATCTGAACACTTTGCTCAGGACTTAGGGTTCTCTTCCCTGACAGGCCCTGACAAGAGCCTGGCTGGGTAACAGCCCCCAGGAACTGACATGCCAACTCAAATTCAGGGAATGAGACCATCCAGGATTCACTCAACATCAGTGGAGCTCTTGATGGACATCCTTTAGACTAAGACTAAAGTGCAATTGACAAAACTTTGCTAGTTCGACTAGTCAGAAGAAGAAAATTGAACGTGGCTCCATAGTATTGAGTTAAAACTCATTAAATCGTTATTATTTGAGGTCAAGATTGATTGTAGGGACAGGGGTCAGAGTTGAGCCCAAGAGAGAGTAGGACAAAGGGATGAGAACAAGAGTGGAATGTAGTTGAAACAGGTTGAGCTACTGGAAGGGTGAGAGAGGAAGGGAAATCTGGCAAGAGCGGATTGAAAGGATATGGCTGAAATACACTGGATGAAATGGGAGGTCAGAAAATTATTTCTCAGTTTCAGGAATACTTGGGGTAAAAATCACCTGAGATTTTTCAGTGAAGATGTACAGGAATTCAGGCAAAATAATATAATTGTTATATGAGCTATGTGAAAGATTTAGTTGCCACTTTTAGTAGCTTGACTTAATGTTCAAACCAGCTTTTAATTTTTCCTGAAATAATCTTTCTTTCTAGATAAGTACTTGAAGTCCCCTTCATGTAGTGATTTTTAAAGTGATATACATGATTTGACTTTCACCTTTATGGCCTCCATTCTTTTTTAAAAATTTGAGATTAACTGATATATAAAAACTATGTTAACTAACATAGTTAACTAACATTATGTTAGTTTTTGGTATACAACATGATTTGGTATATATTGCAAAATGATAACTATAATAAGTCTACTAATGTTCATCCCACACATAGTTATGATTTTTTCTTGTGATGAGAACTGTTAAGATTTATCCTCTTAGCAACTTTCAAATATAAAATACAGTATTATTAATTATTTACATTCCCCAGGACTTATTATAACTGGAATTTCATATTTTTTGAGTACCTTCATCCATTTCTCCTACCACTCCTTCTATCTCTGGCCTATTCTCTGTATCTATAAATTTTTTGTTTTGTTTTAAAAGATTCCACCAAGAAATAATATCATAGAGTATTTGTCTTTCTCTGACTTATTTAGCATAGTGCCTTCAGGATCTATCAATGTTGTAAAGAATAGCAATATTTCCTTCTTTCTTAAGGCTGAATAACATTCCATTGCATATATAAACCATGATGTCTTTATCTGTACATCTATTGATGGACACTTAGGTTGCTTTTATGTCTTGGCTGTTCTAAATAATGTTGCATTGAACATGGAAGTATGTATATCTTTTCAAGTTAGTGTTTTTGTTTCCTTCAGATAATGCTCAGAAGTGGAATTGTTGGATCATATGGTACTTCTTTTTTTCATTTTCTGAGGAATCTTCATACTGTTTTCTATAGTGGCTACACCAATTTACATTTCCACCAGCGGTTCACTAGGCTTTCCTTTTCTCTGCATCCTCACCAGCACTTTATCTTTTTGATGATAGCTGTTCTAACAGGTGTGGGGTGATACCTCATTGTGATTTTGATTTTCATTTCCTTCATGATGAGTGACGCTGGGCAGTTTTTCATGTACTTCTGGCCATCTGCATGTCTCTTTTGGAAAAATGTCTGTTCAGATCTTCTGTCCATTTAAAAATTGGTTTGTTTGTCTTTTTGCTATTGAGTTATATGAGTTCTTTATATATTTTGGATATTTTTACCTTATCACATATATGATTTACAAATATTTTCTCCCATTCATTAGGTTGCCTTTTTGTTTCATTGATGGTTTCCTTTGCTGTGAAGAAGCTTTTTCATTTGATGTAGTCTCACTTGTATATTTTTGCTTTCATTGCCTTTGCTTTTGGTGTCAGATTCCCACTTCCTCCCTCCCTCCCCCAAAAAACATTGCCAAGACAAATATCAGAGGCTTACTGTCTATATTTTCTTCTAGGAGTTTTATGGTTTCAAGGCTTATGTTCAAGATCTGAGGTTTTTTTTTTATATGGTGTTGACCTCCATTCTTATTTGGTTGACCCAAACCTTAACTGTGAAATCATCAGAGTTCTGACCAGGCAGAGGAATTCCTTCAGAATTTTAATTTGTGGTGACCATGTAATTTCTTATCTAAACTGGGTCACTTGTGAGTGTGAAAGAGGTTATTAATAATTAAGTATAATTAAGTTTGGACAATAGGTATTAGCCAGGCTTGTCCCAAGCAAACCAAAATACATGGTCATGTTAGTACATGGTGTTAGCATGTAATTCTCCTTGGTTCTCTAACATTTCTGCATGTCTTATGAGTATAGCCACTGCCAACCTTTTGTTTAGGACTATTTTTTAAAGAATGGTGCTATAGGAAACAGCCTGGGAAGAGAGAGTATCTCTTTCTGAAGAAGGAAAAAATTGGGGTTTTCAAAGCTCAAGGTGCCCTTCTTTTAACAGAACCCACTGTGTGCACAGCTGTCTCCAGGCCTTGTTGTATCCTGCTGTTGGGATTGGGGCTTGGAGAATGGGCACAAGAAAATAATGCTCTGGCTACTGCTATTCTGCAGTTAATAAATTGATTTTTGTCTCTGATCCATGAGCTTTGTGTCTTCTACCAGCAAGCACGAAGCTATGGCAGGCTGACTTGATAGTGTGCAAAACGGGTGAAGTGTCAGATCCTTTACATTTCTTGCTACCCGGTTCAATTGTAAATTACTATATAAATGTAACTGTTATATATCACTGTATAAATTGTTAATCACTGGGTAAATCACTGTCTAAAATGTAACTATTACTACTACTACTACTTCTATTGTCATTATTAACTTGGCTGAAATTTCATTCTGTTCATGTAAGAATTTCTCTTCAAAGAAAAAAAGCAAAAGCAAACATAGGCATTATTGGATCTGGGCTCATTTAGGTCAAGATAGACTCAATCTTCTTTCTCCTCGAATCTTCTTTCAAGGAGATCAATCAGATTAAATATGTAACTATTATAATTAATTGGAACAAAGGACTGGTTGCAAATCGGGAAAGGAGTACGTCAAGGCTGTATATTGTCATCCTGCTTATTTAACTTATATGCAGAGTACATCATACGAAATACCAGGCTGGATGAAGCACAAGCTAGAATCAAGATTGCTGAGAGAAACATCAATAACCTCAGAAATGCAGATGATACCACCCTTATGGCAGAAAGAAGAGGAACTAAAGAGCCTCTTGATTAAAGTGAAAGAGGAGAGTGAAAAAGCTGGCTTAAAATTCAACATTCAAAAAATGAAGGTCATGGCATCCAGTCCCATCACTTCATAGCAAATAGACAAGGAAACAATGGAAACAGTGAGTGACTTTATTTTCTTGGGCTTCCAAATCACTGCAGATGGTGACTGTAGTCATGAAACTAAAAGATGCTTGCTCCTTGAAAGAAAAGTTATGACCAACCTAGACACTGTATTAAAAAGCAGTGATGTTACTTTGTCAACAAAGGTCTGTCTAACCAAAACTATGGTTTTTCCAGTAGTCATGTATGGATGTGAGAATTGGACGTAAAGAAGTCTGAGTGCCGAAGAATTGATGCTTTTGAACTGTGGTGTTGGAGAAGACTCTTGAGAATCCCTTGGACTGCAAGGAGATCAAACCAGCAATTATAAAGGAAATCAATCCTAAATATTCATTGGAAGGACTGATGTTGAAGCTGAAGCTCCAGTACTTTGGCCACCTGATGCAAAGAGCCGACTCATTGGAAAAGACCCTGTTCTGAGAAAGATTGAAAGCAGGAGGAGAAGGGGACGACAGAGGATGAGATGGTTGGATGGCATCACTAACTCGATGGACATGAGTTTGAGCAAGCTCCAGGAGTTGGTGGTGGACAGGGAAGCCTGGCATGCTGCAGTCCATGGGGTCACAAAGAGTCGGACACGACTGAGAGACTGAACTGACTGACTGATTATAATTAATAATTAAATTATTAGAGATAAATTATATCACTGTAATTTAACTGCTTAATTCTATTGTAATTTGATTTCCTAAAACTGTATAGCATTTTATCTCAAGATGTGTGTAGATAGAAATTTTTCTTCTAGAATAATGAAATCACTTTCAAGGCGTATATAACTTTTTTTTGGTATATTTGATTTGGCCTTATTATTGTTTGTTAACAGCTGTGTTGAGATATTATTACATACCATACAATTTACCCATTTAAAATGGTTCAGTGGTTTTGAGTCTAGAAACCTGTAACTTGATGTAAGAAGTATGAAATGAAATATGCCAGATTCTAAATTTCTCTTTCTTTCATCCTAACTTAGCCCAAGTGTTTTTTAAATTCCTTCTTGAACTTTCCTTAACCCATTTTAAAGTATTCTAAGAGTGAAGCACCCTTGAAGCCATAGAATTTTAAGGTGGCAGATAATTGCAAAGAGATATACAGTACAAAGTAATGATAACATCTGGCACATAGTGCTTTAAGAACATTAACCAATTAATTCGCACAGCACTCCTATAAAGCAGTAAGTAGCATTATCTCCCAGAGAAGGCAATGGCACCCCACTCCAGTACTCTTGCCTGGAAAATCCCAGTGACGGGGGAGCCTGGTGGGCTGCCGTCTATGGGGTCGCTAGGAGTCGGACACGACTGAGTGACTTAGCAGCAGCAGCAGCATTATCTCCACTTGCACAGTGAGAAAATGTACAGACAGAAGCTGGTTGGCTTTATTGAATCAAAGCTAGTGAGATCTTAATACAAATTAAAACTCTTTAGTATTTAAACTTCTGAAACAGGCTCCATTTGTGATAGAAGTTTATTTGGCGGACCTATTTTTAGGCTATATGTCTTGTATATGTTTATATTACTTATTTTGTAAAGAATATTATTGAAATTTCTTTGTCTAAAAAATATAAGTCCCTTAATTAGTGAAATGTTTTGAGTTAAATGATTTTTCATAGCAATCATAAGATTATTGTCCTCAGAAATAGAACTGTGTGACAAATTATTTCAGTTATAATGAAATGAGACAGGGGTCAAATATTAGTTTGTATTAATTTAAGGATCAGTTTCAGTTCAGTTCAGTCATTCAGTTGTGTCCGACTCTGCGACCCCATGGACTGCAGCACGCCAGGCTTCCCTGTCCATCACCAGCTCCCGGAGTTTACTCAAACTCATGTCCATCGAGTCAGTGATGCCATCCAGCCATCTCATCCTCTGTTGTTCCCTTCTACTCCTGCCCCCAAACCCTCCCAGCATCAGAGTCTTTTCCAGTGAGTCAACTCTTTGCATGAGGTGGCCAAAGTATTGGAGTTTCAGCTTTAGCATCAGTCCTTCCAAAGAACACCCAGGACTGATCTCTTTTAGAATGGACTGGTTGGCTCTCCTTGCAGTCCAAGGGACTCTTAGGAGTCTTCTCCAACACCACAGTTCAAAAGCATCAATTCTTCGGCACTCAGCTTTCTTCACAGTCCAACTCTCACATCCATACATGACCACTGGAAAAACCATAGCCTTTATTAGATGGACCTTTGTTGGCAAAGTAATGTCTCTGCTTTTGAACATGCTATCTAGGTTGGTCATAACTTTCCTTCCAAGGAGTAAGCGTCTTTTAATTTCATGGCTGCAATCACCATCTGCAGTGATTTTGGAGCCCCCCAAAATAAAGTCTGACACTGCTTCCACTGTTTCCCCATTTATTTCCCATGAAGTGATGGGACCAGATGCCATGATCTTTGTTTTCTGAATGTTGAGCTTTAAGCCAACTTTTTCACTCTCTTCTTTCACTTTCATCAAGAGGCTCTTTAGCTCCTCTTCACTTTCTGCCATAAGGGTGGTGTCATCTGCATATCTGAGGTTATTGATATTTCTCCCCGCAATCTCGATTCCAGCTTGTGCTTCCTCCAGCCCAGTGTTTCTCATGATGTACTCTGCATAGAAGTTAAATAAGCAGGGTGACGATATATAGCCTTGACGTACTCCTTTTCCTATTTGGAACCAGTCTGTTGTTCCATGTCCAGTTCTAACTGTTGCTTCCTGACCTGCATACGGGTTTCTCAAGAGGCAGGTCAGGTGGTCTGGTATTCCCATCTCTTTCAGAATTTTCCACAGTTGATTGTGATCCACACAGTCAAAGGCTTTGGCATAGTCAATAAAGCAGAAATAGATGTTTTTCTGGAACTCTCTTGCTTTTTCGATGATCCAGCAGATGTTGGCAATTTGATCTGTTCCTCTGCCTTTTCTAAAACCAGCTTGAACATCAGGAAGTTCACCGTTCACATATTGCTGAAGCCTGCCTTGGAGAATTTTGAGCATTACTTTACTAGCGTGTGAGATGAGTGCAATTGTGCGGTAGTTTGAGCATTCTTTGACATTGCCTTTCTTTGGGATTGGAATGAAAACTGAGCTTTTCGAGTCCTGTGGCCACTGCTGAGTTTTGCAAATTTGCTGGCATATTGAGTGCAGCACTTTCACAGCATCATCTTTCAGGATTTCAAATAGCTCAACTGGAATTCCATCACCTCTACAAGCTTTGTTCGTAGTGATGCTTTCTAAGGCCCACTTGACTTCACATTCCAGGAATTCTGGCTCTAGGTGAGTGATCACACCATCGTGAATATCTTGGTCGTGAAGATCTTTTTTGTGGCAAGAATACACAGAAGAACTGTACAAGGATCAGTTTAATTTCTAAATAAATACTTCATATAAATTATCTGTTTTATAACAGTGATGAACTGTGTTAAAAACTATTTTTCTCTTTCTTTGCTTGTCTGATTCTTCATGCATTGTGAGGGAGATGACTGGTTGTAACAAGATATGAAACTATGAGTAGAACAAGGCCAAAGACCTTTTTGGGGACTGAGCCCTTGACCTCAGCTTTTTACATGGAGAGACTGAGCTACTCCACTCCAGTATTCTTGCCTGGAAAATTCCACTGGCAGAGGAGCCTAGTGGGCCACAGTCCATGGGGCAGCAAAGAGTTGGACACGACTAAACGACTGAGCACATGTGCACGTGTGCACACACACACGCGCTATTGCAAGATGATACAACTTGGCAGTTGCTCTTCAGTTAAGTTAATTATGTCATTGTGTCACAAGTTTAACAAATATTTATCGAGTACCTACTATATGCAGGCAGTATGCTAGGTACTGGATATAAGGAGTAAAAAAGACACACTTATTGTCCTTGAAAGAAATAGATGACTATCTATAGCTAGCATGTAATTTCTAAAGCCCCTAGTTATGAATCAAAATATACAGTTTCATATATTAACCATGCCTGCATGCATCTTAAATCACTTCAGTCATGTCTGACTCTCTGTGACCCTATGGACTATAGCCCGCCAGGCTCCTCTGTCCATGGGATTCTCCAGGCAGGAATACTGGAGTAGGGTTATCATGGCCTTCTCCAGGGGATCTTCCCAATCCAGAGAGGAAACCGGAGTCTCTTAGTCTCCTTCCTGCATTGGCAGGCAGATTCTTTACCACTAGCACCACCTGGGAAGCCCACATTAAACCATGTTTTTGTTTAAAAAGTTTTCAGTGCATATTCATAGACAAAATAGCCAGACTATTCTCCAGGAATGAGCTAGTTTGTTAACTTTTCACCATTTCTCCTGTTGGTGAACCATAACTTGTGTATGCCAAAGAAATGGTGCATTTTGACAGAATAGGGGCTGGTCTAGCTTCAGTGCATTCTGTTTCCTCTTAAAATAGCATCACTAGCAGCTCTTATCCTTGACCTGATTTGGGCACTTGATAAGGCATTTGGGTCAGTTAGATGTGAGTGGACAAATTCAATGAAAAAGCAGGTTAATAAAATTAACTTGGGAAGGATCAATGGCATCATCAAATAAAGTAATTCTCTTATTCAGGTGCTCTAAAAGGAAGATTTAGACTTGGAATTAATTCAAGGCTAAATTTCTTTTTTCTTCAGTGAAAACTGTTCTCTAAGTAAATTAAATCAGTTATAGATATTACTTGAAAGAGGATGGTAATTACAACCTTCACTAAGAGATATGCTTTTAAAAGTGCATGAAAAGTACCTGAAAAATGAGAAGTGAGTATTTTGAGTTTTGTTTTTTTTTTCCTGATGAGTTTATCTGGGAGCCCTCTTTTGCTCAGAAACCCACACCACTCACCACCTCCCCTCCTGAGGCAACCTCAGGCTGGCTCTTAGGTGCAGCTAAAAGCCCCTCCCTTCCAGGAAGCCCTCCCAGCCCCTAGGGCCCTCGAGAACTTAGAATTCCTCTCCCAACAGCCTATGTGCCCTGTAGGAGTCTCCTTCATCTAGGCTAATTCCTACTCCTACCAGCCCACAGGAAGGTCTTATAATATCTCACCACCCACTATATAGATACATGTGTAAAGTGAGCAGCCTCAGTGTCCCCTGCCATCAAGGGCACAGTCTTAGAAGCACCTTCTTCCCTTGTATTGTTAAGCACTGGACTGGGTGGGTTTGATTGCCCAGAGAGGGCTCTGCCTTCCCCCAAGGTCACACAACCAAGAATGGTGATGGGTAGAGGAAGGGGACCTAGATGAGCAGGCAGCCCCGCACCATCTCCTTGGAGTCCTGGGGAGCCCGGGCCTCAGCTGCGTGGGAGAACTGCTCCTCACTGCTGGGCCGGTAGGTGCCCTCCGTTTGCCTCTTCTCCCGTAGCTTCCACACCAGCAGGGCCAGATCCACAGCCAGGAGCAGGGCAGCCAGGAGAGAGAAAACCACGATGATGGTGGTGGTTGCCTCCTGTGACAGGGCTCCATTGGAACCAGGGCTGGGGCCAGAGGGTGTAGCGGTGGTGTTCACACTTGTCGAGGTCGTAGAAACTTGCCCCCCAACCCGGCCCCAGTGGGCCAGCAGCAGTGGCAGGCTGAGCGCCAGAAGCGGCTCCAGGCTCGGGCTCGCCATGGGCTGGGTGACAGGCTGGTGGCACAGGGAAGGGGCTTGTCGCGGGGGCCGCTCCTACCGCATCTCTGGCCGGGGGTACCTTGCTATTTTGAGTTTTATATTTAAGGTAACATAAAATCATATTCCAAATAATGACTTTATGGAATGAGATTTATGACCAAAGAAACTGGGCATTTTCTTTTCTTCTTCTCCTTTAAAAACTGTTTTCCCCAGTGTGGAAACATTAGGTAGCCTACATTACTTTTGAAAATCTTGTTAACCTTGGCATTTGATGGTAACCCAGAAAAGCCCTTAAATTTGCCAAACAGTGGGCAAAGATGATTCTTTTAAACAGAACAACTTTTTAAAGAAGGATAAGGTTCAGAAGAGAAAGTAAAAGGTAGCTTTGGATTCTAAAATGCTCTGAAGATAACATGAACATTTATGAACTAGAAGACAGGTCCTCAAACTGGTTGAAAAGATACCTGAGTAACAAAAAGGGATGAATGACCTTTTATATTCACTGGTTAAACTTATCCAGATTATTTTTGAGTACAGGTTAAATCAATCTGATTGAAACTTTTTTCTTGGTTGTTTGTACTAGCCTTGGTGCAAGAGTGCTCAGTCTTGTCCAACTCTTTGCCACCCTGTGAACTGTAGCCCACCAGGCTTCTCTGTCCATGACGTTCTCCAGGCAAGAAAACTGGAGTGGGCATAGCCTAATTTAATTACTTTCATTTTATTTAAGAAAGTGACCAATCCCAGAACCTACACATTAATGTAGCAATGAAGTAATGTGATCTAAGGGCACAATATTAATAGCTTGTGTTTATGTAGCTTTCTAATTACTGTTCAAAGTTTATTTTTCTTTTCCAAATGATATGTACTTATTGTACAATCTTTGGAAAATACAAAATAATATAAAGAGGGAAAAAAGTACTCATTATCTTCTTACTCCCAAATAACCATTATTAGTGTTTTGGAGTACTTCCTTCTAATCAATTTTTTTGTGTGTGAGTAGATATTTCTCTTTTACATATTTGTTAAATCAGATGTACAATTTGGTACTCATTTTTGCTTTTAATGGTACATATTAAACATATTTCATGTTGTCTATTATGACATCTTCTGAAATAATTATGATTTAAAATTTGTGTATAATATTTTATTGTCAAATATAATTTACTTAGCCATTCTCCTTTGTTGGATGTCTGAATTATTTAGCATTTTGAATTATTATAAATAATATTTGAACAGTGTTTTCAAAATTATTCTATGTAAGGAATCCCCTGACAGTGCAGTGGTTAGGACTCCATGCTTTCACTGCCAAGAGTCGGGGTTCAGTCCCTGGTTGGGGAACTAAGATCCCACCACATGGCTAAAAAAAATTATTCCATGTTTACATTCCTTTTAAAAAAAATTATTCCCGTTTTTTCCTTAGGGTTGATAACTAGATCCAGTGATTAAGAAAAAATTAAAAAATTTAAAGCCCTTGATGAATATTGTCAAATTATTTTCCAAAGAACGTGTAGTGCTCAGATTTCTTCCAGCCAGGGGGTGGTTATGGGTGGGGAGGTGGGAGAGGAGAGCCTCTGAGTAGGCTGTGCAAGGCTGGAAAGGATTTTTAGACGGCATGGTGTGGAAACGGAGGCAGGGGGAGAAGGGGTGAAATAGGGTGTTCCAGATAGAGAAAGCACATGGATGTGAGGCTACTGTAAGAGGAGATATTGGATGAATAAATTTTAGTTAAGTAAACAATGATTTTGTGGGGTTTTTTTGTTTGTTTGTTTTAAATATATGTCCTCTTCCCAGGCTCTATTAGAAAGATTTTGTTAAAAAATATTGTTCATTCTATCTTGTTGTTGGCTTTTAGTAAAGCACAAAGCATTAATTTGTAATGGTACTTTTCTTTAAAAATAAACATTGTAGGATTGTTTTCACCACATTTATAAGTTAACCTCCAAGCACGGTGCTAAAATATTGGGCTCATTTGGGGTACTGGATGACCGAACTCTGGGAGACAGTGAGGAACAGGGAGGCCTAGCGTGCTGCAGTCCATGGGGTCACACAGAGTCGGACAGGACTTAGCGACTGGACAGCAACAACATGACCAAACTCACATGGTTTGAAGCATTTAAAGGCTTTCTTTGAGGCAGCTGAAAGTCAATCATTAGTACCGTGTGTGCTCACAGCAGATCGTGGCCTAATAGGCGCTGTCAGGCAGCAGGGCACTTCAGCTGTTCATTTTGCTGAAGGCAGACAATTTTTACTACATCCCACAGCACAGATCGAGTACATAAAACTAGAGAGGAATGTTGATGGAAAATGTTACAAATTCTTAGAGTAACAGAGTTTTTAATACTTTGATTCAATCAGGTTGCAATATCAGATCATGGGAAAATTTAAGTGAAATGTAGATGATGATAAATGAAACAATTTTGTAAGAGTGAATGAATATATTTAAAACAGATGGGAGTGTCTGGTGTAGTAGGCATTCAGAAACTTTTATCAACTGTATTTATGTTTTCTGATGTGCTTAATATACATTTAAAAATTTTGCTGCTACTGTAATTTACTGAACTGGCAAACTTTAAAAAAATGCAGAATGAATTTTTGTAAAGCTGATAAACCTTTAATCAAATGTGTTTTGTTTTATTTTTGCTAGAATTTTTCTTCATTTATTTATTAGTTTTTGGTCATGCAAGCAGCTTGCAGGATCTTAGTTCTCCTCCCAGGGTTTGAACCCACACTCTTGGCAGTGAGAGTGAAAACTCCTGGGAGTGCAGACTGGACCTCCAGGGATTTCCCTATTTTTGCTAGAATTTTTAAGACACTTGTCTTATTACTTTTAGGACTATGACTCAATTATAAAATAGCAATACATACATATGAACAGAATATTAATCATAGCTCTTGGAGAAAATTCAAAATTTTCTATTATCTCATATAAATTTTCTGCTTAGTTTACTTAAAGCATAATGAAGACAGCAAGACCATATGGTGAATCAAACTGAAAGTATTCTGATACCCCAGGTAAATTACTTCTTCCTAGGAGAGATTGTTAGATAAATTTGTGTTAAAAGAGAAAGTTACTTCTGATAGAGTAAGAAATGATTCCCGATAAGCAGTGTATTTTGCTTTCTCTACTCAAAGAAGTGGGCTTTAAATTTAATCTACAACCCTCTGATTCTTCTTTTGCAGTGAAGAAAGTAATAATACTTGTTAATTACTAAGCACTTTTCATATGCCAGGGACTGTACTGAGGAATGTACTAAGACATGCATTGTCCATTTTATGATTACTCCAACATTATGAGGTAGATACTATTTCATTGTATTTGCTATCATCTACAAATATGGAATAGATAGAGGCTTGAGTCTTACATGACTTGTTCAGGGTGGAGAGGTGGAGCTGGAATACAAACCCAGCGCTGATTTTAGGTATTTGGACACTGGGATTTGCTGCCTTTCTGTGCAGATGTTCAATTTGTTAGCTCACAAAACAGAAACACTTGAAACTTTTCTCAGTCACCAGTGAGTATGCAAGTTCTGTTCTTATGTTTCTTTTGTTTGATGCTACAGAAAAGTTTTTACTTTCTTTCACTCTAATTTACTGTCCTCTAAGCCACAGGATATTGTCACCCTGCTTATTTAACTTATATGCAGAGTACATCATGAGAAACACTGGGCTGGAGGAAGCACAAGCTGGAATCAAGATTGCCGGGAGAAATATCAATAACCTCAGATATGCAGATGACACCACCCTTATGGCAGAAAGTGAAGAGGAGCTAAAGAGCCTCTTGATGAAAGTGAAAGAGGAGAGTGAAAAGGTTGGCTTAAAGCTCAACAAAGAAAACGAAGATCATGGCATCTGGTCCCATCACTTCATGGGAAATAGATGGGGAAACAGTGGAAACAGTGTCAGACTTTATTTTTTGGGGCTCCAAAATCACTGCAGATGGTGATTGCAGCCATGAAATTAAAAGACGCTTACTCCTTGGAAGGAAAGTTATGACCAACCTAGATAGCATATTCAAAAGCAGAGACGTTATTTTACCAGCAAAGGTCCATCTAGTCAAGGCTATGGTTTTTCCAGTGGTCATGTATGGATGTGAGAGTTGGACTGTGAGGAAGGCTGAGCCCGAAGAATTGATGGTTTTGAACTGTAGTGTTGGAGAAGACTCTTGAGAGTCCCTTGGACTGCAAGGAGATCCAATCAGTCCATTCTAAAGGAGATCAGTCCTGGGTGTTCTTTGGAAGGACTGATGCTAAAGCTGAAACTCCAATACTTTGGCCACCTCATGCGAAGAGTTGACTCATTGGAAAAGACTCTGATGCTGGGAGGGATTGGGGGCAGGAGGAGAAGAGGATGACAGAGGATGAGATGGCTGGATGGCATCACCAACTCAATGGACATGAGTTTGGGTGAACTCCGGGAGTTGTTGATGGACAGGGAGGCCTGGCGTGCTGTGATTCATGCAGTCGCAAAGAGTTGGACATGACTGAGTGACTGAACTGAACTGAACTGAACTGAAGCCACAGGAACCAAGATTAACTAGTAAACTGGCCTTTTGAAACAATAGCCAACATTTATTGGCTGCTTACTAAGTGCGCACTTCATAATTGCTTTATAAACATACTACTTAATCATTGCAGCATCCTGAGGAAGGTATTATTATTGGCTCCCATTTTATAGAGCAGGAAACTGAAACTTAGCAAAATTAAATAATTTTGCAGCAAAAGTTAAACAACTGAAAAGTCATGCAGGTTAAGTACATAAGCAGAGGAATTGGGCTTTGAACCCAAGTGGTTTGACGGACAATCGGCTTACTTAAGTGCCTCGCTCTATTGCCTTCCTAAATCGTAAGCCTCAGGCCTGTCTCCTAGCAGGTTCAGACATCTTTTGCCCTCCCCGGTGAAGCATGCCTCATGTCTACATTCCCAGTCCAAGTGAGAAGCCTGCAAGAGTCAGACTCCCATAGAACATCTCTCTGAGCTCTATATCAGGCCTCCACATGTTGGTATGTTCTATATAGATTTTTTGTTTTCTCATGGCTAGAACATTGACAGCTTTCACAATTCCCCTGAGGGAGGACAAACTTTTTTCTGACATGTGAGCCTCTCTGTGATTACAGATGGAGGGTGTGGATTGCATCTGTCTCAGAGTAGCTTCTCTCTCTCTCACTTATCAGCTGAAATGCCCCAAGCACTTGCCTGCTTCTTTCCTTCTCCCACTATTTCCCACAGGTTTTTTTTAAAGGTAAAATGTAGATCTTTCTGTTTCATGTCGCACCAGCTGTCTGGTTTGCCCCTCTTCAACTCCTGTCACCAACTGGAGCAAATGGAGAGGAATACATTTGCTAGAATCGGCAGTCTACCCTGTTGGCTCAGTGGGTACCCTCTGCAGGGGAGACAGTGTGAGTTTTTGTAATCTTGCTACTCTCCCTGGGAGGTCTTTTAAAGGCTGGGGACTTAGGGATGTTTTGCTCTCAGACCTTCTTTTTTTTTTTTTTCCCCACCTAGGTTTGATCTTGCTTTCCACTGCTAAATCAGATAACAATGACTTTTATCTGCTATGGAACTTTACAGTTTACAGACTTCTTTTATATTTAATTTCTCATTTAACCCTTACAATCCACTGGTGGTATGGTGCACACATTTGGAGATGAGAATAGAGTAGTTGAGTTTGCCAGATATCCAAAGCTCAAAATATTTTGCAATAGTATAGTGGTAGCTTTTAAGTAGTATGATCGTCTTGAGAGATGCTTTATGTCACGGAAACTCTTTGAAGCACAAAGCATTTTGGAATGTGGAGGTCAGCACAGTACCCAGGCTCTAGCAGGTGTTCAATAAATTGTTGAACTGAGTTAGTCAGACATCCTCACTAACTTCTGATGTGTACTTTAGCCTCAGGCAAGCCTTTTAACCTCCTTTGCTCTTTATTCTTTATCTGCCCTGATGCTCTCAGAGGGTTGTTGTGAGGATCAAATGAGTTAACATGTAGTTTTACAGAGCAGTACAGAAATGTAAGGAATTGACTTTATGCCACTGTTTTAAGCCTAAATTTCCCTGGCCAACACTGTGCTTTCTGTTTCCTTTATGAATGACTTTCTTTGGGGTGATCTTGTCCCAGAAACTCAATGGGAAAATTTTAGTGACTGCATCCTCTTATTAAAAAGAAAAGAGGAAGGCAAGCAGAGTAAAAAAGAACAAAGGGTTAATGGAAAGAGTAAGTTATTAGGCCAAGGAGGCAACAAAGAAAGATAAACAGCAAAGGAGTTGAAGAAGAGATTAAAAAGCAAACATTTACACAGCTCTTAAGGCAAGGCAGGCACTGTTCTATGTGTCTTTTGTGTGTAAAGTAATCCTCACAGTGATCTTATGAGGCGGATTCTATTCTTATCCCCACTGCCCAGATGAGGAAACAAGGTACCATGCAGTTAAATAATGTGCTCAGCCACACAGCACTGAGCCATGGAGATGGCATTAGGCTCCTAAGCTTTACTTCAGGGCTCAGGCCTTCCCGTTTCACTGGCTGCCTTCAGAATCAGAGGTGTGAAAGAGGCAATGTATGGGCTGTCTTTTAGAAAATAGAAGAAAATGCTTAAGGAGATAGCATTCGATCCTACTATAATGTAATTCTTCTTCAAAATGCTTTTTGCTCACTTTTAAAACATAGATGCAAATCAATTAGTAGATAATTTCAGAGATCGTTTAGCCTGTTCTTCAGCCAAAGCAATCCTAGCTTCTTTCACTGATGCTTTTCTAAATTTTATTTTTCTTTTCCCTGGTAATTATTATTTTCTCTTCACCAAACTGTTGCTCTAATAGTCTAAGAATGAGGCTCTTAATATTTTCCTTCTTTCTTTCAGCTTCCTTATAGTGAATAAAGCTACTATTTCTTTTTTATTTAAATTTTTGAATAAGCAATACAGTCATATAATTAAAAAATAAAGTATAGGAAGATATATCATGAAAATTTTTCTTCCCACTCTCTTTTCATCATGTCCGGTTCCCACACACCCCCAGCCCCACGAACCAATGACTTGATTTAATGTGTCTTTTCAGACTTTCTTTATGAATATAGAAGCAATTATGAATGTTTTTCTCTTCTTTAATGCAAAGGGTGATACTATCCTTTGTCTTCCTTTATTAATTTAATATATCCTGGAAATCGCTCCACATTAGTACTTTGAGAACATTCTTTCTTTCTTTCAACAAACATAGTATTGGATTGGCCAAAAAGTTTGAGTTTTTCCATAACATCTTACCAAAAAGCCCAAATGAACTTTTTGGTCAACCTATTACTTCATTTTTGGAGTACTATAATCTATTTAGTCAGTCCACTATTGATGGATATTGGAATTGTTTCAGTCCTTTCAAAGCCGCCATTTTACTTGCCTTTAGTGAGGAGGGGTGAGGGGCAAATGTAAAAACTAGGACAAGAAGTAAAGTCTAGGAAATCTCCAGATGAAGAATCGTGACCTAGGAGACACGAATAAAAAAGTTCTGCCTCTGCACTGTGATGGAGCACATCTGGAGTGCCAGAGGCTTGCATACTGATACACCTGTCCTAGTTGGAGAACAAAGGAAGACAATTTATTCTTGTAAAGCTTCAATACACCTGAGCTTAGTTTGCTACAAAGTCTCAGGGTGAGGACAGATTGACAGCTGGTGTATGAGCTGCCCAAAGGTAAACTCTTATAATAAAGAAATTGATAGCATGATAGATAGAGGTGAGATAAGGACTATTATCCGCAGGTAAATTTCTTTCAACAGGCTGCTACCAGTTCTCATAAGTAACTTGCAATAGAAAAAAAATTAGTCTAATAGCTCTATTCGTAAACCTTTAAGTAAGCTCTGACATCTCATCAAGGAGCAAGAGGAAAGATTTATCTTTGTACCTTGGACACATGTCAAATAAAAAAATCTCAGTAAGAGGTAAAGTATTTAAAATAGAAATGATGTATCTTAAACATATAATATTTAAGAGCTTATTAAATGCTTGTTTTGATGACAAGATCAAGAAGCAATTTAATCTTAGACTGTCTAAGGTTAATACTCATATATGTGGGATTTTATGTCTTAGTTTTGATATGGATCCATGGTTAACCTCTGTTATTAAAGGATAGCTTGTAAACTGATATTATGAATTATCATTGAACTTAAAAAGATGGAATATACCTGAAAATGCACAAGTGTAATTTATACCAGTGTTACAGAGATGCAGCTGTATGGATTGATAATTAAATGGAAGATAACAACAATTAACTCATTATTGTTACAAATAATTTTCAGAATTGCATGTTTAAGGAAGAAAACATAAAATTACTAAAGTTGATGTTCAGATATAAACTCAAAAGGTTCTTTTTCTTTCCTTTCTTATTTTATGTTATGGCTGTTTATGCTCTTTTGTTTTTAAAGAGCCAGATGACCCACCTCCCAGAATATTGGAAATAAAAGCAAAAATAAACAAATGGGACCTAATTAAACTTAAAAGCTTCTGCACATCAAAGGAAACTATTAGCAAGGTGAAAAGACAGCCTTCAGAATGGGAGAAGATAATAGCAAATGAAGCAACTTACAAACAACTAATCTCGAGAATATACAAGCAACTCCTACAGCTCAACTCCAGAAAAATAATGACCTAATCAAAAAATGGGCCAAAGAACTAAATAGACATTTCTCCAAAGAAGACATACAGATGGCTAACAAACACATGAAAAGATGCTCAACATCACTCATTATCAGAGAAATGCAAATCAAAACCACTATGAGGTACCGTTTCACACCAGTCAGAATGGCTGCGATCCAAAAGTCTACAAGTAATAAATGCTGGAGAGGGTGTGGAGAAAAGGGAACCCTCTTACACTGTTGGTGGGAATGCAAACTAGTCCAGCCACTATGGAGAACAGTGTGGAGATTCCTTAAAAAACTGGAAATAGAACTGCCTTATGATCCAGCAATCCCACTGCTGGGCATACACACTGAGGAAACCAGAAGGGAAAGAGACACGTGTACCCCGATGTTCATCGCAGCACTGTTTATAATAGCCAGGACATGGAAGCAACCTAGATGTCCATCAGCAGATGAATGGATAAGAAAGCTGTGGTACATATACACAATGGAGTATTATTCAGCCATTAAAAAGAATACATTTGAATCAGTTCTAATGAGGTGGATGAAACTGGAGCCTATTATACAGAGTGAAGTAAGCCAGAAAGAAAAACAGCAACACAGTATACTAACGCATATATATGGAATTTAGAAAGATGGTAACAATAACCCTGTGTACGAGACAGCAAAAGAGACACTGATGTATAGAACAGTCTTATGGACTCTGTGGGAGAGGGAGAGGGTGGGAAGATTTGGGAGAATGGCATTGAAACATGTAAAATATCATGTATGAAACGAGTTGCCAGTCCAGGTTCGATGCACGATACTGGATGCTTGGGGCTGGTGCACTGGGACGACCCAGAGGGATGGTATGGGGAGGGAGGAGGGAGGAGGGTTCAGGATGGGGAACACATGTATACCTGTGGTGGATTCATTTTGATATTTGGCAAAACTAATATAGTTATGTAAAGTTTAAAAATAAAATAAAATTTTAAATAAAAGAAAAATAAAGAGCCAGATGAAAAGAGAGGAATATCAAAGACATATTGGCTTCAGATTTATAAATATTGGTCCTGAGTGAGGGTATTAATAAGGCAGATATGAAAAAGAGGTTAAGGTGGAGTTCCCTCGTGGTTCAATGATTAGGATCCAGAGCTTTTACTTATGTGGCCTGAGTTTAGTCTCTGCTCGGGAAACTGAGATCTCATACGGTCAGATTTCGCTAGCCTTGATTTTCTATAGACGCCCCTTCAGAAGGTGTATTCTATGGATATAATAATTAGAAATAGCAAGGTTCTTTAACATCTGGAGTTAATGAAATTGTAAGGAGCTTATCAGGATTCTTTTTGTATTCTTTGTTACTTTGGGAAAGTTTTCTGAATTTAACTGAGAAAAGCATTTTAAAGTTCTAAGTAACTGTGAAATCTAAGTAAGTCTGGAGGAAAGGAAATCAGCTAACTTATTTTCTCCTCTGTGAAGACTGATAAGGTTCAAAAATGTTATTTACCAATGCAAAGTTTTTTTCTTTTAAAAATTTGACCAACAACCCTGGAAAAATATTTGAGGTTCAAATATGTTTAATAGTATTATAGATTTTGAAAAAAAATTGAATATTTGAGGGTGACATTTTCAGAAACATAAGTGAATATCTTATTTTTTTAATTTTTATTTTGTTTTTTAAATTGGAGTATAATTGCTTTAGAATGTTGTGTTAGTTGCTGTTTACAACAGCATGAATCAGCTACATATATCTATATCTATATCTATATCTATATCTATATCTATATCTATCTGCTCCCTCTTGAGCCTCACTCCTACCCTCTAGGTCATTACAGAGCACTGAGCTGAGCTCCCCGTGCTATGCAGCAGCTTTCCACTATCTATTTTACATTGTGGTAGTCTATATATGTCAATGCCACTGTCTCAATTCGTCCCCTGTGTTCCCAAGTCTGTTCGCTAATCTGCTCTTATTATTCTTGAACCTAAAGATTTGATATCCATGGTGAAAGAAATCAAGTTGTGCATTCCTAAGCAGTCTATTTGAACATTGACTTATTACTCTTCCACAGGCTAGCAGTCCAGTTTTTCTGAAAGTGTGAACCAACTACATTAGGTTCACTTTGGCTCTGTAGTTGTGATTATTGTAATGTATTCATGTTAAGCAATAAAGTCATTTATCTTTTCAAATTAGTGGGT
This sequence comes from Bubalus bubalis, assembly GCF_019923935.1. NCBI lineage: Eukaryota > Metazoa > Chordata > Mammalia > Artiodactyla > Bovidae > Bubalus > Bubalus bubalis. The sequence goes on from NC_059164.1 coordinate 68,629,531, forward strand.
TTTTTTTTTTTTAGATATTTATGCAGGAGTAGTGTTGCTGGGTCATATGGTAGTTTTATTAATTAGTTTTTTGAGATATGTACATACCGTTTTCCACTGTGGCTATACCAATTTACATTCCCACCAACTGTGTAGGAGGGTTCCCTTTTCTCCACATCCTCACCAACATTTGTTATCTGTGTTCTTTTTGGTCATAGCCATTCTAACAGGTGTGAGGTGATGTCTCATGGTTTTGATTTGCATCCCCTGATGATTAGCAATGTTGAGCATCTTTTCATGTACCTGTTGGCCATCTGCATGTCTGAATAGACATTTTTCAAAAGAGTGCTTAGCTTTTAAAATATATATTTATTAATTTGCCATAATTAAATGATATCTCTTGACCCAATTTTTTTCCAGTAGTTTCTGTGAAAATTTCCAAACATGCAAAAGACTCAAAAGAATTGTATAGTTTACCCATGTACTCACTACTTAGATTCTCCAATTAAAATAAGGTGTTCTAAAAGTCTTAGTGCCATTTTATGCTTTAATAATTTTAGAAGTAAAATGCTATTAACTTATAAAAATATCACTTTAAACATTTGAGTTCATATTTATTTAATCTTGTTAATTTTAATAATATTTTTTGTTTTATGTCTTCAGAGAGATCAAAAGAAAAACATAAAATTAAAGATTTGTTACTCAAACTTTATAAAACTGATTAAGTCTAAAAATTAGAATAATTAAACTTACAAATAACAAAAATCTGTAGCATTAGAATATTAAAACTTAAAGCTATAATATGGGCACCATCAACAGAGTGAAAAGGCAACATACAGCATGGAAGAAAATATTTGCAAATCGTACATCTGACCAGAATATATGAAAAACTTCTACAACCCACCATAGTAACAACAAAACCAATCTGATTGAAAAGTGGGCAAAGAACTTGAATAGATATTTCTCTGAAGAAGATATATAAGTGGCCACTAAGCACATGAAGAGACAGATGCTCAACATCAATAATCATTAGGGAAATGCAACAATAAGATACCACTTCACACTATTAGGGTGACTTATTTTAAAAGAGGAAAAAAAACTCAAGACAAGTATTCATGAGGTTGTGGAGAGATTGAAACCCTCGTGCATTTGCTGGTGGAAATGTAAGACGATGCATCCACTATGGAAACAGTATGATGTTTCAAAAAAATAATTGAACATAGAATTGCCATTGTTGTTTAGTTGCTAAGTCGTGTCCAACTCCTTTGTGACCCTGTGGACTGTAGCCTGCTAGGCTCCTCTGGCCATGGGATTTCTCAGGCAAGAATACTGGAGTATGTTGCCATTTCCTTCTCCAGGGGATTTTCCCAACTCAGGGATTGAATTTGTGTCCTCTGCATTGGCAGGTGGATTCTTACACTGAGCCAGCAGGGAAGCTCAGAATTACCATATCATCTAGCAATTCCACTTCTGGGTGTATACCCAAAAGAGAAAGCAGGGACTTACACAATTATTTATGCACCCATGTTCATAGCAATCATTCGCAGGAGCCAAAAGCAACCCAAGTATCCATGGACAGATGAATGGATAAACAAAGTGTGGTGTATGCATCCAATGGAATAGTATCCAGCCTTAAAAAGGAAGGACATTTTTACATATGCTACATAACATGGATGATCCTTGAGGAGATTATTATAAGCTGGTGACATCTCAAAAAGACAAATATTGTATGATTCCATTTATATGAGGTGACTAGAGTTGTTGGTTCACAGAGACAGAAAGTAGAGTGGTGGTTGCCAGGGGCTGGAGAGGAGGAAGGACTGAGAATTTCATTTAGGAAGATGGAAAGAGTTCTCAAGATGAATGGCAGTGCTGGTTTCACAGCTGTGAAAATGTGAGTGCCATGGAACCTGTCTACTGAAAAATGGTTAAAATGATAACTTTTACATTAAGTGTTTTTGAGTCGGACACGACTGAGCGACTGAACTGAACTGAACCATGATAAAAGTGCAATTTTAGACATGATGAACAAATGTTCATAATTGAGTAAAGCAAATTTTTGTGTTGAAATACTGATATTAGCTTGATATTTTTTGACCACACCATGTAGCATGTGGGCTCTTAGTGTCCTGACTGGGGATTGAATCTACACTCCCTGTTTGGAAGGGTGGAATCTTAACCACTGGACTGCCAGGGAGGTTAAAATACTAACATTAAGAGAAGGGGGAAAAACTCAGTTCTAAGAGCAAATTAATAGGGAAAAGTATACCACTTCCTCTTAAGGAGGACATTGCAACAGAAATGGGACTGTCAAACAACTTAGTCAGACAACAGTTTGGTTTAAGCAATACGTGAACTGTGAACTTCCAGATGTTCAAGCTTGGTTTAGAAAAGGCAGAGGAACCAGAGATCAAATTGCCAACATCCGCTGGATCATGGAAAAGGCAAGAGTTCCAGAAAAACATCCATTTCTGCTTTATTGACTATGCCAAAGCCTTTGACTGTGTGGATCACAATAAACTGTGGAAAATTCTTCAAGAGATGGGAATACCAGACCACCTGACCTGCCTCTTGAGAAACCTATATGCAGGTCAGGAAGCAAGTTAGAACTGGACATGGAACAACAGACTGGTTCCAAATAGAAAAAGGGATACGTCAAGGCTGTATATTGTCACCTGCTTATTTAACTTATATGCAGAGTACATCATGAGAAACGCTGGGCTGAAGGAAGCACAGGCTGGAATCAAGATTGCTGGGAGAAATATCAATAACCTCAGATATGCAGATGACACCACCCTTATGGCAGAAAGTGAAGAGGAGCTAAAGAGCCTCTTGATGAAAGTGAAAGAGGAGAGTGAAAAGTTGGCTTAAAGCTCAACATTCAGAAAACGAAGATCATGGCATCTGGTCCCATCACTTCATGGGAAATAGATGGGGAAACAGTGGAAGCACTGTCAGACTATTTTTGGGGGCTCCAAAATCACTGCAGATGGTGATTGCAGCCATGAAATTAAAAGACACTTGCTCCTTGGAAGGAAAGTTATGGCCAACCTAGATAGCATATTGAAAAGCAGAGACATTACTTTGCCAACAAAGGTCCATCTAATAAAGGCTATGGTTTTTCCAGTGGTCATGTATGGATATGAGAGCTGGACTGTGAAGAAAGCTGAGCGCCAAAAGTTGGTGGTGTTGGAGAAGACTCTTGAGAGTTCCTTGGACTGCAAGGAGATCCAACCAGTCCATTCTGAAGGAGATCAGCCCTGGAATTTCTTTGGAAGGAATGATGCTGAAGCTGAAACTCCAGTACTTTGGCCACTTCATGTGAAGAGTTGACTCATTGGAAACGACTCTGATGCTGGGAGGGATTGGAGGCAGGATGAGAAGGGGATGACAGAGGATGAGATGGCTGGATGGCATCACTGATTTGATGGACATGAATTTGAGTAAACTCTGGGAGTTGATGATGGACAGGGAGGCCTGGCCTGCTGCGATTCATGGGGTCACAAAGAGTTGGACACGACTGAGCGACTGAACTGAACTGATGACTATAGTCACAGTGAATATAAAAAGAAAGGAATGGGGGAAATTGCTGGCTCTGGTAAATTTTTTCCTGTGTATTTCCATTAACTTATCTTTCTCTCTCTCTTTTTAACTTCCTTGTCAGTTTGAATGTTCAGTTCAGTTCAGTCGCTTAGTCATGTCTGACTCTTTGCAGCCCCATGGACTGCAGCATTCCAGGCTTCCCTGTCCATCACCAACTCCTGGAGCTTGCTCAAACTCATGTCCATTGAGTCAGTGATGCCATCTAACCATCTCATCCTCTGTCACCCCCTTCTCCTCCCGCTTTCAATCTTTCCCAGCATCAGGATCTTTTCCAATGAGTCAGTTCTTTGCATCAGGTGGCCAAAGTATTGGAGTTTCAGCATCAGCATCAGTGCTTCCAAGGAATATTCAGGATAGATTTCCTTTAGGCTTGACTGGTTGAATCTCCTTGCCATCCAAGGGATTCTCAAGAGTCTTTTTCAACACCACAGTTCAAAAGCATCAGTTCTTCAGTGCTCAGCCTTCTTTGTGGTCTAACTCTCACATCTATACATGACCACTGGAAAAAGTGTAGCTTTAACTAGATGGACCTTTGTTGGCAAGGTAATGTCTCTGCTTTTTAATATGCTGTCTAGGTTGGTCATAACTTTCCTTCCAAGGAGTAAGCGTCTTTTAATTTCATGGCTGCAGTCACCATCTGCAGTGATTTTGGAGCCCCCCAAAATAGTCTCTCACTGTTTCCATTGTTTCCCCATCTATTTCCCATGAAGTGATGGGACCAGATGCCATGATCTTAGTTTTCTGAATGCTGAGTTTTAAGCCAGCTTTTTCACTCTCCTCTTTCACTTTCATCAAGAGGCTCTTTAGTTCTTCACTTTCTGCCATACGGGTGGTGTCATCTGCATATCTGAGGTTATTGATATTTCTCCTGGCAATCTTGATTCCAGCTTGGGCTTCAACCAGCCCAGCATTTATCATGATGTACTCTTCATATAAGTTAAATAAGCAGGATGACAATATATAGCCTTGATGTACTCCTTTCCCAATTTGGAACCAGTCTGTTGATCCGTGTCTGGTTCTAACTGTTGCTTCTTGATCTGCATACAGATTTCTCAGGAAGCAGGTCAGGTAATCTGATATCCCAATCTCTTTAAGAATTTTCCAGAGTTTGCTGTGATCTACACAGTCAAAGGCTTTGGCATAGTCAATTAAGCATAAGTAGATGTTTTTCTGGAACTCTCTTGCTTTTTTGATGATCCAGCAGATGTTGGCAATTTGATTTCTGGTTCCTCTGCCTTTTCTAAATACAGCTTGAACTTCTTGAAGTTCATGGTTCATGTACTCTTGAAGCCTGGCTTGGAGAATTTTGAGCATTACTTTGCTAACATGTGAGATGAGTGCAATTGTGTGGTAGTTTGAACATTCTTTGGCATTGCCTTTCTTTGGGATTGAAATGAAAACTGACTTTTTCCAGTCATTTGGCCACTGCTGAGTTTTCCAAATTTGCTAGCATATTGAGTGCAGCACTTTCGCAGCATTGTCTTTTAGGATTTGAAAAATTTCAACTGGACTTCTATCACCTCCACTGGCTTTGTTTATAGTGATGCTTCCTAAGGCCCACTTGACTTTGCACTCCAGGATGTTGGCTCTAGGTGGGTGATTGCACCATTGTGGTTATCTGGGTCATGAAGATCTTTTTGTATAGTTCTTCTGTGTATTCCTGCCACCTCTTCTTAATATCTTCTGCTTCTGTTAGGTCCATACCATTTCTGTCCTTTATTGTACCCATCTTTGCATAAAATGTTCCCTTGATATCTCTGATTTTATTGGAGATATCTCTAGTCTTTCCCATTCTATTGTTTCCTCTATTTCTTTGCAAAGGAAGGCAAGGGAGAAAAGGAAAGATATACCCATTTGAATGCAGAGTTCCGAAGAATAGCAAGGAGAGATAAGAAAGCCTTCCTCAGTAATCAATACAAAGAAATAGAGGAAAACAATAGAATGGGAAAGACTAGTTTGAATGTCTTCAGATATAAATAACTTGTCCATAGATGCAAATAATATAGCACTTTTTCCAAAGGCAGAATATGTCCATGTGGTAATTTAGAAAAGAGGTAATTTAGCTCCCTAGTGTAAATTGCCATGACTACCCTGGATATGCTTCCTAGAATCAGGGACAGATAAGACTGAGATTATTGTGAAATCACTAGTTTTGGCTTTAGTGAATTAGCTTTATCTGAAAGAGTCAAAAATTGAGTTTATTATCTAGTGTAATTGGAGAGTACTTAGCAAGAACAACATAAAAGCTCACGAAAGTCTTTATCTAGTGTGCAATAACTGCTGGAATGATGATGAGCTGAAAGGGAAACAAGTTTGGGCATTATAAATATACAGATTTATAATACTTGAAATTTCAGAAAACTGAAGATCCAGAAGACTAGAATGCAAATCATGTATGTGATCAGTGCTGATTCCACCACAGAAAACATTGCATTAGAGGTCATGTTTCCTTCAGGTTCATGACCAAGTGATAGAGTGCTAGACGCTGTTTTCCTGCTGCAGGCAACAACAGAAGATACAGATATTCTGTACTATTTGGCTCTCCAAAAAGGAAGAAGAGAAAAATATCAGAAGATTAATGGTTGATGTGGACTTAAGATTTGAATATTGCCCTTTCTTGAGCTTTTTTTTTTTAACCAACCCCCAACAACCCAGTTTTAAAAAAAGATAGGCTTTTGTGAACAAGGGAATGAAGAAAGGGAATTGGGTGAAAATTGTTTAAAAAAGGAGGTAGGAGGAGGGGGAAATATGTTTCCATGCCCATGAAAATCCATAGGTAGCAAATTCATTTTGTACAAAGTTTGATTTATTTCAAAAACTGCTTTGAAATTAGCCTATAATGTATATCTGTAAATTTAGATGTATTCCCTTTGTTTTTATGTGTCTCTCATTTGCCACCTGCCTTGGACCCAGGCCACACCAAAGTGTTTGAGTCATCTAATAGGCTTCCGTCTTAAATTAAGGAGTTAAGCCACTCTCTTGCCTCCAGAGGTACATTTGTGATTTTGTTCACATCTTTTCCCTTGTGAATCAGAACTAAAACTGAACTCGAGACTCCTTTTAAGTGGTTAAGGCCCTTTAAAATAAGTATGAGTGTGATGAACTTATGAATGTACACACAAAGTACATACACACGCATAGATGTAATTTTAAAACGACTATCACTGTTTAAAAATGAAATTGGAAATAATGTGTCTCTCCAGATTGTATTTGGAGTTACTAGCCAGAGACCTCTTTCCTTTATGGGCTGTGGTCTCTGAGTGTGCTGAGCCCTCGTTGGAGAGCACAGTGAAAAACTCCTCTGAGTGTCACTGCCTCTGTTATTGATGCTGATGGCAGAGCCTTCTAATTCTAACCCCTGCTGAGTCTTTAGAAACCTAGTAGATTGTTAACATGGTTAGCAGGAGTTCATGAACTCTGCTCTATATAAATGCAAAATCCTGAGAACTTTGATATGGAATTGGAATTAAAGCAGTTGCATTTGTATTTCTTAAAGTATTTTAATAGTTTATATTTTAAAAGGACAAATTTATAGAAGCTTGCTGGGTTTTAATCTTATAATTTCTACCATATAAATATTACATTTTCAAACATGAATGCCTAGAGAATTGTTATAAAGCTCATTTTTGGGCAATGTGCTTATAACCCCCCTAAAGTCATTTAAAAGCTAATGTTTTTCTGTATGCTAATGGAGCAATTTAGAAATATTTATTTATTTACATAAAGGAAATGTACAGTAGCGGGCCAGTGAAAATAAGTCATTTAGAAATGGTTAGAACCTATATTCTTTAAAGGATATGTATTTAATCCTCACATAAAATTAAGGAAATATCTAAAGGAACAACCATCACATTAGATTTACAGTTAAAATACCCAGTTGTATGTGTTGTAGTTGTAAATTAAATGTACTTTTCCACAAGGTATTTGAATCCAGAAGCTCAAAACATTTCCTGGTCACCACTCTAACTTTTCTGTGCTTGTTGGAAATGAACTCAGCTAAGTAAAGAAGAGAGAGAAAGGGAGGCACAGGTAGAGAGAGACACACACACACACACTGGAGAAAGGAAACCTAAAGTGAATGAGAAGCTCAGTTTTTGTTTTTTTGTGCAACTTTCTTACCAACCAGATAGCATTTGTCCGTAGATTCATTTGTTCTTCATTTGTTCAGGTGCTTTGTAAGTATCTACTAAAAATATAGAGCACTGTGGCAAGGTTTTCTGTTTATTCCTCAATGTTAGAAGCAAGGAATAAGGTCTTTTTCTATGTGGGAAAAGTACAATGAATTATCAAAGGGGCGCTCATCTGTCCCTCTCTCCCCCGCTTTCTACTACCCTCTCTCAGTCCCTCTTTTAAGCTGAAGGAAACATTCTGAACTCATTCCAGCTGTGGGCTGATACATAGGGCAAGACTACATGGCCCAAAGAGCTCTCTCTGGGAAAGGGTAGCTCTTCCTGGAGGGTCCTAAGGTTCTTTCTTTGTGTGCAAAGCTGATTCTCTTGACATCCATTAGCATTTGTTAAATGTTTAGTGAGCAGCTGGGGACACCAAAAGAAATGAGAGCTCATGCCTGTTTTATTGGAGCTTGCCATCTTGGTCTCATTTGTCCAGGGAAACAAATATATAAACCGATACTTCCAGTATATGTGGAAAGTGCCCAAATAAAGGACCTGCAGGATCCCACAGTAAGTAACGTACTGGGCAGTGAGGGAAAGCTTATAGAAGAGTGACATTCGAGCTTAATCTTAAAGCATGTGGAGGCAGGGAAAAGCATTTCATACAGAAGGAACAGAATATGCAAAGGCAAAAAATCAAGGATCATGTGTTTGGGGAGTGGTAGGCAGCTTTGTGTGGCTGAATTGTAGGGCTTGAAATAAGAGTTGTGGGATGTAGTAGTTGGGGGGAATTACAAGAGATGGATATGTTAAAGATGACTGAGGCAATGTTATGCATCTTGTTTGGATTTGGGTTTTTATTTTGGGAGGCAGAGAGGAGCTATCAGAGGTTATTAAGGTTATTAAAAGAGAAAGTATCAGATTTATGTTTTAGAGAAATCACTTTGGTACAAAGTTTGTCCAGAAAAAATACCGGAAAGAGAGAAGTCAGGAGTCTAGGTGGGAGATGAAGAGATTTATCTAAGACAGTGACAGGATTAGAAGAGTATAGATGTGAGAGAGCTTCAGAAAGTAGAATCACTAGCACTTGGTAATAGACTGGATTTGGGAGTTGAAGTAGAAGGATAATAAAAAATTAGTTCAGAGCTGCTTTTGCTTTGAGAACTGGTAGATAGGGTATGAATGGTGGGAAGAGGTTTAGGAAGAAAACATTTCTGATTTTAGATGTGGTCACAAGCCAGCTTGGTGTGGCCAGTTTGCTTGTGGGATTTAGAAAAGAGAACTGGTTTAAAGATGTGTATTTACGAGTCATCATTATTCAAAGTGTAGGTTATTCACTCAGTCGTGTCCGACTCTCTGCAACTCCATGTAGCCCACCAGTCTCCTCTGTCCATGGAATTCTCCAGGCAAGAACTACTGGAGTGGGTTGCCATTTCCTACTCCAGGGGATCTTCCTGACCCAGGGATCGAACCTGGGTCTCCTGCATTGCAGGCAGATTCTTTACTGTCTGAGCCACCCTGGTGGGAATCCCTGGTGGGAGAAAGGATAGGAGAAGCCATAGAAATAAATAAAATTGTTCAGATAAAGCTTGCGAAGTGAGAGCTACAAGGAGTGATGCAGGAGATGAATCAGGGAGGGCACAGGAGAAGGAGTGATAGACTAGAGATGCGTCCAGAAAGCCAAGAGAAAGGGGGCTGTCAGCAGCTGCTCACTGTAGGTGGGCTCTCTTGGAGGGCTCTGTCAGAGGCCTGGAGAGAGAGAGAAAGTACGTGCTGGTGAATAGATGCTTCCTTTTCTCTCCTCTTTCCTTTCACTCCTCTCCTACGCTTTTACTCTTCTTTTAAACCGTAGTTGCTTCCTGAAATGAATTTGGGGTTCCTTTGATGCTCCCTTACAAAACAAAACATATCACACTACTTGCATTGCTAGTTCAAAACCAAAAAATGCTGGAATTTGAGTTATAATTCATTTCATCTTGAATGCAGAATTTATTCTTTATGGATACGGTACAGACTTCCTTCTCTGCTCTTGAAACTTGCTTTTATTTTTTTAATCTAAAATATTTATTTATTTACTTATTTGGCTGCACTGGATCTTAGTTGTGGCACACAGGATCTTCAGTTAGTTGCAGCATGCAAACTCTTAGCTGTGGCATGTGGGATCAGGTTGCCTGACCAGGGATTGAACCCAGGCTCCCTGCATTGGGAGCGTAGAGCCTTAGCCAAGAGACTACCAGGGAAGTCCCAAAACTCGCTTTTAAGAAAGTAGTCCCCTAGAGTCCAGGTCTCATTGTTGCACAGGAAGGGGACATAGCCTGCACCAGGTCTCAGGCTGGACTGAAGTCTGTCCAGTACTTTGGCATCTCTATCTGCTTTGTCATTGTTTGCAAAGGAATCCAAGTTTATAACACCCGCTGATTAAGAGGAGGCAGGCATTCTTCTTTTCTAATCCCCAGATTACCTAAAACTTCCTGTTATGAAAATTGCATTCATCATGTTATTCATCAGATCAACAGGAAACTCAGTCTTTTGGGAATCAGATAAACATGAAGGCCATCAGCTCTTGTGAGTGAATATCCCATTTACTTTAGGAACTGGGAAATCTTTCTTTATCCAAGGTCACTGACCCACAGAAAATGAATAATGAAGTAAAGGACCCAAAGTTCTAGCAGATGTGAAAAAAAAGTTAGAAATATAGGCTACAAGAATAAAAGAAGGAGGAGAGGAAAGGTGCTAACACATTTTAAAGCACCTGCTATGAGCCAGACACCTGCTGTGTATTTTTAGTTTATCGTATTCCAGCCTCACAACAGTCCATTAAGTATCATTCTATCCATTTTACAGATGAGGAAGCTGAAGTTTAGAAATACTAGATAAGTTACCAGAACCACACAACTATGTCATGACCAAGATTCATTCCCTGGCAATGGGTCTAAAATCTATGTTTTTACCAGCAAAAAAAAAAAAAAAAAAAAAAAAAGAGGTGGCAGAAGGACTAAAAAGAGAAACAGGTATAAAAATGGATAAGAAGAAAAGCGTTGTGTTTCCTGCCTTTTCAGACTGTGTTCTTTGCAACTCCAATTGCACAGCTTTCAGTCTTTTCCTTTCTTGCCAGCTATCAGAAACTTCACCTCAGTTGCCCAAGAATTCCCACCAATTGGCCTAATGTCTTCTCTTACTGTCTGAGGCTGGAATTTACCTTTGCCAACATCTCCAATCCCTCTTTGAGCCTGCTGACTCAGAGGACTGGGCACATGTCTGCTGGAGAGTTCTGCCAGGAAGATCCAGGGCCCACATCTTACCACAGGAACACACATCCTGCTGTTTGCACAGCTGTATTTGTTGCTCTTAATGGTGGAGAAGGGAGGCTCAAAAGACATTTGGTTTTAGAAAGCTTTTCACGGTCTAGCTCGAAAAAATTAAACTAAAAGCCAGAGGTTTCCCATTGCTTTTTCCAGAAGCCAAGATTCTTTGCTTTTTGAATTCTCTCTTGTCAATGACGAAGCATTATAGCGACTACTATATAAATGTTACCATTTATTTTTGAGATTTGCCTGAAGGAAGTTTCTCCCTAAAGAAATTATTTTTCTCTCTTTCTAAAAAAAAAAAAAGTTTACGTTCTCTTTCTAAATGGAGTATTTGTGACTTTTTCCTTGACCAGAACTAGGTCATTGTATTCAGTGACTACATCGCTCACCAATGCTGAATCTCTTTCTTCTACCTCCTTCAACAACTCTGGGTCTGTTTTTCAAGTTAAAGCAACTGTTCATGGAAATCTTGCCATGAAGGAAAATATTGTGAGTCAATACACTTTGGGCCAAGTCCAGCCCTCAGATAGCAAAGTCAGTAATACTTGTGTAAGAAGTAATTTGCCCCATGATAGTAATAAATCTGTTATTTGTATGTTATAAACATAAATGGCTAAATGTATTTCAGGGTCTTGCTTTCAATTAGTTAAAATGGATTTTCCTATGCATCCATAACTAATATGGTGACTGTTCATAGAACTGTTTTTACCTCGATCCCAATCGCTTGTGAGTAAGCTTATTTAAGGACTGAAATAGGAAAGAGGTGTTTATTTGTAGTATATGTAGGGCCTCATCACTATTTCCCTGTGCTGCTTGCGCATTTATGCCTTTTGGGGCAGAAGAGGTGATACCCAAGGAATGCACTGAGTGATTAATATTAGATTATTTAGTAAGGATGTTAATATTTCAATGACTAGAAAATTGTTGACGTGCTCATGAAATGTTATTGCAAAGGTTCTTTTGAGTAGGTGACCTGTTTATGTACTGTCTTCAAACTAAGTGCATCCCAATTCAGATTCTGTTAAGTATAAACCACATTAAAAAATATATTTGGACCAAAAGTTCCTGCTCCTTTCCAAAGGAATTACAATTTTGATTAAATCAGTGCCGAACAATATTACCTTTTCTTCTTAGCTATGGTGTGTCTAGAAATGGCTTGTGACAGAAAGTCTTTTTATAGCTTTGCTTTCAACATGCATTTACATTTTAATGATACATTCTCTGCCAGTAAAAATGCAATTGTAGCACACAGAAAATCAACACATTTTAAGCTTTCTGAGTATATTTAAACTGTCAACAGTGTGCTGTCTGACATACAACATTACTCTGCTTCCGCCTTTAATGGCTAGGTTGTTTTCTAAAGATGTCTAGTGACACAAGACTCCTAAATCCTTTTGGACCATGTGAACTAAGAATGACCTGAGTGGATGGGGCTGCTTTGGCCATCCGTCATTGATAGCCATATTGATCTGGAGATGGTGGCTGAGGGCACTGTGTACTGAGGGTACGGCAGTTTGCTGAAGTGATGATAACCATCACTGATACCTTTGTGATGGGCTTGATTTCTCATTGTGTATTCCCCAGCTATGGAACCCTTGGGCGGTAAGTCAGTAAGTAACCTGGTTTTAAAAATACACTTCTAGGTCAAAAGGGTACATCAGTCTGCATACGTATTCTCCTAGGTCACCCTTTCAGCATGTCTAAGTAAAGTACGAAAAAGAGCTTCCTTTAAGTTTGTATTTTCAAAAATTTAAAAACATAGAAGAATGTATAGTCTCTTCTTAGATTCACTCATTTTTAATATTTTGCCTTATTACCTATATCTATTTATCTATTGGAACCATTTCAAATAAAGTTTCAGACATCATGAAGTATTTAGTTCAACCCTAAATAAATTCAACACTTTCTAAAAGTAAGGAAATTTCTTACCTATCCACAATACCATTATTGCACCTAAGAAAATTAACAGTAAAACCCAAATAACCTAATTTGGGTTATTAATTACCTAATAACCCACCCGTATTCTCATTTCTCCCTTTGTCTTCCAAATGCTGATAGTGTTTTCGTTCAAACTAGGATCCATTTATGGTTAGTGTATTGCATCTCATTATTATGTTTCTTAAATCAAGAGGATATTTTAATGTTCAAAAAGCATGGCAAAACTGAAGAAAGAAATATTGATATCAGATTCTACGATAAAGTGTTTTGTTCACACACATTCTACTCTCTAAAGTCTAAAGCAATTTAGATTCTACCTGATGAAATTCTCACCAAATTTAAATTTGGAATAAGGCCTCTGTTATACTCTTTTAGGAGAGAATGATTTTCCTTTTTGGGACAAGCCTCCTTTTTAATCTGTGCATGATAACAATAAGTTAAACTCTTAAAAGACTGCCTTAGATATATTTTAAATTTTTTATTTTTGATAAATAAAAATTGTATGTATTTAAGGTATGCAGCATGATGTTATGGTATATGTATACACTGTGAAGTGATTACCATAATCAAACTGATTAACATATGTTACCTCCTAGTTTCCTTTGTGCGATGAGAAGAACTGAGACTAGTCTCTTAGCAAATTTCAAATATATAATACATTATTATTAACTATTGGAGAAGGCAATGGCACCCCACTCCAGTACTCTTGCCTGGAAAATCCCATAGATGGAGGAACCTAGTAGGCTGCAGTCCATGGGGTTGCTAAGAGTCAGACACGACTGAGCGACTTCACTTTCACTTTTCACTTGCATGCATTGGAGAAGGAAATGGCAACCCACTCCAGTGTTCTTGCCTAGAGAATCCCAGGGACGGGGGAGCCTGGTGGGCTGCCGTCTATGGGGTCGCACAGAGTCAGACACGACTGAAGTGACTTAGCAGCATTATTAACTATATTCATCATGCTGTACTCTAGGTCTCTATACTTGATTCATCTTATAAGTGATACAGATATTTGTGTATTATTAAGTAGTTCAGAAAATTGAATGGCCACATTGGGTGTAAGGAATAAATTATGAATATGGTGAAAAATCACAGTCATGAGTGACAGATCATTTCAAAAGTAGTATTTAGTTCTAAAAGTTGAAACACAGTTCAGTGAGTATGGTTTGGTTCTGCATATAGTGACAGCAGGCTCACTTGCATTAATATAGAAAACCAGAGAGAAGAAGTGCAGTAGAATTAGAACTTGTGGTAATAAACACAGATGTGATGAAATTTATTTTCTATATATGCGAACAACTTTTGTTTTTCACCTATGGTGTCATAAAGATGTTTCTGAGTAGATAACTCTTATCTGAGTAGATAACTCTTGACTGTTGTCTTGTATGTTATAAAGATCCCACTAGAGTGGTGTGTGTTTATACAGTGGGCATTCTATAATGTTAATTATTGATATAGATATACAAATCTCCTTTCACTCTTTGATGGGATCTCTAGATCACAAAAAAAACCCAGTATGGTTGATAATTATATAAGAGAAAACAACACTAAAGGGCCCCAGGAAGATAATATAATTTTTCAGTGGTTACTGCAACCTACATTGGAATTTCAAAGTGTTTTCCTTTTATTAGTGGACTTTATTCAGCATATGCTTGTTAAGAATTTTTGATGTGCCAGGTGCTATGCAGAGGCATTACATTAAAAAACAACCCTTTTATCATGAAAAATTTCAAATATTAATAAAGGTAGAGAGAATAGTATAATGGATCCCTATGCACCCCTCATTCTGCCTCACTAAATTATAACATTTGGCCAATCTTGTTTCATTTGTCCTTCTCACTATTTGGGAGAAGTGGTGGTGATGTATTTTAAAGCAAGTCTCAGTTATCATGACATTTATATATAAATACTTTTTTTAGTGGATACAATTGCTTTAAAATGTTGTGTTAGTTTCTAGTGTACAGCCAAGTGTATCAGCTATATGCATACGTACATCCCCTCCCTCTTGGACTTCCCTCCCACCCGCCTGCCCATCCCGCTTTTCTAGGTCATCACAGAACACTGAACTGAGCTCCCTGTGATTTTTCAGCAGGTTCCCACTAGCTTTCTGTTTTACACATGGTAGTGTATATATGCCAATCCTAATCTCCCACTTCATCCCATTCTCCCCTTCCCCCACTGTGTCCACATGTCATTCTCTATGTCTGTGTCTCTATTCCTGCCCTGGAAATAGGTCCATGTATGCCATTTTTCACCTGGGCTTCTCAGGTGGCGCTAGTGGTAAAGAACCTGCCTGCCAATGCAGGAGCTGCAAGAGGTGTGGATTCGATCCCTGGGTTGGGAAGATCCCCTGGAGGAGGGTATGGCAACCCACTCCAGTATTCTTGCCTGGAAAATCCTATGGACAGAGGAGCCTGGTGGGCTACAGTCCACGGGGTTGCAAAGAGTTGGACATGACTGAACAACTGAGCACGCATACCATTTTCCTCAATTCTACATATATGTGTTAATATATGATATTTGTTTTTCACTTCCTGACTTACTTCATCTGTATGACAGACTCTGGGTCCATCTACATCTCTACAGATGTCCTAATTTTGTTCCTTTTTATGGCTGAGTAGCATTCCAAAGAGTTGGACACGACTGAGCAACTTCACTTTCACTATTTCCTTTCATGCATTGGAGAAGGAAATGGCAACCCACTCCAGTGTTCTTGCTTGGAGAATCCCAGGGATGGCAGAGCCTGGTGGGCTGCCGTCTATGGGATCGCACAGAGTCGGACATGACTGAAGTGACTTAGCAGCAGCAGAAGCATTCCATAGCATATATGTACCACAACTTCTTTATCTGTTCCTTGGGCATTTAGGTTGTTGGACATCTAGGTTGCTTCCATGCCCTGGCTATTGTAAATAGTGCTTTGGTGAACAGTGGGGTGCATGTATCATTTTGAATTCTTCTCAATGTATCTGCCCACTAGTGATATTGGTTTGAAACCTGCTATGTTACTGAGCAGATTTATGACTTTGTTTGGGAAACTTATTTAAGATCCATGAGTGTGTTTCTTCAAATAAAGCATACAGTTTAATGATCAGCATATTGTAAGTCCCCTTTCCCCCTAGAAAAGTAGATTTTTCTGGACTATTCTGATGGGGCCCAAGTGAGATACTGAAGAAAGAAAAAAGCTGAATGATATGGTGTTCATTTGTACTTGGGTTGTTCTGTGAATGTTTATGAAGACATTTTATTTTGTCTTTCTTGATATTTAGCTGAACTGTGAGCAGTTCAAGGCTAGGGACTATTTTTTCTTCTGTTTGTTTTTCTCTCTAGCAGTTAGGACTAACTGTACAAATGAGTGTGCCGTATAAATATTTTTGCTTAGCTGATGTCCTGGACTTCCCAAGGCATCCTGAATGTGACTCTGACCTTTCCTCTCCCAGTGGAGCCTGGTACAGTTTTAATTCCACGACAGCAGGTGCCTTACAATTCAACCTTATCTAAGTCTGGAGGCTTTGGAGTGTGGCTCTGGATATTTGTGTGTATGGTATACACACATATACACACACGTACTTTCATATACTTAGAATTTCTTACATATGTTGAATTAATCAGCATTGGTGTTAGATTAGGGAGAAAACGCTGAAATGTTTGTCTTTTGCCTCGGCAGTGGAGGCTGGGCTTTGTACCAGTTAAAACGACAGTCATTTTTCTGTTCTGTAAGTTATCTCAAAAGTTTCACATTTCTCTTTCATGCCCTAATATTAAGTACCCAAATAAAATATTTTCTCAAATAATCTCCTTTAGAGCTTTGAAATTTTACAAATCTCTTTAATATCCATTATCTGGCATAAGTACTAAATATATGCTGATGAATCAATGAATGAGCTCCAATGACTCCTCAAAACGGGCCTATAAAGTAGGCAGAACACGTGTTAGTACTTGAATATCATCATTTCATACATGAGAAAACTGAGAGCTATGAATAAATGGCACAGCCAAGACTCAGCTTAGGTCTTCTGATTCCCAACTCAGTGTGCTTTCTACTACTGTCACTAATTATAGAAAAAACATTTTTTAAAACTCCAAAACTTAGGGAGAGATTATATTACTGTAATTAATTCTCCTGCTTTCATACCAGATAGTTGGTGCTTCTAATTATGGCTTATTTGTACATCTCCTCTGTATGGTAAACTTTAGATTAAATTTAGTCTTATGAAATACTTCTTGCCCCAAGAAATATTATAAGAAGGGAGCATAGCTATTGATCAAATCTAATGCCTACAAAGCAATACATTCAGTATGTATTAAATCTATTATCCAGATAGATTAGTATCCATGCTATCTCCTTAACTAACATCTGTCTCTCACACTTCACTGAAATTACCAGTGAAACTATGACTAATAAAATTGGTTTAGAACCAAAATTCAATAAAAGCAAAGTTAATTATGTGTTTGTAAGAGAATAAGCATACAGTTAGATCAATATGCAAATTGTGACCTTCAGTGGTCTTTTCTGTCTTCTTTTAAGCCCTTAGTCTTGCAAAGATTAATTTACTACCTAGAACTTCATTTTATGAAGATACTAGGACTTAGATTACTAGATTTTTAATTGTTTACATATCAGTGATATATATGTATTATCTGTCTCAATATTTTTATCTTTGTGGAAGAACCTGTTTTAACAACAGAAATAGTGCATGAGGCAAATAAATATGTTCAGCTTCATGTTAACAAAAGAACAGATCAACTTAGAAATTTAAGTTTGCATCAGCATTTTTTAGGCACTGTTGTTTGACACCATGGTTGACGGTGTGGAAAATACAAAGTTAAGTAAGATATTTTTTGGCCCTCCAAGAATTTATAATCTAGTGGAAGAGATAGTCATGTTCACAAATAATTAAAATATAACTTAGTGTTTGTTAGTTTTTAAATAGAGACATACATAAAAGAGATAGAATGAAGAACAGATGGAGAGATTTATTCTATACTTGGAAAGGCTGCACTGAGGAAATGAATTTGAGCAGATCTTTTGTAGGATTTTAATTGGAGGAAGTAGGGAGGCAGGGCTGGGTAGGAGAAATAACAAGAGCAAAGGCCCAGAAGACACAATGCAAGGGGAACAGTCAGTAGTATCCTCCATCATTTTATTCAAAGATACGGAGAAACATCTGGTCCAGCACCTTTGTATCCTGACATTGGGTTAGTTTGCACAGTGATCAATGGATTCCTGAAAGCCATTCTTACTTATATCAATACATGGAAGTGATAGAACTTCCATAGTGACTAAGATGGTAAAGACTTGGCCAGCACTGCAGGAGACACAGGAGACTCGGGTACAATCCCTGGGCTGGGAAGATCCCCTGGAGAAGGAAATGGTGACCCACTCCAGTATTCTTTCCTGAAAAATTCCATGGACAGAGGAGCCTGGTGGCAGTCCGTGAGGTTGCAAAGAGTCAGACATGACTAAGCACATAGCATGGAAGTGACTGGTCTTCCCTGGTGGCCCAGTGGCAAAGAGTCTGCCTGCAATGCAGGAGACCTGGGTTTGATCCCTGGGTTGGGAAGATCCCCTAGAGGAGGGCATGGCAATTCACTCCAGTTTTCTTGCCTGGAGAATTCCATGGACAGAGGAGCCTGGTGGGCTACAGTGCAAAGGGTCACACAGTTGGACATGACTGAAGCGACTAAGCAGCAGCATGAAAGTGGCTACAAATCACATAAATATCTCACGAAGCCACACTAAGTGTATCACTAACGTAACTTCTTTTTGGGTCTCAAAATGTTTGTGGTCACTCTAAGATAGCCCCACTTGAGAGAAAGTGTGAGAGAAGGAAAGTCTACTGAGGATATGTATCTTATTTTTCCAAGTTTTACTGCAGTGCTGGAGACCTGGGTTTAAACCTGGGTTGGGAAGATCCCGTGGAGAAGGGAAAGGCTACCCACTCCAGTATTCTGGCCTGGAGAATTCCATGGACTGTAGAGTCCATGGGGTCACAAAGAGTCGGACATGACTGAGCGACTTTCACTTTCACTTTCACTATGACATTGCTGGAAGAGTAATTCTTCATTAGTTTTATGGCAAATTAACTTGATCACGATCCTGCTGCTAGCCTCTTTTCTATAAATTCATGAAGTGCTTTTTCCAGAAGTGCTGGTTTAACACCTGCTAACAGGTTAAAGCAGATTTCCCAAATGTTCCTGAAGATTTTAGGTCATACTTGTAAACAAAAACCTCTGAGCCTGCTCGGGATATGGAGGAATAAAGCAGGCAGTGAACTCTTAGCTGTCTGTACTCAAGCTACTGAAAGCTTCAGTTTGAACCAGTGTAGAAGACAACTTATTTATATTCTTATTAGGGATAGACTATATAAGTGAAAAAAAAAAAAAAAGAGAGAGAGAGGGGGCTCTTTCTGCTAGTTCTTTTGAATTTTATTTTGTATTAGGCAGTCTGAAAAGTTGAAATAGTCTGTTTAACTCCCAGATAACAAGAGATTCTTTTTCTTGGCTCTTTTCCTCAGCTAAGTTTTCTCTATTATTTTGTTTTCAAACAAAGCAAAACTTACATTTTTAAGATTAAGAGTCCAAGATTGTTCTTTCAATGCAGATTATGTAACATGGAATAAAGAACTTTTGTCTTTAAGGCTGTCAACTAACTGAGACCCTTTGTGTTGTGGAGATATGTTGCATTTTGAAAGAAACAAATTATTTTTGCAAACTTCCTGCTCACTGGCCAAGTCTTCCTGTTAGCGTCAGTTTAAGCCCCTTGGGCTTGCAGTTTAAGCCCCTTGGGCTTCTGCACCTTTCTGTCTGTAGCCATCCAGGGATCTATCTTGAGTGAGCTGGGACAATAACACTGAAAAGAAATGAAAAGAAACATCAGTCAGTCAGTCAGTCAGTCAGTTCAGTTGCTCAGTCGTGTCTGACTGCGACCTGATGGACTGCAGCATGCCAGACCTCCCTGTCCATAAACTCCAGTAAACTCCTGGAGTTTGTTCAAACTTATGTCCATTGAGTCAGTGTTGCCATCCAGCCATCTCATCCTCTGTTGTCCCCTTCTCCTCCTGACTTCAATCTTTCCCAGCATCAGAATCTTTTCAAATGAGTCAGTTCTTCACATCAGGTGGCCAAAGTATTGGAGTTTCAGCTTCAGCATCAGTCTTTCCAATGAATAGTCAGGACTGATTTCCTTTAGGATGGACTGGTTAGATCTCCTCTCAGTCCAAGAAACTCTCAAGAGTCTTCTCCAACAACACAGTTCAAAAGCATCAATTCTTCAGCATTCAGCTTTCCTTATAGTCCAACTCTCACATACATACATGACTGCTGGAAAAACCACAGCTTTGACTAGACAGACCTTTGTTGGCAAAGTAATGTCTCTGCTTTTTAATATGCTATCTAGGTTGGTCGTAACTTTTCTTCCAAGGAGCAAGCGTCTTTTAATTTCATGGCTGCAGTCACCATCTGCAGTGAATTTGGAGCCCCCAAAAATAAAGTCTGACACTGTTTCCACTGTTTCCCCATCTATTTGCCATGAAGTGATGGGATCAGATGCCATGATCTTAGTGTTCTGAATGTTGAGCTTTAAGCCAACTTTTTCACTCTCCTCTTTCACTTTCATCAAGAGGCTCTTTGGTTTTTCTTTGCTTTCTGCCATAAGAGTGGTGTCATCTGCATATCTGAGGTTATTGATATTTCTCCCAGCAATCTTGATTTCAGCCTGTACTTCATCCAACCCAGCATTTCTCATGATGTACTCTGCATATAAGTTAAATAAACAGGGTGACAATATACAGCCTTGACGAACTCCTTTTCCTATTTGGAACCAGTCTGTTGTTCCATGTCCAGGTCTAATTGTTGCTTCCTGACCTGCATACCGGTTTCTCAAGGGGCAGGTCAGGTGGTCTGGTATTCCCATCTCTTTCAGAATTTTCCAGAGTTTGTGGTGATCCACACAGTCAAAGGCTTTGGCATAGTCAATAAAGCAGAACTAGATGTTTTTCTGGAACTCTCTTGCTTTTTCCATGATCCAGCGGTTGTCGGCAATTTGATCTCTGGTTCCTTTGCCTTTTCTAAATCCAGCTTGAATATCTGGAAATTCACAGTTCACGTACTGTTGAAGCCTGGTTTGGAGAATTTTGAGCATTACTTTGCTAACATGTGAGATGAGTGCAATTGTGTGGTAGTTTGAGCATTTTTTGGCATTGCCTTTCTTTGGGATTGGAAAGGAAACTGAGCTTTTCCAGTCCTGTGGCCACTGCTGAGTTTTCCAAATTTGCTGGCATATTGAGTGCAGCACTTTCACAGGAGCATCATCTTTTAGGATTTGAAATAGCTGAACTGGGATTCTATCACCTCCACTAGCTTTATTCGTAGTGATGCTTCCTAAGGCCCACTTGACTTCTTATTCCAGGATGTCTGGCTCTAGGTTGGTGATCACACCATCATGATTACCTGGTCACTTGTCAATTCCATAAACAGTTAGTGAGCACCTATTTGAGGTAGGTGCTGTGATTAGTTTCTGGAAAGATAAATATGACAAAGACACCATCCCTGCCATCAATCTAACCATCATATAAACATAGTATTTAAGGTAAATCCTGCTGAGGAGAAAAGTGCAAAGCATGTGGTAAAGTTCCTTGCCTGGTGGCAGTAGGGAAGGCTCCTCTGTGGTGGTGTCATGAAAGCTTGCTCTGAAAGGATCCGTGGGAAGCTGCCATAAACAATAGGTAAGGCATTCTGGATAGAAAGAATAACATGTACAAAGACCTGTTTTGGGGGAAAGTGCCCCAGAAAGTGAGAAATGTAGTATGACCAGAGCATGTGGTGGGTTTGAGGGAACAGCTGGAGTTACAACAAGGATGTTAGACAGAGGCTGATTATGACTAAGAAGGTTTTATTTTATTCTGTTTGAAATAGCACAGTACGTAAGGCAGATAAAGTATAAACTTTGAGATGATTTTTAAAGATTTTTTTTTTTTTTGCCGATGATCCATTAAGTTCTGAGTCACAGAACTAAAATTTGATAATTTACACAAGGTAACCATTCATGATGCTTTTGGATTACAGTAAATCTCCTTGGTGACTCAGAAGGTAAAGAATCTGCCTGCAGTACTGGAGACCCAGGTTCTATCCCTGGGTCAGGAAGATGTCCTGGAGAGGGAATGACAACCCACTCCTGTATTTCTGCCTGGAAAATCCTATGGACAGGGGACCCGGCATGCTACAGTTCATGGGGTCATTCCATGTTTTCAGATTATCTGCAATTATTACAGTGTGAAACATATTGACTGTAGGCTTTATAGAATTTAGGTACAAAATACATTATTCTCTTATTTTCTTTTAGGTTAGAAGGATAATTATAAGTTTGGATTGTTACAGTAAAAAGAAAAAAGCTGAGGTGTTTTGAGAAAGTAGTAAGATTTTTTTTTAAGGCAAAAACCTCACTACATGACTTAATTCAGGTTTTATATATGATGAAGTGCCATTTCTTAATGGATACAGTGAAATTATACTTTAGCTAAGACAAAGAAAATGGGTATGTTTTCTTTTATTTTTTTTTAATTTTATTTTATTTTTAAACTTTACATAATTGTATTAGTTTTGCCAATTATCAAAATGAATCCGCCACAGGTATACATGTGTTCCCCATCCTGATGTTTTCTTTTAAACCATGCTGCTGCTGCTAAGTCGCTTCAGTCTTGTCCGACTCTGTGAGACCCCATAGACGGCAGCCCACCAGGCTCCCCCGTCCCTGGGATTCTCCAGGCAAGAACACTGGAGTGGGTTGCCATTTCCTTCTCCAATGCATGAAAGTGAAAAGTGAAAAGTGAAAGTGAAGCTGCTCAGTCGTGTCCGACCCTCAGCGACCCCATGGACTGCAGCCTTCCAGGCTCCTCCGTCCATGGGATTTTCCAGGCAAGAGTACTGGAGTGGGGTGCCATTGCCTTCTCTTTTTAAACCATAGGCAAATACTTATAAGGAGGTACAAATTACCAGTGTGAGAATTTTTTAATTCTTAATTAATTCTTCAATTAATTTTTAAATTCTCTTCTCCCAGGCCACATAGTGAATATGTAACACAGAGAATAAAATGAGTAAAAGACACTAAAATAGTTTTACTAAATACTGTATATTGTTGTTAATTATCAGTAGGTGGGAAATGGACCAGCAGCCTTTCTTATTCATGACAGCTCTGAATGTTATAAAACAAGCAAACAAAAATTGCTTTTCTATTATTAAAAGGTGAAAAAATAATAATTTCAAAAGATGAATATGCATTTACAGTGAATCTCACATTATTCTAAGCCTGTTGGAAGTGAGCTTACGAGAATTATAGCTGTCACCCTTTATCACTGGTATTAGACATAAAAGTATATGTCTAAATAGTATTCACTGGGTGCTTATTCTTGGGTGTACTTGGTGCTGTGGAGGGTTTTTTGAAGTATACTCAAATGAAAAATTAATAGTGTGAGACACTGGAAAACAAATAACGAGATGATCCATGATTATGTGTCAAAGATGGCGACACACATAGGTATTGGGACCCACAGGAAGATTCCCAAAGATGAGTGTTAATCTTGTTTTACATAAATGATATATTTCACACAAATAATATCATAAGGTATATGTCATTCTCTAATTTGTTTTTTGACTCAGCAGTATGTCTTAGAGATCTTTCCATGTTAGAGCATAAAAAAAAAAATCTATGTTGGAAATTCCCTGGCAGTCTAGTGGTTAGGACTCAATGCTTTCACTGTGGTGGCCTGTGTTCAATCTCTGGTCAGGGGTGAGGGGAACTAAGATCCTATAAGGCATGCAGTGAGGCGAAAATAAAACAAACAAAAAAAACTCCCCCCAAACCTGATATCATTCTAAAGTTGCATAGTACAATACTCTCTGGTATGTATATACCATAATCTATTCAACCATCCTCCGGTGTTGGAAACCTGGAGACCTCCTATGCGGGAGACCTGGGTTCGATCCCTGGGTTGGGGAGATACCCTGAAGAAGGTAAAGGCTACCCACTCCAGTTTTCTAGCCTGGAGAATTCCATGGACCGTATAGTCCATGGGGTCGCAAAGAGTTGGACACAACTGAGCGACTTTCACTTCACTTTATCTTGGTTGATGCTTCAGTCACTTCTAGTAAGTCTATGGACTTTTAAAAGGAGGAATCCAGAGGGTTTACTTAAGTTTTAGGTTTTTTTGTTATGTTTAATTTTGTAATAAGGAGGATGTATTAATGTACTATTTGTATAATGAAATGTTAAACATTTTTATAACCCTTATTTTGGAGCAACCACTTGGCATTTGTCCCCACTTTCGTCGTCACTACGTTATAATGGTCTACCTGCCCTACCTCTGATATTTGTAGCCTGTGAGCCAGCCTAGACAGGTGTCTCAGCTTTCCACTGGGCACTGGTAGTCCCTGGGGTTGGAGCTGTCCCTAATTTCCAGTCCCTTTGGCCGAAGCTTTGTTTCCTTTGTCTCCTTGCTGTCAGCCATTGTAGACTCCAGCAAAACAGAAAGTAATGTGTATTTTAGTTCTCATTGTGGTTGGTTTTCTGAAAAGCACATCTTGATTTAATACTGTTGTGTAGTTATTTTAGGTTGAGCTTTCTATTTCATCTCCTTTTTCCAAAAAATCAAAAGGTATTTCTTGTTTTATAAATTATCTTTGATGGTTTTCATTAGAAAAATTTAATAGTGTACTAAGAAAAGAACACTAAAAAATCTGACTAACAGAGGTGCAGTTAAATCTTTGGGCCAGTTTCTTTTCATATTGTATTTTCAAAGTTATCTGCTTTTCTTTGAGGTAAAAACTTAAAGTAGTCGTTTCAAACAAATTAAGCA
Source organism: Bubalus bubalis (assembly GCF_019923935.1). Lineage (NCBI taxonomy): Eukaryota > Metazoa > Chordata > Mammalia > Artiodactyla > Bovidae > Bubalus > Bubalus bubalis. The sequence goes on from NC_059164.1 coordinate 68,654,320, forward strand.
CACGCAAATGTTTCTGGGTTTGTCTGCTATTTTTCAGGGGAAAAAAAAAGCTGTAGAGCTATTGTAATCCGTGTTGAAAAGAAATCCTTTAATCTTGACTTCACTTTAATAAATTGAGATTAGCTAATAAAATTTGGAGTATTTTTTCCAAGTACTAGATAAAATGATTGGTCTCTATAAATGGGATTGAAAACAACACCATTTAAAAATTGCCTTCAGAATATTTCTAAAAATTCACTCATATTTACACAGTAAATATTTATATATTTGAAGCAGAAGTTTAGCAGAAAACATTTAAAGTTAAGTACTTAGAAAATAATTGCATCTGCTCTTTGCTGTTTTAAGAGCTGTCTTGGAAATGCGCAAGTCCCCATGCAGTGATGGAATATGATACACATTGCTAAAGGTCAAGCCATAGTATTCCTGACAGTTTGCTCCAGAGCTGTGCTTCCCAATACGCTCTTTAGAAATTGCGTTTGGTGTCTTTTTTCCTAATAAGAACAGACTGTAAAAGACTTTTGATACGTGAAAAATATCCCTTCCAGTTTATGGTTGTGAGAGCTTTCAGGGAATGTGTGTATATTTCTTAGCAAGATGAATAAAAATCCTTTCCTTCTCATTGCATGTTTATAGATGAAATAAAGAAGCAGGTAGAAAGGTGGAAAGGAGGGTACATGCAATAACTAACCTAAATGAGAAATACATGGTCATTGAAATCTTAAAGGCAGGGAGGTTCGATTTTTGGGCTCACCTATAATTTGTGCACCATAAATGTAGAAGGAAGTCAGCAGGGACTTTTTAATGACAGTGCTGTCTATAACAGTATCATCAAGCAAGACATTGGCATAAATCATTGGCACTTTGCGAAGTGTCACTTCTGTCAACCTTCTAGTGATGTGATCTTTAGTCTTTCAAATCCATAGACTGGCATTTGGATCAGCTAAGCATCTTACATCCTGTCTTGCATATTAAAGCTGTTTTAGCCAATACTGAAATGCTGAAGTAATGCTTGTTCTAAAATATTTGTAAGCAACTAACGTAATAACTAAGCTTTACTCTTGGTGAAGCTTGCAGTTTCCTGCTTGCCAATGCAGATGAGGCTGTTATTCATTTTAGGAAGTTCCTCAGGAACAAAGATAATGAAGCAATGATTTTCAAAAGATTTTTATTAATAAAGCTTTTATTATAAGTTCAAGGGCAACTTTACTTTTGGTTTAAGCTTAATTTACAAAATAAACTGCTTGTTAAAATGATTGATATTCTTTTGGATGAATTTCATAAAAACAGTAACATTGATAAATGTAATAAATTATCCTTGCCTAGATGAACTAAAATTAATCCACATCTTTTCATAATAGGATAGAAAGTCTGTATGCTTTACTCTAATTTAATTTGAGTGAATGCTTGTACTCAGCATCTATGGAGCTCAAGTCTTATAGAACTTGCACTGGTGTTTCATGATTCTGAAATTAAGCTGAAAACTATCTTGAGAGGTGTAAAAATTATTCATACCTCCTTATATTAAGATTTTACCATAATTTTCTGCCTAAACTTTGTGTTCTGAGGACAGTGTTTTGAAAGGACTAAATTTGAGGTAGAAGAGCTCTAGTTATTCTGGATCAGCAGTATGGTTTGGGTTGTAATACTGCTATTGATTTCATTTTAAATTCTTTCTGACCTAGATATTTATCACCAAATGAAGAGACCTTTGGAAGTGTAAAACATGCTGTCTTCCCAGAGGTTGTGTTTCTACCACCACCACCACCTGTTACCCTCACCCCAGGAATCTAATAGTCTCTCAAATCTCCAGTGTGACTTGCAGTATCCCACTGTCCTTGGAACAGTCAAATTCCCCTTTGTCCCACTCCCCATGATCCCAGGGAGAGTAGAGAAGGCTCCCATGTGAAACCTTCAGGATGGCTGCAGACAAGAGCAGCTTCAACCCCAAATTAAGGAGTATCAAAACTTCTCCTGGATTCTCAGGGTATCACTGAGGCAGCCAGAACCCAGTGACACAGACACAGAATGAGAGGCTGTGGCCTTCCCTGGAGGCCAATGAACTCCTAGGGTACTGTTAATAATAGAAATACCTTTTGCGTGCGTGCGTGCTAAGTTGCTTCAATCATGTCTGACTATTTGCGACCCTAACTGTAGTCCTCCAGGGTCCTCTGTCCACGGAATTCTTTAGGCAAGCATACTGCAGTGGGTTGCCATTTCGAGGCTACAAGACTCCTAGAAAGACAAGACATATTCTCCAAAGTTGCTAAATATTTCTTTTTTTCCCCCCACCTGCTTATATGAGGTGTCTTTTCATCTGAGTCTTGGATCCCTGCCTCCATAGTGACTGAACATTAGCAAACACTACAAAGTATTGGCTCCTCTGTTTGTATTTTCTTTTTTTTTTTTAACAATGTGTGAACATTTCACTTTGTTTAGAGAAAATCCTAGCTTTAAAGGAAACAATCAAACCACTCTTTTCCAAAGCTGAGTTTGTCAGAAGAATGGTATTATTAGACAAGACACTAGGCTCCCAGTTTTATTTTCAATTCTGCCAATGATCCTGTACATAATTAAAAGGGAGAAAAGGTGAAACAACAGAAAACGATGCTGCAAATAAAACAGATTCTGTCTTTCCCCTAGTCCAGTGCCTGACCTTCTTTGAGGTCTCATAAAACTGCTCTATTTCAACCTTCCAGTTATGAAGTGGGAATCATCATCCATGTTTACTTTAGTAGGTGCTTATAAAAAAGGTTTTTAAATTTCCAAGTAAAAAAACCTTAACAATCTGCCGGTTTTGCCCAGATCTAATTATGCATCCAACTAGAAGTAATATAAATTATTTTAGAGCCTAGAAATAGCCTCTCTAAAAGGTAGCATATTGCGTAGAGCTGGTTGCCTCAGGTTGGCCTATGTTACAGGAGGGCACACTTGTGCAGACTGTTCTGCAGGCTTTGGAGCGGAAGCAGGAGACTGAAGGGCAAGCGGAAGAAGCCGTCCTATTTTCCTCTTCCCTCTGCCTGGGGCAACATCTCTTAGCAGCTGTGGTTCTAGCTTCTACAAGGTGACCCCACTCCCCAGCCTCCAGGAACTACCTCGTCTCTAGGTCTTCTTGAGCGGCGGAGTGTAGTGCAGGGCTTCCTGCTTTTGGTTATCTCAGGCTGCCTCACATCTCCAGCTCCATCTTAGCTCTCCTCTCACTTGTGGTACCCATTTCCTCTGTTTCGAATACTCCTGGTGGCTTGTTTACCTGATTAAACTCTGACTGATTCATATATCTGCAAGTTTCAGAATGATAATTTTAATTTAGTCTTCCCCAAGAGAAGACAGGAAGGAGACGAGGAAGGAAAGAAGGAAAGAAGGAGGGAAGGAAGGACTCTGAGGATATTTCTGCTGCTTCTTAACACTTGAACTTGCCCCCTTGCTCTGTTTTTCCTTAAAACCACAGGGTGGCAGGTTTATGAGAAGCATCCTCACAGGAGAGAGACCAATACCAAGAAGTTAGCAGGCTGGGAGTGGAATCGTGAGGGGTGCAAGAATCATGTAGAGAAGAATCCCAGTGAACCTAGGTTACTTTGCAAGTGGGATGCCTATGGTTTCCAACTAGATTCAGGCCCCATATTTCCATCCTCTTTTTGTTTTCCATCCCACTACCCACACACCTCTCCAGACTCCTCACTACTTCTGTGACTTTCTAAAATAAAGTTTTGAGAATAATTTAGATTTATAGAGAAATTGCAGAGAGAGGACAGAATTGCCATATACCCTGCAGGTAGTGTCCCCTGTTATTAGCATCTTATATTACTTTGGTACCTTTGTCACAATTAGTGAATGGATATTGATAGATTATTATTAACAAAGGTCCATACTTTATTCAGGTTTCCTTAGAATTTTCATAATATCCTTTTGCTGTGCCAGGATTCCATCTAGGATCGCATATTCCATTTAGTCATGTCTCCTCCTTAAGACTCTCGACTCTGACAACTTCTCAGACTTTTTTTTTCTTTGTTTCTGATGATCTTGACAGTTTTGAGGAGTAATGGTGAGGTACTTTGTAGAAAGTACCTCAACTGGGATTAGTTCTTGATACTTTTCTCATTATTAGACTGGGGTTATGTGTTTGAGGGAAGAAGACCAGAGAGGTAAATGCCACTTTCATCACATCATATGAAGGGTGTAAACAACTATCGTCATGACTTACCACTGTTGATTACAGTCCTCATCACCTGGCTGAGGCAGTGTTTGTCAGATTTCTGTACTATAAACTTTCTCTCTTTATCCCCCTTTCCATACTGTATTCCCTGGAAGGAAGTCACTGTGTGCAGCCCACACTTAAGGAGTAGGGAGCTATGCCTTTTTGAGGGTGGAGAATTTACATAAATTATTGGGAATTATTTTAATCATGAGATCTATTTTCATTTATTTAATCATTTCTTTATATTAACATGGACTCATGAATATTTGGCTTCCCAGGTGGTGCTAGTGGTAAAGAACCCACCTGGCAATGCAGGAGACATAAGAGACTCAGATTCAATTCTTGGGCCAGGGAGGATCCCCTGGAGGAGGGCATGACAACGCACTCCAGTATTCTTGCTTGGAGAATCTCATGGACAGAGGAGCCTGGTGAGCGACAGTCTATAGGGTTGCCAAGAGTTGGACATGACTGAAGCAACTTAGCACACACACAGACATTTATTTTATTTTAGGGATTAAAATCCAGTGCTGTTTATCTATTTTGTTGCTCAGATTGTTCTATCTTTGGCTGTTGGTCCTGTGGCCCTCTGACATACCCAGTCATTATGGCTTTTTTTTTGTCACTTCCTTAATTTCTGGCACTGTCAGGTGCTCTAGGCTCATCTTGTATATTTCCTGACCCAGTCTTAGAATTAGCCATTTCTCCAAAGAGCCCTGGTGCCTTTTATTGGAGAATAGTACTAGAAATCAAGATCTGGGCTCTAGGTGTGCTCATTGCAACATAGATGTCTCACATCCCTTATTCCGTCTATTAGCATAGTTAACCAGGAATTCTTCAACGTAAGGCTCCAAGTTCCTTTTACTTTCTTTACTCCTGAATATAATTTGAATGACAATAATGCTCAGGTTGAAAAAGTAGAAAAAAATAGGTGTTCAGGTCTAGGTTGGCTCACTTTTGGGAACACACTGGGTTAGAAAATTAGCCCAAATGACCAAAAAATCGCATCCAGTGCTAAAGTTTTATGATATCTAATTCTAATGGCTTGAGGTAGGAGGACATCCATTTATTTTCCTGGTGTCCTTTGTGGCTCAGCTGGTAAAGTATCTGCCTACAATGCGGGAGACCTGGGTTTAATCCCTGGGTTGGGAAGATCCCCTGGAGAAGGGAAAGGCTACTCACTCCAGTATTCTAGCTTGGAGAATTCCATGAACTGTATAGTCCATGGGGTCGCAAAGAGGTTGGACATGACTGAGCGACTTCACTTCTCTTCACTACCTGAGACAAATGAGATGGGAACGTGCATGGGGACAGGGAGTATGCTAGTCTGGTTGGAGTAGAAATTTTTTATCAGCAAGTACTGAGAGATATGGTTGGAAAAAATATTTGGGACTGTGTATAGGGGTGCTTGACTTTGAATACAAGGCTACATTCATACAGCTGTGGCAGCCATTTTATTTAAGAAACCAGTCATTTAAGAAATTTAAATTTATATGTCCATTGTTTTATAATATACATAAAAGAAAATTTATTCAATGTGAGTTGGCCATGCAGGAGCAGGAGAATATTAATGATTTGCCTTGCAATTTGTTGACTCTACTAGGGGCCATGACTGGGGGTGCCAGTTCCCTTTCTGTTCCTTAGTCACTACATATTAATCATTCTCTTTATTACCTAGTGGATGTAGATATTCAAGTAAATTACAAGAGCATTTTAAATACACTGTATGAAATTAAGTCTGAAGTGGACTGTACAAACTCATTCCCCTTCATAACATTCTGCTCCTATTAGATTTCAAGCAGTGCTAGGAAGCCCTAGAGGAAGTAGGAAAATGTTCTGTGTAACCCAATTGTCTCACTGGATGGTTGTATATGTACATATAATCTTATTGTCTGAGGCCAGAAGATTATAGGAGAGTGAGAATAATTTTGAAGCCTTGGGCAGGAAATATTAATAGGTCTTTGTCTTTAAACTGACATAATAAATATTGTCCCCCTTACCTTATCCTTCTGTTTGTGTTACTTATTAATTCTCCCACCCCTTGTACCTTGACATTTTCATATATATATATATATGTATATTTTTCATTTTCACACATATTTATTTTTCCCCTTTATGATTCATCCTCCTGTATCTGAGTTTGGATTAGGTGGTTAGCCTGTTTAATGGAGTAATCACTCTCTGAAAGGAAAATAATTCTTACAGAGGCAGTTTATCTTGTCCCAAACCTCCATTGAATTGATAACCTTGAAGAGGGAGTTCTAATCCTCACTTTTTAAATTCTTGACTATTTTATGACCTGTTCTCTCTTTCCTTGTCTTCACTCTGTGGTTAACAATTTTCATCTAAACCTTAGTCTAAATATTTTTATTGACCTTCTGCAAGTGATAGTTGTCCAGATAACAGGGAGTTATTATTTTCAATAAGAAGACCAAATCTTAGTTTTTTCTGCCGTAACTCTATACTTCTTGCTTATTCAGATGTGGATATTTAGATACCACACCACTTAGAGGACAAAACTTTTTAACAAGGCTAGTCTCATTTATAAAATATTTTAGGAGCATTTCACAATGGAATTTAACAAACACCTCTTTATGCCTGTCTTGTATCTCACATAAATACATGTTAGATTATAACTGACAGAGAGAGAAGCAGTGCCTAGAAGGCAAACCAGAGCACCAAAGGACTAGGCTGCCAGGATTCAAGGGAACCAGAGGAGTCTTCTAAGAGAAGAAAAAGGGATTCTGGAAGAAGGAGAATGAGAGATGGTTGCTTCTTCCTGCCTTTGCTGAAAAGTGTCACAAGGTTTTAAAAAAATGAAAGTGGATAGTTAAGGTCAAAGACTTTTGGGGGTTCAAAATGGTGAGGGGAGAGAAAGTCAAGTCCATCAAGCCCAGTGATGAACTTAAACTGTGTCAGGTCAGGACAAACTAAGACTACCAAAGGGAAATCACCCTTTATTTACTGTTTGTTAATAAAGATGCATCTTTTATTCAGTTTTTATTTGATAATTATGACTACCCCCTTTAGACAGATGGGAAATACATACCAGTTAGCCTTTTACCAGTCAGTTAGTGGAATAATAGGGAGCAGATAGATTAATTCGTACATTTGGCTGCCAGACTCGACTTCCTTTCAGAGAGATGATGGTTTCCTTTTGTGATTTTCACTGCTGTTTCTGCTAAGCTCAACAAACTATGGGGAAGATGGCCTTTTAAGTGGGTGTATGGTATGATGTGCATAGAAAAAACTATGCATTTTCATCACTTTCCACCTTTCTAAGGATCACGATGTGAAGTCTTTGCCAAATTCGAGTGGAAAAGAAGGAGCCATGTTGACATTGTCTGGCTGGCCTTGAACAACGCTGACAAAATGCAGCAGCCACTCAGCACTTTTCCAAGCAGCAGCTAATGCCCGGCTACTCAACTTTAACCCAGGAAAAGAGGTCAGTTTAGGAAAGAAAAGCATGTCAAAGCTTGTGCTGGTAGTCTACTGGGGACGGTTGTCTTCTGAGATTTCCTTCAGCTCACAGTCAGCACCCTCTTCGGGGGTAGTAATGCAAGTGTTTGTGTGACAAGGGAAGAATTCTATGTAGAGTCATCATTGCAAATTCAGGGAAAGAAAATAGTCTTAATCTATTGGAAGTATTGGGGAAAAATAGGATAATTTCTTAATACGTCTTAATCTATTGGGTTAAAATAAGACTTAATCTGTTGGAGTATTGGAAGAAATTATAATAACATTTTTGAGCATTTACTAAGTTAGACACTAAGCTTAGTGCTTTGTGTAAATTATCTCATTCAATTCCTAAAATAATCAGAGTGACATCTCATCTTTGTCCTAGGATTAGATTCTTCCTTTAGTAGATGTTATGATTAAAACTCCACTTGTTTAAAATGACATTCTGTCTCTGGCCTATGCCTTACTATATTTGTTCTATAGCATAAAATATTCTGTCTCTGATGGAGTTTCATTTAAGCTCAAATATGTTTTGCTGCACATCTCTTATCCCCTTGTTTGTTACCATGAATTATAAAGATAGAAAAGGCCTATTCCAGTGTCTGCCCCTTATGCACCCAGAAGGATGTAGGTGTGCTTGATAGGGCTTTAGAGCTACACACATGAGAGAATCCAGCTCACTTCCACAGCCTCATCATCAGTTCAGATGTTGCTAGCCTAGTGTGGTAGACTGAGTAATCATCCCCAGATAAGTCCAGTGCCTTCAGCCTGGGAACCCGTGACTGTGTTTCCTTATATGACAAAAGGAACTTTGTAAATGTGATTACATTAAGGATTTGGAGATGGAGAGATTATCCTGGATTATCAGTGTGGGCCCATTGTGATCAAAAGGGGCTATAAAATGGATACAGGAGAGAAGCAGAAGTTGGAGTGATGTGCTTCAAAGATGAAGGGGCCACAAAGGAATATAGGTGGCCACTAAAAGCTGATAAATCAGAGAAATAGATTTGCCCTCAGAACCTACAGAAGGAACCAGTCCTGCTCACACCTTGACTTTAGCCCTGTGAAGCTGACTCACAGTTTATGACCTTAGAGCTATAAAAGAATAAATCTGTGTTGTTTTAAGCCACTAAATTTGTGGCAATTTGTTACAGCAGCGGTAGGAAATGAATATATTTAGCTTACAATTTAAGTCTTGTGAGATAACAATTATATGGAACAACTGGGCAAAGAACAGTACATCACAATTCTGTTCTCAAGACGGCATGTTGCTGAGTAGCACTCCTCCATGGAACCTCTTGTCCCACTCTTCCTTACCATGGCTGGCTCTTTTGAATCTTTATAGATGCATGCACAGGAGCAAGACTGCTTCTCTCTGGGTGATTGTCTTCATTCTCAGAGCAAGAACTATTTTACATTTTTTTCCTCAAAAAAGTTTACATTTTACATTTAAGACCTCTAGGGAAGTCTTAGGAGGAAAAAATATCTTTAATCTCAACAGCTCTTCGAGCCAATTTTGTCTTCATTTGTGGGTGTCCTGAGGGAGTCATTCAAAATAGAGAGCTTGGACACCAAGAGTGAGCATAATGGAGGATCTGACTGTTTTGTCTTTCTTATTTAGGATAGTAAAAATAATTAATTTGCTTCCCTTTTGGTGCATTTTTATCAGTGAAACTTCAGAGTGCTTGATGTTTAATACTATTTGAAATCTTAGCAATCAGGACTTTGGTAAATTCTATGATTCATCAGAGAAGAATCCTAAGCATTTGTGGTACAAGAAGAGTGATAATCTCAGAAGCAACATCTCAAGAAATACACTAAAATGAGAGAGAAAAAGGAATTCTGCTGGAGTATCAACTACCAAACTTTCAAGGAGTATTTAATTACTAATAGAAACTCTAGATTTCCCTGGAGAAGGAAATAGCAACCCACTCCACTCTTACCTGAAAAATTCCATGGACATAGGCAGTTTAAAGGGCTTACCAGGTGGCCAGTGCAGGAGATCTAAGAGACGTGGATTCAGTCCCTAGGTCAGGAAGATCCCCTGGAGGAGGGCATGGCAACCCACTCCAGTATTCTCTCCTGGAGAGTCTCAAGGAGAGAGGAGCCTGGGGACTATAGTCCATAGTGTCTCAAAGGGTTGGAAATGACTGAAGTGACTTAGCACATACACAGGCAGTTAAGAAGTAGAATGTTCTGTTATCATACTTTCATAATTTAAAAAATAAAATGTAAAAGAAGAAAAAATAAATAGAATGTTCTGGTTATTGAAGTATGTATGTGATTGAGAGTAGCTCTGTATCAACAATTGATTTTCAAAGAATATAATAGATTAAAGAAGGCCTAGTGTCGAAGAATTGATGCTTTCGAATTGTGGTGCTGGAGAAGTCTTGAAAGTCCCTTGGACAGCAAGGAGATCAAACCAGTCAATCCTTAAGGAAATCAACCCTGAATATTCATTGGAAGGACTGATGTTGAAGCTGAAGCTCCAATACTTTGGTTACCTTATGCAAAGAGCTAACTCATTGGAAAAGACCCTGATGCTGGGAAGGATTGAAGGCAGGAGGAGAAGGGGATGATAGAGGATGAGATGGTTGGATGACATCACTGACTCAATGGACATGAGTTTGAGCAAACTCCAGAGACAGTGAAGGACAGGGAAGCCTGGTGTGCTGCAGTTCATAGGGTCACAAAGAGTTGGACAAGACTTAGCAACTGAACAACAACAACAACAAAATTCAGTTAATGCTGAAGTTAAATTTCACATAATTTGTTCAAATTCCCACCATTCAGATCTTATACAGGATTGCATATGCACTGAAAATATCCCTGAACTGTAGAGGTATGGAGAAAAAGTTTGTTTTTGCTTACATTTTTGCCCCTCACCACTACCGGGCTTCAGCAATACGTGAACCGTGAACTTCCAGATGTTCAAGCTGGTTTTAGAAAAGGCAGAGGAACCAGAGATCAAATTGCCAACATTCATTGGATCATTGAAAAAGCAAGACAGTTCCAGAAAAACATCTAGTTCTGCTTTATTGACTATGCCAAAGCCTTTGACTGTGTGGATCACCACAAACTCTGGAAAATTCTGAAAGAGATGGGAATACCAGACCACCTGACCTGCCTCTTGAGAAACCTGTATGCAGGTCAGGAAGCAACAGTTAGAACTGGACATGCAAAAAAAAAAAAAAAAGAACTGGACATGGAACAACAGACTAGTTCCAAATAGGAAAAGGAGTACGTCAAGGCTGTATATTGTCACCCTGTTTATTTAACTTATACGTAGAGTACACCATGAGAAACGCTGGGCTGGAAGAAGCACAAGCTGGAATCAAGATTGCCCGGAGAAATATCAATAACCTCAGATATGCAAATGATACCACCCTTATGGCAGAAAGTGAAGAGGAACTAAAAAGCCTCTTGATGAAAGTGAAAGAGGAGAGTGAAAAGCTGGCTTAAAGCTCAACATTCAGAAAACGAAGATCATGGCATCTGGTCCCATCACTTCATGGGAAATAGATGGGGAAACAGTGGAAACAGTGGCAGACTTTATTGTTTTGGGCTCCAAAATCACTGCAGATGGTGATTGCAGCCATGAAATTAAAAGATGCTTAATCCTTGAAAGGAAGGTTATGACTAACCTAGCTAGCATATTCAAAAGCAGAGACATTCCTTTGCCAACAAAGGTCTGTCTAGTCAAGGCTATGGTTTTTCCAGTAGTCATATATGGATGTGAGAGTTGGACTATAAAGAAAGCTGAGCGCCAGAGAATTGATGGTTTTGAACTGTGGTGTTGGAGAAGACTCTTGAGAGTCCCTTGGACTGCAAGGAGATCCAACCAGTCCATCCTAAAGGAAATCAGTCCTGGGTGTTCATTGGAAGGACTGATGTTGAAGCTGAAACTCCAATACTTTGGCCACCTCATGCAAAGAGCTGCTGACTCACTTAAAAAGACCCTGATGTTGTGAAACATTGAAGGCAGGAGGAGAAGGGGACAACAGAGTATGAGATGGTTGGATGGCATCACCAACTCAATGGACATGTTTGGGTAAACTCCAGGAGTTGGTGATAGACAGGGAGGCCTGGTGTGCTGCGGTTCATGGGGTCGCAAAGAGTCAGATACGATTGAGCAACTGAACTGAACTGAAATGACTACCAGCAGCAAATCTAGTGCCTTATTGGCCCTGAAGAATCCAAATGGTGAAAAAGATTTCCTTATCATGACTGTTATAAATTTAAATCAGTGTAGTTGCCTTTCCTCAGAGAAGAGTTTTTGTGGGTTATAGTAAATTCCAAAAGACAAGAGAAATTGAAGTAAAATTATTAGCCTTTTTAGAGTCTGTGTATGACTTTTCCCTTTCTCTCCATCCCCCACTGAGGGTTAAAATAGTGAAATTGAGCTAAGGAAATACGCTTGTAAATTTTCAATAGCATCTTAATTTGAAATTGCAGTTTGAGAAGGCTAATATTCACACTGCTTTTCAGAAATGTTCTGTGCCTATACACACTCAATTAAACCACCTGTGTTTAGGCCAAATCACTTCATTGGGGTTATATTCCTGGAAGTGTTCTCATTCCCCTGACTGGCATTTCCAGGAATAAAGTTACAGCTCTGGCCAATCAGAGAAAAACCAGTGGAAATGGTAAAAGTATTTCTACTAATTGCAATAAACAGTTAAAGAAAATATAAGGAAAGCAAGTGACAAATGTACACACAGGAAGTAAGTTGCTAAATGAGTTTCCTTTCGATAGTTGTTCCTCCTAAAAGCACAACTGAGCATCATTGAGTGAGTGTTAGACAATGAAGTCGTTTAGTCTTTAAGTGTTAGAAACTGAAAATCTGTAGGCATGAAATGGCACTGATCCAGTCTCTTCAGGAAATATAAAATGGGAAATGTTAGATAAGCAGTGTATGTTATATACAGGAAATATTAGAAAGTAAACTAGACAAAATTCTGTCACTTTTTATTACCTCCTAAATGAAAGTTTAGGAATGAAACTTCCCTGGTGGCTTAGCAGTAAAGAATCTGCCTGCAATGTAGGAGACCCTGGGTTGGGAAGACCCCTGGAGGAGGGCATGGCAACCCACTCTAGTACTCTTGCCTAGAGAATCCCATGGACAGAGGAGCCTGGTGGGCTACAGTCCATGGGGTCGCACAAGAGTCGGACACGACTGAGTGACTGAGCAGCAGCAGCAAATGAAAGTTAATATTTCTGGGTCTACTATTTTAAATAAAACAAAACAAGACTTGCATTTAAAAAAATTGTCTTTATGTTTTCCTTTGGTAGTATTAATTTCTTAGTTAACTTGATCTGGAGATAAATAATGGTAGAGCCATCATTATCGTTGAATATTTTAAGGCTTAAGATGGTTAATTTCTGTTAAAAATCCTGCCAGTTCTGAAGCCTGTGTATATAGAGGATGTCTTTGTTATCTAGGATAGGGGTATGGATCATATGTGAACTCTAGCATTGGACTCATGAAAAGGCTGAAATATTCTTGAGAGGTGTTCATGTAACAGACCTCTATAATAATTCTCATCTTTTATCATATTAATGAAGTTTTTATTTTATTTTATTTTTTTAAAATTTTTTAATGACGTTTTTAAAAAAACCAGTGACTTAGAAAATATCAGAGCAAATTTTCATTCTTTTTGGAAATGACTAATTCACCTTTATTTTTATAGAAAATAATAACATATAAAATAACATTGATACAGTATATAATATACTTGAACTTGTGATCTCAGATGGTGAATAGTAGATCTTTTTATTGAGTTAATTTAGCATTGTCTTTTCAGATGGTATCGTTGGTAATTTAGTCATTCTCTGGTAAAACAGGAAGATTTTAAAATGTGATTTATATCTCTGTCTTTCAGCTCATTGCTAATTTAAGGGATAAATATACGGTAGTATAATTTTACATATTATTTTTCAACACTATTGGGATGATCAAAGTAACTGCTGTTTCTTTGGAGGTTTGATTGATTTAAAATAATGTACCTAAAATACCAGCTTTCCCACTTAGTTTGCTGCAGTTAGGATCCTGCAGGCAAACTCTACATCCATCTTTCAGAGAGAGAAAACAAGTTGATGTTTTTATATACTCTTTTAGCTTTGACTAGCAATTACACTTATATCTTAAAATGAGCTGATGAGAAAAATTATTGTTCATGTTCACCATTGAGTTTTACGAAAACTTAAAATTAACGTCATGTTTTTTCCTCCTGTTAAAACAAACCTTTGAGATTTCACCCTCAGGCTTTGACAGTTAACAATTAACAAGAGTTTGAAGAATGCTCTTACCACCATTTCCCCTGGAGAACTTTGTAAGCTTTACATGTAAATGCAAACAAAAATTTTTAGGCTTTTGATCTTGGGGAGTTGATGAAATCTCCAAATCTCCAGAGCAAATTTAAGGATTACAGGCTATAACAAGTACACATATGAAAGCATGACAAATTAACAATAAATATCTAGTATTGATCGTAAAAGGAATATGATAGATTTATTTATTATGACGACATTCTAGTCTGAGTAACTAAAAAATAAATGTCACTGGGATGGGTGGAAGTGGGAGGAAGGTGGCAAGTCGGTCTATTGACTGTATTCATAGTCATTTATATGCAAAGGAAAGAACACAGCTTATTCAAAGGCATCGTTTACTTTAATCCTTTTTCTTTGTTTCTTTTTTTTTCAAACTTGTTCTAAGCAGGGAAATTCAATTCAATTCAGATCAGACCTGGGTCACCAGGGAGTGGATATCCCAAAGGTGTTTTTGTTTCCCTTGTGTCAAGATCTGAGTGGGTTGGTATTTAGCTTAGGAAGCCTCTTGCTAAGCAGGACAATGACTAGGGCTTGTGGAATTACCACAGCTTCGCATAGTAATTGTCATTCTGAGAGGTGATCTATGCATTCTCTCTCCCACTAGGTTACAGTGGTAGCCAGTTGACCTGGTCATCCCAGGTTCAAGAGTCATTGATTGGCTGATGATGGACAAGACAAGACATGAATCTACTTGACATTTCACTCAACAAGCATCTTAGATGTATTATTTAAATCAGTCTTTTTTCTTTTATTTTGCTCGCAGTTTAGCAACAGTAGCATGCACGGACATATCACCTTGTTTTCATCTGGTATAGACTCTAGGGAAAAAAAAAGGTCTCCCACATCTCCCACAATCTTATGTAGGCATTTCACATTCCACAACTATTAGAGAAGTTGATTGAACCATGGCAGGTACTAAAATGATCAAAAATGGATGCAGTTGTCTGTAAAGAAGAACAGAAAATGAACCCGATTTTGTTTCTTTTATACTAGGGGTTATCGTTGCTTTCTTTCCTTGCATATTTTAAATATTGAGGAAAATGAAGTTTAGTGAAGAGATAATTCCTCTCTGGAGTTCCTCCAAAGAATTTATGCAAATCTAAATATATGAAAGTAAGAATTTTCTTTAATTTCAGTATAAAAACCTTGTGAAAAGAAACATATTTTGTTTATATGCTGAATGCATACTTATATTTCTTCTATAAGCCTTGATGTTAAAACTGAAGTGAAGACTTTCCCAGGCTCAGTGGTAGGTAATAAAAATAACTAAAATCTGAAAAATGAGATTTATAAGGAAATAAGGCAACTGATAATAATACCTGGGAAGAGGAGGGAAGCATAAACAGAGAGAAATTCTCAGTGAGATGGTAATTACTCTCTGGCTTTGGCTATAGGACACATCTGTGGAACTGGAGAGATTTTGATCTTAAGTTCTGTTCTTACTCTTCTGGATGACATGATTGTAGCTTTCACAATGCAAAATAGATAGAATTCACATAATTTGAAAAATGTTTCCCATCCACACATGTATCTTTAATTTAAAAAAATGTATGCATAGCCTTACAATGTTGATTTATATTGTAAATAATTCCTAAAAGAAAATTATTTGTGAAATTTCAGTGAAGTCGCTCAGTCGTGTCTGACTCTTTGCGACCCCATAGACTGTAGCCTACCAGGCTCCTCTATCCATGGGATTTTCCAGGCAATAGTAGTGGAGTGGATTGCCATTTCCTTCTCCAGGGGATCTTCCCAACCCAGGGCTCAAACCTGGGTCTCCCTCATTGTAGACAGACGCTTTACCGTCTGAGCCACCAGGAAATCATTTGTAAATTGTAGAAAAAGTACCACCTACAATATTCTGCAGGGTGTAATTCTACATGATACCACATTTTGGAAGAAGGACACAAAAAAGATACAGCCTTTCAACACAGAAGTTCACAGCTGAGAGTTATTTCAGTTTTAATTTTCTTTTTAACCTTGGCTAAAACAATAGTTCAAAACTTTCATTTTAAATCGGCAGTCTTTAACAATTCTAATGTTGGGTGGCCTCGGCCTGCAACGGCTTGAAGCGTGGCTTTGGTTCCCAGCCAGAAATTGGGGTTGGGTCGCGGCAGTGAAAGCATCAGATCCTAATCACTAGGCCAGTGGTCAGTGACAAAGGCCCTGGCCCTTCGGCTATGCATAAAAGAATTCCCACAAAGATGGAAAGTAGTGAAGCAAGTACATTGTTTATTAAGAGGAAAAGAGTACAGTATGTGTGGATAGGCACATGGGCAGACTCAGAGAGAGAGTCCCTGAGCTGCGCCCTTGTGGCAGTTTGAAGTACTTTTATGAGGTGTTTCTTCCAGGTTTCTCTGGAAGAAACTAATCATTTTGGTTTGCCTTGTTCACAGTCTATATTTGGTATATCTCAGGATCCTCCCAAATGTGCGCAAGCATCTCTTAGTCAAAATGGATTTTACCGAAAAGGCATATGGGTAGGAAACATCCCTTGACAATTCTACCAGTGTAATGCTGAAAACTTTTTGCAGAATCTATTATAAGTATTGAAATTAAGGAGTAGAGGTAGACAGGTTCCTAAGTTAGCTGTCCAAATTGAACACACACTAGTTTATGTAAGTAGTGAGCCTCACAGTAATGCATTGTGTATAAGATGAGGTTTATTACTTAAATGTCCTCAAAAGGACTGACCTCTCTTCGTCTATCCCAATCATTTACTCTGACTGGGGAAGAACTTTTTTCCCAGGGAAGGAAGCTCGTGCCAGCTTCCTTTGGTCCTGGAAGACTGAAGTAACTTAGGCGTTCGAGACCTTGGCTTTCTATTATGCAGATGTAAATACCTAGGAAATACTCAGGCTATGACCCAGCAATTGCAAAGGGTTATTCAGGCAAGACAAGAGAATAAAAGTACTCTTCACTAACAAGTCTTATTTTTTAGCATATGGAGCATCTCTGATGAGACTGTTTGTAATTCAGGAAACCCAGTGAATCAAGAGTGAAAGGACAGCTATATAGACAAATTCAGGGTACAGATTATTAGTAAGTGAGTTTCTGAGTAATATGGTATTTTGATCAACTGTATTATTTTTCACAGCAACTTCTATTATAGGAGAATGTCTTTCTGTAAGCAGAAGTGCTATTTGCTAGATCTTAGTTTAAGATACCTTGTATGTAGATAAATAACAAAGATTTACTGTAGAGCACAGAGAATTATATTCACTATCTTGTAGAAACCTATAAAGGAAAAGAATCTGAAAAAAGTATATGTTATAAAACTGAATCACTTTGCTAGACACCTGAAACTAATGCAATATTGTAAATCAACTATACTTCAATAAAATAAAGTGAAAAAAAAAAGCCACACTATATTTCTAGTAGCTGTTGCTCTTTTCCCTCTGCCATGAAAATGAGATGACCCACCAAAAAATGTATAAATAAATAAGGGAGCAAGAAACACTTTTTCTTCTTTTAAATCCTGAGGCTTTTTTTTGGAGTTGTTATAGGTGAATAATATGGTAAAAGCTAACTGATTAACTGATCAAAAATAAAATACTTTAAATATGTTAAACTTTAAGTAAAGTTCCTTTTGTAATCTTTACTAGCCATTCATAAATTTTATTCAGGAGTTTCTGTGTTCCAGGTACTTGCTACGTGCTGCAAATACAGTGCTTCATGATCCTTCCAGTAGGGAAAGTTTCAGAGTAGAAGAGAGACAAGAGATAAAAGCACACAATTAAAATAGCTATGGCTGTAATAATTTCATACAGGAGATAAACCGAGTGCTATGAAATAACAAATAGAGATGGAGGTTGAAGGAATCTACTTTATAAAGTGGGGTCATGATAGACATTTTTAAGAAAGTGACATTTCAACAAAGACCTGAAGAATGAGAAACTCGCTATAGGAAGAGCATTCTGGGTCAGGGAACAACAAATGCAAAGGCTCTGTCTCATTCTTCAACTTCCAGCTTGACCAGTATCTAAAAGATAATAGCTTTCTGAGAGACTGCTATAAGCCACTTCAGGAGATAGACCTGAGTTTAACCCATCAGTAAAGCATGGGATTGTACTGCCTTCCTTAAGAAGCAGACTCTAAAAAGCATTTTCTCATTGAATTACAGCATGCTAGGCATAGGAGTGTGGAAGAGATAATGGTGGGAAGCACACAAACCAGAGTGAAGGGTAGTTTTACTTTCTCTGAGCAATACTCCTCCACTGTTAGCCACTTCCTAGTTGGTTAAAAATTTATTCTCCTCCTAAGAGTATTCTGGAACCGGCCTCTCAGAGTTAAAAACTATATCAACAAAAAAATACTTTTGGAGGGTCAGCTCTACTTAAAGGTCCCGCACCAATGCGGACCTACACTTTTCAGGGATTGCCTCCTAACTGATCGGAGAAGTATGGGCCATTATCGCACTGGTCATCTGCCAGATATTAATAATCACACCACACAAATGCTTCCAATGGAATCATGTTCATCCTGCATTTGGACCAAAGCTGGACAGCTGCCTGTGTGTCTAACGTGATTTCCAGATTATAGTTTTCTCTTATGTTCACACTGATGTGGATCAGTGGGGACAAACCACTGAGGATTCTCAGAGCCACCTGCTCTGGCAGAGAAATACACTGTAAAAGCAATTAAATTCATTTCCATGCAGGTGACTTCTCCTAAAGCACTAACCCCGCCTTTTCTATCACCTAAGGCAAAAGGTGCAAGGAGACAATTCATGACTGGGTCTTTAAATTCTGCATTTCTGTGATTCCTAACTTGACAAGTACATTTAGATATCAAAACTCAAAGCTGTGTTGGGAAGACAGCCAATTCTTTGCCTATTGCACCTGGTCCCTTAACAGATAATTTATTTGTGGGGCAAAGAAGGCATTGGGTGTGTTCTCTCTAAAAGGAGAAAAATGCTTTTATCTTTTACAGACGTAATCTACAGACAGCAGCAAACAACTTATATATATAATTCCCCAATTTGATGTAGTAGTTAAACTATTTTATCTGGCCTTTACAGTGATAGAATATACACTTCTGTAGAGCTCCCATATAACAGTAACATAAAACAGGAATCGAATATAGACAGATAAAATTGTGTAATGCTCTCATGATGATGATTTGAGAAGCAATTGCTACATTTCATTTAGAATGGGGAGAACTGTCTGCAGTCTTAGAGAAAGCCATTCTAGTCTAATTAGGGATGCAGGTAAATACTCCTAGCCATTCTGATTTTTCAAAGTTATTTTCTAAATGAATTCAAGGCATAATTTTAAACTACAGTTAGTATTAAACTCAATAGCATTTTTTTCCTCTTTAGAAAGTAGATGCAAAAGGGAATAGTTTGTAAGTCATTTCCCTGGCTAAAATGCTAGTTGCCACAAACTGATCATCATTTGGATGAAGAGTGTTAAAACTGAAAAACCGAGTAAGTGTAAGTATACTAAGGAATAAAATTGTGAATTAAGCCAACTTTAAATTGGCGTCAAGCATCAGTATAAATTCTCAAAAGTCCTTTGTACAATTCATACAAGATCTAGGACATTTAAAAGGTAAGTGCCAGATTTGACTGACTTTGAATGATAATACTAAAAAACAAATTTGGGATATGTTGAGTGTCTAATTACTAGCAATATTTTCATTGCTTTATTTATTTATAACACTAATGTGTTCATTTTATATTTGTTTACATTTTTAGCTAGTACTCAGAAGTACTTAGTACATGCCCTTCTTTGGGACAACTATTTAATAAGATAGCTTATTCTTACATTAACTATCTTACCATATTATCTTTCACAATATAAACATCCTTCCATTAGATCTTTTAAGTACTTTTATGTGATCAAGTGAAGTGGTTAGTATTTAGATAAGTTCTCAGTAGTAATGATCTAAACTGTGTAGAACGGCATGAAGGAAGTTGGAGCACTTTAAAAATAATTTTTAAAAATCCCTTCACTTTTACTTATCAATCTTGTGTTGGTAAGTAAGATAAAATATTTATTTCTTAAACAGTTTAAAATTTTCAAATCTGGTGTGTCCATAAACATTATTTGAAAAACGTAGCTGGTAAAGCAAGCCAAACAATCAGAAATCTATGTGAGAAATCTTCTTTTAGGGGTTTATATATCAAACTTAGTTCTTATTTGAATCAAGGTTATACATGCACATGGTTTAAAAAATTAAGTAATTCTGCAAACCTTACTTTGATTAACAGCAGATCTGTCCCTCCCTTTCTCCTGCTATGACTCCATTTCCCAATTACCAGAGTCAATCACTTTTAACTCTATTGGATGTTTCTCTTGGTATTTACCTCATGTCACTTATTTTTATACTTCTTGACGATTTTTAGCCCCTATCTATTGACATTCCATTGTGGAAGATAAGAATTTATTGTTCTCTCTTTTTGCCATCAGTATTCTCATTCCTGTTTGATACCTTTCTACTTTCCCTGTTTTCTTCATATAATTATATTGTAATTTTGTTTAATGCAGTGCCTACATTATTATGACTAAAAAACGCTATTCACACAGCTGAACCATGTAGTAAACTATAATAGTTTTTCTTCCTGTACCACTATTAAAAAATAATTTATTTTAATAATACTCATCATAAAAAGGAATGAAATTAAGTCATTTGTAGAGAAATGGATGGGCCTTGAATCTGTCATACTGAGTGAAGTAAGTCAGAAAGAGAAAAACAAATACAGTATATTAATGCATTTATGTGTAATCTAGAAAAGTGGCACAAGGTAGACCTATTTGCAGGGCAGGAATAGCAACACACACAGGTGTATGTATACACAGAGCTTATTTACTTTATTATACACCAGAAACCAATACAGCATTGTAGAGCAATTACACCCCAGTTTTTAAAAAATGATCATTTTTCATTTAATTTTCTGTGTGTGATAATCAAGTAATCCCCTAATCCTTCCCAAGTTGAATAAATCTCCTTTCAGTATATTCAAGCATTTCAGCAGTTTTATCAATTTGTTTTCATTTTACTCATCAGGTAGAAGAGCACACACTCTTTCTTTAAGGACACTTCCCAGAAATTACATGCATTGCTTCTAATTATATCCCATTGGCCAGAAATTAATCATATGGCTATATCTAGTTGCAGAGGAGTCTGAAAAATGTAACCCTCATTTTAGATAACCCAATAAAAAATCCCCAGGCAACAGGTTTGAAGACAAGGTGCTACTTTTGATCCTTTAATTAATTCTATTCTCCTAGGCAAGTCCCTTCCCTCTTCAGGCCTTGTTTCTTTCTCTATATGTTGGAGATTATCTAGCAGTAGAAGCAAAGATAGGAATGTCCTGGGAATAAGTTCCATATACATGGGCTTACTCTTCAGATTCAAGATCTGTGGCATTTAATTAAATCTAAGAACATGGGCTGAATTCTCAGTATTTTAAACTCAACTTCTTGTTTTGACTTAGTTTATAATTAGATATATAATCTTGGAAAAGTTCTTTAATTACTCTTGACCTCACTTTGCTAATTTGTAAAATGAGTTATTAGTCTAGACTCACAGTTCCCAAACTAGACACTACAGTGCCTTGAGGTGTACAGTAAACTCCCAGGAGAGTTGTAGGATATCTTACATTTTTAAGGGCAGTCCAGGGCTACTTGACATCCATCTTTTAGATACCAGGCAAAATGCTAACTTGAAATAGTTCACACATTAGCTCAGGCTAGATTTCTTTTGATGTCATAGCGTTGTAAAGCTGGGTTTTTGTACACTGTTGTAATAAGAAGCGAGTCCTATGTGAAAATCAGTGTAGAGCAGGTAAGGAGGGTGGTGGGGTCCAGTTGGATTCCAAGGTTTGAGATGTGCAGTGGCGAAGAGGTACACTCATTAGGAAGTAATTGTGATTGTTTAATAATTAAATAAAAATATGATTTTCTTTGAATTTGTGTATTTAATGAAACAATGACTAATTTTAAAGAAATAAATACTTATTAAGTGTTTGGGTCTAACTACTTAATAAATGGAGCTATTATCTATTCTTTTTTTGTATTATCTTAGGAGAGTACATGCCTTAAAGATTTTTCTTCTCTTTTTCAAATTTAGAGTTAGATTACTGGCTCTTAAGGATACCTGCCTCTTGCTGAAGGAACTGTCTTACTAGGTAATGAGATAGACTCTCAGCCAAAAGGATGAGCAGAGATTTGTTTTTGGCAAGCTGAACTGGAACTTGGAATTCACTTTTATAGGAAACAATGTTGTGAATATTTTGTATAGTTTAACCAGTCCAATTTTAGCATTTATCAAATGTGCAAGAATATATTTGTGACATTCAGATTTTTGGCATCCTATAGATAAAACACCCAAGTGACTGACCAAAATCTTTTCTTGGAAATACTTGGTAAACAAACTTATTGCATCATTAGAAGCTTTCTTTCAGCAGCTTTCCCAAACTCTGTTAACTTTATAAAAGTGGCCAAAACTCTGGGAAAATCAAACAGACTTTAATGTTCAGATATGCTGACTGATTAGAAAAAGGAAATTTTGTTTATGTCAAGAAAGTTTTGAATGGTTTGTTGAGAATATAAACAATAATGAGTTGCTAAGTTGCTCTCAGTTTAAGAAGCATTCCTTTGAATTGCTTTCTTAATCACGCAGTAACTCATCCTGAATGTAGAAGCTGCTCTGTTGTATAGAGTAGTTTAATCAAAGAAGAAAAAAATGAAATTAGGTGTCTTTTTCCAGATTTTCCAAATACTGTCCAGCAGATTTGGATTGTGTAACACCAAGAAGACACAAATGTAGGGCAACATTTCTTTCAACATGACCATCCTGCAGTTTTGATTCTGGGCTGAAATTCTTTTCTCAGCTGAATGAATGTGGCTAAGATTAATTTTTATTATACATTAATGGGGTTCAGATGATGTTTATCACTATAACTTTATTTTTTCCTGAGATATCTATTTTGATACAGTAAACCTGATATTGTCTTATGCTAAAGAGAATGATATGAAAATTTAATTGATTTATCTGCAGATATCTTGATATGTGTTTAACATGTTTATATGTGTGCATACATGCTCAGTCACTTCAGTCATGTCCAACTATTTGTGATAGACTGTAGCCCGCCAGGTTCCTCTGTCCATGGGGATTCCCCAGGCAAGAAACTGGAGTAGGTTGCCACGTCCTCCTCTGGGGGATCCTCTCGACTCTGGGATTGAACCCACGTCTCCTGTTTCCCCTGCACTGCAGGTGGATTCTGGGAAGCCCAACATGTTTATATACCCTATATTGAATAGACAGTTTAAGGAGGAATATGATACAGTGAAAATACAAGACACTCAATTTAGAGGATTACTTTCAGGAAATTCCCTGGCAGTCTAGTGATGAGGATTCCATGCTTACACTGCTGAAGGCCTTGGTTCAATCGCTGGTTGGAGAAATAAAATCCAGCAAGCTGCCTGGTGTGGGAGGATGAGATGGTTGGATAGCATCACTGACTCCATGGACGTGAGTTTCAGCAAACTCTGGGAGATAATGAAGGACAGGGAAGCCTGGCGTGCTGTAGTCCACGGGGTCGAAAGAGTCAGGCACAGCTTAGCAACTGAACAACAGCAAAAACACATCCTTGACAATTTAGAAAAGGGTAAAAAATGTTACTGTTTAACATGTTAATTCTTAAGAAAATCAGTGGATCTTGAAAGCCTGAAAAAATTCCAGACGTAATAAAAGCTGGAACAAGTTGCACAGAGTTACTAGGTCCTTGAAAGTACTGCAGAGTAAGGAACAAGACCTGCCTTAATCCTGTGATACTGCCAAACCCAGAAAAATATAGGTCTCCATTTCTAACAAAGCAATAAACATGAATGAGGAAAGAGTTATAAATATTACCCCAGCATGCCTTCCATTAAAGGAAAATGCAGAGATGCCTGCTGAAACTACAAGTCATGTTTAAAACAACAGCTCATTCTCTACAAACATTATGAATTGAATTCTGCCAATATCAGTAAAAACTTGAATCATATATCCCAGGAGCCCCAAACACGAAAGCGTCAGCGATTTTGGGATTAATTGAGATCACACCATCAAACGCGCAGTCTTTTTGCTGTGTATGTTTTTTCAGTGATTTGCCTTCTCGGCTTACCCACTGGGTTTCGCCTGTTTTTCCTCCTTCTCCACCGTGTCTTTAGACAGTGCTGTCACTGACAGCAGGCTGAGTAAATCATCAGTTGCATGCTGATGAGCTGGTTTCCCTTCTTTTGCCAGATTAAATCAGGACAGCCTTCAAGTTTGGAAAAGGAGAGGATGGTCTTGCCATTACTTCTGACCTTTCCTTTCTTCTCCTATCTGGGACCCTTTCCACAACCAAAACTCTCTTCTGTTATGTCCTCAGTTTAGGATACTTTCTTTCCTTCATATTTTCTGTCGGGAACATAACTGTTACATTGCCATACCAATTTGTTTCCTTGTTGTTTTGACTGATTTTACTTTGTGTTCCTTTTAACAAATAAGTGTGAAATCTTATGAAAGTTTCAAAAGTAAAGTAAAAGTCTATTCATTGACATTCTGAGCCAAGGACCAGTATTTACAAATTCAATTTTCGTATAAGATGTTGATAAGGAAAAAGACCCCTGTATGTTAGAATTACCCAAAGTTGTCTTGAGAAGCATATTCCAGAAACTTTGATATGCTAACATGCATTTTCAACCTTCAAGAGAAGATTGTAAACTGCATTTCCTGAACTTACTAGATGATGAATCCTTGTTTACAAAGGATTTTCAATGGAGTAAGTGTTTCCAAGAACACACTCTTGGAAATGTTGTCATGTTCCATTTTCCTGCAACTTATTTTATAATTCAGCTTTATATGTAATTTAGTAACTAATCATAATTTCAAAGAACTACAGACTTTTTTTTTTTCAGACTTTTTAATAGTGAAATTTTATTAGTGATTTTTCTGTGGGAAATTTGGCCTGAGATTAGATAAGGATTTATTGTAACTTTAATATGTTAAAGGTTTTTAATATCCTAGGAATCTTTAAATACCTAATTAAATATGAAATCTTTTTGCTTCAGTTTTATTTTCATGTTTACTTTAAGGGAAAGTGTGGGAAAACAGTATGGCTAGAATTCAGTTTTTTTCCTAATATTATATATTCACTATTTTATGTACAACAGGAAGAAGTAACTGAAGCCATGGATACAAATGCTGAATTTTACCTGCCAATATGAGTCTTCTGATTTGTCAATACTTCAGAACATTGCTCTTGGGGCTTGGCATGTCACATTAGCATACAATGACACCTCCGTTCTCTCCCAAAGTATGTTCTGTATCACGACTGTGCCCTAGTCAAGGCCCCAGTCATCAACTTTAAACCCCAAGGTCACTTGGTCATCTTGTGATTACAACAGCAGCTTTACTCCTTGTAATTGTCCTACAGCTGTGGCAGGTCAATGGAAAAATGTTCTTTAAACACCATAAGCATCTGATTGTGCAATACCTAAATGAGTGTCATTGATTATTCACACTGCTGGCTGGTCAAAGCTGGGGAAGTAATTAGGGCTTTTTGTGTGGATTATCCACTGAGAAAAGGTCAAATAACTACAAACAGTGCCAGCAGAGAGGAGCCACCAAGGACGACAGCATCCATGATCAGTTAAGAAATGCTAAAGCAAGGCTTAATAATGATGTGCTTATGCCAGGTTCTACAGAATGTGATCATTCTGTCATAGAAATCCAATGAAGCATGAATGATGGCTACTTTTTCCCTGGAAGCTCTGCTCCAGGTCCCTGATGCCCATCAAACAGGTTTGTCAGGGAAGTAGACTGAGAATAATTTAAAAAGCAGGTTTTTTTCCCTTTTTCCTTTCTTTAAATCAAGAATAAAACCTTCATCGAGCAACCATTCTTTTTGTATCTTCCTCTGAAGAATCATAGCAATGTTGCTTTTTTCACATTTTTGATAAAATATCCCACCAAATGGTTTGTCTGTATTATGAGTTCTTGAAACCATTGATTTGCTGATTTAAATTAGGATCCTCTTTGAGCCAGAGTTCTATTTATAGTAATATAATGCTGAAAATATGTTTTGGTTTGCTGTAGGGTCTTTCATGTTTTCCAAGCTTAAGCTGTTTCTTCTAAATCCAATTAGTCATTCTTAGGACTAGACTCAATCCTCAGTGATACTTGAAATTCTAAGATGACATTTTCCTTGTTTTAGTCTAAATTACCGGTTTCTATTAAACTGAAGATATTCTGGGAAAGCCAGCAACTTAGCCACTTTTTACCCTAGTATAAAGAAAGCTGTCTGGAAGTTAGGTCTGGGAAGGCATTGTAGAAATGGTATTTGGAAAGTAAAGTAAATAAGTGATTGAGAGTACTGAACACAAAACATTATTGGGGTTACCTCCTAGCTCTGCTTGGAATTGTATTAGTGTAGAAGGGAAAATACTGAATAGTAATTAAGAACAGCAACTTTGTAAGAGTTCAGATCCTGGTTTGCCATTTACTCTGTGATATTGGGAAAGTTACTCAAACATTCTGAGCCTTCTGAGGGGATGGATGGTATTTTTTACATAAGACAGTCTATTGTCAGAAGTCAGTGAATGAACTCCTAGCAGGTAGGAGATGAACTAGCTGAAAAACCAGGGACCCTGAAAAAAACCACCTTGTCCTTGTAGAGTGCAGACCTGCCAGGGTCTTTTAGGAGTTGGTTGTGACCCGTGATCATATAGTGGCACATGGGGCCAATCTCTTGGTCCAACGTGCTGGATTCAGTGTTGGTTTCTCTGGTTTTACCTGCCTATCCTTACCCCACTTCTTTTAAGTCTGAGCCCTCAGAATCTATAGACTGAGGTCATGTTTGATTATGGCTTCAGGAGGATCTACTTTCTAAAACCAGACAGAAGAGTCTTCAGAACCGAATGGCAGGATTTCCGGCAGTGTAACAAACCAAAAGGAAGATAGTGTGGAGCAGTCATGTTTTACTTAATTCTTCAGTTGACAGCCCTCTTTTTCTTTGGTTGACCCTTGTCCCAGACTAGAAGTCTCCTAAGGCGACAGAGAGAAGTGTAATGAGAATGAAATGAGAAAATGTATTGCGAAGTGCCTGCACAGGTTCAACAACAGATATATACATGCCAGATGCCTGGGAGAGGTAAGGAAACTTGCTTTTAAAAAAATAACATATTTCTGTTTCTGAGGTGCATGTGTGCTTAGTCGTGTCTGACTCTTAGCAACGCTACGGACTGTAGCCCGCCAGGCTCCTCTGTCCTGGGATTCTCCAGGCAAGAATACCAGAGTGGGTTGCCATTTCCTTCTCCAGGGTACCTTCCCCACCCAGGGATAGAACCCACATCTCTTAAGTCTCCTGCATTGGTAGGCAGGTTCTTTACCACTAGTGCCACCTGGGAAGCTCTTCTGTTTCTGAACTATTATTTTAAAAATTGCGCAAGCTCTGAATGATGGAGTTGTGAGAGTTGTCTGCTATTCTGGACTAATTCCCTCCTATTGATCATTTAAATAAGGGATTATCTTGTTTCCCCCCTTTAGACTGAGGATTAGTTGTTGAAAAGCAAAGATGGAGTGTATAGCAGCTCTGAAAGTTAGGATATAAAAGGAACATGGCAATGACACATTTATATTTTGGAAGAAAGGAATTTTCTTTGTTCAGTAATAAGAAGAAGACAATGGGAGTGATATGGTTTGAATGGTAAAAAAGTGAAACATAATTCAGAATGCCTTTGTCTTTAAGAATGTCTTAAATGTCAAAGGAAAAAAATTTTTTTGTTTGTTTTAGTTCATGGACAAGATGAAAACATTTTATATTTCATATTTGCCTTACTGTAACTTATGAGGAGAGCAATGTCCTAAGACAAAGCCAAGGCAGAGGCAGCTGTTCTGGAAGCAGGCAGATTTGGTCTCTAGAGGGTACTTGATTTTCTGCTGCTTTTGTATCTGTTACTCTTTCCGTGGGTTGATGGAGCATGTGAGTGCCTGGGAGCAGCAGTGACAGAGTGGTTGAGTAGTAGGAAAATCACTGGGGAAGGAAGCTGAAGACCCAAGTTTCCATCTCAGCCTCATCTTATAATAGTCTTCTAACCCTGAAAAAATTGTAGAGGGAGGTTTTTTGTTGTTGTTCTATTAATGTAACAGACTTGTTGAGCTGTAATTCACATATCATAAAATTCATCCTTTTAAAGGGCACAGTTGGTGGTGTTCAGTACATTTAGAGTTGTGCAATGATTGTCACTATCTAATTTTAGATCATTTCTGTCACCCTGAGAAGAAATCTTGTACCCATCAGTAGCCGTTCTCTATTCCTCCTCCCTCCAGTCCCTGACAACCCCTAATTTATTTTCTGCCTCTGTGTTACCTGTTTTAGACATTTCACATGAACGGAATCATACACGCTGTTGTTGATTGTGTTTGACTTTTTTCCACTTAGCAGGACGTTTTCAGGGTTCATCCATGTTGCAGTATTATGTATCAGTACTTTGTTTCTTTTTCCCCCAATTTTTTTTTTTGTTGTGGTAAAATACACATGACATAAAATTTACTATCTTAACCATTTTAAAGTTTACCTTTCAGTGGTATTAAGCACCACTTATTGCTATGTAACGCTCACCACCATCCATCACCAGAACTCTTCATCTTCAAAACTGAAACTCTAAACCCATTAAACTGTAACTCCTTTGTCTCTTGTACACATCATAGAGTTGAATCACGTTTGTTTTGCTATGTTTTGTTTTTAATCTATTCTGCTAATCTGTGCTGATTAAAGAGCTTATTTACATTTAAAGTAATTACTAATATGGAGGAATTTCTATCATTTTGCTATTTGTTCTTTATATGCCTTATAACTTTTTTGGCTTTCTTTTTCTGTATTACTGTCTTCTTTTGTGTTTAGTTGATTTTTTTTGTAGTGAGATGCTTAAATTACTTTCTGATTTTCCTTTGTGTATATCCTCTAGCTATTTTCTTTGTGGATACCCAGGGGAGTACATTTAACATCCCATATTTATAACATTCTAATTTGAATTTATATCAGCTTAACTTCAATCATGTACAAAAACTATACTTCTTTACCATATTCATCCCCACCCCTGTTGGTTGTTGATGTCATAAAATACATCTTTATATATTATGTGACAAAAAAATAAACTAATATTTTTCTAATGCATCTGCCTCCTAAATAATGTAGAAAACAATATGTGGAGTTACGAATCGAAGTTACAATAATATTAATTTTTTGGCTAATAACTGGGCTTCCTTGGTGACTCAGATGGTGAAGAATTTGCCTGCAATGGAGGAGATCCGGGTTTGATTCCTGGGTTGGGAAGATCCCCTGGAGAAGGGAATGGCTACCTACTCCAGTATTCTTGCCTATTCCGTGGAGAGAGGAGCCTGGTAGGCTATACTCCATAGGGGGGCAAAGAATTGGACACAACTGAGCTACTATCACTTTCACTTTCAAGCTGATAATTTTTTTTGAAAGTATTCGTTTCTTAAATCATGTAGAAAACAAAAAGTGGAATCACATATCATTGTTACAATACTACTAGCTTTTATAATTGTCTTTGTGTTTACTGAGATCTTTATTTCTTCATACAGCTTTGAGTTACTGTCTAGTGTCCTTTCATTTAGCCCTGCAGGACTTTCTTCAGTATTTCTTGCAGGGCAGGTCTAATGATAACAAACTCCCTCAGTTTCTGTTTATCTGCTGCTGCTAAGTCTCTTCAGTCATGTCCGACTCTGTGCGACCCATAGATGGCAGCCCACCAGGCTCCCCCATCCCTGGGATTCTCCGGCAAGAACACTGGAGTGGGTTGCCATTTCTTTCTCCAATGCATGAAAGTGAAGAGTGAAAGTGAAGTCGCTCAGTCGTGTCCGACTCTTTGCAACCCCATGGACTGCAGCCCACCAGGGTCCTCCATCCATGGGATTTGCCAGGCAAGAGTACTGGAGTGGGTCTTCTCCATCGGTTTATCTGAGAATGTTCTAATTTCTCCATCACTTTTAAACAATAGTTTTGCCAGATATGGGTTTCCCTGATGGCTCAGACAGTAAAGAATCTGCCTGCAATGTGGGAAACCTGGGTTTGATCCCTGGGTCAGGAAGATCCCCTGGAGAAGAGAATGGCTACCCACTCCAGTGTACTTACCTGGAGAATTCTAGGGACAGAGACAACAGTCCATGGGGTTAAAAAGAGTCCGACACGACTGAGTGACTAACACTTTCACTTTTCAGTTTGCCAAATATAGGATTCTTGGTTACCAGTTTTTTTTGACTGTTTTTTGCTTTTTCCCTTTTAGCACTTTGAGTATATTAGCCCACTGACTTCTGGCCTCCAAAGCTTCTGATAAGAAATCTGCTGATAATTTTATTGAGGACCCCTTTTATGTGATGAGTTTCTTCTCTTGCTTTTAAAATTCTCTTTTTATCTTTCAACAGCCTGATTATAATGTCTCAGTGTGGGTCTTTTTGAATTCATTCTACTTGGAATTTGTTGAATTTCTCAGATGCTTATACTCATGTATTTCATCAAATTTGGGAAGTTTTTAACCATTATTTCTTCAGATACTCTCTCTGCTCCTTTCTCTCTCTCTCTTCTCCTCTTGGACTCCCACAATAAGTGTGTTGCTCTGGTTGATGCACCCCACAACCAGGGGCTGTTTTGACTTTTCTTCATTTTTTGTTCTTTCTGTTACTCAGATTTTATAATTCTCATTCTCCTATCTTGAAGTTCACTGATTCTTTTGCCTGCTCGAATCTGCCTTTGAGTCCCTCCAGTGAAATTTTCATTTTAGTTTATTGTACTGTTTAGCTTCAAATTTTATTTTTGGTTTCTTTTTAGGTTTTCTACAGCTTTATTGATATCTCCATTTTGTTTATATATTGTTTTCTAGATTTTCTCCATGTCTTCTTTTAGTTTTTGAGCATTTTTAAGATAGTTGTTTTGTTTTAAAAATTTTTGTCTAGTAGATCTGCTGTCTTTTTGCAGGTAGAGTTTCTGTTGGTTTATTTTTTTCCTTTGAATGGGCCATACTTTCTTGTTTCTTTGTATGCCTTGTGGTTTTTAAATGAAAACTGAATTTTAAAACCTAATAATGAGAAGATTCTGGAAATCAGAGCCTCCCCCATCCCAAGGGTATTCTTTTTTTTTAATTGTTGTCGTCTGTGTCTGTTCTATGGATCAGCCTGAGGTGTAAACTTAAGGTTTTCTCAGATCTTTTCAGAGACTAAGCCTTCCCCTGGGCATGCACAGTGACTTCCTAATTTCACCTGTGTATGCAGCTGGGTTTTGAATATCCTACTCTTCAATGTTCGACTCCCTGAAAGGGAAAAAGGAAAATGAAGGGGGAAACAGGCACTGGCTTTAACTGCCCTCCAACCCCTCTGGAAGTCAATCAGCCAGGGAAGAGGGGCTTAAACAGTGGGGGAAGGTGCAGCAACAGTGGTAACCACCTCTTTGCACCTCTGTGATCAGAAGCAACGATTCGCGAGTGGAGCACAGATCCCTGATATTTGGAGGACAAGGTTCTTTGGCCTGTCTTGAATCCAACAAGCTGTAGGTAAGTTGCTCTAGTAACACTTGCACAGCTGCCTGCCACTGGGCTGAGAGGTGTTGGATGGGTAGCTACTACTGTGCTAAGAGCAGAAATTAACTGCAATTTACCATCCAAGTAATTCCAGTCTTCCTCTGGATGTTACAAGCCTTCAATAGACTCCAGAGTTCCAAAGTAGTTATATCAGGTAGATTGTGCCACTTTAATTGTTGTCTAGGTGGGGAGACAGATTTCTGGTGCCTCCTACTCTGTCATTTTCCCAGAAGCCGCCTTCATTCCTTTTTATTGCTGATTAGCATCCCATTTATGGGTATACCTCATTTTGTTTATCTGTCCCTCAGTTGATAGACATTTTCATTGTTTCCACTTATAGGTGATTATGAGTAATGCTGCTGTAAGCATTTATGCAAAGTTTGAATGGACAGATGTCTTCATTTCTCTTGAGTATATACCTAGGAGTGGGATTTCTGGGTCATATGGTAAGTCTCTGTTCAACATTTTGGGGGACTGTGGGTCTCATCTCTCAGGTATTTGAGCAAGAGTTAAGAAATAAGCAAAGGAAACACTGTATCAGAATACATCTGGCTGTTAAGAGAGAGAAAACTCATCTGTGGAGGCCTAAAGGTCAATCTAGTCAAGGCTATGGTTTTTCCAGTGGTCATGTATGGATGTGAGAGTTGGACTGTGAAGAAAGCTGAGTGCTGAAGAATTGATGCTTTTGAACTGTGGTGTTGGAGAAGACTCTTGAGAGTCCCTTGGACTGCAAGGAGATCCAACCAGTCCATTCTAAAGGAGATCAGTCCTGGATGTTCTTTGGAAGGACTGATGCTAAAGCTGAAACTCCAGTACTTTGGTCACCTCATGCAAAGAGTTGACTCATTGGAAAAGACTCTGATGCTGGGAGGGATTGGGGGCAGGAGGAGAAGGAGACGACAGAGGATGAGATGGCTGGATGGCGTCACCGACTTGATGGATGTGAGTCTGAGTGAACTCTGGGGGATGGTGATGGATAGGGAGGCCTGGCATGCCTGCGATTCATGGGGTTGCAAAGAGTCGGACACGACTGAGCGACTGGTCTGATCTGATCTGAAACAGATAGGATTTCATATTTTTTACCTAACAAAAAGTCTGGAGATAGGCAGTTGACTGTGTTATCCAATGATTTCTGGGCCAACTTCTTTGTCATTTTCCTGGCAGAATATAAATGCTGTGGCTTTAACCACCACATCCATGTTTAGGACAGAAAAGGGTGAACAGGTGGAGACTCTCCTTGTGAAGTCTTGTCTTTTAGTAGAAAAGTCTTCCCTAGTGGACTTAAACAGTGTCTCATTGACCAGGGTTGGATCATGTGACCACTTTTGGACCAATCTCTGAAGAAAGGGAAGGATGTTGCTGTGAGTGATGTAGACAATTTCAGCTCATTCCTTGTGGTTGAGGTAGGGGCCTAACCTTCCTGAAATCAAAGGATTTCTGCTAACAACCTGAATACAAGTAGTAGCTTTGTTACTAGAGAAGATATAGTTGTAGCATAAGCAAGGCTCAGTACCTGGCCCATGTGCCAGTGGATCCAAAAGTGACCATACACCCAGATTGGTGGTGGGGGCAGGGAGGAGGGGCACTCCTGGAAACTTAATGCAACATGATCCACAAAACTTTGTCTCATTAAATTAGAGAGATGTCCCTGGACAATCTGGTGCTCTGGTGCCTTCACTGCACAGTCGTATGTGGTTCTTTTTCTTCTCACTATAAATTAGAGATAAAGCATCCTTCAAGCAGGAAATGCCCCACTGACCTGGGTGGCTTCCTATCCCTTTTTCATTGTCTCTCTGCTGTCAGAGCCTCATAGGCACCTAAGGAGGGGTAGAAATTGCTCTTAGGGTCTTATTGTGTGCCAGGCTTGTGCTGAGCACTTTATATTCTTTATCTAATTTAATCATCTTAAAAGTCCATTGAAGTATGTACTGTTAGTATCATCTTTATTTTGTAGTTGAGAAACTGTAAGCTGACCTTCTTTGCCTAGGGCCACAAACACCTGGAACTGTAGACTGCTCCAATTCCCTGTTAGAGTTTACCAGCCCATCATCTTGTTCTTACATTTCTAATAAACTTGACTTCTGTGTCTGTCATTGTTAAGTATTTCTCACAGTGTCCTGGGAAAGGCTACTGTGTAAGTACAAACTGATCAGAATGACACAACTAGTAAGTGTCAAGGCCAGGTTTTGACTCCAGAGTCTGTGCTCAAGAAATATGATTAACTCTCTGCTGCTGCTGCTGCTAAGTCGCTTCAGTTGTGTCCGACTCTGTGCGACCCCATAGCCGGCAGCCCACCAGGTTCCTCTGTCTTTGAGATTCTCCAGGCAAGAACACTGGAGTGAGCTGCCATTTCCTTCTCCAATGCATG
Source organism: Bubalus bubalis (assembly GCF_019923935.1). Classification (NCBI taxonomy): domain Eukaryota; kingdom Metazoa; phylum Chordata; class Mammalia; order Artiodactyla; family Bovidae; genus Bubalus; species Bubalus bubalis. Next base: position 68,688,233 of record NC_059164.1, read on the forward strand.
AAAGTGAAAAGTGAAAGGTGAAGTCGCTTAGTTGTGTCCGACTCTTCGTGACCCCATGGACTGCAGCCTACCAGGCTCCTCCATCCATGGGATTTTCCAGGCAAGAGTACTGGAGTGGGGTGCCATCGCCTTCTCCGGATTAGCTCTCTAATCTCCCCAAATAGAAGGTGAATATAATGGAGACTGAGAGGGCTCAACTATCTATCTCAAATATCTATCTCAAATATCTAGCATGTGGTATTAATCCTTACAGATTAGCATATGTATATATAACAAGGGCTTTCTGAAGATATAATGCCCAGTTTATTTAGGGATTTTTTTTTTTTATTGAAGTGTAGGTGGTTTACAATGTTGTGTTCATTTCTGGTGTATAGTAAATAGTTCAGTTATACACACACAGACACACAGACACACACACATTCTTTTTTTCCCTTTTTTGGGGGAGAGCATGTGGGATCTTAGTTCCCAGACCAGGGATCAAATTCATGTCCCCTGAAGTGGAAGCATGGAGTCTTAACCACTGGACCACCAGGGAATTCCTTATACTTTCTTTTCTATATTTTTTCCATTATGATTTGTCACATGAAATTGAATATAGTTCCCTGTGCTATACAGTAGGACCTTTTGTTTATCCACTCTTTCGCTAAACTCAAGCTCCCACTCCATCCCTCCTCCACACCACCCTTTGGTAACCATAGGTTGTTTTGTATGTCTGTATGTTTATGTTTTGTAGATAAGTCCATTTGTGTCATATTTTAGATTCCACATATAAGTGATATCATATGGTGCTTGTCTTTCTCTGTCTGACTTCATCTAGTACAATAATCTCTAGGTCCATCCATGTTGCTGAAAATGGCATTATTTCATTCTTTTTTATGGCTGAGCAGCTCATGCAAAGAGTTAACTCATTGGAAAAGACCCTGATGCTGGGAGGGATTGGGGGCAGGAGGAGAAGGGAATGACAGAGGATGAGATGGCTGGATGGCATCACCAACTCGATGGACATGAGTTTGGGTGAACTCTGGAAGTTGGTGATGGACAGGGAGGCCTGGCGTGCTGCGACATGGGGTCGCAAAGAGGCGGACACGACTGAGCGACTGAACTGAACTGAACTGAACTGAACTGAACTGAGTATTCCATTGAATATATGTACCACATATTCTTTATCCATTCATCTGTCAATGGACGTTTAGGTTGTTTCTATATCTTGGCTATTGTAATTAGTGCTGCCGTGAACATTGGGGTGTATGTATCTTTGAATTATGGTTTTGCCTGGATATATGCCCAGGAGTTGGGTTGCTAGATCATATGGTAGTTCAATTTTTAGTCTTTGGAGAAACCTCCATACTGTTTTCCACAGTGACTGAGCCAACTTACGTTAGCATCAACGGTGTAAGAGTGTTCCCTTTCTCCACACCATCTCCAGCATTTGTTATCTGTAGACTTTTTAACGATGACCATTCTGACTGGCATGAGATAGTATCTCGTTATAGTTTTGATTTGCATAATGCCCCACTTTAATCCAAATTGAAGAGTTCCCACATTCTGAAGCATTCTCATGAAGCAACTATCTGGCGGACAAGTGATGTCTTCTAATAATAGCCCATTCGTTCTCAAAGAAATGTTGATGATCTGGGTAAGCAATCATTTGCTAAATACAGGTATGCCCTGCTGTTGAAAGTTTGCTTTATACCACTTCACTTTTATGAAAGACATACATGAGCACCTGTTTTTGCTAATCAAAAGAAATCTGAGAGGATTTGTGCTTTTACAAGAAAAGTGAAAAACAAAAATAGGGGCCAGCATTTGTCTTGTAGTGAACCATTACAGAGGCAGCGCACATCCTAAGTGAGAGCAGCACTGCCAAGCTCCTTCCCCTGGAACCACACTCACATCAAACTGCTGTAGCTTCAAACTGTGTCTGTGAGCATCTGTGCTTGATCTCAATTTATTTTGTACCTCTGTTGGCAAGATGTGTCTTAACGTAATTGCTGCTTTTATCCATGCCATTTCAGCTCAAGAATGCTCTCATAGGCATGCGCTCCTTTTGGCTAGTGGGGGAGTCCTGTGTCTTCTTTCTCTGAAGCCCTTGAACTTATCAGTACAGTGCCTCTGTGCGTGTGTGCTCAGTCATGTCCAACTCTCTGAGACCTCATGGACTGTAACCCTCCAAGCTTCTCTGTCCATGGAATTTTTCAGGCAAGAATACTGGAGTGGGTTGCCATTTCCTCCTCTAAGGAATCTTCCCGACCCAGGGATTGAACCCACATCTGCGTTGGCAGGCAGATTCTTTACCACTGAGCCACCTGGGAAGCTCATAGAGAAGAATAAAGACTTAGGAATCACATTAGACTGAAAACCCTGCTTCTTATTTTTTTTTTTTAAGTCTCTTACAAATGGCATAAATTAAAACACATCTACTTTAATGCTACTTTTGCCCTCATTTTATTTCTTGGATATTTTTGTTGAAGCTGAAAAGCTTTTTCTGAATAGTAAGTGACTTTGACAAAAAACTAGCTTTACTCTGCATGTTTTAAAGTTACAGCAGTCAGATGGACATACCTGATTAACATTTCTTCACACTCAATATTTTGCTGTTTATTTTAAATTGCATAACTTGCTTGCAATAGCTTGTATTGGCTCTAACTGCCAGTGGAGCGTTCCATAGTAATTGTTTTGTGGCAGCCTTCATACAAAAGTAATTCCTGGTGTGATGTGAGCCAAGATGTACAATGAAAACTAAAAGGACTGTTGTTTATTTAAGGTGGAACTGGGGGAAGACTGGAGGGCGCTGCCCTTCCAATGCAAAGCAATGAACCAATCGAACTACTCTGTCATCATCATACATAAACATCTTTTAGTGAGTGTTCTTATTATACATAAAACATATAGAAGAATTCTTTTTTTCCTGTTCCTTTTTCATAGATCTAAAAGCACAGGAGGTTTTGCCAGATCAAATATGATCTTGCTTTTACTGGCTTATTGATTTAGGAATAAATGAATATGGAGGGAATTTCTTAGTGTTTCATTGTTTGTTGAAATGCCGTTCTTATTGCATCATGTTCAAGTACTGTGACAACATTTTGTTAACGAGGGGATTGGGATGGGGTGCAGTGGGGGATAGGACTGGACAGCCTATGAGAGGGATGTCTTATTTTTTTCTATACAATCTCAAATTAGACCTTTGTTTAAGATTATTTTCTTCATGGAGGAAATACATTTGAATTCCCCACATATATTTAAACAACTTTTGTTCTGTATGCAAAGTATAGCACATAACTTGGAATAAAAATTTCCATTTTGCATGCTTATGCATCTAAGTATGCAAAGACTGGTTCAGTTGCTAGCAGAACAAACAATAAATGCCTTTTTCTAAGGGTTACCTATTGGAACTTGGGCATTAAAAGAATTGTGTTATTACTGCCAGAGATCTGAACTAGCTTAGACATGCTACTATGAAAGTGAAAAGTGAAAGTCGCTCAGTCATGTCCGACTCTTTGCGACCCCATGGACTATATAGTCCACGGAATTCTCCAGGCCAGAATACTGGAGTGGGTAGCCTTTCCCTTCTCCAGCGGATCTTCCCAACCCAGGGATAGAACCCAGGTCTCCCAAATTGCGGGCGGATTCTTTACCAGCTGAACCACAGGGGAAGTCCAAGAATACTGGAGTGGGTAGCTTATCCCTTCTCCAGAGCATCTTTCCAACCCAGGCATTGAACCAGGGTCTCCTGCATTGCAGGCGGATTGTTTACCAACTGAGCTACCAGGGACATGCTGCTATAGTTATGAGTCATTTCAGTGATAATGTACAGAAGCAATTAGAGACAAAGAGCCCTACTTTAAAGAACTTTTTGCTGTAAGTATTCTCAAATGCAATAAATTGGCCTACATCATAATCAATATTATTAGAGGAGTAATAAAAGGGGAGAGGCAATGTATATATTTTTTCACAGGAAGCTACCCACTCAAAGAGGAAACAATGCTCATGTTTTATTCAGCCACTTGGTGATTGTTGGTTAGGATGTTTACTTCTGGGGAGCTGCTTTGTTAATCTCTAATATAAGGATTCCCATTATACTGGCAGCATGTAATCACAGGTTAAAACTACTTCATTCTCTGAAACTGTTCTGAAATTGAATTGTGGTGTTAGTTGTACAACTCTATGAATTGTACATTTCAAATGAGTTAGTTGTATGATATGTAATTGTACCTTAATAAATCTGTTTAAAAACTCTCCTTCATTTTCACAAAATGGAAGTCATTGTTTTTTGTTGGACTATTTTCTGTCTCCTAGTCTCTTTTTTTCTCTCTGCTTGTTAATATTGCTGCTGTGCAACACTGTAATTTTGTACTGACTGGTTTCACCTTGGAAGTTGATGATGTATTAGTTGACTATTTGGGCATATTTTTTCTAGTCATCATTTGTTTTTATTTAAAACAGCATGCTTATTTGTTTTATCTCTTCAGTTCACATTCGTTAATGTGGAGTTACCTTGAGATAATGTTCTTGTGCCATGATCTCTGTTGAGCAGGGGAAGGGCAATGCCATTATGTGAAGGTATTTTTGGCTGTTGGAGTTTGTGTGGGGGATTCTACTGTCATGGAGTGGGTTATGGGTCAGAGATACTGCTAAACATCCTGTGATGCACAGAACAGCTTCCCGCATAAAGCATTATCTAGTCCAAAATGTCAGAAGTGCTGAGGTTGACAAATCCTACTGTAGGGAAGCTAGCTGGAGCTATCTGTGTTGTGGATAAACTGAGGTCTAATTCTGAATTCCATCATGATGTATCTTAGTTATCCAGAAGACCAGGCTCCCTGTTCTTACATGACAACAGCTTTCATACTGGGGTCACAGGTAACATTTCCATGCCTACTCATGAGTAAAAATGTTAATAGGTAAATGGATTGACTTCCTCCTGTTAACCTATACGTCTTTTTTTCCTTTTTTAAAAAGTTGAAGTATTAGTTGATTTACAATATTGTATTAATTACTACTGTACAGCAAGGTGACTCAGTTAAACCTATATATTACATTCTTTTCAGTATTCTTTTTCATTGTGGTTTATCACAGAATATTGAATATAGTTCACTGTACTATACAGCAGGAGCTTTTTGTTTATCTATTTTATATATAATAGTATGTATATGTTATTCCCAAACTCCTAATTGATCTCTCTCCCACACCCCCTTCCCTTGGCAACCACCTGTCTGTTCTCTATGGCTTTAAGTCTGTTTGTTTTATAAATAAGTTCATTTGTGTCATATTTTAGATCATAAATATAAGTAATATCATATGGTACTTGTCTTTCTTTCTCTGATTTACTTCACTGAGCATATAGTCTCTAGTTGCATCCATGTTGCTGCCAGGGGCATTATTTCATTCTTTTTCATGGCTGAGTAATATTCCATTGAATATATGTACCGTATCTTCTTTATGCATTCGTCTGTTGGTGGATATTTAAGTTGTTTCCATGTCTTGGCTGTTGTGAATAGTGATGCTGTGAATGCTGCTGTTCTGTGCTGTGCTTAGTGGCATATATCTTTTTGAATTACAGTTTTGTCTGGATATATGTCTGCGGTAGGATTGCTGGATCATATGGTAGCTCTATTTTTAGGTTTCTGAGAAACCTCCACACTCCTTTATGTAGTGGCTATACCAACTTAAATCCCTACCAACAGTGTAGGATGGTTCCCTTTTCTCCACACCCTCTCTAGAATTTGTTATTTGGAGACTTGATGGCCATTCTGACAGGCATGAGGTGGTACCTCACTATAATTTTGATTTGCATTTCTTGCTAGTAATTAATGATGTTGCACATCTTTCCATATTCCTGTTGGCCATATGTATTTCTTCTTTGGAGAAATGTCTCTTCAGGTCTTCTGCCTATTTTTCAATTGGGTTGTTTGTTTTACTGTTGTTGGGTTGTATGGGGTATTTGTATATTTTTAATCTATACTTTTTTCTTGTAGAGAGCTAAATGTTTCTTTGTACACCACTGTTTTATTCTCCAGCTTTAAATGTCTCCATACATTTGTAAAATACTTAAAAAATAACTCTAATATCTATTATCTCATCTTACTCATACAATTATTGGACAAACAGAACAGAAATCACCCCTCTTTCTAGTATTAGGAATTGAGAGCGAGAAAGCTATGACTCTGTAAGACTGCATTTCAAGTTATTAATAAAGTTGGCACTAGAGCCCAAGCACCCTTTCCACTGAGTCACCACGGGCAGCGTTCGTATTATGGACTTGGGCTTTGATTTCATGCAGACTTGATTTCATTAGGATTTTTATTAATTTCTGGCTCTTTTATCTGTGTGATCTAGGGTGAGTAAAATAACATCTCTAGAGCTCATGTTTCCTTCTTGGCAAAACAGGGACTTTTCTTACCATGGGGATTTCTTACAATAGAACTTTTCTTACAGGGTTGTTGCGAGGGAGGAAATAAATAATACATGTGAAACAACTAGTGTTTGACCCATTGTAAATGTTCAATCACAGTTTACAATAATTATTATTGTTCTCTTGCTTCTGAATTAAGGCAGAAATGCCCTTACTATATCTGACTGTTAAATACTGTCAACCAATAAGTGTTTAAAGGTCTTAGTTTTGCCAACTCTAAAAAGACGGGATTGGATTAAATTACTTGAACTCCCCTTTCAACCCCCAAACCATGTTTCTTTATTGCTTCCCAATCAAAAGAAGACATATTTCAAAAATAACAGAGCAAGGTGTTTTGAGGGGTTATTATAGTAGCCAGTGCTGAGCACACAATGGAATTTTCATAATTACATTACTACTGCTCTTATTAGTAATATCCTCAGGTCATTTCACTTTTAGGATCATATATGGACTCTGTTTTCAGATACTTTCTATCCCATTATGTAGAGAAGAAATATTTAAATCACTCATTACAAAAATGAATGAAAAACAACAGATATGAAAACCCTCTCAGTATCATAAGACTTAACGTGGAGCAATAGCTGCCTCAGTTTCATGCCCAGCAGTTTCCTTGTGAGAATCCAAATGAGTAAGAAAAGCATATATTTCTACCAGACATCTCCAAAGGTCATTATTGAACTTTTTAGGGTACTCTTACTTCAGTTCAGTTCAGTTCTGTTCAGTCGCTCAGTTGTGTCTGACTCTTTGCGACCCCATGAATTGCAGCATGCCAGGCCTCCCTGTCCATCACCAACTCCCAGAATTCACTCAAACCCACGTCCATCCAGTCAGTGATGCCATCTAGCCATCTCATCCTTTGTCATCCCCTTCTCCTCTTGCCCCCAATCCCTCCCAGCATCAGGGTCTTTTCCAATGAGTCAACTCTTCACATGAGGTGGCCAAAGTACTGGAGTTTCAGCTTTAGCGTCATTCCTTCCAAAGATCACCCAGGACTGATCTCCTTCAGAATGGACTGGCTGGATCTCCTTGCAGTCCAAGGGACTCTCAAGAGTCTTCTGCAACACCACAGTTCAAAAGCATTAATTCTTCGGCGCTCAGCTTTCTTCACAGTCCAACTCTTACTTAGGTTCTATTGATAACATTTTAAGAATTATTTTATAAAAAAGTAATCCCTCCATTTAGCAAAATGTGGATCAAATATATTGGAAAGATTATCTCTCATTTAGTGCTAGAAAAAGTACAAGAAGTGTGGATGACATATCCCTCTTCTCTTCTGAAGCCACTGTCCACTCCAATCCCTATCTAAGCCCCATTCTCCCACCTCACTAGGCTCCATATCACCCTCTCTTCTGGGCCCACTCCTTGTGGGCTGGTTCCACCTATTCAAGATGCGAGATATCCTTGTCTGCCTTCTCCTACCTTGAACTCTTCACAGGCAGCTCTCTTCCCCATAGTGAGAATTAAGGGTATCTCACTCTTTAGGCTACAGTATCAGTTTTATGAGAAGTCAACTAGAAGTTTGGCATGATTTAAAGTTTTCAAGTAATTCTCTTGCAATCCAGTGGTTAGGACTCAGTGCTCTCACTGCCATAGGCCCAGGTTTGATCCTTGGTTGGGGAACTAAGATCCCACAGCCTGCAGGGAATAGCCAAGAAAAAGAAAGTTTTTGGACTTCTTCCCAGCTTTGCTCTTTACCATGGATAAATGGTAGTTTGAATATGTATGATAATGGTTGAAAATGGGTTTTTTGAATATGTAAAACAAATAAATTCTCACAATAACAACTCTAGGAAATGGTTACAATTGGTGTTAGCATCTTAGCCCTGGGGAAGCTGAGATTTAGCTTGATCATATTACTCTCCCAAGGCCACACAGCTAAGAAGTATTACAGCTGGGATCTGGGCTAAAAGTTTGATAGAGTCTATGCTCCTAACTGTTATTCTGCTATCTATTCAGTAATATATTTATAGAAGTCTTACTATGGGCTGACTAAGAATTTTAATACAGTTTTTTACGTAATTGTTAAAACTACGTGGGTTCCATCCCTAGGCTTGGGAAGATCCTCTGGAAAAGGGTGGGGCAACTGAATCCAATATTTTTGCCTGGCGAATCCCATGGACAGAGGAACCTGGTGCGCCACAGTCCATAGGGTCGCAAAGAGTCTGACATGACTGAACTAACATAGTATATACCCTGTACTCTTAATACTACTGAACATTTTCCTTTTCTATAAAATGAGGCTTTGATGCCAGTTATCTGAGCAACCCCATATTGCTCCAGTACTTCATCATGTCTGCATTACAACATGTCAGAATGATCTAGTGGCTTCCATCTTACTCTTCAACTAGATAGTAAGCTTGCTGAGAATGTATCTTATTTACCTTCATGTGTTTGGTACAGAGTAAGCTGCCTGGCACCCAGTAGGCATTCATGAAATATTTGATGAGTGAGTGAGTACATAACTCCTTCATATGGCAAATGAGATAGTGTATGTGATCATGCCATGCAACTTAATTGTCATACAAATATAATATATAGTTAATAAAATTTACCTGTTCAACTCTGCTTAATAGGAAGAAAGATGTTTTCCTTTTCCTGGTGATGTGGATTTTTACAGCAGTTTCTTGAATCATTGCCCTTGCCTGTGCTACTCTATCAAAGGCCGACTCTTTTCTGAATATTTTCAGGGAAAGAGAAGAATACTTTGTCTTGAAAATCTACACACTATTTAAAAGGCATAACTAATCTAATTTTAAAAAATCATAAGCCTCCCAGTTGTGAATGCCAGTAATGTTAGTTTTTTATTATCTATAGAATAAGCACGATGAATACAGTGCAAATATATTTGTAGAGAGCTGGGAGAGCCTCGGATGACAAGCAAGTAGACCAGAACAAAGTGTGGCTAGTGATTCCCCCTGATGCTTTAAGACGTGCAGAAGATCAATAGATCTGCAGAACAATAGTCTTTCCTGAAAGTGTGAACATCCTGGATTTTTTTAAGATTGTTACAACTGAGTTATATTTTTGAGAATCTAATGGAAGAAAATCACATCATCTTTCAGGAAAGCAATCATCTCAGTTGTACTTCATCAACAACAACTTAACTGAAGTTGTACTTCAGTTAAGTTTCATCTGTTAATCCTTTTGACCAATGAAGTAGTTGGTTTATTCTTGGAAACTTTCTGGAGACAATTTGTCCACTATTAGGCCTGGATTTGAAATAGCTGGAGAAAGAAAGGGAAATTCAACAGCTCATCCTGCATCAAAATAATACAAGCGGGTCTTATTTTAATAAAACTCTGGAGCATAGTATCACTTAGTAAGTAGCAGGTACTCAATAAGTGCTCTTTGAATAAACAGATGAAAATCTAACTTTGTGAAATACATCAATAAAGATGCGTTCATTTGCACTCCCAGATTTATCTGCTTATTTGCTCCAGAATGTTGACTTTAAATATGGATTTGTTACACTAGTATTAAGGAATAAGAAGGTGAGATTTTTCTTTTGAAGTTACGTAGTCCTTTTTCCCATATACAGGGACATAACTACCATCTTAGCAGCTTTTCACTTTACCTATCATACACATATGATGAAAGAGAGGGCTTCTAGTTCCTTCATTTTCATAAGTACCCGTATCTGATGTTTCTAAGAGTAAAAACCTGCTGGACCATCATGATTTATAGATTTAAAATGTGCTGTAATGTATTATGACTTAGAATCCATAGCTTTCCCTCCAACATCTGTATCCTGATTTGTAGTCTAATAAACCTTCTTGCTGCAGATGGTATGTGCATAGTTGTTCTGGGGTGTAATACATCAACACAGCATTTCTAAACACAGAGCAATAATGTATTCAATTAAGGGAGGAAATAAAACATTGAGCCGTTTCGTATAATAAATCTTTTACTAAGCTCCCCACATCACATGTTTGCTGAGGAAATAATACATGTCATTCAGACTAAGGGTTATTGTAGACTGCTGAGGGAAACATGAAATTCTGGAGGTTTCAGCAGTCCTGTGAAACCCTGAAACATGGAAAGTGTACAAATTAGAAAAGGATGTAATATGTGACTAATGATACCTCTTGGGATACCTTTGGAACCCATATTTACTGTTATGATCACTAGATTCATTTAAGCTATAGGAGTTGAAAAGCAATACCCTAGTAAGTGAAAAACACCTCTGAGTTCATTAGATGTGGTTGTAATTTAAGCTCTAAAGGCTTTTTTCCTTGCTGTCATTCTTCATATTTCTGGAAATGCGGTACTTGAGCTCCTAATAAAAGTGGCCTACATCATGACCATATAATCTACAGTTCCCGGAAAGCACATTTACACCTCCACATCTGTAGCTAAAGCCAGGACTGAACAGAAACTTAATTCACCCCAGATGTCACTCGAAAGAAAGTTCTGGAGAAAGGCTGCCATGCTTAGAATTTTCTAGCCACCAGGCAGTGGTATGAATATATTCTAACAAGTCTAAATGTTGGAAACTCTTTTCATATACTATGTATAGCAAGTGCAAAATTAGCTGAATCCCAGAAGTAAATCCCCAATCTTCCTCTTCCATTTGTGGGGAAAACAATGGCTATTTTAATCTTATTTATACAAATGATTCCAGGTCTTTCTGCCTTGAACATCTTAGCAAGAAATTTTGCTCTTCTGGCTTGGTAAGACATTCCCATAGTGCTTTAAAGAAGCTTATATGACAGTTTCTTTGAAAAAAAAAAAAAAAGTATATGATTTGGGTTGCTAATCACCAGAATAGCATTTTGTGGATCAAAATAATAGGCAATTCATTTCCATCTAGTGATATAATAATCCTCTTCCTTCCTTAGCTTTGGGTTTCCCCAGTCAGTTCTTTTTTTTTGTTATGGACTAGTTGGTATGGAATCAGTTTCTTCCCATTTTCAGGCAATATGCCTGACCAGAACAACCTTATGGTTGAAAAACCAAAGGATTCTTTGCAGTTGGTGGAAATAAAATCAAGCAAGACTTCAGTCCCAGTGTAATCTATTTATAGTTTATAGTTCTGCCTTTTGAAGTCATGTATTTCTTGGTGCCTTGCTTACAGTCGCTTTTTCCACATGAAGCCCACCAGGTGGGTGGGTGAGTCCACACACAGTTTCCCAGGAGACCCCACTGATGTTGCAACTTCCACGTTGTAGCTCAGACAAGGCCTGCAGGCGCATTGTGCCCTATGAATACTGGTGCTTTCTCTGGAGGAAAATCGTTTGCTACTATGTCTGGTCAGACACATAGGTTCTCAGTTGGTGGAACTGCTCATAAAAATTACTATTTAATAAGAACATCCTCAAGATTTATTAAGGGACCAATGTAAAAATGGCTATGTGAAAAATAGTTTTGCACCTTTGCAAAACTGCTGTTAAAGACAATTTTCATTGAATATTTAATAATTAATCAGAGATCCATCCACCTTTAAATTTCTTTTAAAATATGTCTCCTGAAAACCTAGTGTGTGTTTGTCTATTAAACATTGAGATCTATACAACCCATGGGGTCTCTCTTGTCCTTTGGTTACAAAGATTAGAGCTAAATTCCATGCTTAGTTATACTGATAATTTTATTCCGGTTTCTTGACACACATTTTCTTTCCCCTTCCTCTGTGGTGGTCTGTGAAATGGTATTGGTGGTCTCTGAACACGTGCATGTGCTTGCAAAAGTGTGTATTGTGTGTGTATGTGTACTTGGTAAAGAGCCCAAAGTTTTCACCAGATTCTCAAGGGTCTGATTACTCAGAAAAAGTTAAGGCCCATAGTACTTTGTGGTGTTTTACATCTTTGGTCTCACCTATAACTCTTCTATCTAGATAACAAATACATTTCAATTATAAATAATCTAAGTCTTTTTTTTTTTTTTGGTGGGGAGAAGGGAAGAAACAGCTAGAGAACAGTAAAAATTATAAATAAAAGCACAAATAAAATAGCACATTTTGTTGTCAAGTACTCAGCTTCTTTGCTAGTAGGTATGATTTTGGGGGGCAATTGTTTTGTGTGTCTGTGTTTTTCAGATAGTGGGCAAAAAGAATAACGCTAGATGATATAGACCTATAAGAAAATGTAATCAGGTGTCATCTCTTTATTTTTCTCCCATCTTAAAAAATAAACAGTCTAGACAGGTCTATCTTAAGAGCCCCCTATGGAAAGGGTCTCCTAAATATTATAGGGAGATAGCAATATACATTGAAAATTCCTTCATGGCGTGACATTGACACATATTGACCTTGAGACTGGCAAAGTCCACTATGTTGTACATACTAATGTGGAATTTTTGAGACAGCTCCACAGGAGTTAGCTTGCTAATTTGAAAACTAGATAAATCCAATAAAAGGAAAACTTGTTCAGAGAAAAAGCCTTGATGAGAAAAAAATCTCAGGAGATCAAATAGTAACACCAAACTGTTGGAGGAGCAGATATATTTCCCCTTAGAACAAAATATCTTCCATCTTACTTTTTCCAAAATAATTTTTTATGAACATACTGTGAATTACATAGGACAACCAACCCTGCTGCTTTGGGAACAAAAAGACAGAACTGACAGATGTAGTTATTTGCTAGGAACAACCATGTGAATTTATAAATATTTTACAAGTGCAGCTTTCAGAAGAGTGACTTTTACTGCCATATTAATGCAACTTGTAAATTTATAGTCTGGGCATTTGTGGGTTATGAATGTCCAGTATTTGAGGCTAGTGCCAAGAACATGGTTTATGTTTGAAATTCTTTTTTACTCTGAACACAGACTTCTTGGCTTCTAAGGTCTCCGTTATAATTCAGCTACACATGAGGTGCAAGGCTACATAATATATCAGTTCCCACTGCCAATGGCTGGACTCATAAATATACTCATTATAACACACTCCATGTGACAGAATGACACACAAAGCATAAAAATATCTCTAAAGAACAGAGAATTAGTAATTGTAGATTTGTAGTGGCATGATTCCATGCCTCAGGCCAGACCCATAATATGTGACCTAAAGTTATAATTATGTTCCGTAATATAAAGAAAGCGAGAATCATATGTTTGGGGAAATAATATTTTCTAATAGTGTACATTAGATCAACATCCTCTTCAGTGTTGTCATATGCTTCAAAGGATACACTGCTGAAAATACTTTATTCTACTCATCTCTCAGCAGGGGAATCACAGGGGAAGCAGCACCCCTGCCACTCTTTCCTTGTAAATTTGTTAGGTTGCTTTCCCTTGATCAAGCCCAAGGTGAAATAGTCTTTCTAGTTTCCAGACCTGGAGAAAGAGAAACAGATTTCTCCAGGCTTGGGAAAATAAGGCCTGGAATGAAATCTTAAAATGACCAGCCTTTGGCCACATATCAGAGAGTCCTCCTCTTTCAGAATGTTGTAACCTAGGCAGAATTGTTGGCCATTGATGAAACCCAGCCCTATTGCTGACCTGTCTTCCACTGAGTAGCTCTATTGTCTTGAATGTATCACTTCTCAGGGCCACATTTCTTCTGCAAAATCTTCATGATGTATGGTATTATTGTAAAATCCTTCCCAGCTATGGTGATTTTTTTCCTAATGCATGTGTGTCAGCATACATAGATACTGATAAACGTATTGTGCATGTATGCTAACTTGCTTCAGTCATGTCCAATTCATTGTGACCCTATGAACTGCAGGCTGCCATTTACAATATTAATTACTTATCAGCATGCATACTTTTCATTCCCTAAAAACCATAGGTGGAAAAGGCTTTTCTTTTTGACACCTTATGTCCATCATTTCTTGCTGTGTATTAAAATTGTGTATTATCCTTAAAAGAGTTAAATGGAAGTCTAACCTTAAATAATGGAGCATTTTATGCTCATACCAAAATCTGTAATTAGTACAGTGAGTAACACTCTGCTGAATTACTGAAGTTAAACAGACAATCCCAATTTATTCCAAGGCTTAATGCTACTGAAGCCTCCAACCTGATTAATCATGTAGCACACAGCAAACTGCCCTTATTGGCTGACCTTAGGCACTTCAATGAAATGGACTACAGCCTGTGAAAAATGATGCACATGCCTAAATTCCATGCAGTAATGATACTAGAAAATACTTTGTTAATAGGTTTTAAAGATGATCTTAGCCTTAAGAGTAAGATTCTGTCAAGAGCAAATCCCTTTCTCTTTCATTGGCTTCTAACCTAAGGAATAGAAGTAGTCAAATGCTTGTTATGATTACCCAGGAAAAATTGAACCTTAAAACTGATTGAATCAATTTCCTTTATGTTATTATCTTCAGTTCAGTTCAGTTCAGTCTCTCAGCCGTGTCCGACTCTTTGTGACTCCATGGACCACAGCACGCCAGGCCTCCCTGTCCATCACCAACCCCCAGAGTTTACTCAAACTCATCTCCGTTGAGTCAGTCATGCCATCCAAACATCTCATCCTCTGTCATCCCCTTCTCCTCCTGCCCTCAATCTTTCCCAGAATCAGGGTCTTTTCAAATGAGTCAGCTCTTCGCATCAGGTGGCCAAAGTATTGGAATTTCAGCTTCAACATCAGTCCTTCCTAAACACCCAGGACTGATCTCCTTTAGGATAGACTGGTTGAATCTCCTTGCAGTCCAAGGGACTCTCAAGAGTCTTCTCCAACACCACAGTTCAAAATCATTAATTCTTCAGCGCTCAGCTTTCTTTATAGTCCAAATGTTATTATCATAGACCATAGCAATTAAAAAAACAAAACTCAAGTAGAATGATGGCAGTCCATGATCTGGACAGTCTCAGGTGTCGCTTGTTTGTTTATCTTTTCTTCCTTTCTCCTTAATCTCTATCCTCCCATGAAGGCAAAAACCTAAAATGAAAATCATTAGTTAGTTATTCTTACTGTCTGATACAGCCACATGTTCACAGGACAAATGGAGCATGACCATACAAAATGACTAACATGACATCCTTATTGAAAGCTCAATTTACTTAATTTTATATCTTCTAACTATTATGAAAAGGGTTACTCATGCTGCAGAATTAATGGCTGATATGAATTTAGAATTTAAAAAGTGCAAAGGAAAAGAGTTCTTCACCCAGTGTATAGCCAACCCGTGGAATTTACTACTCTGTATCCTGGGTTTGGGTGAACTCTGGGAGTTGGTGATGGACAGGGAGGCCTGGTGTGCTGCAATTCATGGGGTCGCAAAGAGTCAGACACGACTGAGTGACTGAACTAAACTGAATTGATCCTGGGAGGTGATCGATTTAGTCAACGTATGAATTAGGAAGATAGATAATTTTATGGCCCAGTTGTAATATTGTGGTTATGAATACTAAGATAAAGGTGATGATATCTTATGTTTCGGGACCCAACTTGATCATCTTAGGAGCTTTGCAGGAGTTCTCTTATTTCCTTAAGATGCTCTGAGCAAGTGATTTGATTCATATTGAAATTTTACCTCTGCTTGGCAGTACTGAATACTGTTGTGAACAGGATACTACATTAAGTCACATTTTCTGTTTGTTTTTTGGCAATGAAAACCACAAGTGTCTGTTAATATGATAACAAAGAATAGTGAAACAACAAAATAATTTCTTCCTCCATACAATGAATATATTGATTGAGGGCCTAACATGAAACTTTGTCATTCTTTTGAGTGTTTGGATACAGCGATGAGAAAAACAGAGGAAAACGTCTGCTTTTATGAAACTTACATTCTAATAGGGAGTGGGAGATAGTAAGCTGAACAAGTGAGTTATATAGTACCTTTGAAGATTTTAAGTATGGAGAAAAATAAAGCAGGGAAGGGAAAAGGAAACAACTTATATTTTAATTAGAGTGCTCAGGAAGGGCATCACCAAAAGGGGACATTGAAAGCATGGGAATGTGTGAGAGAAGAATGTTCCAGACAGACAGAAGAACAAGTAGAAAGGTCCTGAGGCCTGTTGAAAGTAATCTATTAATTAAAATATATCCTTTTTTTTAAAAAGGTTTTTTTTTTTTTTTTGATGTGGACTATTTTTAAAGCCTTTATTGAATTTGTTACAGCATTGTTTCTGTTTTATGGGTTTTGGTCTTTTAGCCATGAGGCCTGTGAGACTTTAGCTCCCCAGCCCACACCCCCTGCACTGGGAGGCCAGATCAACATGATTTACTTCTTTTTTTCCTCAGTGGCCCTTTGAAGTGTACAATAGAAGTGACTTTGAACAAATTCAGTTCAGTTCAGTTCAGTCACTTAGTCATGTCCAACTCTTTGCGACTCCATGAATTGCAGCACGCCAGGCCTCTCTGTCCATCACCAACTCCCGGAGTTCAATCAAACTCACATCCATCAAGTCGGTGATGCCATCCAACCATCTCATCCTCTGTCGTCCCCTTCTCCTCCTGCCCCCAATCCCTCCCAGCATTAGGGTCTTTTCCAATGGGTCAACTCTTCGCATGAGGTGGCCAAAGTACTGGAGTTTCAGCTTTAGCATCATTCCTTCCAAAGAAATCCCAGGGCTGATCCCCTTCAGAATGGACTGGTTGGATCTCCTTGCAGTCCAAGAGACTCTCAAGAGTCTTCTCCAACACCACAGTTCAAAATCATCAATTCTTTGGCGCTCAGCTTTCTTCATAGTCCAACACTCACATCCATACATGACCACTGGAAAAACCATAGCCTTGACTAGATGGACCTTTGTTGGCAAAGTAATGTCTGTGCTTTTGAAAATGCTATCCAGGTTGGTCACAACTTTCCTTCCAAGGAGTAAGTGTCTTTTAATTTCATGGCTGCAGTCACCATCTACAGTGATTTTGGAGCCCAGAAAAATAAAGTCTGACACTGTTTCCCCATCTATTTGCCATGAAATGATGGGACCAGATGCCATGATCTTCGTTTTCTGAATGTTGAGCTTTAAACCCACTTCTTCACTCTCCTCTTTCACTTTCATCAAGAGGCTCTTCACTTTTATGGCAGAAAGTTCCTCATCACTTTCTGCCATAAGGGTGGTGTCATCTGCATATCTGAGGTGATTGATATTTCTCCCAGCAATCTTGATTCCAGCTTGTGCTTCTTCTAGCCCAGCATTTCTCATGATGTACTGTGCATATAAGTTAAATAAGCAGGGTGACAATATACAGCCTTGACGTACTCCTTTTCCTATTTGGAACCAGTCTGTTGTTCCATGTCCAGTTCTAACTGTTGCTTCCTGACCTGCATACAAATTTCTCAAGAGGCAGGTCAGGTGGTCTGCCACTCCCATCTCTTTCAGAATTTCCCACAGTTTATTGTGATCCACACAGTCAAAGGCTTTGGCATAGTCAATAAAGCAGAAATAGATGTTTTTCTGGAACTCTCTTGCTTTTTTGATGATCCAACAGATGTTGGCAATTTCTTCTCTGGTTCCTCTGCCTTTTCTAAATCCAGCTTGAACATTGGGAAGTTGATGGTTATGTACTATTGAAGCCTGGCTTAGAGAATTTTGAGCATCACTTTGGTAACGTGTAATGAGTGCAATTGTGTGGTAGTTTGAGCATTCTTTGGCCTTGCCTTTCTTTGGGATTCGAATGAAAACTGAGCTTTTTGAGTCCTGTGGCCACAGATGAGTTTTCCAAGTTCGCTGGCATATTGAGTGCAGCCCTTTCACAGGATCATCTTTTAGGATTTGAAATAGCTCAACCGGAATTCCATCATCTCCACTAGCTTTGTTCATAGTGATGCTTCCTAAAGCCTACTTGACTTCACATTCCAGGATGTCTGGCTCTGTGTGAGTGATCACACCATCCTGGTTATGTGGGTCGTGAAGATCTTTTTTGTATAATTCTTCTGTGTATTCTTGCCACCTCTTCTTAATATCTTCTGCTTCTGTTAGGTCCCTACCGTTTCTGTCCTTTGTTGTGACCATCTTTGCCTGAAATATTACCTTGGTATCTCTAATTTTCTTGAAGAGATCTCTAGTCTTTCCCATTCTATTGTTTTCCTCTATTTCTTTGCACTGATCACTGAGGAAGGCTTTCTTATCTCTCCTTGCTATTCTTTGGAACTCTACATTCAAATGGGTATATCTTTCCTTTTCTCCTTTGCTTTTGGCTTCTCTTCTCTTCACAGCTATTTGTAAGGCCTCCTCAGACAACCATTTTGCCTTTTGCATTTCTTTTTCTTGGGAATGGTCTTGAGCACTGCCTCCTATATAATGTCATGAACCTCTGTCCATAGTTCTTCAGGCACTCTGTCTATCAGATCTAATCCCTTAAGTCTATTTCTCATTTCCACTGTATAATCGTAAGGGATATGATTTAGGTCATATCTGAATGGTCTAGTGGTTTTCCCTACTTTTTTCAATTTAAGTCTGAATTTGTCAATAAGGAGTTCATGATCTGAGCCACAGTCAGTTCCTGGTCTTGTTTTTGCTGACTGTATATAGCTTCTCCATCTTTGGCTACAAAGAATATAATCAATCTGATTTTGGTATTGACCATCTGGTGCAAGTGTAGAGTCTTCTCTTGTGTTGTTGGAAGAGGGTGTTTGCTATGACCAGTGAATTTTCTTGGCAAGACTCTATTAGCCTTTGCTCTGCTTCGTTCATACTCTACATCCAAGGGCAGAGAAGCCTCAGCAAGATGGTAGGCACTGGAGTGGCAGCTGCATGGTGCTGGAGCAACTTTGAGGAGATACCCCACATCCAAGGGCAAAGGAGAAGCCCCAGAAAGATGGTTGTAGGGGCAAAATCACCTTTAGAAACAAACCTCCTACCCACCAGAGATGCTCAGAGGGCTCAAGCATAACTTGTGTGCACCAGGACCCAGAAACCCCACAGAGACTGAGACAGAACTATGTCTGAGTGTCTCCTGAGGAGGTGCAGGTCAGCAGTGGACTGCCGCAGGGGGAGGGGCAGGGGCAGGGGCTCTGGGTGCAGCAGATCTGGGTATCGCATAAGCCGTCTTGGAGGAGATTGCCATTAACCCCACCATAGAGCCAACAGAACTTACACAGGAGTGGGGAAACAGACTCTTGGAGGGCACAAACAGAACTGTGTGTGCTCTGGGTCAGAAACAGGACCCAGAAGAAAGGAACAATCTACCATACTCTTCTTTTCATATCAATTTCTCTCATGTTTATTTTAGTAATGAGAAGACTTGGCTTTGTTGGCAAGCTTGATCAGTTGGCTTACCAATCACTGTCTTTCTTATGCTACATGATCAAGACTGTGTAAAAATTTACTACAACCATGTGTAATAGTCATTCAGTTGAAATATGTTTCTTTGGATCTTGTTAGGAGGAACTCTTCCCAGTTTCTGTTTGAGAATTCCATATTTAAAAATGTTTCATTATTCCTCACTGTTTGAGATATAGCCAATTAAAACTGTCATACTCTGGGGGGCATGGTTTACCATTCATGGGCTTTTGTACTCCTTGTTTTATCATCAGGGAGCTGGCGGTTTCCATGAAACTTACTTTGCCCTTAAGAAAATGAATATCAAATACAGTTATGATTTCTTTGGCGAATTTTATATTGTAGTAGTAGGTTATATGAAACAAACTTTTTGAAAAGCTGCTTTCTCTGCATCAGGATTAGTGGTTCCAAAGGAAAGAGAGAGTTTGCTAGAGATCAGATTTGGGAGTGAGAAATGGAATAATGTTTTGTAGAAAGCATCTACTTAAGGCTTCTATACTCTTAAACCCATCAACGAAGTCATTTATTTCTCTCATAAATCTGTAACGATGGCACAGTTGCACATAATGATTTGTAATTTCCCTTGGTCAGCAAAGAGAAAAATGAAAGAAGTGAACAAGCACTTGAGTCTAGTAATATCCACCCAATATTTCTTAATAGCCCCTGAGATGGCAAACCTACATGGTCTTGCTTTCTGAGAATCATGGCAATATTTGAGAGGACGAGTTTCCAGTCATGAGTGAGACAAATAATGAGCTGATTTCTTCTGTCCTGTATAACCTGAAGCGTTAGCCACGATTCCCTGCAACTGGTGGGCAAACCTGTAACAGAAAACTCATTGTATTCCTATTCTTAGTCCATTTCCTATTTTAATTGTGTAAAAATTTATTAACATGCTTATAAACTAAACCATGTTTATTAACTAAAAACTGAAGCCAAAACATTGACTTTGTTCCACTAAACTCCATATCTTGTCCTTTCACGATAATTTTTCTATTCCCCTCCCTCAGAACTGAGGAGTTTGTGTTATAATAAATATATAAACTTTACTTGAAAGTGTCTGTTTTAAATCAAGATGCATTTTTAGATACATGTTATTAGGAACAGTAGGTAAAAATATCAACTTATCTACCTGAAAGAATTATTTTGTGAACTGGTTACTGAGACTAATGTATAATAAACACACTATCATCTTGAGGGTAAACTCTCTTTCCTTGAGTGGTTAATCACCAGTCAGATATTTTTTTTTTACTTCTTATCAGGTCCATCATACTATCCCCATTACTTGACTGTCTGATGCCTGTGCTCTGAAATACTTAAATCGCCTCCTAACTGGTCTTTCTTGCTGCACTCTCTAATTGCCATGCCACCAAGTTGTTTTATTCTTTGCCATTAGAGTGATCTTCCTTAAGCTCTCATTCCCTGGTTTAGAAACATTAACTATTTCCTCATGGCCTACTTAAGGAAACACTTGATATAAGGAAAAATTGTCTGATTTTAAGTAGACAGAGTCTGAGGATCCTATATCATTGTAATCTGGAAAACCTAGGACTGCTCCAGGTCTACTCTGCAATTTGGATTCAATGAATATTTATTAGGAGGCTTTTATGTGCCAGACATGTGCGCATACCATTGTTTTGTGATCCTCAAAATGATGGTGTTGGCTATAACCAAAGCCCGTTTTCAGACAAGGAAGTTGGGCTCAGAAAAATATATATACCCCAAGCTTCATGACTGGTCAGAGTGGAGCCGGAGTTTGAATAGCATTCTCCTAAATCTGCAATCTGCGTGCTTCCCCCTTTTCTGCAGCTCTGGCAGAAGTTCGTCATAAGGCTGTTTTTGTCCATCACAGACCATCAGACTTCCTGTGGTTCTCTTAGGTGATCTGTATACCAGGATGACTTTGGGAGCTGACAGCACAAGAAATGAACTTTTTAGAATAACAGGTTTTAGGGATTTACTTTCATATACTCTAGACTCTGAACTGTTCTTTCTCATTGGATCAGAACTGCATATTGCATGATGGCAAAGAGGTATTTTCTTCTTGACACTGTGTTTTATTCTGGGTAGTTTTCATGTGATGTGATGATGAGGATTAACTTGCAGTAATACTGATCATAAAACACTTTATAAGGTCAGAGTTGAATTCACATTCTTTAATGCATTCAATATGTGTTGCTAATGATCCCAAAAGCAGATCAAGCCATGTATTCAGCAAATATTTCCTGGTATTACAGTTTAGCTTAAGTTAAGGGTTACTAAGACATTTGAGAGATTTTATTGTGTTTTGGGTCTACAGAAATAATAAAAATAGCCTTTAAAGACTTTAGTTAATTATAAGAGATCCTTTTTCCTGCTACCTCCCAAATGGTCATGTCTTAGGGAATAAATATTTCGTGAAGAACTCTGCAAAAAAAAAAAAAAAAAAATAGAAAACACTTGACCATAGAAATATCGAATACTAATAAACCCAGAGGCATTTTAGGTGCACTACAAAAATATGTAGCTTGTTGAAGCCAAATTTCAAGTATATTTAATTTCTAGACTCCTACACTATAGTTTACTTTGGCCACCTGAGGTGAAGAACTGACTCATTTAAAAAGACCCTGATGCTGGGAAAGATTGAGGGCAGGAGGAGAAGGGGACAACAGAGGATGGCATCACCAACTCAATGGAGATGAGTTTGAGTAAACTCTGGGGGTTGGTGATGGACAGGGAGGCCTGGCATGCTGCAGTCCATGGGGTCTCAAAGAGGTGGACACGACTGAGCGACTGAACTGAACTGAACTGAATACTATAGTTGGATTTGAATTCTATATTCCCAAGCCAAAATTTTTTATAGGAAATTCTTTTAAATTCATATATTCATCCAAATATTTCTCCTATATATTTTGGATATCTCTCTCTCAAGAACTGAAAAGGGTCTGAATTTTATCCTACTTGGAAATTAGCAATTGAGTCTGCCAGTTTCATGGGTACTGGCAGATGATATGATATTCCTGGGTCAGAAACCAAGGACAATTTATGACTCATAGCACTAGCAGTAGCCAGACTACCAGCATTTGTGTCTGTTGCCTGAGCCTTGACTCTTGCTGCGCAATGTGAAGAGGATCAGGTGATATCTACACATGCAATGAGAAGTATCCTGAGTTTAGGAACCCAAACTATTTACAGTGGTAGTAGGCATGTCTGCCTTTTCTTCCAGGAGACATTATTTCTGTCTTCCAGGGCTGAGAGCAAATCTGCCCTTTGCTTCAGAGTGGTATGTGATCTATATCTCCCATGGATATTTGCTGAACATACCTTCTGAAAAATGTAGTTGGGAACAAAGGCAGTCAGTGCTTCTACTTATAAGGCAGGTAGAAATGTGAGAGACCCATGGAGAATTGCCTTCCAAAGCTTTCTTTCTGGAGTCCCCAGAAACTTCAGGGCATGCTACCAGCTTGGCACATTGGGTAGAATTAGAAGTTGTGCCCTGTGATTTGAGGGATCCTGTCTCTCAAATAGGGCTTCCCTGGTGGCTCAGTGGTAAAGAATTCGCCTGTAATACAGGAGCTGCAGGAGACATGGTTTGATCCCTGGGTCAGGAAGATCCCCTGGAGGAGGGCATGGCAACCCACTCTACTATTCTTGCTTGGCAAATTCCATGGACAAAGGAGCCTGGTGGGCCACAGTCCATGGGGTCACAAAGAGTCAGACACAACTGAAGCGACTTGACATGCACACATGCATGCCCCTCAAATAAAGTATGTATCATTATTGTTTTACCATTATAACTTCACTCCTTTGACTCAGACTTTAGGTATACAAAGGAGCCCTTTATCTAATTTCAAATACTTGGAAGTAGTTCCATTTTCTCCCTCCATACTTTAGTAAATGAAGACTGGGTATTATAGGGGATAAATATTCCTGGGCTTAGAATTAGAGAGATGTGATCTTGAGACCCGGTTTTACCATTGACTAACTACACTGGCCCTCAGTTTCTCTACTAAATATTGAAAACTAGAAAACAGTGGAGAAATGCCATAAAAATTCTGAGAGAAAATGCTCACCAAACTAAAGTTCTATAGCCTTGTAAACATGAGGGTAAATGCATTAACAGGTATGTGAAGTCTCCACAGAGTTACTGCCACTGTACCTTAAAAAAAAAAAAGTGGAAGGCTATGCTCCATGAAATAATAAGTAAAATAAGAGAGAGGAAGGCATGAAAAAAAAAAAAGAGATGAATTTAATGACACAGGAGGGAGGCAAAGAGAATTCTCTGGATGATGGCACAGGGAAGCCCCAGTGCTACATGTCCAGCAGTCTCAAAAACAATTAGTCTAGATTATAGTGAAAGAACAGAGGAGTCTATAGGGAGGTCTCCAAGAAGCAAATTAAACTCACAGCTTACATGAGGTGTTTGACTACACTGAGAGGAATTTTCAGTTCTAATGGAGGGTTTGAGAATGAGCTGTTGATAGGTGTACAGAAAAGTAAGCAACCAAAAACAGAGGAAAGTATAAACATTTAGGAAATAAAATGTTGATCAAGAACTATAATCATATTACATGACTGAGCTGTGAACAATATTAATAGATGCATAATTAGGTAAGCTTCAATTATAGATTTAACCTAAAAGTATGTTGTACTTGGGAGAAGGCAATGGCACCCCACTCCAGTACTCTTGCCTGGAAAATCCCATGGAAGGAGGAGCCTGGTAGGCTGCAGTCCATGGGATCGCTAAGAGTCGGACACGACTGAGCAACTTCACTTTCACTTTTCACTTTCATGCATTGGAGGAGGAAATGGCAACCCACTCCAGTGTTCTTGCCTGGAGAATCCCAGGGATGGCGGGGCCTGGTGGGCTGCTGTCTCTGGGGTCGCACAGAGTCGGACACGACTGAAGCGACTTAGCAGCAGCAGCATGTTGTACTTATGTTGGGAAGATGGCAGAGGGGAAATACATGTATATTTGGGAGGGGTGTGTGGGATATGTTGACAGGTAATTTCTCCTACAGAAGGAAGCAAATAATGTTTAAGTTTTAAAAATCAAGAAACAACTGTATAAACACATTTTTTTAATAAAGTTGATGTAAACACCAAAAGAAGTGGCTAAAAGAACTGAAAGTGGTTACCACAAGGAAACAGAAGTAGGGATTGGGAAAGAGTGGGCTAGAGGACTGCTTTTTGTCATGTTTTACTTTTAAAATGATGTGTGTGAATTACTTTGATCAAAATTAAATTTAACTTTAAAACATAATGCATTAATTGGCCCATTGCCAGTTAAATGTTTAGCAGAGATTAGTTAAACTAGAAATGGGATGGACCTTGTGGAATAAAGGCACATACCAGAAAGCAGAAGGTGATGCTATTAGGAGAGGTGAGATTTATATTTCTAGTTCTTTTGCATTTTTTTTCTAGGGCCAGTCTTGGCTACATCTTTGATCTCACATCATAAACTGTGTTAGAGCATTAATCACACTGAGAAACTGTACTAACTTCTATGGGACTAAGGTCTGTATAACAAGTCACTTCTCTAGCACACTAAATGCTCTTTTCTCAGCCTGGGTGAGTTAATGCATCTTTGCTGAGTGTCTCACTCAGTATCCAGGGATGCTTTGACTCACTGGAGGAATACTGCTGCTTTGCTTATTGAATACATGTATCGGCAGGAGATGTTTCTGTAGGTCTGTTGAATTTAAATTACCAGTCTCCTGGGTAAAGATGATGTTCAATTCAACATTCTGAATTGCATCTAGCAATTGTTATTGCTCAATAAACATTATAGTAGTAATGCTTGGAGGGCTGGGATACTTGCAGCTTAGATAAAACCGTTGCCAGATGTCTGGAAATGAGCTCAAACTGTGGTCGTATTTCTAGCTGACTCTCAAGCGCTGAGCCTGCGTTAGGCGGCTCATGGTGTAGGGCTTCTACCGCTTTACATCTCAGGACGGTTCAGCTGATGTGGGTCTCAGGGCTCTGAGATAGCCACAGTTTTTGCTCTATGGATTATATGCAGTTTTTGTAATCTGTACTAATGAGCTGGGGACGTGAGTAGTAGGAAAGAAAAGAGTGGTATAAGAAAACTATACTCTGTTAAGTGTTGTCAGACTTCCGCATCCTCTTTTCTGTTAATTCATTAAGGAATTTGAGTAGCTATTATGCACAAAACACAATGCTAGACTGGAAGTACACAGCTGCAAAGACACAACCCCACATTTCAAGGAGTGTACAGTTTTAATGGAGAGACAGAGTTATGAATGCTAATTATAGTACCAGTCAGAATGCTCAAAAAGAGCGTGTCTCTAGGGTTAGAAGAGCTGGATTCCAGTTCCCCACTTGCTAACTGCCTGGCTTTAAACAAGTTAACCTTGTAGAGGCCTCTATAAGGTAGGATAATAATGCATGCTAAGTTGCTTCAGTTGTGTCCAGAATACTGGCGTGAGTTGCCATGCCCTCATCCAGGGGATCTTCCCGAGACAGGTGTCTCTTACATCTCCTGCACTGGCAGGTGGATTCTTTACCACAAGCACCACCTGGGAAACTGATGATTAAATGAGTTAATGCTTGCTTAGCAAAGTGTCTGGCACATAGTGAGGTCTTGATAGTAATATTTAAAATTTTATTATAAAGAAGCAAAATGTCAGCTCAGTGGTTAAGAATCTGCCTGCTGTGCGATCTCTGGGTTGGAAAGATCCCCTGGAGGAGGGCATAGCAACCCGCTCTAGTATTCTTGCTTGGAGAATCCCATGGACAGAGGAGCCTGGCAGGCTACAGTCACAAAGAGTCAGACACGACTAAAATGACTGAGAACGCAAAATGTCATGGAAGGAGTTCCAACTTCTATGAAGGAGTTTCTATTGGGATAATTTACTAAGAAAGTGGCAACTGAGCTGAGCACAAGAGGATGAAAGGAAAGAAGGAACAGATGGAAGGGGATAGTATTTCAGCATTTGGACAATCAGGAAACGGTGTGAACAATGACACAGAGATCCTAATATTTTTAACTTATTTAGGAATCAGGTTTTCTTGGGGCATTTGTAGTGAGAGGCAATACTGGAAAGTGAAATGAATCTAGATTGGGCTGTACCTGGAATGCCATAGGAAAGGGAATCAAATTGTATGCTGTTGGTAGAGAGAGAAGAAGCTGTTAGTCGTTACCTAGTTGGAAGAAGAGAAGGGCACTTGTGAGCTTGCACTGTGGACATTGGGCATGTGGGAAAACCATGGATACCACTAACTGCCTGGGAGGATTGTCCTGCTGTTAGCTAAGGTGCAACCCAAGAGGAACATCTGGTTTATACGGAAAATAATGACTTCTGTTGTTGAAACTGGTGGTTGTTTTGTCCTCAAACTTTTTAAAAAATTATTTTCTCAAGAAAAGATTGCTTAAATCAATGATTATATAGTAGCTGAAGTTTTGTGTAGCCTCAGAGGCAATAACATATGAATAATTTGACTTTCAAGTGGCCCATGCGCCATGCCAGGAAGTCATATAATGTGTAATGAATTATGTTACATGCTTTCAGCACGAGAATCCATTAGCAATATTAACATTAGATACTCTCTGCAGCTCCCAACATCCCCTCACACTTTAGCAGGAAGTATAGCATCTAAGATATGATTGCTGATCATTTAGCAGGAAGAATATCTCTTCACAATTGTGTTCATTTAGCTTTACATTTGCTAGAGTTACCTCCAATACATATTTAAAGAATTTGTTGTTGGCTTATCTATAATGCAGGCATCAAATGGGGCATTTGTAGTGAGAGGCAATACTGGAAAGTGAAATGAATCTAGATTGGGCTGTACCTGGAATGCCATAGGAAAGGGAATGTGATTGTTACACAATCACATAACGCTAAATTTGGTTGAATGTCAGCGAACTGAATTTAAAACAAGATCTCCCTTTTGGCTGGCAACACTTTTATTCTCATCCATAGATTTACCCTTGGGTTGTACTCTTGAATTCAGTGGGTATTGTACTCAGGCTGCAAGAAAGGGAAATAACAATTCACTTAAAATTCTTTTTGAATTTTATTATTATGAATTTTAAATTCATTATTATGGCCTCAGTTGGTGATTTCTGTTAATACCATCAGCTGTGACCTAGAACTCTGAGGGCTAAAAAGAGACAAGCTGGCCAGGAGTTTGGATGAAGGGATTTAATGGATCTGAGTGGTACACTATTCCACTTGAGAAGCATGTGCCTGCACCTTGAATCAGTCCTCCAAGATTAAATGAGTTTAGATAACAATCAAATATTTCCCCATTAGCTTGCAAAACAGCTTCCTTCCCACCCAGTATTTTCTAAGGTTAATAAGAAAATGTCAGAGGCCTATATCTGGTAATTGTCAATTATCTTTTGTTTCCCTGCTGGGCCCTTTCAACACTAGAGTTACTTCAGTGTTTGCCATTCATTCATTCATTCAACATTTTTTGTCCTCTTCCTGTGAAGCAGGCACTATGATAGATACTATAAACCAGTTTCTGAGGATACAGAGTTTAAAATGATACCTGCTCTTCTGGAACTTAAATTCTACTGGGGGAAGGCAAATGATAAAATCAAATAAATGCTTTTAAAGACTATGAAAAAAATAAAGTAAGAGTGATTGGATAAGAGGCTGCTTTAGATAGGGAAGTTCACAAATGACATTATCCTAGGCGGCAACATTTGAGTAGAGACCTGAATAAGACCTCTCTTAAGATCCGGTTATATGAGCATTTGTGCTGCTAGGTGCTAAGTTGCTTCAGTTGTCTGACTCTTTGCAATCCCATGTACTGTAGCCTGCCAGGTTCTTCTGTCCATGGGATTCTCCAGATAAGAATGCTGGAATGGGTTGCCAGGCTTTCCTCCAGGGGATCTTCCTGACCCAGGGGTCAGGGGTCAAACCACTGTCTCTTATGCCTCCTGCACTGGGAGGCAGGTTCTTTACCACCAGCACCACCTGTGAATTTGGGAAAATATAAAACTTAATTTGGTGGCAAGAGCAGTATCTGCTTGGTTAAGAAGCAGTGCATCATCGATTTAAGGAACTAGTTACTAGATAAGGATGGGTAGAGAGCTTGCAGTTAATACATGTTTCCCCGGTGGCTCAGCAGTAAAGAATCCGCCTTCAGTGCAGAATACACAGGAGACACAAGTTCGATCCTGGGTCGTGAAGGTCTCCTGGAGGAGGAAATGGCAGCCCACTCCAGTATTCTTGCCTGGGAAATCCCATGGACAGAGGAGCCTGACAGGTTACAGTCCATGAGGTCTCAGAGTCAGACATGACTGAGCATGGGTGCGTGTGTGTGTGTGTGTGAAAAATAAACTACCTGCAGGCAACTGTTTCCATGCCCTCAGGGAAAATATGGAGTAGTAAAGCAAAACGCATCCCTTTCTCCTATTCTTAGTCACAGAATTTCCAGGTAGAAATATAGTCTGGAACCAGCATATCAGTTCCAAATATGATATCAGTTCCAGAACCAGCTTATCATTCCATTCTGCATGGCTTATATTTGGACTGTAATACGAGAGAGAGATAAACTGCAATCTTGTTTAATTTACCAATATGTTGAATCTTGTTATGCATATGATCTATATGCTAATATAGGTTAAAATAATGCATGGGGTAAAGATAAGATTGAAAGACACCTAGAGGAAAGGAAAAAAACCCACTTGTCATCCAACTTTTAACATACAACTATCTTAAAACTTGTATATTATCTTCCGAGGCTCATCTGCATGCACATTTTAACACACATTTCCAGCTTGTGCTTCATTCAGCCCAGCATTTCTCATGATGTACTCTGCATATAAGTTAAATAAGCAGGGTGACAATATACAGCCTTGATGTACCCCTTTACCTATTTGGAACCAGTTTGTTGTTCCATGTCCAGTTCTAACTGTTGCTTCTTGACCTGCATACAGATTTCTCAAGAGGCAGGTCAGGTGGTCTGGTATTCCCATCTCTTTCAGAATTTTCCATAGTTTATTGTGATCCACACAGTCAAAGGCTTTGGCATAGTCAATAAAACAGAACTAGATGTTTTTTTGGAACTCTCCTGCTTTTTCGATGATCCAGCAGATGTTGGCAATTTGATCTTTGGTTCCTCTGCCTTTTCTAAAACCAGCTTGACCATCTGGAATTTCACAGTTGAAGCCTGGCTTGGAGAATTTTGAGCATTACTTTCCTAGCATGTGAGATGAATGCAATTGTGCGGTAGTTTGAGCATTCTTTGGCATTGCCTTTCTTTGGAATTGGAATGAAAACTGAGCTTTTCCAGTCCCATGGCCACTGCTGAGTTTTCCAAATTTGCTGGCATATTGAGTGCAGCACTTTCACAGCATCATCATTTAGGATTTGAGATAGCTCAACTGGAATTCCATCACCTCCACTAGCTTTGTTTGTAGTGATGCTTCCTAAGGCCCACTTGACTTCACATTCCAGGATGTCTGGCTCTAGGTGAGTGATCTCACCATTGTGATTATCTGGGTCATGAAGATCTTTTTTGTACAGTTCTTCTGTGTATTCTTGCCACCTCTTCTTAATATCTTCTGCTTCTCTTAGATCCATACCATTTCTGTTCTTTATTGAGCCCATCTTTGCATGAAATGTTCCCTTGGTATCTCTAATTTTCTTGAAGCGATCTCTAGTCTTTCCCATTCTATTGTTTTCCTCTATTTCTTTGCACTGATCACTGAGGAAGGCTTTCTTATCTCTCCTTGCTAGTCTTTGGAACTCTGTATTCAAATGGGTATGTATTTCCTTTTTTCCTTTGCCTTTTGCTTCTCTTTTTTTCACAGCTATTTGTAAGGCCTCCTCAGACAGCCATTTTGCTTTTTTGCATTTCTTTTTCTTGGGGATGGTCTTGATCCCTGTCTTCTGTACAATGTCACGAACCTCCGTCCATAGTTCATCAGGCACCCTGTCTATCAGATCTAGTCCCTTAAATCTATTTCTCACTTCCACTGTATAATTTTAAGGGATATGATTTAGATCATACCTGAGTGGTCTAGTGGTTTCCCCTACTTTCTTCAATTTAAGTCTCAATTTGGCAATAAGGAGTTTATGATCTGAGCCACAGTCAGCTCCCAGTCTTGTTTTTGTTAACTGTATAGAGCTTCTCCATCTTTGGCTGCGAAGAATATAACCAATCTGATTTCAGTGTTGGCCATCTGGTGATGGCCATGTGTAGAGTCTTCTCTTGTGTTGTTGGAAGAGGGTGTTTGCTATGACCAGTGCATTCCCTTGGCAAAACTATATTAGCCTTTGCCCTGCTTCATTCCGTATTCCAAGGCCAAATTTGCCTGTTACTCCAGGTGTTTCTTGACTTCCTACTTTTGCATTTCAGTCCCCGATAATGAAAAGGACATCTTTTTTGGGTGTTAGTTCTAAAAGGTCTTGTAGGTCTTCATAGAACCTTGCAACTTCAGCTTCTTCAGCATTACTGGTTGGGGCATAGACTTGGATTCCTGTGATATTGAATGGTTTGCCTTGGAAATGAACAGAGATAATTCTGTCATTTTTGAGGTTGCATCCAACTACTGCATTTTGGACTCTTTTGTTGACTATGATGGCTACTCCATTTCTTCTAAGGGATTCTTGCCCACAGTAGTAGATATAATGGTCATCTGAGTTAAATTCACCCATTCCATTTTGGTTCACTGATTCCTAAAATGTCGATGTTCACTCTTGCCATCTCCTGTTTGACCACTTCCAATTTGCCTTGATTCATGGACCTAACATTCCAGGTTCCTATGCAATATTGTTCTTCACAACGTCAGACTTTACTTCCGTTACCAGGCACATCCACAACTGGGTGTTGTTTTTGCTTTGGCTCCACCTATTCATTCTTTCTGGAGTTATTTCTCCACTGATCTCCAGTAGCATATTGGGCACCTACTGACCTGGGGAGTTCATCTTTCAGTGTCCTATCTTTTTGCCTTTTCGTACTGTTCATGGGGTTCTCAAGGCAAGAATACTGAAGTGGTTTGCCATTCCTTTCTCCAGTGGGCCACATTTTGCTGGCATTGTTATTATTGTTATTAGAATTGGACTCCATTTTCTATCCCTAGAGATGGGAAAGTCAAGAATAAGATCTGGTTTGAAATGGCAGTTGGGGCAAGTTGCAGGACAATGATTCAAACAACCTTTAATGAGTTGTATGCAATCAATACTCGTGTGCCATTCGTAAGACATCTAGTTGTTGATTGGAAAATTTGTAAATTGTGTTCATTCTTCAGATATTCTAGGCTAGAGTGCCAACTCAACCTCCTTGTATTCATCTTTAACCATGTCTCCTTTCCCTTTACTTGGATTGCTTTAGATCATCTTGAACATTCAGAGTTTCCTCCGTGTGGTTTCAGGACACTTGTGAGCTTGCTTAATGTGTTGATTGGCCTAATAGAAATGTTTGATTATACAGTGGAAGTGAGAAATAGATTTAAGGGACTAGATCTGATAGACAGGGTGCCTGATGAACTATGGGTGGAGGTTCATGACATTGTACAGGAGACAGGAATCAAGACCATCCCCAAGAAAAAGAAATGCAAAAAAGCAAAATGGCTGTCTGAGGAGGCCTTACAAATAGCTGTGAAAAGAAGAGAAGTGAAAAGCAAAGGAGAAAAGGAAATATATACCCATTTGAATACAGAGTTCCAAAGACTAGCAAGGAGAGATAAGAAAGCCTTCCTCAGTGATCAGTGCAAAGAAATAGAGGAAAACAATAGAATGGGAAAGACTAGAGATCGCTTCAAGAAAATTAGAAATACCAAGGGAACATCTCATGCAAAGATGGGCTCAATAAAGAACAGAAATGGTATGGATCTAAGAGAAGCAGAAGATATTAAGAAGAGGTGGCAAGAATACACAGAAGAACTGTACAAAAAAAATCTTCACAACCCAGATAATCACAATGGTGAGATCACTCACCTAGAGCCAGACATCCTGGAATGTGAAGTCAAGTGGGCCTTAGGAAGCATCACTACAAACAAAGCTAGTGGAGGTGATGGAATTCCAGTTGAGCTATTTCAAATCCTGGAAGATGATGCTGTGAAAGCGCTGCACTCAATATACCAGCAAATTTAGAAAACTCAGCAGTGGCCACAGGATTGGAAAAGCTCAGTTTTCATTCCAATTCCAAAGAAAGGCAATGCCAAAGAATGCTCAAACTACCGCACAATTGCACTCATCTCATACGCTGGTAAAGTAATGCTCAAAATTCTCCAACCTAGGCCTCAGCAATACGTAAACCATGAACTTCCAGATGGTTAAGGTGGTTTTAGAAAAGGCAGAGGAACCAGAGATTAAATTGCCAACATCCGCTGGATCATCACAAAACCAAGAGAGTTCCAGAAAAACATCTATTTCTGCTTTATTGACTATGCCAAAGCCTTTGACTGTGTGGATCACAATAAACTGTGGAAAATTCTGAGAGGGAGGGTATGGGGAGGGAGGAGGGAGGAGGGTTCAGGATGGGGAACACAGGTATACCTGTGGCAGATTCATTTTGATATTTGGCAAAACTAATACAATATTGTAAAGTTTAAAAAGAAAATAAAATAAAAAAAATAAAAAACAAAAAACAAAAACAAAACTGTGGAAAATTCTGAAAGAGATAGGAATACCAGACCACCTGATCTGCTTCTTGAGAAATCTGTATGCAGGTCAGGAAGCAACAGTTAGAACTGGACATGGAACAACAAACTGGTTCCAAATAGGAAAAGGAGTACATCAGGGTTGTATATTGTCACCCTGCTTATTTAACTTCTATGCAGAGTACATCATGAGAAATGCTGGGCTGGATGAAGCACAAGCTGGAATCAAGGTTGCTGAGAGAAATATCAATAACCTCATATATGCAGATGACACCACCCTTATGGCAGAAAATGAAGAACTAAAGAGCCTCTTGATGAAAGTGAAAGAGGAGAGTGAAAAGTTGGCTTAAAGCTCAAAATGCAGAAAACTAAGATTATGGCATCCGGTCCCATCACATCACGGCAGATAGATGGAGAAACAGTGGAAACAGTGGCTGACTTTATTTTTCTGGGCTCCAAAATCACGGGAGATGGTGATTGCAGCCATGAAATTAAAAGACGCTTACTCCTTAGAAGGAAAGTTATGACCAACCTAGACAGCATCTTAAAAAGCAGAGACATTACTTTGTCAACAAAGGTCCATCTAGTCAAGGCTATGGTTTTTCCAGTGGTCATGTATGGATGTGAGAGTTGGACTATAAAGAAAACTGAGCACTGAAGAATTGATGCTTTTGAACTGTGGTATTGGAGAAGACTCTTGAGAGTCCCTTGGACTGCAAGGAAATCCAACCAGTCCATCCTAAAGGAAATCAGTCCTGGGTGTTCACTGGAAGAACTGATGTTGAAGCTGAAACTCCAATATTTTCGCCACCTGATGTGAAGAGCTGACTCATTTGAAAAGACCTTGATGTTGGGAAAGATTGATGGCAGGAGGAGAAGGGGATAACGGAGGATGGGATAGTTGGATGGCATCACCGATTCAACAGACATGAGTTTGGGTAAACTCCAGGAGTTGGTTGATGGACAGGGAGGCCTGGCGTGCTGCAGTTCATGGGGTCGCAAACAGTCAGACACGACTGAGCGACTGAACTGAACTGAACTGAATAGAAATGGATCTGTATCACTAAGAAGAGCATTTCATAGAAAAACTTTTTAATGTCTCACTTTAGTATTGTTTTAGCCAATATGGCATTGAATGGAGGTGGTAGAATTTCTCATGTTGGTGGGTTCTTGATGGCAGCATAATCAATTAATTTGGGGGTACTTATGGTAAAAAGTATATTTTAGAATTTTAAAATTAATTTTTATTCTAGTGATATGGACAATAATTAAAATTGTTCATAGGTAATATAATCACATTATTTCAAAGACTAAAGAGTATAAAAATGTTTATAGGTATGTCTCCTCCCAACATACTCATTTGTCCAGTCCCTCTGTTCCCCTTGGAATGAACCATTGTTCACTGATACTTTTCTTGCTTACAAAGTTTCTTGATGTATATGTAAGCAAATATAAATATATTTTCCCTGTTTTTTTCATGCTTCCCTGTATCTTTAGAAGAATCTTTTGAAGAAACAGATTTTCAATGTATTCTCAGCAAGTAAGGTTTAATAGATAATAGTAGTTTCTGGTAATAGTATAGGTGTGATTACATTTCAAGGGCATATTCAGAGCCTAGAATTAGAAAATTTCTTTTCTTTGAAAATTCATTGAAATAACAGTATAAGAAAATTTCATGTAATATACTTTATGCTGCTAAAACAAAAGAAAACAGTCAAATGGTCAGGATACAGCTGGAACATATATCAGATTTCAAAGTCCAGGTTTTCACAGCTGTGCAGTACTTACAGCCCAAGTATTTGTCACTAAGGTATGAATATTCTTGCTGGGTACCCTATAAAAGTTTTCACATTTCAGGCTTGTGCTTTGTCATTTCTTTCAAATCTGATATCAACAGTTAAGATCTAAAATCATTTAAGAGCTTAAAGGACTGATAGTATAATATGGTACTCTTGCCAGTAACAGACACTCCAACACAAAATAGTTTGAATGATACATAAAATTTCTTGGTTCATATAACCTGAAGTCCAGTTGGTAGATTAGGCTTCTGGGTTGATATAATAATTCACTTCACCAAGGATGCATGTTCTTTCTGTCTTTGCACTCTGCTATCAATGGTGTCAACATTAACTTCAGATTGATTTTTCTGTACTTCCCGTAGGAATTGGGATTATTCACTTTTCTGAGATGGAGTGGTGTGGAGTGGGAGAAGACCAGCAAGGAATACTAAGCATCAGGGGATTCTGGGTAACTGCCCCTCAGTTGAGATTCAGGAATGTGTGCACTTGATGAGCTTTATAATTAATGGATAAAGAGCAATGTGAGCAAGTGTGTCTGTTTAGAGACAACAGTGTATCTTACTCAAGATCAGGGGTGCAAGGTCAACTGAAGCTGCATATTGGAATCAGTGGGGAGGTTAAAATTGAAAATGTTGATGCCCAAGTCTAATTCCCAGTGATTCTGATTTATTTGTCCAGGGTTGGAGCACAGATATTAGAATTTCAAAAATGTTCTTCAGGGGAGTCTATTCTAACGAGTAGCCAGAACTGAGAACCATCTTATAGGATTGAAAGAAGTCTAGTACTCTTAGGAAGAATTAAACAGAGAAGTCAAACATAAGAGTAAGTTTTAATTCCTAATGAGATAATCATCATCATGATCTTAAACATCTCATGTTTATTAAGCACTTTAATTAACATAAAGTTAAAGTATTTTTAAAATGAAAATAAAGGCAAAATCAGACAACATACATTTTTACAGTGATAACAAAAATAAGGAATGAGAAATACCTATACTCTGTTACCCTCCTTTCTTTACTAATTAACAGCATATTTGCTAGTCTTTGTACTTTCTAGTTGCCCCAACTCTTGAATCCACTTCTTTCCCTCTATCCCATTGTTCTTACCTTAAATCGGCACATCACAATCTTTCACCAGTATCACTGCCGTCTCCTAGCTGCATTTGATATTTCTTCCTTGCACTCTCTTTCACAAAGCTTCCAAATGAACTGTCTCTTAGTAAAGCTATTATTGTATCAGTAATATTCTCCCTTTGCTTAATAAAATATATATATCTCAAATTCCTTTGCTTGGCCTTCTAATGCCTCTTCAGTATGGTCCAAATCTACCTTTTTTGTCTTATTTCACACTGTCTTTTATTCACGCCATGCTTTAGCCAAATTGATTATCATGATACTTTATACACACACTTTGCCTATTTACTCATTAACATCCTGCTTAAAGGACTTCCCTGGTAGCTCACTCGGTAAAGAATCTGCCTGCAGCGCAGGAGACAGGTTAGATCCCTGGGTTGGGAAGAACCCCAGGATAAAGAAATGGCAAACCACTCTAGTATCGTTGCCTGGAAAATCCCATGGACAGAGGAGCCTAGCAGGCTACAGTCCATGGGATCACAAGAGTCGGACACGACTTAGCAACTAAACCACCATCCTGCTTACTTACCTTTTACAAATACAAGTAGCTCTCCTACTTTTTGAAAATTCACATTATGACACTTTTTATGAGAGGTTTACATTAGTACCAGTTTTTACTGACAGAAAGAAATTCAAAGAGGATTTTTACATTTTACCGAAGAAAAAAGGCAAAAATCAAAAATAATGTGTGTTGTGTGTTTCACAGTCACCCTTTATGAAGGCAGTGTATACCCCAGGTGGTGAGAGTTCCCCAGGAACGACACTCAGCATCTCCGCATCAGGCTGCCATAGCTTTGAACTGTGTCTGTGAACATTTGTGCTTTATCTTAGTTTATTTTTTGCCTCCATTAGCAAGATGTGTCCTAAGATAATTGCGTCTTTGCTTTATACAACTGTGGCTTAGGAAAGGTTTCATAGGAATACTCTACTCTTGGGTAGTGGGGGGATCCTGTAATATTTTCTCAAAATTCAGCTAGAAGAAATACTCTGTTTCTCAAAGTTCCATAGAACTTTAACTCAATTTATCATGTGGCATGTATTTTGTTCTACTGTGCAATATGGTGATGTATGTATGAGACTTTATAGACTGACATCTTTGAGTTCTTCTCTTTGCTTTTATTTGTTGAATGGATGAATGAACTTCCCAGTTTCTTCTCCTTATGAACTTTAGACCAGTTCACATGTTTCTATGATTCCAGACCACTTGAAAGAGTTTAATAGGAGAGACTTAGTGATAAAATGTCTGTCTCATGTCTCAGCTGTCAGTGTGATAATGTTTAACTGTTTTTTGACTAGTTCCACAGTTACTATTTACAGGCATTTTTGTTGTTATTCTGTTGCTCAGTTGTATCCAACTCATT
This sequence comes from Bubalus bubalis, assembly GCF_019923935.1. NCBI lineage: Eukaryota > Metazoa > Chordata > Mammalia > Artiodactyla > Bovidae > Bubalus > Bubalus bubalis. The sequence continues at coordinate 68,725,621 of NC_059164.1, forward strand.
GTGACCCCATGGACCGTAGCGCCTCGGCTTCCCTGGAGTTTGATCAAACTCATGATTTACAGGCATACCTTGGAGACATTTTGAGTTCGGTTCCAGACCACCATGATAAAGTGAATGTCACAGTAAAGTGAGTGACATGAACTCTTTGGTTTCCCAGGGCATATAAAAGTTTTGTCTATATTATACTATAGTCCATTAAGTGTGCAATATCATTAGGTCTTAAAAAACAGTGTATATACATTAATTTAAAAATACTTAATTGCTAAAAATGTTAACCATCATCTGAGCCTTCAACAAGTTGTAATCTTTTTGCAATAGTAACATCAAAGATCACTGATCACAGGTCACCATAATAAATATAATAGTAATGAAGAAATTTGAAATATTGTGAGAATTACCAAAATGTGATCCAGAGACATGAAGTGAGTGAATGCTTCTGGAAAAATAGTGCTGACAGACTTGCTTATTATAGGATTGCCACAAACCCTCAATTTGTTTAAAAAAGAAAAACCCATTTTCTGTGAAGTGAAATACAGCAAAACACAATATCAGTCGTGAGGTATAACTGTACTGAATACCTGTCATGTGCCAGACAAACAAATACAATTTGCAACTCCTTCAACAATCATCTCATTCTTAGAAAGGAAGAGTAAACCACTACTCAGGGTAGATAACTTGCCCAAATTCCTCCATAAATTGACAGAACTGAAATTCCAGACTTGCTGTTTTTATCCAAGGCCATACAAGACAGAGTTAAGGTTGAAAATACTTGATATCAAGAAGGCTTGATATCAGGGTACTGGTTTTTTTTTTTTTTTTTTTTCCCCAGTTCATCCAGACAAGGTCAGATTCCCATCTGCTCATTTACGCATCAGTCTGTTCTGAGTTTATTCCAAGCTCTGCCAGGAAAGCTACTTTTTATGCATATGTACAATTAAACAAGCAAACAAACCAGAAAAGCTAAATCTCCATTGGATACCTTGAATCCAGCCTAACCAAATTCTGCAGAAACCATCAGGATTTAATAAAAGCGATTGAGAGGCATCAAAGTGAGAGACTACAGAGCTGTTAATGAAAAATGAAATTTCATAAGCTAAACAAAATTGATATGAAAGCTCAGTCTCTAAATTCAGTCTTTTTCTTGCTTCTTACATATTCATAGGATGTAGAGGTTGGGCCTACATGACCTTAAACTTTCAAAGTGAATTTGAATTTGTTACCTGAATATTCCCAAAATAACCAGATTTATTTTTAGCCTTCAAGATGTTTACCTAACATTTTCATTTCTCATCCACAGATAGCCTTGCAAAAAACTATGAACATCAGTTGAACAAAGATAGTTCCAGTCCTGGAGGTTTAGACCTAGAGAATTAAATTTAATGGGAATCTGACAACCTAGTTCTAAAGCTGTTACTAGAACAGGATTATTATTTAGTTCAACAAAGAGGACATCCATTTTTCTTACTCAAACGTGTCCCTGTACTATGAATTCCTGTCCTAAGTCACTTTTGTGAAGGCCAAGTGTGAATTTAAGCGGTAATAGCAGCAGGGAAAAAGCCTCTTTTAAAGCCCTTGAGTGAGAACTATGGGTCCAATTTGATTTGACAGCCTAAGGGACGTTAGGAGAGATAGTTTTGGCCATCAGCTTTGTATGAGAGAGCAGAGAAGTAACTTCAATTCTCATATAAGCTTCAGCTAGTTTTGGGATACTCTACAGAGTGAATGTCACACTTGAGTTCAGGACTGAGATTTCCAGAGTCAGAACTGCCCTGCACCGTGGTTGCTTTTTTGTCTCTCAAGTAGTAATGTACAACTAGGCAGAGTGCTTGCCCAGGTACCACAGAGATTTTGTGGTAAGATACGAAACTGAAGATAAAGCGTTTCCTAGAATCTCTAAAATATAGGAACTGCATTTTTTCCAGGATGATATGCCTTTTATTAGTGAATACCTTTATTAATCTTCAACTGACACATATATAGAAAGGATACCAAAATGGTCATAAATATGACTTTTACTCAAAGTCAGAGAAAAATATTAGGTGACCAGATTAGTTGGGTGAATATTTGATATTTATCAGGGTCTCAATGTTCAAACATTTAAAAATAATTTTCTGTAGACTTTTCTTTTTTTTCTTTCCCAATTGGCTGGAGAGTCGGTGGCTAGATAATGTTATCACAAAGTAAGAAGTTTAAGTTCAGTTCCTAACACACCATAAAGTTACTGTTGAGCAACTTAGAGTCTCTTTATTTTTGTCTTTTGATTTGTAAAACTGGGAGATTAATATGTTGATCTCATAGGAAAGCTGTGAAACTAAATTAGATTAATAACCAGTAAATATGGAAAGGGTCTGAGCAAATAAATAATTATTAAGTATATTTGTTTATATTTAAGGAATACTGGAATGTAAATCAGTACAAACCTTTTAGAAGGCATTTTGGAAATCCCTATTAAAATTCAGAAGTAATATTAGGGAAAAGTACTTTTGCTTTTCACTTTATACCAGTCTGATAATTTTTGCTTGAGAATGTTACATTATCATTTTTAATTAAATAATTTAAAGAACACTGTGCTCTTTTTGAAGGAGGAATGCTTAAAGGGAAGTGAATCATTAATGTGTCTTTATTCCTAAGAGCAAGTGGTGACCAGTTACATAGTTGTCTTAATTTTTTATTTTAGAATGTAACCTATTCTAAATGGGCTCAGTGTCCCATGAGAACAGTTTCAACATAGACCATCAAATTTCGTATTCTGAGCATAGGATGTGAAAGTTCAAATAAAAATGCCTCTGGTCAGCCTAATAGCGCTATGAATGCTAAGAGAAATCTTCGAATGTCTACGTCTTTCCATCTCAGATTTCTTCAAGTTGCACTCTAGCTGCTAATTCCAGGGAGGGCAACAAGAGAACCAGAGCAAAAACTGCTTCCAAATCTTCATTAGCACAGTGATAAATAACCTTCCAAAAGAATCTATTATTACAGGAATTTTTGGAAAATCTTGAGGGGAAAGGGGGGAAAAAAAGAAGAAATTAAAACCAATCTAACAAAAGACCAGCCTTAGCAATATGGCAGTAATAAGATGTTTAAAATCTCTGCTTCAGTTTTGTTCTTTGAAAATACTTCATGCTGGAAAGTTCCACTTTAACTTTGAGTATACTAAAGGCCTAAATTGTCCCTCATCAGTAGCACTGAATTAAATTTTCATGTAAAAAACTTCATAACTTTGTTTTCTAGTTTAAAAGAAAACGTTTTGTGGGGAGTTCCCTGGTGGCCTAGTGGTTAGGATTCCAGGCTCTCACTGCCATGGCCCTGGTTCATTCCCTGGTCAGAGAACTGAGAACCCGAGAGCTGTGTGGCTCAGCCGATAAATAAATAAAAATATTTTTACAAACAAACACTTCTATCCAGTCATTTTGCATAATACATTAAAAAGCAAAGCTAGATTCTATTAAGAAAAGGTGAAAGTTCAAATCAATTGCAGTTAAATTTATGATTAATAGATTTTCTTTGGTTAGTTGATCAGCAAATGCTCTGCTTTTAGCTAACAGAGAATAGATTCTACACTTAAGACCCTCTAAGAAAATGCAGTAATAATAATTTAACTATTTAGTTGTTTCAATATTGCAAACCCATTTCTGAGCTTCCTGGCAAATAGGAACAAGAAAAAAAAAAACGCTCAACCAGATGTAGATTAACTTTCTCATTATCTGAAGCTTGAAACAGTTTGCTAATCTTTCAAGTTCAGAAAATGCCACAGTTACATTTGTGAAATGGAGAAACATGATACTAGACTTTAACACACATGAGGGAAGATGAGCAAAGGTGCTAGCAGCATGTGACAAGTGGAAAGGAGAGCTATTCCCTAAAGGTTTTTTTTTTAAACAAATTCTCTAAGATTTCAAAGTTTAGTGCTAATGTAAATATTGTTCTGCTGTTATTCAGTAACAAGAATCATAGGCAACATTTGTGGCAGACTACTTGCCAGTTTTTAATGGCTTCTTACAGACTAATAGAATTCTGAGCTTAGCATGAGATCACCCCGAATAAATACTTTTCAGAACCCTTTCAGCTAGTGATGCCATGTAACCAAGTTCTGGACAGTGAGGTGTAAGTGGAACTGCCCTGTGGCAGCCTGAGTGCCTCCTAAAGAGAAGGCTGGTACTTGTCTACTATCATTCTTCTTTGACACCCACCTCCCATCTTTCTGCGTGGAATACAGATGCTGCCATCTTGAACAATGAAGTTGAAACCTCACCTACAGAAATTTTACTCAAAGTATAAATAAGGAAAAATGAAACCATTTTGGCGATCAGGGAGAACTTTATTTATTTATTTTTTTTAAGAATTCACAGTTTTTATTCAAGTAGAGGGATTATCCAGAATTCAAGTACAAAAATAACTAGAAACTCTAGGAATACATTATTTTGAATGTACATTTGAACTAGCTGAAAATCCTACTCTAGAGTTGAATGTACTAGAAGCATGTTAATCACATCCATAAAAATGAGTAATTTCAGGGAGAACTTTAGAGATTTCTGTACCTCTAATAAAGGAATTAGTGCCCTCTGACCTCAGATTCTCAGTAAGGGAATGAATATGAGTGATGCATTGAAAAAAGTTTGGTGAGTGGATGGTGAGATCTAAGAAGCAGACTGACTGGAAGGGAGACTGGCATGAATTTGAAACTGGAAAGAAACCCAGGGAGTTTCATTAAGGCTGGACTGCTGTAGTTACTGCCTTTGTAAATGTAATGTTGTCAGGCAGGATTTATTATTCAAGCCTGGGATTTAAGAGTCATGATCTTAGTAGTTTTTGCTGAGGGAATGTGTGATGTATGAAGAACTGTTTAACAGTTGTATACAGAAATAAGGAAACTAAATTCATAGGCATTCATGTATGTTCTACAAATAGCTTTATTTACTAAAGTGATATTTAGTTGGTAGTCAAGGCTATGGTTTTTCCAGTGGTCATGTATGGATGTGAGAGTTGGACTGTGAAGAAGGCTGAGCACCAAAGAATTGATGCTTTTGAACTGTAGTGTTGGAGAAGACTCTTGAGAGTCCCTTGGACTGCAAGGAGATCCAACCAGTCCATTCTGAAGGAGATTAGCCCTGGGGTTTCTTTGGAGGGAATGATGCTAAAGCTGAAACTCCAGTACTGTGGCCACCTCATGTGAAGAGTTGACTCACTGGAAAAGACTCTGATGCTGGGAGGGATTGGGGGCAGGAGGAAAAGGGGACGACAGAGGATGGGATGGCTGGATGGCATCACCAACTCGATGGACGTGAGTTTGAGTGAACTCCGGGAGATGGTGATGGACAGGGAGGCCTGGTGTGCTGCGATTCATGGGGTCGCAAAGAGTCGGACGTGACTGAGCGACTGAACTGAACTGAACTGAACTGAAGATTATGTATACTTGTTCTATTGATGATTTAGAAATCTCTTATTCACATAATGGGCTTTGTAGATGTATTAGTTTCCAATTGCTGCTATAACAAATTACTATAAATGTATTTGTAGGGGCTTGAAATAACACAAATATATTATCTTACAGTTCTTGAGGTCAGATGTTCGAAACAGCTTTCATTAGGCTAAAATGGAGGTGTCAGCAGGGTTGTATTCCTTCTAGAAGCTCCAAAAGAGAATCTTTTTCCTTGCCTTTTTTAGCTTCTAGAGGCCACCTGCATTCCTTGTTTGTGGCCCCTCCATCTTCAAAACATCTTGAAATCTCTATGCTTCTGACATCACATCTCTTTCTCTTACTCTGACCCTTCTACCTCCCTTTTATAAGGACTCTAGGGATGACATTTGGATTATCCACTTGGATAATCTCCTTATTTCAAGATCCTTATTTATTTACCTATACAAAATCCCTTTTTGGCCATGTAAGGTAATGTACTTACAGGTTCTAAGGATTATGATGTGGATGTCTTTAGGGGACAGCCTTTATTCTGCCTACTTCATTATGGTAGAATGGATTACTATTCCAACTCTTCATTCCCACCCCCAAAATAGGACTATACATCCATATCCTTTGCAGTAATTTTGCACTGTCTTTTCACTTGTAGTTAAGGAGTATTTCCCCACCTCTTGGCTCTGGGACTGACCATGTGACTTTCTTTGGCCAATGAGATCTTAGCAGTTGCGATTCAGTCAAAGGCTTAAAAAGTACTTTTGTTTCTGGGCATGCTCTCTTATGGCTCTGTCATTGTTATAAGAACGTGCCCAAGACTGATTCAAGTGGAGTAAAGCTGAATAGCCCTAGCTGAACTCAGCCTAGATTAAGTAACCTTTATCTAACTGTTGGCCACTCAACAGATCTCTGAGAATTATTGTTAAGTCGGTGAATTTTGAGAATTTATGCTTAGTTTTTGTGGCAATAGCTAACTGATACAATAGAGATCTTGGGTTTTCCTCTTTTCTGTTCTTATTCTCCACCTATGTTTATTTTACTGGCTGTTTTACAATTACATATAAATAAATAATGCTTTTTCGATGTGTCTAGAGCATTAAGAAGCACATGCCTTGGTATGTTAACTAAACTTATTTGTGGTGAATATTTTGCATTATATACATACATCAAATCATAACATTGTACACCTTAAACCTAACCAATGTTATATGTCAATTATATCTGATTAAAGTTGGAAAAATTAAAACAATAATAACAGCAAAACTCCATAAGTTTTTTTACCTGCTTGTAGGAGAATGAGCACAAACGTACTTAATTTTTTTGTCACTACAGTTAAGGTCATTATACTTATATGGATCTACCCAGTAGTTTTCCAGGTTATTTTTTTCCAACCAAAGTCGAGATTTATCAAAATGGGACAAAAATTAAATGGGAGGGGATGAGGTGGGAAAGAATCGAAGAATATCTGAATATAGTGATATACAATGTAAATCCTTGGTAAATATGATAAGGTAGTGCTTAAAATTCTGTAAAAATTTTTTTATTTGTTTACTAATAGTGGAACACTACAAAAAAAAGAATTTGTTTGAGCCTTTAAAATTTTATTTAATTTGTTCTTATTGATCTCAAAATAATCATTGATAAAACATGCCTGTTTAATATTGACAACTTTGAAAGTCACTGAAAAAGTTAAATGGCAATTTAATGTTAACAGCTGCTTATGGTTATCAAATCCATCAAAGCCCTTCATGAATATGTTAGGCACAAACCCACTGAATTACTGTTGCTGAAGACAGGTTGGTATTTTAAAATTGCCTAGTGAGAATAAATGTACTATAATAAGAGGAAAGACTGTGATCACTATGTACTATTTTGTCTTTACATATAGAAAGAAACCTAGGCTTGTTTCTAATTATTTAATGTCCCAGAGTTTCTGCCAACTTAGCTATAAAATGATTTCTAGAAATGTATTAGAAAATTGTGTTTCATCTAAAGTCATGTTTTTAATGGCTGCAGTAACAAAACAAAAATAAAATAAATTCCCATAACAAAAATAATTTTTATAGGTAAGGGTAAAGAAAATTGAGTAGTTTATATGGAGTCAATGACTGAACTCTGATTACTTCAATCAGAGTTCAAATATGAGTCCATCAAAGTTAAGAATAAGGCAGTTATGCTCTTCAGTTTCATTCTTCTACAAGACTGTCTTTTCATTAAATGTTGGTAAGGATGTGGTGGGGACCAGAGCTATCCTAAAGAAAGTGGAGGGCATACAGCATAAAACATGACCATGAAAACATTGCCTGCTTTACATGTCCAGTCCTGAAACTATTCCTTGGTAAGACTATGCAGCCTGCACTCTCTCAGGATGTTTTGAATTCTAAAATACTGTTATTGTTCATACAAACCACATTGTGCTCAATTCATGTAGTATATAAGACGACTTCTAAAAGCAATCTAGAAAGTGAACATATAACTCTGCCAAGTCTCTAACTGGTAGAATTTCAGGGAGTGCACATCAGGATCATGCTTGAGAACAGGGTGAACTGGGGATGCTTAAATTTCATCAATGACTTGGCATACTACATCTTAGGTTAAGCATAAGAATAACTCTCTTCAAGGTCACTCAATTGGACCTCCGAAGTAGAAAGTAGAGATTTGATGACAAGAATTAAGGGGGAGAATCAAAAGTTCTTGTCTTTTTATGTACCTGCTCAGAGTTCAGGATAACCTTAACAAACCACAGAGTAGTAAAACAGTTCACATGTTTTACATAGTAAAAAAGAATAAGCATTTTCTTAGCATGCTCCTAGTGACCATACTCTGGGGACAAGCCTGATCAATAGAAGGCCAGAGAGGGATTTGTGTCCATCTCTTCTCTGGCGTGCTGCAGTCCATGGAGTTGCAAAGAATTGGACACGACTGAGCAACTGAACTGAACTTCTTTGGAGATCCACCCGGAATATAATTCCAGCCTATAAATCAACACTGTAAGAGTAAGGCAGAATCCATAGTCCATGAGGGCTAGAAGGAATTAAAACAAATATGTCCTTTTACTAAAAGTAGGCAAGGTAAAAGACTTGGTTTCAGAACCCAGGTAAGTGAAACTTAGTTACTAGATAGAATATAAGATCAGAGTGAGATTATCAGGACTGACCTTACAATCATAAGGTATCTGAGTATTGAGAGTCTGGATAAGGGAAACCAATTTCAGTTAAACAGAAAAGAGGGCTTTTACCTGGGCAGAGAATGGGGTAGCCTCTGATAAGTCCGAAAAGGGATGGACGGTTCTCTTACCTTATTCCTAATTTGTAGAAACCTAAAGATATGTAGAAAGTGAAAGAGGAACTAAAAAGATATGGCAGAAAGTGAAGAGGAACTAAAAAGCCTCTTGATGAAAATGAAAGTGGAGAGTGAAAAAGTTGGCTTAAAGCTCAACATTCAGAAAACGAAGATCATGGCATCTGGTCCCATCACTTCATGGGAAATAGATGGGGAAACAGTGGAAACGGTGTCAGACTTTATTTCTCTGGGCTCCAAAATCACTGCAGATGGTGACTGCAGCCATGAAATTAAAAGATGCTTACTCCTTGGAAGAAAAGTTATGACCAACCTAGATAGCATATTGAAAAGCAGAGACATTACTTTGCCAACAAAGGTCCATCTAGTCAAGGCTATGGTTTTTCTAGTGGTCATGTATGGATGTGAGAGTTGGACTGTGAAGAAAGCTGAGCACCAAAGAATTGATGCTTTTGAACTGTGGTGTTGGAGAAGACTCTTGAGAGTCCCCTGGACTGCAAGGAGATCCAACCAGTCCATTCTGAAGGAGATCAGCCCTGGGATTTCTTTGGAAGGAATGATGCTGAAGCTGAAACTCCAGTACTTTGGCCACCTCATGCGAAGAATTGACTCATTGGAAAAGACTCTGATGCTGGGATGGATTGAGGGCAGGAGGAGAAAGGGACGACAGAGGATGAGATGGCTGGATGGCATCACCAACTTGAGGGACGTGAGTCTGAGTGAGCTCTGGGAGTTGGTGATGGACAGGGAGGCCTGGCGTGCTGGTATTCATGGGGTCTCAAAGAGTCGGACACGACTGAGCAACTGAACTGAACCGAACCGAACTGAAAGATATGTAGCATTTTGTTAAGAACTCAAATCCAGTCTACATAAAATTGCTTATTTTTCTTATATTAAAGTGATTGACTGGAGTAACAAAATGCCTCAGCGTATGTTTGTGTGTATACAAATGAGATGGAAAGCAAAAGAGAATGAGTTTCCTTATCTTGTTAAATTCATAAGTTATACTAATAGGATTTAGTGACTGTGACCTAAAAATTCAAAAGACAAGTTAGTGAGTCATATCTATCAGAACCTATTGGTTCAGGTCAGGTTCTGTATCACACCTATTTTTAAAAATTTATTTTATTTTATTTATTTGGCTGTGCCTTGTGATTTGTGGGACCTTAGTCCTTGACTGGTGTCCCATGTCAGTGGATCAAACTGGTGTCCCAAGCAGTGGAACCACAGAGACCTAACCACTAGACTGCCAGGGAAGTCCCCACATCTTTTAAGGGTAAATGACTTCATATTCCAGAATTCTGGTGAGAATATGATTTTTTTTCGTGCTGCCTGCCTCACAATGATAAACTCATACCTATCAGTCCTAGAATATTCAAATGAAGACAGGAATTAAAAATTTAGAAAGTAAAAAGCAAGTCTTCATTTCTAAAAACTTTGAAAAAGTTTCTTACTATTTGACTTAAAAGACATAAAATGTTTAAAAAGTTTTAAAAATGTTATTAGGCTGCAAAATAAATGCAAAATTCCAATTGCTTCTTTTATCTAATCCACTCTTATAAATACAAGTGTATGCTTCGTGGCTTTGCAATCTGTCCACCTCTATTTCCTGGGATTCCTTTTTCTGTCTATTTCTGGTTAGGGTGCACCAGAAAAGAGATTCTTGAGTGAGACTTGCAGATGGGAAGCAACACACATATTATTTTGTGGCTCACAGACATTGTTGCTTATCTTCTGGCTCACTTCATTGCCTTGAGGGCACAGCCAGATCTGTAATTGCTCCACCTTCTGCTGGATCCTTCTGTCAGCTCTCTGACTCAGAAGTCCAGTGTGTTTAACTCTGCAATGAAGGATCCTATCTTCTGCAGGACGTAAGTAATACAGAGGTCAGAGGCAGCTGACTTAGGGGTTTAAGTTGTCCTCATAAGCCATGCTTCTGCATTCCAGTTTGTCATGAATTGCCTTCATCTTCCCTTCCTGACTCTTGCTCTGTTGGACTTCAGGTTCAAGCTCCAGCAGTAGATGCAAAAATAACAGTCTTACAAAGGCAGTTTAACCACCTCCCACAATTCAGTTCAGTTCAGTTCATTTCAGTTGCTCAGTCGTGTTTGACTCTTTGCGACCCCATGAACTGCAGCATGCCAGGCCTCCCTGTCTATCACCAACTCCCAGAGTCCACCCAAACCCATGTCCATAGAGTTGATGATGCCATCCAACCATCTCATCCTCTGTCGTCCCCTTCCCCTCCTGCCCTCAATCTTTCCCAGCATCAGGGTCTTTTCAAATGAGTCAGTTCTTCGCATCAGGTGGCCAAAGTATTGGAGTTTCAGCTTCAACATCAGTCCTTCCAATGAACACCCAGGACTGATGTTCTTTAGGATGGGCTGGTTGGATTTCCTTGCAGTTCAAGGGACTCTCAAGAGTCTTCTCCAATACCACAGTTCAAAAGCATCAGTTCTTTGGTGCTCAGCTTTCTTTATAGTCCAACTCTCACATCCATACATGACCACTGGAAAAACCATAGCCTTGACTAGATGGACCTTTGTTGGCAAAGTAATGTCTCTGCTTTTTAAGATGCTGTCTAGGTTGGTCACAATTTTCCTTCCAAGGAGTAAGCATCTTTTAATTTCATGGCTGCAGTCACCATCTGCAGTGATTTTGGAGCCCAGAGAAATAAAGTCTGACACTGTTTCCACTGTTTCCCCATCTATTTGCCATGAAGTGATGGGACCAGATGCCATGATCTTCGTTTTCTGAATGTTGAGCTTTAAGCCAACTTTTCCCCTCTCCTCTTTCACTTTCATCAAGAGGCTCTTTAGCTCTTCTTCACTTTCTGCCATAAGGGTGGTGTCATCTGCATATTTGAGGTTATTGATATTTCTCCCGGTAATCTTGATTCCAGCTTGTGCTTCCTCCAGCCCAGCTTTTCTCATGATGTACTCTGAAAATAAGTTAAATAAGCAGGGTGACAATATACAGCTTTGATGTACCCCTTTTGCTATTTGGAACCAGTCTGTCCATGTCCAGGTCTAATTATTGCTTCCTGACCTGCATACAGATTTCTCTAGAGGCAGGTCAGGTGGTCTGGTATTCCCATCTCTTTCAGAATTTTCCATAGTTTATTGTGATCCACACAGTCAAAGACTTTAGCATAGTCAATAAAGCAGAAATAGAAGTTTTTCTAGAACTCTCTTGTTTTTTCGATGAGCCAGTGAATGTTGGCAATTTGATCTCTGGTTCCTCTGCCTTTTCTAAAACCAGCTTGAATATCTGGAATTGTGTAGGTTCAAATCTCTGTAAGAAATTGCTTTATATTATCTGTCTATCTATCTACCTATCCATCTATCTATCTATTTCCATTCTAGTGGTTTTGCTTCTCTGATTGAACCCTGAGAGAAGTTGGGATAGTGACAGTAGAAAATGAAAAGAGGTCTCTGGATTCTCTAAGACCACTGGCAGGAGGCAGGTTGAGAAAACTATTCAGATGAAGACTAGACTACCTTTCATGAAAAAAGAAGAATGATTCAGAGGGCAGAACTGAGATATGTGAAGAAGTTAATCCAGGTGGGAGTAGATGTCCTAATCAAAGAACTTGTGACTTCAGAACCGCTATGCATCAGTAATCTCTGTATATTTCTTATCGTTCCCACCCTCTTTGAACAGGTATGTCTATAGTGGTTATCCTATGCCTATCCCATTGTTGTATGTTATGTGGGGAGCAGATAACTTGTCATTTTACTTGATAGGTCTTTAGATCAAGAAAACTATGCTCAAGGAGCTTTATTTTAGAAGCATCATCCACACCTGAACTTGATTTAGATGAAATTCTGGACTTTGAGCTGATGCAGTAATGGGAAGAGACTCTGCACAGGGCTTTGGGAAGGGATGGGTGTATTTTACACTGGGATAGATGTGAATCATTGGGAACCAAAGGGCTGATTATGATAGCCAGCTTCCAATATGGCTTCAGTGATTCTTGCCTCCTGGTGTTCACAGCCTTTTCTTCCATACCAGGCGTGGTCTCTGTGGATGTGGCAGTAGTCAGTTATGCTTCTTCTGATATTAATTCATAAACACACAGCAGATTCTGTCTTGATTGTGCTACCTTTTGGATCACTTGCTCTGGGGGAAGCCATTTACCAGGTCAAGAAGACACTCAACCAGCCCTGTAAGGTCCATGTAGTGATGAACTTATGTATGCCTTTTGTCAACATCAAAGAGGAATGAAGGGCTCCAACCAAGAGTACTGTGGGTGAAGCTTCTTCAAAGCTAATCTGGCTATTGACAAGTCTTTAAATGACTGCAACCAGCTTGACTGTCACTAGAGCCATCCAGCTTTACTGACCACGGATTCCTGACCATCAGAAATGGTGAGAATTTAGTGAGATACTAAATGTTTGTTTTAAGCTAAGTTTTGTTATGTAGCAACAGATAACTAATACAGTGCTGAGAGAGTCAATTCCTAGGCAGGTTGATTAAAAGTACAGGGTTCCTGAGAAGGAGAAAGGGGTCCAGAGCCCCCGAGAGGGAGAAAGGGGTCTGTCCTTTTCTCAAGGAGAAAAGGACAAACATTCTTTTTTACATTGCTTTGTCTTAGTCAATATAACTTTGGAGAAGGAAATGGCAACCCACTCCAGTATTCTTGCCTAGAGAATCCTGTGGACAGAGGAGCCTGGTGGGCTGCTGTCCATAGGGTCGTACAGTTGGACACAACTGAAGGGACTCAGCATGTATGCATGCATTGGAGAAGGAAATAGCAACCCACTCCAGTATTCTTGCCTGGAGAATCCCAGGGACAGGGGAGCCTGGTGGGCTCCTGTCTATGGGGTTGCACAGAGTCAGACACAATTGAGGCAACTTAGCAGCTGCAGTGGAGAAGGCAATGGCACCCCCACTCCACTATTCTTGCCTGGAAAATCCCATGGACAGAGGAGCCTGGTAGGCTACAGTCCATGGGGTCACGCAGAGTCGGACACGACTGAGCGGCTTCACTTTCACTTTTCACTTTCATGCACTGGATAAGGAAATGGCAACCCACTTCAGTATTCTTGCTTGGAGAATCCAAGGGACAGAGGAGCCTGGTGGGCTGCTGTCTGTGGGGTCGCACAGAGTCGGACACAACTGAAGAGACTTAGTGGCAGCAGCAGCAGTCAATGTAACAATGTATCTTGCTCGAGGACATGTTTCTCCTTAACAAGAACCTTCTGACTAATCCTGTCATTTTAAAATGTATATTATGGGAGTGGGTCTGGTAACATCTTTTATGTTTTTTGTTCTAATCTTGTGAATTTAAGATGTATGTTGTGGGAGTGGGTCTGAAAAAAGTATATAAGGCCTTGATAAGACTAGCTGGGGGGCATTCCCTTCTGATGTCTGTGTCAGCAGCTTTCTCTGTCCCTTTTCTTACAAATTATAATTTTTCTTCCACATGCCTATGAAGGCCAGATAAAGATGAGAGGCAGGGAAACATAAATTGTTTTAGCTCACTGTTTTTTGTTCATTGTTCATTTAGATTCTTTTAAAACTAAGCCTGTGGACAAATACTTATTCAGCTAAGCTAAATTTGAAAGATGTAAGGAAGGGGGTTAGCTTTAGTAATAAGGAAATATGTATGTACACACACACACACACACATCTTCTCTGAACTAAAAGATGCACTTTTGAGAAGTCAAATCTTGAGATTTTTGCAGAATCTAGCCTCTGCAGAATGGTAGAGAAGCTTTGAATCTCAGGTTGAGACTTAAAGTTTCATTTATTATTCCTTTTTACCGACTAGTTTAAAATGTTAAGTATAACTTGATTTCCTTCCTATTTTTTGTTGTGGAAACATTTGGAAAGGAGAAATAATACATTTCTTCTAGCCTCTCTTTATTTTTCTTTGTGTCTTATACTCAATTTCAGTAACTTTAACAATAAACAGTAAAAATGATAGAGTATACAAAGCATTGCCCAAGTGAATCTATCACAAAGCTGTGTCTGAGAATGGTTTCCTAAACAGGGAAAATGTGTTTTATACGAAGAGTCCATTTTCTGTTATTGCCTTTTTTATTTGGACTACTAGATGCTATATATTTTAAGGCAATCAATAGTTTCCTGTCTCTCACTAACAAGAATGACTTGTCATAATGAGTAGTGTAGACAGTGTCCATTTGATCCACTCCACAAAGCTGTCTATTTGATACAAGAGTAAATCACCTCAATTCCTTTGTGCAATGAATGGAGTGTAAATAAATAAATGAGACCCAAGAATAAAAAAAAAAATCTGGTCAGTTCTATCAGAAAGAAACAAAGGATAAGAACATTTGGAGGCCTGGTTTAATGAAAAAAAAAATGTGACAAGACAAAGACTTGTGTGTGATAGCTGTATAAGGAGGAAAAATCCTAATATATGTCAACAAAATTGTTTTTTCCTTCTTTAGGAAAATAATTTGGTAGTTTAAGAATAATAATTCTCAATTCTTTGAAGTTGGAGGACTTACGTTGTAAAATGACTTTTTATCCACTTTTACCTCCACCAAAAAGAATTCTGATTTTCAACAGTTTGTCTATAATTCATCACAGTTCTGAATAGGAATTTCAGGTTCCGTTTTGGGGTGTCTTTTTGTTATTTTGCATGTTATACTACAATTCAAAAGTTTTTGTGTTGGTTTTTGTTTTGAGACAACTCCAAAATGTTTTAATTTTTTCTTTTACAGTTAGTGTTCTGTTAGCTCAGTTGGTAAAGAATCCACCTGCTATGCAGGAGACCCCAGTTCGAAGATCCCCTGAAGAAGGGATAGGCTACCCACTCCAGTATTCTGGCCTAGACTATATGAGGTTGCAAAGAGTCAGACAGGACTGAGCAACTTTCACTTTTCACAGTTAGTGTTTGATGTATTTCTTAGAGAATTATACACAAATGACTTGTATTTGACTACTTAATTTTTTTTATTACTGTGTGAGATTTATTTGGTGTGAAATATTAATAGAGCCATTATTGTGTGTCAGGTTGTGGGTTCCAGGTGTGGATGAAAGGTAAGTTATGACACATTTTGTGTTCTATAGGAGCTCAAAGGTAGTAAAGTGATTCTCAAAATAAACAGGGTGTATAGTAGCAGAATCACCAATGGGGCTTGTTTAAAATGCAATCAATCAAGTTCCATCCTAAACGGAATCAGAATTTCTGGGAGTGGGACTTTTGATACTGCATTGTAATAGGTTCTGTCTGTGGTTCTAACGCAAACTAAAGTTTAAGGACCATTGATCTAGTGAAGGTTGGACGGTAGAGGAATAAACAATTTATATTGCGATTGGAGCCACAATAAAATCTTCCGTTTCCTATCTGAAGAAAAAAATATTTATTTTCTTCTACACACACACACACACACACACACACACACACACACACACAATAAAGGCATCAGAACGTGTCTTCTTACGTTTTAGAGAAAATCTGTAAAAGGTTTAGAGTTAGAAGACAGTAATTATCTGATGATTAAACTCAGTAAGTTTACTGAGATTATACTCAGTAAGTGATGATTAAACGATCAGGTTGCATGAACAAATTTTATAATTCCGTTTTAGTGGAATTACAGCAATTTTCTCTTTGATGCTTATAGGTGGACAGTGCTATCTATTTCTATTTGTAACTAGAACTCTCTGCGCTTCCTAGTAGGGGAGATCGGTCACCCTCCAAATCTGAATTACGTAGAAGAGTAGTGTAAGAGCCAATCGGAGCGCTCTCTGGAGCAGCTCCGGACTGGCCTCTCTGGGAGGACTGGCGGAAGATGGGACTTTGATGCCATCATGCAATCGGACAATGAAGGCCTTGAATAGGGCGGTCGAAAATTTCATCTGGGGTACTGCGCAAAGTGTTAAACCTTGGCGGGACTGATTAAAACCAGAAAATCTCTCAATTGGAAAACCTGGACGCACCGCAGAGTCCTTATTTTCTGGGACAGTGCAGAAATGGTCAGCACTTGCGCCGCTACCAGTGACCAAAATGGCCGCAAAGCGCTTCAGGCGCTGGATCAGGTGATGCAGCCCCAGTCCGCTCTTTCCCACCAGCCGCTCCTCCTCCCGCTCCACGTAGCGGTGGGTGTGGCCTCCCCTGAGGCTCTTCTCGGAGGCAAGGAAAAACCTAGGGATTACACATGCGCAGTTAAGACCTCAGGCCCTTCGGGCCTCCTCCCCGCCCCCCGCCACTCCCACCTTCCCGCCCCAAATTGCCGGGCGGGGCTGGGCCGAGAGTCCAGCAGCTGTGGCTGGGGCTTCAGTGACTTCCTTGTTATGAGCCTCGGCTTGGCAGTGTCCGGACTCTGAGCCCTGCTCTCCTTACCCGGATAGTCCGAGTCTAGATCGCAGCCGCAACCCTAGCGGGTCGGTTCCCCTTTCAGCACAGGTCCTTTCCCCTCACGCCCCGAGCTCCTTAACATGCCCAACCCCAGCAGCATCTCCTCTCCCTACCCCCTCCCCGAGGAAATTAGGAACCTGTTGGCAGGTAAAAAGCGGGAAGGGGGCGGGTAATGTGGCGGGGGCGGGGGCGCGGGGACGGCGAGCCGGCGGGGACAGAAGCATTCGGAGTCTCTACCCTCCCTCCTGGCTCTCCGCACGCCTCCTGCCCAGTGGGAGCGGGACTGGGAGTGGGGAAGTGGGATGTGAGAATGGGAGTGGGCGTGTGTGTTGAAATTTGGTGCGAGGATGGTGGGGAAGCCCTTCTTGGTGGGCTTTGCTAACGCGATCAGGGTATCGTGAAGATTGTGTGTGTGTGTGCGCGCGCGATCAGGGTGTCGTGAAGACTGTGTGTGTGTGTGTGTGTGTGTGTGTGTGTGTGACAGAGAGAGAGAGAGAGAGAGAGAGAAAGATGGGGAAGGAGAGAGAAGTCAAAGAACTAGTTCTTTGGTCCCTTGGCCGATGGAAGAGAAAGAGATTTCTGAGCTACAGGGGTTAGGAGTTAGGGGTTATGGGACCACAGGGTTTGTCATTTCTAAAACTCCCATTTTTCTTGAACATTCAGCCCACCCATATTTGAGACTTTCAAAGGGGGCCTGACTCTCAAATGACCACTTGTCTTCAGCCTGAGTAACATGTTACAACAAAAAAGGAAGGATGTGTTAAAGTCTAGCTTCCTGTGACAATGAATGTACAGTATTTCGTATTTGCACCCCCATCTTCCCCTTTTCAGTCTTAAGTGACCGTTTGTAGGAACTTAGGAATTAAAGATGCATTCTTCAAGGCTGTTACAAATCCACTGCTACTTCGTTATCTAGTATGGGAGATGTATATTTTCGCTAGGGGCCAATAAAAACATATTTCTGCACAGGGTAGAAAATACGTCCTTTTCTGGGGTAGCAAAAATTTAACCTATCCTGATGCTTTGGAATTCTTCCCATTATTCACTTTGTCATGTGTACATCAGAATTCTGAATATTGAATTTTGATCTAAAATTTTTGGTTTAAGTATCTTTCAATATTGGTCAAGAAAAAGTGGGTTAAAAGTTTCTAAGTCTTAGATGCCTATGATACAATTTGTTTATTTTAACTCTTAAAGCAATATTTAAAATGTGGCATTATATGTAGTTACTGCTAGAGCACTGTGAGACTAAATCTCTTAATATGCTGTTAGAGAAAAAAAAACTAATAGTGTATGAATGCAGACATGTTTTGTGAACATGATTGCAGTGTTATGAATGCATTTGTGGTGGGGTAGTGTTTTACTC
Organism: Bubalus bubalis; assembly: GCF_019923935.1. Lineage (NCBI taxonomy): Eukaryota > Metazoa > Chordata > Mammalia > Artiodactyla > Bovidae > Bubalus > Bubalus bubalis. The sequence goes on from NC_059164.1 coordinate 68,744,029, forward strand.
TAAGAAATGCTTGTTAATGGGTACCATTGTGGGATATACTGAAAGAACTGTAGGGACTGAGTCAAGGCAGCTTTTATTCCATTTTATGAGAGTTTCAAGTGAGTGCTGATTTTGTTTTACTACAGTTAACATGTTTGTTGTTACCATGCTGGGATTCCTTGCTTAGAATATTATTTTACCAGGTTGGAGAACTGTTTAGCATAACTCTAAAAAGAGAAATCACCATTTTCAGGATATTTTAGGTCTGAATTTTTGGGTTTAAGAAGTAAAGCGTAAACCCCTGGATACATGCTTTTAAAGCTTGACAGCTCCACAGTAGACAGTTTGTAATCTGGATCCCACTGGCATAATTTGCAGATAGTATGATATATAGGTTATGAGACTCTATTTTCTGATCCCCATGGATTACAAGTATTTCATGTAGCCCTTGTGTAATTTAATTGAAAGCTTAGAATTAAATAATACTTAAGTTATCTGCCATTGCTAACTTTGTATATACTTTAGCCATTTCTCTGCTCTGTAGTCAGATAATACATAATATCTGAAATTAGCATTTCAAAAATAATCTTCTTGACATTTTCAGTATCTCACATTATTGAAGTAAATCACATATTAAAACACATGAAATACTAAGAACAACTATTAAAACATTAAAGTTCTAGCAATGACAAATTTGGCTTATACTGTATTTTCAAGAGGTATGGGTATGAGGAAATATAAATATCTATGATAAGATATACTTTAAAGAAATGAAACAAGTGAACCAATGTTTCTCAGTTTTCTTTTTAAACTAGCCATTTGAAGAAAAGTAGTTAATGTTTTATGGCTGACTTTAATTAAAATCTTATTTTTGTAGAGAAGTTTTAAAGAATAAGTGAGATCAGCAGTTTTATTCACATTTCGTTTTATTCAAGTGTTTGACTAATAGGGTATGGTTAGATTTAAAATTATTAAAACTATAGAAGAAGAGTTGGCATTGGTTTGAATTTTAAAGGTATTGCTGGCTTACCTGGTTCGTTCTTTGAAACTAAGGACATATTGGCAGTCGTGGTTGTAGTTAACAGTTGAGTGCTCTTAGAATGCATGGCACTATGCTAGAATTCCAAGGCAGGAAAGATACAGAACTAAACTTTGCAAGCATTTAAAATCCCTTCAGAAAGAAAGAATCAAAGCAAAAGATATGCCTATCAAAAAAAATGTTTGGATAGCTCCCATTATGTTCTATGTTCCCTTTATCCAAATTATTATGTCACTCAGATGTATTAAATGTTTGACATTTCAACTGCTTGATAGAAGTATGTGCTCAAATGTATTCTTATCAATTTATTATTTTCTTTCTCTTTTATTTTTCCTTCTGATTATAGTAATTTTAGTCTTTCTTTTCAGTGTTTGTTCCCCCTCCTTCCTATTCCTTTCCTATTCCTTTGCATTTTGTAGAAATGCAAAAATCCATAGAGGTTATCATTCTTAACTTACATTTGATGATGCACTTTAGAAAGTGGCTATATAGTTTGTAGTTATTTATATTTCCATGAAATCGGTATATTCAATGTTGAAAACCTATACTTTTTATAAAAAGTGTTGCATTATTTTCTTGTTCTATGAGTAGAAAAAAACATACAGATTTTTGTTAAAAGCAAGTTGCAAACTGCCACATGCAATACAGGCAAACTTTAATTTTTTTTTCACAGCAATGGAAGAACAAGTTTAACTTGGATAAATAGAAACAAAGGATAATCCCAAATTTTGTCCATATAATCTTCTCCCATGTCCAAATATTTTGACTAGGATGAACAGCAAGAATAATCTTGATTTATGTGAGTTTTTCCTCCAGGCAGGCAAGAAAGTGAGAGGAATTAACCGCCCCCCCCCCATCTTGTTTAATCTCCCCTTGAATACTGGTCTGTTCCTGGTTTGCAGTCTGATATTCTCATTTATTTATATTAGGACAGCACATTTAAAAAGGAAAGCTGTAGGAAAATGCTAGTTTCTTTTCATTGAGATAGAAAATGAAACCAATGTTGAAGGAAGAAAATGGGGGTTGTCAGTATGTACTCTGAAAAAAATCAAACCCAAAACAAACAATAACGAGAGCTGTGTCTGCAAAGTGACCCTGAGAGTTTGTTTACTTGGCAGTCTTGATTAGAAATATTGCATTTTCCTCTATTGGGAATTTCTAGGACATTTTAAAAAAACCTTCACACATAATTGATAATCCCTTTAGGGACACTAGATAAGTAATGCAATTCAGCTGAGATATAGGTACACTTTTTTTTTTCTTTTTGAATGCTAAGAATACTATGGTTTGATTTCTACCTTTCAAGTTCCATTTACAATTTGGTCAACATTTTGGTTTTGTTTGTCTTCTGAAAATCATTTATAGTATATCTCATGCCCCATAACTTCCTTCTGGGGCATTGGCCAAGTATGTATTAAGGGAAGAGTGCCACCTACTGAGTCACCAATGGTCACCTACTTCCTTAGCACCTGGTTTTTCCTATAGAGCAAGAACAAGCCTGCCCCATTTTGACGGTAATAACTAATGAGTTTAAAGTTGATAGGAGAACATTTGATCTTACAGTGAAATCAGTCCATGACACTTCTAAGATTTTGTCTTCTAGAAGTAGGAATATATGTTTGTAAATCAAGGGACGAGAAACTGATAGTTTCTTATGTGGGTCAGATACCATAGATGACTTAAGATGTGATGTTAGAATTATTTGCCCATGTTAAGCATACACTATCCTACTTTTTCTTGGCAGGAATTTTTGATTGGCTTTTTTTCCCCAAGACTTTCCTTTTAAAGTATTTTCATCTCAGATTACTAAACAAAGCTCCTGATAGTATGCTTGTATGCATAATTTTATAGTTACTCAATCCAGATTATCACTGGTTTTCTTTTAAAAAAGAAATTTAAATATACTAAAAAGGAGAAGTATAAAAATTTAAAAATTTCTAAATGAGTTTAGCTCTACTTTATCCAGCATTACTGGAAAGAAGGTGGAAACAACAGAGTAAGAAGAGCCTCTGGTGATTTGAAACACAGTTCAGTTCTCTCATAAATTTAAGATTAAGTGTCATATATGGGTGATAAAAGTGGCATAGGCTAGTTTTTATATACTCATTATTCACTTAGTTTGTCTTTTTCAATTAAAGCTAAGTCTATCTTTTTCATTCCACTGAGTTTACATTTCTTTTTCAATCACATGGTGAACACATTACAATAGATGCTACCTAACGGTGAATATAGTGTAAATCTCAGATTAATGTTTTATTCACTGTGGCTTCTTTGAAAATAAGATTTTGATCATTTTAAAGTGCTATTTATCAAGATTCATCTTTTAGAGGCAAAAAATGTTCATCTCTATTCTTCAACAGTCCAGTTTTATATCAAAATAAATCACTTAGCCTCCAAAGCCAATTTTGAAAATTTTGTCAGATGAATGGATGGTAAGACTCATGTATGTTTTACTTACCATACTGTGAGAACTTCTTGTGCTTGCTCATGTCCCCTTTTCCATGTTTGAAAAGTCCACAGTTCAACCATGACCTATAAAAGTGCTCCGGTAATCAAGAGAAAGACATTTATTAGACAAATCAGTAACTTTTCAATTCACCATTTCCCAACTTTGGGCATTGAGCTTAATTGGTATACATATACCCAGTTTAACAGATTTTATGTTTTCACCAGTTTGTGTTTGGTAAGACCATACCCTCCTTTACCAGAGATGAAAAGCTTCTCTTTTTGTTTTGGTGCCAACTTCAATTCTAGGCTGGAATTCTTACCACATTAAGTTTAGTTATAGCACCTCAGTGAATACTAAGTGGAACTTGGCCCAATTCATAAAGTAGAGAAAGTTGTGGAATTAAGTCGTGAGGCCATCTGGGGCATGGGGGTATGGTTTGATTGGTTTCACACTCATTTTGTTGATACGGGGCTGAGCACGTGGTGGTGGATTCAGTCTAATTCTTGCCTCTCTCTCCTGTATAGTTCAGGCCATCACAGAGGGGGTGTGTGTGTGTATGTGTGTGTGTGTCTGCACACTTGCATGCCTGCCCAGGGAGGTGAAGTATTGGTTGATTGGGGGACTAGGCAGAAGACACACCAGGTGTTACCTCTGTGACTTGCTTACACTCACCAGTCTGGAAGTCATATTCCAGGCTGTTTGCTGGTGGAGGATGTGAAGGCAAGTGGTCAAACCCTGGCTTTGTTTAAGAGTAGGAACCTGTGCTATGTACTCAGCTTGGAGAAGCTGACAGTTTATAGTTTGCAAGAATTTAAAAACTGTTATAACTTCATGTGGTTTCACTTTTTCACTCTGTAATCAGTATGGAAATTGGTAGTAAACTGTTAGTGTGAGCACTTGTGTGTGTGTGTATTAGATACCTGTCCTAGCCTCTGGGGCTCTAGAGGGGAGATGAGTGGCAGTTTTTCTAGGGGGTCCTATGTACAAGAGAAGAAAGAAGAAGAAGAAAAAAAAAAAAAAAGGAAAATTGGAGTACCATGTGGTGATTTGGTGTGTGTTAAGTATTTGCCTGTTAGGGATTGAGATGATTATTGAGAGGTTTCTTACTTAAACTGTTTGAGGATTGCTGAGCCAAGACATGATATCATCTTTTAATTCTGTTTTCAGACCTTAACATTTATCTACAGAGCAGTCGCGAATCAGATTATTTTCAGCGGCCCTCTCCCCCGTATCTTTACAGTTATACTGGGAGATCAGGTTTACTCTTGACGGTGTTAAGGTGTAATAGGAGCAAAAATCACCACCACATTTGTATTCGCTGAGTAACTTTTTCCTTGATGATGACTTGGGGACAGAAGCGGATGGAGATGGGGTTAAATGCAGGCGGCGGTGACCTGCGGTCTAAGTGACTGCGCAGAGCAGCGATAGGGGTTGACCTGGTGTTTAGGGGGCACCGGAACTGCGCTTTCTCCACGTGGCCGGGTGGGTCCCTAAGCTTCTTCTCCTCCGCGGAGTACGCGAGTGAGTCAAGATTTCCTCCTCTGAGGATGAGGAATTCTATCGAACTCACCAGGCCAAGAGGCCAGCGAAGACGCAGGCTGACCTTTTCTTGTAATCGAATTACGGCTGTTCCCCGAATTACAGGCAGTCTGGAGACGGTGAAATCTACATATTAACAGAGGGACACGACCCCTAAAGGAAGGCAGGAGAGGGCTTGCTAGTTTACCGTTCGCAAGGCTATTCAGAGCACAATAAAAAGCTTCAGATCTCTTCCAACCTGCCAGAGAAGTGCTCGATTCGCCTAGGACTTTTATTGCTGGCTTTTGAAATATAACCCTGGCTCTGAGCTACAAAGTCACAGATCCAGTCCCATTTGTCTAGCGAGAGCACTGCCCCAAACCAGTGCTCTTTGCGCCCAGCTCTGATGACGGGAACCCTGGGGCTTAACATACCGAGTGTTTCGGACTGCGGAGCTCAAGCATCTCACGGTGAAGCCGGAGAAACTTCTCAGCACACACTCTGTCTTTGCGCCGTGGGAGCGGGTCGGTGCTCGGCGAAGGCCGCGGGCACGTCCACGGGGTCGCCTGCGTCTGTGAGAGGCTGGTTTAGTTCGATTTCAAAATAAATGGGCACTCGATGGATTTTCAGAAAGAAAGGAAAAAAAAAAAAAAAGATTTCAAAAACTTGAAAACCAGTTGAGTTTGTGGGCACCAACAGACTAAGATTATTGCAGGAATCACTTCCACTTTGAAGTTCTTGGTTAAAGAAAAAAAGGGGGGCTGTGTGGAACCGAAGCAGGTTCTATGCTTTTCACATCTCCTTTGTGAAGTAATCTTTAAAAATCAATGTTTATTAAATCTTTTTTTTGTTGCCTTAAACCGTTTTTCTGGCATAAGTTTAGGAATAAATACATTGACTACTCTAAAAATACAGAATTTTCCCCTTGAGCAATCTCTGAATCGCCTCCCCCTAAGAAAACAAACGAGGCATATTCTTCCTGCAGTCTCATACTCTTTCAACAAGAATTTCCTCATAAAATAGCATAGCCTCAATAATTAAAAAAATTTTTGGCACTGTTCAGTTCAGCACTGTTAGGAAACACTATATAGAACGTTACAGCTTTTTGTTTTCTGAGTTTTTATAGAACTGAAAAGACCTTGTAAAGGAATAGCTCTTGGGCTGCAATTCGTTCTGTTATTGCTTCCGGAGATAGAAAATAGATCCCGTTTGTTTAAACTTGGATTGTATAGTGAAAATGTAAAATAGGCAATTAAATACTCATGTGGATGAGGAAATTAAAGACAAATACTGAGTGAAAGTTAAATTAAGCACACTATTGACAAGTCATTATGCCAGTGATTCTCCCAAGTACTGAGTGTACTTGGAGTAAGAGGTGCTACTCCTCTAACTTCACTTTCTTAGTAGATTTATTGGCGTCATCTCAGAGAAGCCAATGATTTTTTCCATTTCAGCTAATAATCTGAATGTCCAGAGGTTGCTTACTCTTCTGGGTACAAAATTTAGAGTTGGGAAGAGAGTGCTTTTTTATAAGTCTGGTTGTTTTGAACTCATTTAAAGGTGTGGGTCTAATTTGCATTGGTACTGGATTATGTCTCTGTGTCCCCCTCTTTGAAACATGGACAGCTCAAGGAAAGAGAAGCTGTGACATTTTGCTTTTGTTTTTTTAGATACTTACTTTTAACACGTCAGTAATGGACTTCAAACCAGAGAGCTATTTAAAAAAAATTATTCCAAGACTAAATTTTAATTATTTCACTTGTCATATTGATTTATTGAAAACTCACCTTTACATAATTTATTACGAGTGTGTAGAATAACAGTTTAATCAGCTTTGCTTATTGGATCAAGGTACTTTTGTAATCAAGAATTTAAAATCAATTTTGACATCTATTTCAAATACTAGGTTTTAACTTGCTAATTATAAGTACAGTTGAAAGACTATTTGTTACACTGCTTTGAATTGACTAAATATAATATTATTGTATGTTTTGATACCATCTTTATATCAGTGTGAGTTAGGAGACAAATTAGTTAAATAAAAAGAAAATAGAACATATACACATCTCTTCAATATGAAATATGGGTGGTTTATAGGCATACCTACTGAAAAAATTTTAATGGTATCCTCTATATTAAATATCTCATTGAGATTTGAAATTCTGATTATAAAGTTAAAGTTGTACAGTATTTCTTGAACAATAAGAGTGGGGCCATTATAAAATCAAACCAGTAAGAATTAGATGGCATTGCATATTAGAATTAGAAAGCAGCATTAGAGTTTATTAAATTAAAAAAAGAAGCTATGTGAAAATGTTGCATGAGGCCATAGAAATCTTTTCTGTTGGTTACTATATTTTAAAATAGTGGATAAATGTATTTTTGCCACTTTTTCCTTTATTTAAAGAAGTATTTCCAGGTAGTAATGCTAAGACAGGATGCAGGAGCACACAGAATCACGCAACTGATTATCTTTTTTATTTGAGAATAGCTGGCCAGAGTGGGTGGGGCAGGTAGGAACCTAAGAGGAGGGTTTGATTTGGAAATCTTGGCTAGAATAAGGGATTTTTTTTTTTTTCCTTTAAAGTGGTTAAGCATGACATATGACTGAAAATTGATTATACTGGGAAAAGCAGCCTTTGCCAGAGACATTAGCTTTTATTGATATAATATTGTGAATGACTTGTTCATACAGGAACTTATAAAATACTATAAAATGATAGTAACATATGCATGTAAACTCTGTGCTTGCTTTTATACAAGAGAATTTGTTTATGGGGCACCGTAGTTTATTAAAACTTGCATGTTTCTTCCTGGTTTAATGATGCCAAACATTCAAATAGCATTCGCTGTGCTAAGCATAAGTAGAACATACACATTTTATTAGCTAAGTGGTGAACAGATTTGTCCAATTTAGTGCTTGAAGCATACTTCAACTGTTATGCTTTAGATTGATAAATAACTGTAACAAATTGTACAGATATTAACACTTATGGGTAGAAACAATCATTATCCTATTTGTCTTCACAAAAAAATGATTCTTTCCTATAATTTGTGTCCTTTTTCTTATATTTCATGGTTTAGATGTTGAAACATTTGTAGCAGACATACTGAGAGGGGAAAATTTATCCAAGAAAGCAAAGGAAAAGAGAGACGCCCTTGTTAAGAAGATAAAAGATGTAAAGTCTATGTAAGTCATTTACTTGCCTTTTATTACTTATTTCTTACTTAGAAGAAATGTAATTAACATTTTAATGAAGGACTGATAATTGTGGAGTTAAATTTTTTAGATTCTAATCTAATTGAAGTATTTTAAAGGACAAACTATATTTCTACTATAATAATTTTTAAAAACAGACATACTTATCATAATACCCTTTTTTGTGAATGCTCTTGATTATCTATTTTTCTAAGTATTTTTGCAAAATCCAACTGTTCATTTTGATTATTTGAGAAAATATTTGGTTTCACTGATAAGGTTTAGGTAGGTTGAGAATTTTAACATGAATATGGAAAATACCTCCAGATACTCAAATGAATAAGTGTAATTTAAGTTGTACATATTAATAATATATTCTAATTTTACTACTGTAACTTGAGTCTTTAAAAATATCTTTAGTATAAATTCATTGGCCTTTTGGAATTACCATTTCAGGATAGGAAGTAATTTTTTTCTTTAAATATATATTCATAGTATAGATTTTAAAATAGATTTGAATCATTGCCACTGATTAGATCTTATTTTGATTTGTTAACCTTTATTTTAAAATATAATGTTATTGCTTTCTTTTACAGTTATCTTCAGGAATCTCAAGACAAAGGTAAATTTTCAAGTTTTGTTAAACCTGTCATTTTTTTTTTCCCTTGCAGAGATTTTCAATAGGAGAATCTGACACATGCTGAAATTTGATAGTTGGAATCAAAAATTTAAATTTCCATGTTGTATACCTAGACTTTCAAGATGAGAGTGCTAGCTCCCCCTGCTGAGAATAAAATTAAAAAACTTATCTAGAATCTACCCTGCACAGTCTTTTGATACAGAAATCTGTGTTTAACATTCTTAGGTTTTGTGGTTCTTGGGGTTCATTGTGGCAGAAATTTGTTAACCTAATTTGTATAACCTTCAGTTATACATGGAAGACTTTGGTGAGGCAGAGGGAAGATACCAGCCCAACACCATTTAATCCTGTAGAGATTGCTTTATAGTGGTGATGGGAGCAGGAGGGCCTGTGGCTGAGTGCTCATAGGTGACATTTCTAAAGGATAATTGTTTTGAAAACTATCAATTTTTGTTTGAGAACATGAGTAAAATCTGTTTCACATGCTAGTTTTTATTATTCTTGTGTTTCTTTTGAGATGAATAAATGTATGCAATAGACATATTCAAAGAAGGTAATTCAGTTTCCTTTTTTGGAAATATGTGAGAGTGCTGATAAGCTGATTGTCTTCCTTTAGATTTGAGAGACAGCTGCTGAGTGTACTGAAAACCAAGTTTAGAAAGGCGTAGGACGTCTCTACCTTTGACGTCTTCAGTTCTGTAAGAGAAACTTGGTATGGCCCTTACTTCCATGATGCTAATTCATGGGTCATGACCTGAAGCCTGTGGATGCTGGTATGAGGGTCAAAACGTGAGGTCAGTTAACTATGTGGAGCTAGGCTCTGGGTTTGGGAGGAGCAGTGTGGCATCTTCTAACTGGGGTTAGTTAGCAGATACCACAGAGAAACTCATATCTCTGCTAACTGATAAGTGAGAGAGTAATGACAGTTTCAATAAACCAAGTACTTAAGCAGACAAACCTAAAATCAGTTAAAAGGAAGCCACAGTTTCTTTTCACATTGTCATCAAGACTGTTGTGATTGGAGGAAATAAGAGTTTTTTTTTCCATGTTAAATTTTTAGACACTATTAAATAAAGGGAAGAGCAGGAAACTTCTCTCCACAAATGCCTACTTATTTGTACTCTACAACGAATCCTAAACTGTGGGTTTAATCATGTTGCATTTTGCTTAGCTGAGTATAGAAATAATGCATTTATGCGTTTTAATTATAACTTTTATACAAAGCACTGTTTATAGGGGAATATTACATATCAGATTCTGCCTTTTTTTCTTAAAACACACGTTTTGTTCTAGTGACTATTGGACTCTCATTGTGACTTCATTATTTGTACATTAAACATTTTTAAGCTAAGAAAATGTGAGAGTATAAAGTCATTGCAGAATTGCGTATGATTCAATAATGGGATAGGAATTTTCCCTTTGGTATTCTGGTTTAGGACTTGTTCAGGTGTGTGGATATTAAAATTACATTACTGAGATACATTCTTTGTCTCTAAAGAGAATGGAGGTTTATATAGTATTTGATAAAAATTGAAAAATGAGCCTAGAATACGAGTTCAAATAACACAGAATTCAGAGATTCCCCATAATCATTTTCCTCTGAATAAGTCATTTGTAGTTCAATACTGCTGTATTGAGTTAACTAATCACCAAGAGTGCCTGCTCAAAAGTAAGCCTGTGGCTAAATTAGATCTATACCTTGGAGAAATATGAGAAGCTAAGTAATTTTATGCCATTCTGCCCTTAAAGTATAATTCAGCTGTTCTAAAAAGACTACTCGTGTCATTGGTTAGAAATATTAAAGGGATCTTAGTACAGGCTTAGTTGTTGAATAAGCAGTTGTTCAAAATACATCTTTTTTTAAAAATAAGAATTTATTAATAGATCTCTGTATTGAATAAATTTAGTTCATCTAAGTATATTTTGATAATGCTGCTTTTCTTCTTTTTCCTTACATTTTCTTCTTGGGGTTTTTGGATTGTCTTTATCTAAGGAGACCTGGGCAGAATTCCTTTTGGCTGTTTCCTCTCTCTCAGGTCAATATGGGGTCACAGTGAAGTGACCAGAGGCTGTTTTCCTCCTTTTTTACCTTTATACTCCTATTTTTTTCACGTGCTATTTTTTACATGATGGTTAAGTACCATTTTAATAATACTGGGACAAAAAAGGACCTGGAAGAGCATTCTTAAATAAAGTGAATTAATTCACATTTATTCATCTTGAATAAATGATTTGTTACTTTCTCTAATGTACACAGATGTCTGCCATCCTTCCTTGCTTTCCTCTCACATCTCTTCTTATAACCTTTAGATATTGTACATGACATAACTATCTAACCATAGTTTTTTATTCTTTGTTGCAATATAGCTTCGTAATATAAAGTATACTCCTAAATACAGGCTTCATGCCCTAGAATTATGCTAATTTTAGAATTGTGATTATTTTAGAATTTGTTCTCTGTCACATGACAAGGTCATAGCACTCTTAAATGTGACTTGAACTACATTACTACTTGAGTAAACAGTGTTGTTGACTGAGTATAAAATAGAATTTTCTAATACATATTAGGTATATAATAAAAAAGTTTTACTTGTAGTTGTATCTTGTCCTTATATCAGGCTTGTTTGACTCCAGTGATGATTTTGGTATTGTTATTTTCTTTACAGAATGATTAAGATAATGTGAAGATAGCTATGCATGGCACATAGTGTTCAATATTATATTAATGTGTTATTCTCAGATTCAACTTCATTATCAAGAAGATTTAGTAAATCTTGATTTATAATTCAATCTTTAAATAAATTTCAAGGAAACCATAAATTACTAAAAGAAGAGCATGCATTATTAACATGAGACAAATATTTTCAAGAGAATGTTTTTCAAATATTGATGTCTACAGCTTTAAAAAATGTGAATATATTGTTTTCAATTCCCTTTAGATGTCATAACTAAAAACTCATTTTCTCCTTTAGAATATTTTTCCTTAAATTAAAACTATTTTGTAGATTTTTCCCTAAAACTCCATTGATGTTGAATATGAATAGATTTACTGAGAAAGCAACTTTCTTTGACCTCATTGGTATTATTAAGTTTATTAATAGACTAAACTGCTTTTTTGAGTAACAAGGTGGTTAGGTAAGAAGGGACCCATTTTAGTTGGTTCTGATAGAATCCTTCAGAACAGCAGAAGAGTCATTTTGGATTGTGTTAAATTTCCTTACTTTTACCCTTCCTAACATAGTATATGTTCTGTTGAAAGTTAGCTCCCCAGTGAAATCTGCACAAATAACTTGCAGCTCCTCCACCCCATCTCTGGCCTTACACAAATGTGTTAAGCATATTTGAGTTTGGGGGCCTATAGCAGTAGAAGTGTATTTCAAAGGTAGTGCTTGAGGAATGGTGTCCTTCTTTTAAAATTGCTTCATATTTGCATGCTATAAATTAGCCCTTGTGTGGTAGGAGAGTTGTGCAGTGAATCTTATTTGTGGTGAATCAAATCTTCCAAATTTTCAAGGATTAAACTACAGATTCCCTTAAGAAGTGACAAGTTAAGTGCTTAATTATGTCTATTTAGCTGTGTATTATTAGTTGAGAAATTATTTTGGACACATGAACTAAGTAGAAAATTAGAAATTAATATTTTTCATTCAAGTAATTTCCTCCACCGAGTTTGTCTTTCATTTTCTATGAAAGGGAATGGTTATCATCTGAATTTTAGATATGTTATTTAGTTTAATGTTTACCTGATTGCATCTAAAATAGGACTATATTTGCTAAAACAAGCTGTAGGTTGGTTAAATCACCTTTCGTGGTGGGAGAGATCATGACTGTTGATGGGCTTTTATCTCCAGGCATTTAGGAAAACATTAATTGATCATGGAGCTATATTAAAAAGAAGGGGTAATAGTGATTTGAAACCAACTATTAAAAATTTAAAAATGTTTTCCAAAGAAATATGTTGCTGTGGTACGATTAAGCCTTGATTTTGCTGTGTTGTTTAACTCACCAATGAAATTATAGGATGAGAAGTCTTGGATCATTGTCTTTTAGATTGTTAACTTTGTATCGTTAATTAAACTTTTGAAAGTTGTGGGATAAATCAAATGCTTTTCTAGGGAAACAAGAAACAGTATTAATGAGCAACAACCCTATAATTATCCTTCTGAGTACATAACAGGGACACATTCATGTCTTTTCTTTGCGCAATAACTTTTACAAAGAAGTATTTTTAAACTGATCATTAATTTTATGACCATAGAAATGAGATGCAAAATTTATGCTGTTGTCATTGGCACAGGCTCAAGGCACCACTGACATTATGTGTGATTGTAATAGAATGGCTGCCAGCTAATGCTTCTGTAGACATTTCATTTGAGCAAGCTTTTCTTTTAGATGTCTGATTAGCTGTAATGCTTTCAATTATGTCTGTAAATGGTATTGGATACGTTTACCTGATGCTCATTGTTGCTTTGGAGTTCAGTTTTCTATTACACAAACACAAGTTGAACATTTTCCTTGTAATTTATCGAAGTCTTTGTAGGTATAGCTGCAAGTACTCAGCGCCTGGGGAGAAAAAATGCTTTGTACTACTCAACAGCGACCCCTGTGTTCAATTAAGGCCCCTTATAATATAGCTGGTCTTTGTTGAGTTGAAAAAAATTAGAGAGTCAGGGAAAAGGGGTAAATCATCACTGGAAGAACAGTAACATGAAGACCATTTTGAAAAATGATGTATTTTTTCAACTGCATGCAAGTTAAAAAGGGAATAACCCTGTACAGATACCACAGAGATTCATCTTCTTTACTTTCTGAATTAAATTCAAGGGAAGCTTAAAAAAGGGAGGAAGGGGGCTGGGAGGGAAGAAATAAGGCCAATAGCAGTATGTAATGTATTTTTGTCTTAGATAAATATAAATGTCATAGTAATTAAAAAAACCAACCTATGAAATGAACTGCAGTTCTTAGAATGGGGAAATTGAAGATAATTTCACTTTACAATCCAAAAACTGTTCTTTTAAAAAAAAAAAAAAAACACAAAAACAAAAATAAAGCCCACAGAGGTCTTTAACATGTCAGTGACTAATTTGTGTAGAATATTCTTCCTTTATATTAAATATTATTGTATTTATAGCTTTAATAGTGATCTTTTTGCTGTGTATGTGTACATACATGGATATATACACAATATATACAATGGATATCATCCAAGGATAATAAACTAATTCTGATTTTTTAAAACTTAAAATTGTTTTTGTTTATTTCCACATAGAATTTAATAGATTTAAGCCTGAGCATCTGAATTTTTAAAAAGATTCTTTCCATGAATCATTAGCTTTATTGTCATATTTATATATTCTTAATAGTGTAATGTGCTAACTGCTGAGTTATAGTGATGTGGTTGAAATGTCCTAATACTTTTTTCACAGCAAGATTTATAGTTTATGATATGAAATACCTTAGAAAATTTATAACATAAAAATTTTTACTTTGTTAGGAATAGAAGGATATGCTAACAATCTTGAACAGTTTAGAATTTTGTGATCTTTACACCTGTGTATTCCATGAGCTATCATTTCACGTTTAAACATATTTTTACTAGAATTTTATGAGGTTCTGTCTTACCTCATATTTTAAATCAGACCACTCTTCATTCCATAAGAGAAATATTATAAAGGATCACTGAGTATTCTGAGAAGTACTTTGATCATCTTGAAAGAAAGATAAATTAAGATCTGAAGAAGGAGCAGTATTTGTACATGTTTCTTGGAATTTTAATTGGGAAAGAAGCATCACCATGTATGGTGCACCTAATGGTGTAATCATTAAGGACAGTAAGGTAGTCATCTCTATAGTCTGCTCTTATTGTCTTGGTGGGAGATGTCCTTATCTTTACTTTCAGGGTAGGGATGATAAATGTTGATAAAATGTCAGAATTTTAAGAAAATAGATACGAATATTTATTTTTATTATTTTGAAAGTATTGTCTTGAAAGAGGCTATTTTCTCTACCAAAATATGGTGAAAGTAGGGTGCAACCCATCAGAAGAATGTCGGAGAATACAGACATCATTTTGGAGAGCCCAGTGGCTTTAATCTGGATCTGCCCAGCAACTGTGATCTAAAAAGTGGTACTGTAGGCACTCGAGGGTTCCTATGGAGATTTTTCGCTATGGTTTTTAGGTAATACCTGAGGTGGCTGGTTTTCTCTTGAATTTCTAACAAGTAGCTTGAATTGTTAACAAATCATTGATATGGTATTAAGCATACCTTTTTCTTTCTTGTTGAATATGGATGAAGAATGAGTGGTTAGGTATGGCTAGTATATAGTAAATGTTTGAATCACTCTTTTAAAAAATTATTCTAAATGAGTATATGGAAAAACCCAAACCACAAGATTTTATTGTGGAGATTAAATGACTTCACCCAATCAGCCTAAGGTTTGGAAATCATCTAGAAACCTAGCTAGAATATAAAAAAATAGCATATCACTGAATGAAGAATTGAAAGTGTCTAGTTTGTAAATCGCCTGGTCTGAATTTAAAGGTTTATATGGATTTTAAAGCAGTTTTTCTGTAAAAGATTCCTGCTCTTAAAAATGCAACTGAGTATCTTTAATCTGTTCAAATGTAATTGTGTGATTTTTACTGAAAATGTAAAATGTTCATATGGCTTTGATTTATCAATTTCTCATCATCATTTTTCCAGTTATTGAGTAGGTAAATGGAATTAACTGAATTATTTTTTCTGTTGTTTGCCATGCTTTTTTTGGTTGCTGTTATTGTTATTTTGGTTTTGTTTTGGATACACACCATCTTTTAACCTGTTTCTAGTATTTTATATTCATCTTTGTAGAGACCATAATAATTTTGTAACTTGTACCCTTTTGTAACAGAAAGAAGCAATTGTATACTGACTTTCAAAAACTATTACTTTTATCTAAATTATAACAGATACACATTAAAATAGGATCTGTTTTTACCTAGTTCAAAAAGTTTTCTTTGTTCTTCCATGAAAGTGACTGAATTTAATAGTACCATTTACCTCTTTGACAAAGTAACACTCTTTAAAGATGGCTAAATTATAAAAGACTTTTCCCTGATTCTTTTCTGTTTGTTTTTTAAGTAGTATTTTTTAATTTACTTTTTATATTATATTGGGGTATAGTTGATTTACAATGTTATGTCAGTTTCAGGTGTACAGCAGAGTGGTTCAGTTATAATGTGCATCCATTCTTTTATCTCTGATTCTTTCATAGGTGATGCAGAAGATGGAGAAGAATACGATGACCCTTTTGCTGGGCCTCCAGACACTATTTCATTAGCCTCAGAAAGATATGATAAAGATGATGAAGCTCCCTCTGATGGTATGTTACATTTTCCCATAGATTATACCTCTTGACACTCTTAACACAGAACAATGCAATATGTAAAGGTGGTGATCTTGTCAGAAAGCAGATAAACACAGAAGCTGCGGTTAACTTACCTTTACCAGAACCTTTTAAGGAACAGAAGAGCTCTCTCTAGTGGTTTTCCTAAGTATGTAGTTCCTTCTTCTAGAAAATTTTCTTTACTTGAATTTTGAGGAGAGTACTTGTATCCTATCATCATATAAATATTATTAGTATACTTGTTGGTTAATATAATATTATCAGATTCTTGCTTAATTTTATTGGGCTGCTTAATGGCTTGTTGTATTATTTATTTTATAAATAATGAAAAAGATTTTTGATCTTTTTTCCTGAAAACTTCATACAAAATGAGTTCATAAAATATTAAATTAATTATTCCTACATTGCCTTCTCTCATCGAGACAAGTTTTCATCGAATGCTTCTTTTATATACATTTTCATTTTTATAATTATCATCTAAAAATATCTCATATTATACAGTAATATTATAGTATTTTGTATTAATTGAAATGGTAATACAATTGATTCTTTATCTCTTAGTAATTTTTAAAAACTTCCAAAGTTATGAAACTTGTTTTTACCCTAGCATGTACTTTGTTGTGCCACCCAGTCGAGTGCATCTGAACTATAGAGACTTATGAGGGTGATATATAGTTACAAATTAAGAATGCATATTGATAAATTACCCATGCATATTAATTTGTGGCACTCAAAGTTTCACATAGACATAGAAATGAATAATGCCTTCTGCCACTATATGATGATCAAACTGTGCAGTTCCATCTCTAAATACAATTGCTGAATGAAAATATGCTTCCTGCAACAGAGCACTCCACATTTTATGTTATCCAGATTATTCCCTTTGGAAACATAAATTGCTTTTATGAGGTATAAAATTATGTCTATTGCAGAACAGGGATAAGTCAAGTACATGCATAAGTGATAAACATTCTAACCGCTGATTCAGAACAACACAATCTTTTTTTTATATTCAGAACTTTGTACAATGTGTAGCAACAATAATCATATCCATTTTGTGTCAAATTTTACATTTTGGCAAACGTTTAATATATGTTTTTAAAAGGAAAGAATTTCTTTCTCTTATAGGTTCTATTTTTTTAAAATGCATATTTCTCTTCAGTTACACTTAGTATATGAAACAGAGCATTACCCTTTCTAACGTATCTTCAAAAGCATTTCTATTAGAAAATGTTTTATCATTGATGAAGTAATATTTTCAGGCAAAACAATGAATTATTGTTTGAGTTGAACTATTTTTCAGACACATTACAATGGTTTGTTTTGCTTGTCTGTAAAATGTAAGTATACAGAAATGAGTTTGTTTGTATGTATACATATATGAAGAATATTTATCTTATGAAAATATATATATATACACACATACAAATATATTCATAGACTATATATGCTCAGGCTTTCTCAAAATAGCATAAATATTTTGATGTACAAGAGAGCATTATGTACCTTCTTGAAAAAATAACAACCTTAGAAATCCAACAATTAAATATCTGTGAGAGCCAGTGATTTGTTAGGAAAAATAATTGCTATTGTATAGTGCATTTACATGATTATTTTTTTAATGGGTAAATAATTTGTCATATGTTTGTTTTCATAACCACATATACAGGAAATATATTAATAGCACAAGAAGATTTACTGTTAAAGCATTGTCAATATTTGAATAGTGTTTAATAAATTATATTTATGTGTAACATTTAAATTTTAGCTTGTTAAATATTGCATTTTCATCAGTGTTTATATAAGCAATTCCTAGATTGAAATTTTAACTTCTAGTATTATTCATTTTTGGTATATAAACAGTGCTAGTTTTGATAATTTTATATTTTCTCCTAAGAATGTTATAAGTTAATTTTAAAACTACTACTTGAACTTTTAATTTCCACTCTAAAATATTATCTAATCATATTAGTTTTTTCTCCCTGCAACTTAGATTTTATATGTGTTCCCTTTCCTTTGCTGAATAAATTTTCCTTCATTGTGTGACCTTAGTGTAATGATATATTAATTATAAAATGATAATACATTTAACAATAAGTGTAACTAAATTAGCATGGGTCACCAAAAGGCCTTTTGTCAAATCAGATTGTTGTTTTGTCCTTTTGACTTTTACCTTATGGTAGGCACTAAACAAAGTATCTCAACTTTGATGGATTATAAACTCCAAACATGATATGTATTTTTCATAATGCTAATGTAATTTTCAAGGTACTGAAAAGGTCAAACCTGCACATCTCTGTGCATTCTAAGTCTGTCTTTTCCTTTAATATTTCTTTTTCTCTGTTCCTCTGGTTCAAAAGTTCAGTCAGTTCCCAAATGGCTACCTAATTTTCCAGTTATTCCCTCAAGCCATATGTGTTTTGGTTTCTTTATGGTTTATTAGGTACTGTAGGAAAGTAGCATAAGTTATATCTTCTAATGAAATTCAAGCACACTTCAGTGATGCTTCGACTTGATTGCTGGTAGCAATTAAATCACAGCCAAGGAGAATAATGCATATTCTCACAAGGTCCAGACGCCCTATAGAAATTGAAAGGGAATGAAAACAGAAAACAAAAACAAAGTCTTCAAACCCTGCCAGACACACTGTTTCCAGCCTGCCTTTTTTTTTTTTTTTTTTATTGGCCAACTGCCTGATTGATAGCAAAATCATAACTTGCTGCATGCTAACAGGCAGAGTTCACTTGTAGGTTATTGTGAACTGATAAAGGGTTAGATGGAGTTTTGATTTTCACATTGGACCTTGGTACACTAGATTAATGGAATTTCAATGAGTGACTAGAGTAGCCACAGCTTTGTCAGAGAAACAAATGGAGATTCTATAGTCATGTCTACTCATTAATACTAGTTGCCTGAAAGGTGTGCTGCTTCTCTATACAAAAGAGTTGATATAATTGATTTTCGAATGGTTCTTTGAAAAAAAGTACCTTATTGATGAGCAGAATTGTAACATAAATGGTGACAGATTTTCGTAAAGCTTGTAGCTTAAAAATATTGTACTTTGTAATTTTTCTTCTCTCTCTTTAGAAACGCTTTTTATTTTTTGAGGGAAATACATTTCATAAATGATTTCATGGCTGCTGTTAGTTTCATTTTGATTTGGTAACAAAAATTATATTTATTAGAAATTTCATTTTATTAACTTTATGCTGTTATTTTTTCTGAAAAACTTAAATCATAATGATTTCTAGGCTTTTGTAGGTCACTGTTAGTTTAATGCTATCATATGGCTGGGTATATTGAAGTGTTAATAGAAATGATGCATGTCAGTAATCTTACAAAATTAGAGATAATGAAACTTAAGACCTTAGAATATCCCTTATCATACATGTTAAAGTGTTTGTTTAGGCAGTAAGATAGTAGATGCAGGGTAGCTTTTAGATACCATATAATGATTTGTGTTTCTGTTTTTCTATTCTGAAACCATTTTTCATTCATTTCCATTATTTGTGAAAGAAAGCTTCTAACAGTGTAGTGTGGAAAGTCCCTAAGGTAGAGTGAAAGGATTCAGTGAGCTAGAAGACGTGTATTGGCTGGCCCATCGATGTTAGGTCGAAGAATCCCAGTGG
This sequence comes from Bubalus bubalis, assembly GCF_019923935.1. Classification (NCBI taxonomy): domain Eukaryota; kingdom Metazoa; phylum Chordata; class Mammalia; order Artiodactyla; family Bovidae; genus Bubalus; species Bubalus bubalis. The sequence goes on from NC_059164.1 coordinate 68,763,868, forward strand.
ACATTTGTTACAAATCTGATTCAGTCCTAGACCATAATCACTTTGTGGATAGAATCTGGAACCTCTAGGGCAGGCATATAGAAAGAGACAAAATGAAGCTTAAGATAGAAAATATTCATTCATTGTCCTGGTATTTTCTTAACTAAAGATTCCCAAGTAATAGAGGTTACTAAAAACTGTGGACATTATAAGAACATAGGTTTGTATGAAAAAATACTTGTTGAGGTATGCAACTATTTCAAAACTTTGGGATTAAGAAAAAAGGCTATGCTGTTTTGATCATCATTTATAATAGTAGAATATGTTTTCTCAGTTTTTGGTATAGTTTTTCTTGAAGAAAAATCAGTATATGAAAATTTGAATTTATAAAGCATATAAATCATTTATTCCAAAGGATTGCTTTGATTATCTCTATGATGCCTATAAATAATGAACTCTCATAATGCATCTATAGCCAGCTTAGATATATACACTCCATGTGCACAATCTAGATTTAGTGTGTCAGTTTTTACACATTATACACCATCTTTTGAGGAAGATTTTTTTTTTATGTAAAGTTTAGGTGTAGCACTAGTCAGGTCTTATAAAAGCCAAGCAATAGATGTGTTATTTTTCTCTGTGTTCCAATAGAATGTAAGTAATGTTTAAAACCAGGAAAAGCAAGGTTCTTTTCTATGGCCAAGAAGCCTGTGGGCTCCTGCCCAACCAGGGATGGAATCCATACCTGCTTCAGTGGGAGTGCAGCTTTAACCACTGGACCACCAACGAAGTCCAACAAGTTTCTTTCAGTAACTGGCCATTTAGGGTAAATGTTTTCGAACTATAGTGTCATGTGGTTTTTGATAATAAAAATCATACTATGTAATTTAATCTAAATTCTGAGAATTTAGATTAATTTGCAACTTACACATTTCTTTGTATACATAACTTCTTGTTGCACTTGTGCTTTTATTTTTTACTTTTTTTTTTACACTTGTATTTATTTGTCTGTTTTTGGCTGTGCTGAGTTTTCATTGCTGCTCTCTAGTTGTGGTGCGTGGGCTTCTCCTTGCATGCTGTTCTCTTGTTGTGGAGCATTGGCTCTCGGGCATGAAGGCTTCAGTAGTTGTGGCCAGTGGGCTTAGCTGCTCCTTGGCATGTGGGATCTTCCTGAATTAAACTCATGTCTCCTGTGCTGTCAGGGGGATTCTTTACCACTGAGCCACCAGAGAAGCCCTGGTGGTTCTTTTAATATACCATTTGCTAGCTTGTGTTAGTGGAGAAGGCAATGCACCCCACTCCAGTACTTTGCCTGGAAAATCCCATGGATGGAGGAGCCTGGTAGGCTGCAGTCCACGGGGTCGCTAAGAGTCGGGCACGACTGAGCGACTTCCCTTTCACTTTTCACTTTCATGCATTGGAGAAGGAAATGGCAACCCACTCCAGTGTTCTTGCCTGGAGAATCCCAGGGACGGGGGAGCCTGGTGGTTGCCGTCTGTGGGATCACACAGAGTTGGACATGACTGAAGTGACTTAGCAGCAGCAGCTTGTGTTATAGTAGTATAAGAACAATGATTATTTTAGTCCTCTGTAATATGTATAGTCTAGCTTCAAGTACTTTGGTAGAAGTGAGGGGTTATAGTTTGGGGAAATGATAAAAAGTATAAAACATATTTTTACACTCAATATTGTGTGTTTGGAGATACAAAGTATTGTTGTTTGGTCACTCAGTTGTATCTGACTCTTTGTGACCCCGTGGACTGTAGCATGCCAGGCTACCCTGTCCTTTACTGTCTCCTGGAGCTTGCTCAAATTCATGTCCATTGAGTCAGTAATGCCATACAACTATCTCATCCTCTGTCATCCCCTTCTCTTCTTGCATTCAGTCTTTCCCAGTATCAGGGTCTTTTCCAATGAGTTGGCTCTTCGCATCAGGTGGGCAAAGTATTGGAGCTTCAGCTTCGGCATCAGTCCTTCCAATGAATATTCAGGACTGATTTCCTTTAGGATGGACTGGTTGGATCTCCTTGCTGTCCAAGGGACTCTCAAGAGTCTTCTCCAACACCACAGTTCAAAAGCATCAATGATTCAGCACTTAGTCTTCTTTATGGTCCAACTCTCACATCCATACATAGCTACTGGAAAAACCATAGCTTTGACTATACAGACCTTTGTTGGCAAAGTGATGTCTCTGATTTTTAATATGCTGTCTAGGTTTGTCATAGCTTTTCTGCCAAGGAGCAAGTGTCTTTTACTTTCATGGCTGCAGTCACCATCTGCAGTGATTCTGGAACCCAAGAAAATAAAGTCTGTCATTCTTTGCATTGTTTCCTCATCTTTTTGCCATGAAGTGATAGAACCTGCTGCCATGATCTTTGTTTTTTCAATATTCAGTTTTAAGCCAGTTTTTTCACTCTCCTCTTTTACCTTCATCAAGAGACTCTTTGGTTCCTCTTCACTTTCTGCTATAAGGGTTGTGTGGTGTCATCTGCTATCTGAGGTTATTGATATGTCTCCCGGCAATCTTGGTTCTGGCTTGCCCAGCATTTCACATGATGTACTCTGCATATAACTTAAATAAATAGGGTGACAACATTCAGCCTTGATATACTCCTTTCCCAATTTTGAACCAGTCTGTTGTTCCATGTCTGGTTCTAACTGTTGCTTCTTGACCTGTCTACAGATTTCACAGGAGGCAGGTAAGGTTGCCTGGTATTCCCAGCTCTTTTAAGAATTTCCCCCAGTTTGTTGTGATCCACACAGTCAAAGGCTTTATTGTAGTCAATGAAACGAAGTCAATGTTCTGAAATTCTCTTGCTTTTTCTGTGATCCAAAGTGAAAGAAAGTGAAAGTGAAGTTGCTCAGTTGTGTCTGACTCTTTGTGACCCCATGGACTGTAGCCTACCAGGCTCCTCCGTCCATGGGATTTTCCAGGCAAGAGTACTGGAGTGGGTTGCCATTTCCTTCTCCACAAGATCTTCCAGACCCAGGGATTGAACCCAAGTCTCCCGCATTGTAGGCAGACGCTTTACCATCTGAGCTACCAGAGAAGCCCACATTGCCATTCCCGTCTCCAGGAGACCTTCCCGACCCAGGGATTGAACCTGGGTCTCCTGCATTGTAGGCAGACGCTTTACTGTTTGAGCCACCAGGGAAGTTAAAAGGCGTTAGCAATTTGATCTCTGGTTCCTCTGCCTTTTCTAAATCCAGTTTGAACGTCTGGGAGTTCTCGGTTCACACACTGTTGAAGCCTGGCTTGGAGAATTTTGAGCATTACTTTGCTAGCACGTGAAATGAGTGCAATGGTATGGTAGTTTGAACATTCTTTGGCACTGCCCTTCTTTGGGTTTGGAATGAAAACTGACCTTTTCCAGTCCTGTGGCCACTGCTGAGTTTTCCAAATTTGCTGGCATATTGATTGCAGCACTATAACAGCATCATCTTTTGGAATTTGAATATGTAAGGTATACACAGCTGTAAAATATTTTTATGATACAAAGACATATATGAATAAAATAAAAACACAGAACCATTGAGAATCATCTTTTTAATTTTTATGCCATTGAATGAGAAAATACCTCACTATAAAACAAAGTAGACAAATAAGACTATAATGAAGTGGGCTATTTAAGAAATATTGCAAAAATAATAAAACTCAACATTATAAAAAATTATGCATCTTTAATACAGTACAGTATATTAGTGGTTATGTACACAATTCATGAAGAAAGGAATAGGAGACCTTGGCGGGACAATGGGGAATTCAAAGATGAAGAAAATAAAGTTCTAGTTTCAAAAGACTTATAATCTAGTTAGAAGAATATAAAATAAGGCAATTAGCAATGTAAGTTCTAACAAGTAGTCAGTTCAGTCACTCAGTCATGTCTGACTCTTTGTGACCCCCCATGGACTACAGCACGCCAGGCTTCCCTGTCCATCACCAACTCCTGAAGCTTGCTCAAACTCATGTCTATCGAGTTGGTGATGCCATCCAACCATCTCATCCTCTGTCATCCCCTTCTCCTCCTGCCTTCAAACTTTCCCAGCATCAGGGTCTTTCTTTTCCAATGAGTCAGTTCTTTGTATCAGGTGGCCAAAATATTGGAGTTTCAGCTTCAGCGTCAGTCCTTCCAAAGAATGTTCAGGACTGATTCCCTTTAGGATTGACTGGTTTGATCTCCTTGCAGTCCAAGGGACTCTCAAGAGTCTTCTCCAGCACCACAGTTCAAAAGCATCAATTCTTCAGTGCTCAGCTTTCTTTATAGTCCAACTCTCACATCCATACATGACTATTAGAAAAACCATAGCTTTGATTAGACGGGCCTTTGTTGGCAAAGTAATGTCTCTGCTTTTTAACATGCTACATTGGTCATCTCTTTCTTCCAAGGAGGACTTCCCTGGTGGCTCAGATGGTTAAGCGTCTGCCTACAATGCGGGACACCCGGGTTCCATCCCTGGGTCAGGAAGATCCTCTGGAGAAGGAAATGGCAACCCATTCCAGTACTCTTGCCTGAAATATCCCATGGATGGAGAAGCATGGTAGGCTACAGTCCATGCGGTTGCAAAGAGTTGGACATGACTGAGCCACTTCATTGGGTAGCCTTTCCTTTCTCCAGGGGATCTTGCCGACCCAGGGATCAAACCCAGGTCTCCCACATTGCAGGCAGATTCTTTACCAGCCAAGCCACAAGAGAAGCCCAAGAATACTGGAGTGGGTAGCTTATCCCTTCTCCAGGGGATCTTCCTGACCCAGGAATTGAACTGGGGGTCTCCTGTATTGCAGACGGATTCTTTACCAACTGAGCTATCAGGGAAGCCCCACTTCTTCACTTTCTTCCAAGGAGCAAGCATCTTTTAATTTCATGGCTGCAGTCACCATCTGCAGTGATTTTGGAGCCCCTAAAAATAAAGTCTCTCACCGTTTCCATTGTTTCTCCATCTATTTGCCATGAAGTGATGGGACCTGATGCCATGATCTTAGTTTTTCAAATGTTGAGCTTTAAGCCAACTTTTTCAATCTCCTCTTTTACTTTCATCAAGAGGCTCTTTAGTTCTTTGCTTTCTGACATAAGGGTGGTGTCATCTGCGTATCTGAGGTTATTGATATTTCTCCCGGCAGTCTTGATTCCAGCTTGTGCTTTGTCCAGCCTGGCATTTCACATGATGTGCTCTGCATATAAGTTAAATAAACAGGGTGACAATATACAGCCTTGGCATACTCCTTTCCCAATTTGGAACCAGTCTGTTGTTCCATGTCTGGTTCTAACTGTTGCTTCTTGTCCTGCATACAGATTTCTCAGGAGGCAGGTAAGGTGGTCTGGTATTCCCATCTCTTTAAGAATCTTTAAGTTCTAACAAGGCAGATTCCAAAAGTGGTAACTAGTATGTGTTAAAATATCTATTTGATCTGGTCTATGCCAGGGCAAATAGTTGGTTTCATTGATTTTCTTCCCTTATTTGTTGATTGAATCGGTTATATGTTTTGGCATCATGTTGAATGAAACAAAACATAAACTTTATGCCTTTATTTAGAGAGGTTGTGGAGTCAATTGTAAACTGAGGACTTTTTTTTTTCTCTTTTGAGTGAGCTTTACATGGTTCCTGAAGTTTGCTAGAGAGAAAGTGGGAGAACATTCAGAGGATAAGTCCAAAAACCAGGTTTTTGTATTCACTGATAATAATTTTGTTGTCAAGATGAAGTCACTCAGCCTCTTTGGCTTTTTATTTTCTGAGTTGTGAAATGAAGAGTTTGGACTAGGTGATTATTTAGAAGTTCCCTGAATCTCCAAATGCTTGTGTCCACATTTCAGAATTGGTAAATGTAATGGTGGCACAGAAATGATTTCCTTGAGGAGGTAATAACCAGAAGTGATGGTGAATAGGAAGGAGTGGAGGGGATCTTAGAGGTAAGCACATGGTGGGCAGAAAAGCCGAGTAACAAATTAAGGAGTTCACCTTTGATAGTCCCGAATTAAGAGAGGCCTGAAGCAATAGACTGATGTAATGAGTGCATATTAGAGGGAGATTGTCCTGGCAGTTAATTGTTGGATGGATTAAGGCAAAGAGACCATCTCGTGGAGGTAGCAAGCTAAATGCTTTGCTATTGGATTGGCCAAAAAGTTCGTTTGGGTTTTTCTGTAAGCTGTTAACATTATTTTTAACCGTGACAGTGTCTCTGTGAGGTAGATATTATCACGGTTTGACCACGGAGCAAACTCAGGGATAGATTAAGTGAAGGTCACATAAGTGGCAGAACTGAAATTTGAATTCATGTCTGACTCGAATAACCAGGCTCTACTCTCAAAACTACTGTATTTTGCCTCTTCTCCTACTAAAATATTGTTGCTCTTGGTTCAGAGGGTGTTGATAAGAGCCAGGGTTAGTGTAATAGACATTGCATTGAAAAGAAAGGGTTTCTCTTAACCCCTCCCTACCCAAACAACGGACTGCAGACCAACTGCAACAGTGTCACCTGGGAGCTTGTTAGAAACACTCAATCTCTGTCCCCACCAATACCTACTGAATCTGAATCAGCATTTAAACAGCAGCCCCAGGTACCATGAAAGTTTGAGAAACTCTTTTCTAATTGCATTGTTTACATTGGCCTTTGTGTCTGGAGAGAAAGGTGAGCCGTTGTACTTGGGCTGAACATGGAGATGAGTAGTAGGCATGGCAGCAAACAATCTCTAGAAGTAGGTAAAAATGTTCGTTACTTCCTGCACTCTTCTGTGGTTCCTGAACTCACTGTACAGGGCCCCTTGCCAACACTACTGTCTGTGGGTAGTTGTCCGATTTCTGAATCTGTTTCCCTCTCAAATCAAACTCTCGGTTAAGTACATTGAAAAGGCTCTGATAAATTACCCCCAGGAATGTTTGCATGGTAATAGAGGAAGAGCTTAACCCAGGGGAGGTCAGTTCCCACTCACAGATCTTTAGATATCAGCACTCGGCTGTGGTAAAGATATTTTTGGCTATTGCAGAATACTGTATCTTAAAAGATTTAGGCACATAACAGACTTATCTTCCTTGGGGTGTGCGTGTGTGTGTGTATATATATATATATATATATGTATGTATATATAGATATATTTGAATTTGGTCTGCAGTCTTTGGTGGAAGTCGCAATGTACAGCTTCCTGTTTTCAGTCGTGTCTCCTGTTTGCAACCTGTCCCAAAGTGTGAATTAATAATAGTTTCAACATTGAAAAGCAAAGGTTAAGACCATAGACTGACCCACTTGATTTTAGGGGAAGGCGTTCTAGCCTGGCACAGAATTCCAAAGAGAGCTCCCTTCCTCTGAGACAGATTCACTAGAGGTGACTCTGCTGGTGGTTGGGGTACCATCTTTTGGAAGGAAAAGGGATTAAACCATCTTTGTGTGTTAGTCATGGGCTTCCCTGATGGCTCAGATGGTAAAGAATCTGCCTGCAGTGCAGGAGACCTGGGTTTGATCTCTGGGTCAGGAAGATCCTTTAATTAATATTGATTGAGAAATAAATCTGGCTGGGAAAGATTGAAGACGGGAGGAGAAGGGGATGACAGAGGATGAGATGGTTGGATGGCATCACTGACTCAATGGACATGAGTTTGAGTAAACTCTGGGAGTGGTAATGGACAGGGAGGCCTGGAGTGCTACAGTCCATGGGGTTGCAAAGAGTCGGACACAACTGAGCAACTGAACTGAACTGAAGTCTGGCGCTGAACCGATTCCTTCATGTACATTATTTCCTTTAGTTGACTTAGAACTGCCTCATGTGGGAGACATTTTCTCTGTTTTAATGTTGTGGAAGCTGAGACTCAAAAAGTTTTAGGTCTCTTAACTGTCATATCCAACTTAGAAATGGCAACTTCAGCTCCTTTGATCCTTTTATGCCATGCTATTTAAAAAATTGGACTAGTTTTTTTCTACTTACAAGAGACATACATTTGGTTAAAAATAAAAGTGATTAGAAGGGTATACAATAAAAGGTAAAAGTCTCCTTTTCCACTCTGCCCAAACCCAAGAGGCAGCCACTTACTAGTATTTTTTATTCCCTGGTGGCTCAGATGGTAAAGAATCTGTCTGCAATGCAGGAGACCCATGTTCGATCCCTGAGTCAGGTAGATCCCCTGGAGACGGGAATGGCGATCCACTCCAGTGTTCTTGCCTAGTGAATTGCATGTACAGAGCAGCCTGGCGGGCCACAGTCCATGGGGTCACAAGGAGTTGGACACAACTGAGCTACTAACACACACATGCCAGTTACCATAATAACTTTGGTCACACTACTTCTAGTTCTTGTCTGGTCAACTTTGAATGTACTCCTTTCCCAATTTGGAACCAGTCCATTATTCCATGTCCACTTCTAACTGTTGCTTCTTGACCTGCATGCAGATTTCTCAGGAGGCAGGTCAGGAGTTCTTGTATTGCCATCTCTTTAAGAGTTTTCCATAGTTTGTTGTGATCCATATAGTCAAAGGCTTTGGCATAGTCAATAAAGCAGAAGTACATGCTTTTCTGGAACTCTCTTGCTTTTTCAGTGATCCAGTGGATGTTGGCCATTTGATCTCTGGTTCCTTTGGCCTTTCTCAATCCCGTTTGAACATCTGGAAGTTCTTGGTTCACGTACTGTTGAAGCCTGGGTTGGAGAATTTTGAGCATTACTTTACTAGTGTGTGAGATGAGTGCAATTGTGCAGTAGTTTTAACATTTCTTTGGCCTTGCCTTTCTTTGGGATTGGAGTGAAAACTGACCTTTTCCAGTCCTATAGCCACTGCTGAGTTTTCCAAATTTGCTGGCATATTGAGTGCAGCACTTTCACAGCATCATCTTTTAGGATTTGAAATAGCTCAGCTGGAATCCCATCACCTCCACTAGCTTTGTTCATAGTGATGCTTCCTAAGGCCCGCTTGACTTCACATTCCAGGATGTCTGGCTCTGAGTGAGTGTGAGTGATCATACTATCATGATTATCTGGGTCATGAAGATCTTTTTTGTACAGTTCTTCTATGTGTTCTTGCCACTTCTTCTTAATATCTTCAGCTTCTGTTAGGTCCATACCATTTCTGTCCTTTATTGAGCCCACCTTTGCATGAAATGTTCCCTTGGTAGCTCTAATTTTCTTGAAGAGATCTCTAGTCTTTCCCAGTCTGTTGTTTTCCTCTATTTCTTTGCACTGATCGCTGAAGAAGGCTTTCTTATCTCTCCTTGCTATTCTTTGGAACTCTGCATTCATATGAGTGTATCTTTCCTTTTCTTGTTGCATTTAGGGATATATCCTAGCCTACCTTTAATGTTATTGTTGCTTAGTGGATACTTTAAAAACTGTGTGAATGGCAAAAAGTAATTTTCTTCATGTGCCTTTTGCAGCTCAGTGAACTTCGAATTCTATAGTCTTTAACATAACTTTTAAAAAAGAATTCTTGCTTTGTGTAGTTAGGTATCACTCCCCTCATTTAGCAATATCATCTATGCCTTTTAAAATGTAAATGCAATAAGTTTTATTGCCTTACACATATAAATGAATAATCACATGATGCTTCTTTTACATCAGTTTTATTTTAATGGAAGATTATTTCAGGGGACATATAGTCCAAGTAGATTATTTTGTTGATATTCTGACTTTTTTGGGCTAGATTTTGTCAGTATATAGTTACTGTGGTAGGATCTAAGGGTTACTGGGGTGATCATCTTAGAAAAATGGTCACCCACACTCCCCTCTCATCCATGCTGCCACATAACATTGTTTGGGGAAGAATGGATACATGTGTAAGTATGGCCGAGTCCCTTTGCTCTTCCCCTGAAACTATCACAACATTGTTTGTCAATGGGGAACACATGTAAACCTGTGGCGGATTCATTTTGATATATGGCAAAACCAATACAATATTGTAAAGTTAAAAAAAAAAGTTTAAAAAAAAAGAAGAAACAGAAAAGTGGTCACTATTTTTAGGTTTCAAAAAAGAAAGTTGATTTGTTTCTTCTCCTTTGTATGGATGTGTGTGTGTGTGTTTTGTGTTTGTTTTTTTTGCCCCAATGTGTCAGTCACCAAACTTAGTAGTCTTGCCAGATAAGGAAACTGAGACATAAGGAAGCAACGTGAATTATTTAATATCTAAGCATTACATTACATTACATTACATTAATATCCAATGTGTAATCTGCAGACTGGTCTGAGTCTGTGATATGTTTCTTACTGGTCTGCAACAATGTAAGTACAGAAATGGAGATTAAGCACTTGGGAATGTTTATAGCATTTTGATATTCCCACATTATCCAAATATGTGATCATTATTTTTTCTAGTAATTCATATTATGTATAAGATACATATATATCTGCTGCTGCTAAGTCCCTTCAGTTGTGTCCGACTCTGTGTGACCCTATGGACAGCAGCCCACCAGGCTCCCTTGTCCACGGGATTCTCTAGGCAAGAATACTGGAGTGGGTTGCCATTTCCTTCTCCATATACATATATACCTACATGTATGTAGATTTTTTTTTTAACCTAAGTATTAATTTGTGGTGTTGTAACATTTGGGATGGGGCGGGGAGACTGATGCTTTATCACGGTTAGAAGCATTGAACTAGAGTTAGAGAATTACAGCCATCTCAGTCTCTTTATTTCCTATCCTTCTGATTTTTAGTTACTTTTTTGAAAGCTTTATATCTTATATCTTTCTCTGTATCTTCATCCATCATCACAGTCATGTTTTAGTTTATATATCAGGTCTATTTTCACTATGGGGAAATTTTAGGGATTGTAATTCTACTTTTCTTGATCCACTTTTAAGCTCCAGTGTCATAATTAAATATTTAATTATATTTTCATATGAGAGTTCTGAGAGCAGTCTTCAAGTTTGGCTGTCATGAAGCAAAGATGCTGCCTCAAAGTTTTTCATTTGGACTATCTAGAGAAAATGTTAATGTAGATTGGATGCCGTCTAGTGCTTTTCCATGCCTAAAAAGCAGAAAAAGATAGTGTAATATTTAAAGACTCTCAGAAAAGTGCTCTTGTGTCATTTTATTTAAATGTCCTCAAAAGCTCCTCTCACTTTCTAATACCACCTGTAAGCCATGCTATTTTGAACATACCCATCACTTGTTTTTTAATATCAAAGGAAGTTAATAAAAAAATATATAATATCAAAAAACAGTAAAATCTCTTACCATAGGGAAAAAGAAATACACATATATTTATTTCATTGAATAGAACTTGTTTTGATATTGGTATCCTGGGACCTTTGTCATGGGATAAATGTATGCTATAAACTTCTAATATGCTTACAGTAGGACTTCTTTGTAAAATAAAATGTGTCTTTTAAGAAATGAAGAATTGATTTTTTAAAATACAGGTAGTGAAAGAAGGTAACAATGTTATATATTTTAGGTAGAGTGCTACATGGAACAAAAGTTTAATTCAACAGATTTTACCATTTATTTTGTTAGATTGGGGGATTATTAAGACATGTTCACTGCTTTTCAAATTAGCAGAGGAAAGAGATGTAAATACAATTTTGATTCAAGAAAGATTGGTATAATCACTACTGCAGGACATATACAGGGAGAAAGAGGATGATAAATATGGTTGGAATGAAGACAATCTTGGTAGTGGAGGTGGCATCTGAGCCAGGTCTGGGAGAATATGAAGGCTTCTGATATGTGCAACATGGAGGGAATAGCGTTTCAGATTTGTGAAACAACCTGGTAAAGGGATATATTAGCTAGGACTCTTCCAGTGCATGGTACAGAAAAGAAACCCAGTTGAGACCAGTTGAAGCAAAAAGCAGAAAGGGGAATTGATTGGTTTGCCTATTGAAGGAGGACAGAGTTGGAGTCTTGCTTTGTACTCACCTGGACTCAGGTGAATGTTCAAATTGCAAGAGTATCCTGCTTTCCTTCCTTTGGCTTCCTTTTAGATGGCTCCCAGCCACTAGCAGCTACTTAGATATTTTCTCCCAGCTTAGCAACCCCAGTGGAGAGATCTCTCTATAGTTGTAGCACAAGTCCTTGGCTTAGGTCATGTGCTTTCTCTGAATAATCACTTTGGTCTGGTCAAGGAAAGTGGCTAAAGTGGTAAAGGAATGCTAAGTTGCTTCAGTCGTGTCCGACTCTGTGTGACCCCATACACGGCAGCCCACCAGGCTCCACCGTCCCTGGGATTCTCCAGGCAAGAATACTGGAGTGTGCTGCCATTTCCTTCTCCAATGCATGAAAGAGAAAAGTGAAAGTGAAGTTGCTCAGTCATGTCTGACTCTTAGCGACCCCATGGACTGCAGCCCACCAGGCTCCTCTGTCCATGGATTTTCCAGGCAAGAGTACTGGAGTGGGGTGCCATTGCCTGCTCCGGGGTAAAGGAATGAAGGAGTGCTATTTCAGTAGGCCTAGATTAGGGATTGGTGATCTATGGCTCATATGCCAAAACTGGCCAACTACTATTTTTATAAATAATTTTTTGTTGAAATGCTGTGACACCCATTTGTTTACTCATTGTCTATGGCTATTCTTTGCTTCAGTAGCAGCAGTAAGCAGTTAAAACAGAGACTGTATATCTCACAAAGCCCAGAATATTTACAGAAAAGGTTTGCCATCCCTGTGGAGTTGTGTACTTATGTAGAAGATCAGTACACCTACACATGAAAGTAGGCTGAGGGTTTCATGACTCGAGTACTCGAGTTTCCCTCCGAAAATAATTCTAGTTCTATCCTAATACAAAGACAATTGGGTAGTTGAGGACCAACTTACTGCTTCTTTGAGTCACCAGTTGTCATATTTAACAAAGGTATTAATCTATAAAGAAAGTAGATAATTGTTGTTGTTGTTGTTTAGTTGCTCAGTTGTATCCAACTGTTTGCAGCCCCACAGACTGTAGCCCACCCAGTTCTTCTGTCCATGGAATTCTCCAGGCAAGAATACTGGAGTGGGTAGCCATTTTCCCTTCTCCAGGGGATCTTCCCCATCCAGGGATCAAACCCAGGTCTCCTCCTTTGCAAGCAGATGCTGTATCTTCCTTTTAAAATTTAATATATCCTGGAAGTCTCTCCATATTAGTACTTTGAAAGTGAAAGTGTCATTCAGTCGTGTCTGACTCTTCGTGACCCCATGGACTGTAGCCCGCCAGGTTCCTCTGTCTATGGAATTCTTCAGGCAAGCATATTGGATTGAGTATCCCTTCTCCAGGGGATCTTCCTGACCCAGGGATAGAACCAGTGTTCCCTACTTGGCACGTGGATTCTTTACCACTGCCCCACCAGGGAAGCCCATAAATAATGTATCAGAAGACAAATAAAAATTTGGCTTGTTGTGAGGGGCGGGGCAGAAAGTGGAGAAGAGGGACAGGAGTGTATACCCTTCTGGAGAGTACACGCCTGGGAAAGACCTGACTAGAGGCTTGTTGGTCACTTTGATGATGGAGGCAAGGGACAAGGGAGAGAAAGTACTCAGAGGCAGTATGGGGAAGAACCAACAGTGGATTTCATTGTTAGACCTGAGATTAATCCTGACATTTACATTCTTTTTTCAAGGCCATATAATAATGCCATCTATAAAGATGATGTCTGTTAAACTTGAAGGAGTATTGAGAAATATTCAAAGAAATGTTAAGAGAGAGTTTGAGATATGGGATAGAGATATGGAGACTCATTGATTTATTTGCCTAAACATGTTGAATGTCACGAGAAAGATAAGACTTGCCTGAGATTGTAGAAAGAGATAGATTAGGAGGCTCAGAATAGTCAACTGCCCCAAGTTTCCTCCCCGGTAAACCAGAAAAATTGTTGCTTTTTGCTTCTAAACATACGATCTTAATTTACAGAATGTTAGAAGTCATTAATTACTTTCATTCCTTCATGTGATTATATAGATATGAGTATACATTTTTCTTGAGTTTTCTTTGCCATTCATTTGAATCCTGATATGTTCTTAGGCTTTTATTTTCTCTTTATTATTATTATTTTTTTTGATTTATCTTCTAGTTTAGTAACATAATCATTGTAATTTACATTTTTCTGTTGTCCTTCAGGTAGCCAAACCTAACCCACACAAAGAGGAGAAGTTGAATCTTTTCTCTTTATTTTTATTGTCTAATTATATTTCTCCTTGTAATTAAGGAACCATATTTATTAACTATGTTTTGCCTTGGCAGCCTAAACAGTGTTAAGCATTATTCAAGGTAGATGAGATATATTTCTTTTATTAGAAAACAAAATTTTGAAGGGCTTTAAAGAAGATAAAATTTGTACTTCATTGAATCAAGGATCAAAATTGTCGTGAAGGGCACTGACTATAGTATCACATGTATTTGGGTTCAATCCTAGTTTGACATTTTGACTTTAGAAAAATTATTTTTGCTCTAAGCCTTGGTTTCTTGGTTTATAAAAATAGGGACAGTTGTAGTATCTCATTGGATTGTTGTAAGGATAAGTACCTGGAACATAGGACTTTCCCACTGTTGTTGTTGTTCAGTTCCTCGGTCATGTCCAACTCTTGCTACCCATTGCCTGCAGCAACAGGCTTCCCTGTCCTTCACTATCTCCTAGAGTTTGCTCACACTCATGTCCATTGAGTCAAAGATGACATCCATCCATCTCATCCTCTGTTGTCCCATTATCCTCTTGCCCTCAGTCTTTACAGCTTCAGGGTCTTTTCCAATGAATCAGCTCTTTGCATCAGGTGGCCAAAGTATTGGAGCTTCAGATTCCCATTGTTAGCTCTTGGCTACTGTAATGTCACAAGATGACCAAGTGATTAGATGAATAACTTTGTTTTAGTATATATTTTCTCTGGGAATTTTCTTTTCCATTATAGTTTATTATAAGATACTGATATAGTTCCCTGTGCTATACAGTAAGACCTTGTTGTTTTATTTTACACCTAATAGTAGTTTGTATCTGAAAATCCCATAGTCCTAATTTAACCCTCCTTTCCTTTCCCCTTGGGTAATCATAAGTTTTTCTTTGTCTTTGAGTCTGTTTTGTAAATGAGTTCATTTTTATTATTTTTTAGATTACACATATAAATGATCTCAGATGATATTTGTCTTTCTCTCTCTCTGACTTACTTCATAGTATGATAATCTTGATAATCTCTAGGTTCCTTTATATTGCTTCAGATGGCATTATTTCATTTTTTTATGGCCAAGTAATATTGGACTGCAAGGAGATCCAACCAGTCCATTCTAAAGGAGATCAGTCCTGGGTGTTCTTTGGAAGGAATGATGCTAAAGCTGAAACTCCAGTACTTTGGCCACCTCATGGGAAGAGTTGACTCATTGGAAAAGACTCTGATGCTGGGAGGGATTGGGGGCATGAGGAGAAGGGGACGACAGAGGATGAGATGGCTGGATGGCATCACTGACTTGATGGACGTGAGTTTGAGTGAACTCCGGGAGTTGGTGATGGACAGGGAGGCCTGGCGTGCTGCGATTGATGGGGTCGCAAAGAGTCAGACACAACTGAGCGACTGAACTGAACTGAACTGAATATTATATATGTATACATATATATATATACACACACAAACACACACACACACACCACATCTTTATCCATTTATCGGTTGATGGACTGTTAGTTTGCTTCCATGTCTTGGCTATTGTATTAAATAGTGCTGCTATGAACATTGAGATGCATGTTTCTTTTCTAATTTCTCTGGAAGTTTTCTTAATTGAGGTGTAACTGGCACACATCATAGTAGTTTCAGGAGTTCAACTTAATGACTTGATATTTGTATATATTGTGAAATTCTCTGGAATTTTAACTCATGTTTGAATTAAAATTTGATAGTTTAATTATGTTAGATGATATTTCATTAATCATGTTGTATTGTTCCATAGCTAAAAAATGAGTAAATAACTCTAAGGTTGTCTTAATAATTTAGTATTCAACTTTTAAAAATAAATGTGGCAGGCACTTTAATGTCACTTGTTACAACCTATGTTAAATTTCAGTGATCCATTTCTTTTTTATTTGAGTGAAATTGCATTTAGCTTCCTATTTTCAGACAATAGGAAAGTAATGAAACAGTAGCATATGAATTTGATCAAAATAAACCTTGGCCTTGAGAACCATTAACTGGATTATTTTGTCAGATAAATAAGGACTGCCAGCGCAGTCAAACTGTGCATTCTTTGGACATTCCAAATGGCTCCTTCTTTGGCTTGATATTTGCATACTTGATGACCAAAACACATAGATACATGGTTACTACAAAGTAAAACTAAGACCAAATTTTATAATTAAAATTACATTTTAAATGTACTGGGAGGTGACTTTTAAGAATACCTGTTACTGGATCCTGTTTTGTAAGTGGATAAATAATATTTTTGTGACAGTTGTTCTCTATTTTTAAAATCAGCTTATTAGATATTAAAAAAAACCCCTGTATCATATAGCTACATTTCATAATTAAATACAATTAAAGTTGAACTATTGTTTTCTTGAACTGTATCAACTGGAATTGATACTGGTATTTGTAAAATTATCCTTTGGGTGATAAAAAATACATGAAATAAAAGTTAGTGTTGCTATTACATATAAAATATTTGGATTTTATTTACTAGTAACTTCTTTAGTTTAAAAAATTTTCACAATAAATTTCTTGCTCTTGCTATCCATTGAGCTTTATATGATGTCTCTCATCATGAACTATTTTTTCTATTGACCTTTTTTTTTTACTAAGTTTGAAATGCATTTTATTGTAATTTTATGAATCTTTAAAGGTACAGGAACCCATTGACCTGTGTAAGTGCAGACACTTCTGTGAACTAGCTGTATTCTTCTGAGGCTATATTAACATTGCTAGTCTGTTATTTAATACAGAAATATGAAGATTGAACAGCTGTTTATTCCAAAATTATATCAATGGAATATATCCTCAGAAGTTGAAATGGTGATGTCCATTTTAAGTTTTATAACAATATTTCAAACAAGCTATTGGAAGTATATATACACGGAAGTATATATACACAAGTTTAGTTAGATAGGAAACGTCAATTAGGTATAGTTTAGGTAGGTCATGTCCTTTGAGATTAATTTTTCTATCACTGTGGTTGTCAGTGCCCACAACAGGGATTCACATAGTGCATTGGCCAACTCATGTTAGCAATTCATTCCCTATCCTTCTGCAATATGCTAGAAAATGTATTAGAAAAGGTTTCCGTGAACATTGATCAAATTAGTGTGTACTGGTTGGTGATTGTACTAATTCTTTTCTAGAAGCTGTGTAAATTCAGTCCTTGCTTCTATACTTACAAACTAACTAAAAAGCGTTTTTGCTTTATCAAATTTATTTATTAATGAAATCTAATTGATCTGTCATAGATTGGGTTTTGAGACTAAATCCAAAGGCCATCTATCTGTGCCATTGCTAACATATATTAAATGAATCAACACATATTTATATTATAAAATTGTGTATTCTTAGGATTTAAAAATAGCAGTACTCAATTTTTTATTTTTACTGTATTAATATTCTTAGTTTTCTTGTCTATTTTTTTTTTTACTTACTCAGGCTGGAGTAATACAAAGCAGCTGTATATATTAGGTGATGAAAGGCCAAGGAAAGATAGTAATAAAAAAGCAAAAAAGCTCCCTCAGCATAAGCTTTGCCAGACATTACTGAGTGTATAGCTGTCTTACATTTTGAAAGTATGACTTAACTGAGTAATTACATAAATTGACAATGTACATTATCTTTTCCCTGTCATGATTTGACTTTGAACATGTCTTGAAATGTTACTGTTTCTTTAGCATTCTTTAGATATCACAAAGTGGGAAGTACTTTTTTTGGGTGTGTATGAAAAATAAATAATTTACAAAACACATAGGTCAGTTATTTAGTCATGAGACAATCATATGTCACCATTATCCGTAATTCTATTTTTGGAAAACATACAGAATTTTAACAAATGTCATCATTGAATGTAACACAAAATAAAAATATAGAAAAAATAGCCTTATTTTTCACAACAAAGCTATAACTAAAATACTTTAGTGTTTGTTGTCTGTGGATTAGGTTACTGTGTACTTTTCTAGGGTCTATGATGAAAATCTGAGATTATGTTTTACTTTTTACTATAAATTAGTTTATCATTCCCAACTAAGGTTGAGACTCTCTAAACTTTGAACAGTTCACTGGTTTGGTATTTAGAATCTGTTGTTGGGGTGTGATAGGAAGGATGTGGTGAGTTAGTGGTAATTGATTTATCCCCATCATACTGAACCTCCCGCTCTTCTTCCACTTTGTCCTCCCTTGGGCAATAATCACAGGGTCGAGCTGCCAATCTGTAGACTTAATTTTTTCCAGCAGTACCATCTGGCTCCTTGGCACCAGAAGTTATATTGGTTCTTTGTGGTTGCTGCTGAATTTGTCATATTGCTAGACAGCTGATAGGGTGTTTCATGCTATTTGATCCTAATTTTCTTTTAACTAATTATTGATTTTTATTTAGAGAATCTTCTTTAGCCATTTCTTAGAGCATGGAAAAATTTTATTGAGAAGAGAATGCACCTAAGCAAATATTATGTGTAAGCCTTGAGCCTCTCCTGTCTGTATTGTATTCTATCTAGTTCTTCGGTGGCCCTCCCTTTCAGGAGAGATTAATTTAAACTTAATTGTGGAGGTTTTCTGTTTCATTCAAAGCCTTGTATCTCTGGTTAAAAATTACTGTAATGTGTATTGAAAATCCTGTTATAATTGCCATCATTTCCTAATAATGAATATTTAGAAATCCCTATCAGTGGCATAAATAACCTTCTAACATCCAGCGATGCTTTATCCTCTTTTTAAAAAATGGCCATTTATGTACATTTTGTATATTTTGGTAGATGAGGTAGTTTTATTCTCATCTCTAATAATATCCATAAATTATTTTTTAAAAATAATATTGAAAGCACATTTGAGTTTCAATAATTAAAAAAAAATTGCCTAAGCACACATTTCCATACACAGAAACATTTTTTTCATATTAAACTAGTTTCATATTAAACTAGTTTTCATAGTAAACTAAACATTTTTGATGAAGGCAAAGAATTATCAGACCTATTTGTTTCTGATGTAAAGATCATAAACAAAAATTATTGCTGAAACTCTTAAAGAATCTGCATATAAAGCAGTTCATTTTGACAAGTATTTACTGTATTGTATTAGATTGCATTCATTTTTAATGGCACAAGATACGTTTTAGAGAGTTTTTAGAGGTGTCCATTCATATAAAAATGTTTCTACTGAGTTTAAACTTGTAATTAGATATTATGTAATCTATGTTGGTTATAATAATTACAGAATGCTCATATGTTAGAAGTATTTACTTCACATTCTTACTATTGATGGTATGTGGGTGTTTATAAAGTTCTTAAATAGTGATTCAGCAGGGATTATTATAATACCAACATAGGTGGAAGTCTACTAACTGAAAATTGGACTTTGCAGAACATTTTCATTTTATGTTAGAGAAAATATACAGCTAAATTGCTTTAATTTGGTCATGTAATATTAAATCCAGTTGTTTATAATTGTTTTAGTTTTAAGTATATAGAGAAAAAGAGCAATAAATGTCACTCTGTAAAGAGAGCTTAATCAGATGTCAGTGAAATGATTCATGTGCTAACTGGGATAGTTAACATGCATCTTATTCTACTGTCTAGCAGGAGGAGGTGGGCTATAGAAAAATGAATTCTTCACTAAATTATTTACAACAATTATATCAAATTTTAATAACTTCAGCTAAGAAGACATATATATGATTCATGTTCTCACAATCACCTACATTAGAGATTAATTGTCTTTCTTCAAACAAAAATGTACTCTTATAAATGTTTTTAATTGTTAAATCATGATCAATTTTATCTTTATATATTTGATCAGTTTTTAGCTATAGTGTAATGTGAAGCTAAAATATTGCAGCTAATCTGTTGTCACAAATGCCAGCTCATTAGAATTTGCCCCTAATATCAAAAAAATGCCCTGAATTGTTTGTTGGCTTTATCTTAACTCAAATATGTAAAGGGGACAGTAAAGCATTTTTCTTTGGAATCACAGGGAGTTCAGTGACCTTTCTGTGGCAAATTATGTAGAAAGAAAATATTTATATTCATTTAAAATAACCTCCGTGAAGAAATAGTCTCATTACCCTGTTTGATCAATTTCTTGTAGCCTGAGCTGTAGCATGCTGCTATTGCCATTGGTTGATGGAATACACTGAGTAGTGGCTAATGGTGATGGTGCTCATCAGGAAGGGTTCAGCCAGCGGTCAGCAACAAATAATTCAAGACTGTTTCTAAGTTTGTGGCTGGTGGAATTTGCTTCTTGCCCCAAGCCAGCGGCATTGCTGAGCTGGGCTATTTGATTAGAAGAGAGGCATATTTGCTTCTTAGCAACTGCACATTTGTGCAACCCATAGTCCTCTACTGCCTCCAAAGGTTTTCCTTTTGTGATGGTAGAATAATACTTTATTGTTGATTGACAGACAAAAGAGATTCTAATACAAGGCAAGCTCATAGCCATTTTTGTTGTTGATGGCTTTAAAAATTTTCACCTGTATATAACAGTTTTTGAATAAGTATAGAATAGATTGTATGCGTAGTATAAATAAGCATGGAAAACCCCAATGTGTTAGAATTTTAATATGCATATTAGCATGGAGGTTTGCACAGCATAAGTACAATTGCATACTGTTACTTTTTTTTTGCCTAGCAGGTTCAATGATAGGAAATCAGTTCTGACCCTAATATATGTATTTACATATATCTGTACTTTGGGTGTTTATATCTTCCAAATACAATTAATGTTACAGAAAAATTGAACAAATAATGTTGAAAGATAAATTGTTAGTAGAGTTTTAAAGGCTTTGTAAAATTTTAAAACTAATGTTTATATAAGGTTAGAAGTCAAATTTAAAATTCTAATAAAATATAAGTATAGAAATTGGAACGTATTTCTCATAGCAATGAATCTGCAGAACAAAATGTGTCTTTAAGAGTGAACAAAGGTATTTATGAACCAGCAGTTAAGAAACAAGTGAGACAAGATACATTTGGGAAGGGCAGTCTGAGTTTTATGATCCTGGCAAACCAGGACCAGAAAATCCTTTTTTAAAAACATGATTTTTCTCATTCAAACTATATGGTTAGGACTTAAGTTTCAAGATTTTAAAGAGGATGATATAAAAGGTGATATGACCATAGATGATGTTAATTTTACTCTTGTATTATTTTTTATAATTAAAAAAATACCTATATACCTTAAAGAAATAATGCAAAAAACATTTGAGCCTATATATTTTGACATACACAATTTAAATCCATTATTTTATATAAATTGTTGACATAATTCTTGGTAAAATGCTGGTACCTATGTAAGATTAATATAAGGTTAACATTTTAAGGTTAATATAAGATTATATTCTGTGATATGGTTAGAACATTTTATTTTTTTCCAGCTTAGTGTTCTGTTTTTGTCTCCTAAGGTTCTTGACAGATATGAAAACCTCTGTAGTTTAAAATGAACAACAAAAAAGTGCATTGGTGTGAAAATTTCCAGTTAACAGATCTTGATTTTGGGATTTAGGGAAAGTTAAAGCAAGTGCAGACATTAACACATACATTAAGTATATATGGGTAAATACTCTTATTTCCCAATAAAAGGACCTTAGGGCATATCAGTATGCATAATATGACCATCACTGTATTTACTTGCTAATAAATAGCCACTTTAGTGGCAAGCTAGAGCCCCCAAAAGGGAAAAGGAGTGAGGCTGAAGAATTTGATATTGCAAAGCAGTAATATGCCCCATTGTATGAAGCAGCTGTCCCTTTGCTATTTCAGTTAACATCTTTGAAACGATTTCTTTAAAAACAAATTGGAGCTCTAGGAGGAAATGGAAAATACTTTTAAGAATGGGTTTAAATTGGTTAAAAAATTAACATGCCTGCAAGTAAAATTGCCAAAGTTAAGACATGAGTTTGGTATTATATAAATCAAGATTATAGCTTTTATGAACATTTTATTTATAAGGTAAATTATGGGACTTTGATGTAATAAGGAAAATGTTCTTTAAATTACTAAACTCTCTTGCAAATACTAGTTTCAAAAATGGGATTTTAAAATTCTAATCTACTACACTAAAATTACTTGTATGTATTAACGTATATCATTAGGTGGCATTTATTGCCAAGCGTCCTTTCCCCTATTAACAATTACTCATTTGAGGGTACATAGTAAAAGTTGGTTTTCTTAGTGGGACGTTATAACAACTGTCACCTGCAGATAGGGGCATCAGTTGTACTATTAACTAGGTTCGTCCTTCCATCTCCCATTGCAAATATAAGAAGTACAAAGTGATAGTTTCTTGGACTTCAGGTTTTACACATAGGTTCTTGTTGGTGAAGAAGATAAACAGGGACAAATAAAGGTTTCTGGCTCTTCTCTAGCTTTGGAGGATATAGTAGTAGTGAAGGAGCAAGTTGGTAGAATTGAGGAAAATGGTGGAATTATATCATCTGCTCAGCAGAAATTTTCATGTGAGTGTGGCTTCCTTAGATCTTTAAGGTAAAATCTCTTAAGAAATATATCAATAAATTTCAGTGGCATGCGTGGTGTGGTGAATTATTATTTTATTATTGAAGAAACTATGGCCCAGAGAGATTAGGTGATTTGTCCAATACCACACAGCAAGTAGGGGCTTCTGTAGTGGCTCAGACAGTAAAGAATCTACCTGCAATGCAGGAGACATGGGTTCAGTCCCTGGTTTGGGAAGATCCCCTGGAGAAGGGAATGGTTGCCCACTCCAGTATTCTTGTCTAGAGAATCCCATTGGCTACAGTCCATGGGGTCACAAAGAGTTGGACATGACTAAGTGACTAAGCACCACACGCAAGTAATGGTGAAGCTAGGGAGGAAATTTAGGTCTTTTTTCCTCCAAAGCATGTGATTTTTCTCTCGTGGGGCACTAATACCTACAGGCTAGTAGTATTTAGGAACATGTACTTTGGATGCTGACAGACAAGGAATGAAATCTCTGATACTAGCTTTGTGACTGGACCAAACCAGTTGGGTTTTTTAAAGTTCATTCCTTGGAAGAAAAGTTAGAACCAACCTGCTGCTGCTGCTGCTGCTTAAGTCGCTTCAGTCATGTCCGACTCTGTGCGACCCCATAGACGGCAGCCCACCAGGCTCCCCCGTCCCTGGGATTCTCCAGGCAAGAACGCTGGAGTGGGTTGCCATTTCCTTCCCCAATGCATGAAAGTGAAACGTGAAAGTGAAGTCACTCAGTCGTGTCCGACTCTGTGCGACCCAATGGACCGAAGCTTACCAGGCTCCTCCGTCCATGGGATTTTCCAGGCAAAAGAGTACCAGAGTGAGGTGCCATTGCCTTCTTCGAGAACCAACCTAGACAGCATATTAAAAAGCAGAGACATTACTTTGCCAACACAGGCCCATCTAGTCAAAGCCATGGTTTTTCTAGTAGTTATGAATGGATGTGAGAGTTGGACTATAAAGAAAGCTGAGCGCCAAAGAATTGATGCTTTTGAACTGTGGTGTTGGAGAAGACTCTTGAGAGTCCCTTGTACAGCAAGGAGATCCAACCAGTCCATCCTAAAGAAATCAGTCCTGAATATTCATTGGAAGCACTGATGCTGAAGCTGAAACTCCAATACTTTGGCCACCTGATGCGAAGAACTGACTTATTTGAAAAGACCCTGATGCTGGGAAAGCTTGAAGGCGGGAGGAGAAGGGGATGACAGAGGATGAGATGGTTGGATGGCATCACCGACTCAATGGACGTGAGTTTGAGTAGGCTCCGGGAGTTGGTGATGGACAGGGAGGCCTGGCGTGCTGCAGTCCATGGGGTCGCAAAGAGTCAGACATGACTGAGCGAGTGAACTGAACTGAACTGAAGGGTAATAATATCATGGGGTTATTTGAGGCCGATGGAGTTATTTGGAGCCCAAATGAGATTATGTGAATTTTCTTTATAAATCTGAAAATACTTTGAAGAATTATTGTTTTCCTAATCTAATGGAACACCTGATGTCCAGATGGTTTGAAGAAGTCAAATTCATATTTCTTGATTTTTAACCATGAGAATTATATAGTCTTTTAGTTCCATGAGGGACTTAGAAAGTCATGTAGCATGCTACTTCCTCATCTTGCAGGTGAACACTTAAGACTTAGAATGGTTAGTTGGCTTCTCAAGGTCAGATGTCTCATCTGGCACTTTTATTGGACTTCTATGTACCAGGCACTATGCTGGGTATTTCCCATGTTTTATTTTGAATCCTCACAACATCCTTGTGTAGGACCCATTTTGCTACTAAAGAGACGAATTTAGGAAGATCACATTGTTAGGAAGTGGGAATACCAGAATTCACACCAGAATCTCTTTGACTGCAGACTCTGTGTTCCTAGAAAAATGTTATCTGCCTCCCTAAAATCAGGTCCCAAACTTTAGCCTCCTCACTCCAATTAATGAAATGTGATCTCCTCACACATCTATATTTTCTGTAAAGAGTCTGTTAGTATTGAGGCTTCCCTGGTGGCTCCATCAGTAAAGTAGCTGACTGCTATGCAGGAGACCCCAGTTTGATCCCTGAATCGGGAAGTTCCCCTGGAGAAGGATATAGCAACCCACTCCAGTATTCTTGTCTGGGAAATACCATGGAAAGAGGAGCCTGGAGGGCTACAGACTATGGGGTCACAAAGAGTCAGACACGACTGAGTGACCAAACCAAATACCAGGTCTGTAGCTTCCTCACTCCAATTAATGAAATGTAATCTCCTCACACATCTATATTTTCTGTAAAGAGTCTGTTAGTATTAGCAACTTTAAATTTGAATCATTTAAGAGCCTTTTATTTGTCTGCTTTAGAAAAAAAGAATTTTTTTCAGTTATGTGAGAGAATTTTAAAGTGATAGGAATCATTTTTTTTCCATGTAATTCTTCTAGAAGGATAGGTATGAAAACATATTACTTAACATAGATATTAGTAAAATATATTTTATTTTAAGGCTATAATCATCTATTTATTATTTTTTTAAGAAGAGAATGGTGGTAATCTATACAGTAGACTATTCTAAAACTAGTAGGATAAAGTACATAATTTTTATTTTCTCCATGGAAGATTTCTCTTCTTAACATAATTTTGCTTAGATTAATAGTGAAATCAACTTGTATAAGAAAAGTACAAAATGCCTGGGGAATAGGTGATGGCAACTTCAAAGTGCATTGGGAGAAACTGGCCAGTATAAAATATTTTTAAAATGGATAAGACAATAAACACCTAATTTTGAGTTGATTTATTTTTCTAAAATGGCATGATAATTCCTCCTTCAAAAATAGGAAAGTGGTATCTTGTGAAAATGCCTATACAATGTGTAGTCTTTAGGGGTCTATACAACAGGGCTACCTTACAATGAGATTACTTTATAAGATGTTCTTTTGTTACTTCAGTAACTAAATCTCTTTTTTTGGTGTTTAACATCATCTGCCTTTTAATGGTTGAATTTTATTTTATAGTTAATAGTGTTTTAATAAGGGTACAATATTATATAATTGGCATATAGAGTTGTACTTTTATGGTAGACATTTTATTTTATTATTTTATAGTAGAGTTTTTAAGTAACAAAATTTTGAGATAAATTAAGAAAATATAAGAAAACCTAGAATATGTGAATATTTCAAGGAAAATGCTTCCATAAGGATATAATAAGTATTAATGTTTATCCTGTAAGGAGAACACAAAGTAAGACAAGTTCCCTGCTTGTGGTGATATACATTAGAAACTATAGAACAAAGGCTGCAGCTGCTGCTGCTAAGTCGCTTCAGTCGTGTCCAACTCTGTGCGGCCCCATAGACAGCAGCCCAACAGGCTCCCCCGTCCCTGGGATTCTCCAGGCAAGAACACTGGAGTGGGTTGCCATTTCCTTCTCCAATGCATGCGAGTGAAAAGTGAAAGTGAAGTCACTCAGTCGTGTCCGACTCTTCGCGACCCCATGGACTGCAGCCCACCAGGCTCCTCCATCCATGAGATTTTCCAGGCAAGAGTACTGGAGTGGGGTGCCATTGCCTTCTCCGAGAACAAAAGCTAACCATATATTTTATAGTTTATATTACATCACTATTAAGTCAACTAACCAGTTTCTCTTTTCAGTACCACATTTAGGTAAAAAGACAAATTCATTTAAGTACATTGTTTAAAAAGCTCTCTTTGGGTCTAGCTTGAAATTTGTGTACAGTCAGCTTGATAGCTAACTATATAATAGAATATTTGTATTTATGGCCTTTCCCAAATGGCTCAGAGGTAAAGAATTCACCTGCCAATGCAGGAGACACAGGAGTTGTGGGTTTGATCCCTGGGTCAGGAAGATACCTTGAAGGAGGAAGTGACAACCCACTCCAATATTCTTGCTGGGAAAATCCATGGATAGAAGAGCCTATTAGGCTGTAGTCCGTGGGGTCACAAAAGAGTCGGACATGACTGAGTGACTGAGCACACGTACATTTGTATTCATAATCAAAACTCACAGATACTGTAAGATCTAGAAACATAAAAATGCAGTGTGCTAGTAGACTTATGTGGAGATATAACAACATGAACCAAAGCTTGGAGTTATTCATGTGTATGATGGGGCTGTAATAAGGGGGTTCAGTCAAGCTTGAGATATAAGGTGCTACCAATGTGAATTAGCCAGTCATCAGTGGAATTGGCTAGCACTGAGTGGCACTCTTTCTAAAATCAGTAACGCCTCACATGTCAAAACAGAAAACTACAAGATTAACGTATTATGAGAGATAATGAAATGGTTGCTGTTTTAAGCTACTAAGTTTTGAGGTAGCTTGCAATAGGTATCTAAAACATTCATTTATCTATCCATCCACCTATCCACTGATCCATATACTTATCTGTTTACCTACCAGTAAGCATTAATTCACTCTTGTAACCCCAATTCCAATCCAACACCACAGGCCACATTCTGGTCTTCTTCCTTTATGTATTTGTAACTCCCTTCTCTAGTAGTAAGAAACTAAGCTTTCATCAGTCTTAATGTATTTACTCATTTGCTCAAGCTTATAATTCAAAGAAGGTAGATTCGGAATTGCTAACCTATGCCAATAAATGCTTATCCACTTATTGATAGACTCTTGAGTTGTTTCTACATTTTTGAATTTTTATGAATAAGGCAAAATCTGTAATTTTAATCACAACCCTATAGAGATGTGTAGTTATTTATTGCTACATAGCAGATTACCTCTTTGGAGAAGGAAATGGCAACCCACTCCAGTATTCTTGCCTGGAAAATCCCATGGACAGAGGAACCTGCACAGTTACAGTCCATGGGATAGCAAGCGTCAGACACAACTAAGCCATCACCACCAGAAAATTACCTAAAACATATATGTTGTTTTTGTTGTTGTTGTTCAGCTGCTCAGTCGTGTCTGACTCTTTATGACTCCGTGGACTGGAGCACGCCAGGCTTCCCTGTCCTTCACCATCCCCTGGAGCCTGCTCTAACTCATGTCCATTGAGTTGGTGATGCCATCCAACCATCTCATTCTCTGTCGTCCCCATATCCTCCTGCCTTCAATGTCTCCCAGCATCAGGGTCTTTTCTAATGAGTCAGCTCTTCATATCAGGTGGCCAAAGTATTGGAGTTTCAGCTTCAGCATCAGTACTTCCAATAAATATTCAGGACTGATTTCCTTTAGGATGGACTGATTGGATCTTCTTGCAGTCCAAGGAACTCTCAAAGAGTCTTCTTCAACATCAAACGCATCAATTCTTCAGTGCTCAACTTTCTTTATGGTCCAACTCTCACATCCATACATGACTACTGGAAAAACCATAGCTTTGGCTATACGGACCTTTGTTGGCAAAGTAATGTCTCTGTTTTTAATATGCTGTATAGGTTTGTCATAGCTTTTCTTCCAAGGAGCTTACTTTCATGACTACAGTCACCATCTGCAGTGATTTTGGAGCCCAAGAAAATAAAGTCTGTCACTCTTTCCATTGTTTCCCCATCTATTTGCCATGAAGTGATGAGACCAGATGCTATGATCTTCGTTTTTTAAATATTGTTTTAAGCCAGTTTTTTCACTATCCTCTTTTACCTTCATCAAGAGGCTCTTTAGTTCCTCTTCACTTTCTCCCATAAGAGTGGTGTCATCTGCATATCTGAGGTTATTGATATTTCTCCTGGCAATCTTGATTCTAGCTTATGCTTGATCCATCCTGGCATTTCTCATGATGTACTCTGCATATAAGTTAAATGAGCAGGGTGACAATATACACCCTTGATGCACTCCTTTTCCAGTTTGGAACCAGTCTGTTGTTCCATGTTCAGTTCTAACTGTTGCTTCTTAACCTGCATACAGGTTTCTCGGGAGGCAGGTAAGGTGGTCTGGTATTCCCATCTCTTTAAGAATTTTCCATAGATTGCTGTGATCCCGCATAGTCAAAGGCTTTAGCGTAGTCAGTGAAGCAGAGGTAGATGTTTTTCTCGAATTCTCTTGCTTTTTCTGTGATCCAGCAGATGTTGGCAATTTGATCCCTGGTTCCTCTGTTTTTCTAAATCCAGCTTGAACATCTGGAAGTTCTCAGTTCATGTGCTGTTGAAGCCTAGCTTGGAAAATTTTGAGCATTATTTTGCTAGCGTGTGAAATGAGTGCAATTGTGTGGTAGTTTGAACATTCTTTGGCATTGCCTTTCTTTGGGATTGGAATTAAAACTGACCTTTTGTTTATTATTAAATAATAAATACTTTATTATTCTCACATTCTCTGTGGGTCAGGAATGTGGGAACAGTTGAACATTGTGTTTTTTGGCCTGGGGTCTCATACAATATTATAGTCAAAAGGTTAACTAGGGCACAGTCATCTGAAAGTTTGACTGATGGTAGAGAATCCATTTTCAAGGGAACTCACTCATGTGGCTACAAGTTGGTGCTGACTATTGTCAGAGGGCTTAGTTCTTCTTCATGTAGATCTTTCCATTGGCTGTTTTGAGTATCCTCATGACATGGTAGACTTCTTACGCCAGAGCCGGTGATTAAAGAAAGAGTCAAGTGGAAGCTATAGTCATATAGTATCACTTCAGCTACATTCTACTCATTAGAAACAAAACATTGACGTTGATTTGCATTCAGGGGGAAAGGGATTAGAGTCTACATTTTGAAGGGAGGAGTGTCAAAGGATTTGTGAACATATTTTAAAATCACCACAACTGGTAAGCATAAGAAGAAGAAAATCATCAGTAATAGAAATAATCCCTGCTAAAATTCTGGTATATATCAGTCTAGAGACATTTTCTGTACACATCTGACTTCATATTTGATGTACTGTTTTATAACCTGACTTTTCCATATTGTATACTGAAAACATCTTTCCATGATATTGTAGGTTTTTAGTTGTTAGTTTTTAAAGTATTTGCCAAAATAGTATTTAATTGTTGTTTTAATTTGCATTTCTTCTTTTTCCAGTTTTTTCAGGCATCATTGACATATATAACTTTATTGTATTTCTTTTATGACTAGTTGTGATATTTTCATTTATTTCTAATTATTTGTATGTTTTATAAGTTGACTTGTCATGTATTTGCTCATTTTTAACATTGGCATGATCTTTTCTTTATTAAACATTCATTATATTTTAAGGATTCTAAAACATCATCATGTATGTTATAAAAATTTCTTCCTTGTTAATCATTTGTAGTGTTGATTTAAGAAAAATAAATGATCGAATTTCAGAGTTGGAAAGCAGCAAAGGAAATCTAGTTTAACACTTCTTACTTATACATGAAAATGTCTCATTTTCTCTCCATCTCTCCAGACCTTTTTCTAACCTTCTTCCACTGAGTCTTAACCTATTATCTCACTGGCCCACATATTTTATGTTCTGCTTTGTATTTAACAAAGGAGTTTTCCATAATAACCCTGGACAATGAAGGACTGATGAAGTAAGAGCCATTGGGTAGTGGGAGAGATTTTGGTTTGATGAGTTAAGTAGCTTCCTAGGTTTCTCCAGTGGTACTCTATAGATGACTGTTCTGTCTATCTTTTTATGGGATCATATCTTGATTATCTGGTTGTTACTTAGTAAATCTAAACAGAAGATGGGGGCATAAATGACACAACATTGTTAATACTTCATCTCTTTCCAAAATGGATTTGAGGTGATTATAATTTTGGTATTTCACTTAGAGAACTGAAAATTGTATCTTGCTAATAAATGTTGATTGAATCACGCTACTTCTAAAGTTATTGAAATAAGGTACTTATGAAGAAAAATTCACAAGTCTCCTTATGAATTTATCCATTTTGTGATCTAACATAAGGTTAAAATATTTAATACTTAGATAATTTAATCTTATTAAAAAACCTTAGAGCTTTATGGTGGGAAAAAGTGGTATGACTTGCTATTAGAATATTCATCAAAAGGAATAAATTATTTACTGGAAAGGACCAGCATCTGAATCTTTTACATTCTTCCTTTGTGGCTGTATATAATTACTGAAGTGTATCTATCACAAGGGATAAGGAACTTGGCCCAAGTTTCAAAGATGGGGGAATTTGATTACAAATCCTATAGCACTGAATTTCTGTGGTTCTCATAATCCTTTAGGACTTTTTCTGTTTATATAGTAAAATATCTTTAATTTGGACAGAAACATTTATCTATTTATGATCGACTTGTTTTGTCTACTCTTTTACCTATTTCTCCCTATACCTAGGATTGTATGAAGCAAATTATTATAGATAATATGTATTGGTTCTGTAGTTTCTATAAATGAAAATACAGGTTTTACTAATGCCTGTATCAAAAAATAGAGAAGAATATGAAATATACCATTGCCCCCCCCAAAGAAAAAAATGATCAACTTTAAAAAATTGAGCTTTTGAAGGGATAGCAGCTCAACTGATTATAGAACCAGATGACTTTGGAAAATTTCCTTCTTTGCTTTTAACTTATTATGATCATTTCTGGATAGAAGGATTGGATGAAATAGCATCAGTTAATACATCAAATTCTTCTTAGACACTTAACCAATCTCTTAACTCTCTTCTAGGTTTCTCTTTTCCTAGATCAGGCACATTTCCTGACAGCCAGGCAAATTAATAGTTTTTAAAGCCTAGACTTCTCAGACTTCAAAATTCTGTCAATATTAGTTAGTTAGTTCAGTTGCTCAGTCGTGTCCGACTCTTTGCAACTCCATGGACTGCAGCACACCAGGCCTGCCTGTCCATCACCAACTCCCAGAGTTTACTCAAACTCACGTCCATTGAGTAGGTGATGCCATCCAATCATCTCATCCTCTGTTGTCCCCTTCTCCTCCCACCTTCAATCTTTCCCAGCATCAGGGTCTTTTCAAATGAGTCAGTTCTTCACATCAGGTGGCTAAAGTATTGGAGTTTCAGCTTCAGCATCAGTTCTTCCAATGAATATCAGGACTGATTTCCTTTAGGATGGACTGATTGGATCTTCTTGCTGTCCAAGGGACTCTCAAGAGTCTTCTCCAACACCACAGTTCAAAAGCATCAATTCTTTGGTGCTCAGCTTTCTTTATAATCCAACACTCACATCTATACATGACTACTGGAGAAACCATAGCCTTGACTAGACAGACCTTTGTTGGCAAAGTAATGTCTCTGCTTTTTAATATGCTGTCTGGATTGGTTATAACTTTTCTTTCAAGGAGTAAGTGTCTTTTAATTTCATGGCTGCAGTCACCATCTGCAGTGATTTTGGAGCCCAGAGAAATAAAGTCTGACACTGTTTCCACTGTTTCCCATTCTATTTGCCATGAGGTGATGGGACCGGATGCCATAATCTTAGTTTTCTGAATGTTGAGTTTTAAGCCAACTTTTTCACTCTCCTCTTTCACTTTCATCAAGAGGCTCTTTAGTTCTTCTTCGCTATAAGGGTGGTGTCATCTGCACATCTGAGCTTATTGATATTTCTCCCAGCAATCTTGATTCCAGCTTGTGCTTCATCTAGCCCAGCATTTCTCATGATGTACTCTGAATATAAAATAAGCAGGATGACAATATATAGCCTTGACGTACTCCTTTTCCTATTTGGAACCAGTCTGTTGTTCCATGTCTAGTTCTAACTGCTTCTTCCTGACCTGCATACAGATTTCTCAAGAGGTAGGTCAGGTGGTCTGGTATTCCCATCTCTTTCAAAATTTTCCATATTTGCTTTTTCTATGATCCATTGGATGTTGGCAATTTGATCTCTGGTTCCCCGCCTTTTCTAAAAGCTTCCAGCTTGAACATCTGGAAGTTCATGGTTCATGTATTGCTGAAACCTGGCTTGGAGAATTTTGAGCATTACTTTACTAGCATGTGAGATGAGTGCAATTGTGTGGTAGTTTGAGCATTCTTTGGCATTGCCTTTCATTGGTATTGGAATGAAAACTGAGCTTTTCCAGTCCTGTGGCCACTGCTGAGTTTCCAAATTTGCTGGCATATTAAGTGCAGCACTTTCACAGCATCATCTTTTAGGACTTGAAATAGCTCAGCTGGAATTCCATCACGTCCAGTAGCTTTTTTGTAGTGAAGCTTCCTAAGGCCCACTTGACTTCACATTCTAGAACGTCTGGCTCTAGGTGAATGATCACAACATCGTGATTATCTGGGTCGCGTATAGTTCTTCCTCAGACCGTAAAGCGTCTGCCTACAATGCGGGAGACCTGGGTTAAATCCCTGGGTTGGCAAGATCTCCTGCAGAAGGAAATGGCAACCCACTCCAGTATTCTTGCCTGGAAAATCCAAGGACAGAGGAACGTGGTAGGCTACAGTCCATGGGGTCGCAAAGAATCAGACATGACTTAATGACTTCACTTTCTTTTACTTTCTGTGTGTTCTTGCCACCTCTTCTTAATATCTTCTGCTTCTGTTAGGTCCATACCATTTCTGTCCTTTATTGAGCCCATCTTTGCATGAAATGGTCCCTTGGTATCTCTAATTTTCTTGAAGAGATCTCTAGTCTTTCCCATTCTATTGTTTTCCTCTATTTCTTTGCACTGATCACTGAGGAAGGCTTTCTTATCTCTCCTTGCTATTCTTTGGAACTCTGCATTCAAATTTCCTTTTCTCCTTTGCCTTTTGCTTCTCTTCTTTTCACAGCTATTTGTAAGGCCTCCTCAGACAGCCATTTTGCTTTTTTGCATTTCTTTTTCTTGGGGATGGTCTTGATCCCTGTCTCCTGTACAGTGTCACAAACCTCCATCCATAGTGCAACAGGCACTCTGTCTATCAGATCTAGTCCCTTAAGTCTGTTTCTCACTTCCACTGTATAATTGTAAGGGATTTGATTTAGGTTATATCTGAATGATCTAGTAGTTTTCCAATATTATTATTTATTTATTTTTAAAATAATAATATTTTATGGTTTTCCAATGTTGTTATTATTTCTTTCAATATTCACAAGTGTAAAATTTGACTCATTTACTAGTAGCTTGATATTTTATTCACCTGCTTTTAAAAATGAACCATTTTTATTCTGATATATGAGAGAATTATCAACTGTATGAGTTGGAAGTGTCCTCAGAGATTATTTTACAGATGAGGAAACCAAAGGAGTGTTAATGACTCATCCAAGGTCACACAACTGTTAGTGGCAGAAATGCTTCTATAACTTAGATTATATGTCCCTCATTTAGGGTTAAGATGTTCTATCTCTTGCCCTTATTGATTCAACTTACTTGCCAAGGCATGCAGGATAGTAATCACTGTTTATACTGTTGAGTGAAAAATAATTTTAAAACCCAGAATTAGGAAAAAGAAATCTTTCCTTGGGAACTTGATGAATTTCATCCACTGTGTGATTTCAGTCACCTGTCTTCTCCCCAGGCTATGGTGACAAAGTTCTTTCTCTTGTCTGGATCCTGAACTGTGGGGAATTTTCATGTCAGGGTAATCCAGTTAAGACTTTCAATTTCTGATTCTAGGGCACAGGGTTAAGGAAAGAGCCCTCTGGAGGGTTCCTCATCTTGGAAAGGAACCGTTTCTCATCTTGGAGAACAGTCTAATTTCTGGTCAACCTAGTTTAATTCAAGATGGTTGACAATTCTGCTTATTTCACATGCAGAAATATAAAGTCAGATGACAGTAAGCCAGTAGGACCTAGGGAAGATTATCCTAGAAACAGCAGGTAGGTAAAGAAATTTGGCATTTCAGAAATAAGGTTCTAATTTCTAGAAACTCCATGTCATTGTTAGTCTGGAGTAGCCTAATTGCCATTAGAAAAGAATTGGTTTCTTTAAAGGGAAAAATAATGGGAAAACTTCCTAAGAGCTTTATTACATTCTTTTTCATGAAATTATTTCTGCAGCGTATTGATTAATACCTAACTTTAAGAATTTTATGTAGACATTTCACCATTATGATTTTGAAATATGGAAAGTCCTTGCAAATATTCTTAGATTGCCTTCTGTCTGTCTGCCTTGTAAAAGATCCTTTTAGTTAAATGGACCATCCTCCTTAAATGATGTCATTAGCTCAGATTGAAAAGACATTGCCTGCAGGGAAATCATTTAATTGAACTAAAGTGCCTTATTTCTGTAAGTCTTAGAGCAGCTCACTCACTCTTATCTTCAGATTATATAATTTATATCAGATAATTTTTTCAACTCTATGAATGATAAAATGTTAAGAAAAGTAATCTCCCTTTTAAGGTTTTTGGTGTTTCATAGTTTTCCATTTTTATCAGTTAGAATGGATGGTTCTTAAAAAGTAGGCTAAAGTCTTATTTTCAGATGAAAAGGTTTTAGTTCAGTAGTCTAAATTATTAAGGCATTTGGGTTGTACAGGTCAGTGGTTCCAAAATAAATGTTTGTGACTTGTGTAGAAATGAGTCACCTAATTTACTCTTGAGGTCTTTCTCCACCTTCACTCCTTTTTGTTTTATTTTTAAGTCAGATTTATTGAGGTATAAATTTACATACAATAAATTTCATTTTTAAGTGTAATAGTTCGACAAGTTTTGACAGTTGTATGTGTCTGGGTAACCACAACCAGTCCCAATCAAGATAAGATATAGAACATTTCCATCACATCAGAGAGTCCCTTCACCCTCCTTTGCAAGCAATACCTTGCCTACATTTCCAGCTCCTGGCAATCACTAATCCAATTTCTGCTCCTATAGTTTTGTCCTTTCCAGAAGGTCATATAAATGAAATGATACAATATGAAACCAGGAGAGTTTGGCTTCTTATACTTATCATAGTGCTTTTATAATGTATCTATGTTGTTACAAGTATCTATAGTTCATTCTTTTTTATTATTGAATAATAGTCCATTGTATGAATGTACTACAACTTGTTTATCCATTCACTAATGATGGATATTTTGATTCTTTTCAGTTTTGACCAATATGAATAAAACTACTATAAGTGTTTGTGATGTCTTTGTGATATATTTTTATTTCTCTTAGGAGTGAGATTATTGGGTCCTCTGATACGTGTATGCTTAACTTTACAGGAAACTCCCAACTTGCTTTCAGTAGTTGCTCTATCATTTTGCATTGCCGTAACAATGAGAGTAGCAATTGCTTTGCATCCTCACCAGCACTTGATATTGTCCATCTTTCATTTTAGTCCTTCAAGTAGATATGTTAATGACTGTATTGCCCTTTAATTCTTCCACCTACCTGTCTTTTTTAATTCTTGAATTCTAAGAATTTAAAATCACAAACAAGTAAAACATTGCATCTTGTTGTTGTTTAGTCACTAAGTTGTGTCCAACTCTTTTGCGACCACATGAACTGTAGCCCGCCAGGCTCCTCTGCATATGGGATTTCCCAGGCAAGAATACTGGAGCGGGTTGCCATTGCCTTATCCAGGGGATTGAACCCACATCTCCTGTATCAGCAGGTGGATTCTTTACCACTGAGCCACGTGGGAAGCCCAAAACATAGCACCTACCTGTTTACTGTTTGAATCTATTTAAAAAATACTAGATGGGTTTGATTCAAGATTCTAAAACCAATTATAGCCATCTTAGTTTAAAAGAATCTTGTATTGAGCTCAATGCATTATGTTATTATAGAAATAAAGCCTTTATTATCAAGTATATTGGTCATATTCCTAAACATGTGACATGATAATGTTGGATAAGGAGCACAGGACTCTTCATCTCTTGGATTTTGTCCTGTTAAGAAATGTTTTATTGAATTTCCTTGGCAACTATATATATGCTGAAATTTTTAAAAAGTAAGATAATATTTTTAAAAAATCTCAAGGTAATGTTCAAGAGTTACACTGTCCTACAGCTTAAATCTCTTTAAGGAAAAATTTTAAAAAATCTTTAAGGAAGACTTTTTACCATATTTGATTATTAAAATACTGATAATTCTCTGTTTTGAAGTCTCTTGGTGTCTTAGCATAATTGAAAGTGTTACTACTCAATGCTTTTTATAATATATAGCATCACTATTTAGTAATGATTTTAAGGTCTTGCTGATAATGATTCCTGCTTCTCTACTTGGATTGGCCCTCTTTGGAAAGGGAGATAATTATTTACATAACAATAAGAGTGTTCTAAGATATTTTTTTACAGTCACCATAGGATTGATTGTTTTATGTTATATAGTACCAAATAGAACAATATATTAAATCACATCAGTAATTGAATTATAATTGGTAAAACTTTTTCTTAGTATTTCTCCTGGAAACTGGTTTGCTCTTAAATAGCTGTACTTCATTGTTAACTGCATCAAAATGCTTTGTAACTTATGTTGTAAAATTCACATGTGAGATTTCTAAAAGTTCACCTTATTAAATTTAGATGATTTCATGTTATATAGCTCTTCTATCAGTCATTTGAGGTGAACCTCACTAAAATCAGTCTCAATAACATCCAATTTTCTCCTGGACTCTAGTTCACTGCTAGGTCAGCAAACTTATGGAGAAGAGAATGAAAGGGCATACTGGCCTGAAACAGGTAATAGGCAAGCTTTTTGTATCCAGGTGAGAAGGTTCTTCACTTCCAGACCTAAGTAATTGGGGAGAAGAATCCTCCGATAATTCAGCCAATAAAGGTGTTTAATGATAGAATGAACAGTTAGAAGTGATGATTAATTAGCCTGGGCACTTTGGGCTAGCCAGTGTGCATGCAATAGTACATACTGGCCATCAGCTGGTAAGCATGCAGTCTTGTAAAGGGCTTTCTACTCTGACACTGGTCATATATCATTGCAGCTGTGCCCTTTGATTACTGGGAGGGCTTGCAGAGTGATTAATAGCCAGGATCAATGTTTCTGCCCAGCACATGACATTTGGTCACAGAGCAACCATATACTTATTCCCCTTTGGCACAACGCTTAGGAGGAATGAAGGATGAGACCTGCCAATTTATAGCTGAGGAGCTTCCAGTTTATAAAATGAGTCAACTTTGACTGTACAAAATTATTCCCCATTGAAATAATTAGTGCAGCATTAAACACAATTAGAACTAAAACTACAGGAGCATGCTTGCTGAATTCAAGCCAGTTGACAGATGGTTAAGGCCTGGTATTTGGCTGCCTATGATGACCAAGAGTTATTATTTTGCTGAGAAAATGAAAAAGCTTGAAAGTGAACAGTGACTACTTAAAAAAAAAAGATTAGGTAATATGATGTAAAATGCACATTTAAAATACACCATTCCATTAGCATATTCAGCATGACAACTCAATAAATACCTGTAACACAAACAATTGAATATCTCTGTGTGAATGATCTTTATTATTAATATACTATATATATCCATTTAAAGCAGATCCTGTTTAAAATAAAATTGGTTACATGAAGTTCTGATCTTACTTTATGATATATATTGGGCCTCATCTGCTTTTAGTGCCTCTTATAAACCCTGCTAAACTAAAAGGTTTGTCCACATTAACTAAGAATTTAACTATATAGAAAAAATTATTTGTGTTTAAACATTTTTTGTCTAAAATTACCTTGAAATTGTTAGATATGTAAATTAGGGTTCCTTATGTTAATTATGTCAGCCTACTGTAAAAATATCATTTCCCAACTTTCCAACTCTTTCATATATATATAGTGATCTTTGGATTTCATACTACTACTCAACTAATAGTGGTTCATACTGCATTTGCCATATTGACATTTGGTTCACAGTGTGCATATTTTACTATTTCTACACCAGTGTTAGCTGTGCTGAGTCATTGTACATTCTGTTCATAATTACTCCAAAGAGGCTACATTCATAAAGCTGTCAAGGTCCTTGAGTATACTATGTAACTTTATAATTATTTCCAAAGTATATCTACATATATGTGTGTGTATATGTATGTATATGTAGCATTAAGAATATGTTTTAGGGATGTGAGAATTTGAGATTTGGAAGAAACACCAAGAAATTTGTATGAATAGAATTTTTTCTCCAACTTACACACTTGATTGAAGCTAGAGTTGCATTTTGTACTCATGGTAATAATAAGTCAATTTTCTTCCCCGATTTTTCTTATTTCTAAATCATTAAAAAGTGATCTGTGACTAATATGCAATTTCATATTTCTATGCTCCTTTATTTACAGTTAAAAGCAGATCGGGCCAATTTATATGCCAATTTATAAGTTTGGGGTCAATCATTTAATTTATGATACATCTACATTTCTTTTCTTAATTTGTAATGAAAGAAAGATATACTAATTATTACCTGAATTTATATAAGAACTATGTTTTTTTCTTAAGAATTCTAAGTGCTTCTGGTTTTTCCTATAACATCTTTTCTTTTCCTTTCTTCTCTTAACCCCTGGGAAGACTGAGGGGTATAAAGGTTCTGTGGCTTTTTCAGGGGCACAGCTAGTGACACAGATGTTGTAAGAAAGCAGGACTTGTGTCTAATTTACTCTCCTGTTACTATAACTTTTTAACAATGTAAGATGGTCACAGTCAAGTTTAATGAAATCTAATGGAACATCCTTAATAATATATATATTCAGACCATTTTCTTTTTTTGTTCCTTGAAGCTATGATGATTCTGTTTTTTATCTATCTATACATAGTAATGTTTCTTGATGAATACAAAACTTTCAGTTAGTATGCATTTGAAAAGAGGTGGTTAAAAGTTATTTATGGTTGTAAATTATATCAAAATTTGGAGCTCAAACCAAGGACCTTGGCTTCATTCTAACATGTACACTAATCTGGGATACTCATCTTGGGTTTCCCAGGTGACACTAGCCGTAAAGATCCAGTCTGCCCATGCAGGAGACCTGAGAAACATGGGTTTAATCCCAGGAAGATCCCCTGGAGTAAGAAATGGCAACCCCCTCCAGTATTCTTGCCTGGGAAATCCCATGGACGGAGGATCCTGGTAGGCTACAGGCTATGGGGTCGTCAAGAGTTGGGCACGACTGAGCACGCGCAGCAACAGTCTGGGATACCTGAACATGGAGTACATGACAACTAAAACTAAAAATGGGCATAAATGATTACTTGAAGGCCTTGGATTCTGCCATGTAGATATATAGTAAGTGTTCACATGATTAAAAATTAATTAGTTATGGGAAAAAGAGATACAAAGTATTGAGTTAATTACATATTAGATAATGGTTCTCTAAAAATCATGATCTGTAGAAGGAGAGGAGAGATTTTCTTAACCTTAAAAAAGAGAACTCTGTAGCAATAATAAAGTTAAAGAATTATATGATCATGGAAATAATATGTTCTAGAACTGTGACTTTGGGGAAAAGATTCTCCTGTCGTGATTACTAGATAGTGTATATGGTATTGCCAGTGCAGCCCCTAGACTCAGGCAAGAGGAGACCCTGCTTTGGATCCTGTACACCAGAGGACCCTAACTCAGCCAATCTTGGTTATACCCATCCCCACAGGGCCAGTCATTGGGCTCAAGGGGAACCACCCAACTCTTAAATACATCTCATTTCACCCCACCTTACCTTCTAAACCAAGGTCTGGGTACACATGGTCCCTGAAATCTATGCCCAGATGGCCCCAGGCTTGCTCCCAGGGCCTGTGTGGGCCTCTTCTCTGGATCTGTCCTCTGATACGTGGCCATATTACCAGTGTGGACACCGATAAGGAGTAGCTATAGGTTTTGTTCAAGGAGTGTGGGCAGAGCATGAAAAGGTGGGTATATGTACAAGCCTACTTGAGGGTGCAGGATGGAGCCAGGGGTGGAAAATATATATATATCTCTTAGGAATCAAGATTCTATATTCAACCCTGGTCTTCTGTGTTATCATGATGGTGTGTATTTATCAAGTTGAAGAATATACCCTATTTTAGGTAATAGTTTTATTAGCTTGGCAGGTAACTTCTTAATATTTAGAAACAGGCTACCAGGTTAAAGTGACTCTTCAGTGCCAACAAAAAGT
Organism: Bubalus bubalis; assembly: GCF_019923935.1. Lineage (NCBI taxonomy): Eukaryota > Metazoa > Chordata > Mammalia > Artiodactyla > Bovidae > Bubalus > Bubalus bubalis. The sequence goes on from NC_059164.1 coordinate 68,804,166, forward strand.
TCCTCAACATACATACAAATGATACAATGTCTTACAGCATATATAGTCGTCAGTAAAGAGGAGAGTGAAAAAGTTGGCTCAAAGCTCAACATTCAGAAAACTAAGATCATGGCATCCAGTCCCATCACTTCATGGCAAATAGATGGGGAAACAGTGGAAACAGTGGCTGACTTTATTTTTCTGAGCTCCAAAATCACTGTGGATGGTGATTGCAGCCATGAAATTAAGAGACGCTTACCCCTTGGAAGGAAAATTATGACCAACCTAGACAGCATATTAAAAAGCAGAGACATTACTTTGCCAACAAAGGTCCATCTAGTCAAGGCTATGGTTTTTCCAGTGGTCATGTATGGATGTGAGAGTTGGACTATAAAGAAAGCTGAGCACCGAAGAATTGATGCTTTTGAACTGTGGTGTTTGGAGAAGACTCTTGAGAGTCCCTTGGACTGCAAGGAAATCCAACCAGTCCATCCTAAAGGACATCAGTCCTGAGTGTTCATTGGAAGGACTGATGTTGAACCTGAAACTCCAATCCTTTGGCCACTAATGTAAAGAGCTGATTCATTAGAAAAGACCCTGATGCTGGGAAAGATTGAGGGCAGGAGGAGAATGGGATGACAGAGAATGAGATGGTTGGATGGCATCACTGACTCAATGGACATAGGTTTGGGTAGACTCTGGGAGCTGGTGATGGACAGGGAGGCCTGGTGTGCTGCGGTTCATGGGGTCTCAAAGAGTCGGACATGACTGAGTGACTGAACTGCACTGAAAATCATCAGAATCCTGTTATGTGCCAGGATTGTGCCAAGTACTGAGAATTCATCAGCCCTACATGTGAAGCTTAAAATCTAGTGGAGAAAATAGACTTTTATCACACAAGGATAGAAACATATAAAAATGTTAACTATAAGTTCACACGCCATAAAGGAAAGGTCAGTCAGTTCAGTCACTCAGTCATGTCCAACTCTTTGTGACCCCATGGGCTGCAGCACGCCAGGCTTCGCTGTCTGTCACCAACTCCCAGAGCCTACTCAAACTCATGTCCATTGCGTCGGTGATGCCATCCAACCATCTCATCCTCTGTTGTCCCCTTCTCCTCCTGCCTTCAATTTTTCCCAGCATCAGGGTCTTTTCAAATGAGTCAGTTCTTTGCATCAGGTGGCCAAAGTATTGGAGTTTCAGCTTCAGCATCAGTGCTTCCAATGAATATTCAGGATTGATTTCCTTTAGGATGGACTGGTTGGATCTCCTTGCCATCCAAGGGACACTCAAGAGTCTTCTCCAACACCACAGATCAAAAGCATCAATTCTTCAGCACTCAGCTTTCTTAATAGTCCAACTCTCACATCCATACATGACCACTGGAAAAACCATAGCCTTGACTAGACAGACCTTTGTTGGCAAAGTAATGTCTCAGCTTTTTAATAATGCTGTCTAGGTTAGTCATAGCTTTTCTTCCAGGAGCAAGTGTCTTTTAATTTCATGGCTTTAGTCATTATCTGCAGTGATTTTGGAGCCCCCCCAAAATAAAGTCTCTCACTGTTTCTGTTGTTTCCCTATCTATTTGCCATGAAGTGATGGGACCAGATGCCATGATGTTAGTTTTATGAATGTTGAGTTTTAAGCCAACAGTCCATGGAATTCTCAGACAGAATACTGGAATGGGTAGCCCTTCCCTTCTCCAGGGGATCTTCCCAACTCAGGGATTGAACCCAGGTCTCCCGCATCACAGGCAGATTCTTTACCAACTGAGCCACAGGAGAAGCCCAAAGGAAAGGTACATGATGCTCACAGGAGAACCTAACCTAGTCAGAGAGGTCAGGATGGCTTCCCTGAGAAAGAGACAGTTGGGCTCAGGTTTAAAGAGTGTGAATGAAGCCCATTGTGGAGAATAGTCAGAGTATTTACTGCTAAGAGTTGTTTCAGAGGTTTGGGAAAGAGATGACATTAGCTCAATCTAGAGAAGATGATGACCAAGGCAGCAGAGATGGAGATCCTTACACAGTCAAGTTTTGGGACTTGGTGATGGATGAGTGGAGAGGAAGGTGTCAAAAGCTGAGTCTTAGCTTTTGATTTAAAATCCTGTGTTTTATTTAAGAGTTGTCACTGATATAGTATTTAAATGAAATAAAAATGACAGCTACACAAAGCGTAGGGATCCGTAACTTCCTTTTAAAAGGGCCTCACTAATAAAATCTCCTTTTGAACCAAGGATTTGTTGCAAAATTGACTCATTGACTATTTTAGTAGCAGGTAAATATGCGACTGAACTGAACTGAAATATGCGAATATCTCTACCAGTAGCAGTAGCGCCCAGGTTGGCATTTACAGTTCCATCTTCTTTTGAGAGATACATGGAATTTTTACTGATATGAACTGTAATTATATGCAGAATGAACAAATACATATGTTTTTATTTTTTTTTCCAGAAAGATTTTATATTTTTTAAGGAGAAACTCCCACAAAACATTATTTTTCCATTTGATGTATCAATGGCACCCCACTCCAGTACTCTTGCCTGGAAAATCCCATGGATGGAGGAGCCTGGTAGGCTGCAGTCAATGGGGTTGCGAAGAGTCGGATACGACTGGGCGACTTCACTTTCACTTTTCACTTTCATGCATTGGAGAAGGAAATGGCAACCCACTCCAGTGTTCTTGCCTGGAGAATCCCAGGGACAGCAGAGCCTGGTGGGCTGCCGTCTGTGGGGTCGCACAGAGTCGGACACGACTGAAGCGACTTAGCAGCAGCAGCAGCAGCAACTCTGTTCAGAGGTAATGTTAATATGTAAGATATACTATTTTACACACTGTAAGGGGATCACATTTTTATTGACTGTATATTGCTGAGGAATAAGCTTCTGTCTTCCTCTTTTATTAAAAGCATTTCTGTTGGCAGGGATTTAGTGAGACTGGATAAATAACTTACTTTGTTGTATTAAAACTGGCAACAGCTCTAGTTATCTTATAAAACAAGCATTGATAAACTTAACATCATAATAGAAATTTTTATGTTACAATGATTGCTATAAGTTTTCAATATGTATCTATATCCTTAATACAGTTCATCTTCAAACTGAAAAGAAAACTTAAGTATAATAGCCTTTTGCTCTGTTTTAGCCATGATTTTTTTATGTGTTATGTTACCCTGGAGCAAATTGGAGAAAAAAATTGAGCCCATGAGCTAGATATTATTCTTCATGTGGAAATAAATTTTGTTATTTCAACATTGAGAAGTTAGGAAAGCTGATTATATTCACTTTGGTTTTATATATGGAGAAATTATGACTGAAAGGGTCATATATTTATATTATAAGTGTCTTAGATTGGCAAACTGTGGCCTGCCACCTGTTTTTATATAATCTGTAAGCTGAGAGTGGTTTTTATATTTTTTAATGAGTGAAAAGATCAAATGAATAACATTTTGTGACACATGAAAATAATATGAAATTCAAATTTAGGTGCCCAGTTTGTGGGACACAGCCATGCTCATTAATTTGCATGGTATCTATGGCTACGTTTGAGCTGCAGCAATAGATTGAGTAGCTGTGACAGATCTTCTCTGGCCAAAAATATTTACTATTCACTCTAGTTTAGATAGCCCTTATGCAAGAATTGAAATTATTTAGGTAATTCAAAACAAATTGCTTGGTTTTGAAAGAGGAATGACAGAAGTATGAGTTGAACTGAGTAGTATAAAACATCTCTACCATAATGATAGTTGCAGCAGAGCATTTGCTTTGAGCCAAATACTCTTTTAACTACTTTATATACATTGCATTGACTCCTCTCCAGACTGTTAGTATGTCTCATTTTATAGGAAACATCACAGAGAGATTAAGCAACTTGTCCAGAGTCACTGCTGAAAACAGGCTAGTTGTGTGCTTTCAAATTTATCTCGGTGGTTTTCTTACCAGTATGTATCTTATAAGTATTTTCCTTTGATATTAAATTTCTTAACTAAGAGATATTTTCCTTAGGTTGATGCCCATTCTTTCTTGTCACTCAGGGCACTCCTGGACTGTAATAAAAATATGTTACAGTAAAATAAATATAAATATATTACAGTACTAGTAAAAGCTTAGTCAGCATAGTTCATCTAACTTTGAATTGAGATCTTTTCAACCTGCTCTCAGTGATTGTAGTAGATTGGGTTATTATATAATAGGTTCTCTAGTCTTAAAATCAGAGAAGGCAATGGCACCCCACTCCAGTACTCTTGCCTGGAAAATCCCATGGATGGAGGAGCCTGGTAGGCTGCAGTCCATGGGGTTGCTAAGAGTCGGGCACGGCTGAGCGACTTCACTTTCACTTTTTACTTTCATGCATTGGAGAAGGAAATGGCAACCCACTCCAGTGTTCTTGCCTGGAGAATCCCAGGGACGGGGGAGCCTGGTGGGCTGCTGTCTATGGGGTCGCACAGTGTCGAACACGACTGAAGTGACTTAGCAGCAGCAGTCTTAAAATACAAATACTTGTTTTTTAAAAAATGTACTTCAGATGTTTTTTTCCTTTGTTTATATCAAATTTATGACCATATTTTTTTCTTTCTCTCTCTTTTTTTACAAAAACATTTTATGTAACTTTCCTGATCAAAATCCTCCAGTGGTTTCCCATTGCACTTAAAATCAAGTTTTAGTTTCTTAACAAGGCTAACATCATGTTTCGCATGCTCTCTCTCTGCCTACTCCCCAGTCTCTTCTTATGTCAGGCTTGCCTCCGCTCAGTGTGCTAGAGCTGCACTGGTCTAATATAAGTGCCTGGAGCAAACGTACTTCTTTCTGCCTTGATCCCTGCTGTTCTTTGTTCCTCCGCATTGTTTAGTTTCAGCTTGAGAGTCATCTTAGAGAGGCTTCCTCGAGCGTCCTTTCTAAAATAAGTCTCCCTTCGTGCCCTCTGCATTATTTTCTATCCCTGTTTGTCTCCTAAGAGCACTTATCACAGTTTGTAATGTTTGTGACTTTTTATTGCTTGTTTTTTTGTTCACCTCCCTCACTATATTGTAAGCTTTGTAAAAGAAGGGACCATGAATCTTATTTACCATTGTAATTTCTGTGCAGTCCCCAACATATAACAGTCTCTCTCTGTGAAAGGAATTAATGAAAGAGATCTACTGTCAGTGCTACTATTTAGTCTGAGACCTCATCACAAAGAATTACTGTGGTTGCCTCCTAAGCTAAAAAATCTAAGTTCCTTTTATGTTCCCAATTCCATCCTGCCAGGTTGATTTTATAAAAATGCTATTTTGATAGAATCATTCCCTTCTTCAGGATCCTACAGTAGTTGCAGATTGCCTTCTAAATCAAGTCCAAATTCCTTTGCTTGTGTTTTAAGACTCTTCATAATCATAATCTTTGATTTCTCTTTCCTATAACCCTTTGTGTTTATTAGGCTGGCTTCTTGTATAAGACCAGCATTTGTCCTTAATGCTGCTGTCTGCAACACTCATAGAAGAAGCCCTATAGTTTCCATGCCTCCTCCAGTAAACCCAGTCTTCATCCCTAAAGTCCCATTGTAACTATTGCCTGACCTACACTTAGATTTTGATCATGCCCTTTAATAGATTCTCCAATGTAAATCTTGGTTATATAATGATATTGAAAATCCATTGTGAAAGTTTTGCCTCAACATCATCTAATAAGAAGCTACTTCTAACTTCAGCAGAGTATGTTTTATAAAATGATATGAATGGAGGTGCTTTGTTGTATGGTTGTTGATTTGAGGATAGAGAAATCCAAAATTTACATAATTTCTATCCTGGATACTAATTAGGATATTTGATGTCAATGAACAAAGTTGCATTTATCTTTATTAAATTTATTTGAGTATAGTTAGGCTTCAGATTTTTCTGATCTATGTTGTATAGAGAACTGCTTTTATAATTAAATGGTATTCCATTCCATTAATTCAGAATTTGTTTGGTAATAAGGACAGTAGGTTGTATTCTTTCTGTAAGGAAAAGTGAGTTTATTCAATATGCAAAAACATTGAAGAGAAAATTATTATTATAAAATTATATATTTATATAATATAGTATAAATTATTACAAAGCATTATTATTATTAGAATCATCCTTATATTTTATAAACAGATATATAATGACAGCAATTACAAATAACTCTGAATAACTTTTTAAAAGCAGGATGCCCCCATCAGAATTTTATTTGGAGTAATTGGTAGATTCAAATTTCTAGTCAATAAAGTTAAGAACAGTTAACATCACTGTTTTATAAAGTTTTTTTAAAAATTCAGTGTTGTTATCCTTTCAAATTTATTGCCTCTTAAATAATTTCAATTAGTGTGTTTAACCTTCTGAGTTTTTTAAAATTCTAGACTTAAATTTAGAATGTCTTAATGATTAAGGCAGATATTACACAGTCTAAAAAAGTCTTAAAAGCTAAAAAGCTGCTTTTAACATTGACAAGGCAAATCATTGCTTGCTTTTCTTATCATATCACATATTTGAAAGAGATGAAATAAATTTCTTATTTTATATTTATTTTATATACTGTAGTATATAATACATTTATAAATATATATAATATATAAATATAAATTACATTTATAATACATATATAATAGTACATTTTATATATGTAGTACTTGATTTATGTTTATATTGCTGCTCCTGCTGCTAAGTCACTTCAGTCATGTCCGACTCTGTGCGACCCCATAGACAGCAGCCCACCAGGCTCCCCCGTTCCTGGGATTCTCCAGGCAAGAACACTGGAGTGGGTTGCCATTTCCTTCTCCAGTGCATGAAAGTGAAAAGTGAAAGTGAAGTCGCTTAGTCGTGTCCGACCCTCAGTGACCCCCATGGACCGCAACCTTCCAGGCTCCTCCGTCCATGGGATTTTCCAGGCAAGAGTACTGGAGTGGGGTGCCATTGCCTTCTCCGATGTTTATATTATGTAAGCACAAAATGTATTATGTTTAGAGCCATTAAGAAATATATATGTTTGATATAAAGTGTTACCTACTTTCCCAGTAACTTGCCTAAGGTCATCCATCTATTGAGTGGAAGACCTTGAACTGGGAAACACAACGCTGTCTGACTACTGAGTCATGACTTTGACCAATGTGCTCTTCACAGACATACAGTTGATCACAGTGCAAAATAATGAATGCAGTGATAGGAATATGCCTGTTGACTCAAAGTTATTTGCTGGTCTTAATGTCCTTTTTATGAACTTAAAAGTCTGAGTGTGTGTATAGCACTGATTGTTAGCAGAATCATAGAATGTGGAGCCAGAAGGGCTTGGAAAACTGTCAAATATTGTTCTAAGTGTTTTACAAAGATTATCTTGTTTGATCTTCAAATCTCATAGAATGAGATCTTCCCAGCCCTCTACTTTTTTTTTAATTAATTTATTTTAATTGGAAGCTAATTACTTTTCTTATAAGCACTGTGAACTCTACTTCCCTGAAAGGCTTTTTCCCCAGCATTTAAAAGTAAGGCTTTCTTATTCACCAGTAGTGATTTTTCTGTAACAAACAACTTTACACTTGTCACTACAATTCTTACATCATGGCAGTGTTCTTGCTTAGGTCTCTCTGTGTTCAGAGATCAATTCAGGGTCATCAGATGGATTCTGTACTATCTTTTGTTCCCATGGAACTTATGTAAAATGTGATTAATGGGATTGCTGTGCAAAATTGATAGCTCATACAGTTGTATATTTCCAGGATTTTATTAGTTTTAATACATACAAATCAGTTCATTTATAGACATGGAGTTGTAAAGCAATGGGTATGTATGTATTATTTTACCAAGAACTTAGTCTATTTTCCTGTTTTTACCCCCAAAATACCATTCATGTGTCTCTTTGACATCTTTGTTACTCATTCCTACAGGTACATATTTTGTTGTTGTTTGCTGGTCTCAACACCACACTCTGGACTGTTGTGAACAGCCTGTTACTCTTGTTATTTAGCATTTGTATGCTCGTGTGCGTACAAAAAAGGAACAGCTGCTTTCTGCAGACATTTGGGTACTCACTTATATTCCTAGTGGCGACCTCACTTGGAAACATACTGCTACCCTGTGGATAAGCAGAAGAATACACTCCTGGGGGGGGTGTGGATTGATCAGTCTGTTCCTGTTACTTAAAAAGGTGTCTCAAGAATAATGAAAGAAAATTAAAACTAAATCATTGGTAGTCCTGCTTATCTGAGAAAATGTTAAATAGTCAAAGAACTGTTAATGTGTACAATTTAATATTAGCAAATTTCATCAGAAGCAAGTTTTTTTTCTGTTATTTTGTTTCATTGGAGAGCAAAATATCTCATTTTATCTCTGAAAAATCTGTAATTTAGACTTGATTTTGTATTATATTCCAGTATCTAGAAAGATTTTACCAACCGCCTCACTTCTTCTTCTGGCTTGTTTGGGAAGGTATTTGAATTTCACCCTCTGGAGCTGAAGGAACAAATGGCCACCATCTCTAGAAAATATATTTCATGTTAAATGTTTAAAGTGTTTGTTCTTTTCTTTAAATATAGAACATTTCCAAACATTTAAAATTTCCTTTTCTCTGAATATCAAATCAATTAGTAATTTCAATGTTTTTGACTTCCTAAAACTTTCTGCTACCATTTTGGTTCCCCTGTAGAACTTTCCAGATTCTTTGGAGAACAGAATCACTGGTTTGTGAGACAGAATATTTGGGAACAGTAGGTAGTTTGGCATGATGAGAGCATAGACTGCAGATGTATGAAAGGTGAAAGAAGATGGAGAGATAGGCAAGAGATAGATTTTGAAGCACTGATATATTACGCTAAGAACTTAGGCTTTATCATATGGACATCATGGAGCCATTGTAAGATCTTAGTGCAGGAATGACATATCAGATTTGTATCTATGTATGTGGCTCAACTGGTAAAGAATCCTGCAATGCGGGAGACCTGGGTTCAAACCCTGGGTTGGGAAGATCTCCTGGAGAAGGGAACAGCTACCCACTCCAGTATTCTGGCCTAGAGAATTCCATGGACCGTATAATCCATGGGGTCGCAAAGAGTCGGACACGACTGAGCGACTTTCACTTTCACTTCAAGAGCACTTAGCAGGCTTTCCAAGTGGCGCTGGTGGTCAAGAACCCGCTTGCCAATGCAGGAGACTAAGAGACTGGATTTTGATCCTTGGGTCAGAACGATCCCCTGGAGGAGGGCAACCCACTCTAGTATTCTTGCCTGGAGAATCCCATGGATAGAGGATTCTGGTGGGCTACAGTCCATAGAGTTGCAAAGAGTCAGACACAACTGAACTGAGTTAGCACGCGCACACGCAAGAACTCTTAGCAGAAGTTTAGAGAATGGAAAGACCAAAAGTAGGGAGAAGCTGATGTGATGATTCACGTGAGAAATGATGAGCCTAAACTAAAGAAATGGTGTGGGAGGAAGAGGGGGGAATAAATTCAAGAGATATTTCAGGGATAGAGTTGACAAAATTTAGTGATGTGAAAGTGAAGGAAAAGAAGTTGAAATGAGTTTGAAATTTTGTTGTGACCAAATAAATATGGGAACATTCATTGAGACAGAGGTTATAAGGAGAGGGAATGGTTAGGATTAGGTCAGTCATAGTAACCAGAAAGTGAGTAATGAGCTAGTTCAGTTTTGGACACATTAAATTTAGAAGGTGAAACATTGTCAGCTGGAGATATGGATTTGGAATTTAGGAGATAGATCTTCCCTAGAGTCTTCAACATATAGGAATCAGTGGGAGTTATATGTGTGGTTAAAATTATGCTAGGAGGACGTGTAGACTTTTAGAGGTGATAACACTAAAATGGAGTTCTGGGAGAATATTGACATTAAGGACTGTTGTGAAGAGAATTAGAGTCCAAAGAAGTAGACTGAAAATAACCAGTATAAGAGGAATGAGAGAGAATGGTTTGACTAGAAGCAAAGGGAGAAGAGATTTTTAGAGGAGGGGTGAGTGGTCAATAGTATCAGTTGTTTCAGAAAGACCAAGAGAGATAAATGCCAAAAATTGTCTATTGAAGAAAAATGAGGAAGACATAGTGATTTTATGAGATAACTGTGCAACAATATGGGCAGAGTTCAAATTGTAGTGGATTGAGGATTAAGAAGTGAGAATTAGAGAAGCAAACTTCTTTTTAAAAAAGGCTTGCTATTGTTTACTCGCTAAGTCATGTCTGACTCTTTTGTGATCCTGTGTAGCCCGCCAGGCTCCTCCGTCCATGGGATTTCCCAGGCAAGAATATTGTAGTGGGGTGCCATTTCTTCCTCCAGGGGATCTTCCCCACCCAGGGATCGAACTTGGGCCTCCTGCATTAATTGCAGGTGGATTTTTACCTCTGAGCCATCAGGGAAACCCTTTAAATATCTAGGGAATGACAAACTGTGGTACATACCTGCCCTGGAAAAGGACTCAGCAGTGCAAAGAAATGAACTGTTGATACAAATGACAACTTACTTGAATCTCCAGGCAATTCTTTTAAATGAAAAAAAGCCAATCCCTTAAGGTTACCTACTGTATAATTCCATTTATATAACAGTTTGGAAATGACAGTCATAGAAATGGTGGACAGAGTAGTGGCTGCCAGAATTTAGAGATAGAGGAGGATGCAGTTATAAGAATGGATGACATGAGGCATCTTTGTGGTGTTGGACCTGTTCAGTATTTTGACTGTAGTATATATGTTAATGTACAAGGATGATCAGTTCAGTTCAGTTCAGTCCAGTCGCTCAGTCGTGTCCGACTCTTTGTGACTCCATGAATTGCAGCACACCAGGCCTCCCTGTCCATCACCAATGCCCGGAGTTTACCCAAACTCATGTCCATTGAGTTAGTGATGCCATCCAGCCACCTCATCCTCTGTTGTCCCCTTCTCCTCCTGCCCCCAATCCCTCCCAGCATCGGGGTATTTTCTAATGAGTCAACTCTTCGCATGAGGTGGCCAAAGTATTGGAATTTCAGCTTCAACATCAGTCCTTCCAATGAACACCCAGGACTGATCTCCTTTAGGATGGACTGAATGGATCTCTGTGCAGTCCAAGGGACTCTCAAGAGTCTTCTCCAACATCACAGTTCAAAAGCATCAATTCTTCAGCACTCAGCCTTCTTCGTAGTCCAACTCTCACATCCATACATGACCACTGGAAAAACCATAGCCTTGACTTTGTTGGCAAAATAATGTCTCTGCTCTTGAATATGCTATCTAGCTTGGTCATAACTTTCCTTCCAAGGAGTAAGCGTCTTTTAATTTCATGGCTGCAATCACCATCTGCAGTGATTTTGGAGCCCCCCAAAATAAAGTCTGACACTGTTTCCACTGTTTCCCCATCTATTTTTCATGAAGTGATGGGACCAGATGCCGTGATCTTAGTTTTCTGAATGTTGAGCTTTAAGCCAACTTTTTAACTCTCCTCTTTCACTTTCATCAAGAGGCTTTTTAGTTCCTCTTCACTTTCTGCCATAAGTGTGGTGTCATCTGCATATCTGAAGTTATTGTATTTCTCTCAGCAATCTTGACTCCAGCTTGTGCTTCCTCCAGCCCATGGATGATAAAGTTGTATAAAATTTAATACACACACTCAAATGAACACAAGTAAAACTGGGAATATCTGAACAAGATTGATGAGTTGTATCAATGTCAATAAGGTTGTGACATTATACTAGTTTTGTGAAATGTTACCGTGAGGGGGAACTGGGCAAAGTGTTTAAGGGACTCTCTATATTATTTCTTATGACTACGTGTGAATCTGTAATTTTCTCAGTTAAAAAAATGTTCATATAGTGAAGGAAAGGGTTTGCAAAGTTTATGGTGGGACTTGATCCTGTTTATGTGTTGCAGAGGAGGCAGCAGTGGAGAGGGATAGATTCAGGATTCAGGGAAGAGAGAACTTTCTCTGAATCAGGAGGGACAGTATAAGAATGGGTATAAATATAAATGTGTTTGTATGTGGAAAGCTGAGAAAGTGCCCTCTCGATAGTGTCTGTCTCTCTTGCCCTTTTCTCTATGTAATTCATAAAAATGACTCTAATTATTGCAAAGTATTTATTCAATAGCTGTGATATTTGGGCTCCCTAACTTTCAAAAGTTCTCTTTGGAATAGTATTTAGTAACTCCTTATTCCAAACCAACATGTGTGATGTGATGCCATTTATCCATTGACGTTAAAGTGAAAGCGTTAGGTGCTCTCAGTCGTGTCTGACTCTTTATGACCCCGTGGACTGTAGCCCGCCATATTCCTCTGTCCATTGAATCCTCCAGGCAAGAATACTAGAGTGGGTAGCCAGTGCCTTCTCCATTTATCTATTAGAGGCAATTAAAAAAAAAAGATGTCTGTTAACTTATGTTAGTAGTACTGCATTTTTTTGCAGTTGCAGTCTAACCCAAAATATTTCCAACAGTGTTAAAATTCTATACTGATTCTTGGTGCTATCCATGTTCTTTTTGAGCTGTAATTTAAATCAGTACCACACACATGTGTTACTATTTATAGCATATCTTGAAATCCAAAGTTTTAAAATGGTATTGCTTGCTGACAAGGCAGTGGCAAAAGAAGCAGTGGAATGATGCACATTCGTTCAGAGAAAGAGTGAATCAGGATGGTCACCCTGGAATAAGGAGGCTTTGAGATGTTAAGGGATTGGCTGGCTACTCACTGGGAGAGAACATCTTGATGGGTAGCATGTGTAGGCATGTATGTATACATCTACCACTCCACAACGCCATCTTGTCCTTTTCCCCACCAACGTGCATTTCAGCAAGATGAAGCTACAACCATTTCTCCCCTCCTTCCTGCCTTTCAAGATACATATTGCTCTTTTTGAAGACTTTCTCTCTTCAGAGTTGCTCCTGATGGACTTTTAAAAACTTGTGCCTGTAAAAAAGATTGGCATGTGGGAGAAAGAGGAGAGGTGTGCTTCAGTGCACTTGATTTGGTTTGTGCTTTAAGATTATACGGTAACTTACTGTTTCATCACATGTTGTTTTCCAGGTGCAGAACATGAGCCCTTTACAGGCAGAATCTGTGCTGTTTTTTATGTCTCCTCAGGGTATAACATGATTCTTGATGTATACCAGATTCATAAGTGTGTATTGTTCATTGAATAATGACTATCATACATTATCAATATGGAATATAGACTATGTGAAAAATATTTTACTTTGAAATAAACTTCACAATTGAAGTTAAGTGGTTTAGAGGGAGAAGCAAAGGGGAGAAATTGTTGGGAAGTGCCCAGCGCTACAGCCTGCTATCCAACTGCAGAATCACTGTATTAAACTGGTGTTTGTTTATGCTTCTTTGAAAATGATTTAACTTGAAGAGGTCGAGTACATGGAACTGAGAAGAGCCTGTAGCATGCCAAGAAATGCCTAAGGAGAATGCTCACTTAATACAAATGTTCTTGCCTTCATAGAGGTCAATAAATTGCCTCAGGAGGTCAATAAATCTCAATTCATATAACCTGAAATAGAAGAAAAGGAGGGTTTTGGCCTTTATATCCTCAGTGGGGAGACAGGAAGAGAGAAATGTAAAATGGCACCTCATCCCATTCTTGCAGTGTCCTCGACCAGTCTGTAAGGAACAGCCACATGAGGGTGCAGGAGGTTATATTTGTGGCCGCTAATTGTGGGCTTGCGTGGTTACATACCTGAATTAGCCCCTCTGTTTGGGGGAGCTTAAGGTGAGTCTCATCTTCAGATCACACCACGGATACTTCTGGAGAATAGCATTCTTATCCAAAAGGGATGTGTTTGATGTGTGACAGACAGTCACCAAGACCATCAGTGAAAGAGTGAAAGTGAAGTCACTCAGTCGTGTCCGACCCTTTGTGACCCCATGGACTATAGCCTACCATGCTCCTCCGTCCATGGGATTTTCCAGGCAAGAGTACTGGAGTGGGTTGTCCTTTCCTTCTCCAGAGGTTCTTCCCAACCCAGGGATCAAACCTGGGTCCCCCGCATTGCTATTGCTGGCAGACACTTTACCATCTGAGCCACCAGGGAAGCCTTAAGTGGATTTCCCTAAAAAGTACATACAGGCAAAGCATTATCACTGCACCCAGCGTTAGCCAAAGGAAGTAAAGTTTCTGATTCATGCTAAAAGTTTATTCATCAATCTTTCTAGGCCCTATGTGTAACAGAATGAACATGTAGTGTAACTATAAAGTGACATTTTATATCTGACACCAATTAAACTTACATGCCATGAAAATAATTGGCTCCCACAAAACAAACACACACATGGATTTAGTTTCACTTGGAATTTCCTCTGGCTGGCTGAATGTTTGCCAACTGCTTTGTGAAGTACCACATACAAAAAATTCAATAGGCTTTGGTTTTTCTGATATTTATATAGTGCTTAGTGACTTAAATTAGAGTTTTATTTCTTTTGGAGGGCATAATTTGACTTTATGGCCCACTATGGTTACTCAATTTCAACATAAAAAGTAAAGCTAATCTTTATATAAATATAAAGAATGCTTCCATAATATATGGAAGCATTAAAATCTTTACTTTAAAATCTTATTCATTCAACCTGCATTTATTAAATCATTATGTTTCAAGCACTGTGCAGTGGGAAAGAGAAGATGTATAAAACTTGAGTGGTCCAGCCCTCAAGTAGCTTTTGCCCAAACCTGGATCTTCCCAAACCTGTTTTCAAATGCAGCTTTCTTTTTGCTGGTTTTATGATGTCATTTTTTTATGATGTCATCTTTTAGCCACACATTGAAAGAATAACCTGCATGAAAGTAATTCAACTTTTACCTTGATCATTTAAATTATTTTAATAAAAATATTTATTTTTGCTTTATGTGTAGTATTCATTGTTTTCAGAATGTACTAAATCTATGGTACTTTTGTCAGATTTGTACATTTAGTGATAACCAGCTTGCTAATTTTCACTTTATAACTGAAGAAAAGAAATACTAAGTTACAAATATAAAGAAGTCAGCTACGTAAGTATTTATTCCATCTTAGGAAATAAATATTTATTCTCTAAATATCTATGTTTTTTACTAATTACGTACACAAACATGTGCTGTGCTGTGCTCAGTCACTTCAGTTGTGTCCAACATTTTGTAACCCTATGGACTGTAGCCTGCCAGGCTCCTCTGTCCATGGGATTCTCCAGGCAAGAATACTGGAGTGGGTTGTCATGCATTCCTCCCAGGGATCTTTCCAACCCAGGGATTGAACCCACATCTCCTTCATGGCATACAAATTCTTCACCCACTGAGCCATCTGGGAAGCCCAGAGACACAAGCATGTATATTCCTATAAATTCTATATAAAATGTACATACACATATCCAACTCAAGCCTAGATTTTCTACCTGTCACTGGTATTACAAGTTCACTGTAACTTTGTGAATATCAGTTACATCACCTAGTTGTCATTAGATATATAGGAGGTCGGTTTTATTGTTCAACTCTACTTGTTACTTTCTCTTCCCTTTAAACCATCAGGCAAGTTTAGACAAGAGTTTGGTCAAGAGTTCCGATTTGTTTTCTGTGTCAAGTCTAACAGAAGAGATTTAGAAACCAGGCTGCTTAATTAGAATAAGTTGGCAAATCTTTTGGTTTGAGACCTCAGGTCCCAGACTGATTATTGTTTAAAACCTTTACTATCACTACCTATACCTAGGGATAAGTTGGCACATTAGTAAGTCTTAACACTTATCTTGCAGAAACAATTCCCTCTTTCTCTTTGTTGTAGGAAATTTATACCATCTAATATAAACAATAGAATAATGACTGTTTCGCTCTAAGTTGTAACCAGAAGGTTCCTGAAAGGAGTTAAGATTTTATTTCCTTTGGAATATTAGTAGGTAAGCCTTACCTAAACAGTTATTATACTTTCCTCCAGTTTTAGTGTTATTTATTTATTTATTGATGGGGTATAAAATGTATGTGGTAAAGCTTTTATAAAACACCTTTGAATAAATCTATGTATTTGAGTATTATTAGAATGTAGAATACTAGAGTTGAGGCTTACAAACGATCCAGTCTATGCCTGTCATTCCACAAGTCTAGGAAGGTTGAATCTTCTGGGTACCCACAGTGAAGTTTAGAGGCTGACAGGAGTAGTTTTCTGACTCCTAATTTATTTTCTTCTTCTTCTTCTACTAAGGATTATGATGGTATTGCTATTTTTTTATTGCACAGTTTATGTGCATTATCAGTTCAGTTCAGTTCAGTTCAGTCACTCAGTCATGTCCCACTCTTTGCGACCCCATGAATCGCAGCACGCTAGGCCTCCCTGTCCATCACCAACTCCCGGAGTTCACCAAGACTCACGTCCATCGAGTCAGTGATGCCATCCAGCCATCTCATCCTCTGTCGTCCCCTTCTCCTCCTGCCCCCAATCCCTCCCAGCATCAGAGTCTTTTCCAATGAGTCAACTCTTGGCATGAGGTGGCCAAAGTACTGGAGTTTCAGCTTTAGCATCATTCCTTCCAAAGAAATCCCAGGGCTGATCTCCTTCAGAATGGACTGGTTGGATCTCCTTGCAGTCCAAGGGACTCTCAAGAGTCTTCTCCAACACCACAGTTCAAAAGCATCAATTCTTCGGTGCTCAGCCTTCTTCACAGTCCAACTCTCACATCCATACATGACCACAGGAAAAACCATAGCCTTGACTAGATGAACCTTTGTTGGCAAAATAATGTCTCGGCTTTGGAACATGCTATCTAGGTTGGTCATAACTTTCCTTGAGGTACTATATCTGGTTTCTGTACAGTTAAAAAAGAAAAACCAATACATACACACACTTGTTGTGTTGGCAGAGCACCTATTTCTCTATACTAAATATTCAATCCCCAAATTGTAATCCTTTGTCTGGCTTTCAGCTTTTCATATAAACAGTAGTCAACATTTTCACTTATTGAAAATATTGGGAAAAAGTTAGAAAATCACCATTTGTAGTCATGATAGACATAAATAATTCAGGCAAGAATCATAAAAGAATATTAAAACTTAGGAGTGGAATGCTTGAGGAAGAACAGGACATTACTATCATCTCAAAGAATCTCCCCATAAGATACTTATTAACTGTAAAGTGAAAAATAGTAATATTACAGGGTGGAGAAATATGGCCAATATCACCTTCCGTAGGCAGTGGAAAGTAATACGTGTAATGGGACAAATCGATGTCAGGCATCTCCTGATATGTGTGCTAAGCCAAAGTAATGGGATGAGTTTTGAAAAAAATAATCATTACTGCCTTTGTATTTTTGGAATTCCTTAGAATAAAAAAATCCAGGCTTTATATCTTTTATGTCTGAATCTACAGAGAAATGTATGGTGTTACTAGATCCCTTTTAGTATGACCACTAATTTTCTTTCTTTGAGGTTTTCTTATATGATTTTATTAACGTGACTAAAAAATAGAAGAGAATGGCTTTATTGACACTCTAGAAAATGAAGTGAAGTGAAAGTAAACACTTGCTATTATTAAAATATAAATGAAATATTTATATTTCAACATTGAAATATTTCTCTAGGAAATAAAATATTTAAAGAAATCTAAAGTCTCAGATAACATGTGACTTCAGTTGCTCAGTGACATACTGCTGCCACCTCATTGTATCCTAAAGAAGCAACTAATGCTTGACTAGCAAGTTAATTCAGTTAAAATTCATTGTTAAGAGGCCAGTGTTACAGGTTTGATCTTATATGGGTTTATTTTTTTTCCTCTGGCTGTGCATGTAACATTGGCAAATTGGCTTGCAAGTTTAAGACTTTAGTTACTTGGATGTTTTAAATAAGTATGAAAGATGTTTGAAGGGAATTATAAGTTGCCTTCCTTTGAAATATTCAGTTACCTTCACCTTAAAACAATACTGTTTCCAAAAAAAAAAAGTACTGTTTCTTAGATGATTTTAGTTGTATTAAAAGCATAAGGTACTTATGAACTATGAACAAGTCATTTTACTATGACTTAAAAAATAAGTCAGATTAATATTATTAATAACTTCTCTGGGATTATTGGGCAGCACTGTGTGTGTATATATTTTGCATACATGCATACACACATATACACACATTTTACATTAAAATTTCATTAAAATAGTCACATGTTTAGAGTCTTAAGGAATGTCTTTAGTATTTTTAAAGACAACTGATAGTAGACATAAAAGATTTCAATATGAGTAAATGTATCGTTTGCACAGTAGATTTTTAGAAATTATGTGTAAATGAGCTTTGCAATATCATAATTTAAATTTACTAGAGAAATACCACTATTTCAAGATGGTATGAAATGGCATTGACTCTGGTCTTTAAGTAATTTTTGTGGTTTTGTGGTTTAAAAGAGTTTTGAAATTTATTTTCCTTAGCTGTTGGCAAACTTCTCTACTTATCTAATGTGCTATATTCTTGACTTGGACTGATCACCTATAATGTTGAGCTAGTATTGCTGTCGTTTTATTTACACTGTGCATCAGCTTCTTTCAGTAAGGCTAATTAGAACCAGTTATAAGATTTGGTGATGTGTATAATTCTTTGTATAGCAAATGCAGCTAGCTAACAAATTATTTTGCTTTCTATCTGAGAAGCTGTTAGATTTTAAGATTGCATTCTTAAAATATGCAGTATACCATATGAAACATTTTTGCATTACAAATGTTACCCTAAATTTTCAAATGCTAATTATCATTTTAACCTATTATCATTTATTTTTAAACATTATATATGAAGGTATTATACTTAAGTTTAAAATGATCAGACCCTTAAAATTACAGTATTGGCTTTTAGTTACTTTGAAGGCTAGATGTTGCACTAAAGTGAAATTTTATATGGAAAAAGGAATATTTCTACAAATATTGAGTTAGAAAGTGAACTTGGAAATCAGTTTCTGTCTTGTTACTGTTTCCTCTCATCTCCTCCTTCACCGCTGAGTTTTTTAAAAGACTGTTTATCTTTTCCTGGCTCCCCTTTCTCCCATTTAATTCCTTAATTACTCATGGTTTCTGCCCACAATACCTGCTCCCTGATATCTCAGCAAGATTACTGCAGCCTCTGAATTTGCATCTTCAGTAAGTAAGTTTTAGCATTTCTCCTTCTTGGCTTTTCTGAGATAATTGATACTACTGGTCTTCCATTCCTCTCTTAAAATCTTGTTCTCTTTTGGCTTCTGGTGAAACCATTCTCCCCTGGTCTTCTCATATTGCTTCTGTCAGTCTTTCTGTGGCCTCCTCTTCTTCCCAGAAGGAATGAGAAATGCAAGATTTAATAGTTTGTTTGATATTCCTTTTTAGATACAAATAACCAGAAGTTGTACATGTACAAGAGTGCATGTTGTCTTTTAAAAAATTAATTTTATTCAACATATTGAGTGAGGAAAGAATTTTTTTCTATGCCTGTTCTTTACTCTTAATTTGACATGAAAATTTGCATTTGCTTTTTCTTAAGTAGTCTCAAGGTGCATCTTAATTGCAGTAAACTTCATTAAGGAAATTTCTGTTAGGTCTTTAAATAAAATTTAATATTTTCCTAGAGAGTAATGTCATATCATCTAATTGTTAGAGATGACTAAACTTTTTATTTTATAACTGTATAGTATCAGTTTCTGTTAGCACAGAGCACTTTACTTGTAATATTGTCAATCACTTTTTAGAATGAAAATGAATCTTTTTTTTTTCTATTCAAAGCCTTAAATATTAAAATGCTTTTTTGAAATTTTGTTCAAATGTAGAACTTTGAAGTACCATTAGCCAAGAACTTTATATGTAAGAATTCTACTTTACATATAAGAATTTTACTTTATATGTAAGAATTCTCCAAATGTTTTATACAAATGAGCCTCTTCCCTTGGCCACAAAACTTCTATTTACCTTGACTTAAATTAATAACAAAGCATACTTTATGAACACGTATTCTAGAATCTGCCAGAAGACTTTTAAAACCAAAAATAAGGATACATTTCGTAAAGAGTGGGCTCAATAAATCAGGAGTGACTGGAGCTGGGAAGGGGTAGTGGGGGCCTATTTGTAAATTTTGAGTTTCTGAATGTTAATTTTCAGCTTCCTTTTTAGAAGGCCACTGTTTGTAGAGCTTATCCTGTCAGCAGTATCCTATGTCAATTGTCAGGTCATGTTTAATGTGTGGAGATGTATTAATCTGCCATAGCTAGCACTCTGAGAGGCTGGGATAAATAGCGGGCTCAAGCAGATGAAGAGGGATTAACTGTGTGGATTGAGCAAACTCTTCAATCACTGAACCAGTGATTTTACAAAGGATTAGCTGCTGCTTTTACAAATATTGATTACTGATTTGCTACTCAGAATGGAGATGACATACTTGTGCAGTTGCTGTGTGGTGTGCTATCTGAAGTGAACATCATTCATATTAATGGATTTGTCATAGGCATTATAGAAACTGACAGATTTATTATAGCAGCAGTTGCTAGAAATGTTATGGTTAAGGTTGTGTCAGCATATCTATTAAAACTTCAGGATTTTGGAAGTTTATAGTGTAGCCATAAAATTTATTTCCCAGATGGAATTTGGAATACCAGTTATAGCCTGGCACAATTATTTTTGTTCATATTTTTATGTGAATCAGTCTAAAAGCATCTAAGTTGTCCTAAAACAAAAATGCATTGTTAGTATTGTAATGTTAAAAACTTTAGATTTATTTCATTTTGAAAAAAAAATGAATTTATAATAAATGCTTGTTTTTACGACCAAGAACATGTCCAGCCCTTGTGGACTTCTAGAAATGCATCAGTATTTTTCCCAGAATATGTTTTATCTTAAATCCTTTGGTTGTTTCTGTAATCAGGTGGAGAGTTTTGGAAAATGTAGCAATATCTGGATAATTAAAAACCAATGACACTTTTGTTTCACTGAAATGACTTTTTTAGAATACTAAAAAAATCAGTGATAATTAGAATTGTATCAGCGAAGGTAGCTTCCTTTAATCTTTTTGAGAAATTGATCTTCTTTCTTACAAATATTTTTATTATGTCACTGTAGAAAGGCATTTCAAAGAGCTGAGCTTTATCCTGAGGGATGAACTGGATGCTTTCTAGGTGGTGAGGGTAGAGAGAGATGATAAAGTGAGGAAAGGTGTAAAGAGTAACAGATTCCAGGTAGAGTGAACGTTAGTGTGGATACATGAGACTTGGCCTGTTTGCACAGTCTCAAGGGTATATCTTCGTACTGAGGGGTTTGTTTTCAAGTTGTACACTTGAATTGATTAAATGAAATTTTCTAGATCAGTGGTTGAAGTTTTTCTGGCTGTGATTTAATAATATAAGTTGACTTAATTTAAATTGTTTAAAAATCTGGAGACATTCTCTTTTGTTTTTCATTTAAAAATTCTATCCTGCATTCAGTTCAGTTCAGTTCAGTCCAGTCACTCAACTGTGTCTGACTTTTATACCCCATGGACTGCAGCACACCAGGTCTCCCTGTTCATCACTAAGTCCTGGAGTTTACTCAAACTCACGTACATTGAGTCGGTGGGTTAGTTTGTTATTTTTCATTTTCAGTAAGGTTTGTTTATTTATTCAGCAAAATTTAATGAGTATTACTGTGTCCCAGGTGCTAATCTAGGCCCTGGAAATACACAGTGGGTAAAACAGCGTAGTCTCTGATTTCACATTCTAGGGGAGGTAAGGACAGCTGGGGAAAGACAATAAATCAGTAAACATTCGTCTTTTCTCATGTTTATTGGCTTTTGTACTTATTCTGTGAATTGCCTGGTTCATACTTTTTACCTGTTTTTCTGTTAAACTGTTAACTTTTTCTTGGTGATATGCAGGAGTTCATTGTTGTGACACCCATGCAAATATTTTTTCCTATTCACCCCATGAGAAAGTCATTCTTTGACAAATTAGTGATTATACTAATTCTTATCCATGTATGGATTTATAATTTGTTGTTGTTGTTCCAGTTGGTAAGTCAGGTCTGGCTCTTGGTGAACCCATGTTCTGCACCCGCCAGGCCTCCCTGTCCTCCACTATCTCCTAGAGTTTGCTCAAGTTCATGTCCATTAAGTCAATGTTGCCTAACCATCTCATCCTCTTATTTTGTCTAATGCTGGGAAAGATTGAAGGCAAAAAAGATTTCTAATATCATACCTGATTTCTTTGATTGGTAAGAGATCATTGGACCAAGTATTAAATTACCATAGGTTTCTATCATCTGAGGGATTTATGAGGTATTTCTTTTCTCTAATTTAATGTATTTTGATCATTTTTAAAAGTAAAGTAGAACTTTGAATCTTGCAGATGAGGCTATCCAGATGAAGGGAACTTAATTGAATTAATTTAGTTACTAACTATAATTGTATTCTTAGAGATATATATATATATAATATTTGTAAATTTTTTTCAGTGAGAATATACATCATGGTCTATTCAAATATGATTAATTTCAGACTGAATTTGTGGAGAAAGACATGTAATGGAATATCTTACCACAAGAGCTTACCATATCTGGATTTATTTTGAATAAGTTTTGTTTTATGTTTTATCATTTTTTCACATGGAGTAGGATGTATATCCTTTGGATTTTAAGTCTTTTCCATGTTTTTAAGAGGTCATTGTATATTTTAAATATTCACGCGCAAACTAAGGTTCTGCGTTCAGACGGTTTCACTGCCTAAACTCCCTGAGGTATCTGCCAGCACCTTACGTTGCAGTGAGATACCACAGCTGAACTGTCTTGGTGGGTGCTCACATGTGGCTAAAAGGTGCTCTTTGTTGCGTGAAGTTGAATCCATAGTTGGAAGTTGTTGACAAACATTTTATTCCATTTAATATTCAATGAACTTCTTTCTGAAGTTTTAATTTGAATAAAAACTTTAGTAGTGACTTTGTTCTGGTAATGACAGCTCTTAATTAGGAGAAAAGGAGACCATGGACAGTTGGACTGTGTCACCTTGTGAACCTGGGATGAGATAGTCCACACAGCGAACAAATTACTAGATTGCATTATGATGTGTAACTCATGGTAAATGTCAGTTAGACTATTTGGCAGTTGACTTTTTATATCACGGATACTAATTTTTGAGAAATATGCTAAAATCACATGGTTAAAAATGGGCAATTTTAATACTATATGAGAAGGCAATGGCACCCCACTCCAGTACTCTTGCCTGGAAAATCCCATGGATGGAGGAGCCTGGTAGGCTGCAGTCCATGGGGTCGCTAGAGTTGGACACAACTGAGCGACTTCACTTTCACTCTTTTCACTTTCATGCATTGGAGAAGGAAGTGGCAACCCGCTTCGGTGTTCTCGTCTGGAGAATCCCAGGGATGGGGGAGCCTGGTGGGCTGCCGTCTTTGGGGTCACACAGAGTCAGACACGACTGAAGTGACTTAGCAGCAGCAGCAGTGCAGTTCCAATTTATTTTTTTTCTTTGCACTGTATCTCTTACTTTATGTTGGTTGTTATAAAGTGTAGAACTGAATTGGAGTGTTATTAACTGTGAAAGTGGGTGTTAAGATGGAATGCCGTTTTTGCTCTTCAGTTATGAAAGCCCTTTACCGGCTATCTTGCCCCTCTGGTGTTTCCTGTCAGTTTTCTCTTCCTCTTCTTTTTAGCAGTGGGGGACCAGATGGGCAATGGTTAACACATATAAAATGTTTATAGAATTATTTTAATGACTCAAAAGTTAGATACGCTGTAAACAAAATCATCATCCTCATGTTCGTTTTTACGTCTGGCATTTTCCCTCTGTTTTCAGTGTTGTGACTGCAGAAGTGTATTGTATCTACTTATTGATGTTCTTTTAATTTTATATTAAACATCTTTAGAACATATTTTATAAGTCCTATAAACTAGTACTAGATGAGGTTTTAATATATACCATCAAGAACAGTGTTGTTTAATTCAATGTTGTGCTTCTACATTTTAAATACGTGCTGCTAAGTGCTGCTAAGTCGCTTCAGTCGTGTCCGACTCTGTGTGACCCCAGAGACGGCAGCCCACCAGGCTCCCCCGTCCCTGGGATTCTCCAGGCAAGAACACTGGAGTGGGTTGCCATTTCCTCCTCCAATGCATGAAAGTGAAAAGTGAAAGTGAAGTCGCTCAGTCATGTCCGACTCTTCGAGACCACATGGACTGCAGCCTACCAGGCTCCTCCGCCCATGGGATTTTTCCAGGCAAGAGTACTGGAGTGGGGTGCCATTGCCTTCTCCTTTTAAATATGTACCGTTGGTGATTTTGGTGCACACTCAAGTTTGAGAATCACTGTCATGATCCCTTGCTCAAAGCTTAGTAGAAAAGATAAACTTGTGAACACATCATTTTAGGCTAATACTGTAAGTACCATGTGAATGTCTCTCTCCTGAGCCAGTCCCACATTTGACTGTTAAAAGTTACTCTGAAGTTGATGACCAGAAAGATGATTCAGCATATGGTATGCTTTTATTTTCAGGTACTAGAGGAAAAAAACATGCTATGCATTAACTGGTCTAATATTGAAGTTTCAATTTGTATTCTGTAGTAATTTACTCAGTTACATAAATAACAATGTTTTCTAATTCTTTCAGTTACCCAGATGTGTATAAGATGACCAGTTCATATTGTAAAGTAGACTCATACTCTTAATCTCAGTAGCATGTTCTATGGATGTTTTATTTAGGTAAAGTGGGCATGTGCAAATGTTTTGCAAGCTAGAATTATTCTGGCACTGAGAGTTTTAAGGAGAGCTGCGGATTTGTTTTTGTGTTAAGGTTGTCCTCATCCAGGTCCTGCAAAGCTATTAAACCTTACAAATTTATATGTAAATTTATAAATAAGAGTATATATCAATATTACTTCCAGCTTGGCTGCTTGTTAAGGTATGATTCTTAAGCAGTAACAGAAAGAGCTGTCTAAGCTTCTTGCAGGGGTCATATCCGCTGCCTGGGATTTAATATTTACCAAAAGTTTGATCAAGACAAATAGTATTTTAGAGGGATTGTCTGAAAAATGTTCAGGGTGCCTATTCCTATAGGCATTCTGTGATTTTATCCTTAAGTTTAGCATAGCTGTTTGGGAGTTATATACTTGGGCTACCTGGTTTTGTACTTGGTAGAATTGCTTTTACTGAATCTTACTTTGGCATTATGCTGTTGGCTCAATATGAGTGATGCTATACAAGGCAACCCTATGAAACTTTTATTTTACTTACTGTAAAAATATTATTGAGGACATTGTGACCACATGGGAGAAATTTCTTTCTTATTTCAGTGCTGGGAACTGAGAATAGTTGCTACTTGTTCCTCCCTGAGCAATGATCTGTATTTAACTATGGGCAGTGAATCACATAACTTATTATTTCTTGCTTCATGTTGATTATTATAAAGCTTTTAACTGAATTTTTGCCCCAGTCCTGATAAGTAGTAGTTTTACATTTCCAACTTTTGTGTTCTACCCTGACTCCTAGTTTTGTCTAAATTTTTTACTTATGTTTTATTTTTTTTAATTTGAAATAATGTCATTTATAGAAAAGTCGAAAGAATAGTGCAAAGAATTCCAAGTATACCCTTTACTCATATTCCCTTAATATTAACATTTTTCTATACAGGTACTTGCTATATATATATATACACACACACACATACATACAAATTTCTCCTGTTTGCTTTTAATTTCTTTACCAAATATATCTATACAAATGCCTGTGAAGGGAAGGGAAGTGGGAGGGGGCTTCAGGATGAGGAACACATGTACAGCCATGGCTTATTCATGTCAATGTATGGCAAAAACCACTATAATATTATAATTAGTCTCCAATTAAAATAAATAAATTAATTAAAAAAGAATTCATACAACACGGTTAAAAAAGTGCTTGTGAAATGCTTTGTGGGGGAAATAAAGCAGTGTATTCCTAAATTAATAGGTAAGGATGTGTTAATTTCATACTTATATTGAAAAAAGAGACTTATAGAAAAATATGTTTCAGATGAGAGGAAGATAAATTGTGTGTGTGTGTGTGTGTGTGTGTGTGTGTGTCTGAGTGAGAGAGGGAGAAAAGAGAAATAGCATGCACGCATTTCAAGAGGATCCTTTTAACACTTTGAATGGCAGACTCTATCCCAACTCAATAATTTAGGTTAGTCATAAAATGATTTCACAGTTGATATTTTCATACTGAATATTTTTCACTTATTTTAACCACCCCTCAATAATAGATTCTTTGGGGAGATGGGAATAGAATGTTTATGTATGTATGTATGTTTATGTATCTGTTCTTTCTTCAAGGCAGAAACAAAAGTGTATCTTTTATTATATTATATAATATAGAAGACATTCTGTGGATTCGTATTTCAGATACTTCAGATATGATCTTATATTGTTAATGACTCTAAACTTTTTATACACAGAATAGGAAAAATAAATCAATGAAAATGAACTTAAAGAATATTTTAAATTAGAAAAATGTTACTTTTATTCTAAAAACAATTATAAAAATTTATAGCTTAAATTTAAAACATAAAACAATTACAAAAGAGAAAAAAATAAGATTGCTGTATAGCCTACGCAAAACTAAAACGTAGTTGAATGGAAAGGAACTTAAGAATCCAGTCTAAATTATATTTATTTCATATTTAATATAGTTTGCTAGAGGAATCTGCATACAAAAAGAGCCTCTTTTTCCTTCCATAGCTATCAGTTTTCTCATTACTAATTTGTCTCATGTTTGTGTGAATGTGTTTTTAAACCAAAATGGAAATCTTTTAAAACGACATTTTTAGGAAGTGAAATTTATCTCTCTAAAATCTTGTAGAAAATGAAACAAGTGTAGAATTTTAAATGCGTAATTGTGATTAATGACACAGAACAGTAATTCAATGATATTGTCTTATAGAGTTTCTGTAGATGCCCTCAGTCTCTAAGTCAAATTTGACTCTTTGCGACCCCATGGATTATAGCCTGCAAGGCTCCTCTGTCCATGGGATTTTCCAGGCAAGAACACTGGAGTGGGTTGCCATTTCCTTCTCCAGTCTGTAGATGACATTCACTTATTTCATCAACAGTAGGACATAGCATTTCAGAGAATGGGCTTCATTGGACAGACTTGGGGTCCTGGATCTACCTCATACCTGTGACCTTAATTTTCCATTGGGAACCTTTGGGGATGTAAGAGAATAAAATGAGATGATGACTATATCATGCTTAACTCATGGTAAAGCCTTAAAGACATAATAAATGTTAGCTGTTGCAATTATTATTACCTTATTGAACCATGCTGATATTTGTTTATATATATATTTTTTTTTAATTTATATTTGATGATACTTTTTTAAAAGATGCTTAAAACTTATAGTCTGTCAGTATGGTAAAGGTCGTGTTTGATACAGAGCTAATATAAGTAAGGAAGGAGTTCAGTTCAGTTGCTCAGTAGTGTCTCTGTGCGACTCCAGGGACTGCAGCACTCCAGGCCTCCCTGTCCATCACCAACTCCCAGAGTCCACCCAAACCTATGTCCATTGAGTCAGTGATGCCATCCAACCATCTCATCCTCTGTCATCCCCTTCTCCTCCTGCCCTCAATCTTTCCCAGCCTCAGGGTCTTTTCTAATGAGTCAGCTCTTCACATCAGGTGGCCAAAGTATTGGAGTTTCAGCTTCAACATCAGTCCTTCCAATGAACACCCAGGACTGATCTCCTCCAGGATGGACTGGTTGGATCTCCTTGCAGTCCAAGGGACTCTCAAGAGTCTTCTCCAACACCGCAGTTCAAAAGCATCAATTCTTCGGCACTCAGCTTTCTTTATAGTCCAACTCTCACATCCATACATGACTACTGGAAAAACCATAGCCAAATAGCTATCGCTGGAGAGAAATTTGTATTATTAAAAGGCTTTCAGATTTTATTGTCGTGGTTTTTCTTTTCAGCTTTCTTGTTTTCTTATTTATGGAGCAATGGACTTGGCAAATTTGCATTGCTATTTAAAAAGAAGAAGTAACATTTTAAAGTAGTTATCTCAAATATTATATTTCTAAATCTCCACAGTAATTCTCCATAGTGTGCCCTCTTAACACCTACATTCAAATATTTGAAAACTAAATTAAATGAAATCAAGCAACTTGCCTAAGTCACAGAACTAATAGTCAAGCTACAATTTGAGTTTAAGACTCAAGGTTTTAACCACAATCTTAAAATACAAATCAAATTGCAAACACAAACCAACTATATAGCATACGGAAGATACTCAATATTTTGTAATAGCCTGTAAAGAAAAAGGATCTGGGGAAAAAAGAAATATATGTATGTATGTATGTATGTATATATGTGTGTGTGTGTGTGTGTATATCTATATCTATATCTATATCTATATCTGAATCACTGAATCACTCTGCTGTATACCTTAAACTTACAAGAGCATTGTAGACCAACTATATGTGAAAAAGTGATAGTCACTCAGTCGAGTCTGACTCTTTGTGACCCCATGACTGTAGCCCACCAGGATCCTCTGTCCATGGGATTCTCTAGGCAAGCATATTGGAGTGGGTTGCCATTTCTTCTTCAGGGGATCTTCCAGACCTGGGGATGAAACCCAGGTCTCCTGCATTGTAGGCAGATTCTTTACCATCTGAACCACCAGAGAAGCCCTTAATCAACTATAATTCAATAAAAAAAAAGGTCGGGGCACATTTTTGTGTTAAAGTAAAACATTAAATTAAAATCCAATTCATAACCATATATACTTAATTATTTAGAATATCTTAAAATTTTGATATATTTATAATTTTATTTTTAATTTAAGGAAAAAAATGTATTCCATTTTAAGCTTGTACCACAGTTTCTCTGTGTTTGTGTATCATAAACTTTAAAAAAATATTGCTTTTCTGAATTTAGCTAAGTTTTTTTCTTGTTACAGAGAAGATGTGGACAGATACATAAGTTCCAAATATATGCAAAAATCAATAGCCAATTGATATGATAATGAGGGTACAGTAGGCACAATAATAGTGCCTCAGAGAAGTCCACATCCGAATCCTTTGGAGTCAGATTGCTAATCAGCTGACCTTAAAATAAGGAGATTATCCAGGTGGGCCAGGCAAGAATACTGGAGTGGGTTGCCGTTCCTTCTCCAGGGAATCTTCCCGACCCAGGAATTGAACCTGGGTCTCCTGTGTTGCAGGCAGATTCTTTACCAACTGAGCTATAAGGGAAGCCCATAATGTAAATACAAGAACCTTTAAATGAGAAGCTGGAGAAGGAAACGGCAACCCACTCCAGTACTCTTGCCTGGAAAATTCCATGGACAGAGGAGCCTGATA
Organism: Bubalus bubalis; assembly: GCF_019923935.1. Classification (NCBI taxonomy): domain Eukaryota; kingdom Metazoa; phylum Chordata; class Mammalia; order Artiodactyla; family Bovidae; genus Bubalus; species Bubalus bubalis. Next base: position 68,833,365 of record NC_059164.1, read on the forward strand.
GGCTACAGTCCATGGGGTCATAAAGAGTCAGACACGACTAAGCAACCTCACTTTCACTTTTCACTTTAAATGAGAAGAAGGAGGCAAAAGAATTGTAACCAGAAAGAGGACATTGTGAAAAAGACTCAAATAACCATTGCTGGCTTTAAAGATGGAAGGAGGCCAATAGCCAGTGAAATAGGTCAGCCTTTAGGGGCTGGAAAGGGAAGGAAATAGAGCCTGTCCTCCAGGCTCCAGAAGGAACACAGTTTTGCTGACACCTTGATTTTAGCCCATGAGACACTTTCTGGACTTCTGACCTCCAGAACTGGAAGATTAGAAATTTGTGTTGTTTTTAACCACTAAAAAAAAAAAAAAAAAAAAAGATATAGTCAGACACAAAGCTGAGAAGTAACTGTATATAGGAGATGAAATTTGATTTAACTTATTTCTGTGGAATCTAATGATGTATTATTAAAAAGTAGCTTTTACAAAAATGTAAAAGTATAAAGAGTGCCCAGTATTATAAATATATGAAAAAGAAGTCTTGTTTATAAAGTGAAATTACTCATATTGACCCTTATTTTAAAATGATGGAGTCAGTACATTGATATGCTTTTATCCCTATAAATAACTGAAGGAGTCTTACAGGCATTTCCACAAATTGGTATATTTGGAATTTTTGGATAAAAGCATTTTTAAAATTCTATAAGGAATAACTTTAATGCATTAAAAAATGTTACAGCTTAAGGTCTATCACTGGACCAAAGAATCAGAAATCTTCAAGAGATATTATTTTTACATCTAAATTTATGAGCTAAGGACAGTAGTCCTATACTAAAAATTTATCTAAAAAAGCAATCTTCAGATATATACTTAGTTCAAATCCTGGCCATACTTCTTAAGTAAATGAAGCAGTTTTAAGTGAATGAGGATAATATAACTTTATGGATAACATAATCCACACATACTTTCAATCTATGGCTTTTTGACTGCTATTTTAGTGGTTATTGATGAACCCCCATGATTTCAGATTTCTCTTAATTCTGATTCTTAATTTTTCTATTATTGCCGCTTGAATTTTACATATTGACAGATTTCCATGAAAATCAGTATCAGCCACAGTTACATATATATATTTGATGTAATATAGCTTTTGTTTGGACTCTGAACAAGCATTTAATATATCTTTTGGACCATATTCATGAAGCATTTCCTGTGAGCACAGAGCTGTAATATTGAGTTATTATCTTCTTTGGTTTCAGATAGACTTATTGATGATTCTCATGAGGCTATTGGAATTTCCATATCAAGAAACAGTTAATAAAGGCAAATGTGGATTACCCGAATAGTTATTTAGCTTTTGCTGAGTAGCTTTTAAAATGACTTGCCATTTTATAGAGGGGGTGGAGAGACTAACAGATGGCAAACCTGTGAGCTGCAACTTCTATTTTTGCCCCTGGTGTCATCACAGGGACCTTATCAGTCTTTGAATCTGGTAGCCAAGGCTTAACTACCTCTGGGGATTCTAGGGTCCTGCTAATTGGAAGCTGACTGTCTTTGTGTCTAACCAAATATGAGCCTTTTTTTTTTTTAAAGTAAGTATCATGATAGATTTAGGGATCACCACTACTAGTATATTCATTGATTAATCCTTTCTGAAGAGAGTAGTAGTGATACGTTGAGAAAATAAACTCTATAAAAGGACTATGCTAAGGAAACACAAGTAGTAATCTTTTAGTTACTGTAGTAGTTCTTTTCTTAAGTGTTACTGTTGTTTCACATGTCCTTTGAATACATGATTTTCATGTTGCCACTAAAAAAAACTGATGAAAAGATTTGAGATTCCAAATTTTCCATGTGAATTGAGTTAGTAGAATATGACAAATATTTATATATGTATTTGCTTTCACAGCTATTCCAGACCGCGATTCTAGTTAGAAATTAAACCTTTGAAACAACATAAGACAATTCTATGCTAGATCTAAAGGCAGTTACCCATTGTTCTATAAAAATACGTTGTGAACAATTTTCACTTTAGATATTTTTGAAAGTTAAATCCATCTTGATCCTTGGCCATTTGTTATTGAAAGTGCAAGAAGAGTATCAATGTGTATATATTTCATGGAATCTTAGAATGGGGGTATTATTTAATATTTTATTAAATATTGTTATTAAATATTTTGATATTTAAAAAGATAAAACTTATTTCTTTAATACATGGCTATATTTAAAGATTTCAGTATTTTTCCTCCTAGTTTCTAAGGAAAAAATTAAAACTGTAGATTAATAAAATTACTAAAATTGGGTAATACCTTACTTGGGTTTTAGGTAATTTTTTAAAAATATTTTCATGCTCTTCTCTATTCTGGAGTCCATTCCTTTAGCTTGCTGGTGGACTATGTCCACTATATAACACAGTTTGATTTTTAAGATAAAAGTTTCAAGACACAATCTAGAATTCTTGAGTTATCTTTTAAAAACAGTGGCCTTGTAAATAAAATATTGATCCCTACCTAACTATAAGAAAATTTGCATTCCACTGCTTCCTTTTTCCCACTGAGTTAGTAGGATATAATAGGCACGTGATACTTGTTTCTTTGAATTTTTTGTGACATTGTTACCATTTTGCATATTTCAGATTCCAAAATGTCAAATTGGAAGAAGACCCATTCCTTGCCTGCTCTTGTAGGGTATTAGTTTTAATGTCTAATATTGATATTCTTTAGAAAAGTTGGACTATTATATAAGAAATACATGCTCATATTATAAAAAGACTTGTTTTTGTCAGTATATGTTTATTTTGTCAGGGTATTGAGAATTTTTGGCCACTTTAGAAAGCTATGAGGTGATAGTCTGCAATATAAAGAAGCTGCCCTGGAGTATAGGTTAATTATTTTTTCTCCTTTGAGTTAGGATATAATTTCTCTATCAGCCACTTTCATATATTCAGAAAGAAATCTTTAAGTTGCTTTTAAAATAACTGTAATGCTTAACTCATACAGTTACCAAATCATGCTTTTTTCATTTTTCTGATTAAAATTCCCTAGACAACATTAAATAGTCACATTGGTAACCATTCATTTGAATTAATAGTTATACTAAGTATAATAATAATATTTAATTATAATTAATAAAAGCCAACATTTACTGAATGCCTAATCCTGTGCCAAAGGATTAAAGCTCAGTGCTAAACTTATTTTTGAGACAAGGGTGTGAATTTTGGTAGTGAAACAGAGTTGATAATTGTGAGTTTGTTGGAATGTTGTAATTGGCTGTGATGCATAGTTTCTCTTGGTGAGATAATATAATTGTGTTTGGCAGATTTTCAGCAACTCTTTGTTGATACCTGCCAGATAGGTTTATATTAGCTTTACCTTTCTTTTCTTCATGTTATCAGCATAGCTGCATTTGTGTGTGTGTGTGTTAGTTGCTCAGTGGTTGTCTGACTCTTTGCAGTCCAATGGACTGTAGCCCACCAGGCACCTCTGTCTGTGGTAGTCTTATTAATAATTATTTGCACCATAAAGAAGGCTGAGTACTGAAGAACTGATGCTTCTAAACTGTGGTGCTGGAGAAGACTCTTTCGCATCCCCTGGACTGCAAGGAGATCAAACCAGTCAATCTAAAGGAAATCAGTCCTGAGTATTCATTGGAAGGGCTGATGCTGAAGCTGAAGCTCCAATATTTTGGCCACCTGATGCAAAGAGGTGACTCATTGGAAAAGGCCCTGATGCTGGAAAGGATTGAAGGAGGAGGAGAAGGGGACAACAGAGAATGAGATGGTTGGATGGCATCACCAGCTCAATGGGCATGAGCATACTCTGGGAGATAGTGAAGGACAGGGAAGCCTAGCGTGTTGTAGTCTGTGGGGGTTGCAAAGAGTTGGACACAATTGAGCAAATGAACAACAATAATAATTATTTGAATCAGTGTGTATCTCCTTAAATGGTGGCATACTGTTGATCAGTCTAGGTACAGTGATATGAGGTCTAAATGATGTGAGAGTTCGTATTTTTTTAAAGAGAAATTACTACTTTTTATATCTTGTTACAAATTTTCAATTTCTACCATCAAAAAGTATTAAATGTTTATATGTTTATGGTGTTACACAAGTTGAATGGTTCTTCTAAGAACTTAAAATCTGAAGTATCTAAAGGGATTACTATTACTTTACTTTTACTTTTTAAAAAATTAATGTGTATGTTAAACAAAACCTAGGTGTTGGACAAATAACAAAAGGAATTTAGAAAAGTGAAATTTTAGTCAGAAAATTTGTTTTTCCCCTTTAGGAATGAAATAAATATATTAGATACATGAATTTAGAATTCAGAATAAGTGTTGCTTGTGACATCAAATTTTATTGATTTACCAGATGGAAATTTAATCAACATTTTTCTTAAAGCAAGAGCTTCAGGTTATATATATATTCACCTTTGTAAATTCTAATTCCTTTTCTTCTCTTCCATTTCTTCCCCTCCTTTTTTCTGGACCAGTAACTTTTTAAAGTTGAAAGCTATTCTAAAGGTACCCATTTCTCTTTAGAATGTAAAGTTTCTTAAGATTTAGAGCATTTGTTTTATATGTAAAGAACATTTATTTTATGCCCCAATGTATATGAGAGGGTCATGGCTCTACTTCTCCATGAGCCTTATGTAGCCAAGTGGAGGTAATTAATCGCTCCCTGTGCCCTTTTGTATTAGACCTAAAGACTGGAAAGTTGCCTCTTCCTTGGGTAGCTTAATTTCATCCATAAATGAGTTCTTAAGAGTTTGTTTCCATCATCCGAAAGGCTCCAAATTATTTATGGTATGTTTGCAGTGAATTTTCTATTTTTATCACTGTGCACAAACCACATAGACATTTTTTCATGACATACAATAATCATATTAAATATTTAATTAATATGTTTGCTTTCTCATTCTGAAATGTCATCCAAATGATGCTTCCTACAAAGGGGTTTTGTATAGTTCACTTAAGAACTCTATGTGCCAGTTACATAAAAGACTAAGTCCAAGCATACTTCCACAAAAACTGAACTATCATCTTGCTTAGTTGAAGAGGTAGATACTTTGTTTTCAGGAATCTTATTTAGAAAGAAAATTTTCCTAAATGGTTTTATTTTAGCTAAAATTTCATATTTCTATGTGATATAATATTTCTGTTTGTCGGTGTAACCTAGTTTAATTTAAAAGATGCTATTAATCATTTTTTCTTTTCTTTTAAAAAAGCAAGTCAAACTATAGTCACCTTCTTTAATTTAGTGGTTAACCAGGACTTACTCACATAGATAAGATTCCTTTATGTTAGTTTTATGTACAAAAATACTATACTAAATAACTTTTACCTTTAATGGATTAAATGGATACATTGATTGGACAGTTGTTCAAACTTTCCCACTGGCTTTCCTTAAAATTTTATATGTATTTCAAAATTATTACTCCATTTTAAATATATTTTAATGAACTGAGCAAAATTGATCCACCAGGGAACTGAAATTAGTACTTTAATTTGAATTTTTGTTTCTTAAGGAAAAATAACATGATTTTATAGCTACTGGATACTTTTTAAAAACCCAGTTGGTAATTCTGTGATTAATTTGTATATAATAAGCTTCCTATCAAAATATTATTTATCATAAACTATTTTAAGACTATGTTTATTGGTGTATTCCATGGAAACTGTCATTGGACTTGTTATGTTCACTCATTAGCATTCTAGTAATGGAGAAGGCAATGGCACCCCACTCCAGTACTCCTGCCTGGAAAATCCCATGGATGGAGGAGCCTGGAAGGCTGCAGTCCATGGGGTCGCTGAGGGTCGGACATGACTGAGCGACTTCACTTTCACTTTTCACTTTCATGCATTGGAGAAGGAAATGGCAACCCACTCCAGTGTTCTTGCCTGAAGAATCCCAGGGACAGGAGATCCTGGTGGGCTGCCGTCTCTGGGGTCGCACAGAGTTGGACACGACTGAAGTGACTTAGCAGCAGCAGCAGCAGCATTCTAGTAAAATGCTAAAGCAACTGTAGTATATTTCCAATGAATTTATAAAGATACTGAACACTATTATTTATAACAGTGTCCTAGTCCATTCCTTATAGAATGCAGGTCAAAAAGTGTTACCCTTTAGAGATCAAGTTACATAATATTATTGTGTATTTGGGAGCATAATATATTAAGATGTTACAGTACAGAATATTTTTTTGCTCTTGAGATTCACAGGAGGTGGAGAGGGACTAGTCTATGCAATATATATGAAATAAAACTAATAGACTTGGATTTAATTAATTTGAGTAATTAAAAGTATACTGAATCTAATGAGATCTGATACTTAATTTTTCTAAAAGGGAATACTCACTGCTTTTTTTTGCTCCTTTCCTTCCATAGGAAACCAGTTTCCTCCAATTGCAGCCCAGGACCTTCCTTTTGTGTTAAAGGCTGGCTACCTTGAAAAACGCAGAAAAGGTAAATTATATGATTCTAATGAAAAACCTAAAAATCTAAGACTCTAAGAAAATTTAATGACATTATCCCAACTACAAAATACAGCTTTCAGCTCAGAGTACTTTCTAAGAACAAAATAAAACATTTGATCAAGTTTATTGTTGTCAACCTTGGGTATTTGTAGATGATTCAGGAGCTGTTTCCTGCCTCTTCCTGCCTTGACTGTATCTCCAGGATGGGACTTCTCACTATTATCCTACCTGGCTGAGCAGAGGGTTATCTTTTTCCTGACCTGACAATATGCCATGTTTGCTATGGTTCAGATCAAGCTTAGCATATTTTCTGCCATTTTCTGTTATTCATTCAGTGTTCCTCTTTATTGGCTGTGATAATTGAGAGTTGACCATATGGTCTCACTCTTTCAACATCAATATATAATAGAAATGAAATATGGAGGTAGTATTATGATACAAGAAATGAAAAGCAGAAAGCCTCTTCATTACCATTCAGTTTATCTCTCAGGAAGTCCCTTTGGGCTTTCTATATATCTTCCATTTGCTTTCCTTAGCTTTCCTAGCTGAATTTTAAAGCCAAAAGAGATAACAGAAATAATCTAGGTCAACTCCTCCTCCCTCCTTTTTATGACACGAGAAAATGTGACCCAGATGAATCAATTATCTTAAGACCTTATAGTCAAATGCCTTTTTGACTATGCCTGTCAGGAAAGTTTGTTAGCCATGTAGTTGATCCCACAAATATAGCAGCCCCATCTCTGCTTCAGTGTATTCCTTTTAGCTTTGTTTTATATTTTGTTCGTGTCTTGGAAAAGAAGACACAAACTAGTCATAGAATTTTACAGCTAAAAGGCACCTTAGAAATCATATTAACTAACTTTTCCTTTTACAATAGGGAAATCACATTATATTTATAAAGGTAATGTATATCATCTAAACTGTTCTTTTCTCCCTTTATTGTAGATCACAGTTTCCTGGGATTTGAATGGCAGAAACGGTGGTGTGCTCTCAGTAAAACAGTGTTCTATTATTATGGAAGTGATAAAGGTAGTATTGGTGTTCAGTTGTATAAACTTCCATTGCATGAGGGTTTTGGGGGGCATTTTATGCCACCTCCCTTTTTTGGTACAGAACAAGCTGAAGACAAACAGAGAAAAAATAACTGAGAATTATAATATTACAGCCTAAGACTAATTAATAATTCTATTATTTGACAAATGCTCTAAATTTCATAGTGCCTTAAAAGTCAACACAACTGTGTTTTTTCAAAATAGGAAAGAGAAAACTTTCATCTGTGTGGCCTTTTACCTCAGGAATTGTTTACCTCCAGGCTATAATTGTAGAATATCTGAAAAGTTAAGACCATTAGGGTTGTGCAAGTTTTGAAGGGAGGAAAATATGTTTTGTCCTTCAAATATTTTAAAAAAAAATTTAGATAACAATGAAACCTGTGCAACTCCTTTCTCAGCTTCTTTTACAGATTAAAGTGACAACAAACGTTGGTGTGTTACTGTTCTAAGCACTTTAGCTGTCTAAACACTTAAGTTGTATTAACTCTTTTAACTACAACTCTGTTGGGTAGCTACCATTATTAGTCCCACTTATTTTAGTTTTTGGAAAACCGAGGACAGAGAGATTAAGTAACTTGTTCAAGGTCCCAGAGATGGTAAAGGCAGTTTTGAAATTTGAACCTAAAGCATAATGTTTAGAGTCCATGTTCTTAACCACTGTTATCAATTGCATTAATTTAGAAACAATAAAATAACATTTGTAACTTCATTTGCTAATTAATAACTATCTTAGTCATAGTTAACATAATTTTAAGTTCATTATTTGAACAAATAAAGCCATTAAATATTAAAATTTAAAGAATGTAAGCTTTCTTAGTTTTGCTCTTATCTAGGAAAAACAAGTCAGAAGTTGAATATTATAAAGGGTTATATAGCATTCATTTCCATAAAGAACACTTAAGGAGAAAAAAAGGCATAAAAGCCCAATATCACTGAATATAAACTTTCTCATGAAATTGTTACTTATCAGTGTCATTTGAAAGTTTATGTTTCATTTGACATTATTTGCAGTTTTTAGGGTTTTTCCTTTTTATCAAATTGGCAGATATGATTATTGTATTTCAGATAAATTTGAAATAAATGCATGATGCTAGAAACTGGTCCTACCTTTTGGTTAGTGGGATTATCAAGTTAGAAATTAATTTAGTGGCTAGTTTGCATTCTGTTACTAATTTACATGTTCATGTGTAATAATGGTATCCATGAAATGTAAACTATAAACAACTATCAACAGTCTTCTTTCTTCTGCTAAGTCTTAGTTAAGTAGGTGATTTTATCAGAAAATTTAGAGTCCATGTTAAATTATGATTATCATAGATAATAAATGTGTTACTGTTATAGAAATATAATTTTGTACAGTATTGTGAACTGAGATCAAGATTTTACTTCTCTGTGAAGAAATTTTTTCTATTTCATAAGACCAGGAGAGGGAGGTTTCAAATCCTTGTGACTTTGGTTAGTTAAGCTTCTCATTTCTGATTTCTGTAAAAATCAATGAATACTAATATCTGCTTCCATCACTCATAGTCCTAACTGGTATATACTGTTAGGTCAAAGATTAGCAACAGTCTTCCCCAAATCTAATACAATTTATCCCCAAATATAATCCCCAAGACCTGTTTATATTTATTTCAAAAGCTAATACTCTAAATTCTAGTTATTTGAGGGGAAAGTGATAGTGAGTCACTCAGTCGTGTCTGACTCTTTGCAACCCCATGACTATACAGTCCATGGAATTCTCTAGGCCAGAATACTGGAGTGGGTAGCCTTTCCCTTCTCCAGGGGATCTTCCCAACCCAGGGATCAAACCCAGGTTAGTTAAATTCCCATTTCTATTCTTGTCTTTTGAGGCCTGAGGTAATAACATTCTTTTTAATTTGTATTTTAAGTGCTTTGTGATCCATCTAGCCACTACCACAGCTTTTTAAAAACTACTATTCTCTCATTCCCTTTTTATGTGGATCTATGAAGATTTGGTTTATATTTCCTTAAGCTCTTCCCTGTCTGTCACTATGAAGTCTCCTGTTTCCATTGAGATTTCAGATCTGTTTTTAGCGGTTCGTTGGAATTCTTGGCCACTTCTGGCTTTTAGGGACTTGGGAGGTGGGTATCTATCTTCAGACAGTTTTTAATTACTTGTTTGACATGATCCTAATTTCCTTAGTGTTGTTTTCTTCCCAAGAAAATGTATATCTCACATGAAATTTTTGTTTTTATATGTGACATCAGATAGCTAATTTGTACATCAGTGTTTACTGTATGTTTGATCCATTAATCTAAACTTTGGAAAGAGCTATTTGGATATATGAGAACTATGATCCTCCAGCTAAGTAGGATTTAGATAAATGGATTACAGAGGTGCAGAAAAGTTGATACCACTTACTGGGTTAAACTGTACTTTGTTACTCTTTGACAGTTACGTGGTTCACATTTTCTAACTCACTGTGTGCCAAAAAACATTCGGACCCATCAAGAGAATCATGGCTTAGAAAGACTAGTTCCAGCCTCTAGGGTGAATAATACTATTACCTTTGTACCCATAAATATTATCTGTATTTATCATTCATGATCATTTGGGGCCTTTATGAGGTATATATACATATATACACATTTAAGATAATACATATATATATATATATATATATATATATATATGACTTTTGTATAACATACTTTCTCACTTTGTGAAATCACATCCTTGTTTTCATCTCTTTCCTCTTCATTTGATTATTATGACTCAACTCATTTATCAAGACTGTCACAGAGAGTGAAAGGAGGGAGTACAAAAGACTAAAAAAGTGGGTTAGGATCAGATTGACAAAAGCCTTATGAGAATAAGGGCCCTGCTAAGTGTTTTATCTTGAATATGGCTTTTAAGCATAGGGCTCTATGACCAGAATTGGTTTTAGTGGGGGGCACTGAAGTAGTCGAGGCAAGAGAGGTTATCACAGGCTGCTGAGAGGCACATTGAGGATTTAGTGCAGGTCCCTATGGCTCCAAAGCCATGCTCTTTTCCTTAACTTAGTGGTTACCAGCCCTTCCAACATGCCTGTAAATGATGGCTCATTTAGGAACCTGTTCCAAACTCATATTTTTCTGTAACCTCTATGAGATCATGGATCAGTATTATGAACCTATCTCCTCCCACTTTTAAGGGGGTAGTAGTTAGTTTGTTGGAGAAGGAAATGGCAACCCATTCCAGTGTTCTTGCCTGGAGAATCCCAGGGAGGGGGGAGCCTGGTGGGCTGCCGTCTATGGGGTCGCACAGAGTCGGACACGACTGAAGCGACTTAGCAGCAGCAGTTAGTTTGTACAAAGTATCTCTTTTCTTTCCACCTGAGGGGCTTTGCTGTCTCTACCCCCATTCCCCAGTTAAAGAAAACCCTAGCGCTATATAGTATGTGGCAGCTGCAGGTAGCCTTGGTTCAAACAAGAGTCATTCTAAATGTACTTCAAAAATTATTTAGCGTATCAGTGGTTTTAACTTTTTCATTATAGTATCTTTTCAATATAAAATGAAAGTCAGTAGAAAATTGGGCTTTTAACAGATAATTTAAAATAAAGTTTTTATCTTGGCAGGGAAATAAAATTTTCCATTGAAGTTGACCTCTCTGCTCTCTTACTTCCCTTACAATTTAACCATTGATAGGAAAAATAGGACATAGCTGTTCAATCAGTGTGAGTGACAGTTATAAAGTGTTTTGATGTTGAAATAGCATCGTAGTTCTCTTTTAGTACCTACAAAATATTGCTAGAATGATAATATTTGTATAATTGAAGTTCTGTTGTTTTATAACAATAACTTTAGTAACAACCGTAAAAGCTTACCTTTCTTCCTGATTCATTTGATAGAGGCAAATTGTTGGGTCAGGGCATTAGCATTTTAGAATTACATCATGAATATATATAAAATGTGTAAATCAAATCTGGCATTTAAAAATTTCATTTTATAATGTTGTTTGTATAAGGAAAGATGATATCTTTGTTGTTCCTTAAGCAATAGAAATAATTTGACCTGATAGAAGTGAAATAATTTTGATATACAATATTAACTTAAAATCTATCAAAATAAGTGTTAAATAAAAGACCTTTATTACCCTGTAGCAATACAGAGAAGTTAAAATGTACATCTGATATTTAGTAGGACTTCTTCAGCATGAGGAAATATTCATGTACAAATTAAGTCTTATTAAAGGTCTGATGATGATGGGTCAGTTTGCAGTAAAATAGAACAGGTTTGATTTAAAATATATCTATACATCTGTATATCTGGAGGAGGAAATGGCAACCATGGCAGTATTCTTGCCGTGATAATATGGACACAGGAACTACAGTCCATGGGGTCACAAAGCGTTGGACACACCGAGCAGTTGAGCACATTCATCTGTACATAGACTGAAGACATATGTGAGTATGTATATGAGGGCTGATGAGCCGGGAAGGGGTGGGACCAAGTTGGTGAATTCCCTAGTCAGAAGTTTGGCCTTTTTTATATAAGGGACAGTGAATGTTTCTAAGCCTTGCAGGTGAGTAGATGGTATGACAAACTTTGATTGGATGTTAGAAAGATCATGTTGACAGCTATCAAAAGAAGGTGAGACTGGAGGCAAGATGTGCTTTGAAGCTGAGAGAGGCGGAGAATTCAGAGAGTTGTTTACCACTGTAAGTGCATGAAGGAGACACAAGTTATCTCATGTGTTCTTGGCCATTTTCATGTTACCTGTGTAGCAGCAGTGTCATTAATTCTCTATCATAGAAGGCTCTAAGAGGATAACATGTATAGGATATTAAGATATTCCCTATATAGTATTTATCTTAACAATACCTATATGTATATAGGTATACATATATGTATATATAGTATATATATACTGTATATAGTATATATGTATATAGTCTATTATAGTCTACTAGACTATAATTATTATCTGAATTTCAGTTGTAGTGGAAAAGTGTTGTATCCGACTCTTTGCAACCCCATGGAGGCCACCAGGCTCCTCTGTCCATGGAGTTTTCCCAGGCAAGGATACTGTAGTGGGTTCCCATTTCCTTCACCAGGGAATATTTCTGACCCAGGGATGGAGCCCACGTGTCCTCCTTGGCAGGCAAATTCTTTACCCCTGAGCCACCAGGGAAGCCGTAGAGGGAAAGTAGGAATAGCCCTCCAAAAGTAGAAACATTTAAATTCCAGTCTACAAGAATGCCTGTAATTTATTTACTCTCAATTAACAGCTACCTCATACTGCACTGTTTTTTAAATCAGGTTTATTGCTATGGTTGAAAGTGTATGGCTGCATACAGAAACCACTTGATTTTTATGCTTATAATGTACTTTTATTTTACAGAAAAATAAAAGGCTTTAGAAATATCTAAAATTTCCTGCCACCAGACCATATGAGTCAAACTTAGAATTCTAACTAAAGTGCTTCCCTTTGGACCTATACATATTGCCTGTGTTTGTTTTTCAGAGCCATTTGGGGCCCTTAAGTAATAAATATATATGTCATATAGTATTTTTCACTTTAAATAGTATTATTTTATATTTCCTCATGGTATAACTCATTTATGTGAGCTATGTAAACAGAGAAAATGTTCGTGTGTCTTCAGCTAAGGGCATAGAACAACTTACTGATCAGTTGGATAAAGTTTAGTGGGTGTAATTCCACAGTATTAAGGGGCATATTTCCCTCTTTCTTACTAGGGAGCATTAATACTTATGAAACTAGCATGAGTTATTCACTAAGAAGGAAAGGCCTTGTTAAACGTAACAAGCAGATATTATCAAAAATTTCTGAACACATGTCATATCTTTCTGTTTGCTAACCATTTGTACCAAATTAGCATTCTTGGTATGAGCAACAGTTCAGATTTAGGACCCAGGCTGGCGTATCTGCTTGACTGATCTGAAAAAGGGAAAATCTAACCTCCCTCCAGCTTCTGTGGTGGGAAGTGGGCTCTGCTCCCTAAAGATCTCAGGACTAAAAATAGGAAAGATACTTAGATGCTGGAGATCTTCAAATGACAAATGATCATAACTCATAGGGGTGCTAAATGATTTAGAATTATTTAGTTGCTATATTTATACTGTATTTTAAATGGTAGGAGAGTGGTTGGTGTTTTAAGCATATATTCTGCAGAGCCAGCAAAAAAGTAAAAAACAAGCATATTTGCTAGAAAAATAGGACTGGCTAGCTTTCGGGAGGTGGCAGTGGGGTAGAGGGAGATAACATGGCAATACTTGATGAAGAAAAGGGAGAAATTAAGAATGATGCTCAGTTTTCTGGTTTGGAGGCTTCACTTAATGGAGGTACTGCTTATGGAGTAGGAGGACACAACAGGAAAGATCACAAGTGAAGCGTGAATGAGGATAAGATGATCTCTGTTGTGGGCATGTTATATACATTGTGCCTATAGGACATTCAAGAGATGAAACATGGATAGTGAGAAGGTGCAGATTTGGATATTCAGTTCTGAAGCTGGACTGAAAATAGAGAATTATGAGTCACAAGCATATTGATAGGAATTTAATCCCTGGGATTGGGTAAGGTTGCCCAGTGAGTACTGTAAAGCAGGAAGAGAGCAGAATTTAGAGCATAACCATAATGGCTATTTAAGAGATGGGCAAAGCAAGCTGAGAAAGTTGGGCACATGTTGCAGGAGGAAATGCAAGCTGTAACCTTTATCAACTGAGACTTCATAAATTATATCTCCTCGAACAGTGGTTTTGCAAACACTAATGTGTATCAAAAATCACCTGGGTTATTTGCTAAAAACTTGCTTTCCTGGACACACCCCCAGGGAATCCTGTATAGGAGGTGCAGAGTGGTAGCCATTTCTACATTTTTAACAGGCATCTGAGATGATTTTACAATAGGTGATTCTTGAAATATATTTTGAGAAACACTTTCTAGGAGACAGTGTGAAATGGTTGAAAAAGCAAGGTTTTGGAATCAGACTTATGTTATAGTCCTGGCTTTTACTGCTTTGGTTGTGTGACTGAGAAAAAGTTGGTTATTTTAAGGTTCTTTTTCACCCCTCATCAGTGCTGGGGATATAATATTCACCTGTCTTAGAATTATTTCAAGATATATAGGGGATATGCTATATTAAATTTCTGGCATATAGAAGGAGCTCAGGAAATATGATACGTCTTTTTGGCCCTTAACCACACCCCCACCTCCCACCCCAGAACACAGCTGTAAACCTAAAAGTCAGTGAAGAAGTAGGAGGAAATAGCTACCATTAACATCATGCATTTTGTTTTATAAGAGATCAGAGCCAACTGCTTTTTTACCTTGAACCTACTGTTTTAGAATTGTGTAAAATTAAGTTACCAATTTAACAGATTTCGTTACCTAGTTTCTCCTGGCAGTCTTCAGTTCTGTAGACATTAAATTCAAACAGCATAATACAGGCGAGGTTAAAGTGTGAAACAGAAGCTGAGAGAAATTTAATAGCAGGGCAGACACCTCAAAAATCCTGAGGGCATGAACATGTTGTTACATACTATAAAAACTAATACTCAAATTAGTATTACTAGATCGTCAAGAAAATGTTAAATTATGTTTAACAGAATTGTCATGTATTTCAAGATGATTTCCATTACAAAATCCAACAGTTTATAAAGTTTTGGCACTTTTAAATGCTAAACTAAAACTTCTGCTAGTTAGGAAGTTTACTTAGGTAAAATATCTGATTAGTCTATTACGGTTGTGTATAAATGAACTTCTATGCCTTGCTTCCTATTTGATTGGCATGTAACTATTTTTAAGTCAACAAGTGTCTTTGAAACTGTCCCAGAAAGTACTGTGGAACTAGCCTATATGTAAATTGCTGTGGTGCCATATGATGCTAAGGTTTTCTCTTTTTTCTCTGTCTTGAAGAGATGCTAATGTGAATGGAGAAGAGTGGAGTCTTAGCATAGCCATGTCTGCCCATTTTATGTCTTGAACTTCCTAACTCATGTTGACTAATTGGAAATATGGCTACTTTATTGTTAAGGATTTGAAAAAGCTGAGAAAGAGTTAAAAATCTTTCTTCATTTTCTGTTATCATGCTCCTACCCCCCACTTAGATATTTATATGATTGGAGAAGGCAATGGCAACCCACTCCAGTACTCTTGCCTGGAAAATCCCATGGATGGAGGAGCCTGGTAGGCTGCAGTCCATGGGGTCGTGAAGAGTCAGACACGACTGAGCAACTTCACTTTCACTTTTCACTTTCATGCATTGGAGAAGGGAATGGCAACCTGCTCCAGTACTCTTGCCTGGAAAATCCCATGGACGGAGTAGCCTGGTAGGCTGCAGTCCATGGGGTCGTGAAGAGTCAGACACGACTGAGCAACTTCACTTTCACTTTTCACTTTCATGCATTGGAGAAGGGAATGGCAACCCGCTCCAGTGTTCTTGCCTGGAGAATCCCAGGGGCGGGGGAGCCTGGTGGGCTGCCATTTATGGGGTCGTTATTTATCCTCAAATATTCAATAATCAGCTGACTAGGTCTAGGTATTAGTTTCTTATTATTTTTACTTGTTTAAGCAACACTTTTTGTTCTGTGGACTTGTCTTTCTTTGATGGAGTTTAATTTTCTTCTGTTATATCTTTGCTTATTGGCACTGTTTTATATGCTACCCTTCTTCTAGAACACCCGTTATTCTTATGTTGTATTTTTGTCAGTCTTCCATGTTCATCATATTCCCTTTGTTCATCTTTCCCCTTATTCTTTTTTCCCCCTACCTACTGAGGAAGTTTTTAAAACATATACCTGATCTTATTTTTCAACAGTGTTCACAATTGTCAAATTTTTTCACCTTAATAACATTATGAATTTGGCTGCTGCATTTTCTTTTCCCTTATACAGCATTTTCCCCTTATTTTACCAGCTCCATTCCAATTTCCATGTCTCAGTCATTCCTCTTTTTATCTTACATTACATTATTTCATTTTATTCAGAATTATTTTTAACTTTATAAAAGATTCAAACCAATTGTCTAAAATTTATTCCTGTTTCTCATTTGTGTTTGCTTTCTATATCTTCAGTGCTGTATTATGGTTTTGTATTACATAACATTTTTATAACACCTGTCTTCATTTGTTGATTTTTCTTCTTTTACTTATTCTTGGTCAAGGATATACTATAATAGATATTATAGTCTCCATAATCCGGGATGCTTACCTCTCAATTGGGTTAGTGACTTTTCTCTGGCTTATCTGACTAGAGGCTGCTCATGTCCTCCTCTTAGACTCTAACAGAACATCTGATACATGGCCCATAGCATATTTTTGGGTGGGGGTTGTCTAAAAATAATCTAGCACAAGAAGGTATCCTGCTCATCACAGGTCTTCCAAACTCAGTCTTTGTAGTGCTGATTTTGCATCTCCAGACATGAACTCCCACTCCATGTGCTTTTCCATCCCCACTCATGTTATATTGCTAAGAATTTTAGACCCAGGTTGGAGATAGGAAGCCTGGACTTTTGAACAGTTGGACTAGGTGAGTAGAGTGATTAAGACTTTGTGTGGTTCTGGAGCCTCTTTCCTCCAACTGGTCCTTGAAAATCCTATGTTCTCTGCACCTCCCACTCCCTGGGAAGTTTAAGGAAATCTCTCAGAACTGTCTTGTAAGTCTTTGATATTTTGCTTCCAACAACTTCCATTTTTTATAGCGAGAAGTAAATCCTTTTTCGTTGCAGTGGATCATTGACTAATATTCCTGGAGCACTTACATTTGTATCCAGGGTGTGGGAGAGTGTTGGGTGTGTGTGTTTCAGTGGGAGGGTGGGAAAGGTCTGGTACAGTGTTGCTAGCTTTTGTCTCACCATGCTTGTAATGCTCCCTTGCTTGTTTTAAGTGCTCAGTATACATTTGTTGAATGAGTGAATAAATGATTTATTTTTCTTTGAGAATTTCAGTAGAACCAACACTACTTAACCAATAATTATTATTTTAATACCCTTTCCCCAATAGTATTTTTCTAGTTAGGCATTTTGCAAATTATGTTCTGGGAGTACCGGTTCCATAAAATACTCTGTGAAAAAAGGGTTCCATTGATAAATACTTTTGGGAAGTACTGCATACTAAATTTTTCTCATAGAAATTTGATTAATATATATTAAGGGCTTCAAGAAAGCATGGACTAACGAAACCTGTATAACTTTGTTTAATTCAGCATTTCCCAAACTTATTGGGTCATAGGAACCTGTTAATATCCAATAAAACATGCTTTGGGAAATGCTTTACTCTGATTTTTACAGTTTTCACCTCACAGAGTTTAATGCAAACTTTTTCTACAAAGCAAACTTAAAATTTTTTAATTTGAATTGCTTTTCAATTATCTAAAGGGATGTAAATTATGACAAATATGATTAGAATGTGCAGATTTAAGTCAGGAGTTACTAATTTAGATATCTTTTTTTCCTTTGATGTTTTGAACAAGATATGATCTCAGTGACCTTTTGAAAATGCTTCTTACTTCAGGCATTACATTAGTATACTTAAGAAAAGGAGATACATATTTTACTGTGCCGTAAGCTGAGAGAGCCCTGTACCGTATGATACGAGAGTATTTCTGTATTTCCCCTGAGCTCAGTGAAAGTGACAGTTGTTCTTATTCAGGATTTTAACATTGTACGTTACCCTAGAAAGTAATTCTATAGCAGTGCCTCTTTTCTCTCAAAATCATATAACTGGATAAAGTGGGAAAGGTGACTAATTTTATTTTCAGTTTCAGCATTAAATCCTTTGTTGTATTCCTACTTTATTTGTCTTTATAGTAATATCTGGCTAAAACTGAAGTCATCTTTTCTTTTGACTTTTCATCATATGGGATTCAAATGTGCTTTACTAGTTTAACTGTTCACTGACTGGTTATGAAACCTACTTTTGGTAAGAAATGCTTCTGTACTTGCTTTATCACTCCTCTCCATTCAAATATTTGTTTCCCTCATATCTTTTTATAATTAGTAGTTTTGTTTTGTTTTGCTTTTTAAAATTAGAATTTGATTTGTTCCAATTTAGGGGGTTTTTATAAAACAGAAAAGTTGTGTTTTAGAAGCTTTTGGGGGTGGGGGGAATTGGAGGGTGGTGATGAAAAGAGTTAATAGTAAATAAAAGCCCAGTAGGTTTTCAACTAGACAAGTTTTCCCACTGGTGTACTAAATCTGAAAGAGCCATGGATTTGTAGTGGGCTTGTCTAGCAAGTTTTGAGTTCCAATATTGGATTTTCCCTACATGAAACTGTCATATGTGCTTGCTTCCTTCTGAATAAGACCACTATCTACAGACATCTTCTTCTGGTTCCCTAAAATGTCCTTTTTAAACTCAACCATTCCAAATACCTCTAGAATTAAAAGCAATAGCTAAAATGTTACTTAAGCATTATACTATGAAAGCAGTGTGACCAAAAATATTCTTTCCAAGAATTTATCAAAAAATCTAAATAAAAATTAATCAACTAGACATTTATATTCACTATAGTAAATGACATTCTAACTTTTGTTTCATCTTAAACAGACAAACAGCAGAAGGGTGAATTTGCAATAGACGGCTACAATGTCAGGATGAATAACACTCTTAGGAAGGATGGAAAGAAAGATTGCTGTTTTGAAATCTCTGCTCCTGATAAACGTATCTATCAGGTTGGAGTTTTTATGTTGCCTTGAAATTAAGTTGATAAGATTTCCTGATTTCATTTTTGAAGACATTAACATTTTGTTAAAACAACTCTTCCTGACATGTTAATAATAATAATAAAACACTGGGTTTTAAACATTAAAGATTCATATAAGAGGAAATAGATTAAAAAAAAATTCAGATTAGTTCAAGTGATATCTTCTTGAAAGAGAACAGGAGAATATGTAATTCATCAATTACTTCACATGTTGCATTTTATACCTATTTTAATAGAGCTGAGTGATTTTTTAAAAGAATTACATAGCAGAAAGAGTGAAATGATCAAAAGAAAAATATCAGAGTGTTAATGCATATTGTATTGCTTAGAGTTGTGGGAGAAAATGAAGGTAAAGACACTTATCGGCTCTGCAAGTCAAGAGCTATCAGCTAGCATCAATATGGAATGTATGTTTAATAAGTTTTAAATATCTGAGATTGCAGTTGAAAGCCAGTTAATTAAGTTGTCAGTTAATGTGTTGGAATCTGACAAGAACATTTTTAAGAAAGCTGTACCCAGCAGTCTAAAGAAATTCATGGGTGTCTTCTAATTGTCAAGGGCAAATTTTGTTCATCAGTTTTGTCTTTGACATTGATGAAGAGAAGCAGCTTTTTTTCCTGCACAGCTGCCAGCTGCTGATCAGAGTTTCAAATCCATCATCCTCTGCTTCAATTACGTAAATTTGTCAAAATTAACTGTACATTATAAGAAGCATCCTTGCAAGAAAAGTAGTACTAGACATGAAAAGAATTACTAATGGTCTTATAGAAACGAAAAGGAGGCAACATACTTTTCATTACGGTGGTGATTTTTTTTATTGCTATTGTTTGTTTTTCCTTAGTTCACAGCAGCTTCTCCCAAAGATGCCGAAGAATGGGTGCAGCAGCTGAACTTTGTGTTACAAGGTAAGAGCAATCCATTGAACAAGGTATCACAGTCTTTGAGTACTGAATAACTGAATAAGTTGGAGTTTCATATACAGAAGCTTATTGACTTCTGTGAGAAATGGCTGGCAGAACATGACTGGTAACACATACCATTGACTTCAGATTAATAAAAGCATCTTTTCTGCAAGTACCATTTAGTAACTTTTAAATTCACATGTTTATACATCAGTCCATTTCTAAAATGTTCAAGTTAAAGATGTAACATATATCAATATTGTGACTCTGTAGGGCTGCATTAATTTAGGTAATAAGGTTTGGAAAATCACTTTTGCATTCTTTAAAGTTTTACCTCCTGAAACATGTTTTGTAGATATGGGGTCTGATATTATCCCTGAGGATGATGAGGAAAGAGGAGAGCTGTACGATGATGTCGATCATCCTCTCCCAAGCAGTTCACCAACAAGGAGTCTGCCAATTGATGATGAAATTTATGAAGAACTTCCAGGTACGTATTTATGGTGATTCAGTTAAGGATTTTAGGGCCTTAAAAAAATGCCATATATCATCAAGTTGACAACTTGAGAAGAAAATGGTGAACTATTAATATTAAAAACGAGGACAAAGAAAATCTTCAAACTCTATATTACAAAAGGTTCTGCTTGAAGTGTTTCAAGTGAGTGGATGTACATTTATGAAAAGTGAATGGAATGTTAAAATGAAGCAGATACAGTCCTAATCTCATGGGACTTTTGGCTCATTAGCATTGTTTATGCTACATAATTTTTTAATTAAAAAATTGACTTGCCTTACAGTTTTTTCCAGCAACTCACACATCATTTTTTATTTATACATCTTGGAACTTCCATTAACCAGAAGTTCTATGCGTACCCCATATGTCAACAACTTCTGCCTCATGTATTCCTCCTTGCTGTAGTGTATTGCATTGTCTTGGAGGAATATTCTTGAACTCTAAACAAAGGCCTTTTGAGGCTTGAAGTTTTCTTACTTGATATTTTATCATTCTGCATTTTCAGGCATGATTTAGTGTTTATATGCCTCAGTATCTGTTATGTAATATAAGTTTAATTGTCTTAATTTGACTTGCCATTCTGACAGCCTCAAACAGAAAGATAGGCATATGGAACTTTAGATACTTAGAATATGAAAACACTTAGGGAATTATTGCATTACTAATACTCTAGGTTGAAATGAGCCTTTTTCTGGTTATTAAAAAAATCAGCCATTGGAGAAGAAAAAGAGATTATAAGCAATATAAATGATATTTAACTGACATTGCATATAGAGAAGCTATTTTTCTTTAACTCAAACAATTTAACAACAGTATAAACTTTAAAAATATCTAAAATGTTCAAAATTAATATACAAATGTGATTTTCAATAACTAGCACATAGACTTTAGAGTCAAAAGTTTAAGTTCTGCCAAACCATTTACTAGCTCAGTGACCTTAAAAGTCAATTTCTTCATCTATAAAATAAGGAATTTCATGAGGGAGATGGTGGTAAACGAGGTCATGTATCTAAAAGCTCTCAGCACAGTGCTTGAGTCATAGCATGCCCATAATATATTGTAACATGATCATTATTGTTTTAATTAGTATATCTGGTAAATTCTGCAAATGCTTATATGGAGTTACAATAGTGGTTTTTCGACCAAGTAAGAATTAGTGATTGTAATGGGATTATAAATCCAAGATACTACAAAAATTACCAAAATATGCATCCGTGTATTGTCTTTTACTACCTTAGAAGAAGATGATTAGTATAAAAGCATGATTTTGTGAGCAGTGGTAATTTGTGCATTTCTATTATTTTAATAGAACCACATGGTTATAGCTCCTTCCTTTCTGATTTATCCCAAGGAAATGGCATCTGCCATAGCATCAGCATCCTCAAGTATGAAAGAATATTTATTCTCTGACTACTTTTTTTTAGTCACACCATATCACTAATACTGTCATATTAGTCTTTAAAAGGTTCAGAAGAGCGAGTGAGCATGTGTACTGATGTCAAATGGAAGACTGTTGTGCCTTTACACATGGCACCATTGTCATATATACTTCCTTCTTTTAAACCTTCAGTGAGGGGGTCTCGTTACAAACGCCGCAATGACTGTCAGTTAGGTTCTGGGTTTCTTCAAGTTCATCATCCTCTTCCCACACCTCAAATAAAAAATTGGTCAGGAATAAAGGACACATATTTATAGCATTTTCATGCTAAAAAACCAAGGAAGATCGCCTGTAAGTAGCTTGAAATCTTAAAAATATGAGACCTCTTTTGTTTTCCATCACTGCAGATGGTCTTCGTCACATTTTTTTTATTGGCCTGGGGCCACATAATCATTGGAAATAACAGGTTACTTTTGAAGTAGTCTTACTTCTTGCTGTGGTACTGGAAGAAATCTAAGCTGCTCTAGGATTCAGCATCCCTGCCTGGGATCCCAGTGGCTGTACAAAGTGATTGAGTTTGATAGAGACTGCAGCTGTACCCCTGGGAAGAAGCTGGGGTAGGCAGCTGTGGAATGTCTAGTTCTTTCTTCCCTAGGGTAACCGAGAGCCGCTTCAGTGTCCACACAGTTCAAGTTTGTCAAGCTTGAGCCAGCCACTACAGAGGGAATTTTTTTTTTAGTGAAAACCCTAAAGTTGGCTCTTAGAGTTTTCGTTGGATTAAATATCTAAAACTAGGAAGGTAACTTTTTTTTCTTTCAAAAATGCTGTCTCTTTCAGGAGAAGAGTTAAGCTAATTGCTTTCACTTCTGTAAATTATGAATATAATTTTGAGAGGACGTTAAAACAGTGGAAAAGCAGTGAGCATACTTACAGTTAATATTTTTCCAGCTCTGTACTAACAGCTGTGTATATCTGAAATCTGACTGGTAAATTCCCAGAATTAATTAATACTACCATTTCAACGGGCTTCCCCTGATAGCTCAGTTGATAAAGAATCTGCCTGCAATGCAAGAGACCCTGGTTCCATTTCTGGGTCAGGAAGATCTGCTGGAGAAGGGATAGGCTACCCACTCCGGATTTCTTGGGCTTCCCTTGTGGCTCCTCTGGTAAAGAATCCGCCCGCAATGCAGGAGACCTGGGTTCAATCTCTGGGTTGGGAAGATCCCCTGGAGAAGGGAAAGGCTATCCTCTCCAGCATTCTGTCCTGGAGAATTCCATGGACTGTATAGTCCATGGGGTCACAAAGAGTTGGACACAACTGAGTGACTTTCACTTTCTTTTCACCATTTCAACACGATTTTCTGTCAATTACATATAGTTGAAAATTAATCCTCTTAGTTGAAAGATGAAGCATAAAATGTGTTTGGAGAAAAAATCTAAGCACTCAACATGTTACGTTAAAGCACAGAGTCCTTTGAGAAAGTAAAACTCTTGCTCAAGTGTCTTTTTAAAATGTGAAATAAACCTGCAGTGTTTAAGTCTCAAGAATCATAATAAGAAAACATGTTTAAAAATTGTATTGCAAAATATCCCTTGAAAAATGTTTATAATTTTATAGGAATGTAAATAGTTTCATTGTAATTGTTTTTCAGTTAGACTATTCTAACTTTATTACAGCAGCTTTTGTTTAATTTCCTGTTCATTAAATTTTAACTAACTTCACAAAAGAATAAGAATAAATTTGTAAGTTTTTTTTTGTATTTAGGGTATTTATACATATATAGACAAGAGTTGAGACAATGCCATTTCTGGGGAATATTAAAGACATTTGGCTTTTCTTTAAATATCCTAATGCTTTGACATCATTTATGTCTTAGTACCTATTAGCATCTTTGTATTTGCAAAGTTATTATTTGATCAAAGTGTGTTAAACTGTTTCATAAGACAGTAATGAGTTCATTTGGCTTAGCACAAATTCCAGAAGTTATTGTTTATTTTTTCATTAGAAATGTAGGAGAATGTTTTTGTTTTAATTTGAATCTCGAAAGGGGAAAACAATGCTTGGGAAACTCCTGCAGAAATCAACCCAGCTTGCTCTTCTCTTCTAGTAACCATGTCATCGGATTTTTTTTTTCTGTAAACATCAAGACATTGTGCAGAAACAGAACAACAAAAAGACTTTTAAAGATGTTTTCTCAATAGAATCAGCTAGTAACAAGAATGATAACTACTTGTTAGCCTATTAAATCTGTAGATTTCAGGGGAATTGCATTTGAAATTCTTCTGGCAAGTGAACTGGAGGAGAGAGGGTAGCATAAAATAGGAAGATAAATTTCTAATCCCATTAACCTATTTTTTTTAAAAAAAAACTTCATTCATTTTTTTAATATTGTAATGATAGATTGAACTATTCCAAGCCAGAAAAGGGTGTTTTATTCTTTAGTCATTCAATTACATTTAAAATTTATTCAATCCAACTATCTGCATCTAAAATGGAATATAAAGTGAAATGCAGCTATAAATTTTTCCCCATGAAGCTAATGCATATACATAAAAAAGAAGTGTTTGAGTATTTAAATTTGAAGGAATCACCAGCAAATGAAACGAGAGGCAACTTAATCAATTAATTACAACCTATCCCCCCCAAATACATTTTAGCTTTCTTTTCTTGCTGAGTAATTATTACTCATATTACCAAGTTAATAAGGTTATAGAGGACCTTAGAGTCTCTGGTATTAACATCATTCCTGATTTCACCAAACAATTTTTTCTTATTCCTTTGGAATGCAATGGAAAGATGCCAGTTGACTTTCATAGAATCACATATATTCAGCATTTCAATATCATTAGTCCAGACAGCCTGCTGGCATTCTTTTTCCTTAAACTATGGTACTGAATTACAAAGTATGGTGACATGATGTCCTGTTATATGGTATGATAGATAACTAAAGTCAAATTTTGGAGTTGTTTAAGCTCTGAACTCTGCTGAGAGGATTATCTGAAGTTATAGAATATAAGGAAAACATCCATAAATTAAGGTCACTGCACACATCTAATTGTATTTTATCTTTGCTGAATATAAGTGTGACTTTAGGATTCTTCATGTTGCCTATTTCATAATACAGCATGAAGCTTCGGGATATAATTTTGTCTGTCATGTTGCTTTTCTCTACTTTGCTGTTGGCATTGCAAACAAATTCTTTTCATTACAAGAGATGCTTTAACACATATTAAAACCCCAAATACCTATGTGCGTGAAAAACATATATTTCTAATTGTAGAGAAATAAATTAACCTATTTTTGCAACCTGGCACTTCATCTGTGGTTCTCAACCAGGGAAGACCTTAGCCCCATGGGTGCATTTAATGATTGAATTCCTGGAGGCGTTTTTGGTTGCCACAACTAGGGTGTGTATGTGTGTGTGTGTGTGTGTGTTACAGTGCGTAGGTGCCAGGGATGGTGCTTAACATCCTACAAAGCACAGCCATCCTCCGCAACAAAGAATTATCTGGCCCAAAATGTCAATAGTGCTGAGGTTGAAAAACTCTGTTACAAGGGTATAAATTGGTTTATCACCTTTTTATCTGTGTCTCATGAGTTGTAAAAACCCGTCACCCATGCTTCACATGAGTTTATTTTTATGGACAAAACACAGGTTTTCTTATAAAAGTAAAACTAGGATTACACAGAATGGTTCTAGGTTATAAGGGATCAGCTGGACTTGTCTGTTAACAGTTTTCATCAAGGGACTGAATGGTCTTCAAGACTCTCAGTCTTAGAAAAATGAGAAGGCCATGAAAGATTAAAAAAAAAAAAAGGAAGCATTTTCTCTATTATCATGAACTGCGGTCTGTGATGGGAGAGTCTTTTTTGATATTGTAAATATGTGTCTTTCTTGTATAGACACTTGGCTTATCCTGTTCTGATAGGGTTATTATCATTTGAAGCTGAAGTGAAAGACCTGTGGCAAAGGATTGCATCTTTTTAAAGGGAGTCAGGCCACCTGGGAGAATGCAGGGCTAAGCAATTCCAAGGCCACCTGGAATTTGACAGGTGGCTTTAGGAGGAGAGGAAGTCCAGTAATGGGATTTCTCTCCCTTTGGGGGCCTGGACTTTGAGGAGATTAATGGGCTTGAGACAGCAGGAAAAATGTTCTCTGCTCCTGGAGGTCATCAGGGAGTCACTGAGGCAGCCGTGCTGAGGGAATCAGGGAGATGCACTCACCTGAGGGTGAGTCACACCACGCTGCGTCAGGTGGTTCTTTATTATTCTCTGCACATTTCCCTTAATTTTTAAATCTTTGCTTACAGACAGTATATGCTCGCTGGAAAAACCTTAAATATTTCTGATGGGCATAAAATTAATAAGTAGAAATCATTCACCTTCTACCCTAAGGACACATTGTTAACAGCTTGATACAAATCTTTTGTCTTTTATTTTTAGCCCATTTATAAGTATACAATGCTTACGCTTTAAAAAAAGAGATCCTTTTTATTTACTTTCTTCTGCCTTTTCTTTTAATTGCTTTCCTTTCATTTTCTTTTTGCTTCCTCGTTACCTTCTACCTTTTCTCATTCTTTTATTTTCCTGCCTTCCCTTTTGGGTTTACATTTTTTCCTCCTTGCTTTATTTCTTTCATTCCATAAATATCCTTGAGCACCTGTTTTGTGGCAGGTAGTGTACCTAGGTCCTCGAAATCCCTATGCATTCTTACACAGGCCCTAAATGGGTGCAGCTACACCTTCCCATTCTCTCCTAAGCCCCTTGACATACGACTATACCCTAATTCCCTGTGTTTGTTTATATCATATACATACATATTTATATGGATTTCTCCAGGCAAGAATACTAGAGTGGGTTGCCATTCCCTTCTCCAGGCGATCTACCCAACTCAGGGATTGAACCTGGGTCTCCTGCATTGCAGGCAGATTGTTTACCATTTGAGTCACCAGGGAAACCCTGTGTATATATACGTATATATATTATTCAAGTCTCATGTGTTAGTTGTCTTTGCTTTTCTGATATATGAATCCTGTCTTCTGGCAGTGTCAAAACTATCATGACACCTTCTCTTATGGCATCTTTCACTTCCCCTCTTCCTCTCCATCTATCTCTGATCTGCTGGCTCCACTCCTTACACACAGAATATCTTTCTCTGTATCTGTGAAAAGTAAATTGTTGTGGTTGAGCAAGGACTTTGGAGGACACACATTGATTTGAATCCTGGCTCTGCTCCTTGCTATGAACTTTAGCCAAGATAAAAGTGAACACAGAGGGAAGGTGGAGAGTCCAGGAAACAACAGTGACCATAGCAATAGATAAAATGTATGTATCAGTAATGTTAAATAACTATTATTTTTCAATGAGTGTGTATTTTAATTTAAAATGAGTTAAAACTAAATTTAGCTTGCAATTATCCTGGGCAAGATAGAGATGTGAGGTAGTAAAAGTGTGCCAGGGTTAGTCGCTCAGTCGTGTCTGACTCTTTGAGACCCCATGGACTGTAGGCCACCAGGCTCCTCTGTCCATGGAATTCTCTAGGCAAATATACTGGAGTGGGTTGCCATTCCCTTCTCCAGGGATCTTCCTGATCCAGGGATCGAACCCAAGTCTCCTACCTTGCAGGCAGATTCTTTATCATCTGAGCCACCAGGGAAGTATTTTATTCAGGAGGAATAAGGAGATAAATATTGAGTAACAGTAGTCCTTGTTAGGAAGTGTGTGTTAAAATTTCAGAATAAGTACTAAACAAGTAGGAATACAGTGTGCTGTGCTTAGTGCCTCAGTCATGTCTGACTCTGCAGCCCCATGGACATCTTTGCAAGGCTTCTCTGTTTATGGAGATTCTCCAGGCAAGAATACTGTAGTGGGTTGCCTTGCCCTCCTCCAGGAGATCTTCCCAACCCAGGGATCGAACCCAGGTCTCCCGCATTGCAGGTGGATTCTTTACCATCTGAGCCACCAGGGAAGCCCAAGAATACTGGAGTGAATAGCCTATCCTTTCTCCAGGGGATCTTCCTGACACAGGAATTGAACTGGGGTCTCCTGCATTGCAGGTGGATTCTTTACCAGCTGAGCTACCAGGGAAGCCTAGGAATACAATCTTAGGGTTCCCAAAGCAACAGAAGGGAAATAAAAGGTGATCACAGGAAAACATTTGAATTCAGAAGAAGGCAGGAAAAAAAAGGAGCAAAGAGAAAATATAAAAATTTAAAAAGTTGTATATTTTATAAAATATAAAAAGCCCAAATACAAGAATAATTACAATAAAAGTATAACTTCATTAATCTATTAAAAGAAATCACATCGAATTTAAAAAAATATATAGCAGCATTTTTAGAGAAGATATTCCTGAAACAAACCATGTAAAATTTTCAGAGTGAGGGAATGAAAATGAATAGACCAGATAATTCTAGTCAAAGAAAGCTACTACAGTAGTGTTAACATCAGATAATATAGAATGTAAGCCATAAAGCAGTATTAGGACTGCAAATGTCAGTGTTTAATAATAGTAAAAGAAGATAAAGTTTAAATGGATCTCTAACTACATAACTTTGAAATCTATAAATGAAACACTTACTTGACAAATCCTAAATGACTGTGGGAGATTTTAACTTACCACTCTGAGAAACTGGTAGACCAAGGAGGCAAAAAGTTAGTAACTATATAGAAGATTTGAATCAAAAAAATATTTTGATTGACTTACCACCCTTATGGCAGAAAGTGAAGAGGAACTAAAAAGCCTCTTGATGAAAGTGAAAGTGGAGAGTGGAAAAGTTGGCTTAAAGCTCAACATTCAGAAAACTAAGATCATGGCATCTGGTCCCATCACTTCATGGGAAATAGATGGGGAAACAGTGCAAACAGTGTCAGACTTTATTTCTCTGGGCTCCAAAATCACTGCAGATGGTGACTGCAGCCATGAAATTAAAAGACACTTACTCCTTGGAAGAAAAGTTATGACCAACCTAGACAGCATATTCAAAAGCAGAGACATTACTTTGCCAACAAAGGTCCGTCTAGTAAAGGATATGGTTTTTCCTGTGGTCATGTATGGATGTGAGAGTTGGACTGTGAAGAAGGCTGAGCGCTGAAGAATTGATGCTTTTGAACTGTGGTGTTGGAGAAGACTCTTGAGAGTCCCTTGGACTGCAAGGAGATCCAACCAGTCCATTCTGAAGGAGATCAGCCCTGGGATTTCTTTGGAAGGAATGATGCTAAAGCTGAAACTCCAGTACTTTGGCCACCTCCTGCGAAGAGTTGACTCATTGGAAAAGACTCTGATGCTGGGAGGGATTGGGGGCAAGAGGAGAAGGGGACGACAGAGGATGAGATGGCTGGATGGCATCACTGACTCGATGGACGTGAGTCTGAGTGAACTCCGGGAGTTGGTAATGGACAGGGAGGCCTGGCGTGCTGCGATTCATGGGGTCACAAAGAGTCGGACACGACTGAGCAACTGATCTGATCTGATCTACAAAGATGTATGTTCTTTTCAGTGCACATAGAATTTTCATAGAAATTGACTATAGCATGTAAGTTCATAGTTGAAATCTCAAGAAATTTCAATGAATCTGTATCATATAGACTATATACTTCAACTACAATGAAATTTAATTAGACACTAAAAAGATAGTTTAAAATACCCAAGCTTCTGTGTTTGGAGGTGAAAAAATAAATTTCTGAATAGCTCTTGAGTTAAAAGAGAGAATCACAGAGGAAATTACAAAATATATAGTTCAGAAAGATAATGAAAACAGTACAAATACAAACTTGTGGCATGGTGCTTTAAAACATTTGGAGGGATATGATGAGGAATAAGACAAATGAGAGGATTAATCCCTAGTGAACTGGAGATGAGAGAACAATTTGAAAAACAAAGAATATAAAATTAATCATTTAAAACTATTAATATTAAAGAAATAAAGGAAGGAACAGAAACTTTAACAAGAGAAGACCCTATTAAAAAAGATCAGATTTCTTTTTTAAAGAACCAAATAGAATTACTAGAAATTCTTGATGTTTTAGAATATTTAACAGCCAAATTTTCAGACTCATCTATTTATATTTCCATTGCCTAGGGAACTGTACACACATAAGCGTATTTCTACATGGACACACATCTGTAGAGACAGTCTGTTGCAGGAGAGCATCAGGCTTCACTACTTTTGCAGATAGGTCAGCTGGGAAAATCAACTTCCTAAGAGTCCTCAGCTGCTTAGTTTAAAGCAATGATTAATAAGTATGGACAGGTTCAACAATATGTCAGTGGTAAATATAAGCACTCTTCATATCTGGCCTCACAAGTTCTGCAGTTGAGCAATGCAAGACCTTTAACAAAGTGAGGGGAAAAAAATCCAGTCTGAGTTTATTAAGCTCAAGTGAAATTTGACCTTGATTTTATTTAAAATAAAACAGTCCTCTGTAGATTTTTTTCCTCCTTTTTAGAACTTCACTAGAATTCTTAGCAAGAAATGACAACTCCTTATACCTATTTATCTATTAGCCCCTTTATCCCCTATTATAGGAGTTGAGATGAGGCAGAAAACTTTTCTCATAGATGAATAAGAAAATGCATTTGCAGAGTGGTATTGTGGAGCTGTTGCTGGAACTGGATCCCAAGTCTCCTGCCTCCTACTCTGGGCCTCTTTCCACATTCCTGATCACAGTTCAAGGAGCTACAACTTAACTCTATTTCTTTCTCTTCCTGCCAGTGGAGGAGACACATGAGACGTGGGTTCAATCCCTGGATCAGGAAGATCCCCTGGAGTAGGAAATGGTAACCTGCTCTAATATTCTTACCTAGAGAATTCCATGGACAGAGGAGCCTGTTGGGCTACAGTCCATGGGGTCACAAAGAGTTGGACACAACTGAGGGACTGAGTGCACGTGCTCTGGTCCCTTAACTTAAACAGCTCCCTCAAAGTCACTAGTCTCTCCCAGTCATCAATCTCTGTCCTCAAATGCATTACTGGAAATTTTGTTTGACTGGACACCCCTTTCTTTTGGAAACTGTTTTATCCTTTGGCCTTTCCCATTCTTTTCTTATATAATTTCTTATTATATAATTATAAATAAAATATAATTATATTTTCTTGTTACATATAATATTTATAAGTAAGCTTCTTCGCCCTATTTTAGATTTCCTCATTTCCTAATGCTTGTTGATTGTTTCAAATTGTTTTCCTGTTAACCCTTTATTTCTTTAATGGAGGAGCTTTCTGTTTCTACCTTATCTTTTCTTATTTTCTCATTGTAAGTTCTTATTATTATGCATTTAATTAATTGATTGAAAAAATATTTTTTGAAAGCCCAATACATGCTCGATTCTGTTCTGACTGTTGAGAGTTTAGGCATAAAAAGGACAGACCTGGATTCATGTTGATGTATGGCAAAACCAATACAATATTGTAAAGTAATTAGCCTACAATTAAAATAAATAAATTTAAATTGAAAAAAAGGACACACCTGGTCTGTAGTAAGATAATTACAGATGTTACAAAGATAAGTGGATCATGTGAAAAGAGCAGCTATTTAATACTCTGTGGTCAAGGAAGAGGTGACATTTAAACTGAAAACTCTTGGCTAAAACTGGTAAATGTTAATACAAAAAGCCAAACAAAGCACCTTCTAGGCACAAGGGACACAGTGCCAGGACCCTGAGGCTGGAGAATGCTGGGATGTTCAGGAACCAGAAAGGAAGGCCAAAGGTAGCCATGCAGAGAGAGGTTAGAATGAAATTGGAGAGCTAGGCAAAAGCCGGGTCTCTGGTATGCAGAACCTCTGCGTACCAGAATTGATGTTTGTTGTGATCTTATGTGCACAAATGGCACCTGGAAAAATGTGTGCTGTTACTCATGTGAGACTGCAATGTTTAATTACATGAGGTTGTCCATGTACATCAAATGCCATTTAATGGTCCTGTATGATGAAAAATTTGGATTTGAAAGTTCTTTCTCTTTTCACACTCTCTCCCTGGGCAACTTCATACCTTCAAGTATGACTACACTTACAGGCGTATGGTTGGAGCAAAGTAAAACATCTTCACTCAGTAGCTAGTGATTCTCTCTCTCAAGCCACGTTCATCCCTAGCTCTCCACTCAGTCGGGCTTTGATGATTTCTTACTTGCTGTGTTAGAAAGCTCCTAAGTGCTCTCCCCACTTCCTGTGTGTGTGTCTCTCTCTCATCAACTAACCCAATAATCTATTCTGTGCCCTGCCAGCAGATTGATCTTCCTAAAACACAGCATAGTCAAATTAATCCCTTGCCCAATAACCTTTATGGGTGTCCACTGCAAGGTTGCTCAGTCCCAGACCCCTTCTTTCATCTGACTCACGTTTACCTTTTCAGTGCTGCTCAGACTCCGTATGCTCCAGGCGGACTGAACTCTTAACCATACGTTATTCATGCTCTGTGCTTCATCTTTGTGCCTTCATTACCTACGTTGTACTAGATGCCTTGTCTAAATCAATATGCTGAGCTAATAAAGTAATTAAAGGACAAAAATAACATATAGACAAAACTTTTGGTTAAGTTTCTCATTTTTCCATTCATAGAGTCCATGATCAACTCTAACATATTTTCTAGTATATTTCATTATCTACAAGATGCAGAGTGGATAGTGAGATGATAAACACCCCATCCTCAAATATGTGGTGATTTAATCAGAGAAATGGGTATATGAGTATTTAACTATAAAAAAACAAAAAAGCTAAACATATAAAAAT
Source organism: Bubalus bubalis (assembly GCF_019923935.1). Lineage (NCBI taxonomy): Eukaryota > Metazoa > Chordata > Mammalia > Artiodactyla > Bovidae > Bubalus > Bubalus bubalis. The sequence continues at coordinate 68,866,066 of NC_059164.1, forward strand.
AGAAAGATCTATCAACATTACCCATCTGTCCGTCTATCTATATATCTATCTATCTACATCTACCCACCCCATACTCTACCAATCCCAGAGTGTAATAGTATTGCTGTATACCTTTGCCATATTTTTCCTAGCCACACATGTAGAACCTTTGTAGTCCCCCATCAGAAACAATGAAAATATTAATTTGTTAATTCTGTATATTCCTTACACCATTGTACATTATTGGTTTATATAGTATTTTCTCTAAACTTGTTTAGATGAATTATTTGTAATTATTCCATTACAAACAATTAAAATACCCTTGAAGGTTATGTCTATCTATTGGACACAGTACAGTATTTTTATAAGTTTAGAATGGTATATTACTAAACACAGTATAGTATTATCATATCCTCCACCTTTTAGAGCATTAATACTTTTATCAGGAATATCTCATTTGATATTAGGAGACAATGTACGTAAAAGAATTCAAAACCTCCTTTTTAAGCTAATTAATACTTTTTTCATTTAGTGAAGAAAATATTTTTCAAAAAAACAGATTTCAGAAGTTTCTTAAGTCATATATTTCCACTGTTTCAAAATGTTGAATAGTTCTTCACTTCCTATAGGATAGATAAGGCCTAAGCTCCATACCTGGACATTCAAAGGTCTTCTACAGGCTCACTGGAACATTCTAGGTCAGCCTCTATTACACTGCACCAGATCTCCTATTTCAACAGACAACTTACTCTTCATTCTCCCAAACATCTGCTACTTTTCCAGCCTCATGTTTCTGTTCTTATACTTCATCTGTATGGAGTGCTCTTAGTTCAGTTTCTAACTAGTTCCTTGCCACATTCCAGGTCCATGTCAAATCCTGTCTCCCCAGAAAGCCTCTTCTGTCCATCTCAGCATGAAGTTACCTCTGCTTCCCTGAATTTCTGTATCACCATACATTTGAAATTAATGACATAAAACTTTGTGACAACCTTGTTAGTTCAGTTCAGTTCAGTCACTCAGTCATGTCCGACTCTTTGCGACCCCATGGACCACAGCATGCCAGGCCTACCTGTCCATCACCAACTCCCGGAGTTTACCCAAAGTTGTTATCTACTGTTCTGTAAATCTTATATTTATATTTTACTTTTCACAGGATGATTTATTCGGCAAACAAGCAAATGGATGGATCATTATAACTTAACCTTTTACAAACTCCTCAGGGGCAGGGATCAAATCTCATGTTTCTTGACGTCCCCCAGAGTACTTAGGCCAGTGTTTTCCTCATTCAAAGTCAATAAATAATACCTGAATAATGTAGTCTTCAGTTAGAGGGGCCCATTAGTTAAAGTCAGAGAAATTCTTTCTCTATGATGATTCTTTTCCTAATAACACCAATGACTACAGAATCCTAAAAGAGTGATTGTACTTGGAATACTATCAGTGGTATATTGAAATATGACCAATCTTCTAAAACCTCATTAAAATCTAACGTTACTTTTCCAGTGAGCATGGTCTCAAATAAATAAACTTGTGAAATGTAATACATTGAGTGATGAAAAGCTCTGATATCATCCATCTTTTGTGCCATTAAAGATAGATCATCTACTGTGAGCAACAGGATCAACTTGAGTTACCAGTTCCCTATGGTAGGTTAGTCATCTTAAGCAAGACATTTCCCAGGAAATGACATTCTCCTTTGCTTGCACTCATTCATTAAAGACCACAGGTAAAGGAGGTCTAAAGAGCACAGGATCGTAACTATGATTTTTTTTAAAGCTGACATCCACAAGGACAAAAAGCTGGTAACCAGAGTAACTGGTAAAAAAAATGAGGAGCTTCATGTTTAAAAATAATCTCAGATCTGGGAAGTTGCACAAGCAGCTTAAAGGATGGGGGAACAAAAGTTAAGAATTAATGATTAGGCAGATGCTTGGGGAAAGTGTTTAAAAATTATCTTTCAAGCACCTACTTGGATTCAGTGGGTATTTGAAGGAGTCACTGTTCTAGGACAGAGGAAGGCTGTGGTCAGGATTCAGCTTGCTCACTTCTAGTCCCAGCTGTGACTTATATTACCCTTGTTTCCTTCTCCATTCCACACCCTTTCCTTCAATTAAGTAAGCTCCTTTCCTCAGCCCACTGTTTACATGTCCTGCTCCCGATTTCACATTGCCTATTACACTCTCTCATACACCAGATAACCTCATTTCACTTCCCTGGGCAGCTTATGTTTTCTTTCACAAATTACCTTACATCTCAGTTCTTCCTGGAAACCTAGCTTGATTACATGGGTCAAGGTGAAGGTCATCTGTACTCAATAAAACATTATCTCTCCCTATATGGCTTAAGACATAACTGTAAGACAGTAACCCCCAAGCATGTAGATATACATGTGTAGACACTTTAAAATATGTGCATTTTTAGCCTACTTGTTTATTTAATATTTCTTGGGAGCCCAGCATTAATTTGGAGGTATTCTGAAGCTTTCAAATCATTTAAATTTTTAATGAAAGAACTGAAAAGGGTGAAGAAAATGCAACATGAAATGAGAAAAAACACCCCCAACTTTCATGTAACCTAGTCATTATTCTTTCAAGAAATTATTATTTATACATCAGATATTAATTAAGTAGCTGTTATATGTCAGGCACTGTGCTTGGCACTGGGGAGTGCAGTGTTGGCTAATATAACTCAGAGTTTGTTAAATAGAAATATAAAATATAGCTAATATTCAATAATGGAAAAGGCGATGGCACCCCACTCCAGTACTATTGCCTGAAGAATCCCATGGACAGAGGAGCCTGGTGGGCTGCAGTCCATGGGGTCGCTAAGAGTCGGACACGACTGAGCGACTTCACTTTCACTCTTTTCACTTTCATGCATTGGAGAAGGAAGTGGCAACCCACTCCAGTGTTCTTGCCTGGAGAATCCCAGGGACAGGGGAGCCTGGTAGGCGGCTGTCTATGGGGTCATACAGAGTCGGACACGACCGAAGTGACTTAGCAATATTCAATAAAGGCTAATTTTGAAAAGTAATCAGAGACTAAAAAGAGGCTGATGAGAAGCAAAGATCAAAGTCTATGCCAATACAAGAAATATCAGAAAAGACCCACCCCTTTATTCATTGCTGTCAAACTCAAGGAGCAAAACGTGGTGTGAACACCACCTAAAGAACATTCTGAAGATGAAAGTAAAATGATTACGGTAAGGGAGACTATAAACAAACTCTTAAAAAACATTCAGGTGGGTAACTTGGTTTATTTGGAAGAGGACAGATTATAGCATATTCATGTCATAGGGAAAGAGGAGAATTTATATTCATGAAAGGATTTAGGAAGAGGTAACAAGAAATAAAAAGAACTTTAACAATTGCCAAGTTCCCCTAGCATTTAAACTTTTTTTTTTTGTCCCAACCACAACAAAAAAAGACTTTTCAAAGGAAGTGGTAGAAGAAACTCCATTGCTTGAGACATTAAAAACCAGATGGTCCAAAGCCTTGGAAAATATTCACGCGGGATTAATCCTTCTCTGGGTGAAAGCAAAGGAACCCGACCACTGCAGTTTGTGTTTTGAATCTCTGGTTTAGCAGCGCTAGGAGAATAAAGATTTACTTTTCTCTGAACTTTTCCTTAATTTCTTAGCTCTCCTCTGTGCTCTCGGCAGTACTCTGTGTTGACTTGTGTTAGAGCCGGCGACACCAGGATTGCCTGTTTACTTGGGCGTCTTTTCTGCTAACTTCGAGTATTGCAAGCTTATCGGCTTTTCTTCCTGCCCCTGCAGGAATGCCCTGTGCTCTGGGTTGTGGAAATGTTCCTACACAATGGTTTTGCAGAGCCCCAGGAGTTTCACAGTTTTTATGTTAAATTTCTTGGCTTGAAAATACTACTTGAGGATGGTACATGTTTGGATCTCACATTGTACAGGCTGTGAGGTTTGATTTCTCACAGGAAACCCTCTGCCTCCCCGTCTGACCACTGCCATCCAGTGCCCTGGGAAGAAAAAAACTTCCTTGTGGCTTCTCCAAGCTGGTGGAGGTCTTGCTTCCAGCTCCTTGCTTTCCACGGGCTGGCCATGTCTCCTGTATCTGAAGTGCTTAAAACTCCAGCCTCCACTGTACCCTGTAGAGGGTCAGTATTCCCCTTTGACCAAGTGGGAGAGACAGGTCTGTTTCAGCTTGGTTGGCCATGTTGTTAGAGGTTGAATTCTCAGATATAAGTAATCAGTTACTCCAGAGCCACTACAGTAGAGACTTAGGTTAATTTTAAGTGTTTGACTTATCAACTAATTCAGGTCAAATAAACAAAAATCTGAGTATATGCTATAGGCAAGATTCCATGCTGGAGTCTAATATCTTGCCTTCTGGGCTTTATACTCAATATTAATTACTTCTTGACAAGAAATTTTGTTGAATATATGACAGAAGAGATTTTTAAATGGCTGCTGAATCTATGAAGTTAATGATCCTATTCTTATTTAGGGAAAAAATGATGATTGTATATGTGGAGAAGTACTCAAGGTAGAGATCCATCAAGATCCAAATGTAGACTTTGGTTTTATAAGCCAACAATAATAGATATTTGCATTTGAGGTCATGTCAGGTGAGGTTAATGTGGTTATATGAGGGTATGACTTAAAAATGGGGTTGGCATTCCAATCAAATGAAGTCTTTCTAATTTAAATAATGTATTTTATGCCCTGTGCCGATCAATCATTTTCTCTCCCAGAAAGTCAAACCAGTTTTTCCACTATTGATTTACAAAACTTACATGACATAAACATTATGTGACAGAAGTTGTTTGTTATTAAGAGAGAGGATATCACCTCACAGTAACTTGTCATCTGGAAATAGGGAGAATCACACAAAGTAATTTTATTTGTATCATGGCTTTTTCACTGTTGGCTACATTTGTGACAGCTGATTTCATATTAAATCTTAACAGTATTTTGTGTATGCTTGAATGCGCTACAGTAGGATGTAGATTTTACTCAGAACCTTTCTGGTTAGAAAGTGTATCATTACAATAAATGATACACTTGCAGGCCAGTTATAAAGACAATAGATGCTATGTATCTAAGAAAATTGAGCTACCACTTTGGTGTCAAAATTTTGAAGTTTTATTTCTCCCCTGAATCCTATAAAGTTATTGTTTTTGGAGATCAGAAGTGATAAATTATTGGAAATTTCATTCGGTACCAAACTAATGGAGACAATTGTTACCAACAGATATGGGTTTAGGAAATCATGGATATTAATTTAAATTGTGGGATTATAATGAATGAGCTTTGGAAATAGCTAATTGGTTGCTGGAAAGAGTTGTTGGACTTTAGATATAGAAAGCAAATTAGAGTTTATATTCCTCATTTTCAAGAACACCAATAAAAATTGATATTTGCTTATTTACATCTCTTGCAGAGGCATAAAAAGTCTAATTTACACATTTTTATGTAATTTTGTGACATATATTTTTAAAAAACCTAACGGAATTGAGTTGAATCTTTTACATTTGTGAAGTATGTCTGGGATGTGTTTTGTTTTGATACTACTTTTTGATACATGAACACACCCATGAGGCAGGCTCCTGCTGAATTTGTGGTCGCTGTGTCATCAGTTGGAGCAGGCAGTGGCACCCACTCCAGTACGGACGGAGGAGCCTGGTGGGCTGCAGTCCATGGGGTCGCGAAGAGTCAGACACGACTGAGCCACTTCCCTTTCACTTTTCACTTTCATGCGTTGGAGAAGGAAATGGCAGCCCACTCCAGTGCTCTTGCCTGGAGAATCCCAGGGACGGGGGAGCCTGGTGGGCTGCCGCCTATGGGGTTGCGAAGAGTCAGACACGACTGAGCCACTTCCCTTTCACTTTTCACTTTCATGCGTTGGAGAAGGAAATGGCAGCCCACTCCAGTGCTCTTGCCTGGAGAGTCCCAGGGACGGGGGAGCCTGGAGGGCTGCCGTCTGTGGGGTCGCGCGGAGTCGGGCACGACTGCAGCGACTTAGCAGCAGCAGCAGCGGTGTCATCAGTGCTATGAGTGTACATTGTCAGTTGTTTAAACATTATTGAATCCACTGTGGTCTGGCAAGAAGCATCTGGGAGCCAGACTTTTCCTGTGGACACATGCCAAGTAGTGTATTGTATTTCCTCACTGAAGGGAACTATATTGAGATAATTTTTCTTCTTGAATTTTTTTAATTCAGAAATTATTTTCAAAGCCAAGGCAGGATCATATGATAAAATTGTTTATAACTACCTGAATTCTTTGAGAATTACTTCTGTTTTATTTAGAGTAGATGTAAATAAGTCATTTAGTTAACCTTCATTTAGATAGTTAACATTATTCTCCTAATTAGACCATTCAGGAAAGTTCACATGTCATTTCATGTAGTCTCTTTAAATCAATGATTTACTCTTAAGGAAGGACAACAGACATTGAGTGACCCTTTAAGTACTATAGTTGAGTATGCCGTTAAATTTACATGTTTGATTGCATTATTTAATTAGATAGAAATAAACCCTAAATTGCATTATTAATATATACAATTACAGCATAACATTAGTCTTAACTAAAAATCACCAGGGAACGTTTATAAAATGTCACATTTAACTTTAAAAAATTCTGAGTAGTTGCAGATTGGGAATGAGAAAACAAGAATACTTTGTCATACTGGAGAATAGGCTAGGAGTTAGTCTTGGAGCACTGACACTGCCTGGCCTCTAGGCCCCTATAGTGACAGAGATTTGTCTCTTCAGGATGGATCTAGTTACTCCGACTGCTATGCTGGGATGCTGTTGGGTGAGACCTTAAAAGAGTAAGATCTGGTTTGTCTGCCAAGTACATTAAAAACACCCTGACTCTTGTTCACAAGAGCAGACATCTTGTTTATGCTGACTTAGGTTTGCAGTCTCAGTAAGAGACACTTTGCAAATGAGAGTTCATTCATGCCTTTAGGAGGCCCAGACTGAGCAAGTGTGTTGTTTTTTTAAGCTCAAGTTTTTATTCTTACGTACTTTGAGGAACACCAAATACTATCAATATTTTGCAGTAATGAACATCAAGACCTCCATCACTTGAACTTTGTGTGCCTCGCCTCTCTTTGCCCTGCAGGTTCTACCTTGCTTCTCCTGGCAGCTCCTCTCTATAGAAATATCCTAGTTATAGAAGATATCTTCTTTTCTAGACCCTGTAACATATTTTATCATAAATTTGTGCGTCCAAAAAACCCTCTGACCTCAGAATTGAAAATGCTTTAAAAACATAATTCTGAATGTCTGTACACAGCCCCTCATGGGTACGTAAAAATTTGTATTTTGAGAGTGTCATTGTGTCTGTACTATGTAAAGTGCTTTAATTTGCTACATTTTTCATGCATTATCACAGTCAGATCTGGTGAGGAGCTATAGCTATCTTATTCAGGATTAATCAATCTTCTTGGGCTCCTGGCTAGGACAGAAGCGACTCTCGGCTCTGCTTGCTTCAGGGGTTAGCCTTATTCTGTTTTTTCATCATATTCAGTCTCTGAGAGGAAGGTGATGGGAAATGATTTTTCCATTTGCAAGCTGCCTTCCAACTGAAAGAAAAATGGAGGGGGCAAATACTAAGCTTTTCACTTTCTGTGGCCATTACAAACATGACTCTTCTCCTGTTTTTCAGCAGTGTACACTGCTGTAAAGGGAACTAGTTTTTTTTTTTTTTTTTTTTTTTTTTTTAGGATGTCAGACTTAGCCAAGTTATTTTGTCGTTGAAGTAAACATATATGTCTGTATGACATCATGAATATTAACTTTCTCAGAAGTTGCATATTATGGCAGTATGTTAAAGTGCTATTTAACAAATATAGAAAGAAGTGATCTATGCAAGGTCTTCATTGAATGAGAAGAAAAAGTGTGCTTTTTCTCATTCAGGGTGCTTCCGAACTTGGGCTCTGGAGGAAGATGGCCTGAATCCAAAGTGTCATCCTGACACTAAATCTTTTTTTTTTTTTTTTTTTTAATTTTTTTTTAAAGTTTTTATTTCAGTTCAGTTCAGTCGCTTAGTCGTGTCTGACTCTTTGTGACCCCATGGACTGCAGCACTCCAGGCTTCCCTGTCCATTACCAATTCCCAGAGCTTACTCAAAACTCATGTCCATTGAGTTGGTGATGCCATCCAACCATCTCATCCTCTGTCATCCCCTTCTTCTCCCACCTTCAGTTCATTCCCAGCATCAGGGTCTTTTCAAATGAGTCAGTTCTTCGCATCAGGTGGCCAAAGTATTGGAGTTTCAGCTTTAGTATCAGTCCTTCCAATGAATATTCAGGACTGATCTCCTTTAGGATGGACTGGTTAGATCTCCTTGCTGTCCAAGGGACTCTCAAGACTCTTCTCCAACAGTTCAAAAGCATCAATTCTTTGGCACTCAGCTTTCCTTATAGTCCAGCTTTCACATCCATACATGACTACTGGAAAAACCAAAGCTTTGCCTAGATGGACCTTTGTTGGCAAAGTAGTGTACTGTGTTTTAATATGCTGTCTAGGTTTGTCATAACTTTTCTTCCAAGGAGCAAGGGGCTTTTAATTTCATGGCTGCCGTCACCATTTGCAATGATTTTGGAGCCCAAAAAATAAAGTCTGTCACTGTTTCCATTGTTCCCCCATCTATTTGCTGTGAAGTGATGGGACCAGATGCCATGTGATCTTAGTCTTCTGACAATATTGCTTCTGTCGTTTATGTTTGTTTTTTTGGCCACAAGGCATGTGGGATCCCAGCTTCCCGACCAGGGATCAAACCCCATCTCCCTGCATTGGACAGTGAAGTCTTAACCACTGGACCACCAGGGAAATTCCCTGAAGCAACTTCTTATAGCTGTGCTATGCTGTGAAAATTAACTTAAATATTTCTATGACTGTGTTTTTTCATCTGAAAATGGGAATAACAGCAATACGTTCCTCACAGGGTTTTGAGGATGAGTGGGATTTCTGTGTATAGTGTCACGGCTAGCATGGTGCTTCATATACAGTAAATTCTTAGATTTGTATTACAATCATTGCTATTAAATATCAGTATGCAATGAGTATTGTATTGGTCACTTCAGCTTTTCATTCTCACAATAATTATCTAAAGTATATTTTATATTTGTATTTTCCAGACTGAAAATTGAGGCTCAGAGTTTAATTAGCTTGTCTCAGTTTATATAGCTGGTGAAAGAGGAGAATATAACCCTCTGGAATATGAATTTTATTTGCATTCTGTAGTTCCATTGTATCTTTTGGGATTAATATGGGGTTAATTTCTGATTCCATTATAATTCATTTTATTAATTATATTATTATTTAGTGAAATATGCCTATATTTAGAAGTTTAAAAGGCAAGTGGTATTTGAAGACAAATGATGAGGGGGATTGAGAATGGTTCTCTTCCCACCCTGTCTGCTTCTTAGGTCTGGGATCCACTGAGCCAGGAGTCAGAGTGGTTAGTTTTATTTTTAGTGTTTAGCAACAAGGAATCTTCGACTAAGAGGCACTGACATCAAGAATATGGAGAGGAAGGAAAAGAAATAAACAGTCATTACCATTGCCTCTTTTTCTTTCTTCAGATATAGTTTAAGTGTGGAAGTAGTACATTGAAAAATGAGTTAAGACTGAAGGACATAGGAAGTAAATAGGGAAACTGCTACTATACTCAGATTTAATTGTGGGGAAAAATTAGACGGAAGTAGCTGTCATCTTTGAATTCATCACAGCCATTGAGGGAAAAATCTGTCCTCTGTTAGACATATTTGGCTGGAATTTTGGAAGGTAGATTTCAGAAAACTCGGAGAGAAGAATAGACACAATGTATGGTATTAAAGTGGAGAAGGCAATGGCACCCCACTCCAATACTCTTGCCTGGAAAATCCCATGGACGGAGGAGCCTGGTGGGCTGCAGTCCATGGGGTTGCCAAGAGTCGGACACGACTGAGCGACTTCACTTTCCTGCATTGGAGAAGGAAATGGCAACCCACTCCAGTATTTTTGCCTGGAGAATCCCAGGGATGAGGGAGCCTGGTGGGCTGTCGTCTATGGGGTCATACAGAGTTGGACACGACTGAAGTGACTTAGCAGCAGCAGCATGGTATTAAAGACAAGTATTTTAGGGACTTCTCTTGTGGTCCAATGGCTAAGACTCAGCGCTCCCAATGGAGGGGGCCTGGGTTTGACCCTTGGTCAGGGAACTAGATCTCACATCACATGCTTCTAAAAAGATTCTGCATGCTGCAACAGAGATCAAAGAGCCCGTGTGCCAGAACTAAGACTGATGCAACCAAATAAATATTTAAAAAGATGAGTATTTTAAAATACCATTTAATCTCAGAGGGTCCCAATGGGGAAAAGAAGAGAGAGAAACTAAACTATGTCATGTTCTTGTGCTAGAATCTATCCAACAAATACAACTTTTAAAGGAACATATATTAGACATTGAAATGGCTAAATAACCAAAGAAAATATGAGAATAGTTAAAATGTATAAATTATACTAAAGACAACAAAAGGTGTATAATTGCTATCTGGTTTTGTTGTTTTTGAAATTTATTAGGGGCAGTAATTCAAAGAAAACAATTTAATTTCTATTTTATTTGCTCCCTTTCTGTCAAGAAATGTCCTCTTATTGATAATATTGGTAAGAGATAACAAAAGCCCAGGATGGGCAAAGAGATCCTACTATAATACAAAGAGATTGTATTAGAATACTAACCAGAGTCAGTTGTTTTTATTCAACAAATATTCACGGAAAACATTTTTTTTTTTTTTTGTTCCAGCTCCTGAGTTAGGCTGCTGTAATGTAAATATGCCCTTGGGGAGTTCACACTTAGGGGAAAGTAGACAAATATTTATATGTAGTACTCTGTACTAACTAAGGCTATGAGAGCAGACAAGGGAGAGTGGCCAGCTGTCTGGAGGGGTTTGGGAAAAGCATTCTAAATTGGGGGACACACTTCAGTCCTGTCTTCAAGATAAGTAGGAATTTAGTTTGTCTTCTGACCCAGATAATATTTTAAAGTGGACTCCAGAGAAGCTTCTAAAATAAGGTGTCAAAGAGACTCTTCTATGCCATCTAGAAGATGAAATAATGATTATAGACTCGAATCCAACATGGTTGCAAGGAAATGACAGACATAACAAAAATAATACCTTCAGTGAGGCATTTGGCCAGGATTCTTCTGAAGTCTTTGTAGTTTAAAGACCACTGGATAACTGACTGTATACCGCAGTGGCCGTAGGATGTTGACCAGTTGATTTTGTAAATACCTTAGGGCTTAGTTCTCAACATCATCATACTATCATTTTCATGAAGTGTTAGTCACTCAGTCGTGTCCAACTCTTTGCAACCCCATGGACTGTTGCCTGCCAGGCTCCTCTGTCCATGGGATTTCCCAGGCAAGAATACTGGAGTGGGTTGCCATACCCTTCTCCAGGGGACCTTCTCAGCCCAAGGACTGAACCCCAGTCACTGGCAATTACAGGCAGATTCTTTACTGTCTCAGCCACCAGAGAAGCCCCCATATTCATGAATACCTTCAGTAAATATAAACAGGCTATACTCTCAGTAGACCAAAATGGTGGATCAAATCTAACAAGATAAAATAGGATATCCTACTTGCTCTAAAAATCTAATTGCAGATATATTCGAAAGACTTGGCTCCTCAGAAAATGGGAAAAACACATAGGGATTTCCATCAACAGCTCAATATGAGTCAACAGTAATTAGATTCAATTCTCAGACTGTGTGCTTTGGAAATATAAGATAATTAGCAACCAGTGTTCTGAGTTAGCAAGATGCCAATCTTTCATGTTGTGTATCAACAATATTTAGATTTTTAACTAAAACTACCCTAGAAAGTACAAGACAATGATTCTCATACTTTTTAATCTCAAGAGGCCTTTTCTGTTTGTTTTTTCATTTGTTTGTTTTGGTGGTAACTTTTTTTTTTGTCACGCCACAGCCTGGAGGATCTTAGTTCTTTAACCAGGGGTTGAACTCAAGCCCCCTGTAATGAGGAAGCCTTTTCAATCTTGAAAGTTATTGAGGATTCCAAAAACTTTTGTTTATAAGGATTATGCCTCTTAATATATTGTATGCTATAAATTAAAACTGAGAAATGTTAAAAATGTTTATTAATGAATTTAAAAGTTATAATGATAAACCCACTGCCTGTGAACATAAATACCATATTTTATTTGAAAAATAGATATATTTCCCCAAAATACGAGTGCGAAGAGTGGCATGGTTTACCTTTTTGCAGATCTCTTTAATGTCTATCTTAATAGGAGATGTCTAGACAATCATATCTGCTTCTGCCTTTACTCTGTTGTTATATGTTGTTTAGTTTAAGTACAATCAGCGTGTGAAGAAGATCCAGCCTCATACAGATATATACTAGTGGGAAAAGGAAGTATTTTAATAGTCCTTGCAGGTAATTGTAGAGATTCTTTTTTGGTACTATACCCAAACTTGACAGATGGTAAAGATAAGTTGCAATGCAGAATCCAAAATTGTATCAGTGAACTTTTCATACAGCGTTACAGCAAAATTCAGAGGACTGTCTTGTACTTTGAATGGATCTTTTACCCATGTGTGCTTTTGTAACATCATGCATTGCTCAGCTAGAAAATACTGGTTCATTACATTATGCAGAACTTCCAAATATTGACACAATTATGGAACAATTAAAACACCACATTCATTCATATCACCATTGATCTCATTAGAAAAGTTTCCTTAAATACTGAGGAGTGGTCAAGCTATATCCCAAGACAGAAGTTTCTAAAATTCTAATTTTTGCTTGAAAGCTCAAACTTTATCATCAGCAATAAACGTCAGTTGTTTTTGTTAAAATGACAAACTCACTCAATTCAGTTTTGGGAAAATGTCTGCCAGATTCTTAAGTCTGAGTAACCATAGTTTGTCTGTCAGTTGTTCGTTCTTTCAAGTAAAAATGGCGTTTCATGAAAAAAACAGCTAGTTGCGTTTACCACTCGAACTTTTCCATCTGGAGATGCAGCAGCCATGTTTCATTCAGTCTTCGGATATTAAAGAGGAAAAAAAAAAAAGAATATTAAAGAGACATGTACTCAAGGTTGACATTAAATGAAAATAATAATTGATCATCAAGGACATTCTTAGGTGAAACTGGCTTTGTTGTTTGTTTTTAATGCTAGTGCAGGGCAGGGAAGAATACAGTGACAGCTTGGTGCCACTGTGTTGATTTATGCTGAGATGTCAGCAGTTTACCACCCATCATTGCTCTGCAGCATCAGTGCAAATGTTAACACAATAAAAAAAGCAAATATCTTAATTTTATTATGAAAATAGTTTTGACCCCATAGATCCTCTATGCCCTGAAAGGGTCTTGAAAACCACTGCTGGTATAAGGGATTATAGAACCAATAAGTCAAGTCCTCTTACAGGCCTGTGATTTTTCTTTCTTGGATTCTTGAAAATGAGGTTAAGGTGCACCACACTTGAAGAGGAGGAGTGAATTTGCATAAGCAGGCAGCGGAAACAGAGCCAAGCCTGTAACAAATGAGCTCTGCATTTGTAGATCTGCCTTTTTCCTGAGGCTATGGGAGACAGTTCCTTTTAAAACAGTGATGTTACAATTAAATGATCTTAACACCAGCTTATGTATATTACATAGTATTTTTTACAGAAGAAAATTTAAAACAAACCAAAATCTAAGTTGAGATGAAAATTTTTAATTTCTTAAAGTGGGATGGCTTCAAAGCAGTTTATAATGAATACATATACATTTGGGATATTCTTATTAAAAATGAGAATAAAGAAAAAGCATATGCGAGACGGCAAAAGAGACACAGATATATAGAACAGTCTTTTGGACTCTGTGGGAGAGGGCGAGGGTGGGATGATTTGGGAGAATGGCAGAGACATGTGTATTATCATGTGTGAAACGAATTGCCAGTCCAGGTTCCATGCATAAAACAGGGTGCTTGGGGCTGGTGCACTGGGATGACCCAGAGGGATGGGATGGGGAGGGAGATGGGAGGGGGTTCAGGATGGGGAACACATGAGCACCCGTGGCGGATCCATGTCAGTGTATGGCAGAACCACTACAATGTTGTAAAGTAATTAGTCTCCAATTAAAATAAATAAATTTATATTAAAAAAAGAAAAAGCAGAAACTGAATAAAGGTTGTCTAAAAGGAGATGCTAATAGTGTTTATGGAGAATAGGTCTTCGGTGACTTAAATTTTTTTTCTTTTTTGCTATGTCTACTTTCTGGCTTCTAGCCATGAACAGATAGTGCTTTAGTAGCAAGAATAATAAGAAAAAAAATCTAATCTAAAGTAAAAGAAGAACTTACATGTCTCAAACTTTATTTGTACCAGAAATCCATAGCCAGGTAGAGGTTACTACAACTGAGAAATAATTTAATTTGGACCTTTTGGGGGTTAAAAGAATTTTAATGTTGCAGAATTTATTATACACTTTAATTAAAAAGCTAAGGATTTGAACTTTGTGAAATAGAAGAATATCACTGACTATAGTAAAAGACAGAGTCACCCTTCATAATTTCCCCATGTCTGGTACACTTTAGGAGCACAGTCATTTTCTGACTCACAGTCATTTCTGACTGATGGAATCTGGCCTAGTAAAGCTTAATTTTTAACCTACTTGCTTTCTTTGCCTGCTATAATTGCCTGTAGATGATCAAGTCTCTGTAAGACGGCTTCTTCTCCTGGCTAGAGAAGAACGTCTAGAGCAGAAGAAATGCCTGCAGTGCATGTCACATAGAAGGCAATGCAGAAAGACAAGATCAGGGAGGAAGTGCCATGGCCTTGGTCCACTCATTCAACACCCCTGTTCAGTTCCCCTTTAATGAAAGAAGGAAATTGAACTAGATGGTAGCTAAGGTACCTTTCCTTTCTTAGAGTTCCTCCAATTCTGTCAAAAGAGATCCTTGCCTGAGTTTGAGGTTTTCCCCCCAACATCCCAACCATGATGTTAACAAGTTTAATGTCTGTGAAAAAAATCATTATTTTTGCCTTTTCAGGTTTGTGTATAAATTGTGCATTTCAATATTATAGTAAAGAAATTCCCTGTACTCTAATGACATTTCTTTTTGCTTTTGAATAACCTTTGATATCAATAACCTTTGATAACGTTTTCATATTAAACCATGAGAATAGAATGTCAGAGTTGAAAATTATATGATTAGACAACCATTGCTTATTTTATTGTCTTTTATATCATAATTAACCATATATGTTATTAACCATATTAACCATAAGCATAATTAATCATATCACTAAATTAATAAGTGGATGCAAAACACCTAGCTCCTCAGGTCATGAACTTGATACTGCATGCTAATGGTGCATTTTTTTTCCCTGAGAAATTTGATTATCCTGTTGTCCTCCCCAAATCTTGTCAGGGTGCTATAGGATAGACATTATTCTTTCTACTTTACAGAGAAGACATTGAGAATTAAGAAACAGTGTCAAGGTTGCATAAATAACTAGACATTTAAGCATAGGACCTAGTTTGCTTAATATCCAGGGTAGTAAACATGATTCTATGCCATTTCAAGCATCTTTATCTCTCTGTTCATTTAACTGACTGATACTACTAAAAGGCACTTGCTTATATCTTTATCAAAGTATATCTTTTATTGCTGTAAACTAGATGTCAGGCTATTAAATAGATAGAAGAATCCTTTAGAAGTGCCATATTTTAAGCTCTCAGTAGTCCAGGATGTATAGGCCCTTAAGGAACTCACTTTTCTGCATTGTCATAATTTTTAATTCCCTCACTGATAGCCCTTTGAGTTTCCTCTTCTACTTCTCTGACCCTTTCACCAACTTCAGAAATTGGCTCAAGTCTTAAGAGAGAAGAGGGGGTAAGGGACCATTTGTATAAATCCTTCCTGCATTTTCATCTTACTGCTAGGACTAGACTCCACTTCCCCATCCCATCTGCTCCATCTCCTCCTACTCTGGGGCATCTTGCTTGCAACTCCCTGGAACCTGAGCCCTTGATGAAATGTGAAGGGTAGTCTGTTGCTCTGAAATGTAGGTGAACCTCTTTCAGATCTTCTATGTAGAAAGGCTTATCTTTACCATCTACATTTAACCATGTTTTTCTTACTGAAATAAATTGAAAAAGAAAAGCTGACTGCCCTCAGAAATAAACCCATTTTCATTTGTGAGTTGCCTTTAGTTCATTTCAGTTCAGTCGCTCAGTTGTGTCCAACTCTGTGACCCCATGGACAGCAGCATGCTAGGCTTCCCTGTCCATCACCAACTCTCAGAGCTTGCTCAAACTCATGTCCATCGAATCAGTGATACCATCCAACTAAATCGTCCTCTGTCATCCCCTTCTCCTCCCACCTTCAATATTTCCATCAGGGTCTTTTCAGATGAGTCAGTTCTTTGCATCAGGTGGCCAAAGTATTGGAGTTTCAGCTTCAGCATCAGTCCTTCCAATGAATATTCAGGATTGATTTCCTTTAGGATTGACTGGTTTGATCTTGCAATGAAAGGGACTCTCAGGAGTCTTCTCCAACACCACAGTTCAAAAGCATCAATTCTATGGTGCTCAGCTTTCTTTTTAGTCCAGCTCTCACATCCATACATGACTACTGGAAAAAACAAAGCTTTGCCTAGACGGACCTTTGTTAGCAAAAAAATGTCTCTGCATTTTAATATGCTGTCTAGGTTTGTCATACTTTTCTTCCAAGGAGCAAGTGGTTTTTAATTTCATGGCTGCAGTCACCATCTGCAGTGATTCTGGAGCCCAAAATAATAAAGTCTATTACTGTTTCCATTGTTCCTCCATCTATTCGCCGTGAAGTGATGGGTCTGGATGCCATGATCTTAGTTTTCTGAATGTTGAGTTTTAAGCCAACCTTTTCACTCTCCTCTTTCACTTTCAACAAGAGGCTCTTTAGTTCTTCTTCTCTTTCTGCCATAAGGGTAGTGTCATCTGCATATCTGAGGTTATTGATATTTCTCTCTTGATTCCAGCTTGTGCTTCATCCAGCCCGGCATTTTTTCATGATGTACTCAGCCTATAAGTTAAATAAGCACAAGGGGCTTCCCTTGTGGCTCAGCTGGTAAAGAATCCTCCTGCAATGCAGGAGACCTGGGTTTGATCCCTGGGTTGGAAAGATCCCCTGGAGAAGGAAAAGACTACCCACTCCAGCATTCTAAATATGTGAGTTGCCTTAGAGACCTTTACAAAGTATCAAATACTGTTCCTGGCTTTAGGGGCAGTTGAGTGTGTAGAATGTTAAAGGTTAGAAAGAAGTGGGGAAGAGAATGGAAAAGATGCATGTTTGGGGCATCCCAACTTGAAATTTGGTTTCTAAATCATCACTGAGAGAAGTGCTTAACCCAAGATGTACCTCAAATACTGTGCTATGGTAGGAGAGAACCTACCCACTCATGTGAAAATGTTTTCCAAGTCTACAAGCAGCTAATATTCAAATGAAATTTTAGCAACAAAATATATCTATAAACTAAAGATTTTAATGAAAATCAAGGCAATGGTGCCATGGCTTAGAGCTGGGGCTTCAGTGACAGATGTGGAAGTTTAAATCCCGACTCTTGTTCTAACTGGTTGTGTGAACCTGGACAAGTTAATTAAGCTCTGTACATGTTGCTTTTGCATACATAAAGAGGATGAAAGTTCCTATTATTGCCTCATAGAATTGTTAGGAGGATTTAGTTACCTAATGGATATAAATGTATATAGTGTTCCCTGGTAGCTCAGACAGTAAAGAATCTGCCTGCAATTCAGGAGA
This sequence comes from Bubalus bubalis, assembly GCF_019923935.1. Classification (NCBI taxonomy): domain Eukaryota; kingdom Metazoa; phylum Chordata; class Mammalia; order Artiodactyla; family Bovidae; genus Bubalus; species Bubalus bubalis. The sequence continues at coordinate 68,883,817 of NC_059164.1, forward strand.
CCTGGGTTCGATCCCTGGGTCGGGAACATTCCCTGGAGAAGGGAATGGCAACCCACTCCAGTATTCTTGCCTGGGAACTCCCATGGACAGAGGAGCTTGCGGGCTACAGTTCATGGGACCGCAGAGTCAGACAGGGCTGAGTGACTAATTCAGAGGATAAGTCAACTTACCCTCTGCTGTGAACATCACATACCCTGTTTTGGTGCTGACAAATTGTCTTTAGCCTTTTTCAAGCAATTTCAGATAAACATGTCGTTGGCTTATCACTTTTCTCTTTTGGTTATTTAACCTTAAAAAAGAACATTAGCAAGCCAGAAATAGCCCATTTTGTAAAAACTGCGTAGCTAGACAGATCTTTGATCCTTATTAGGGTAATAATCCATCTGTTATGGAAATGGATCAATTTGTAAATTAAATTGATTAATCTAGCCGGGAAAAAAAAGGGTCTTGACTTTTCCCACAGTAAGCATTTCCTCAAATGGTAGTCATCTTAAAACAGAGATTTGGGAAGACTCAGTTTTCTGCTATTCTTTCTTTTTTTGCTCAACTCAGAAAAAAGATTAAATATCTATCAAAAAAAAAAAAAAAAAGAGAGAGAGAGTAGAGTTCAAGCTTTTAGATTCACTAGGGTCTGGTTGTTCCTGGAGGTCTCATATTTTTGACGGGGTTTAATGTTAAAACCTTTCAATGACTATCAGAACATTTTTACACTTGATCTTAGCCAAAAGGTTGAGAAGCAATATCAGAATATTTTTAAGACTCATTGGTTAGTTTAGTAAATGTATAACTATGTTAGAGTTATCTTCTGCAATTAGTTTACTTTATTATTATTTTCATCCTGTCTGATATAAAAAAATCTCCCAATGATTCTTCTAACGATGTGTGGTTGGAATAATAACTTCACATGCTGAAGAGTTTTGTGCGGCAGCTGAGAGGCATGTAAATACAAGCTGCTTATTTGCAAGAAGCTTCCAGATTTGCAATATGATTGCTATGGAAACCACTTAATGAAAACCTTATAACCATCTGTGTGGTTTGATGGATTTTAGTGCATAGCTGAGCTGTTTTTGTTTACTGTTATTAAAATGTTGAATGGAATATATTAACCCACAAACATTGACTATTTGAGATATTAATTAGTATTGTATAATGACATTGTGCCTCAACCCCCAAATAAAATATGTTTAATAATAAACCTAAATAAAACATGTATATATCTAATATATTGTAAAGTTGATTATAACCTAGAATTTGATCACTTGTCCGTACATATTTTTTGGATTATGCGGAGAGTTTTGCTCTGTTAGTAAATTATTATAGTAGTAAGATTTATTTTCGTGATTTTGGAATCCATTTTTTAACTTGATATTTATTGAACATCTTCCTTGTACCAGATTCTATTCAAGATTCAGTCTGAGTTGTTTTTTTGTAAGGTTAGAAAAGAACACACACACCCCAACTTTGATTTTGTTGTCTTTTACATGGAAACTGTACTGTTAGCCCAAGATAAAATGAATTGCTTGACTATTGTTAAAAAAAATTGACATATGAAACACAGAAGGCTCTGCCCTGAAGATATCAGCACTAGGTTTGAAAAGGAGAAAGGAAATGTTTTTAATGCACATCCTGTCCTCTAAAATACTTATTAAACATCTCACATGGATATCAATTTGGATACTTCACAGAAAATATTGATAGTTAAGTAAATATTTTGAATATCATTCTGATAATTTAAGAATACATTGTACACATTATAGACACATTTTAATAAAATAAGAACAGTTCTTAGTAGTAAATTCTAAATTCATTGACAACTTCGCCAAGAGCAGAGTTTTTCCCGTTTAATTATTGTAATTAGTTTTTATAATATCTTGACCCTAACTTTGGGTGGTGAGTCTAAATCCCATAGTGTCTTCTTAAGAGCCAGGAATAGTGCTTCCTATATTGATGTGGTTATAGCTTTTGACTTCAGGATAAGTGCCCTTAACTGTTTTTCAATTTACTTCTTACTATTGAATTTGTGACCAAATTGGAAGAGAGAGAGTACCGGGGAAAGAGAAAGTGTGAAAAGTACAGAAAGCCTTCTCCTTCACCTTAAAAACATGAATGATTTGTAAAATGAGATGCTTGGACTAAATAACTGTAAATGACCCTAAAACCTTTAAATGTTATATTAAATTTTATATTAAAATTTAAATTAATTTGTTTAAATTAAAAATTTTATATTAAAATACCCTATAATCCATTTATGTTAGCTAGTTCTTCAGGTTTAGCATAAGTGAGGCAATTGTTAAAAAGAGACAGGATTTAATATTAGAGTTTTTATTAGGTCTTCTGTATACTCATTACTGTTTGACTGAACTATATTAAATTGACAATATTAGGTTTAAATTAATACGTATAAGGTGCCAATGATTTCCACCTGTTCCGTATTGGACCTTTCATTCTTTAGTTGGAATTGAGTTACAAAAATCTGAAACAGTTATAATTGTATAGTAGTAACTCTCAAGCTTGATTTAAATGCTGGTTTTTATTTATCACCACTTTAAAATTTGCATGAGATGTCTCAATTCACATATGCATTCTTGATCTCTTTACCAAACTTTCCAGTCTTCCTTGGGCTGTCCCACCCCTGTGTTAAATCTCTAGTGTCAGAAACACAACTCCTTGTGGTTTCCCTGCTCCCTGCCACGCCAGGGCACAACACTTTATCTTGGCTATACTCTTTTTAGTAATGATGTTTCCATTTCTCAGTTAACTAAACTCAAAACATGAGTCATCCTTGGTTGCTTGTTCTTTTCCCTTAGCCCTCCACATCCAGTCAGGCAGAGCGTGTCTATTCTAGTTCCTTCCCCTCTTGTAATCATCTCCAGTCCATATTCTCTGCCCCTCCAGTTCAGGACTAACTTCCCCTTTAGCCAGACTGGGACTGGTCTCTCTCCATGCCCCTTCTCTATGTTTCTGGGACAAGGAGATCAGATGGACATTGCTCAAGCAATTTCAGTCCTTCCCTTTCTCACTTCAGAAATTTGGGGGTGGGGTGGGGTGGCGGGGGCTCTTATTCCTCACCAAACATAGAAACATCTGAAGTCCGTAGCTGAATGTTCACGAGTTTATAACAGTTTTCCCAAACGACTACCATTGTCTCCTATCCTACTCTTCCTCTACAAGAACCACATTCTTTATCCAAAATGAATATGCCTGTGCCTTGTTCTTTTGTTCATGCCTCTCCCTCTGTCTGGTAGACCCTCTCTCTTACAAGTATTTAATGCTCAATGAAGATTTATTAGCTGAATTATTTAATAGTGATAATGACTGTATTTGTATTTTTTGCATATTTTTCTTTAAAGTTTTGATTTTTCTTGAAATTGTGATTCTTTTTGAACCCAGTTTTTTTCCTTGACATGCCATTTTGTTCCTATGTCCTGCCTTAAATATTTCTAAATTTCATATAAATCTTTCAGTGAAGGAAGTGGTCATGTAATAAATATTCCTTTGTGAGTTAAAGAATTGACTTTGTTTAAAACTCTTCTCATTTATATCATTTTCTTCCTCCTATAACTTGAAGAAGGAGTGTGGTGGGGGAGTGTAGAAATAATATAAGGATATATTTGAACATATCAGGATAAAGAATATGGACTTTGGAATCACAAATCTAAATTTGAATAACAAACATTGAAAGTTTCTTTACCTTTTTGAGCCTCAATTTATTTCTCTGTAAAATAAGGATTTAAAATGGTTTATCTATAAAATCCTAACATCTGTTATAGTGTATGACACAGAGTAGGTCCCGAGTCTAATTTGGGGGGAATTACCTTGAAGGATGAGGATCATTCTAGTATCTCTCTGTAAGTATCTGAAGTATCTGATACTCAATGAATGACTTATAGGTTAACTATTTTATATCACACATTTTCTCTGTTCTGTTGATGTTTTAGGGACAGTGATTTTATTCTGTGTGGTATTCATGCCACAGTATAATGTGGTCAATCCATATAATGCTGGGTATCATTTTACTGGATTTTTAGGGCTTTTCTGGATTTAAAATTGTTCCAGATGAATTTCTGTGAGCATTTAAAACAAAATATGTGAAACGTTAGTACATACCTTAAATTTTATCAAGTCAACTGGTCAGGTTGCTATTTGGATATAGCTATAGGTTCATTTATTTAGATTATTGAAAAAGGAATGTGGATGTTGAGTGGTTTCCTTCTTTGAAAAGGAATATTTACGTGTTATAAACTTTTAGTTTTGCTCTTAAGATGGGGTGAGTACTGTGTTGTTCGTACTGGACTTCAATGTTCCATTTGTTGTTTATTTACAGACGAGGAGGAGGACGGAGCTCTGGTGAAAGTGGAGGGACAAAGGAAGATGAGTCAGGACAGTGTTCACCACACCACAGGTAATGAGCTGGTGGGAAAAGCTTATTTTGGTCTTGTTCACTTTCCTTTTCATCACTTTCTCCCTACTCTAAGATGTGTCCTCAGCTCCCTGCAGTTGGGTCCTTGGGTCTGGATCTCTTATGGCTGATAAGCTGCTTAGACCCATTTAGGATGCATGAAAACCACTTGAGAAGGATTTATAAAGTAAGCCAATTTATACAAGGTATTCCTTCCTGAATTACTTTGTAATGACTCAATTAGCTTTCATTTCTGCACAAAGGAGATTTAGTTGCATAAATTAGCTTATCATCATTGAGGAAGTGTCACTGCTAAAGGACAGTTTATAGATACAACATGCAGTTGCTGTCAAACCTATAAGAATGTAATATAGACATCTGTGTATACTTTGTGCTTGAGCAGAACAGACTTCTGCCATTCAGAGACTAACAGGGGACAACAAGTTGCCCAGGGGACTAGCAATGTAGACATCTCTGAAAAGGTCAACTTGACACAGGCTCTGACAATCGACCCACGGCTCTGTCTTCTTTGATAAAAATCAGATAAACTTAAGACCGCTAATTGATCTGCAGCCTGTTTAAATGTTGGCCATGCATATCTTCATTGCATATGATTAACACAGAAAGCAAATGAATTGGGTAAGAAATGCCAGAGTCCAGTGACAGCAGCTTAAAAATGGGAAAAGGACACTGGTGGCCTAGAAGACTAGGAAGGATATTCCACTTATCCATTTCCACTTGGCACATGGCCCCAAGTGCTAATTATGACTGAGACTGGAAAAATAGCTATATATGCTCTGTACAGAATCACATGATGCAAGCAAGTTTTCTTGCTGGTTGTTATTTCCAAATAGTAGGAGATAAACCGTATCTGTAGTGCAGGCATGAGGTTAGTTTTGATAAATCAGCAATTATTTTACACGGAAAGAAGAGAAGGACTGCCTTCTTATCAGGACTTTACACCTCTTCATAGCCACATGTCAGCTGGGGCAAGGTCTGCCATATCATCCCATGTCCTGCAAAGAGCTATAGATGGGGGTCGCCTCCCCTTGCTGATATGGTCATACATCACTCTTTCAAGCTGTCAGGGACAGGGTGGACAAGAAGTGTGTGTTCAGGAAGTAGCTTTCCAGAGTCCTTCCTACTGTGACATGTGGAAAGGAAACAGAGGCCTGACTTCCGGACCTGGACAGGAAAGCAGGAACAGGTTGGTGCATGAGGTTTGGGTCTGCTTTTTTCAGAAAGGAAGTGAGGACAAAGTCATTAGATGTGAGTCCTCTGTTCCTGCAAAATGCAGCTATAAACACCATGTCTGAGCAAAATCTTGAGGACGACATTCAATGGCAGTGGAAGTACATATGTTTTTTTATCATGAAGCTTCTGCTAAAAGCATGTCATTTTCTTTTTTTTAAATTTCAGTGTAGGTGTGGAAACTGGACACATACAGATATTCTTCCCATAAATATAAGTGTTTTGGTTTAAAGCAATTGCATTTTTCAAAAATCCTTTTAGAGTAACTCTCTCCCAAATTTTTACCTTTGAGGGAAGGAAAAACGAATCAGTTTTTCCTCAAAGGAATGCAATAAGGAGATCTAGCTTTTCATGCAATAGCCATAAAGCACTGCAATAATTCTTATCTTTAGTGACATGAAATTCTTTTCAAGCAACAGTTTTAATGCTTTTGCATAGCAGTGACCTTTGCTCTCCCCAGGCTGTCAAAGATGTAACACTAGAAGTTTGTTTGCTGTGCAGGGCAGTGAGTTGACAAGGGTATTACTATCTTGCTGAGCATCACATGATGTGAACTTCTAACCTTACTCAAGAATGTTATATATTTTTCACATTGACTGATTTTAGTAAAAAAAAAAAAAATTCAGACTAATGTGAAATATGTACGCAAAAACAGAATTAATCTTATATTTCTTACAAGTTCTTTCATGCTTAAGCTTATAGAGCTTGCATATATTTTTATATATATGGAAAAAAGAGTCCATGTGATTTTTTTGAACTTTGTATAATATGCTTATTTTTCTAAAATAGTTTTTAAACCTTTAACACTACTCAAGAAGACATTCATCATTATCTATCATTGTGTGTTTCATCTATTGTCATCATGTTTTTAAAATCTTTTCATTTTTGCAAAACTAAATATCTTCAATATTTAGCTTATACTTTCGTAACAGTTCTGTTTTTATTGCCCAGTGTTCTGTTTGTGCTAGTTTAACTTACAGGTGCAAGTACATTGTTTAAATCTTTCACAAGCTGGCTAGTTTAGAATGTTATTTTCTTTCTTTACCTTCTTCTTTTAACCATATATACCTCTCAGGACAAGAAACATAAGGAGATGATTATTTTTGGTAATTTTGAAGATGTTGATCATGACGTGGATAGAATAGGAAAACTAATTTAGAATATAAAAATTAATATATGCAGTAAAAACAACTAAACAGATTTAAGTTGTAGTCAGAAAGTAAGCTTATTGGTGGTTTATGACATTGTACTCCATTCCATTTTTTTTTGTTGTTTGTAAAAACACATCTCACATGGGTTATTTTTTCAGTGTATAAGTGGTGTTAACCTTTGTGAACCCACAGGGCTTCCAAGGATATCGATGTGTGGTTTTTTGTGTATTTTTAGCCACACTTAAAATTTAGAATAGTAGGCAGAAACCAACACGATGTTGTAAAGCAGTTATCCTCCAATTAAAAATAAATAAATTATAAAAAGAAAAAAATGCACTGACGAGGAAATGAATAAAAATCTAGTACAGAAAAAAATATTAGAAAAGTAAACCAGAGGAGCTTGCTGCTCTCTAAGGAACAAGATAGTTCTTAATTTTTATGTCTAGAATTCATACTAAGAATTTCGACATTGCTTTCTTAAAGAGACTAAGGCTAATTAACATACACTACCAGGTTTTCTCCCCAGTTGTGATTCTTCTACATCATAACTAATATTGCATGCTGAAATAGAAAGAATAGTCAATTGTGTGTACATGTAGCCATGTGACATAAACAACTTATTATTCTTTAACAGAGCTCACATATGGGACACAGAAATGAGGTTGGTCTTTGGATAACATCATCATCAAGATGGCAGAAAGCAAAGTAGAAAACGCCTCTTGTTCCCAGGATTGCCAGATCGCTGGCTCTGTTGCCTCTTTACAGCAGTGAGATTTAATGAAATGCCCATGATGCACATCTCGAGAGCAATGCATCTTGCGCACGGTGGGGGTCTCTCTTCCCCTCCTGCGCTCCTGTAACTCCCATTAGTGTTAATGAGGGTTTCACCAAGTGCATCGAGGGGAAGAAAGACCCCAAAGTGATCAGGATTATGTGTTAGAAATCACCATATACTTTTTTTTTTCTCCTTCTCCCCACCACTCTACCTTTTGAAAATCTACTGAATGAAAAACTGTTCTGAGAGAATCTGAAAACGGAAAAGAGCAGGCAGCAGGCTGAACAGCTGAAGAACCCACTGGGATGCTCCAGCTAAGCCAGAACTTCTCTTGTTTTTAGCTCAAGTTTCCTTTCTTCAACCTTTTGGGGTTGAGCCTAAGGCTGAGCAGCATGGGGAACACACAGGAACCTCCACAGGGGTAACCAGCTATTTAGATCCTTTTACCTCCTGGCCAGTGGCTGTCAGGGAGGGCCTCGCCTGTGAAATGATGTCATCCTCTCTTTGCTCTAATTCCTTGACTTCTAAACTGACACTGACGGACTGCACGGGGCGCAACATTTGACCCAGTTAGCAGTTGATTTAATCTGACTAGAATGTTTCAACTTCTAAATCCCTATTTGTCTAAATAAGTGGTTTTTAAAGGAAATCAGTCACTTTATTATTAAGTAATTTTTTTCTAAAAAAATTTTGACAATGTTTGAAGTGATCTGTCCAGCCAGAGTGCCCTCTAGTGTCCATTCACAGAATTTCCTTAATACATGCTTTGAGGGGAAAAATGTAATAAGCGTGACCACAGAGCGTTCTTAGTTCTTGGTTGGATTCCCAGGCATGTGTACGCCTCTGATGGCTTCAGTGATGAGTGCCCACATGCAAGAGCGAAGTCAATAAGGTGTCTGTCTCTCTGTCTCCCTCCTTCCTTCTCTCCCACCTTTGCTTTTCCCCTTTTTTTAATCCTTAGAAAATAAGGGAAAAAATTTAATAATAGAATTTTTTCTGGTTGTCTATTCTGGTCCTTATATAATATAAATATAATGGAAAAGTAGTGTATTACTTCCTAAATAGACTCTGTATTATTCAGATTTTCTTTTGGGCTTAAAAAAAAAGTTTCAGATACTAAAAAGAATTTTTTAAATTTCTAATAAACCTAAGACTTTGTGTAAATCACAAACTATGTGTAATAAGATGAATGTCTTCATGACACGCTAATATGACCAACTGTGTTGGAATTGCCAAGCAGCCTGATACTTGAGAGTCATATAACAAAACTAAGATGACAACCCCGATCCACCATGCATCTCTACAGTTATCCCCTCAGAATTCAAAGATGACATTCCAGTGATGGAAGTTGTCAGCACGTGTATGTTCTGCCTGGTTAGTGAATACACGGACATCTTATTGATATTACTTGCATTCTTTTTGCATTAACTCATCAAAACTCAATTATCATGAAATTAAAAACAGGAAACAGTTCTCAGTGTAACAAAAGCAGCCAGTGTATTTAACTCTGCACTGTTTCAGGCAACCCACATTGTATAAGTGACAAAGCATTTATTACCCAGTTTATTGTGGTATTGCAGAATGGAGAGCGCTAAATAATCAATCAGTTAATGGTCTGTATGGCAGTTTGAGCACATCACATCCATTGTGCTTATGCTGTGAGAAGGATGAGCTGATAACTCCAGTGTATGTTGCATGTTTATTCAGAGTCTAATGTCCTAAACTAGGGCTGACAGAAATCTTGAAAAATGCACCTTCAGCACTGGCAATTTCAAAGTTGCTAAAATATTTTGGAAATAACTTTGAGAGGCTTTGGATACAAAAGTCCTCAAAGATAAGAGCCGGAATTATCTGTTAGATTACTTTCAGTCTATTCTCTTCCTTTAACTAGCTTTGCATTTTAAAAAACTTAAAAAAAATTTTTTTTGTGTTATCTTGTTTGTTTATGTTTATATCTTATCTCCTTTATTATTATTATTCTTATGCCCAGTGCTTATTTCTGCAGTTTCAGTACCAGTTCTGTCCAGTGCTTATTTCACAGCCTGTTTATCATATCTCATGCATATTGCTTATTATGCAGGGAGGTTGACTTACCTTCAAAACATGTTGCAGGTGGGCTTAGGTTTGTTACAGAAAATAAGTGGGAAGTAACTTAGGTGCTGGTTTGAAGAAACTTACTGCAGTTGCAAGTTTTAGGTAAGAACAAGAGAGGGAGAGAGGAAAAAAGAGACATTCAAAATAGATCTTTTTGAAAAGGGTCCTTAGATGAGAGCAAGAAGTAGAATTCTTGTGTGGATGTAATGAAGTGTTCTTTTAATGAGGACAGATTTTTTTTTTAAGACCGTTTTGGCCCTTTAACTACTATTGGTTCATTTAAAAATGAGGGCCCATTACAGGAAAACTAACTCTTGTTTTCTCTTCCTTCTTCCCAGGAGATAAAAGCACTGATTATGCTAATTTTTACCAGGGTTTGTGGGACTGCACAGGAGCTCTTTCTGATGAATTGTCATTTAAACGTGGTGATGTGATTTACATTCTTAGCAAGGTAAGCAGATACACCAGTATGACAACTGTAAAGGGTGGATAGGGTGGATTTTATCCATTTGGATCGAGGACACTGGGGAAAAATGCCAACTGGAATTCTTCTAGATCCCTGGTAACAATTGGGAGTTCACCATAATTAATTATTTTGTCAAGTGAAATATAATCAAATTTTAAACACAATCAGATAACAGGATTCAACTTAACAGTGTGTTTACCTATCACTTCAGCCTTTGGCTCCCATCCACATACTGCCTTCTCCAGAAACAATATACTTATGTGAAAGTTAACATTGTAAGGTATTAGGTTATTTATTATGTTTTCCTTTCCTCTTCCTTTTTATTCTTCTGTGTGCTTATTCTGATTTTGTCTGCCATTCACTACTGGAAACACTGTTTATAGAACAAGTTTTTCATCTTTATGTAAATACATTGGGTGTTCCGACAATTTAAAAGCAATACTCTTCTATTCAGACAGGTGTAGGTAATTTTTTTAAGTTTAGCATAATTGTATTTGTAAACATAATAGCAAAGTGTATTGCTATGAACTCATCCTCCTGTATTAAAAAAAATCATTGTTTCTGTCTCTTAAGATACTAGATTATTTAAAATCTTTCTGTCCTTAGATCTATCTAAAAGTCGAGGTTCTTAATTGATTACACTTCTAAAGACATGTGTGAGTTCCTTTAGTTTTCATGTTTTAACTTTGCCTGCTATAATATGGGGATTAAAAATCTCTCTCCTCAGTCTGCTTCATGAGGCCACTTTAGAAACAAACAATATATAAAAACTATTTAAATATAGGTAGAGAAACATTACATAAATTTTAAGTTTAGAAGTTTAGTGTTCTTTGTTGATTCAGTTCAGTTCAGTCTCTCAGTCATGTCTGACTCTTTGCGACCCCATGAACCGCAGCACGCCATGCCTCCCTGTCCATCACCAACTCCAGGAGCTTACTTAAACTCATGTCCATTGAGTCAGTGATGCCATCCAACCATCTCATCCTCTTTTGTCTCCTTCTCCTCCTGCCCTCAATCTTTCCCAGCACCAGGGTCTTTTCAAATGAGTCAGCTCTTCGCATGAGGTGGCCAAAGTATTGGAGTTTCAGCTTCAACATCAGTCCCTATTAGAGAAATATTTTTAACCTTTGGGCAAGGTAGTATGACTTATTAAATACAGAAGAGAATTTGGAAATAAGATCACTTATTGAATTTAAACACTAGTTGACTGGTGTGTAAAATCATACACAGAGAATCATAGAACATTTGAGTGAGAGACCTTTGGGCTCGTCTGTCTATCCTCAGTTTTACAGATAAGTGAACTTGCATCAAGAAAGTGCCAGAGCCAGTCCTTTAACCAGACATCTTGACTCCCAGACCAGGGCTTTCTGCTCTTGTTTTTTTTATAGTGCTTTTATCAATCTTCCTACCTTTTCCCCTCTCTTCTCCCCCACTCGCCTTCTTTCCTTACTTGTATTTAATTTGTAACCATCATAAAGTACCTAAAATATGCAAGGACCCATTCTAGGTACCAGGAATTCAAAAGAAATGAGATATAAACACTTATAGATTACTGGATGAAAATAGTAAGTAAATATAGTCCGCTGTGATCATTGTTAGCTCAGGTGCTCAAGTAAGACCTGTTCCTTATTTCTCACAGTCCTCCGCTCACTAATGTAAGTTTTTTATTTTTTTAGAAGGATGCTTTCAGTTCTTGGAAGCTATAAACAGTCATGTCACAACCGTTGGTTGGATTAAGCCTACTACAGAGCATTCAATAGTCCTGTGTTAAAATCACAGCTTTTTGAGTCAGTTACTTAATATAGAAAGCAAACTGATTAGTTTCAGTTCTTGACAAGAAACTTTCTTGGAATCATTCCTCAAATTTACTTAGCTCACAGTTTCTTTCAGCAGTTTAGCTGCATAAAATTCAATTGTGTGTAAAATTGCATATAAAATTAAAAGGTTGATTAGCTTCCACTTGGAATTTCAGACTATAGGGATAAATGGCATGCAGCCATTATATATGTGTGGTAAAATATGAAACTTACAAAGCCCACGTGGTTTGTTCTTGAAGCTTTCTTATGAACCAAGTTGTCTTTGTTGCTGAGAGCCGCAGAGTACCAGCCTCGGGGACAGGCTGTGAAGCAGCGCCCCCGTAGGCTTGTCTTATTTCTGCCATTGCCTCAGAAAACCATTTTCTGTGAAGGTCAAATTGAAAGTGCAGTTATGGGTGTGTATCATATATGTAGGATTCTGGGGGAAGTCATTCCTTTTCTCCCAAACCTGTTCTGTGGAGATGGTAATTTTAGGTAGTGCTAGTGGTGACGAGCCTGCCTGCCAGTGCAGGAGACATAAGAGACGCAGTTTCCATCCCTGGGTTGGGAAGACTCCCCTGGAGGAGGACACAGCAACCCACTCCAGTATTCTCGCCTGGAGAATCCTGTGGACGGAGGAGCCTGGTGGGCTACAGTCCACAGGGTTGCACAGAGTTGGACATAACTGAAGCGACCTAGCGCACACACGCGTGCACGTTGTAAAGTTAAGTTAAATGGTTAAAGTCTGGCTCATAAGAATATTGTTGTTGTTGTTCAGTTGCTCAGTTGTGTCCGACTCTTTGTGACCCCATGGACTGCAGCACTCCAGGCTTCCCTGTCCTTCACTGTCTCCTGGAGTTTGCTCAAAGTCATGCATAGGGAGAATATTCTCCCATCTAAAATTTCTAAATGCTGTTATTTGGGCTGACCAAAAATACTTCCTTTATCAACCTTTCACACGGTTTAAAGTTCCACTGTCAGCATTTCCTGAGATGCCTTCTGGAGGTGGGCATTTTTTTCTGGAACTCATTTTGTTTTTTGAAAGAAGAGACAAGACTTTGTTAGCTAGCACATTGTCACCATTGGCTGGATGAGTAAATACCCATATTTACCCAGCTGTGGACCTAGTAGAATCAACCAGGTTGGTCTTAGTGAGGGTGAAAGAAAGGACACTGAGCTTTCTCTCAGTGGAATTTGAACACATTCAGGGCTTTAATGAGCATCTTAGCTATTTGTTGTCAGGTTGCTTTGAGGTTCAGGATATATTTGTGAAGACTTTTACTTCCCCATTTGGCTTGGGGTGAGTTCAGATAGGAACCTCTGCTGATTCTCTAATTTTATATTTGCTTTGTCTTCCAGTTTTTATCAAAATTTTGGCAAACGTAGACCATAATTTAATATCATAAATTTGTTCAACACGTGAATGATGACAGCAGTCTGTGTGCTGAGTATCATTATAAATTCAGATCTCAAGGTCCTTAGTAGAGAGAAAACATTGCTCAAAAGGACTTGTTTCTAGATCAAGGTGGAGCTGATGCTATGTATTAATAGATTTTTTTAAAGTACAGTAGATAATACAAATCACTAGCATTATTATATACCTAGAAATTTGTTTAATCTTTCTCAGAGTTATATTTAGATTTCTTGGTGATGAAATGAAATTTTACTATTTAAATTTCTTTTTTACACCATCTAGTGGCTCAGAATGAGTGGTGCAGGTAATTGCAGCTAATGTGCACAAGCAAAATGATGTCATAAATCCCACTTTAAATCTAGCTATGGGTTATTACTTTCCTATCTCATGTCAATAAAGTATAAGCATTAATCATGAAAATTCTTTTCATCATTCTGAATTAAATGTAAAAATTGTATACTTAAGGAAGAATGCATTTTAAGGAGTCTAACAATATTTATAGAGACATAAAAAATGTGTACTTAGTTAAAAAAATTAGTTCCATGACTTGTCTAATAAAAAATATCATTTAAAAGATTTCAAAGAGATACAAGTTGCTTTCTATAATTAACTGATCTATAGTTTGCGGTATATAATTATCATTGATTTGACTTACCTTCTGGAAAATTGTCAGTTCTGAAAACAGTCTTTTAAAAAAGGCACACAAGATAGTTTAAGAAAAGATTCATTCTTTTCAATATAAATATTTAGGCAAATCAAGAAATAAAATGGCATGTACTATAATAAAGAGTATTTTAATTTTGTAAATATAATGACAAAACAATTTAGCTACTTTGACAATCAGGCTTGCTTTATTAAAATTCTCTAATATAGTTTGATTTTAAAATTCAGCCTTTTCGGGTTTTTTTTTTTTTTTTTCCTGTTACTGCAAGGAAGCCTGATGGGGTGTTTGCTGTGGGTGATTTATTTATTTCAAGCCTCTTTTGAGAGTTATACAAATCTTAGCTTTCTTTCTTTTTTTCTTCTGGTGAAAATCAAATGTTACAATAAAGAAGGAAGAGAAGGCAGATACTCTGCCCTTCCCCCTTCCCTTTTTAACATTTTCCAATTAGTAGCTGTCACGTGACCCCTGGCTGAGCCAGCCCTCCTTCAAAGTGCCTGGCATTTTCTTAGTTTTAACCTTTGAACCTCACTAATAATAAATTCAAATACTGCTTGCCTAAAAATACAAGACTGTAACTTATTGCTTACAATTCTTTTCATATAACATCACTGCTGGTTTTTTTAATGTGTTAAAACATTTTATATACTTCAGTAGTTCAGTGGAGATTTTGAAATCTTTTTCCCTCCTCCCTAAAGTGAAAGATATTTATAGGGATGAATGAAAGTGAAATATGTAATTTTTATGAGATGGTTAGGTAGCATGACCAACTCAATGGACATGAACTTGAGCAAACTCTGGGAGATAGTGGAGGACAAGGAGACTGGTGTGCTATAGTCCGTGGGGTCGCAAAGAGTAGGACACGACTTAGCGACTGAACAACAGTGACAACTGCCTTGTTAGTGAAGTTATTCTGAAACACAAAGCCTAGTTTCAGATTTATTAGATGGGGAAAATAATATTAGAGGTTGAAAATCTTTTTATTTTTTATTATTTTTATGAATCAGTTTGTTTAAAATTGTGCTAAATCCTTCTACTGGTTTGCATTTCAATTTTGTTATCACCTTAAATAAACATAATATCATAATTAATAGTTTTATCCTAAAACTGTATTTATATATAAAGTTTTATAATTTTGATAGCAGGATCCAGGTTACATAGCTGTAGGCATATTCCATAGCCCTGCATATCTCTTGGATTATGTTAGTCTACTTGCTGTTCTGGATTTACATCACTATTAGTTTATCTTTCAATCTGTACTCACCAGTAAATTGCTAACCACATTCCTAGTCTTACTTTTAAGGCAATAAATTATTTTTGGAGACTTAATGACAGAAGAGCTATGAAAGAGGCATGCTTCTTTGTCTGCTGTTAACAGAAAAATAAAGAGTTAAGAATCCTGGAATATTTCATCTTGTTTACGACACATGTGACTTGGGCTTTTTGAGACATTTTTTATTAAGTCAAAAACAGGAAATGTAGGTTGTCAGTGTTCACTAGTATACAGTAAAAGGGCGTTTTTTAGTGTGCATTGTTTAGAGTTTCAGGCATCGCCTTCCTTTGTATCTATGACTTTTTCCAGTGATTGGTGAATTGTAACTGTCACTGATCATTTGCTTTGCATTGTGAAAATGTAAAGATTCTCTTACTAGGGCTATTTTGGCTTTAGACGTACCAGAAAAATAAGTAAAATGAAAGTCTTGCTGAGCTCTACTGGCAGAGGGAAATGCAGAGTTACTCTTTGGCATTCTTACTTTTTTCCTTTGTGACTGTCTGACCCGGTGTGCCACAAATAGCAAACTCCTGCAGAAGAGTAACTAGGATATCTCAGTATAGGATATCCGTGGTGATATTGAGCTAGTTCCCCAAACATTATCTGTCGAAGAGTAACTAGGACATCTCAATATAGGATATATGTGGTGATATTGAGCTAGCCCCCCAAATGTTATCGTGTCTTACAGTCTTTGGGGAAGGAGGAGAAGTATTTGTACGTGTTGCTGGTTGTTTGGATCTGATGGCATTTCGTGTCTGTGCTGTCCATCTGGGCATCTTGTGGACTGGGGTACCATGCTGTCTCATGGGCAGGCCCAGCTCTCCCTAGTGATGATCAGCAGTGTATGGAAACACACTACATCAGAAGATGTTCTCATTCCACTCATGGGGCTCCTCTTGTTACCCACTTGCAAAAACCATGCTCTAGTATTTCCTGATGTTCTCTTATCCTTCATTCCAGGAAAATGTTGACAGATGAAAGGGGAAGGTGCCTACAGGAGGCCGGCCATCAGGCCCCAGTAGTGGTTTGAGGGGTAAAGGAGAAACCAGAGGGCCATGTCAAAGAGGCAGGGTACCCAGAGATGGCAGTGGAGGGGCTGTTGTGGTTTAAGTCTGCATGGAATAAGCAAAGGCTTTTCAGGAACAAAACAGAAGAACAGTAAAGCAAAGTAGCATGTTGTTAATTAAAAAATAAAAAAACTTAAATGGAAAAATCCATGATTTGTTATACACTTCGGCTCTCCGCACACAAAAAAATCAAGAGCCCACTCAGTGTCTATATGGCACACTCTTACTCTTTGAGATGTCTCCCACCTTACCCCTTTAAAGGTCAGATTCCCTTTGGAACAGCCCATAGTAATCAGGTTGCCTTATGTGTGCTGTGATCAGTCGTGTCCGACTCTTTGCAACCCCATCGACTATAGCCCACCAGGCTCCTCTGTCCATGAGGGATCTCCAGGCAAGAATACTACAGTGGGTTGCCATGCCCTCCTCCAAGGGGATCTTCCCAAACCAGGGATAGAACCCAGGTATCCTGCATTGCAGGTGGATTCTTTACCGTCTGAGCCACCAGGGAAACCTAGGTTGCTTAGAGCGTGCTCCAAAATGCTGGTTTTTGTTGTCCTGGTATTTTGCTCTACCAGTTAGTGGGAAGGCAGAGGGAGGGGATAAAAAAATACTCATTGCAAAAATACTAGTACCCTGTTCTAGGCACTCAATATGTTTTCACTTCTCTGATTCCTATGATAATCCTGTGAAGGGTAAAGTATTATAATTTTGCAGATGAGAAAACTAATGCTCAGTAAGCTTATTATGTAGATCACCCGAGGATACCAGCTAGGGAGTACCTTCTCCTGGAATCAATGCAGATCTGACTCTGAAGGCTTTTCTCTTTCCATTTTGCTCCACCTAAGTAAGTGGGCTATGACTGGGATTATTCATTTCCCTCTCTCAGTTCCTTGAGGTTGATACTGTGTCTTAAGTATTTTTGAATTCTAATATCTAACATCATGACAGATAGATGTTTAATATATGAAAATATATGAAATATAGTTAAAAATAGGAAATAATCCTGAACTTCTTGAAAGAATTTAGAATCATAGAGATAGGGGAACCTTAGTGCTAACTTTATAGATCTTGAGGCTCCACGTAATTGGAGGAAAATAAATAAAAGACGAATGGAAAAAAGACTGCCTCTGTGGAGATCTTAAAAGACAATGGAGTTTCTGCACTTGAACTTCCTGAGCTTCTTGGCAGTCAGACTGGAAAGGGGAGAGACAAGGAGCTAATGTTAATTGTAAAGGAGGATGCTTGGCTTTTCCCAGCACTGGCTACTTAAAAATCAGATGAATTTCTAGAATCTTCACTGATTATCTGACCACAACAACTTTATGTAATAAGAATGACAGTGTCAGATATTACCCTCAACCAAAAAAATTTATAGTAAATATAACAAGAGATTCCATAGAGGTACTTCTGTGAAGGGCTTCCCAGGTGACTCAGTGATAAAGAATCCGCGTGCCAGTGTAGAAGATGCGAGTTCGATCCCTAGGTCGGAAAGATCCCTTGGAGAAGGAAACAGCAACCCATTTCAGTATTGTTGCCTGGGAAATCCCATGGACAGAGGAGCCTGGAGAGCTATAGTTCATGGGGTTGCAAAAGAGTCAGACATGACTTAGCGACCAAAAAAAAAAATTGTGTGAGGGTCCAAGTGTATAATAAATAGACATTGATTTATGTTAAGTATCTAACTGAGTTATTGTGGAGTCTCAAAAGTGATATATATGTGAAAAAAATCTTCCCTTAAAGAACTTGGAGATTGCCTAAGGTCACATACCTGGTTAGTAACAAGCTGGAGACTCTGGATCTTCTGAAAAAATAATCACAAGAAAAAGAAAAAACAGCAGACTTTCCCTCAGATGTGCCACACTGTTTCTGCCTTTTAGGCTTCTGTCTGAACCTCGTCAGTACTTACAGTAAATTCAACTGAAGCTATTTCTTCAAAGAAATAGAATTATGTGGTCCCAGTTCTGCAGGGGAATAGGTATCTTTCTTTCTGCAAGTGAAGTTTAGGCTCTTTAAACAAGATATCCTATACAGCACATTGGAAAATGTGATAGGCAATAGCCAGCCGTAAGTAGAAACAACAAACTTCATACTGTGAAGCTAAACATATTTCAGAACAAGTATTTGTTTCAGTTCAGTTCAGTTCAGTCGCTCAGTCGTGTCCGACTGTTTGCGATCCCATGATTACCAGCACGCCAGGCCTCCCTGTCCATCACCAACTCCTGGAGTTCACCCAAACTCATGTGCATCGAGTCGGTGATGCCATCCAGCCATCTCATCCTCTGCCGTCCCTTTCTCCTCCTTCCCCCAATCCCTCCCAGCATCAGGGTCTTTTCCAATCGGTGATGCCATCCAACCATCTCATCCTCTGTCGTCCCCTTCTCCTCCTGCCCCCAATCCCTCCCAGCATCAGGGTCTTTTCCAATGAGTCAGCTCTTCGCATGAGGTGGCCGAAGTATTGGAGTCTCAACCTCAGCATCAGTCCTTCCAATGAACACCCAGCACTGGTCTCCTTTAGGATGGACTGGTTGGATCTCCTTGTAGTCCAAGGGACTCTCAAGAGTCTTCTCTCAACACCACAGTTCAAAAGCATCAATTCTTCAGTGCTCAGCTTTCTTCACAGTCCAACTCTCACATCCACACATGACCATTGGAAAAACCATAGCCTTGACTAGGTGGACCTTTGTTGGCAAAGTAATATGTCTGCTTTTTAATATGCTATCTAGGTTGGTCAAAACTTTCCTTCCAAGGAGCAAGCATCTTTTAATTTCATCATCACTAAAATTCTTCAAGTATGTCCCATGTACTTGGGGGAACGATACAATACTCC
The DNA here is from genome assembly GCF_019923935.1 of Bubalus bubalis. Classification (NCBI taxonomy): domain Eukaryota; kingdom Metazoa; phylum Chordata; class Mammalia; order Artiodactyla; family Bovidae; genus Bubalus; species Bubalus bubalis. The sequence goes on from NC_059164.1 coordinate 68,902,991, forward strand.
TATTGGAAATGACACATCTTAAGAAAACATGTAGGACAGTCAACTGGTGTGTCATCCAAAATGAAGAGAAAGCATGTTTCATCACGCAGTAAATATTTATTGAACATCATTTACACGTCCTGGAGTGTGGGGCACACAGACTAAGTGTAAAACATTGCCATGATCTCAGTGAGTTTGTACGTTTTAGTTGGAGGACAAAGCTAAAGTACATAAACTCCACTGAGGAATAAATACTCAGCTTGAAATGGGGGATATAAGTATGGATTAGATAATTCAAAGAAAAATTGATGAAATCTGGATAACCTGAGTCAGGCTTTAGTCACTAGATAGGTTTTAGATGAGGGAGGGGAGACATGGCCTGGGAAGGGAGCGGGACTTAGTACACCATGGAAGGTTGGGCTTCGGGACCAGAGCGATGAGAGGAGGATGTGGCTACATCCACATCCACACCCTTTCATCCCGCAGGGTAGGAAGAAAGCAAGCTGAGGGGTTTGTAGTTAATGCATTGGGTGGGGCAATGGTTAGTATACATTCTTGAGCAGCCAAGTAAGCTGGCAAAAGCAATTTCTAGGAAGAATAGAGAAGCAGAGTTGACGACACAGTAATCCAGGGTAAGGTGATGAAGGTCTGATCTAGAACAGTTAAGAGAGTCATGTATTGGTTGGTGTATACACTGAGTACCAAGGCCACCTGCTGCTGAGCGTGATTTGCTCTTTCTTTGCCTAACAATATCTACAAATCATCAGTCTGCATATCAGTTTTTACTTTATCGTATTGTAAATGTTGACTGGGTAGAAATTTGAATTAACTGTGTCTTGACTCTGGAACATAAACTAAAATTGATCACAGGAATTAAGTCCTTACTATCACCTTTCTTGCTTGTCTTCTCTCTCTTTTGCTTTAAAAATGGATTTTCAGTGCCTGGAGAAAAAAATAGGAATTCCTTGAATTAGAGTAACTCAGGCTTACAGCTGCATAGTAAATTATAAAGTAATGAGGTTGGTTTCCGTAAGTTGCTAAGAGACTTAGGGTGTTAAAGCAGGTTCATAAATGGTGATTTTCAAACATAATGGAGGAGCTTAGAGATTGTTAGTGTCCATTTCCTCACTTAAGGAATGAGGTTAGGAGACTAAGAGTCAAGCAATTCATGTGTAGATAATAATAGTAAAATGTTGAGGTTGTCAAGTGCCTGTTGTGCATTTTAAGGGAACTTTTGAAATGATGGATGTACAAGAGATGATTCTTATAAAGTTTCTAATCAGAAACAGTAAAAAGGAAGAGATTGCAGAGGTGGCCTTGAAAAAAAAATTTCCATATTTTAAATAGTTATCTAGTTTTCATGATACCGCAGTGTTCACAAACAATTTGAAAAATCAAAAATCACAGTGAATAGTTGGAAAACAATGGTAAAGTCTACTCGTTCTGAAACTCAGTTTAGTTTATATTTTGTGAATAAAATTACCTTTATTTCTGCATAAGACTGTGCTTTTTCCAAACATATATCTGTGCTTAAAAGCACAGATATATGTTTGGAGAAAGGAATATAGTCTTTTAACCTAACACCTGTTGCTTTCAGATAGATTGGTAACTCCTTTCTGAAAGGGGTGGTACATCACAAAATCTTATTAATGTTCCAAGTTTCTGTTAAGGCAGCATTCCTTTACCATATGGTTTGTAGAAAGTGGATTATCATGCTTGAGAAATGAGAATCATGGTGCTGAAAAGGATTTAAGGAAATGCTGGGGTCTTATTGGGGCGAGGGGGCTTCTTATTTAAGTGTAAAATAAAACACCAGCAGAGAGAGAAGATGTAGTTAATAATTAAACACAGACATACCTTTGCTATTGTGTTGGATAAAGTCTCTATTTTTTTATCAAAACTAGTTCTTTTTTCCTACTTTTTTACATAATCACCTTAATTTACTGCTTAATAATGATTATTTGAGGCATAAAATTTCAACTACAAAATAAAAACTTTTTTAATGATGCAAAAATTGAAAACGGAGGCATTGGATCATAACTGTTCAGTGTTGCTTTCTCATTATTTTCTCGAATTATTGGGCAAGTTTGGTGCTTTTGCTTCTGTGACTGCCACATTACATTTTTGCCTTGAAGCCATCCATTTTACAGATATTGAATTTCTTTTGAGTACTATTTTTATACACTAAGCATCACTACACCTCTGGATCTTGATAGCATTACCGTGGGAGGAGAAAGAAGCTTTGTGTTAGTAATTACCTAACATTGTCAGAAGCTGACTGCAGGCCTCTTTCTAGTGATAACAGAATAACCGCATAATGTAGCTTTATAGCACATGATTAATAGAAAATAATTACACGTCCTACAAAGGGATGCAATATTTCTTATAAATTGACTAGAATGGTTTCCTGTAGATTAAAGGACTCTTCATTATTTTATCAGTCCTCCTGAAGTACAGTCACTTGCCTATGTTAGCATTTCAGTTGATGTTAAGAGCCGCAGAGGGTGAAGGATACCAGATGGCAGACCTTCTTGTACCTGAGATCTCGTTCGTGTGCCATCAAGATGACATGATGCTCCCTAACCTTTCAGAGATTTAGATGGCAGCCTGGTATGATTTCTGTCTCTTTATTTTTTGTTTATTAACAAGATGAGGTTTGAGGGCTGTTTTTCTTTTTTTTTTTTTCATGACCCACCTGTGACTTTTAAACCAGACTTCAGTTAGTATGTGGACAGCGAGACAACATTGTATGTATTGTATTATTTTCCACTGTAAGTAATATATCATTCATAATCACATTTGTTTGGGGGCAGCGAACAGGGAAGGCAGAGGAAGGCATATTTTCTTCCTCCCAAGGAAATCGTGTGTGCTATTGAATCTGCAGGCTGAAGTTTAGGATACCATACTCCAAGAACCATCTTCATTCCAATTTATAGGCTGCAAATGGTTTAATTGGGATTCATGTTGCTCAGGAGGCTCATACAGAGGATAGTAATGATAAAAGTAAAAGCTTCTGTGTTTGCAGTCTCACCGACATCCTCTAATGGCTGCAGTGTAAATCCATAAATTTGCCTACTAGATTTTTACCTCACTATATTTTATCTTACCTCTTAATTCCACACAGGAGTGCTATATGGAATTCTTTACAAATGTAGAGTAATAAACATTCTGGTTTTTTATTTTTACTCTTTTCTGATTTAAACCTGTGATATTTTAGAGTACTTCTACAAGCTGTGTATTTCATAGGCTTTTCAATTATTTTAAATTAATTAAATGAAGCATTTAGGATTATTTTAGCCTAAAACTTATATTTTTCCTAGAATGTGACTTTTAAGGCATGTGTTTACAGCTGAATAAACTCCTCTGATGTTTACTACTATGCTCTATTTAATGAATCTTCTCAGTTACTGTCATGTAAAATTCTCTCATGTGAAGTCCTTTGTTGAAGTGATTTGTTGGAAATCAGTTTCTTAAATTTGAATGTGAGTGAGCTTTTTGAGAACAATAATACATACTTAATTGAGAGTACAGATTATAATTTCAAAGCAGAATATTATAAAGTAATATGAATTTTCTGGTTTATAACTTGAATCTAAACATTGAAATCCAGATTGCAGGCTATTCTCTGAAGGCAGGACTGAATCATACTATACCGTCTCACTAAATGTATTCTGTTCCTGTTTCTACCCTTTGGGGGCCTAGTTCCTTTACACTTTCCAGTAATCAGTTGGAAAAACCTTAGATGGGCATTGGATAAGAGCTTTCACGCTTAGACTTACTCTGTTAAAGTATTCATTTTGCAATCTTACACTGTGGGCCTTTGGCCTCTGCAAGGTGAAATACATTTGTTTTGTTAAGCGTTAGGCTCTAATTGTATTCATTGCCTTAAAAATTGAAAAGGGCAGCTTTATTAGGTACCTATTAGGATATAATGGTTGCTATAATGGTTGCTAATCATAGCTTTCAGTAAGCTGGTATTTTCTTCTGATAAATATATTCTGCACAGATTATAGTCATCATCATTGAGTTCTGGGCTTCAAACTATTTTCATTGTTTAGAGAATTTTGTCAACTAAGTTCATACTATCAGGAAACTTTTGAACTTAAAATCTTGAGTCTACTGTTTCAGAAACCAGAACTGTGCCCTCATTAGAATCGGGTCTTCCCTTCCTCTCCCCAGCCTTTTCCTTCCATCTTATTGTTACAGAAAAAAACTAATTCTGATACATCCCATTGTTTTAAAAGTATTTATAGATTTTAATCCTGTAAACTCTTTATTGATAGACTACAAATCAGTACACACCTAGGAATGTCTACATTTGTATGGAAGAATTGTATGATTTTCCTTTCTGATGGTCAATAGCATAGTTCATCATCAATACAAACATTAAGTCTATCCTGGGTATTAACATTCCCTCCCCACATATAACTTGATATGCATATGCACATTTATCTATGACTCAGATGTTGGAAATCATAGCCTATTGAATTACTTTGGGGATTGATTTTAAAAATTTATCTTCTATGAAAAATTAAATTTGGGTCCTATGGTGCTTTTTCAGAGTATTGCTTTTGGAAGATATTATTCTTGAAACTTGTAATTCATTTTACTTTGTTTGTATCTCACTAAACATAAATAAATTTGAGATAAAAATACATTAGTCAATCTGGCAGACAAATGAACATTAGGTACAGTTTTCACAATGCCTGGAGCCAGTGGCGTGTCTTCAGTGGAGCAAAGGGAAGAAAACGAGGCCCAGGTTCAGCTCGCAAGCAAAATAAACACAAAAGTGACTCATCAGTCACTCTTTTTTATAGCTGGATTAATATTTTGGCATTATAACTTGAGATACTTTTATTTCCTATTGATCCTCCCCATAAGGGTGAATCTAATGCCACCTTTAAATTCCTTCTACTCATCCTTTACCTAATGTAGTTTGTGATCAATCAGAGGAACAATAAATGCCTTTAGGAAGCTTCTGAAAAGGAGCCCTTTTGTGAATTCTGTTGGAAAGCCGGTTTGGGGATATCTTATTAGTGTTTCCAGTTCTCTAATTTACCTGTTTAAAATGGCTACACTGATGTATTAGATTTTCCTGAGAAGGAGCATACTTCTACATTCTAAATCATTTTTGGTCGTCTGAGTTTAACTAGGAATTAAGTCATTTATTGTGAAAGGAAAAAAAAAAAAGGCTGTCCTTGCCAGATGATAAGCTCCTTGAAGGCAAAGATAGTTTCCCAAGGATCCTGGCAGTGATCTTGGAGCCTCTAACACTGTGGTTTGCATATAAAAAGGTGTCTCCCAGGCTGTGTGTATATGTGTGTGTGTGTGAGAGAGAGAGACAGACAGACAGACAGACAGACAGACATGGGGAGAGAGAAGGGAAGGGGGCCCAGAGAGCCGACTTCCTTATGTTGTTTCATTTACCAGGTTCCTATCCTAAGTGACTATTTCTATTCTACACCACGAAATAAACAGGCTTTGTCTTATATGTTAATTTAAATCTTTGCCTAACAGCATTTTTAAAGTGTCTGGAAACAAAAAAAGATTAAATTGTTTCAATTTGCAGCTAAAGCTCTTATAACTTTATAAAAAGAAACAACATTTCTAAGAAGTTGCATACAAATGACATTGTACTTACACCAGTCTAAAGGTTAATATTGCATATTGTTTTCAATTAGGAATACAATAGATATGGCTGGTGGGTAGGAGAAATGAAGGGAGCCATTGGCTTGGTGCCGAAAGCCTACATAATGGAGATGTATGATATTTGAGAGTCCTCGGTAAGTACATTTTAATCCAATATTCTGTAATAGCTCATATGTTCTCTTGGTCTCTGCGTTATGAGTCTTTGCTTTTTTAAAAGTCTTTGTAGTTTTCTGATAACACATAGGTTATACTCCCAAATCATTATCTTGTTTTACAAAATTTTAAAATAACTTCATAGAATTTACTTTGGAAATAGATTACTTAGAGAAAGTCCCTTTGTTAATAACCAGCTGTTTTCACAGCCTCCTCCTCTAGTAAAATACCACTCTTATGGTCTTTCTGAGGAGCTGAATTGACAAAATATTGAGTAAACATTCATTTTCTTTCCTTGGCTAAACATGTAATTTTTTTCCAGGCAGGGAAAATCAACATTTTGCCTGAAGAGAAAAATTAAAATGCAGCTTTCTCTTTCTGCTCGCAAAAAGGAAGATTCCTCTGCTAGTCTGCAAATCTTTTGGATTGAGAATCATTGTGAAAGCATGGACAACAGTTCGTAACCTTTGTTTTGTTGAGCATCATTTGTCTTTGTTGTTTTATGCATTCATTGTAATATTCCTCTGATGTCAAATTAAATGAAGAATATTAATGTAAATTAGAAGTAAGCAGTAAAGTTATACCTGTTGCTATATTGGAAAGAAATAAATCAATAGCTTTTATTTACTCATTTGATTTATGTGAGGAATTCAGCACTATTCTGTATGTATCACATAGTCATTGCTACTACTAGTATGAGTTGTAATTTCTCTTAATACTGGATATCAATGTTTTTAGAATGTAAAATATAATTTCAAGAAAATTTGATAGAATATATCTCATAAGTTTTTGATAAATGCTATCTAAAGAATGTAGCTTTGTTAAAACTTTGCAGATGAGTCATCTTAGTATTTATTTTTACATAGTAGTAGTAGCAGTAGTAACATGTTTTCATGAAAGAATTTTTACTGATTGGCAAGTTTACTTTATGTTAAATATAGCCACGAGAAAGAAAAATGGTAGAATTGCAAATGATAGTTGCTATCCCCTTCTGCAACACATGTGCAGACCAGAACCATGGTTTACTGTACAAAGCCCTTTACCAGTAATAAATACCCTGCTTATATAATTGGCTTGCCAACATTTTCTACTGTAGTTTTCTTTAAATTTAATAAAACAAAAAATTTATGAGAGGCCCCATTCTGCCACGAATGAAATGGCATAAAGAATCTCAATGTATTCTCAAAATCAGAAGGCATAACCGAGTACTTTTACCCTGCCTGATCCTTACTATGCTATTAAAGTCCTACCACAAAACTACTACCACAGACTTGAGAAGTACAACTCTGAACTTCTCAAAGCAATGAGAAGAGAAGGAAGGCTCAGAGAGGAGGGTGTGGAAATCATGGTGGGAACATGTACCAACAGGTGAGTGGAAGGTTGGTGTCAGTCTGACACAGGAGGTGTACGTTGTACTCCAGAGCAAGGTTTGTGGAGTTATATTATTACTTTTTTATGTATGGTTGAAATCAAAGGTATTTTAAATGTCTACAAGGTACCAGTATGATGTATGTATATCAAAATATACTACTGATTGGATAATTAGTTGGAGTAAATATAATCTGCTAATAATGAATCATTGATTAGAAGATACTACTTTTATGGAACTTTTCAGATCTTTGCTTTAAAAATAAAGATTCTAAACATGCAAATGAGTTGATAATATTTAAAAACCTCTATTATAAAAATTATCTACAAGTAATATTTCAGAGTTTATATTTTACTGTTATCCCCTCCCTAACCCATGTGATTATCCCCTCCTTGTGATTATCTGATTTCACATATAAAAATATATCTATTAATTTGGGAGATTGTAGGTAAATTCTAGTTTATATAAATTAGACATTGTCAAGTTAAAGCTTTCAGAAATTAATTTGTGGACTTGTTAATCTTGTTCTAATATAGAGCCACTGGAATAGATTGAAATCGTCTTGGCAAAAGTGAGACAACCGAGGATGAATGTAGTGGATTGGTTTTCAAGACCTGAGAGATTGAAAAGTGAAAGCAATTGTGGGTTCCACTGTAAATGTAGATAGACTTCCTTGTAAGGTATACATTTTGTGCTTCTGATCCAAGTGAAGATTTTAGTCCCGGGCCAGTAGATGGCAGCAGCTTTTCATTGCATAGGAACCCACTTGGAAACCCCTCCCCCACTCTGGCACAGACTCACTCCAAATGTAAAGTATTTAGAAGATTATTGCCTCCTTTTACAGTTAATCCAGGAGAGGGAGTCCTTTGCCAACTGATGCCAGATAGTCTCTGTGAATGGTGACAATACAGAAAAAGAAAGTGTTACTTGTGTCCAGAGCTCCTCTGCCCTTTGTTCCTTTTTACTTGCATATAGGTGGGAGATAAGAAAAGAAACAAAAACATTTTAATTGGGATGACAGGAAAAACAATCATTACTTTCAACTCAGGACTCCTTTATATTCATCTGGTGAAATCATTTGTATCATAGGAGGGAGAAAGTTTTCTTTACACCCTTGACAATATATCACACACTTTCCAAGATCATCATAATATCATTAATGTGAATTTAAACAACATTGCTTGTTAGAAAATATGCTAATTGCTATGTTCCCATTATGTTTGCTTAGCTTTTATTTGTTTTTCTATGAACATTTAGAGAGCTAATTTTTTTCAAAGGTGATTGTAAGTCATATTTTACATAGCATTTTGCTTGATTATTTGTTCTGTACTGAATTTGTACTCTATTGCCATTAGATCTTACAATAATGTTCCACTCTGCAAATTTTTAAGGTTCAAATAAAGTTTAATTGTTTGCAAACTGTTATGATGCTAATAATTCAACAGCCTGCTGTGTTACTAATGAAATTACTTTGTTATGATTAATTTGGAAAATAGTGTGTTGATTGTAGTAATTAAGCACAACAAGGTGAAGTAAATGATTCTAATGCCATCTGGCCTCCAAACTGAATGAAGAAATGAAATAGGACTGTCATCTGAATTTATTCAAAGAAGTAAGGATAATACAAATGACTTCATTGCTATAGGATTTACATTTAACCACAGCTCACTCCATTCTGTTTTTGCCACTTGGTTATATATGACAGTTCCTTTTATGAAAAAGAATGTTGTTTCGCCTAGCAATTGTTTTGAATACTTTATATTATTTTAAGTAGATTATTTTTATCTTGTGCTAATTTAATTACAGATAATTATATGAAGTATTATGGGATCATATAAAATCACTTTTCAACCATCTGTAGGTGAAATCTCTGTATATGGAGGTTTTTTTGCTATTAGTATTGAATATAGTCTTAGAGATTCCATTCAGTTGTTTCTAAAATACTTCTAGACAAAACTCTTGTAGTTCTTATGATTCCACTTTTCCTATGATTTTTTCAGTGTAAGCTATTGCTACTCACTTCATAGAGTCTGGTTCCTACCCCCAGCCAGTGTCATGATTAAAAAGAACCCAGAGCTGAGTTATATATGTTATATATTAAAGATCCAGATTTGAAGTTCAGCCACTATAAGAAAACTTACCCTAACATACATGTAGTTTAAAATCTTGAACTTCATCAGTGAGACTGAGTAAAGCATTGTGAGAATTTTTAAATCATGCAAAGTACTTCTACATTTCAGATAAATCAGTTATTTATATTTCATTCATTGAACAGAATTATAGACACAAACTGTATAGACGTCACTTTTACTTCTTTTGAGTTCAGTAGACTCAAGAATATTGAAGAGCAATCCATATGGTAAAGAAAGAGGTGGTGAAGATTAAAATATGACCATACCATAGAAAACATAGGTTCACTCAGAACTTGAAAGAATGTAATCGATATATAACATAAAAACATTTGTTAAAATGGCTTAGTTTGAAAAATCCTGAGTATTCTGAAATTCAGAGAAATAAGTGGTATATATTATTAAATTATCTCTCTATGAACGTAACCTACATTCAAATGCATAACTTAAACAGTTGATCTTCTGGATTGGGAACAAGCAATTTCTGGACATCCTCAGCTTCAGCCAACATTGTCATCCACTGCCTTGTAGTTGAATTCTTCGAGAATATTTGTTAGGACCTCTGATAATGTAACATTTTGCTTATGATGAAATAAATAATTATACAACTGTTTGTAATTTTGTAACCTGCAATGACATTTCATTAACACTACTTTCCAGGGGCTTTTTCTTGTTTTCCTTAGCAGAATCTGCTCTATCATTGCTTGATCAGAAACATGATTTATTGCTGGCATGGTACTTTAGAGTATATGGTGTGTATCCAGTAAATGTTTATTAATTAACTGGTGTGCCATCCCACAGTATCTGAGATTTAAGAAGAAAAGAGCTTGACTTCTCTATACCTGGTGGAGAAAAATTCTTTTATCATTTAGTTCATCTACTTTCTGACTTACAGCGTTCTTTTAGTAAAAAAAAAAAAAAAAATCAGTCCCCTGTACTGATTCTTTAAAGGCAATTTCATTGTCCTCATTATACCATCAATAAGTGAATTGGATTAGATTGTTGGTAACAGAATTAGGCGAGATGGTGAGTAACAGGAAAGTTGAATGTGGCAGCCAGTTTTGAGATGTTTCCTCTGTTCCTTTCCTAGGTTCAGCGTTTTCATTCTTTCAGAGAAGTTACAGGCAGCATGGGCAGCGTGGGGCAAGTGATCTAGTTATACTCCCCACATCACTGCTGCCCTGCATATCAGAGCGATATCAGAGAAGCCTTCTGATCTTGGAAGCATTCTAGCTGTTGCCTTGGATGAATCAAAAAGGAATTTCTGAAAGTGGAAAGTTTCACAGTTGTTGCCAGGTCCAACCATAATTCAATTTTTGTCTTTTTAAAAAACTTTGATTTCCTACTTCTTTTAAGTTGTATGGTTATGTTAACTTGAGTGCTCTGAGTCCTGAGATGAAAGGAACCTTAAGTGCAGAGAGTCGCTGTAGTGGTACCAGTGCTCAGCTTCAGTCTGTAAGGTTGGAAAAGGGGCTGGAAGTTGAGCAGTGAAAAATCTTGTGAATATGTGCAAAGATGTGAAAATAGAAATTGCCCCAAAGCTCATCTGGTAAGTGTGTTTTCTTTCCTTGGAAAGTGTTTCCTTAAGTTTCTCTTCCATTTTCACTCTATTTTTTATTATCCATTACTCAGGGAGGTAATATAGAACAGCACTTGTGTTTTCTGTTTATTGACCTCAGCTTTGTAATATAAAAACATCACTCCTGCTGGAGTAAAAGCAGGTGCCGTTTTGAGGCTTGAGCAGCAATTTAGCTCTTGTTTGAGGAAAGTGTTACACAGGTACTCTCAAAGGAGAAAATTAATGCTACCAATGTATGCCAATTAAACATGACTGCTTTAGAGGAGGAGAAAATTCCAACAAATAAGCAGATTCCCATTCACCATCTCCCCCTCCCCAGCTCCCTTAGGAGTCCACTTAGAAAACCTTGTGTTCTTTCACTGTTGTGTCAGAATGATGAAAATAATTTAAGATAGTAATAGCAACAACTAATATGAACTGAGTTTACTACTTGTTATGCTGTGTCCTCTTCATTCAGTCCTTCTAAAAACCCTAGAAGGCAAATTCTGTTGTTCATTCCCATTTTCCTGATTAGAAAACTGAGGTTAAGCAATTTGTCCCAAGGTCCAGGGCTAACAAGTTACCCAGCCTCCCTCACTTGAATTCAGTGCTATTCTGCTTCCCAATACTGCAGTGACTTCAGACCAAATACTTAATTCTAATCTTTGCATATAGTAGGCACTCATTAAAACCTATTGACCACTGATGATGGCACCATTCTTATAAAATAGTCTGGAGCGTGAAAAGAATAGTTCAAGAATTGGACAGCCAGAATTTATCTTCTGTAGTTGTAAAGCAGACCGTGGTGACTCTGTTGAATCCAGAGCAGTTAGTCCACAATGGAGAAGAAACTTTAATGCTGAAACATTTCTGTCTGTGAGCCTCCAGTCTAGAAAATAGAAAGTCGAGGCAGTGGAGAGTTGAGAGAGGACACAATGCCGAAGAGACCCTTTTTGAACAATCTTTTCTATTCTTTCCATCTCAAGTCAAGCCCAAGGACACTGAGCAGGCAAGGAAGCCTTGGAGAGGACTTCAAAGCTGGCAGCTTCTGTCTCAAAGTTTTCAGTTAGTTGCTTTTTGTGGGGTGGTGTTTAAATGGACAAGTTTTTCTAAAAACCAGTTTAAAAAATATTAAATTGTTCAGCCCTTTACAATCAGTAAGCAAACTTCATTATAAAACTTAAGTGATTTTGTAACTGAGATGCTGGCAGTGTCTGACCTAAGACATTTTTTACTTGTTGAGATGTGAATTTATTAAAGGAGAACTTTTATTGGAATATCTGGCTCCCGAGTATGAAGTCTAATCACTTAGGCATCTACCATGGTGCCTTGTGCAAACTTTCATAACATGGTAGTGTTCTGCTGTGTTTTGTGAACAACAAAAAAATTTAAGTCTTTATACCTCAGTGGTTGGATGCTGTGAGTGGGAGGGCAGAAGATAAGTTAAGAACTAACATTCATTAGAGGGCTCTGGAATTTAGCCAGAGGAAGATAAGATTGGACCTTCTCATTATCTAAAGTACACCCTGAAGTACTGGCCGTTTTATAGCCCAAAAGAAGAGGGTGCACTGAGGGTCAATTTCCAAGGTGTATTTGACTCTATAGTACCCTGAAATATTTCCATGCTTGGTACCAAAATACCATGCTTCTAAAGGACAGGGAGTAAATGACTTCACATTGTCCTGGTCTCCCACCACGTAGATTTTGCTGGTGTAAAGTAACCTGTCCCATCTAGATGGATACACGACTCATCCCTAATTCCCTGTTCAAACATCTGTGGCCTGTGGAGTCTCCATCGCTCCCTGCTTCCATTGCCTTCCACCACTTTCCTCCTCCCCTGGCTTTCCCAAGTCATATGAGGCATGAGACAGGTAATTTTTATCCCTCTACGAAGTTATGGATATCAGTCCTGGTCTCTGTTTTCCAGGAACCCAGCAAAAACAAGGCAGACATGTAACCGTATGTTTATCCCGTTCTGGGCACCTTGAATTGAAAAGCTGAAATGTAACTATTTTGTGAGTGTGCGTCTCTATGTATCTGTTGCTTTGCTTCAGTCGGTCAGCATATTTGCTTTATTCTTTATTATTGTCTCAAGGCTTGCTATTTCTCTTCCTATCTAATTAAATGATTCCATTTTGAATAATTACATTTAAGTGCCAACAGTGTGCTAGAGGCATTTTAAGCATAGACTTCGACACAGTCTTTCCCAGGCAGACTCTTAGCCTAAGAGAAATAGACAGGACATAAACTCGGGAAAGGAATAGCCCCAGGTAGCCTCCTCCTTGTGTGATTCTTAGCAAGTTCGATCACTACCAGTGTCCCAAGACAGAAAATATCCTCTAACTTTGTTACGTCTGAATGTAGGAGACTACCTGGGAAGCAAACTGGGATCCTTTCTCATATCTTTTAATGTACAGACGGGAAGGCAGGTGCAAGGGTTTCAATGGTAGTTCAGATGAAAAGATTCATGTTTTGAAATTTTCTGAACTGCTTATAGCTACTGAATTGCGAGGGGAACCAAAGAGATGTGCATGACTAATGTGAGCATATTCACAGAGTTGCTGCCAATCATGGTAAATATAATTCTGGAATTATATCCTATCCCTTTAGAGAAATTATACCCTATCCCTTTAGGAGATAGGGATATAATAGTACCCTTTACCTTTACTCAGGAACAGGGCTTTACCAGTGGTGTTCAACCGAGCGTGGGTAGTAGACCACTGGAATTGAAGTCAAGCAAAATTTCTAGTTTCAGTTCTCGAATGCATTGTGCCCTAGAATACCTTTCCTCGCCTGCAAAATACCAGCAGCTTTGTTCTGTCTACCTCAGGGTGTGGTTATGCTTAAGTGAGATTATATTTGAAGGTGCCTTAAAAACCCGAAAACAGTGTAAACATGGCTTTTCTGCATTGGAGGATATGAGAACGGATATGCAACGATTGATGGAAATAAAAATTTCTCCCTCACACCAAAAGCAAGCAAGGGAAAAAAGTTTTTTTTTTTAATGCTCAGTATTAGCTATAATGCTGCTTGGAGTAATGTTAGTGAGCTGTTGGTTTTGTTATTTTCTAATGAGCATTAATGTCAGACATCCTAGAGGAGTTTGGGATTAAATTCCTCTATAATATTAAATACATTTTTGAATCAAGCCGTCGATTGGTTTCCAAACTCTCTATGGATATTTTCTTTACTGGAGGTTTCAATAGCAGAGATGTTACTTCTGTCTGTGAATTTCTAAAATAAACTTTTGCTATTTAAAACTATCCATCTGAATAATTTGGTTAAGTATTGTGTGTAGTTGGTTGGAATTAGCAGAGATTTTTTTTAAACAGAAACCTTAAGGAAAATGTTTGTACATTAGACCGATATCCACTCCCTCTATGAACTGTTTCTCCCAGATGTTATCTGTGATTGTTTGCCTGTGAGTACATACTTTGTAGTTAAATATTTTCTTCAGATGCATATCTAAGAATGAGATAATTTTGTTTGATCGAATTAGCCTTGTAATTTAGCACTAATTTTCATTTGTAGTTTGTGAAAATATTGGACTTAGAAATAAGGGCAAAGCAGAAACCTCATTACGTGTAACCTTAATGCTTTAATGTTATAACTTTAGGCAAAGCTAATAAAAAATGCAAAGGACTCTTAAATAATTTAAATTATCTAAAAAAATTGAGCATATTCCTTCAAATAATAATGGCTTTCATGATCTGATTTTTTAAAAATTCATTTCTCATGTCTTGAATTACTTAGAAGTATGGATATCAGAGTAAGTTTGAGTTTATTTAAGATTATTAAATATATTTGTTATCATACAGCATCATGGATGATTCCATTATTTAGCCTAGCAATTATCATCTGTAATGTTATGCTATATATAATTCCAATAATGTATTTGATAATGTCATTATGGTATAGAGTTAATTTTTAGCACTTCTCTTTAAAATAGTGCTTTGTAATATTCCTTGATTCTTTTGAGCCATTAATCAGTTCCATTAACCTAAAAACAGTCATATTACATACCTGTTATTATTTGTTTCCTATAATGGAAGTTTCTTTTGCCATCTTAAACTTTATTGGAAAATTACTGCTTTCATAATGTATTTTCATTACTATACTCTTTTGGTAAAGGAATACAGTACATTGTAGTAACTGTGATTAAAGTAAAGATCAGTCCATTCCTAAAACTTTTTCACCCTTCCTAAAAGATAGGAGAGAATTTTGAATTCTAAGCATACCATCCTTTACTTCCTCTGAGGCTGTGTTTTATAGCAGTAAATACTCTATATTGATTACGATTTAATTCTAATGGAAGTATACTAAGTCTGGAAACACACTATAGCTTAGTATTTAGTGCCTCAATTTTTAAACAGTTTTTAAATTTTAAAAATTTATATAATTGCCCCAAATATGCTTCTTTTATTGGATCCATATCATGCTTTGAAAAATATTCTCCTTTCATATCTTTTCTAAAGATTATTTTGTTCACAGTGTATTTTTCCTGGCACTTCATTGCTATTTTTATATAACTGAAAATCTGTCATTTCCATTTTAGCTCAGTTTGGAAATATGAAAACCATATCAGAGCAACACATTAAAGATTAGTATGAAGGATAAAAAATTAATGGAAGAGAGCCATGTAGAGATTTTAAATTTAGTCAAATTATTCAAGTGTGCACTTTTAATCCATTAATCTGGTTTGAGACTGCTTAAGAGAGAGATTTCTCTCTAAACGAGATTTTTCTCTTTCAAAACACATTGAAAAGTCTCTCATATAAAACACTACTTTTAAAATTTTGTTTTTCAAGAGGTTTTTTTCCTTTGAAGAGTGAAGGAAGAGTTTCCCTAATATTCTGCTGTAACTTATTCTTAGTCAAAAATAGATTGCCATGTACACACTAGATATTAAAAGCCAGTTACAGTCATTAAAGGTGGTCTAATGCTGTGTAGTGAGATATTCAATACAAGATTTATTTTTAAGCTATTTCAGGGCCATGAGAGAAATTGTTTTCCTTATAAAGGGAATTCTGTATTTCATCATTTGTAGATTTTTTTTTAATAAATATAAAACAGAGAAGGGAAGAATGGGAGCTGGTTGTTCCCTTGAATCCTAATACAGTATGTCTTCTTAATGAACCTGCTGCAGTGCCCAGAAAACAGCTCCCTGCAAATAAACATGCTAGAAGTGATTTAGCCACAATGTCCAGACTGTGTAAACATCTAATTATTACAATAAAATTGTCAATAAATTTACATTACTGCTCCCTTTTCAAACATTAACCAACTTTTTCTTTCCTTGATAAAAGAGCATAAATTGTATTTTTATGTGTTGGTGTTTTTGTTTTCATTACACTTCTTGCCAGACTCTAGACAAAAGACCTCAAGCCTTAATGCCCTGAGTTATTCCTGGATGAAGAAAACTCCTACAGTTGTTTATTAATGTAATGTGCTGTGTTTCCTTTCACGGGGAGATGGCCTCGGAGCCCTCACAATCTGATCTTTAGTCATGGCATTAAAAAAAAAGCCATAAAGCCAGTATGGCAGTCACTGTGACTTTAAGAGAGACACAAAGAATTAAGGCTCCTTATAATCCACTATTAGAATGGAAATTTAAGTTACATTAGAAGCAAAAGATAAAATGGTAAAATGCAATAATTTCCTTTAACAAAGATTACGTCCAGTTTTCAGAATTATGATATCATGTTGAACATAATTGTGGAAGCACCCCCCACACCCCGTATTTCTTATAGAGCTGGTACATTAACATTAGAAAAGCAGAATGATATTGAATTCTAATGAGGTCTGGCCTATATGCTCTGCTAGGAAAAGAATGAGGATCATTCATTTGTATTCTACAAAGCGCTCGGAAATCCACGCGCATCCCTGTGGCTTCAGTGCGTGGTGCTGATCATCTGTTCCTATTGGGGGCGGGTGGTGGGGGTGGAGGATTCATTGCTCTGAACAGCATCTGAGCTGGGGAAAATGGTTAACCACTTTCCTTAGAGGTTGTTTCCTAATGACTGTTTAATATGGTTACTCTCTTATATGCATTTGCTTTACCTGTTCTCTTCAAGGATCTTAAAAATTGTGATGCTTACGTTGATGACAACAGACCTCTGTAAAAGCCAAACAAAGAAATTCAGTAGAGTAAATGTGATTTCACCATCCTCGGTAAACATGTCGGTTTTAAGTAAACAACAAGATGACAGTGAGGTATTTTGTTCATTAAAAAAAAAAATCTGAAAAATGCTCCATTTGATATGATATTGGCTGTTCAGGAAAAACTGCATTCATTTGTGAGCCTTGCTGACATTCGGAGAAAACAGCCCATTTTGGAAAGTTATATTTAGCCAAACCAAGGAATGAAAGATTTTAGCAAATTGCCACGTAAAATGATCTGCACAAAAAGGCATCAGGGAAGTGAGCTAAGGCCTGTGCCAAACAGATGGCACCCCCTGCTGTGTTTTTGATTGAAAAAGAAAGGTAACATTTG